>NC_059072.1:329116051-331516051 GCF_020497125.1 Mauremys mutica
CCACAACAAAGTACTATTCAATTTAAGAATGGCAGAATTAGGCTTTTGTCATTGTAAACAAATGCTATTGTAACAATTTTTCTCTTAATCCCCTTATTTTGTTTACTTATTCCCTGAAGAGGTTGCTGTTTCTATTACACATAACATCATTTCTGAATTTACCAAGAACGCTCGGGCTTGATTCAAAAGATAATTTAATTGATGCTTTTTTTTCTTCCCCCTGTGGTTTCCCATCTGTGCAAACAGACGGGTATTCCCCCCTCTGTACCTGAGTTTGGAAACATTCTATCTCTTCCCACATGCAGAAAGCACTTCAAAAATGTATCTTTAAATTCTAGTTAACAGAAAAAAAACAACAAGGTGGATAAAAATCAATGATTTTTTTTAAAAAGAAAAACTGGATTTAATTTAAATCAGATTTTTTTTACTTTTAAATTAAATACAGGAGTTTACTTTAAATAAATCTATTTAAAACTGAAGTTGAAACTGACAACTTATGTTAAATCCTATTCATTAGAATATATTAAATAGTTTAAATTAAATAAAAAATAGTATTAAACAGTACATGTTTGCTGCTGAAGTTTTAAAGAAAGTCAAAGTACTGAATTGGTGGAAGTCACTGGCTAAGCGCCTGGTACCAGAGTTTGCTGAGTGCTAATCCAGCTTTTGATAGCAGTAGCATCTTCTGCAGGTGCAGAAAGAATATTTTTTTCATTTCAGTTTATTCAGCTAATTCAATTTAATGACTAGTTCATCATTCAAAGTTAAGAAACCAATTGGGAGCTGAAAAAACAGGAAATCTTACTTTCCTCTTCCATATTATAAATAAAAACTAGGCGTGAGAGGGTGAGATCTGCTAGTTCTAAAATCTTGAATGAAATGGTGACCAGAAACAATCAGCTCAATTCATTAGCTACAGATAATGCTTCCTTTACTTAATAAATCACGGTTAAATGCAAACCATTTTTGATAAACCTTTTTATCTACCCAGGACATTTAAGATCAGTTTTATTACATAAAACTAAGTGCTCTTTGTGTGTATTTTTAATTTAACTTGAATTTCTATCCAAACAGTTTGACACAAATCATAAGCAAAAAATTAACTAGTAAATGAGAAATGCATCATTTACCATTTTCTAACAAGTAAATATTAAGAATCTGAATAAATGTAAATTAAGCTATATAGTTGCTGAAATAAATGTATAAGTTCATAATTAATGTATACATGTAAGATATAGTTGCATAAATAGATAGCATATCCTCCTAGTTGGCACAAAAGTACCAAATTTAATGTAAAGGCTATATTTGTTTGCAAATAAACATATTTTTATGGTTACCAACAAATTTCTTTGGAAAATAACTAAAGTACAAATACAAAACAAGATTAAAATCAATTATTTAAATCAAGGTTTCCTGCTTGTTGATTTAAATTATGATTAAAACTGTTGATTTAAATCACTTTGATTTAAAATCAATCCACCTTGTAAAAGAATAAACAAGCATATTTACTAATATCTAATTAAAGGACAGGTACCTACAGTAAAACTGGTAAGGTAAGAAGTCAATTTTTATTTGGATGAACTGTCCTTAAAGCAGGGGGAGGGAATCTGGGCAACACTCTACAGAGAACAGTAGAAGGCAATGCCAAAAGCTAAATCGCTCCATCATACACGAGACCTTATCCCTCAGCTATTTATGTTCCCAAAAAGCAACAGAATAGGAAAAAGGTCCTCATTAAACAGTACAAAATCCAGGGTAAAGGGACCCTAAAAGCTAAACTACACAAACACAAGGCCAAAATGTCAACAAATTGTCAGTACATAATGCAGACACTTCGGTCCCAAGTCATCATCTCTGGTGTATGGACTGAAAGGTTCACTGATGTTTGACATTAGCTGAAGTGCACAGGCAGAACACTAGAGTGTCAGTATTAAATCTCACCATACATCCACTTGCCAAACAGTACCACTAGCACCACGAATATGCCACTACAGTAAGGGAAGCAAAGTGAACCTTCTCTTCCTCTGTCACTGCAGCCACAAAACCATAGCCTGCAGAGCTATTCTCAATAGCAAACCAACTAAATAACCTGGACAGCATAATCCAAGTCTTGGTTGCTCTCAGACTATTTTGCAGATAAGACAAACCAAATAAGATCAACACAGAAAATTCTAAATTGGTCCTCTGTGTGTGTGAGAGACACCTTGTACCCCAAATGACACCCCGTACCACATGTTCACTACTTTTATATGGTTATATTTTGTACAAATTATGCTTTAGGAGACATTTGAAAATTCATAATCTGCTGAATATTATTATCCGGTTGAAGTGTGTGTAACATCGCTGCACGTAAAATTACAATATTTTGCTGTATGATTGTTACTGAAACATGTTGTAGTTCTGGGTAACACCCGCAAGCCAGTTTTCAGAGAGACAGACACACTGGCAATCCCAGACAGGTATCAACAAAGTCAAGTGGGCTATCACTCAATCGGACATTCACCAGCAGGGTAACAGTAAACATGAAATTTACAGTTCATCTGAAGGACAGTTTGGAGCCCATCAAGAATTTTTCCAACAAAAAAGGTTGGAGGATAAGAAGGGGGGGGGGAATGTGACAGGGCGTCCACCCACTTCCTTGAACCCAATAGGACCAGCCCTGAGATGGTTAAAACCAGCCTAGGGAGGCTGAGCAGCAGGCAGCCAAAGGAGTGGCTGCAGGGGAAAGTGCCAATAAGGGCAGACCAGCTTCCTAGATGGCTCCTGGCAGGCTGCCAGGACTTACAGGCTCAAGGCCCTGGGAAGAGGTCAAAGGAGTTGAAGCCAGAGGCAGGAGCAAAAGGAACTGAGGCTGCGGGGAAGTGGCCCAGTGAGCTGGAAGGAAGAGGCAGCAGGAAGCTGCTGTTTGCAGGGGCCCTGGGCCGAGGCCCAGAGTAGTGATCGGGCCCGTTTCCCCCCCACCACCACCACATACACACTCTCCACTAGCTGCTGAAGGAGCAGCCCGGCTGTGAACTGCCAAGCTGCTGCAAGGAGTGGCTGGACTCTTGAAGGAGTCTCCCAGAAAGGGGGGAAACTGCATGGTGACATGGCTAGAGGGCTGTGCCATGAGGCAGATGCCGAGAAAAAGGAGCCATAACGGGTCTGCAGGTGGAGGCGAGGACAGGAGAGCCACCACCAACCAAGAGCATGCCTGCTGGGACAGAGCTAATTCCCACAATACCCAGCAGGAGGCGCCAGTACGGTGAGTGACCCCGTGGCAGGGGGAAAAAAATGTCCCTAGCTACCCTTCTTCCATCTCTCGGCTCATGATGACAATGACGACTCAAAGTACTGAACAAAAGGGGGAGTGGTCTCAGGCTGGAAAGGGGGACAGCCTGTGAAATGTACTTCAGCTCATGCTGAGACAAACCTTTTGCATTTAAACCTATTATCTTAGTAAAGATTAAGAATTGGCTTGCACGCTTATCCTTTTCTTTCTTTTGTAACCAATTCTGACCTTTATGCCTTACCACTTGCAATCACTTGAAATCACTTGCAATCACTCTATCTTTCTCTAGTTGATAAACTTGTTTTATTGCTTTATCTAAATCAGTGTGTTTGATTGAAGTGTTTGGGAAACCTCTCTTTGAGAGAACAAAGGCTGGTACATAATCATGTTGGAATGACAGACTATCTATGAGCTTAAACTGTCCAGGAGGGTACTGAACAGTACAAGATGCACATTTCTGGGGAGCAAGGCTGGAATTGGGGATATGCAGGTGTCACCCTATATGTAATTCATGGATGGCTAGGCATAGCATTCACATACTCAGCTGGGAGTGACTTTACATGCTGGTGGCTGTGAGTAGGCAGAGCCAGGAGGGGTTTACTGTTCAACAGCAAAGCAGTGTAAAAGGCATCCCAGAGTGGAGAGTTAAGGGACACAGCAGTCTAGAGCGTGCCCTGGGGAATGTCAGAGTGCAGCCCTGTGATGAAGCTCAAGAAGTCCTGAGATGTACGTAAGCCATCAACTGTGAAACAGATCAGTAATACTTCTGGCTGGTGAAAGACTATAGGGAGTGTATTTGTAGTATGAGCTAACAGAAGGGATTATGCTAACTCAACATCTGTAAAAAGGGGAGTCTTGTATCAAAAGTTTTTTTACATCATAGCAGGAAGGGTTTTACATTTAGAAAATTATACAAATATATATATTCTAAGAACTTCTAAGAACAGAATCCTCTGAAGTCCATAGGCAATTTTAAAAGGAGTGTTTATAATAGGTTTCATTTTGGAGTTATTGTAACAGTAAGGAGCACTTTGGAAATGCAGGTGTAGACATTTGTGTTTTCCACCTGCAGATTTTACTAAGCTTATACTATTTTTTTACACTGGAGATTAAAGCATGTAACTTTTACATTTAACATATATCAAGCCCACCACAAAAATCACATCAAGATTGATATATTTATATTTGCTTGTGATTCCTGTGTAGCCCAATGTTGCTTTGTAACAAAATATTAGTTTGGGAACTAATCTCTTCATAGAGCTGATTAACTAGAAACCACAGACTTTTAAGCAAAGACTTAGTTGGCACGTTTTTCCACACCGGCAATCCCATTTTCAAAATTTTTGGTCTGTAATGGATTTAGTTTTTAGCAATTACATCCTCCCTCACTCTTATTTTGAGAAAATTCTTGATTTGTTTCAAGGGCTTTTTTATGTCTATGAAATGTAATAGAAAATAAATCCATCTCCTTTTTGCATTTGGTACTTCGCTATCTAGGAGAGTACACTATAAATATTTATTTAAGCAATTATACACCTTAATATTTTTAGATGCTTATTAACTGTACATTTTCAGGGTATTAGAAAATGGTGAATGATTTATTGCTTATTTACTAAATATTAAACTTTTTGGTCATGATTTGTGTCAAGCTCCATTAGGATGGTAACTGGAATTTAATTAAATACAGAACAGTATATGAATTTATTAAATAAAACAATATTTAAATGTTTTGGATACATAAAATTCTCTTATCAAAATATGTTTCACATTCACAACTAAATGATTTATTAAACAGAGGGATTAACTGTTGTCAGTAAATTAAACTGATTTCAGGTCAGCCTGGGAAAATACTCAAATATGCCTAAGAGACTGGAGTTTAAGTTCCTACTCATCTAAACTTCTTGTAAATGAGACAGTATACTACCGTAACTCCTCGCTTAATGTTGTAATGTTCCTGAAAAATGTGACTTTAAGCGAAATGATGTTAAGTGAATCCAATTTCCCCATAAGAATTAACGTAAATGGGGGGGTGGGTAGAGGTTAGGTTCCAGGGAAGATTTTTTCACCAGACAAAAGACATATATACACATACAACATAAGTTTTAAACAAACAATTTAACACTGTACACAGCAATGATGATTGTGAAACTTGGTTGAGGAGGTGAAGTCAGAAGGTGGGATATTTCCCATGGAATGCCTTACTGCTAAATGATGAACTAGAACTCAGCTGAGCCCTCAAGGGTTAACCCATTGTTGTTAATGTAGCCTCATACTCTACAAGGCAGCATGAATGGAGGGAGGGGAGACAGCATGGCAGAGTGTGAGTGTGTGTGTGTGTGGCACATTACCCCTTTAAGTACACTGACCCCACTCTAAGTACATTTCAAGCAGAAGGCTCCCGGCAGCAGCTCCAAGGCAGAGGGCAGGAGCAGCACATGGCGGGGTGGGGGGAGGGCCAGCTGAACTGCCAGCAATTGATAGCCTGCTGGGCGGCTGCCACACAGGGAACTTAGAGGAGTGGGGAGCTAATGGGGGGCTGCTGGTCCACCCTGGTTCCAAGCCCCCACCAGCTAGCTGCAAAGGGCTGCTCTTTCTGCAAGCAGTGGACAAAGCAGTTGGCTGCCAAACAATATTATAAGGGAGCATTGCACAACTTTAAACGAGCATGTTCCCTAACTGATCAGCAACTAACAATGGAACAACGTTAGGCAGGACGACTTTAAGTGAGGAGTTACTGTAAATTACATAGGCTGACCTTTGTGCCATAAAGCTTGACCTCAAAATTCAGTCCTCTGCTTCTTTCTTTATACAGAACAGCAGCCTTTCGATCAATTTTGATCGAAGCTCATGAATTCAGCGTATTTATTTTTATTTAAATGTTTTATGAGATTATAATAATTAGTTTAGGCCTTAACATACTTCATGTTAAACTCAGATTTTGTTTTAAACCGGTTTATGTTCAAAAGAAAAAATTGAAACAACAAAATCAATTTTTTTCAAAAAAGTATTGCTTTTTATCTACCTTGAAAGCTGCAGAGAGGTCCAGGAGAATTAGAATGAATGTCTGTCCTTTATCCATCAACAGCAAGAAATCATCCATTTGCGCCACTAGTTAGATTTCCATTCCATGCCCTGAATCCAGCTTATGTCAGGCTAGGATATTGGCTTCACTAAGGTGAACCTGAAGGCAGCTTTTTGCTATCTTCTCTGACATTGCTCAGAAATGGAAGGTTTAACACAAGGCAACAGTTAGGTCCAATGTATCCAGGGTGGGTTTCTACTTGTAGGTCAGACTATATTATGTATTTCAAGATAAAAGGGAAGATCCTTCTCTGCATGAGGCACTGGATATTTCAGTCAAGAAAGTTCTGGTTTTCTTGACTTTTTTCTGTGAGTAGAAAAGAGATCTCCACTTATTCTTGACTTTATGCTCCCAAGTAGCTTTTTATGTTAGGTATTACTAAAGAGCACAATTTAAATAAAATGAAAAAAAAAAACACAAGCTTTCTTTTTCTTCTGTATTTTTGATAAATTATACCTGATATAAAAATGGACTAAATAAAGAACACCCACACCATGAGAATAACCAGACTAGAACAAGCGTTGCTTTCCCAGATATCTCCTATAAGAGAAAATAAACTAAGCTGTAATTTCTCTAACAAATATCTTTTCATTTGACAGAGGATGTTGATTCAGTTTAACAATACAACAGAAGCCACAAAGTAAGAAATCACACCAATATGCCATCTGCCAGGTGACTTTTACTTGAATGATTTGAACACCACACTAGATTTTTCTCAAGTCCATACAACAGGCTATCAGTTAAAAGGTTATTTTAAGAGTTTGTATCGAGGACAACAAATAATTAGTAAATTCTACCATAGCCAAAAGAAAAAGTGAGACCTAGCCCTCTATCTATAAAGAAATGGGGCTCAAAATGAAAGAAAGAAAGGAGCTGAGGAGAGAATGGGACAGGTTGGCAAAAACAAGATGTCATTTAGAAAGTATGAAAAATGCAAGAGTGAAGAAAAAACAACGGAAAAGCAGTGCTTAATTTTAGGCTGGAGATTGGTAGCTGAAACTAACTATTCCTTCAATCTAATTTTAATTAATGCTGATAGTTAACTGGATTAATGGGACTGAAAAGACTAAAAGAAATTGAAAAATAAATTCTCTTTCCCCCTCCTCCCCCCACCTATTTGAAAGGGTATACTGTTGGGGGTGAATTAAGGGAAAAGGAAAGATCCCCAGACAGACACAATCTACTGGCAATAGTTACAAAATAACAGTCATATTGTGGTACAATAATGAAAAGCAAATTACTGCAGAACACTAGTTACATATTGTTAGATCTACCATGGAAGTAATTATATTACAAAATTGGTCACAATCTTTTCTAAGATTTTTCCTATTTATATAAAGCTCAGATTACTATGAATCCCTGACCTAATGACCCTCTGGAAACCAGGATACACTATACAGTAGGTACAGATTGGCAAAAGGAGAGTTTTTAAAAAGTGCAAGCCTAAATGTCATTAAAAATGCACAAAAACAGTTGTCTGCATGTCAGGAACACAAAGAGGCCAGCTGGCACCCCACAAGGCTTAAAATTATACTGGTAGATTCATTCTTGTTATATATAATTAATTTTAAAACAGATGTATATCAGAAGTTGTCTGTTTAAAACAAACTCCACCCGCACACGTGATTTACAAAGCTGCAGGTAATGTCTTCAAAATGGAAACAGTTCAGGTGTTATAAGAAGTGAGATATGAATTCCTGGTCTCCTCCTCAGCATAGAGAGTTTTTCACAAGGCTAACAGGGTATTTGATGAAGAAGTCTGTCTCTCTTGCTCTAGGAGAGGGAGGGGAGTGGATCACCAAAAATAGTTGTTGTTTCTTTTTCTCTCTGTATCTATTCATTTTTCCTCAAACCATCATGAAAAATTCTATTAGTGCTCAAAGTTTATATTCTAATGATTTGATATTGTGAAGTTGTACTATGAAAAATTTACTGTCATGAGTGCCTACATACATATGGGTCCAGCACAGCTGACAAGTCCTGTAATGTATATGAACCAGATACTACAGAAGGAGCTTGGGATTTAGAGTATATCTGCCCTGCACAGGACTATTCTTTAATCTCACTCCCACTACTCCTGCTATTATGGCAACAGGTCCTGCAGGACCCCAGTCCCACTACAGGGCTCTACACTAGTCCTGCACAGGGCTCTAGCTGGGAATATGCCTCCAATCCTGGGTAGACAGACTTGCACTAGCTCTGCTCTAGCTATTGGGCTAGAGATATCAGTGTGGACATAGCAGCATGGGTGGTGACTCAGGCTAGGACACCCGAGCTCAGACCCAGAGGGTCAGGTGGGCTTGGACTTAGGCAGCTAGTCCGAGCTGCTGCCCTTGTTACAATATCCACATTGCTATTTTTAGCATGCTAACTCAGAGCTAATGTGAGGCTATCTGCCTGTTTTGGGATGCATGTCTCAGCTGCAGTGCAGCCATAATGCAAGTGACCCTGTTCAGGTGAAAACATATGGGACAGTGGATGTGCTGCATCCTTAGAAAAATCAGTTTAGTTGATTCCTTTGAAAGGAGAGCAGAAGACAGGAGCAGTGGAAACTTACGAGGAGTAAAACAAAGGAGGCCAGGTGACCAGAAAGGGTTTCAGATAAAGAAATGTACAGGAACAGGAGTCAGAAAGAAGGGTGGGGAAGGAAAAAGCAAGGTCACTGAAGCTGGGATGGACTTCATGAAGGAGAGGGACCAGCTAGCACACAGCTTGCATGAGCCACGACACCCAGCCTGCCTGCCTTCCTAAACCCAGATGTTGCCCAAGGACTGACAAAGAAAGGGTGAGATAGAAAGTGAGGGATATTGCTATTTCAGGTGTTTATTATTTTGTATGATATGTACTCACATGTGCTCTAAGCATAAAAGAGCATAAAGGTGTTAAACTCTGAACAAAGTGTGTCTCTGTACATTAACTGTTTCACAACCATTGCATTCCCTAGACAGAGTTAAATTGCGAACCAGAAGTGTCACACCTTTGGGGTGGAAATCTGGGAGAGGGGTATCTTTAAGTAACTGGAGTAGTTTGGAGTAAGTGCTCGTCCTGAAGCCTGGGATAGGTGGGCTGAGGAGCCCCATTTCCAAGAAGCGGTAGTAGACAGTCAGAGCCAAGAAAATATGCCAGAGGCCAAGGAAGGAATCAGTGCTGCAGTCTGCTGAGGTTCTGGGAGCATGAAACCACCACAGGGATCCAGAGCAGCAGAGGCTTGGATTTCTCTAAGCAGTTATAATGGGTATAGGGAGCCTGCTCACTAGGATGTGATAGAATTATATTACAGAAATTGTTGGTAGATTTCTTACCTCAAAAGTCCACCCTTCTTCCTTGTCTCCATCCAACAACATTTTTGTCTCCTTGTAAACCTTCCCTACTTCCAGCTGCAATGGGGAGACATTAAATTCAATCCTTTGCAGGTTAAAGCCTATTCCAATCCCAATGGCCTTTATAAAGCTTTCCTTTAGTGCCTAAAATACAGAATGACATATGTTTAATCCACATTTGTTGCTTTTAATGGCTAAAATTGTTACCTACAACACAACAATTACATGTAGCATATCACTCAATCTAGACTGAAAGGTCATCTGTGAGCAGAAACTGTGGGTCAAATAAATTCTATTCTTAGACAAGTAAGTCTGAGATTACTTCAGATTTACGTTGGTATAATTACTAAGCACAGAATCCATCCACAGGCAGTTTACTCATCTGTAGGAACAGTACAAATCCATGGTGCTGTAATGCATATATAAATACAAAATGACCTACAATTCTGAAATTATCAAGGGCTAGATTGTGTCCTCTGCTGGATGAACCAGGAACCTCTCCACCGTACTTTCATGTATGCATAAGGCCATCCACAGTTCTTCCTAAGAATTCCAGCTGCAGTACAGACCATCTTGCACACCTACAGATATCCTGAGGCACCAAGGATGTAATCTAATGATAATTGTATCTGTGTGAGCAGCTAATGAAGTTTTACATCATGACATTATGTACTGCTTTGATAAAGTGTGTTATCTGAGAAATTATACTTTGTGTTTTTAAAAAAGAAAAATATATTACCCAGTGCCTATAAAACATATCTAGCTGAATCCATTCATTATTCATGGACTTGATTACGCTCCACTCTGCCTCTGTAAACTGTCGTTTCATAATGCGAAAGAAATCCGGAATTGAACCACTACCTGTAAAATCAGAAATATTTACAATAAATATTTTAATACAAAAAATAGTTATAAGCAAATGAATTGCCTTATATTATCCAAGAAATAACTCACAGTACAACATATTATTCATTAGGAAAAAATATTTCTGAACTAAGCTGTTTGGAAAATCTCAAAACTAAACAAGACTGCAAATGCAGCTGTAGTCAATACAAAGAAATGTAAATATAGCCAACATATTAAAAGTGTACTGATGTTGATCAAAGCCTACCATGACAAATTATACATTTTAAGGAAAGTAAAAGAGCAAATAAAGTCTTCACTCAGCTAAAGTTCTAATGTTAAAAGATGTACATTTCAGGAATAAAGCCATAAAAAAAAAATCCAACAGCTTCAGTAGTGTCTAAAGTGACAGCATCTAATCATTTTGTTGACCCTGTCATTAGTCACCTGTGAAAATAGTCAGCACAGGCACTCAGCTATCTATATTTGATTGCTTAATGTAATATTAATAAATCAATATGCTATATAGTATTTTCTCTATCTACCTATCACTGTACTAAAATGAGATTGTCTGAATCACCTGAAGTGCAGGAATGCTGTATAGTAGCTGAGCAGCAACTATACACTTATTTTTCAGATGTGCGTTCACCTGCACTCAGCATATGATCTGCATTATCATTGTATGGTATAGCTCAGTAATCATACAATATGCAAATACTGTACTCTGGCTGAGACCCATTATTCCAAATTCTCGTTAAATCTAAACATTTAAATGGAATGAGAAGGGACAGTGAAAGAGGACTATGAGGGAAAGTGGTGGGGGGGGGAGTAAGTCTTGCTTAAAGGGCAACAAACGTGTGTTAGCGTGGTGGGATTCAGAAGTTGGTATCACCATGTATGTCTCCGAATGAGCAGAATGATTTATAGTAGCCAGAGAACAGTGAGCACGTTCAGGTATAACAGCAACTTGAAGGAGCTCTCTGCTAACCTGATATCAATTTTAACTTAGGCCTTCTGCATCAGAGTTTAATAAGTCCAGGATACAGTTATGTGAGCATAAACAAGAAGCCTCCTCAAGTTAACATTTAAATAGTCAAGCATGAAGGTGAAAAAGTATTTTACATGCATTTAAAATGATAAAAGTCTTCATTTAAAAATCAGTGCAGCTGTGGATTTCAACAGCAGTTCTCCAGTGTCTGAAACACTTTCCTCTACACTCCAGTCTCAATTTTACTTTGCAGTAAGATGCTGCAGAATGTGCAGTTATATTTAGGGCCCTACCAAATTCATGGTCCATTCTGGTCAATTTCACAGTCACAGGATTTTAAAAATTGTGAATTTCATGATTTCAGATATTGTAAATCTTAAATTTTAACGGTGTTGTAATTGTAGGGGTCCTGATCCAAAAAGGAGATGGAGGGGGCGGGGGGTCGTGTCAGAAGGTTATTGTAGAGGGTGGTTGCAGCCTTCAGAGCTGGGCTCTTGGTCAGCAGCTGCCATTCTCTGGCTGTCCAGCTCTGAAGGCAGCAGCGCAGAATGTGGGGGGGGGGGAGCAATGTATGGTATTGACACCCTTACTTCTGTGGTACCACTGGTGAGGTGCTGCCTTCAGAGCTGGGCTCTTGGTCAGCAGCTGCCATTCTCTGGCTGTCCAGCTCTGAAGGCAGCAGCGCAGAATCGGGGGGGGAGCAATGTATGGTATTGAAACCCTTACTTCTGTGGTACCACTGGTGAGGTGCTGCCTTCAGAGCTGGGCACCCAGCCAACAGGTGCCACTGTCCAGCTGCCCAGCTCTAAAGGCAACACAGAAGTAAGGGTGACAATACTTGATTCCCCCTAAACCTTGCGACCCTCCTGTAACTCTTTTGGCTCAAGACCCCCCCGTTTTAGAAATGCTGGTCTCCCCATGAAATCTGTATAGTATAGGGTAAAAGCACACAAAAGATCAGATTTCACGGTGGGGAGAGGGGGGACCAGATTTCACTGTCTGTAATGTGTTTTTCATAGTCGTGAATTTGGTAGGGCCCTAGTTATATTGGTTAACAGCACTTCAATGATATGTTGTAAGCAATGGACATCACAGCATGGTTAGCTACGCAGCCATGACAGGGATAATTAATCCACATAACGAAGCAATCTGCCCACTAGGTCTTAGAGATGAGTAAATGGACATGACAGTAAATGGACATGCACTCTATTTACTTTAGCAGGGATAATCCAAATCTAGATACCTTCAATATGTAGAATTTTCTGTATTTTGACAGGTTGTTGTATATTTTTAAATACACATTTTTATTTTAGCCTCATTTCTAGGGTTTTCTTTTGCCACTAATAAATACTAGTGCATTGTCATAATGTCTTCACTAATTTGTATTCAATTAATATGGCTAAAGTATACCTCACACTAAAACACACATTTAGGTTTTCTAACCTGTTATTTTGCTTTCCATTTTAGCAAGAACTAAATTATTAGTTGCAAAATTTCTTTCAGGGGAGTGATATTTTGGATGGGAGGTGATAATGGCAGCCCTAACCAGGTTCAAAAATAGATTATAGCCAAGCAGAAGTGTTCTCTGACAGCTAACTAGATAGAAGTTGCAATAACCAACTGATGGAAAGATCCGGAACAACCCAAGGAGGCCAGAAGTCCTGCTCTTACTGTGGGGGGCGAAGTGCTGTTAAAACTGGCGGCATGCCATACTAACAGAAAAATTAATATGCTGGTGAAAAGCCTCGTCAGGCAAAGGATCCAACTAGATCAGGTAACGTATTCTCAATTAAAATAAAACAAACAAACACAACAACAACAATAATAATAATATGGACTACCTCTTAAGGGAAAGACTGTCTTATGGACAGTTGCCCTGGATTTGAGGTGTATATACCCCAGAATGTGATCAAGCTAATTGCAACCATATTGTGTGCGTTGGGCCGCTCTGAAGTAATGAAACAGAACACCATGTACTTAAGGGTTAATTTGGAGACAGGCTTTTAGAAGCAAGGTCAAAACTAGCTACAGTTTCTGCTAATCAGAACAGGAGGAGGGGACAAACAAGTAAACAAGTGAGACTAAAAACCTTGGTGGTTGGAAAACTTTGAGTCTAGACGTCTCTGATATTAAGTTTATGGAAAGTTAGAAAAGTGATGATATAGTAGGGATCATTATGACCTGTGTGTTTTATAGAAGATTAGCTAATAGATTGTACTTGGGAGCAGTTCTCTGAAGTCATCTTGAGATGTTTTTCCTGACACCTCTTCTCCCCGGTGGGTGAGCAACTGGCCACTGCAAACCTGCTGTTAATTACTCAATACCGTTCCAGATGTTAAGTGAATATTTGGGATGCTCTAAACCTATTGCTTATGCTTGTGTGTGCTTAAATCTAAAAACCGGCAGTGTTAGTTAGAGCATGCTTACTTGCATGAATCTTATCAGACTGAATTGCTGTGTTCCTGTTGATTTATTCCTTACATCGCCTGGAGTGAAATAGTTAAGTTGCCCCTGTTGGGAGTTCTGAAAACCTCAGGTAAGGGAAAGACTGTCCTATGGATCACCTTTCCCAACCTCACACCTCCCCTTATCCCTTTCATGATCATGAAACTACAGTAATACCTGCTCCAGAGACTCCACAGTTTAAGAACTGTGAAGGACTGGGCTGCAGTCTCCCCCTGCAGCCCAGAAATTGCAGGGCTGGAAATCCAGCCCTATAGAGTTCATAAAATTGCTGGAGTTGCAGTCTCCTACTACCTCACAATCCTATTACTCAGAACATTACCCCTCAGCCCTCAGAGCTTCTTCCTCTCATTCACCACCTCCATCAGTCCAGAGCCACCACACCCATGCAATTTTCAGGTTGTTGCCTGCCATTCCCTCTCCCATCCCCACAGTCTCTTCCCCATCCAGACCACATGCACTCTCTGCCCCTCAGATTCCCTACTTCTCTTTGGTCCTAGTTTCCTTCATCTACCTCAGTTTCACTCCCTGACATGCTCCCTGGGCGCCTCATCCTCAACAATCCTTTCCTTTCCAATGCAAAATCCTGTCACTCTCCTCTGCAAGCCCCAGATACCGCTTTCTTCCTCCTCTGATGCCTCCCCATCTTCATTTCCCTCTCTGCCTTGTCCTGAGTCAACTCTCACTCCTAACACAAGCCGGTGGTGGCCTCTCCCAAGTCCTGCTCCTGCTACACTATCTAGGGCCAGGCTCTTTTCATTCTCTCAATCACCATCACTCTGTTCCATGTCCCAATCAGTTTCTCCACACTTTCCTGTGGGACTGGGCCAGAGGATGAGAGAGTGCAGATGTTTCCCATTTAATGAAAAAATACACTTCCCGTCCTTAACATTACTTTGAGCACAAAAACACAACCATAATTTATGGAAACTTAAATTTCCAAAGCAAAAACACTGTTAAATTTAATTCTAAGGCCGTCAAATTATTTCAAATTTACAAAAACACCTGTGAAACAAAGTTATAATTACCAACCTGAATATGCAGACATTTGGAAAGCTGTCAATTAATACTTTAATTTGTAAACACACAATTAGAAAGAGAACCTTAACTTTGCCTGTCTAAACGTTAACATTATGTCAGTGTTGGCAACTCAAGAACAGTTTTGTAAGTGAGGGGATTATGGCCAGAGTTGGAGTTAGTCTCAGTTAGATGCAAGAAGCTTCAGCTCTTCCTTGGGGGAGGGCAGGGAAGGGTCAGGAGGGCATCCCTCGCCAACTAGCTGCCCGTCCCTCTTCCCTGTCTCCTGCGATAGAGAAGCTGATCAGGCTGGGTTGCTGCAGGCAGAGCGCTCTCTCCCTCACCTACCTGCCACCTTTCTGACAGGAGGGGAGAGGGGAGCACAAAGAAGCCAGCAGCTCAGTAAAAAGCGACAAGAGAGTCCTGTGGCACCTTATAGACTAACAGACGTTTTGGAGCATGAGCTTTCGTGGGTGAATACCCACTTTGCCAGACGCCTGTAGTGAGTATTTCCAGAGGGAGGTATAAATATGCAGGAAAGACTCAGTCTAGAGCTAACGAAGTTAGTTCAATCAGGGAGGATGAGGCCCTCTTCTAGCAGTTGAGGTGTGAAGGGAGGAGAAACTGTTTTTGTAGTTGGCTAGCCATTCACAACAACTATAAAAGATACACAGGCAGCTCAGTGTGGCTCTTCTTACTCTTCCCATTTTGTGAGCAACATCACAGCTCCTCTGCTCCACCTCCACCCCAGCCTGGGAAGGGGTAGAGGGCAGTGAAGAACCCCTGGAGAAGCCCCTCCCAGCCTAGACAGGTGAGAAGGGAGATCCTGCTGCAGATAAAGAATTCTCTCTCCTGCAACTGAATTTTCAGAAATTTTATTACTTATAGCAAACCAGAAACTGCACATCTGCATAGTGCATTTCAAGCAGGTTTTATAGCTGCATATTATTTCTTACTTAGCAACAGAAGAACAGATTCCTACAGGACTTGCTTCTAAATAAGTATGATCAGCACAGAGGCCCTTTATTTGGTTAAACTTGCATTGCTACACAAGCAGTGTTTATACCCTAGTCTATACTTGATAAAGCTAGAAAAGTTCCGCCAGAAGCTCCGTCAGAAGCTCCATCTGCATCACATACATGTAATGTATACACAGATGACCATACAGCAGCTCTGCAGATTTGTCCTAGGGAAGTGTTGCTCCTTTCAATCCAGGAGGTGGAGCTGGTTCTCACAGGAAGTGTAATGATCATCTGAGCACAAGGCTGACCCCATATGACTCACAGATACACAATCCTGACTGCTTGGAAACATTTTCATGAGCTATGTCAAAATAAATTTAACTCCTACACTTGAAAAATTTGAGTTCTGTTCACACAGAATTTCATGGTACTTTAGACATACTCAGCATTGTTGGAGAAAGACATACATGATGAAGAAAGGGCAATTCCTGTTTTGATTAAAATAGTAGGGAGTTTGTGAGCAAAGAATAGTATAGTACTTAGGGTACCTTGTTATAAAAGGAAAATATAAATAAAGCAAGGCAAACATGTTTTTAAGCATGTACTACATCTCAGATACTTGAGAAGTTACTAGACAAAGTGCCTTAAAAGTAAAAATCCTAAGAGGACCTTCTTTTGCAAATGGAGGATTACAGGCTCAGATGAAGAATTACGAAGAGCCATACAAAATTCAGCCTCTACTGGGGACCATTTAATTAACAGGTAGTTTATTTTTAACTAAATGTAGCCTTATGTTGCCATGTTTTGGTTTTGGCAAAGCTTTGCTATGTTCTGGTTTTACGAGGCCTCAAACATCTTTCCTCTTGACATTCCAGTGTAAGAGGTCTTCGATTTGCCAAGATTTGAGGTCCAAGGTTTGAAACTCAGTTTGTGCATATGCAATACATCTTCTCTTTTTAGATTAAAAAAAAATTTCTTCTTTGTAAATGAAATTTGGCAGCGTTATATGTGTATGTATGCATATGGCATTTTTGTACATAATAAAATATTGTAAAGATAGTAATGAATCCAGACTAAAAAGAGAGGAATTCTCAAGGCAAAACCTACTATCTATGCAATGGAATCCCAGGACAATAAGAGACTGCTATTTAACTTAAGAGTCATAGAATATCAGAGTTGGAAGGGACCTCAGGAGGTCATCTAGTCCAACCCTCTGATCAAAGCAGGACCTAATCCCCAACTAAATCATCCCAGCGAGGGCTTTGTCAAGACTGACCTTAAAAACCTCTAAGGAAGGAGATTCCACCACCTCCCTAGGTAACTCATTCCAGTGCTTCACCACCCTCCTACTGAAAAAGTTTTTCCTAATGTCCAACCTAAACCTCCCCCACTGCAACTTGAGACCATTACTCCTTGTTCTGTCATCTGCTACCACTGAGAACAGTCTAGATCCATCCTCTTTGGAACCCCCTTTCAGGTAGTTGAAAGCAGCTATCAAATCCTCCCTCATTCTGCTCTTTTGCAGACTAAACAATCCCAGTTCCCTCAGCCTCTCCTCATAAATCATGTGCTCCAGCCCCCTAATCATTTGTTGCCCTCCGCTGGACTCTCTCCAATTTTTCCACATCCTTCTTGTAGTGTGGGGCCCAAAACTGGACATGATACTCCAGATGAGGCCTCACCAATGCCGAATAGAGTGGAATGATCATGTCCCTCGATCTGCTGACATGCTCCTACTTATACAGCCCAAAATGGCATTAGCCTTCTTGGCAACAAGGGCACACTGTTGACTCATATCCAGCTTCTCATCCACTGTAACCCCTACGTCCTTTTCTGCAGAACTGCTGCCTAGCCACTCAGTCCCTAGTCTGTAGCAGTGCACGGGATTCTTCCTTCCTAAGTGCAGGACTCTGCACTTGTTGAACCTCATCAGATTTCTTTTGGCCCAATCCTCTAATTTGTCTAGGTCCCTCTGTATTCTATCTCTACTCTCCAGCGTATCTACCACTCCTCCCAGTTTAGTGTCATCTGCAAATTTGATGAGAGTGCGATCCACACCATCGTCCAGATCATTAATGTAGATATTGAACAAAACCAGCCCCAGAACTGACCCTTGGGGCACTCCGCTTGATACTGGTTGCCAACTAGACATGGAACCATTGATCACTACCTGTTGAGCCCAACGATCTAGCCACCATTCTGTCCACCTTATAGTCCATTCATCCAGCCCATACTTCTTTAACTTGCTGACAAGAATACTGTGGGTGACCGTATCAAAGGCTTTGCTAAAGTCAAGGAATAACACGTCCACTACTTTCTCCTTTGGAATCAATTATTTTATTTATACATCAAAAATTCAGTAGAAACACACTGGAGAATTTTTTTATGATTGTTGAAGAATTAGGCTGGCAAAGTGATGCTAAAGTTCTGCATCATCAAGGCTGCAATAGTACTCCTGCTGCTTACTTAACTAAAAAGGATTCTCAGATTTAAAAGTGATAGTAAGAAACGGAATGTCAAACATCCATGGGGAATTCTCAGTCCATTCCAAAGCACTACCATATACAGCATGGTTTAAAGGATTAGTTGTGTGCATGTATATGTTAGGTATATTGTTTTTTGTGGGCCTGATTCTGCAATGCTTACTCAAGGTGAGTAGCTACTACAGAATATATTATCCAGGGCCCATTTCTGCAAGACATACTCACACAAGTAGTCTCAGCTGCAGCAACTGGGAGTACTCTACAGGAGTTTCAGTTTGGGATGCTTTCTCGGGATTCAGGGATGATTAAACAGCACTGAAGTTGTCAGGCTGAGATACAAGCTGAGGGTGTTAGTGATGCCTTCAATTAGAAAAACATAATTGCATCTCTAATGGTCACTAACCCTTCTGGACAGATACTCATGTATTTGTAGTTGCTCATGAATCATAGGATCAGAAATTAGAGACAGAAAAGACTTTTATGGTCATCTTGTCTATCACAGGGACAAAACAGTTTTCTTTCCTACAATATATAATATTTATTTCAGAGATTTTTTTTTGGCAAATAATACAATTAGAGCTAAATTGACAAGCATCCGGAAGCTGCACAATATTTATCTGATTGGTCAGGCATTTAATGAGCTTATGGGATCAACACTACAGCAGGATATAGATTTAATTTTTGTAATTTTAGTCACAGGCAAGGAAGGTAAGGCATGTTTTTCTATGAGACTTGAAAAATTACAGTCTGAAGGGAAACAGGAAGCTTGCTCCAGAGGACAAGAGATGAAAAGGAGAAGGTTCTTACCAATTGTATCCAGACTGTGTGAATAGATAAGAGAAAAGTCCAGTACAGCTGGGCAGAAGCAGTGGAAAAGACTGCATAGTAAGAGGTTTGACAGACTGACAATATCTGTAGTGCTCTGAACAAACCTCATAGAATTAAGATAAGCTTTACTGAGTTAAGTGAATTAGGGGTTACTACCTTTGGAGTACAATCATTTAAAATGCAACTGTGCATGTGTTGTTGCATTGTATGTTTCTTCTGTAGTAGGGAAGGGGATACTAATTAACTTCTTCTGTTAACAGCCTTTCAAGTCACTCCCCAGGGAGAAATGAATATTCTAGTTCAAACTGAATTATCCAAAAAACAAAAGACAAAGAAAATACTTTTGGATGAAAGTCCAGAGTTTAGCCTGACAGAACTCCTGGTCCACCGAATACCCCAGTCCTTAAGGACAGACTTGGCCTAGTGAGGCCTCATAACAGTTTGTGCTTGTTTTGAGCTCAAGCTCTGATGGAACTTGGAACTACAAAGAAACCCCTAAGGTGGTGTGATGCCTGGTAAGCTTATTAGCACATGTGTAGCATTCTTTTATTATTTTTAATATGTTTTCTGTAATGCTTTTAACTAAGAATAAAGTAGGCTTGCATGGGAAGTGCTGCATGGTATCTTATATCTGCAGCAATCATTCTGCTGCTTACCAATCTCTGAAGAGAAAACAACCAAGGCTGTTTAGGCAGACTCTCTTTGCTGGGAAATACACAGTGAAGGCAGGGAACAGTTCAGCCAGGAGATACCTCTGTCAGAAAAGAGAGAGATGTGTGGCTCCCCTCAAGAGAGGCAACCACTGGGGGCAGAGCCGTCCCGTCCATAGGACGGACCACAGCAACCAGCCCGGGACCCGCACTTTGGAGGCCCCACGCTTCAGGGGAATGCCGGGGGCAGGGCAGCCCAGGGGAACAGCGGGGAGCCTGGCACCAGCAGCAGGGGTCAGGCCCGCACTCACCGGCCTGGGCGTTTATTTCTTTTTCTTGTCTGCAGCCCCCCCAGGCTTGGGCTCAGTCTCTGCGGCAGCAGCAGCAAGCAACCTAGGCCCAGCCTGCTCCAACAGCTCCTGGCGTCGCCTGCCGCTACAGGGTCCTAGTGCCTCACAACCACTAGTGCCAGGGCAGGCTGACCCAGGCTGACACTAACCCTGCCATTCCACCTTGGATGGACCCTTCCCTTTCCAGCAGGATCCTCCACAGCACAGCGGGGGGGCCCTTGCCCCTAGCACAGGTGAGTGCTAGCCAGTAGTCTCCATCGCCCATTGCCCACCACTGGTGTCCCCCCAGTGCCCCACACCTCCCCCTTCCACTGCCCTTTCTCCCCTCTCCCAGCACTGGGTAGGGGCCTTCCAATGCCAGCTCCAGGCCAAGGCCAGCCCTTATCATCCCCCTGCCTCAGGGTCCTCCTTGCCTTTCAGCTCTCCAGCCTTGGGGTCCCCTTCCCTGCAGTACCAGGACCTGTGCTCTCTCCACCACCCACCAGGACTGGGGTCCTCCATCCATCTGCTTTTCCTCCTCCCTCCACCATCATGGCCCCCAGAGAAAAGAGATCTTAGAGCCCCTCCTCCATGCTGTAGAGGGTCCTGGGGTACCCCAGCACCAGGGCACACATAGAACCACCCAGTTCCCGAGACATGGACTCTTAGTGTTGTGAATGTGTAATTACATTTTTTTAAAAAATTGACTGAGGATAGCAAGACCATATGCATCTGTGAAGTGAATTTGCTGCAAGGAAGTCCACAAAGGTGGATTTCAGAATGAAAGTGGTGCGACACTGATCGTGATTGGTGAGGTTTTTTATAAATTATCCTCTCTTTGGTCTGATTTAGCTAAATGTTAAAGTTCACTTGTCATCCAAAATATAAATCTTTGTCAGGTGCCTGGATTTTATATTTAAAGGAAAGACAGGTTTAAGTGATTTTCTTTTTTGGTTAGTGCAGCTTCAGACTTTATACAGAAATACCACTTTTTCAACTAAGGATATGGATAATTTTATTCTCTCAGAACCACTAAAATTAAGCGATTTACCCAACCTCACACAAGAAGTCTGTAGGAGAGCTAGTAATTTAACTCAGAACTACAGAACCATGCTTGCTATCCTTGTTTACCATTCAGAAACCATAAGCATAATAACCCTGTTGTATGTATAGGAATGCAGAACTGAAAATTAAACTGTTTACATGAAACATAAAATTAGAAGAAATATATGCAAGCAAAATAAAGGGAAAGAGTTAAAGGAGAGTGTTAAAATTTTATAAGGAAAAATAAACTTAAAAATAATCTAAGCCCAAATGCAAATAAGATATTTCTCAAAAAGTATGAAAGGCAAAATGGCTACGCAGAACCAACGAGGCCACTAAAGAATGTGAGTTGCTGACAGAGAAGGATATTAGTGGGAGTCTGAAAGAATTCTTTGTTTTGGTATTCACAGAAGCTGAAGTTTTATCCTTGAGACTGATATATTTTCATGGGGGATAAGGTTTGAAGTGAAATGTTAAAACTGAAATAAATAGAAAAGCTGACAGCAAACCAGACTCTGAAGAGTTGTATCACAGAATTCTCCAGGCGATAGTGAAGTGAACAAGATGACTTTTGACAGATTTTTATGGTAGTTGGCTTAAGAAAACGGAAGAACAGTATTAGATCACTAGACGATCACTAACATAGTTCTGTTTTAAGATAGGATTAAATAAGAATCTTGTAACTAAAGTCCTTAATTTCAGATACTGCAGAGATTTGGAAACTTTCACAGCAAACAGAGTTATGGATCTATTAACTATGGACTATAATTTAGGGCATGGCTACACTTGCAGATATGGAGCGCTGGGAGATAAACCAGCCTTCGGAGACCGCAGCAGGGAAAACGCTGCAGAGTGTTTACGCTCTCAGCTGGAAGTGCACTGGCGTGGCCACATAAGCAGCTCTTGCAATGCCACAAAGAGCAGTGCATTGTAGTAGCTAGCCCAGCATTCAAGTGGCTGCAACGTGCTTTTCAAATGCAGGGGGTGGGGTGTAGTGTGAAAGGGAATGTGTTGTGTGTATGTGGAGGAGAGAGAGTGGGTTTTGGGGGGGCTGAGAGTGTGTCAGCATGCTGTCTTCTAAGTTCAGACCCCACTCCCCCCATCTCTCTCTCACACACTCATAGCAAGCAACATTCCACACTAATGGCTTGCTTTGTCCCACAGCAGATAAGAATGCCCGGTGTCAGAAACGGAGCTTTGAAAGGGGGTATCAACATTCCTACAGCTGATTCCAAAACAATGACAAGAGTGGCCACTTGATTTAAGGGGGTTATGGGATGTTTCCGGAGGCCGATCAAAGCGCAGTAATGCAACACCTCGTTCACACTGACGCTGGGGTGTTTCACCAAGGTGCAACAAGCATTATGCTTCTCATGGAGGTGGATTACCAGGAGCACTCCAGCTGCAGAGTCCAGGCGCTCTAAGTGTCTTGCCAGTGTGGACAGGTCGGGAGTTAGAGCACATTAAAGCAGCCCCAGGCATTCTAACTTGCAAGTGTAGCCATGCCCTAAGTCAGCAGAGAGTCATGAAGAAAAACTGCTTAAACAAATTTATTTCCCTGCTGCCATTACTAGTTTTACATTCTCTCTTTCCATTCATTGTTTCACATGTTTCTTGGAAAAGACTGAAAGTTAAAGGTCTTCCCAACTCACTTTAACTTTTACCATCCAGAAAATATTACTCCTGTCTTTCTAACAGATCAAAGACATCAGGGCTCTATTTTGTTATTTGCTGAGAATGTGAACTGTTCTTAAAGAGGTTTATTATTTAGCTTCTTGTGCAAACCCAGTAGGTGAAGCTCACATATTACTTTATGGTATTCCCAGAAGAAATGGTGTAAATCTTTAAACTTTCTTTAAGAGAAAATAACAGAACTTTTCTTTAATCTACATTTTGGGCCTGCTTCTCATCCCACAATAACAGAACTGTAAATCATTTGTAGTCAATGGAGGTCCCCGACATAAAACTGGAATAACTGAGATGAGAATTCCTTATAGTGTATAACATATCACTTGCCTGGTAATGTTAAGGTTCATCAGATCCGTAAGAGGTAACTTGCAAAGAATTTTCTTTAATTAACCTGTGCCCTTTTTTTGGCATCTGTAATTTTTTTTTAATCCTAAGGGTTTGCTTGTTTTTTACATTACAAATTCAGGTCCTGGATATTCTAAAGTCTGGAAAAAATAGTGAAAACAACAGCATTACAAGAGAGGCAAGAGTGAAAGTTAAGGAACATAAGGGGAGGAGAGAGGGATTTTATTTCATCAGACATTTTAAACTTTTTTGTTTAAATCTGTTTGTGTTAACATCTCTAACTTCAATGACAGATTAACTTTTTGTTAATCATTGAAAAAGATCAGGCACCCTAAAATATGCTTTGGAGAAAATCTAAAGTTCCTGCAATACAGCCAGGAAAAAGTGATCTACCAGATATGTCTAAGTTTTAAAAAATAAGCAGAGAAGAGAACCCCCTTCTCTCTCCACTTCATCCCAAACTTTCAGTCTCTCTTTAAAGATCATAATGTTAAAAATACAAGCCTAATATTATTTTCTTTACTAATCATCCATAAGGTAATATTTTCTGCTACTTTAGAGTCATCAATCCAGACTGAAGGAAAATGTACAGTGGTATCGCCATTGCATTAAACAAACTACCTGGGACTTAGGACAATGATAATACATCTGAGGGTCTATATAATGCACGGTTTTAACAACTTCAGAGATAACATGGCTCAAACCCTACCTGTCCCTATTTAATCTTTTAGGTATGTCAATAGTCTTCAATCAAATGATGACAGAAAGATATTGCTATATACCTGACCATTCAAAACTGGACAAAAATGAAATTATTTCCCACCGTCCACTTCGCAGCTAATTAGTTACTTAAATTGTAGTTGCAGATTCAGACTAATGAACCAAAGGTTAAAAGATCTGTATCTCATTATCAGCTTTCTCAACCATCCAGTACCTGAAAAGAAACATCTTAAGAGTATTCCTTGACAGAATACGGCTTGTATAGTCTTTGCTCAGACTTCTTGGAAATTATCAGTTAAGACTGAGAAAGTTGGTAACAAAGAGTCACTTATATTTAGGCCAGAAGAGTGGATTTTTCTAGCAGGTAATGAAAGAAATGTTAATTTCATCTGATAATTATGTAATGAGGAAATAAAGTGTCCCTGCCTGAATCACTGAGGTTTTGTAAAATTCAAGCTTCCTAAAAGCATATTGAAAACCAAGAACATACATTAGATTTTTGAGAACGCTATTTTCCCATAGTGAGACTTTCCTTTCACTGGGAAGTTAATTAAGGAAATCTTATACCATGCAAGGAGAAAACGATGAGAAAATTCTGTATGCTGTTTTTCTTTCTTTCTAGAAACATTCACACACCAAATGACCACTCTTCTTAGAGCTACGGTGCCTGTAATGTTAAACTGGATTAATGTCACAATGGAAAGAAAAAATACAGTTAACTATTCTGGACTAGGACAGAATTTACTAACACTAGTCAAAATATGATCAATTGGGATATTATTTTGCCCTAGTAATTCTCATGATCCAGATGACACATTAACCTAATTTAAATCATTTTGTTGACCCATATTCGTTCTATATTATTCTTATGGAAAAGACCTATGGTCTGTTGTTAGCGATGGCCCTGAATTAATAATCCTAAACACAGATGAATAATTATTGCAATATCAGACAAACTGTTAAACTTTCATGAGCCAGCATTAGCAAAGTAGTCAATCTATGTTCATTAAGTAAGCCTTTCGTACAGCCTTCATTAAATGTGAAGGGCCATAGAATCATAGTGGACTAAACAGTCCCACCCCTGAAATTATACTGGCATAGTGACAAGTTTGACACATATTGCCCCTCCTAACACTGAAGAGGATATAAGCAATTAACCCCAACACAATGTCATGTCTCTGTCACCATCCAATTATTAAACATGGTTTATGTGCTTCAGCAGGAGTACACTTTATGTGTAATTAATTCTTGGCATGTAAACTTTCAAAAATGCCAGATGCTCTGAAATTTTGGTAGTAGTCTGGTTTACTAGTTCCTGCCATGCTAAACATCTGTTTGGAACATATACTTGCTGGTGGGCAGCTTAACAATTAAGGAGTTTGTTGGCATGATCAAACCCAGTGTGATTTTCTCCCCTTTTCCAAAAAGTATTTAAACAAGTCTTTATTTTCTTAAGCAGTTCATGAAGCCACCATGCTTTTTCTTTTGTTTGTGCTTACAGTGGGTAACTAAAAGGAAAAGCAAACAATCAATAAGAGAATGAGATTTGGTAACTTGTCCATATCATTGGTAAAAAGCACAACTCTTCCGTAACCTTCTTCCAAGTGCTTGCAAGGCCAAGCCTAGTAGAGCTTGATATGTATGGGGTATTTCAGAAGAAATGTAACATAATGAAGAAATGTTGCATTGTGAACATTGTTGCACACTGAGAGCATGATCTGAAGTTTGGAGATGCAGCTAGAAACTATGGTTGAGTTTTGAAGGCGATCTGAGTGGATGATGGAGGGAAGGAGAGAGGATGCTGAAAGGAAACCTAAAGATTTGTGGATGCATGCTGGATTAGAAAACTCTGAGGGTAGAAGGCTGGATGAAGAAAGTGGTATGTAACTATGAGAACAAGGCAGAGTTAAAAAGACGGGCTAACAAAGGAGAAATTGAGTTGAGGAACAGAGTTGATGAGTTGGAAAATTAAGGGTAGAGGCAGTCAGTAACAGAAGATGGGAGAGCAAGAAGGAAGAGACATGTAGCTAGTCCTACAAAAAGGGGAGGAGACAATGGAGATAGCCAGAATTCGGAGCCCAAGGAGGATAGAGGATGACTTGCAGAAGTTTGTAAGTGAGAACAGAAGACAAGTGGACTTGCAGCCAGAGAGAAAAGAAGGGGGAAGGCCACAGAATTGCATCAACACCAGGAAGAGACAGGTCTATGTGATCAGGGACTCCCTACTAAGAAGAACAGATAGGACTGTCACCAGAACTGATCCAGAGAACAGAAGACTGAGGTGTCTGATGGGAGCTAAGATACAGGATGTGGACCTGAGGCTAACGAGGATACTAATGGGAGTGGGAGAGAATCCACTCACTGTTCTTCAGGTTAGAACAAATGATACTTCTAGAGTTTCACTCAGATGATTCAAGGAAGACTATGCCAGGCTGTGGAAGGTGTTTAAAGAAATGGAAGCTCAGGTGATCTTAAGGTGATTCTACCTGTCCCTAGAGGAGGAGAATGAAGGCGAAACAAAATTAAGATGATCAATAGATGACTCAGACAATGGTGCTATAAGGAGAGCTTAGGGATGTTCAACCACTAGGAGGCATGCACAGAGGACTGTTCTCAGAGGATGGATTCCACCTGGGTAGGGATGGAAAGAGACTTCTGGGATAGAGGTTGGCACAAGTGATTAAAAGAGCTTTAAACCAGGAATTCAGGGGAGATGCTCATGTAATCTCCACACCTGATTCTAATATTGAGCAGGAGGAAAATCAAGTAAAAAAAGACAGCTTTGGAGAAAGAAATACCTAAAGAAAAGATACTGCCAATACAACTGACAGTAATAGTCACATAGGCCAGTGGTTCAATCTTTCCAAACTACTATACCCTTTTCAGAGTCTGATTTGTCTCGCATACTCCAAGTTCCACTTCGTTTAAAAGCTACTTGCTTACAAAATCAGACATAAAAATACAAAAAAGTGTCACAGCACTCCATTACTGAACAATTGCTTACTTTCTCATTTTTACAATATAATTATAAGAACATAACATAAGAATGGGTTAGAACTAGAGTAAGTGGTACATTCTCTCTAGCTTGAAGTCCTTAAATCATGATTTGAGGTCTCTAGTAACTCAGCCAGAGGCTATTACAGGAGTGGGCAAGAGAGGGCAAAGTTCTGTGGCCTGCAACGTGCAGAAGGTCATACTAGATGATCAAAATCATCCCTTCTGGCCTTAAAGTCTATGAATAAATTAGCATCTTCTACAGCATGATTAGAGCAATCATCTCATATTTATCAAGACTGCAAGAGCTCTGATTGTTATTCAACACTTGTAGTAAATATAATGGTGTTCAGATGATTTTATTTAAAGGAGCAAACATGGTGGTAGTTGCAGGGGGTGACTGCAAATGTCAGAAGTGTCATACATTCTCAGAACTCCTTGCTGGATGACCGGTTTTTGGAAGCATTACATACCTTAGATGAGCAAGACTTTCCCTTTGTCTGTCTCTCTTTTTGTGTGTGGTGGGGGATTAGATACTAGGACAGAGGCATCCATCACTTATGACCAGATATTGATGAAGAACTGTAGTCTTACACTACAGTATTTCTGCCAAGTTACCAGGTTCTCTCAAACATTTTATTCGTTTGATGAAATTCTGTACTACTAAGTCCTGCTACACATGCAAAAACCCTGAAAGATGAAACCACTTTGGTAAATTACCATCCAGAAATAAAAACCTTAATAAAAACCTCTGGCTTTTAATTCTATCTACTATACTCACAAGAGAGATGTGTTAACAGTTATCAGAACCATTACCATCCAACACCAAGATACTCCTATGAGATAAAGATCTACCAAACTCATTCCTGTCCAAATCTGGCTACAGCGATTCATGCTTCTGTAACACTATTTGACTACCGCAGATATTTTAAGAATGAAGGTCCATACCATGAGCTCAAGGTGGTTCAGAACCCATCAGCTTGCCTGCTCAGCAACACATCATGTCAATTAGTCACTTGTTCTCCATTGTACAGAGCCCAAGTAAAAGGTTCCTGTCCTGATTTTCTAAGCCCAGCATGGGACAAGTCCTAATTACTCGAGAGAGAGAGACTGACTAGGACCATGGTCTTCCACTGCAGCTATGTTTGACTGCAACAATGAAACTGTTCCGGGGGGCCTCGTGACTGCAGGAGTAAGAATTTTCATAGGAGCCTGTCCAAGAATATGTAACTCATTGCCTGATGAAAAAAATAATGAACACTATTCCCCATTCATTTAGAGCTAAATGCAAAACTCACCTTTTCTCCAAGGTTTTACACAATAATGCCCCCCACTTTCATGCCTATGCAAACAAACAAACAAACCAAATCCACCAAATCCCAAACAAAACCCAATTTACTCCAGGCTAACAGGAAAGAAAATTATTATTGTCATTTTATTTGTGGAAAGCACTTCAACAGCACAGGGGCAGAACCTACATAGACACACTACATGTTCAGGGACCACACCAATGGCACAGAAGGAAAAATTCTGAACTCAGTGGTAGAATGCTGTTTTTAAACACTATCTCCAGATGGCTTCCTCACTAAACCAGTCTTACTGAAAAAACCTTGAACATATATCAACAAATGAAACTACTACAAAACATGCAGCATCAGTTACAATTCTCTATTTGCACTTCACGATTAGATATTCTAATTGTATGACTACAAGATATATCTACAGTATACACTGCAATGACAGATCACAAAACAGATGTTCATGTCCAATACACTATCATATAAGCAATAAAAGTGCACATTAATATTATGCAAGTATCAAAAGGTTATCTCATCCTAAGCATTTCTGAAAAACTACCATAACAGCAGCAACAAGTCACTCTTCTAAGGAAAGCTTTTACCATCTCGCCTTGCTGAAAATCAAAGTTTCCCCTAGGATGAAGTATGTCAGGGGAATCCAGTTTGAAGCTCAATCTTTTCAGTTTCTGAGCAGGGACCTTTAAGATATGGTTCTGCCACTTCACAAGTCAGCCTGCAAAGCAGCAGTTGTCTCTAAAATACTGGGTCCTAACTTTGAAATTGATAAATCAGAGCTCTAAACTGTATTATCTTGACAGATCACTTCCAAAGGAAGCTTTTAACAATGCAGAAATCCTTCACTATTTCCAAACTTCTTGCAACAAATAAGTTTGTAAAGCTGAAGCCAGTATTCCTAGTGGAAATTGATAGTATTGTTAAAAAACTGCAATTTGTAGCATATGTGAGTTAATCTGCGGTTCTGCTGTTTCATCTTTTTGATCAGGCTGACTTCACTAAATAGACAAGTAGAGTTTTAAGCCAACAGTTTACCAAAAATTAAATTCTTTATTTGATATTTCGTTAGCTTTCTGTAAGAAAAAAAAAAGAGCCAATTCTCTCTAGCTTTGCTTTTACTTTGGTAATCTGAACACTTAATACTGAACAGGAGTACTTGTGGCACCTTAGAGACTAACATTTATTTGAGCATAAGCTTTCGTGGGCTACAGCCCACTTCATCGGATGCACAGAATGAAACATATAGTGAGGAGATTGTATGTGTGTGTATATATGAGAACATGAAAAGGTGGGAGCCTTTTTCATGTTCTCTGTATGTATATATTACACACACACACAATCTCCTTACTATTTGTTCCAGTCTATGCATCCAATGAAGTGGGCTGTAGCTCACGAAAGCTTATGCTCAAATAAATGTTAGTCTCTAAGGTGCCACAAGTACTCCTGTTCTTTTTGCGGGTACAGACTAACACGGCTGCTACTCTGAAACTTAGAACTGAATTACTGAAAAGACAAGTTAGAGGCAACAAATCATCACTATAAAGTCAATGTGCAGAAGAAAAACCTCACTAACAATCTAGACAAGTATCCCTGTAGTCTCTCTTCTTTTTACTCAATGCCTTCTCCATCAGCTCCTCTCCTACTTTGTTTAATACTATTTCACTCCTCATCTTCAACATTTCCTTTCTCCAAATATTCATTTCAACCCTCCTAACTATTCCACAATTATTCCACTATTGCTGCAATTACATTCCCATAAGCCAATTTCAATCTCTTAAATGCCGTTACCTCCCTCTAAAAACTTCTTCATGACTATTAAAAAGTCACAGCATGGACTGCCTCTAAAGGGAAAGACAAAAGATAACCAAATTTTATTTTATTTTTTTCCATTTCATGGTATAGAAGAATATTTTGCTTTTACTAAATACTGGGACATGGGGCTTCCTCACATAAAATGATGTGAAAAAAAAATTTTAATGCCATAATTAAAAACAGTATTTCATTGGTAGAAGAGATTAAGTTAAGCTAGAGATGAAGTTTCTAAGAGGTAATAATAATAAAGCTAGTGTATAATATATATTCTTTATGTACAATAGTTTAAAATGTCTGTTTCTCTGTATCTTCAATGGAACACAAACAGATTTCTCCCTCCTTACTCAATGGAAGACTCATGCCAAATATGATTTTTTAATTCATTCCAGACACTGTGCAAGAGCCACATATTTAACACTGCTGTAGATATTAATGTGATCATTTGCATTCCTTCTTTGATAAATCATTCTGGACTTCTACAACTCAACCCTCCAGTTATTAAGGCAAGAGACCAAATAACCCAGCTTTGCATACATTGCTATTATATTAGTTTGACCTATTTTTTAATAGATCTCCTCCAGCAAAGGTTAGATGCTAACTGCAGAGAAAGTACTGAAGCGTGGCAATAAGTCCTAAGACAAATTAAAACTTTAATGAAGGTAGAATCAAAGTCAGAGGGAGGACAAATGCACTCTAGAAAAAAAATCTCTTTTTGACATTTCTACTAGGATCAAGGAACACCCACAGCAAAGAAAAATTGTGATAATTTTTTTTTAGAAAATCAAAAAACTCAACAGACGTTCAATACAGTGCTGGATCTCATGCCAAATGCCTTGACCACACTGCAGGTGCGTCCAACCCTCTGAATTTACTTTAAGGTTCTTAAAAGGAATCAAAAATCCTCTTTCAGCATGCTGGATATAAAGCTCTCTTTCTTTCCTTTAGCAGTAAGAATGGAAGTCAGGTATTCTTCTGTACTCTTTCTATACAAAGTTTGGCCTAATTCTTATTCATTTATCATTCATTAAAAAAATCTAAAAAAAATAAAAATAAAAGTGAATTAATTCTGTGTCCATTTCACTTTACTCTACATGTACAAGAGAAAGGCAAGCTTCACAATATCAGGTATTCTCAGATGATAGTTTGGTTACTGAAAGAAAAATCTCAAGAAATACTTTTAGTCTCAAATTAAATTTCTACAGGCAGCAGAATTCACATCAAACTTCAAATCCTGGTCCTGGTTGGCTGACCAAACTTCAAAAACTAGGTTTTCATGAACTCTAGTAAGCTTTACCAGCATAAATCAAAAATATTGAAGAGGAGAAGGAAGATACAATTTTATGACTCAAACACCTGGGTCTGGAATTAATCTGAGACTGAAGATTTCAGTATTAAAGTAACTTTTATGTGATAGCTAAGAGAAGTGGGCAGAGTCTAATTAGCCCAGAGAAAACCAGGAATAAACTGATAAATGATCTACTTCTATAATTCCATTTTAAACAAATACATGGCAATATTTATAAATAGATTCACTATCACAGCAGGGAAATAAAGTTCTGAATATTTCAAATGCTAAACATGCTCTTTAATAATGTATGATTGTTTTAAAAGTCTCTGAGAACTGACATCTGTTACAGTCTGCCCTGGTTTATAAGCATCCCACACATTATTGAAGCCAAGTTAATGTTTGCTGTCATAGAAGTTCATGCCCCTTGGTTAAATGGCAAGTCAAGAGCCCAATTAACTTCTTCACAGCAGTTAGTAACAATTTGAGAACCCTTATCACACTACTCTTCCAAACTCTAAAAATCATTTGAGATGCATTGCCTCTCATGGAAAATGATCTGTATGCAATTACTTCCATTTCCATCAGCCAATGAACAGAACTGCATGCCTTTTCTCAAATGACTACATAATTCATCTTAAAACAATCTTAAACAAAATAAAATGCACTGAGCTCAGTGAGTGTCCGGAATCAAGTAAGTTAGGAACATGATGTGAATCTAAGAAGCTTAGGAAGTTAAACAATTGTATACTATCAATCTAGACTAGGTGAGCCTATTATAACCATAATGTGCTAGATCACTAGGCAGATTTAAAAAACCAAACAAAACAAACAAAAAAACCACAAAATGCATAAAGAAAAGATTTCCTCTATCAACACTACTGTTACATTGTTATAACAAAGAAATCTAAATGGAGGGAAATGGTGATATAGAACAGCTGCAGATCAGTCTTCCGGGAATCCTGTGTAACCTGCAAGCACTGGAAAATCATCACTATTCTGCATTTGCAGACCAATTTCTTTTTCTTTCATTGCACTCCCTAACAAGGCTATTTCTTTTGGTAGTCTCATTTCAGAGATATTTATAATGCAGCAAGAGTAAGGAGGAGGAAAAGTCTATTTCGTTATTCCAGTGACTCAGACAACACAGCGAAAAAGTAATACTTAAGCATATATACGGTAACATGTTAAGTGTACAATAGTTCTCAAAACACGTCAAACATTTTATGATACTTATTTTGTATAGTATCTTTTGTGCAAAAGTGATTGTACAACAACAAAATCATATCCCCAGGTTGCACCAACCTGATGATATTATACAATTAAGGGATATTATAAAAATAGGAACACTAACTTGAATACAATGACAACCAACTGACCTTATTAAAGATTCTGTATGGCAATCACTAGAATGCAGTAATGATGTAATTTATATTCAGTTAAAAGGTATACAGTACCCAAAGAACACACTTCATGCACATTGTACTAAACCCTTTGTCCTAGTCAGCTAAGAGAAAGAGATTATAGATGGCCGCATGTATTTCTTCAATTTCTGAGACATGATAAAGCTGGAACACCTAAAGGCAATGACAGGGCAACAGCACCACTCTGTGGATTTTTCAATTACAACAATCCCTACTAAAGAGAAAGGCACATATTCATAACACAGAAGAGAGCAGTAACAATATGCTTCATGTGATGCTGATAAAAGAAAGTTGTCTTTAGGCAAACTGTGACTTGGAAAACTATTAGTAATGACTCAATGTATTGTGGCTGTAGTTTCAAGTGCCACCCTTAATACTGTTGATTTAATTATCTTCTACCGTACATATAAAACATTAGAAGAACTGAATTATACTGAATATGTATTTTGGGTCTGTCCACTGAAATATACTACACCACTAAGGTTAATAAATATTGTTGTAGTTACTTTAAATCTCATTTATAAATGTCTACTGGAAAAGACTGTGATATGGCAATAACTGTTAATTATTTTTAAATTAATTTGAAAATTATGTTTTTCCCTTGCAAATCCATAGTGGTAAAATATGATAAAACGAGGTGAGAACTCACATATTATAGAAATAATTTCTATCAAAAAGCTATGCTTTGTAATTTCTGTCATGTGAAATAAAAAAAACATCTTGTTTCTCACTTATTAAATCGTTATTATTCAGTTAAATGCCAGTAGCAACGCAGGTTTTAAAGCTCTCTTCTTTTATCAGGGAGAGGCAGTAAAAAGAAATGTTGTGTAAAGGTTATTGACAGCTCAGTTATTATAGGAAGACAGACTATACATATTTAACTTCACAGAATTTTAGAATTAAAAAGAAACAGATTTATCTCTAGTTCATCTCCCTATTAATGAAGGATTGTTCCTTACAGTACTTCGAGAACTTTGTTCAATATAATTCAAACAACAGATCTTCCTTCACAGCCCTCTCAGATGATTTCACTATCTAGAAGACCTAAGTGAAACAAAAAAATATATATTTTTAGAAAAGGGAGAAGAAATGGACCCACTACTTTGATATTTATAGGAGTATATTAGTAATATATGGAAATCTGTCCACTTCTCCAACAATTCCCTGCGGTTCACATTGTGTCCCTGATTTCAAAATCCCCACAAGCCACTGTTTCACATAGCTATATTGAGAACTGAGGGACAGGTAATCAAAAGGCAGTGCAATTGCAATGATGCAATACAGCAGAAGTATGCACATGAGGCAGAAGAGCAACCAACACAGCATGGCTAATATGGATACAATGCACCATTAGTATTTACATTGGTGCTATTTCACAGGTTTAGCCCTTTAATGAAGGCACAGACACGGAGTGCATGAAAGCACATATCAGGTCCCATGAACGGCAGGAACATGGGTCAGAACATTCAGCCACAAGGCAAAGGAGCACCTCAGGCTGTTCTGAAGTGACTTCCTTTGGCTCATTTAATGAGCAATGGACCAGGGTGTATCCGGCCTTCCATAACCAAATGGACATTCCTCACCATATACTTTTTTTAAGGGATGGGAGAGATGATAAACAAGGAAACTCTTCCAAAAAGGAGGTAACAAGATGGGTTAAGGAAGAAATCCGCACAAAATCCAAAGGATGGTGGTGGGGGGAAACAGATAAAAGATAAGAAAGGAAAAAGGAAGATGGTAAAGGGAGACTATGGAGTTTCAGCTACTCCTGCAGTTTTAAATAACAGTAATATATAATTTTATTTAACTGAGAAGCTGCTCATAAAACCTCCCCTTAAACACTGGAATAACCTCTTTATTTGAGGGCAGGAAAAAAGGTGAAGATAGTCTTACAAAAACAAAAAAGTGCAATTAAACCTATGCTCTGCCCTCTGGGAAAGATCTGCTGCTTTTAGAATCAAACAGTTCAATTAGTTTCGTAAGACCAGTTGGGTAGAGTACAGAAATGTGTTTAAAACGCCATTTAATCATTACACATTAATCTGGCTCTCGCTCTTTTCATGTCGTTTATTAAAATGATTTTCTGAAAGCGTTCTAGGGTGTGGATTTTTTTAATCTTGACATTAACTGCCATCTAGACATCTTTTTATACTTTTACTCTGTTACATACTAGAAATGGATGTGGGAAGGGAAAAAACAAGGACTTCAACAATCTGTTGAACACGGCTACCCCTCTGATACTTAACAACCTGTTAGTGATTCACATTGATCTTTTGGTTTGCTAGAGAACGGAGAGGTTTTGGACAATTAAACACAAGGTGGCAAACACAGGGATTTTAAATGGCTGTAAAACCACTCTATACACCAGTACCTATGTAAAAACCAGAGAGAGAAAGAGAGAGCAAGAATGCCTATGCCATTTAAAGGAAAATCTTTCAAAGTGCCAAGCAGTAAATCGTGCCTGCTTTACAGAACCGTGTTAAAATCAGCAGAGGACAGAATACCCCACCTCCACAGTTCCTTTTAAGGCTATGTCTACACTAGAGACCTGACAGTGGCACAGCTGTACCTATGCAGCTGTGCCGCTGTAAAACCTCCTGTGTAGCCCTCTATGTCAACGAGAGAGAGTACTCCTGTCGACATAATTAAACTACCCCCAACTAGTGGTGGTAGCTATGTCAGTGGGAGAGCATCTCCTTCCAACAGAACGCTGTCCACGCCGGTGCTTCTGTTGGTGTAACTTATGTTGGTCAGGGGTGTGTTTTTTCACACCCCTGAGCAACATAAGTTTTATCAACAAAAGTACTAGTGTAGCCATAAGCCTTCGTGGATACATATAATCTGTGAGCTTCCCAGTGCGCAAGGAGAAGGAGCCAACTAATGCTGTTTCCAGTGCAAACTAGCCCTGTGAGGAAGGTGTATGGGTGAGGCCTTGTCCCCTACCTTTTGAAACAGAAAGGCTTTTTAAAAGGTGTGGCAAGGTGCTGCCTATGCACCTTAGCTCTCAAGAAGCAATATATCTTTCCAAGGCATAATGCCTCCAGTTACTGCTATTAAGGCACTGTATCTTCTCCTTGACAGTCTGGGTCTTGAGAGACTGAACTGAATCCCAAACAAGGGCTTAGCTGCACGCAAATACCAGGGTTAGAATCCTGATATTGCCAGACCTTATTTAAAGTTTCTGCATATCAAGGCCAGATCTGTCAAACCCCAAACTGACCATCATAATAAGTTGCTTCTCCAATCTCAGTGCATAGATATTTACAAATATTACTTAAAACAATTAATAAATTATGTATGCATAGATGATGTGTCATTCTCACAAATAAAATATTTTCTTATACATAAACACAGATTCCAATGCCAAAAGATGCAACCTGATCTCCTATATGACACAGGTCATGGAATTATTTTGGGGAAGCTTTCAGAGCATATATTTAAGAAAAGCATTCAATCTGATTTAAAAATTGCCTGTGGTGGAGAATCTACCATGATCCTTGATGAACTGTTCCAGTGCTTAATTACCCTTACTGTTAAAAAGATACACCTTATTTCCAGTCTGAATTTGTATAGCTCCACTGGATCACGTTTTACCTTTCTCTGCTAGACCTTCTCTTTGTTAAGCTAAATAGACTGAGTTCCTTGAGTCTATCACTGTAAGGCAGGTTTTCTAATCCTTTAAGCTTTCTCGTCGCTCTTCTCTTAACTCTCTCCAATTTATCAACATCCTTCTTGAATTGTGAACTGGACACAGTATTCCAGCAGCGGTCGCACCAGTGCCAAATATAGAGGTAAAATAACCTCTCCTCCTACTCAAGATTCCCGTTTATGCATCCAAGGATTGCATTAGCCCTTTTGTCCACAGTGTCTCACTAAAACCCCCTGCCCCCCACCAATCTTTTTCAGAGGCATCACTTCCCAGGATAGAGTGCTCCCCTCCATGGTGTGAGTTTGGCCTGCATTCCTTGTTCATAGATACACATATACATACACACATACATAGCCATATTGTTTGCTTGCATCCAATTTAACAAGATATCCAGATCACGCTAAATTAGTGATCTGTCCTCTACTATTTACCACTCCCCCAATTTTTGTATCATCTGCAAACTGGATCACTGATGATTTTATGTTTTCTTCTGGGCCACCGTAAAAATGTTAAATAGCGTAGGGCCAAGAACTGATCCCTTCAGGATCCCACCAGATGACGATTCCCTATCGTTCTGAATCCTATCAATTACCCAGTTTTTAATTCATTTAATATATGCCAAATTAACTGTATATCATTCTAGTTTTTTAATCAAAATGTTATGCAGTACCAAGTCAAACACCTTCCACAGGTCTAACATTATTACCTCTGCACTGGGTTTTGTTTTTTATATAAGATTACAAGTTTGGTTGAAAAAGATATAATTAGTATGACAAAAATCTATTTTCCATAAAAATTAATGCCAATCAACATAGTTATTACCCTCTTATAATTCTTTATTAATCAAGTCCTGTATGGCCACTCCATTACCTTGCCTGGCATCAATGTCAGACTGACAGGACTATAATTACCCAGGTCATCCCATTTACACTTTTATTAAATAGTGGCACATTACTAGCTTTCTTATAGCCTTCTGGAACTTCCTCAGTGTTCCAAAACTTTTTAAAAAGAGCTGATTTTTAATCTCTTGGATGCAAGCTATCTAGAAATGCTGATTTAAAAATATATAACTTTAGTAACCTCTGTTTAACATCCACCTGAGATACTACTAGAATGGAAAGAGTGTTATCATATGATGAGACAACAGTCTGTTCCTTTTCCAAATACAGAACAGGAATATTTATTGAACACTTCAGCATATTCTGCATTATTATTGCTGGTTCTACCATTTCCACCTAGTAATGGACTAATACCATTGTTAAGATTCTTTTTCCCTAATATAACTTTTTTTTTTTTTTGAATCTCTCTTATTCTCCTTAACTCTGCTGGCCACAGATTTCTCCTCGAGTCCCTCTGTTTCCATTATCAATTTTCTGCAATGTCTAAGTTCTGATTTATATTCATTACTATCAACTTCCCCTTTCTTTCATTTGTTATATATTATTTTTACCTGCCTTCACTTCCCCTCTAGAGTTGCTCTTTAAAAAAAAAAACAATACAGCCTTCCTCCTCAATTCTGGCTTTTTGGGCATCTAGTAAAGTGTTCTTAAGCAATTCCCAATCATCATTCACATTTTTCTGATTAAATTATTCCTCCCAGATGATTTGGCTCATAATTGTTTTCAGTTTTATGAAAGTGGCCCCTTTAAAGCATCAATCATCTGTCAGTGTGAGTACAGTATATATGCTTTATTGGTCTGAACTTTATTCTGTTAACATATTATAAACGTGATCATGTCATGATCACTTGTACCTAAGTTACCATTATTTTTTATTTCTTGTGGCACAGAATACTGGACAAACTGAAGATTGTGGAGAAACTGCAGAAAAACTTTCTTCACAAGAAATGATACAAAATTTCCATAGTTTCAGACCATTTTTGTTATGCTTGTAAATTTTCTGAAGAAGTTTTTAGTACAGTAGGAATAAATGCCAGAAAAACAACTTGCTGGTGTAAATTCCAGTATCTCACTCCTTTACTCCAGTCATGTTTAATGCTGAGCTATCTTTATGAAGTGCTCTTTGTAAAATTGCATTTTTTAATGCATTTGAGACAGTTTCCTTTTACAGTGTTTTGTCCTGCATTTCATTATTCTACAACCCAGTTATCGTTCATATTTATGCCAATGAATGAGCTAACTGGAAGCTTCTGTGAGGCTTAGTATTTTAAAAATCTTCTAGGGTCCAATCCTGCAATGAGATTTCTGCAGATGCCTGCCCCTACTGATTTAATTGCAGGATCAAGGCCTTACTGATCCATGGTTGTATTTCAAACTTGGAAAGATAAACAGAAAGTTCCACAATCTGAAATGCAACAAAAAAGTCCAATATATACTTCAGAGACTTTACAGCAATAAATAAGCAAATAAATTCAATCAATGGTTTAAAAAATCAGAAGTGCTGGCTAACTATTTTAACAACACTAAATTGCAAGGACTTTGGTTGACTTTTATGGAAACCTTAAAATACTCAATAGAGTCTAAAATGTCTTCGGTAACAGTAATACATTACCTGGCAAATTAGTCTTCATTATATCGATGCCAACTTGAAGCTCAGGCTCAGCAGCAAGAACTGCATAATCCCCTTGATGAGAGACATTAAAATTGAAATTGGAATGGATACCGAGTATGTCATTCACCAGGAAGGGTTTTCCTTTTGATGTCCTTTGCAAGTGTATTTCATTCCAAGGTATCTGCAGTTTTTCTGCAATTAATTTTCTTATCAGCAGACGACCAGCCTATGAAATAAAAAAGAAGTTTAAAACGATGCATATGGAACCATTGTGCAATATACAAAGATCAATTTGTAAGTGCTAAAATACCAGTTAATTTACTTACTTGGGAAGTAGAGCTAAGTTTTACTTATTACTTAAAGAAACTTGCTATTTACAAAAATCAAGCATGAGATAAATGAAAGAGCTAAAAATGTTTACCAGCTCAGATACATTTTACACAAGCATTTATTTGTAATGTCTCAATAATTTATGCAGCACAGTAAAATGCAATCCCCCTTCTAAAGATTCGTATTATCTGAAATAGGATTTCCCTCCTTTCACCACCTCATCACCTTCCTGCTTAGGATGTTTTATTCCCCTGCCCCCAACAGTGAATATTTCTTTGCACTGATTTAAAACTCTCTCTCAGCTTTCCTATTAATGTTGTTTTCGTTAAAAATCATTTAAAAGCTAAATGAAGGGCTTGTGAAAGTAGAACAGTTAAAAATTATCATTCATAAAACAAATAATTATAATTTATATTACTCAAGTTGTTGATATAAAGCTTGAACTTCACCTTTGCAGAGTTTTAAAAGATACATAGTCATATTCTTACACATTATGCTTCCTAGTTATACAGCCTCACATTGCTGCTGGTTTTTATTTCATGAAATAAAACTATAAAACAAGGTTGAGAGAATTCTTTCACAGTCCCTTGTGACCTGTTGTCTGTCAATAGTTCACAGACAGAACCCCTCCCCCTGCTATCACTAATACCACTAAGACAACAGAGACTGGTCATTATTTGGTGTATTTGATTCCTCAAACTGCCTCCGAAAACTATGTGCTTTGCAGCATACACTGAAGGTCAAAAATTGGGCTACTCGGGATTAGGGGAGGGAGAAGTACATTCTAAAGGAAAGAGGTAGCCCTGAGCTAGAGAACACCCTGCCAGCAGTCCCTTTTCTTTTATAGCAAAACCCAGCCTGCAGCTGCCTCCAGGACTTCAGCTGATTTAAACTATGGCAGCACGTCATGGTGAGACAGGCAGTATCCCAGGATGAAGGACCTAAGGCAGTTATGTGTATGCTGCACCTGGGACTGAGACTTGAAGGGTATGTCCATACTGACACTGCATTTAGGAACAAGCCTCACAACCCTTGCATTAGAAAGCTGAAAAACAGCTGTGTATGGGTTGCCTTCAGGTTAAGTCTGGGTCTCTCAAACCCAGGGAGGGGGTGCTAATACTGCACGTCTATGGACCTGAGTCGGGAGGCTTGTTCCTAAATGCAATGCCAGTATGGACACACCCTTCCAGCTTTATAAATTAACACGAACCCTTGGCACTCCTCCCAGAAAGCCAGCATAGGGCATGGCGTGCTGGCAGCGGGACACTCCGGCTGGCCTGCCGCAGGTTCAGCTGGTGGACAAGCAGACGGGGGTAGGGACCTTCTGTTTTACCCAGGCAAAGCACCGCGCGCGTGCACGGCTCACAAGGGTCAGCAACTGGCGCTGCGTTAAATAAATCACCCGCGTTGCCTCCTGCCCCGGTAACTCCCTTTCCACGCGCGGCTCCCCCCGCGCTACCGCCCTCAGGCGCAGCCGCCGCCGCCTCCTCTACCATGGCGGCCTTGGCATCCCGGGCAAAGACGAACTGGCGGACGCGGTCCTTCTCCTCGGGCTGCACCAGGCGCGCGGCCAGCAGCCACTCGGCCCGGCGCGGGGCCCAGGCGGCGCAGGGGAAGGCCCAGCGCGCGCTGCCCATACGGAATCGCGGGGCGCCCCAGCTCTCGTGAACCCGCGGGCGGGCCCGGGAGCGCGCCTGGCCACTAGGGGGCGCCGCACGCGCCGGGGGAACCCAGCGCGCCCCCCCCGGGGAGCAGCACAGCGGCCACCGCCCCAGCCCCCCTGACTGAAGGGGGGAGGGGCCCTGCGGGGGCGGGGGGGGCGACAGGGTCAGTGGCTGGACGTCTTAGCCCCGCCCTCACCCGGCACATGGACCAACCTACAGCCAACGAAGCGCGCTCCCGTGCGACTCGGGGCCGTGCGCAGTGCGCGTTCCTGGTACTGGGGAAAAAACTCAACGGGGCGCGCGCCTCCCGCCCCTGGGAAGAGCGCCCGGCGCGCCCACCTCCCTGTTCCACACCCCCCCCACCACCGGCCGGCAAGAGTGTAAGTGACGGGACGACGAACCAATCACCAGCCTACCAGGGACGGCGGCTGCTACGTGATAGGGCGGGCGGGGAGGAGCCCAGCAACGGTTAACAGAGGGCGGGGTTACTTCCGAGGAGAACGCGAGAAGCCACTCCGAGCACAGGGCTGGAGGGACTGGCAGCCGGCTGAGCCAATCAGCGTGCAGCGGCAGCATAGCGGGTCGGCAAGACAGGCCGCACCGTTGCTGCGCTTGGCTGCAGGTGGGTGTCTGCGCGTTATTGAGAAGGAGGCGCGAAGACGAGGCAATGGGTCTCTGACAGGTCAGCCGCCGCGCGTGGGTGCTGGGGGTCACCCCATCCAGCGGGTTGGCTCCTGTGGTGAGGCCCGGTCAGGATTCGCCTGCCCGTAGTGTCAAAATGTGCCTCCCTTCAGAATGAGCGCCGCGTTGTTACTGAGCATGCGCGAGCTTTCCGAACATGCGCAGTGACAACGGCTGAAGCCAGCTCTGCCAGTATCTGCTCAGTGAGTTAAGGGCAGCGAAAGCGGGGATGTGAGGGGGAAGAGACTCTCCTAGGACCGGGGCTCTGCAGCGCCCCCTATGCAGGCTGTCTGCCCTGTGGTCACTACTAGTCCAGCCCAGTTACTCCTGAGGGCATTCTGCGCCAAACAATTTAAAATTGTTCTGAACAAATCTGCATATTTTATTCGGCAAATAAATGTGGTGGCTCCAGCAGGGCATGGGGGAGCACAGGCCACTGGCTGCAGGGAGATGGGAGATCACTGTGCAGCTCCTGGGGACATGCACTCACCAGTGAGGCTGCACCCAACCCAGACACAACACAAGGACAGAGCCTGTCCCCCTCTGTGCCAGGCGCACCAGGTGCGGGCAGGCAGGATCTAGAGTGGGGGGATCCAGAGGTGGGTTGAGAGGGTTCTGTGTGGGGCAATCTGGGTATGGGCGACTCGGAGGAACCAGATGCACAGAGGCTTGTTGTGGGGTTCTGGGTACAACTGTGATGGGACTCTGCAGCAGGTCCAGGTGAAGGTGGGTGGGGCTCAGCAGGAGGGTCTGGGTGGGATAGAGCTCGGCGGGGGTTCTGGGTGTGGGGGACAGAGTGGAGGGTCTAGGTGCTGGGGAAGTGGGGTTTGGTGGGGTGGGAATCCAGGTGCAACTGTTTGGGGCACGGTGAGGTGGGTTCTCGGTGCGGATGGCTCATTGGGGTGATCCAGGTGCTGGGGGAGTAGAACTCGACAAGCGGGGAGGTTCTGAGTGTGGGGGGTGAGACTTAGTGGGAGGGTCTGGATACATGGGGGGTTGGGTGGATGGGGGAGCAGCTGTCCCTACAGTGATACCTTCCCCTGCAACTGAGGAGCGATGGGTGCAGGAAGCACGGGAGAGAGGGGGCAGTTTGCAGAGCTTCCTGCAGCCAGGGGAGAAATTGGGGGGTGGGTGTGACCCCGCCCTGGATGCCATCAGGGGAAGAGAAAGTCCCATCCTTCCCAGCCCTGCTGGGACTAGCAGCTGAGCCCAGCGCAGGGGAGGAGCCACCAGCCAGGTCTTTCCCAGTCCCACCCCTTGCCGCACAGTGATTTATGTCTCTGCTAGCTGCCCTGGGTACCTGAAACATACTGCTGGGGAGGGTTGTATGACCGCTCTTGTGGTTTCCCTTTGCTTCCCTGTTAGAAAGTCATTTTTCTGTGGGGACTCAAAGAAATCTGTAGGGGTCATAAATTCTGCTCGTGTGCAGTTGTTCAGAATTCCCCCCGGAATACCCAGTGCCTAGAAAATCCCCCAGTGCCTCCCACACTGTCCTCAAGCATGGATGCATGGCCAGGTGTGCAAGCCCTGCCCTTCTCCGTAGCTGTCCCCAGGGTTGGGCACCAAACGGACAGGGAAGAGGGGATGAGACACAGTGCTGTTGTAATATGGGGCAGGGAGAGGCACAACCACAACAAATGTCGGGGATGTCGGTCTCTAGTCTGCCCACTGCACCCTTGCACCCCACTTTTGTGCAAGTCTAGAGAGTCCCTCCCACTCACCCACACCATCTCACCCTTGTAATACTTCACTCCACTAGTTTTTCCTGATGAATAAGAATATGATTCTGTCATGGAAGTCACTGATTCTGGGACTCTCCGGGACTTCTTCTGTGGCAGGGCTGGAGCAGCTGTCAGCCCCGGTGCTGCTGGAGCAGTGGCCACCAGAAGAGCTGACTAGCAGTCAGCCCCGACCGCCAAACATCTTACCAATGGTCAGCCCAGGGCCACTGAACAGCTGACTGGGGGCCAGGAGGAGCAGCAGTGAGGCTGGAGCAGCTGCAAACCCCAGCACTGCTCTGTTTGTCCCCTGCCCTGGGTATTTTTAGTAAAAGTCAGGGACGGATCATGGGCTTCTGTGAATTTTTGTTTATTGCTTGCGACCTGTCCCTGACTTCTACTAAAAATACCCATGACAGAATCTTAACCTTACTGATGGATAATCCCAGAGCTGCTTCCTCCCCCGAGTGGTTGCTATTGCAGGATCCGTCCTTCTGAAGGAGCAGAAAAGCAGCGTTCATCAAGCCCAGTGCCAGCATTAGACTTGTGGGAGGGAGGTACCTGTGAAAATGGATGCTGAATGATTGCACCTTTTTCTATTTTCTCAAGATCATGTTTCTTTGTTTAAAATGAATGAATTTAATACTTCTGATAGGGTCCAGAAAGACAGCTTCAGAAACTGAAGTCCATTGACAACATGGTGTGTTTCAACTCTGGCCTTCACAATCTATCTCTGTAGATGCAAGTCTGTTTCATTTCTCATGATCATTTTTTCCCCACTCAAGATTTCTGGCAGAGATATAAGGTTATGTCTTCACTGCACTTTTGTTCACTGCACTAAAACTTTTGTTGCTCAGAAGTATGAAAAAACACCCCCCCAAACAACAAAAGATTTAACAACAAAAAGTGCTTGTGTGCACAGGGCTTCGTTGGCAGAAGATGCTCTCCCTGCGACAAAGCTACCACCCCTCGTTCAGGGTGGTTTTATTTTGTTGTCAGGAGAGCTCTCTGGCAATGAAGAGCGGCTACATTGCTTGCTTTACAGTGACACAGCTGCAGTGGTACATGTGACGTTATTGATATAAGCTGGGACCATACAGAACATGGTTGCAACCAAGGTCCTGTAGTGGCACCTCATATAAGGTGTCTAAGACCAGGTTATGGGTTGCTGGTTATGATTATGCTGTCTATATGTATGTATCATTTTGTAGTTGAAGTTATGAATATTGGTTGTATCCTGTCTGTATTTCAAACTTGTGCTATGCTTCTGGGTGACACCCCAGACAAGTTGGTGTTAGCTCTGCCTAGCCTGGTTGATGGCCCATTAAGGACCATCAGCTATACAATTGACCCATTGAGAGAAGGCAGATACGCCTTGTACTCAGCAAAGTATGCAGGAACTTGCCCGTGTGACTCCAGACTCCATTTTGTTGTAATTTTCCACAGTAAGAACAGAGAGGTGTTCTTACACCTGGGAAAGACTATAAAAGGGTGATGTCTCATCTCCATCTGGTCTTCAATCCTGCTTCTTACCTCTGGAGGAACTTTGCTACAAACTGAAGCTCTGAACAAAGGACTGAATGACCCATCCCAGCGGGGGATATACTCCAGAGACTGGATTTGAACCTGCAGTTTATTCCATCACTGCTACATGCCTGAACTAAGAACTTTGCCATTACTGTATGTAATTGATTCCATTTAGCCAATTCTAGCTCTCATCTTTATCTTTTTCCTTTTATGAATAAACCTTTAGATTTTAGATTCTAAAGGATTGGCAACAGTGTGATTTGTGGGTAAGATCTGATTTGTATATTGACCTGGGTCTGGGGCTTGATTCTTTGGGATCAAGAGAACTTTTTCTTTTATTGGGGTGTTGGTTTTCATAACCATTCATCCCCAAGACGGGTGGCACTGGTGGTGATACTGGGAAACTGGAGTGTCTAAGGGGATTGTTTGTGTGACTTTTAAATTTTTTTTTAAATTTAATTGGAGATATACTAATCTCCTAGAACTGGAAGGGATATCGAAAGGTCATTGAGTCCAGCCCCCTGCCTTCACTAGCAGAACCAATTTTTGCCCCAGATCCCTAAGTGGCCCCCTCAAGGATTGAACTCACAACCCTGGGTTTAGCAGGCCAATGCTCAAACAACTGAGCCATCCCTCCCCCCAGTGGTTTGAGCATTGTGGTTAGCCAGTGGGGTGAGACCAAAGTCCTCTTTGTCTGGCTGGTTTGGTTTGCCTTAGAGGTGGAAAAACCCCAGCCTTGGGCTGTAACTGCCCTGTTTTAAGTGATTTGTCCTGAATTGGCACTCTCAGTTGGGTCCCGCCAGAATGTCATCATCACAGTACATCCATGCTGTTGTAAGGTGCACAGTGTAGACATAGCCTAAGGCCTTGGCTACACTACACCGTGCAAAAGGCAGCTTTTGTTGACAAAACATTGGAGAGGTACACACTACAATGCTCCTCCCACCGGCAAAACTCTCATGCTTTGCCGACAAAATAAAACCACCTGAGAGGCATAGAGCATTTTGCAGCAAAGTTAGATTGACAAAGTGTTGGTGTAGTTGCTGTGCTTGGTTTTGCTGCTGTTAATAGCTTCCAAGAGGTGTCCCACAATGCCCATCCTAACTGCTCTGGACAGTAGTTTGAAATCTGCTGCTGTGCATCCAGATATACAGGCATCCGCCCACTTTCTGTTTGCTCGGTGTGGAGTGCTCATATTGCATCTTGACCATGGTCTCTCAACGCAGCAAACACTCTCCATCTTGGAGTACAGCTGAGTTGTTTGATCTGCTGACACTGTGGGGAGAGGAGGCTGTGCACCCCTAGCTCCACTCCAGCCATAGGAACTTAGATACCTACAGACAGATTTTTTGTGATTTGTTGGATAAGGACTACGAACAGGATGTGGTGCAGCGTCGTTCGAAGATAAAGGAGCTGAGGTAGGCATACCAGAAGGCAAGGGGCGCAAACCATCATTCTGGTGCTGTGCTAAAGACCTGCCTCTTCTATAAGGAGCTGGATGCCACCTTCACTGCCAAGAGCCCCATGGATACTTTGGCAGGGTTGGGGGCGGGTGGATAGTGGACCTAGGACAAAGTCGAGTTGGAGGAGGTCAAGTTGGAGGACAATGTAGAGCACCCGGCAGGGTCGTCCGGTGGCATGGTGAGTCAGGACCTCTTTTCCACTCTGGAGGGGCCTAGCCAGCCTCAACAGTCCATCTCTGGCGCACATGATGCAGAAGAGGAGAGCCCTGGTAAGTGATCTTTTTGAGTTGATGCTGCTCGGTTATGTGAGGTGGAGCTGTACTTTGCTCTGTATGTTGTAGAAGTGGGTGAAGGAATACAAATGTGCATAACTGGCTGTGTTTGAGGGTGCTCCACATTCTCTTCTGCAGATAAGAAGTGTAGTGGAACAGTGTGTTAGTACACTGTTAAAACCAAGATTTCACTGGAATCCTCCAGAGAGATCTCTAGGAAAATTTCCTGGTGGTACTCGCCAATCTTCTTCCAAAGGTTCCTTGGCAGAGCAGGGAATTTTCCCCCACCACTTTACACAGACCAAAGCAGCACACAGGTGAGCAGCATAGGGCACCGTGTCTGAAGCCACATGCATATAGTAGATGCATCCTTGCTCACCCTCAGGTGTGAGATATCGGCTTCAATGACCCCCCGCCTGTGGAAAATGGTGGTAGAGTTTACAATATTGTCCCTAATTGCCTGCACTGATCCACTTAAAAAAACACCTAGACCATTTGCCCTATCTTGAATGCCCAGCCCCTACCCAGGCTGAACTTGCTGTTTTGGGTGTTCGCTGAGATGTGTGCTTACCAAGGGACAGTGAGAAAGTGATTGATATGTTACAAGAAGTATATTTTACTATAATGATTCAATGCCCTTCATGAACCAACAATCAGGCTTCTGTATATTGTTTCTTGTGCTTCTGCAGATGTGGTCTTCAAAGGAACCCCCTGCACACCAGTGGAGCACCTCTGCCAGATAAAAAAGCGACCAAGGCAAAGCAAAGAGGACATGTTCCGAGAGGCACTCCAATCCTGAGAGAGCAAAAAAAGAGAACGCAGGGAATGGAGAGAGACTCTCAAGGAGAAATTTAAAATAAAAAGGCAGGAGAGAAAGGAGAGTGAGGAGCACATTCTAAAGGGCCAGGAGCAGATGATAAAAGTAATGGAGGCGCAAACAGAGATGTTGAAGTCCCTAATCACTCTACAGGCTGAAGAGATGCGTGCTTGTCCTCCCTGCAGCTGATATAGAACTGCTTTCCATGCCCTCCCCAAACTACTCCTACACATTCCTTGCAATCACCCTGCCCGTCTCGGTACCCCTTTCACTCCACTTTTTCGACAGCTTCCAAAATGATAGCTGGCTACACTGCCCTTCACGATTATCTCCCTTTTCTGAAAGATAACCAGTCTTTGTCTCCCTCACACAGTGGGTTGTGGCTGGAATTAATACACAGTGGCAATTTGATCATTTGCTGACTACAGATCATGGTTAGGAATCATCAGAATTTTCATGCAAGGTGGCAAGTTAACAAAGCATGGCAGAGTGCTGTAGAAAGGCACTTTACTGATGCTCATTGTCAGCATGTTGCCTCAAAGCCCCCCTAATTTGAATTGCGCCCCCATATGCCCCTCATAGCCCTGGTATCTGGCTGTTCAAATTCAGAAGCCAAGTGATCTGCCTCCATTCTTCATCCCAGGGGAAATTTTTCACCCTTAGTCTCACAAATATTATGGAGCACACAGCAGACTGCTATGACCATGGGAATGTTTTCTCTTTTAGGTCTAACCTGCCATAAAGGCAGTGCCAGCACACTTGATCGGCCAAAGACACATCCTACATCTGCTCAACCCATTGTTGAAGCACTTCTGGCTGCTGTCAAGGTTTCCCATGCCATGAGAGTAAGAGGTATGCTGGGTCTCTTAGGAGCACTATGGGAATTTCAACATCTCCCACTGGAATCTTCTGGTTTGGAAAGAAAGTCCCTGCTTGCCGCTTTCTGTACAGGCCAGTGTTCCTGAAAATGTGTGCATCATGCATCTTCCCGGACCACCCTGCTTTAATGTCAAACACCCACGGTGATCCACAAGCACCTGCAATACTATAGAGAAGTACCCCTTTCTATTGATGTACTCCGCCGCAAGATGGTCCAGGCCCAAAATTGGAATATGCATGCCGTGGATCACCCCTCCGCATTTAGGGAATCCCATTGCAGCAAAGCCATCCACTATTTCATGCACATTGCCAAGAGTCATGGTCCTTCGTAGCAGGATGCAATTAATGCCCCTGCACACTTGGGTTAATGCTGTCCCAACAGTGGACTTACCGATTCCAAACTGACCAACCAGTAGCAGTCTGGAGTTGCCAGCTTCCACGCCTTGATCACCATGCACTTCTCCATTGAGAGGGCAGCTCTCATTTTGGTGTCCTCATGCCAAAGTGCTGGGGCGAGCTCCGAACACAGTTCCAGGAAGGTGTCTTTCCACATCCAAAAGTTCTGCAGCTACTGCTCATCATCCATAACAATGCGATCTCAGCAGTCAGTGCTTGTTTCCTAAGCCCAAAAACGACAGTCCACTGTGTTCAGTTGCTCCATGAATGCCAGAAGTAATCTGGTGTTTCTTTCCATGGCACATAGCAGGTTAGGCAGCTCTGATTCCTGTTCAGATTGGGAGCTCATGATATACCGCATGACCATCTGCAATATGATTATACACAATGACTACAACAGTAGAGAGTAGTGTGGGATCCATCCTTTCATATAGCGGTGGCAGGTGAACAGTAAATGGGGGCCATTGAAAAATGTCACAAAAAGCAGTCAGAATCTCATGGAATGCTGGAATTGAGAGAACTGCATCCTGGGACGTTGAGCCTGCACCCATGGTGCACTGCGATCCATTCCACTTTCCCACAACTCCTTGCTGCAGAAGGTGGCAAGTAGCACAGTGGGATAGCTATCCATAGTGCACTGCTCTCACTGTCGATGCTAGAGCACCAAGCGTGGACTTGTTTGGCTGACAGAAGGAGCGTAATGTGAACATGCACAAATGATGTAATTTTAGCACTTCTTGATCATTGGCATAACTTTTGTTGACAAAACTGTAATGTAGACAAGGCCTCATTACCTTTCACAGACCTAAAGAAGACCTCTGTGTAGCTCGACAGCTTGTCAGTCTCACCATCAGAAATTGATTCAATAAAAGACACTATCTCACCTACCTTGTCTCTCTAATTATGGACTTACTTTTTTACTAAAGAAAATCCATTGGAAAACTTACACTTCATGTAAATTGCATTTTGCACATAAAATGAGCACAAAATACTATAAAAAGATAGTGAATTTATATACATCCTTTAATATATTTCCATATTTAAATCAAATGAAGTCGGGCAAGACTACAAAACCCATTAAAAACAGTAAGTTTCCCTCCTTGAGAAGATTTTTTTTTCCCCAGAGCAGAAGTCCAAAACTAATGGTGTAATTCCACAAAGGAACTTCCTTGTGAAATTATATTTATACTCTTAATTCCTAGATTTTGGACTTGCTGCATAACTCCTCCCCCTGGAACCCTAAAACATCTACATTTGAGAAAGTTTAGCTGTATGAGCAAATCTAATCCCTCTGCAAACACGTCTAACTTGCGGGGCAGGGAGGGAGGTTGGTCCCATTGGATTAATATAATCATGTTAGGATATGCAATTAACGATCATTACTTGCAGAGAGGAAATCTTCCATCTCTGCAACACCACCAGGAATCAATGCAATTTCAGTGCTTCATACTGGTACCATGCTGTTTTCTTCAGGCAGTTCTAAATATCCAAAAGCTTTAAAGCGTGTCTGTTTCCCTTCTGTCTAATACTAAATCTAACATGTAATATTGATAAATGCCATTTTGTGAATTCAAATATCTCAGAATGTCACCAATATATGTTTTGTTACCTGAAAAAAATGATTGACAGAATATTAATTGCCTGTAAAGTTAAGTTATTTATGAAGAGATGATGGGGGACGTTTGCTATTTTTTACATATAAGTAACTGAGCTCACACCAAGGTAAAGCAATTTTTAATATTTGGCACAAAACAAGGAAATCTAAAAAACTTACATTTTGAAAAAATGACTTAATATTTTTAGTTTAGAGAAATATCCTGTAAAATTGTAGTAATAGTCTGTTTTTAGTATCAGATTTTAAAGTGTTACAGTCCCATAGAGCGACTTACGGGTTTCTATAAAACTACCTCTAGCAGCAGCAAAGGCAGTTATGCTTTAATAAGATAATAAATATGTTTAAATAACCTTCGTTGTACTTTGCAATGATATTTGGTATTAAAATAGGAGGACCAAGAAGAAGAGAAAATTAAAATTCTCCCCATCCTACATAAAGTGTAGATATTTCTCTAAATTCCCAGCAGATTTCTGGTTTCTTTGGTGGCATCTCTTTTAACCTAAGATATAGAAAACTGTAAGTTGGTGAAGTCTGGGAGCCGTTGGAACTGCTGTGCCCCCTAACTATTCAATTGGGTTGGCCTTTCTCACACTGCTCTGCTGGTGACCCAGCCAGCCTCTCTAGTCCTTGTTATCACCCACACTACAATAGGTGGCACCACGTACCCAGCTGAGTTATCTGAGTACTTTACCTAAGCTACTCATGAACAAACTGGAGGCCACTACCCAACTTCCCAGCTCCCCAGCTTTGAATCCCTACCGGAGTATAAACCTAGAATTATACTAACTTGCACTGCACAGAGATCTGTATGCTGCAATCTTAGTAATTCATTTGCACCCCCACCACACCTCATGTGGGGAAGATGTGCAACAGCCTTTGTTTACCAAGTTGAGATTTTCCCAACCACTTCACTTAAAACACATCGATTAATATAAAACAAGTTTATTAACTACAGAAAGATAGATTTTAAGTGATTATAGGAGATAACATAAGAACGGCCATACTGAGTCAGACCAAAGGTCCATCTAACCCAGTATCCTGTCTTCCGACAGTAGCCAATGCCAGGTGCCCCAGAGGGAATGAACAGAACAGGTAATCAAGTTATAACAAACAGATCAAAGCCTAGGAAATTAAACAAAAATGCAAACAAAGCCTAATATACTAGACAGATAGGATTTGAATTAGCAATAACACCCTGACTGATGATACAAGCAGACCACTAAGTTCCCATTCAGAGGCTAGAAATGCCTTTAGTCTGGGACCAGCACTCCCCCCAGTTCAGTTATTGTTCCTCAGGTGTTTCCAGTGTTCTCTTGCATGGCGAATGAGGTCAGGAGATGATGTCACGCCCTTTTATAGTCCTTCCATATGTGGGAACCCTTACCTCCAAGCTAAGTTCCCAGCCCAGTTTGTAGAAAAATACAGATATGAAAATAGAATTCAGTGTCATATGATCTGGTTACATGCTTTGCTGAGTCATAGCAGCTGTTATCCATAGACTGTCTGAAGTGTTCCCAGGAAGGCTCACCAGGTGGGGGATAAGCTTCTCCTATGGCCTATTGTTTCCCTTAATGGCCCATTACCTTGAATAGGTCCTTCACAATCAGCTGTCTAGACTAAAAGCATCTTGCCTAGTGGGTGTCACCCAGGTGTAACCACATTTGAAATACAGATACATCACCAATATTCATAATTCCTGATATGAAAATTATACACGCACACAAATAGGATAATCGTAGTCAGCAAATCATAACTTTTCCAATGACACCTCACATGACATATTATGTAGAAAATGCATCATAATTATGTTATAATTACATTATAATCATACCACTATGATGAATATGGGGTAAAGACTGCCACAATCAGCATTTAAGAATATTTTTTTATTAAACTAATATCTGGTAGGAAGGGTCCCCCAGACTGGTGGAAGGCCCAGTGACAGAGGAAGTGTCTTTGCGAATAAATTTTGTTTCTCTTAGTGAAGATATCCACCTGTGTGGAGCAGACAGCTGCTGGGAACTCTCAAGCAGTAAAGTGATTTTTTTTTCACCAACCAGGAAAGAGAATATTCTCTGGGGTAAAGGAAAAGATGGTTCTTTCGGAGTTGTTTGTTTGTAGTATATTATAGGGTAAAGACAGTCTAAGGGTCTGTCTACACTACAGTTAGATACCCATGGCTGTCCCATGCCACCTGACTCAGGCTCACAGAGCTGGGGTTAAGGGGCTGTTTAATTGCGGTGCAGACGTTCGGGCTTAAACTGGAGCCTACGCTCTAGGACCCTGTGAGATGGGAGGTTCCCAGAGGTCAGATTGCAGCCTGAGCCTGAAATGTCTACTCTACACCACAATTAAACAGCCCCTTAGCCTGAGTCCCATGAACCTGAGTCAGCTGGCACGGGAAAGCTGCAGGTGTCTAATAGTAATGTAGACCTACCCTAAAGAACCCAGCCTTTGAAAGCTGTATCTGTGAAAGACAACAGTGAGTTACAGATTGTTTGTTTGTATTATGGAAGTGCCTAGGATGGCTCAACTAAAATCAAGGCCCCATTGTACTAGGCACTGTACAAACAGAATAAGAAACATTTTCTTTCCCCAAAAAATTCATTCTAAAGTTCTGTTTATTTCCACTGTTGTAGTAGACCTTGTGGAATGGATCACATTGCTCTTAGCAGGAGGCTTGATGGAGGAATTGTAACTTTGATGTATTTCCATTGTGATCTATCTGGAGATGGTTGTCTTTGATGCCTTTCAACCTTTTTCTGACTCCTGTATAAGTCTGAGTGTCTGTCTTTCATCATATTCAAGTTTTGTTAATTAAAATCTAAAAGCCTTTCCCTATCCAGGATATGAAGTTGATATTCAAATGAGTATTTTGGCTTGCACACAGAAAAAGCATAAAGAAATAAAATGATTTAAGTAGAATTGTGTTCCTCGTAATTATAAAATCAGGAGAACATCTGAGTGATTGTCTGCAAAGTGATGTAATGAAATATAGAAAATAAAGTTTCTTTCACAAAGATCTCCCAAACCACTGACTCTTGTAGCTGTTGTGATTCCGCTTAGAAAAGAGCACTTGAGTGTCAGCAAAAAAAAGGGTACTTCTAAGACAGTGGTGGGCAACCTGTGGCCCACTGTTTCCTGCAGCTCCCTTTGGCCGGGAACGGTGAACCGCGGTCACTGGGAGCTGAGGGGGACCGTGCCTGTGGACAGTCAAAGTCAGCAAAATGTCTCATGGCCTGCAATCAGATTACTCTGATGGGCCTCAGGTTGCCTGCCGCTGTTTTAAGAGCTGAAATGGTGGCTTAATCATTGCTTGTAAAACTGTATTTGAATTCCATTTTTTCCTCTGATCTTTGATCAGTGAACACAGATTGGTGCAGTTAAACATTTTCTTTTACCTTTTGTTAGTAGAAAAGATACTACTAGTTTGAGTGGATATTCCCTTTCCTTGCTGCTGGTTACAGTGGTATTCTCCATTATATTTTACCTATTGGTGAAAAAAAACAGTAGCTGAGAGTCTGCCTTAAAGTATGTGTGGGTGTAATAGGAGGCTATTTCCTTTATGCAGAGGGAGAAAGGATCCTAATATGAATGCCTGAACTCTGAAAGAACTTTGATAAAGTTCTTTGTCAAAAAGAATGCTACACTTGCTTTTAAGGAACATAACCAGGCAACCTCAGAGATGTATTTTATACCAGGCTAAACAAGTCCAAATTTGCTTGCATGGTTTTCTACATTTGAGTGGGAAGTCTATCATTTCACTGAATTACCTGCATCCCTGAAGATTTAGTCTTTCAGGTGGCAGGCTGTCAATCTCAGACTCTAACAATCTGGGTATCCAGAGCCCAAGCATACAAAAAGTGCCTCTATGGCTTGTGGACATTGGGGTCTCTGAGTTATCAGAATAAATAGTGGTCTTGTTCATCTATATATTCCTAGTAACCCAGGCTTAGAATGGAAAGGAATGCATACATGAGATTGTCTGACCAAGGAAAGGAGAAGATGCCTTCTTCCAAGTGCAAGGGTGACAATGCTGGGAGCAGATCAGTGGATCTCTTCTGTTCCAGGAGCCACAGAGATCTATTTGTGGTTGGAGCCACCTGACTGACTGTACATAAAAATATAGATTGGTCCAACTCCTCCTCTTCTGTGGCAGATATCTTCTGTTGAGAAGACTGCTGCGTGGCTTAGCTTGGATATATGACCTTGATGGATAAGCCCTTGCACTCAAAATATTCAGATTTGTTGTGGGTTCCGGGTTTAGTCTGGAATATTTTATTCCATTGTGGCAATTCAGGTGGGCTATTATCTGTTGTCATTTTCAGTCAACATTGTGGAAGTCTCCTGCAGAATCTTGGAGGAAAAAATCTATAGCATTAAGCTTCAAGCAGGAGGTCTGATTCTCATTTAGGCCTGGTGTACACCTAGCCCCCACTGTAGATGCAGCTAGATTGATGAAAGAATTTTTCTGCCTCTTGGAAAAATGGATTACCTACATCTATGGAAAAAGCCCTTCCATTGATATAGGAAGCATCTATACCATAGCAGCACAGCAGTTGTGCCACTGTAGTGTAGACATACCCTTACGCTAAGGCCACCTTGCACTTCTCTGGCAGCATAAAGAGGCCTTAAAGTAGGTATAAATATAATTTAACCATTTACACTGCCAGAGTGGGGTAAAATGGTCTTATTGCCATGAGAATCAAGCCCAGGCTGTGTTAAGGGCACTGTGCTTGAATGTTAGGGCTTTCACCAGAAAGAAATTGTCTACACAGAGGTTGCACTGATTTAAGTTAAATTAATTTAAAACTGCTGATAGCTGTTTAGCTTGCAACTCTAAATTTTACAGTTGCAGGCTAAACCAATATGAACCCAATTTAAATAGACTAAGCAAGTCCACACACAAAGCGTATGTCTTCACTACCGGCCGGATCAGCAGGCAGCAATCGATCCAGCAGGGATTGGGATTTATCGCATCTAGTGTAGACGCGATAGATCGATTCCCGAGCACTCTCCCGTTGACTCCTGTACTCCAGCTTGGCAAGAGGCACAGGCAGAGTTGACAGGGGAGCGGCAGCAGTCGACTCACCGTAGTGAAGACACCGCGGTAAGTAGATCTAAGTACATCACCTTCAGCTATGTTATTCACGTAACTTAGATCGATCCCCCTGTCCCCCACGCCCCCCGTGTAGACCAGGCCAAAGTTTCACCAGTTTAATTAAATTGGTTTAAAAACATGTCTGTGATTAAACCTGTGCAACTTGGTGTGTAGATCAGGCCTTAGTCATTCAGATAGTTGTGTATCTGTATTCCTTCATCTTTTAGGCTATGTCTACACCTAAAATGCTACAGTGGCATCGCTGCAGCTGCGCTGTCATAGAGCGTCAGTTTAGACACTCACTACAGTGACAAGAAGGAGTCTCCCATTGCTGTAGTTAAACTGCCTCTCTGAAAGGAGGAATTCTTCTGTCAACCTAACGCTGTCTACACTGGGGAGTTAGGTCAGCATAACTACTTCTCTCATGGATGTGAATTTTTCACATCCCTGAGAGACATAGCCATGCTGATGTAAGATTCCAGTGTAGCTCCCGACCTTACTTTGGAGATCAGAGTGACAATCAATTTGGCAAAGACTCTGGATGACAGCAATAGTTCATAAAATTAATGTCTCCTCTGCACTGTGAACTTCAGGAATTATTTCTTGATTGGGATATGCAGGAGATTCTCCAAAATCTGTAGAGCAGAGAGGTGAAGAGGGAGCTTTTTCATTCTGAATTGTTTTCTTCAAATCAAAAGTTTGTTTCAGGATAGAGCAAGGCCTGTTTGTGGTTTTTTTTAATGGCAATAAAAATCTGGAATACCCTTCCTAGTATATTTCTGCAGGCATAACACTGAGTATAGCTATTACCTTATGACATAACATTTTTTGAATAGCCATGAAGATTGCTTGAATTTTCTCAGGGCTGAGTGGAAAGAACAATGTCAAAACCCAAGATGATTTTAACGGTCTGGTTAGCACATGAGGGTAGGGTGGAAAATAAGTTTTCTTCCACTCCCTGCCTCTGCATGTGCAGGAGGGGATTAAGTAGCTTAGGTTCAGCTGCTCACTGCACCCACCTGCATGATAAGCCTAGCAAATGCAGGGTTGTAAGGGGCTCTTTTTGCCACCTTATTCCACTCTATGAGTGCACAGATAGCCATGATCTGGACTATACGGTGTCATTTTCATTTGCCATAGAAATGAAAAAATTCCAACTTTATAAACTAATACAAAGGAAAATCATGTAGGAAATATTGCCTGATTCATTTAATGAAATATGTATCAACTCTGTGGAGTAAAATTATTAGATTCAATCTAAACCCAGTAAAAAGGTTCATTAATGGACAAATCTTAGCAGTGATGCACATTATTTATGTACTAAATCTTTCATTCAGAATTTTTTTGTGGCATTAAGTTGTTTTTGAAATAACGTTATAAAATCAGTGACTTATTTTTCCATTTCAGTTTTAGGAATATATTGAAGAAACCATGGACATCAACAGGATGAACAATCAACCGTGGACAATCAACAGTGGAATTTCTGTTCCTGAAAAGAAAATCAACTCCTTAGTAGCTGAAGATCATGCTCAGCAAATTCTAAATGTACTGCAAAGTTTCAGAGAAAATAATATCTTTTTTGATTTTAAAATACTTGTAAAAGATGAAATAATCCCCTGTCATCGTTGTGTACTAGCAGCATGCAGTGACTTTTTCAGGTAAGCCTACTTCTAATGTAATTTTGAAGAGAGTGGATAGCTTTAAATTCTTGGTGGGAAAATATAACCACAGAAATTAAGATAAATCAAAGTGACAAATCTATCCTCAGCATTTTGAGCAGAGTAATCATTCATATTAAACTCAGATCCAGTCATGCATATTACCAAAAAATGGACTGACCCTTTGTCTGAGGTGCATACGGTAGTCTGCATTCTAAAATGTAAATGTAGAATCCTAATTAAATATTGTGCACTGGGAAGACTGTGCATGTCTTCTGTATCTGTATTTGAATGTCCACAACACGAAATATGGCTTGACTTAATGTGGGGAGGGCCAAACCCTATACCTCATACATTCTTATTGTAGAATGCCCACAAGTACAGCATGAATATATTTATTATTATACGTTTTTCCATAACATTATGGAATAAACTTCACAAGGGCTTTCTCAGATAAGTAGACAGTAGACTGATGATTAAGGGGTGACTTGATGTATGTACGTGGGGAACAAAATTTTTATAATGGGCTCATCAATCTGGCAGACAAAGCTATAACAAAATCCAATGGCTGGAAGTTGAAAGTAGACACTCTCAGACTGGAAATAAGGTTCCGTTTTTTTAACTATTAGGGTAATTTGCCACTGGAACAGCTTACCAAGGGTTGGGTTGAATTTTATGTCACTGGCAAATTTAAAATCAAGATTGGATGTTTTACTAAAAGATATGCACTAGTTCAAATAGGAATTTATTCAGGAAGGTCCTGTGGCCCGTGTTATGCAGGAGGTCATATGAGATGATCACAGTGGTCCCTTCTGGCCTTATGATCTGTGAATGAAACTATAAATGCCATAAGAATGACTTAAAAAACAAAAATCCCTAAACGCAAAATCCAGTCTCAAATTTGTGGCCTTCCCTGTGATAATTGGAGCCATAAATTAATTAATGAATAACTAACACTTATCTATGTATAGGATGTAGTCCTTTCCATTATAATATGGATGATCTTCATTGCCAAAAGACCCTGGCTAACCTGTGCTTCAGTAAGGCACAAACCTGCAAATCTACACTGAAAGATTTCTAGGTTTACTGTTCACTGAGGCAGAAAATTTCAGTATTTCTGTTGTTATGAAAAGCAAAACTAGTACAAGTGAGATTACGTTTCCCAGAGATCAAAAGAGGAGTAACATTGCTTCCCGGCCTTGCCATGGCATAAACTCAAGCCCTGGGATACTTACTGCTGATTGTCCCTCCTGCCAGTTTCTCCACTTGCTCCTTTAACTGAAAAACAAATTCTCATTTCAGCGCCTACAGGATTGAAGAGGAACTGGCTGGTCACACTAAGTGTAGCAGGAGACCTTTAGAAAGGCTTTAGAAAGGCTGCCTCCATAACCCTACTTCGTGCCTCTTTCTGCAACAGTTCTTAAGATAGCTACCCCTGCACTGCTCTAAATTCAAGCTAGTGATGGGAATAAGTAAAGATGGGGAGAGAATGAGAACTGAAGGAGCTATGGGTCATTCTTCCCCATCAGCAAAAATAAGGTTGATGTTCCAGATATTTTTCTTTCCCTCAGCTATACTGAATTCTGCACAAAGGAAGTAATGTTTCTCAAGAACTACTGTTGAAGAAGGGAGGAGTGATAAGAGAGGGGATGTTTCTTTCTATTCTCTCCACTAGTTGGATCTTCTTCACTCCTACAGCAGAGTTGCTTACAGGAGCAGTGACTGACTGAAACTATCCTACCTCCTCTCAGCAGTAGAAGCCTTTGGGCAGTTTTACACTTAAAATGCTGCAGCGCTTCAGTGAAGATGCTACTGTGCCGATGGAAGAGTTTCTCTCATCAGTGTAGTTAATCCGTGTCCACGAGAGGCAGTAGCTATTGGGACAAGAGAAACTCTCCCATCCATAGAGCACTGTCTACATCAGGGGTTAGCAGCAAAGAGTCCTGTGGCACCTTATAGACTAACAGACGTATTGGAGCATGAGCTTTCGTGGGTGAATACCCACTTCGTCGGATGCATCTTGAATCCGACGAAGTGGGTATTCACCCACGAAAGCTCATGCTCCAATATGTCTGTTAGTCTATAAGGTGCCACAGGACTCTTTGCTGCTTTTACAGATCCAGACTAACACGTCTACCCCTCTGATACTTGATCAGGGGTTAGGTTGTTTTAACTGTGTTGCTTAGGGGTGTGGATTTTTCACACCCCTGAGCAACATTGTTATACCGATGTGAGTTTGTATTGTAGACCTGGATAGAAAGGAGAAACACTAAATATCTTGGTTTCATTTAGAACCTAGGTGGGGCAGGCGGTAGACATGGCAAAGTGTAGGTCCACTACTTAGTGGGGAAGGAGAGCTAATAATGGACAGCACAAACTGAGGTGTTTAATACTATTTTGCTTCAGTCATCACTAAAAAGGTTAATTTTGACCAAATGCTTAACACAATTAATATTAACAAGGGAGAAAGAACACAAGCCAGAATACGGAAAGAATAAGTTTAAAAATATTTAGATAAGCTATATGTATTCAAGTTGGCTGGGCCTGATGACGTTCACCTGGGGTATTTAAGGAACTAGCTGAAGCAATCTCAGGACCATTAGTGATTTTCTTCAAGGATGGGTGAGTCCCAGAAGACTGGAGCAGGGCAAACATAGTACCTGTCTTTAAAAAGGGGAACAAAGAAGACCTGGGGAATTGCATACCAGTCAGACTAACTTCAGTTGCTGGAAAGATACTAGAACAAATTATTAAGCCGTTTGTAAGCACCTAGAATATAATAGGGTGATAAGAAAGGCTGTGAGTTTGTCACGGAGGTCACAAAAGTCCCAGATTCCATGACTTCCGTGACTTCTGCAGCGGCCGGTGCACCTGGCTCAGGGGCAGCTCAGGCAGCCCCTGCGGCAGTCGCTCTGGCCGTTGCTGGGGCAGTCTCGGGTCCCCGCACGCCACCCCCCCCGCCCAGCAGCAGAGTTTGGGTGTGGAAGGGGACAGGAAGTTGAGGCATGGGACAGGGTGAGGCAGGCTCTGGGTGGTGCTTACCTGGTTGGCTCCCAGAAGCGGCAACATCCCCCTCGCTCAGCTGCTAGGCGGAGGCATGACCAGGCAGCTCTGCATGCTGGGTGTGCAGAGGTCTGCATGCTGGGTACACAGAGGTCTTCCAGGGGGTACATCAACTAATCTAGATATTTGCCTAGTTTTACAATAGGCTACATAAAAAAGCACTAGTGAAGTCAATATAAATTAAAATTTCATATAGACAATGACTTGTTTATACTGTTCTCCATGTCCATTAAAGGTAGGACAATGTTATCAGTTAATCTGCAGCAAGGGAGATTAGGGTTAGATATTAGGAAAATCTTTCTGATTATAAGGATAATTAAGCACTGGAACAGGTTCTCATGGGAGGTTGTGGAATCCCCCTCACTGGAAATTTTTAAGAACATGCTAGACAAACATGTCCAGGTATACTTGGTCCTGCCTCAGCAAAGAGGAATAGACTAGATCAGTGGTTCTCATGCTTATTTGATCACACCTCCCTTCTTTGTGTCTGTAGTAGTTTACACACACACACACCCTCCCGCCACACAAGTACATATACCAATACAAAAAAATCAACATGCAACTCTCTCTAAATATTAAAAACAATAAGGCATTGATTCAAACAGAGTCAACGATCCATTGTAAAAAGAGCAAAACTGCAACTGTAGTCGCTGCTTACAATGAAATGTGCACACCATGCATAGCAAATGGATTAACATACAGATGGCAATGACTTTGTATAATGCTATGCAAGCTTAAAAGATATCCATCAAAATGCACAGCGCCATCTAGAGTCAAATGCACAGCGCCATCTGAGGGCCTGATAGGTCTGGAGCAATCAGCTCTGCTAGTTATTCATTGCTGTGGGTAAAATATGCTCAGTAAGTTTTTTCCCCCAAAGCTTCTCACGCCCCCCACCCCAGAGGGGCCTGCCCCCCAGTTTGAGAATCTCTGAACTAGATGACTCTTGAGATACGTTCCTGCTCTACATTTCTATGGTTCTTTGTTGGTCTACAGGAAATGTGATGTCACCAGAATTGTCTTTTCACCAGCAGTTATTAGTATGCAAACTTCACTGATCCTAGGCTCCCCACCTTAGCATCTCACTAATCCATGCTAGCTAGTATGTATTGAGTAATCCAAATATAATCAAAACAAGTTACAGTACAATTTGCAGAATGCCATTTTTAAATATTGCAGAATACCATGAGCCAAATTCAGCTTTGACATAAGTAGGAGTAATTGAAATATATGGAGTTGCACACTTTCATACCAGAGCTGAATTTGGTCCCAAGTATGAAAGAACATAGCATGATGGAATGGAAATGGCTTATAAAAAGTCTAAAGGAGATGTAATTACTAGTTGCATACTGTCTTCACTTCAATGATGTGCCACAGAGTGCTTCAACCCTTACTTGCTTTCTCTTGGAACTTAACCTCTTGGGGTATGTCTACACAGCCCACAGCAGCGAGCCTCCTAGCTCGTGTCAACAGACTCAGGCTCATGCTACTTCACTAAAAATAGCTGCATAAATGTTGCAGCTTGGGCTCTGAAGCCTAGGGAAGGGTGTAGGCTTCTGAGCTCCAGATGTCACTTTAAAGCACTGTCTACACACATATTTTGACCATGGGACCCAGGCTGGGAGGCTTACTGTGTAGACATGCTCTTGGTGACAATAAGTGTTCATGTATGGAGGGTTCCATACAGGAGCTGTGATCTTATTATGATAATAAATGTGACTGGGTGCATACTAACTTCCCTCTCTAGGGGACACAGGACACTGGGACCACACAAGAATCATATTAAAAAAAATCTCTCCCTCTCCATTGTTTGGCAGAATACAGGGGCTAGGCAGGAAGTTGCTTAGATTCTGGGACTGTCAGACAACCAGACACAGTTGGTTTATAAACGAGTCATGAAGTCAGGGACCAGAATGGGGGAAAGAGTTATTACAGAAGACTGCCAATCAGAAACTCAGCATAAGAACATTTACCATGGGAGTGTGCTTGTATCCCAGAAGAGAAGGGCTTTATTTTGGGATTGTATTTGCTCCTGGGTATATCAGTGTGTGGGTTCTGGAACAGCCCCACCTGTCACAGTGACATTTTACATTTAAATCTTTTAGGATAATGTATCATGGGATGATATGAGAGGAGGGGTTCCACAAGGCTTTGCCCTTGGTCCCTTCATTTTTTCTCTCCTATACCCTATTGATTGGTGATATCTGCTCATGGCTTTAACTACCACCTTTACACTGACTCAGAATCTACCTTTCTGCTACCAGGTTTAATTCCCTCCAACCAATCCTGCATCTCAGCCTTGTTTTCTGGCATCTTTTTGTGGATGTCAACTTAAATTCCACAAGGCCAGAGCTAAGCTCCTGATTTTTTCCACCATCCCCAACCCTTTGTTATAACGTGGAGAATACCACTATCTGCTCAGTTGCTTAGGCCTGTAAGCTGGATATTAGCCCTCTCTTTCAACCCACCATCAAGGCTTTGCCTGAATCCTGCTTCATCCAACGTAATATTTAAACTGTTGATCCTTTCCTCTCTGTCCACACTGTCAAAACTCATCTTGGCTCTTACCATCTCATGTCTTGGCTCCTCCTCTCTGGCCTTGACAGCTGCAGTCTTTTCCCTCCCCCGCCATAAATCTATTAAAAATACTGCTACCAAGATCATTTTCCTGGCCAATTCCTTTGATCAGGTCACTCTTCTCTGTTCCTCCATTGGCTCCTCTTTTCCACCATATCTAACATATGCTTCTTGTCTTGACCTTTGAGGCCCTTCATATTTTAACCCCACTCAGCTTATCTGCTGTATTATTTTATTGCGCCATCTAGATCAGTGGTTTTCAGCCTTTCCAAACTACTGTATCCCTTTCAGGAATCTGATTTGTCTTGTGAACCCCCAAGTTTCACCTGACTTAAAAACTACATGCTTACTTAATCAGACAAAAATATAAAAGTGTCACAGCCACACTATTACTAAAATTGCTTCTTTCTCATTTTTACTATATAATTATAAAATAAATAAATTGGAATATAAACATTGTACTTACATTTCAGAGTATAGTACATAGAGGGGGAAAAACATGTAATTGTATGAAATTTTAGTTTGTACTGACTTCACTAGTGCTTTATATGTAGCCTGTTGTAAAACCAGGCAATATCTAGATGAGTTGATGTACCCCCTGGAAGACGTCTGCGTACTCCCAGGGGTATGTGTAATCCAGGTTGAGAACCACTGATCTAGATTTTTTTTCTCCCTCTCAGTATACTGTTTTCTTGTCTTCTGTTTGCTAGATCTATAATGTTATTTAATTTGTGTATATGTCTCCTGTATTTTACTTGCAGAGCCATGTTTGAGGTTAACATGAAAGAAAGAGATGATGGGAATGTTACTATTAGTAATTTATCACCCAAGGCAGTGAAGGCTTTTCTCGATTATGCCTATACAGGAAAAACTGAGATAACAAATGATAATGTGGAAATGTTCTTCCAGTTGTCATCATTTCTTCAAGTTTCACACCTCTCCAAAGCTTGCAGTGAATTTCTAATAGAAAGTGTTGATCTTGGGAACTGTTTACAGTTGTTGTCTATATCAGAAAGTTATGGTTCTGCTCATTTGTTTGATCATGCACTAGAGTTTGCACAGCACTGCTTTTCCTTGCTACTCAAATCTAGTGATTTCTTGGAGATGAATTTTGAGATATTGCAAAAATGTATTGAAGCAGATGAGCTATATGTCCCTGAGGAAGAATCTGTGTTGAAAGCTGTCCTACAGTGGACCAAACATAATTTAGAAACAAGACAGAAGCATCTCCATCACTTGATTAAAAAAGTGAGATTACATCAGTTACCTGAAAAGACACTGAAGGACTTGTTGCATTCTGAAGAATATTTGCTTCAGAGCACTGACTGCTTAGGAATAATCAATGATGCAATTAAAAGTGTACAAAACTCCAGTGGACTATTTCCAGATGCTCGTCCTTCAACAACAGAAAAATATATATTTGTTCACAAGACTGAAGAAAATGGGGAAGACAGACAGACATTTTGCTATAATATCAAAACTGATAAATGGAAAGAACTGCCCCACACACACATCATTGATCTGCCTGGGTCAAGTTTATCTAATTATGGAGAAAAAATATTTATAACTGGTGGGTGCAAAGGGAACTGCTGTAGGACTGTTAGACTTCATATTGCTGAACCTTTTCATGATGCCACTGATCAGACTTGGTGCTACTGCCCAGTCAGCAATGATTTCTCCATAGTGTCAACAATGAAAAAACCAAGGACTATGCACACATCTGTCATGACTCTAAATCAGTTATTTATAATAGGTGGAAAGACTAAAGGAGCTCAGGACATCAGAAGTCTTTTGGATGTGGAATCTTACAATCCTCTCTCCAAAGAATGGAAATCTGTAAGCCCGTTACCAAGAGGCATATACTATCCAGAAGCAAGTGCATGTCAAAATATAATTTATGTCCTTGGTGCTGAAGTAGAGATTACGGATGCCTTTAATCCATCTCTGGATTGTTTCTTTAAGTACAATGCTATGACTGATCAATGGTCTGAGCTTGTAGCAGAGTTTGGGCAGTTTTTTCATGCAACTTTAATCAAAGCTGTTCCAGTGAACTGCACGTTGTATATATGTGATCTTTCCACCTACAAGGTTTATAGTTTTTGTCCAGAAACTTGTGTTTGGAAAGGGGAAGGATCTTTTGAATGTGCTGGCTTTAATGCAGGGGCAGTTGGAATAGAAGATAAAATTTACATACTAGGTGGTGACTATGCTCCAGATGAAATTACAGATGAAGTACAAGTCTACCATAGCAACAGGTCTGAGTGGGAAGAAGTCACACCAATGCCAAGAGCCTTAACTGAGTTTCATTGTCAGATGATTCAGTTTAATAAATACAGAGACCCATGGTCATCTGTAAGGCAGTGTGCTCTGGAGCATTTTGAAACATTATAAGTTATAACAGTCTACTTAAATGCACAATTACTTAAAACATATTATTTTTAGCTGTTGCTATAGGTTTTTGCAAAAAGTTTATATTATAAACATGTTCTATTGATAACTTATGTTGTAGAATTGTTTGTTTTTATGGTAATCATGTATATCAACTTTTCTATAGGATTTATATGCAACTTCTTTTCAGATGTCATTTGAATAATTTGCAGAGCAACATCACTTTTCAAGAAGTACAGTAATAGGGGTTTAATTTTGTAATATCTATGCACTGTTACTTGTATCTTCATGAATGCCTCAGTGGACAAATCACTGAGCAAGAAAATTGTGTTGATATTTTTCCTCCATAACTAATGGAGTAGAAATATGCTGAATTTTTAGTTTAATCCTAGCAGAGGAGCTGTAAACATCATGTGTCAGTTTACCCTTGCTACATTGACAACAGCAAGAGCAAATGCCAAAAAGGCCTTCACATTCACAAGGCATTGACTCTGGATATTTAGTGTGAAGGGAATAATGATTTTTACAGTTTTATTTCATTGTGGCCTGTTTTCCCTACTCCTGTACTTGCTGTCTTCATCCTGACGCTGTTGTCAGACAACCTCTGAGACTGACACCATATTGTAAGCAATTGCTGTATGGTGTGGGATTCACACAGCAACCTCCTGCACCTTTGCAGATGTCATCTTGGTAGTGTTGCCAAACATAAGTAGGCCAAAAGACCAAGATTCTTGAGATTGCTCTCAGACCTAGGACTTCCATCTGTCAAGTATATAGTGCTACATACTACAGCCATGTGTATACTACTGGCTAAATCAGCATTGCTGCGATCGATGCAGCGTATTGATTTAGTGAGCCTGGTGAAGACACGCTAAGTCCATGGGAGAGTGCTCTCCCATTGACGTCTGTACTCCACCTCCCTGAAAGGTGGAAGCTATGTCAATGGGAAAGTGTCTCCCATCAACAATAGCACGGTGTAAACACTGCTGTAAATCGACCTAAGTTACGTTGACTTAAGTTACGTAATTTACTAAACTGAAGTAACGTAACTTAGATCGACTTACAGCGTTAGTGTAGACCAGCCCTAAGTCACTGGGCTAGCCTCTGCAGTAGTTTGTATCACAAATTCTATATATTATTGCTTTAATTAACTAAATTGGAAGTGTGTGTGTTTCAGTGTATATAAAATACCAAATACAGTACTGAAAAATACCTAAAACTCCTCACTTTTAAAATCAAAGTGGACAAGTATTTCTAAAGTCAAGTAATGGATTTTTTTTTAAAAAATTGTAAATAGTCCGTATTTTAACTGAACTAAAAGACACTTCAAGATATGTACTTTCACTTTGTACCTCACAGTCCACCTTAGGTGTAGAAATACTATATGGTAACCACTAGACTAAGTATATTGCTTGGATTTTTTAACATAATAACCTATTATGATAAGAATGTTAAACTTGCAATGGACTTTTAGTATTACTATTAATCTACATATAGTTCCTGGGGCAAATTTAGCCCCCCACCTCACAGAGGAAGAGGTGCTAATTAGGGTTGCTGGGTTCCACGCACAGAGACAAGCATGGGAAGATTGGAAATAAGGAAGGGAGACAGACATCTGTCCTGTGGAGGGGTACTGGCCTGAAAGTAGCCTTCACAGAAGGGTTCTGTAATTTTCCACAACATGGGTGAGAAAGATTCCTTTTTTTCCCAGTGCTCGGCCTAGCTACTTGGGCCAAGCACTGGGGTCTGAATTTGCCCTAATGAATAATGTATACTATAGTGACAATATATTTGAAGCAGTAAACTGATCCTATGCTAGACAGAATTATACTAAGCATTTGGCTATAGCATGTACCCTGCTTAAGCAATGTAAAAAAAATAAAATTCCAGAGGGGAAAGCTATAGAAATCTTTTCTGATAGTTGAGACTATCTGGATAATTTTAAAAAATACCACATGTGCATTGGGCTGGCATTTTGGAAAAGTCAAGTCAGTATTAATGTCTGGAATTGACTCTCTCTTTGTGGCTATTATTTGTGGCTAATATTTCTGTTTCAAACACTATACAGTATAAGGCCCCAGTCCTGAAATTGGCTATGCAGACACACCATTGAAGTCAGTGCGGCTCTGTGCTGGTGAATGGGTCTGCCCACCTGAGCCTTATAGGATTGGGACTTAACACAGGTAGTTCGTAGAACTATATTAATATTTTTAGTGCAGTGCTAACTGCAAAAAAGAGCAGGGCAAAAGCAGAATCTTATGCTTTCATGCACACATCCTAGTGAAAGTGTTTTCCAGAAGTGCCTAATATACACTGTCTTTCTGTAATATTTGAGATGGCAGAAATAAGATTTTAATTCTTCAGTTGGATTCCTTTGATTTTAGTGAGACACAGTGCATGTGACTATAGAATGGTTAAACCTTCCAGATCCCCATGAGTCTAGTTGCAATTGACATCTCCTGTCTGTGCAGGCCATAATGGCCACTTTTAACATATCAGTCTTAGATCAAGATTGCACCAGTCAGTGCCAGGTATTCTCAGATGTTACCTGCTCTATTACAAGGAAATAAAAACAAAAATAGCACTGGCTTAATAATTTGGTATCAGGCAGCCATATGAAGTTAGCCAACATTTACCAAGATGACTTTCATAAGAACATAAATGAAATTTTGTAAATTTAAAGAGCTTGTTCTTTAAATAAATCTGTAGTTTGTAATAAGATTTAGGTCAAATCCTGTTAACAAAAATAGTAAACAGTTTGCTATTGGTATCGAGATTTTAGTGTCAAGAAGGTAACATCTACTTTTATACTACTTTTTTCCCTAGATAATCCCCAAATTATTTACAAACTATGCTTAAATATGATGTAGTTCACAATCCTCCCACTGAAAGCAACTGTCACTTGGGTTAAAACACAGCTGTTTGTTCTTAATGGAAAGCAAATGTTCAGAACAATTCAGGAAAAGTGAAAAGTATCAAAATGAAACCACAAGAAAAAAATGTAAGTAACTATATAGTATAATAACCCAGTTTCAGATTTGATCAGGACACTGAAGCTAACACTACTATTCTTGCAAAATCTAGGGTGGAGTCTTACTAACCATGAGTTTTTACAACTTAATTGTCACTTCTCATCAAAAATACAGGGCCTTATTCTCCACTGCTTTGTCCTTGTGTAGTAGTTTACACCCATGTAAAGTGAGTAAAGTTGATGTAAAATGCTATGACATGTTGGATGTGCAGTTTATCAAGGTGTAAATGACAGGTTCAAGGAAATAGAGAATCAGGCCCATAGTATTTTTAACTATCGCCATCACTAGCAACTTGGTGGGCTACGGTCAGCATTGAGTCAGCGGAAAGAACGACACCGACTGAATCACAAATAGTGTTTATTATAGCAATCTGACTTTCCTTGGAGGTCTTCTATCCAAGCACTGTTTAGGCCTAATCTTGTTTTGCTTTGGGCATCTGATGGAATCATAACCCATGGTAAAACTCTTGCCATTATTTATATCTGTATTTCGTCAAATATATATATAGTGATGCTTCACTCAGATTTTTATTTGAAAATAGATATGTTCCTTTAATTTTTTCTTAAAGCTGTGCTAGATTTTGCATATCTAATGACTAAGAAATGTCTTTAAATCCAATAAAATATCTGTAAACAAACCTATGTATAATTTTTGAGAATGAAACAATGTGAAAGAGCTGACTGAAATGATTTTTTTTTGCTCATAACGATAATTCAAGAGGAAAGCAAAATTTAAGGCACAGATAAAAAAGAGGTGGTAGTAGATGCAGTCATTAAAAATTGAATGTTGTTTGTTTTAAAATAGCCTGCCAATTTCTCTGCTAGTGCAGCTACACTGAAGTTTATGCAATTACACCAGCAGATGATTTGACCCACTGTTCCAGGCTAAGTCATGTACAATGCTATATGCTGCCTAAAGATCATAAAGCATTTTACGCCTGTGCATTAAGTGGCTTTAACTTTTTTTCATCTATGGAGAGCAGGTTGCTCTCCTTAAAGCACAAACAACTAGTAAATTACACAATGCATCCTATCAGAGGAGTAGCACTTACCTTTAGATACATCAGTGTTACACAAGGGCATGGAGAGGACAAATGTAAGACATGTGGCTTGGTTAAGCAGTTACTTTTGTTCTGCCCTTCTGACACCAATGCTTCAGTAATAAAAATGAATGTGTGAGTTAAGATAATTTGTCAGTTTAACATATGCTTTGACTTCATTCCTAATTTCCCCACTTCTGTTATCCCACAAATTAGCAACAGTTCTCTCAGTCATTTCTTCACTACTATTTTAAAATGTTTACATTTCATACATCTGTCACAGGTCAGAGCCACGGCACCTGTATTCCCCCTCCATGGTACCCTTAAGAGCATCCCTTCTAGGCTCCCAGCTCCTCAGGCAAAGACCCACATCTCTCTTACTTATGACTGAGGTTTTTCTAGGCTGCACAGTTCCCTGCCTACACTGTGATATCCCCAGCAAGCCAGACCACCTAAAAGGCCAAAGGTCAATATCTGCACTTTGCTTTCTCTCCAGAGGTTATGTCCAAAATTATAAGTCATCATACAGCTCTTTATAAGCAAGCACATTTATTGTTAAAGTGATGTTAAAGTGAAAGCATTACAGAAAAAACATAAAATAATCTATATACATGTTCAAAATTCACAACTGAGTTTACCCTGTGCGTTACAAGTTCATAACTGTCCCAGATTCAGAACCAGAAGAGCCATGAATAGTTCAGTCTTTCCTTTGTAATAACTTGGGCCTTTGATCTTGGCCTCATATAACAGGTGATCAGCAGACAATGGCTCATGCCTCAGAGTATAACTTCAAAAGACTGAGTTTTTGCATAACAGGAAGTGGGGAATTTGCATTCATTTCTTCCTAGCTATTGCCCAGGAAAACCACTTAACATGTGTTCCAAAAGTCCATTTTTGTCTGGCACATTGTTCAATATAGTCCTTTAATACCATCACCACCCCTCTCGGTCTCCCCCTTGAGAGGTTACATATGATCACAGCCCACAATAATACAACTGCAGATACTAATAATGATGGTACACATAATCCTGATATATGTACATTGGTGACAAATAATTACAAAGGAACAGATTTGGCAGTACTTAATCAGCTAAATCTCCCATGGAGTTCAATGGGGGCTTTGCCTGACTAAGGACTGCAGAATTATCCAATGATCAGGGAATAATGTGGTAGTGTCAGTTACTTTATAGTTTCCATTGCCTTGCCTCCAAAGAGTTGTTAGAATATGGTGTGATATTTATGTAGCTCTACAATTTATTAGGGTTATAACGGTACTGGAGAAAAAGGTTAATTGGCCCAATTCCTCCACTCAGAGAGTTATATCTGAGAGCAGAATTGAGCTCAATGGTTAGACATGTTAAACTAAAAACATGGTTTCAAAACATAAGGGATCGCATTCCTGCAATTCTTGCTCATGAGTAGTCCGTAGTCATGTGAGTAATCTTATTGAAGTCAATGAGACTACTCAAATAGGAATTACTTTTATGAGTAAGAGTATGCTTTATAAAACTGTTAATTACAAAAATTACAAAATTAATGTGAATACTTTTTTGTAATTATTTTCTTTTGACTTCTGTAGACTCTCAATACATTATGAAGAAAGCACATTCTTTTAGAAAGCCCAGAACTAAACTGGAGAATGTGATTGCTCTAAAGAGTAATAAACATTACCTGTATTTTCACAGAATTATACTATCATGTCTGAAAGAATATCAATTGCATGTAAATGTATATGGTCTTACTTGTATTGAACATTAAACAATACAACCGAAACAAGTAATTTATAATACTGACATATTGTATGCCAATAAATTAACATACAACATGATTAATAGAATATACAGTCAGCTAACATGTAATTTCTTTAATATCTATTAGTTATTTTATTGACCTATCTTAATATTTTAGGAATGATATTTAAATGTTATGACATGTTGGTAGCATAAAAAGGTTTATATTTTAGTGGTTATCATATGTTTGCACAGACTTGGTGGTGTATTTTATTGTATTTATTTAATTATATATTATTTTCTGTGTTATAAATAAATGTTAGTAATCCATTAACTACAAGTTAAAGGTTAGTTATATTTGCAAGACAGGGTAGCTTTACTGGGTCAATTTTCCTTCATGTGACTCCATGAACTAAGCCTTATATCCCATGAGAAGTAGATATTACCACAGTATATTGATGGGGGAGACTGGCACAACAAGGAAGGTATGTTGGCAAATTTTCAAAGGTGGCCTCTAATTCTGGGTGTCTTGAGTTTTTAGGTACCCAAATTGAAATACTTTGAGACTATTTTTCATTAAAATCAATCAATCAAGTTACACCAGAAATAGATTTGGCGCATATTTATATCTGAACTTTTTTCTCACTTTACCAATTCTTTGTCAACATCTGATAAAGAGTATAGGTCAGTAACACCAATATGCCATAGTTTTATGTGCTCTTTGGGCCTCACTGCTGTGTGGAAAAAATATTAGTGATGATTAAGGCTGTGAGTTTGTCACAGAGGTCACGGAAGTCCATGACTTTCCGGGACCTCCATGACTTCTGCAGTGGCCGGTGTGACTGGCCCGGGGCCTGCCTGAGCAGCTCGGACGGCCCCTGGGCCAGTCACACGGACCACTACTGGGGTAGTCTCTGGTCACCGCAACCCCTCAACAGCAGGAGGAGTTTGGGTATGGGAGGGGGCTCACGGCTGTGTGTTGTGGCGCAGGAGGGGGTGAGAGCTCTGGGCAGCACTTTCCTCGGGGGGGAGGCTCCCTGGAAGTGGCGACATCCCTCAGCTCCTAGGTGGAAGCGTGGCCAGGCAGCTCTGCATGCTGCCTCTGCCTGCAGCCACCGCCCCCACAGCTCCCGTTGGCCACCATTCCTGGCCAATGGGAGCTGCAGAGCCGGCAGTCGGGGTGGTGTCACCGCTTCCAGGGAGGCACGGGGCCAAGTAGCGAGCCAACCAGCCCCGCCAACTGCCCCTGCTGGTACCAGCGGGGGCCCCAAGCTGTGCGCCGCCACCTACCCTCCCTCCCAACACCAGCGGCCCCCATCCCTGGCACCCCTACCTCCCCGAAATTTGTCAGGGGTATATAGTGCAAGTAAGGGGCAGGTCACAGGCAATTAATCTTTGTTTACTGCCCGTAACCTGTCCATGACTTTTACTAAAAATACCCATGACTAAACCGTAGCCTTAGTGATGATACTATGTTTGCTGAAATATTCATGCATTTGTGAAATAAAAGCACTGAACATTTGAATCTTCCTTTGGTATGACTTTCTTCCAAGGTGCATCTCAGAATATAGAGAACCTACAGCATAGTTAATTAAGTTAGCCATTTAGGGACAGAGCAATCCTTTTTTGTCATCAATTTGTTGCACGACCATATGACTTTACATGTCCTTGACACCGAGCAGATGTGCTGCACTGCTGTACTATGTTACAAATTGCTTTGAAATAATGAGATAGTTACTGTCATCACTGATAATGCTATGGTACTATTTTATCATTGTTAAAAACCTTGTTTTTCTTTTTTGACATATATTTCTGTGATCTTAAAGTCTTTAAACCCATTTTCTGTCACATTTAATCTTATGTCTGGATAATGGGAATGACATGTTCTGCTTCTCTTGTCCTTCGTATTCTGCTATTGTCACTTCTGCATTTAGGTACAAAAGTAATTTCCCTCCCTCGCCCCATGTTATATGTGCCAATAACACTTAGTCCCAACAAGTTATGTTATTACCAGGGATTCTAGAAATCCATTTGCCACAGAAAAATGAGGAATTTGTGTTTTTAGAGAGAATCTTTAGCTTTTACATTTCGTGAAAAAATAAAAGCATAAATTAACTATTGTGACTTTCCCCTGGTGTTATCTGGACTGGTGATCTGCTAGGTCACTCCAATCCTGGACTCTGGAGCCAGCTTTACCCTGCTCTGCTGTGAGAACCCCCACTCCCGGGATGTTCACGCACAGCCTCTGGCATGTAAGCTGCTCCCAGCTGCATGAGTGAGCACTTTTGGCCAGCAGCTGCTTGGATTATGCAACCGAATGACACTAGCCAATGTCTCCGGTCCCAGACACAACCCTAGAAACCTCCATCTTGCAACGTCCAGTTATGCCCACTGGATGCTGCAAGCTTATATGAGTTGGTCAATTTAACAAAGAAATTGATATGTACCAGGTTTGTTATCTTAATGGAGTTTCACACACTTCAAACCAAATGCACTGCTTCAGGTAGAATAAACAAACAAATTTATTAACTACAAAGATAGATTTTAAGTGATTATAAGTCAAAGAACAAGAAGTCAGATTTGGTCAAATGAAATAAAAGCAAAACACATTCTAAGCTGCTCTTAACACTTTCAGTGCCCTTACAAACTCAGATGCTTCCCACCACAGGTTGGCTGGTTGCCCTTCAGTCACTTGGTGTCAGTTGCTTGGGGGTGATGTCTGTAGATGGAGGTGGAAGAGAGAGGACGAGCATGGCAAGCGTCTCTCCTTTTTATCATGTTCTTTCTTCCCTCTTGGCTTTACCCCGCCTTCAGAATCAGTGAGCATTACCTCATCGTAATCCCAAACTGACCAAAGGAAGCAGGGTGAACTACGTCGAGAGTCTAACAGATTCTTTTGTTGCTATCTAGGCCAGTGTCCTTTGTTCCTGTGAGGCTGGGCTGGGTTTGTCCCATACATGTCCTGATGAGGTGTGAACTGCCTCTCTGTTCTTGGAGAGTTTTTGCCTGGGCTTGTTTTAAGCCATGAGGACACATTTTCAACCTCATAACTATATACATGAAATTACAACCTATGACATTACTATAACATCACTATAACAACCATGCTCAGTGCATAATGAACCTTCCAAAGACACCCAACATGACAAACTTTGCATTGGATACCACACAATCATATTATAAGGATGAACATGGGGGTGCAGGGTATTCCCCCGAGGTACAGAATGTCACAACTATTAACTAAATTATACAGAAAGTACCAGTGTTGTAGCGAGAGATCTAGTTTTGAATGATCTGAGATACTTTGCAGCACCTTAATAGAGACTTACAGAAAAACCTCGGAAGGAGTTTAAAAATGCCCTAAAATTTACTTCCCCTAATTGATAGAATTAAATTGGTGACAGTATCAGGACACTTTGGTTTGCATAAAACAGTAATTAGATGACAGTTCTGTTTCACTAGAACTTCCCAGGGTTTTCATAACTCCCCAGCTATTTGTCATAGGCATGTGAATAAGATGTGGGATAAAATGCTCATTAAGGATAACATATCATATGTAGATTATACATAATTGGCATCTAAATTTTAGAGTAACAGTGTCACTTATTCAGTGCGTGCAATCTCCCCCTCTTGTGGTTGATATTTGAATGCGCTTTAAATTTACATAGCTAAACATACTCCAATAAACTGCTTCCAGTGTATAGAGGTTACTCAACGGCGGGTTCATGTTTTAATGCATTTCAAATTTCACTTCAACCTCCAGATGTGTGTAATTAAAGTCATGAAAAGATGCAGAAAGCTTTAAAAATCACCCCTAAAGACCATGTCACCGAGTTTGGCAAGAATAAATTTCACAGTGATGATAATGTGCTTTTCTGTACTGTACGCAGCAAGGCTGCAGATTACGTTTTGAAGGCAGACAATTGTGGAACACACGGAAAGCTGGCACCAGCTTCCTACACAAATAGATAATATAAACGATTCTACAGTGGTGGCACAGCAGCTGCTCAAATTCAGTTTCTGAGGAAAGGAGCCCTTTTAAATTACGGTATGTGCATAGCTACTATATGCAAATATGTGCTATTTATTTATCATCTTTTCTATAGTGCTCATCACCTTAATATCTAAGCACCTTACAATTAAATCAGTGTATCTTCAATGTTCCATTCAATTAATCAAATTGACAGATGGACTGAAGCACAGAGTGTAATTACTGTTACCCACATCCTCCCTTTCTCTACCTTTCTGTTATTTTCACGTGTGTCCAGTCTTAAATAGTTTGGAAGGTCTTTGGGATGGGGACCGTGGCACCCTATGTTTCTATACAGACAGCATCTATCAGAATGAGGTTTCAAGGCATTATAAATTTACAGATAACACCTGGGAGTTAAAACTTGGTTCATGTTATATATGTTCAGTGGTGAGAAATGATGCAGTATTATTAGGTGCATGTATTTATTAATACCATAACATCACATATGTGAAATAGTGTGACCCTCTCTTGGTAGCCCGACTTTTGCCATGCTATCTTTTTTAAATATATTTTTCTAATATTGAATTTAGTGGGCAAATGGTGCAAAAGTTTTACAGAAATAATTCACCAAATTTATAAAGTACATTATGATTCTTTATACTCTTTCTGTGTTTGCTTTCTGCAAATATTCTAGCAAGCGAGTTTACTCTCCAGATTGTTCACTGAAACTACACATTTTGAGCTAACGCCACAGAACATTAACTAAAAGCAATTTTTAATTAATTTTAAGGATTCACACCAGAAACCAGATGAATCCAATCAGAAAACCTACATGTCCAATCAAAGCAGCTTCAGTTTCAAATGCTACACATTGCATGTGTTTAAAGGACTATTTAAAAATTATCTACCATCCAAAAAGTATTTGCAGAACTCAATGAGAACATAATTTGGATAATAAATACATTTGTGCAAATCATGCTCTGTTTGTGGACCATTTTGAAGAGGAAAATAAGGCAAGTTTAATCAAATAAATGATTTGTTACAACCCTGTGCAACAGAATCAGCACCCAGTGTTGTGTTACCAAGGCAACAGAATATAATGCAAAGGGCAAATGCCAGATATATGTGATGTGGCTGTGGGGACAAAAGGAAAGCAGCAGCCTTGCAGGATTGTTAACCTTAATCTCCACAAAAACATTCTTGCTCACCAAAAATTCTCTCAAGGGATGACACTTTGGGGTCAGGTAAGCAGCATTTTAAAATCAGAGTAATCTATTTTACATTACATCTTCATCTTGTTAAATATAAGTATAAATAACACATTTACTATTTAAACATTTCACATGCAAAAAATCCTGCATTAATACAACTTTAAGGTTGCATAATTCAAATAAATGCAAAATGTAAAGTTTGTAGAGAAACATTAAGTTAGCCATATAATGTATGTGGGCCTTAATTCTATAGCAGATTGATTGTGGTGCCTATGATTTCAGTGTGACACCATATGGAAATAAGGGCCCATCTGCATAGATCCAATTACAGGATCTCCTATATTTGTTATTGTATTTATTGTTCAGTAGTACCTAGAGGCTCAGATCACAATTCGGCCCCTCTCCTGCTAGGCAACGTACAAACATAAAGAAAGACAGTCACCACCCTAAAAAGCTTGTCTATATTAAGACAACATATGAGTGAAAGTAACAAAAAAGGAGGGAATGGGGGAAGATGAAGGTAACAGTAACAGGAGCACATGGTTATACAAACCAGCAATGTGCACAATCTGATTACTTGAAATTATTTAGTGAGGTTTTAAATTATAAGCGAATAACATATAATAAATAGCAGTTCCTAATGTCCATTATTACAAATATATGTAAATGTATGTAAAGATAGTATTTTCGATTTTTGCCTCTCTTTTAAAAATGTAATTTGTTTTTTATTTTGCTCAATGTACACCGTACAAAATGTGTGAAATGATTGAGCTAACTTTTCTATGTGAACCTTACTTTTCACATTTCCTGACTTAATGCATCCCACTAAAATAATGGACATCTTGTAAGTCTGTCTACATAGGGAAATGTTGCAAAATTTCCCCGCCATTATTAAAGTGTCTATTGCATCAGCATAGGTGGGCTACTGTTCAGTTGTTTAACAAGTATAGACTCATGGAGTTAGAAGGGACTGCAAGGGTCTAGTCTAACCCTCTGCAAAGATGCAAGATTTGTTTTGTCAGGCATGTATGGCTCTACAAACTGATCTCTCCAGAATGGCCTCTTTTACTCCTTGGTAGACCACGCTACAGGAATGCAGATCTTTAACTCTTTCAGGGTCATTAAAGATCAGCCCCTGTTTTGTGAAGGCTTTGGCTAACCCCCTATGCTGTCTGAGTGGTTAGCTCCCAGTTAAGATTGATGAGGTTTTCCAATGAGATTACCAATAATGGGGGAGCAGGGAGAAGGGATGCTGCAGGGTAGGTTTGCAGACAGAAAACATGGCTTGATGAGGCCGCTACCCAAGGTACTCAGAGCTTGCAGTGGGATCCTGCTCTGCTTGTGACTCCTGGGTGCTGAAGGAGTGGGCCAAGCCAGCAGGCGGTGCTCTATGCCAGAACCTTCCCCCACAATTTCCAGCAGCAACTGGCCTCATGGTTCAAAGAGCAAATCTGCTTCTGCTGGAGCCCATCATGGGCAGCACATTGCATAGGCTGGGGAAGACTGTGCCTCCCCAAACAGCCCGGCATGGCCCCGCCCACGCTCCTCCACGAAGCCCCCTCCTGCTTGCCCTTCCCCCTTGGCCCCAGCCCAGGCAGGCTTCTCCTCTTTAGGGAAGTGTGCTGGGACTAGGGCGGCCAGGACTTGGGGTGGCTGGGGCCACCCAGCACCAGGCGTCCCCAGGGAGCTGGGGCTATGCCACCCCGGTGCTTGAATTTGCTACCTGTAGCAGTTACTCATATGTAAGGCATTGTAAAAAACTGCTATCTGGTGTAGCAAATTCCTACTGATAGCAGTTTCTCACAGTGTATGGTGCAAGACACTGCTATCTGTAGGAATTTGCTACCTCTCGCCTGTCTTCTGGCACAGAGGTAGTGAATTGTTACCAGTAGCAGTTACTGATACCTAAGGTTGTTCTTATTTGCTGACTTGTCCTAATTTGCTAAAACTTGACAGAAGCGTGAGATGAAAGCATAAAGTCTTCGGCTTCCAAATGACCCTGCCTGGTGTACATATGTATCAATTACCTCTTAATACAGGATTGTAAAAAATAGAGTGAGGTAATTAAACATAATTTATTTTTCAGCTTCATTTGCTGTGCTAACAATGTAACATCCTGACATTGATACTTCTGTCCAAGTGACCTGTGTGTTGGATTCATTTTAGTGGGATGCAGGTCATGTGGAGGATAATTTAAACTCTTAATTTCCTTAGGGTTTGCCTTCAATATATTTCTATGCTGGAGCGATCTCTGTCCATTACAGTTCATCAACTCATCAGGCAGGCACAGGCAGCAATAAACTTGTCCTGTTGTCTTGACTGAGAAAGGTTTCTTATCAAAGGGAATGTAGATTCCAGCAAGCTCCTCATTGGAAGGGCTTGTTCAGAAAGAGATTTTGAAGTCTGTAGGGTAAAGATGAGCCAGATGGGTTTGTCTCCATGCAGGTATATTTTAGGCTTTGAGGGCTGGGTAGAAAGGAGAGAGAAGTATTTTGGATTTCCTATTTCCCTTACTGAGGACCATCTGTGCTCATCTGAAATTTTTCCTGACAGAAGCAGTTCCTATCTATTTATTACTGCGTCAAAAAATGGCTGCCATCACACAGAGGCATTAGTGGTGGTGGAGGTGAAAGAAGGCCAAGAAGTCCTTTCCCTTCCCAAAACACTCCCATGCATGTGGAAGCCATAATGTTGCTACTGCCTAAATACTTACAAATGGATAGAGGCAAATGGGTAGGGGCAGAAGGCACTGCCAGCTATACTGAGCATCACAGAGAAGCCATGCATTGTGTGGACTATATCCTGCTACACCTATTCTGTACTGGTGAGGGCAACCCTCACTCCCCAGTGCTCCTGTTGGCCCCAGGGCTTCCCCTGGCTTCCACCAGCACAAACACTCCTCCTACCACCATTGCTTGAAGATGTACCACCTTCTCCTCTGGGGGGGAGGGAGGAGGATGGCTGAGGACCGATGAGGGGTGAGACCATTATTAGATTTAACTCATGGTTTTAAATCATCACACAAATTAAAGTTGGCTACACAAGCCTACTATGAAGCACTATATCTACATCCTTCTTGGTTTCTTGTTGCAATTTTGCACAACTCTGTTAATGAACTTCTTGAATGCAGAGCATTCATTTTTGGTGGCTTCTCATGTGTCCTTCATGATATGCTCATGATCAGGCAGAAGGCGACTTCTTTCAGAATACAAAATTCTATTCAATGAGGAAAAAGAATGCTCAGCTGTAGCTGTTGTGACTGGGAGTAGAAAGAGATGAATTCCTACTTCTTTCATCCCAGGAAACATAGCACAAAAATTGGGTTAAACCACTAGTAATTATAAAGAAGTTGAAATCAAATCTTCATTTGTTTATCGTATGATATTCCACTCTATGTTCAAATTCTCTAGTGTGTCTTGATCACATAGCAGCCCCATTACAGGTAGTGCCTCACTCCACTCAACTGTCGGTGTTTTATAAGACAGGTATCTGTAAAAGCTACATCGAGGTTAATAGAATCCAGAAGTTGGTGTTGTAGAGATGTAAGAATCAAGTCCGGGTACTTCACTTTTTCAGCTGGCTTAACAAACACTTCTTGTCTTCTTCATTTAAGGAGTTAATATAAGTGCCCTAATTAGTCAACTTCTGAACTGAAGTCTTTGCTTCTTCCAGTACATTTTCAATGGATATCTCTCTGATTGAGCCAAGTGTAGCTTCCACTGCTGGCCAGATGGTTGTAGCAGATGCCTGGATGGCATTGTTTAATGACCCAAGTGGTTTCAACAATAGACTTAAAAGAGAGAATGGCGATTGTCTTCTTTGAACTTAGTAGCCAAAATAGCCCACCAGCCTCACTACTTAGATCCGCCCCATCTTGATAGATATTTTCCAAACCCAATAATAATGGTTGAAGTAATTTTAAGACAACAGCCAAGGATCACTCATGAGAAAGCCAGCGGGTTTTCCCAGGTTGGATTAATTTGAACTTTAGTCCCAGTCTATCTTCTATATTTTCCAAGATGCTCAGTCCTTTTGGACTCTTGCTGAAAAAAAGACTATAATGAAGACATTAAATTTATAGCTTTTTAAATGCCTTTTGAAGATTCTGCAGCTTGTACTGGTGCTAGCTGGAGTAGATGGCCTCTGCAGTGTGTATTGGAGAGATTAGAGTTACACTTTTCTCTGAGTAGAGCTTGTACTCCACTATGTCTTCCAGAGAAGTTTGCAGCTCCATCAAATGCACAAGCAGCCATCTCTTTGGGGTTCAATTTAGAAGCATTTAACTCTTCTAAGATGTGGATTGTCAGAGATGCAGCCAATGTGTCTTCTATAACCTGAACATCTAGAAATTCATCTACTGGCCGACCACTGATATCAAGGTAATGTACACAATGACTTAATACTTGACACCAATTTGCATCAGTGTGTTCATCAGCCATGTATGCATATTTTCTGAATGCGGTGAGAAAGTTCTTCACTTTTTTAACTGCTTTCACTGTTGCACTGCAGCTTCTAACCAGTCAGTTGAGTTTCTTGCAGAAAGATAATGAGCATTTGCTGGTCTTGGTCAGAACCAGTGTCCAACTTCAGGATTACAAATGACAATGAACTTTACATTGGCCTCCAGTTTGTAGTGGGTGGTATCTCTTGCTTAAAGAGAAAGTATAATGTGACAACCACGTTTGTTCGCATAAATTGTGTTGTGTCTCCAACATTCTTAACAGCTTCATTAAGTACTTCTAAAATTGGCTTTTACAATGACTGACTTACAAGGCTTTCTGCATGTTGATACAGTCCAGAGGATTGGTGTTTTTCAGCTTTTTCACATAGTTTGTCAGCATTGGCTTTGCTGATCAGTCTGGCAAACCAAGCTCCTCCACTTTTACTATATAAATCTATGGTATGCTCACATCTTGAATACTGTGTGCAGTTCTGATCACCCGATCTCAAAAAAGATATATTGGAATTGGAAAAGGTACAAAGGAAACAGGCAACTAAAATGATTAGGTGTATGGAACAGATTTCATATTAAGAGAGATTAAAAAGACTGGGACTTTCTGGCTTGGAAAAGAGTCATCTAATGGGGGATATGATAGAGGTCTATAAAATCTTGACTGGTGTGCAGAAAGTGAATAAGTTTCCTTACATAACACAAGAACTAGGGGTCACTCAATTAAATTAATAGGCATCAGGTTTAAAACAAACAAAAGGAAGTACTTCTTCACACAACACACAGTCAACCCGTGGAACTTTTTGCCGGGAATGTTCTGAAAACCAAAACTAGAACAGGATTCAAAAAAGAACTAGATAAGTTCATGGAGGATGTGTCCATCAATGGCTATTAGCCAAGATGGGCAGGGATAAAGCACCATGCTCTGAGAGCCTCTGTTTGCCAAAAGCTGGGAGTGGACGACTGGGGATGGATCACTCAATAATTGCCCTGTTCTGTTAATTCCCTTTGAAGCACCTGGCATTGGCCACTGTTGGAAGACAGAGTACTGGGATAGATGGACCATTGGTCTGACCCAATATGGCCATTCTTATGTAAAATTAACTATAATATAATAAAAATGTTTAGTACAGAAACTCCCAACACCAGCTAAACTTGATCACTTAGGCAACACAGCTCTGTCTGCTGGATACCTAGGCAGAGTAGGTGGTTCATGTAAATATAGTCTGGTCCTAAAGCCTTCCCCCCATCCCCTGGGTCATCACTAGCTGTCAGAGGAGAGCTCATTCAGACCTTGTTTACAAATCATAATTTTAAATTATAAGGTTGGCCAACATTGCTGAAACGAATGAATCATAGAATCATAGAATATCAGGGTTGGAAGGGACCTCAGGAGGTCATCTAGTCCAACCCCCTGATCAAAGTAGGACTAATCCCCAACTAAATCATCCCAGCGAGGGCTTTGTCAAACCTGACCTTAAAAACCTCTAAGGAAGGAGATTCCACCACCTCCCTAAGTAACCCATTCCAGTGCTTCACCACCCTCCTAGTGAAAAAGTTTTTCCTAATATCCAATCTAAACCTCCCCCACTGCAACTTGAGACAGTTACTCCTTGCTCTGTCAACTGGTACCACTGAGAAGAGTCTAGCTCCATCCTCTTTGGAACCTCCTTTCAGGTAATTGAAAGCAGCTATCAAATCTCCCCTCATTCTTCTCTTCTGCAGTCTAAATAATCCCAGTTCCCTCAGTGTCTCCTCATAAATCATGTGCTCCAGCCCCCTAATCATTTGTGTTGCCTCCGTTGGACTCTTTTCAATTTTTCCACATCCTTCTTGTAGTGGGTGGCCCAAAACCGGACACAGTACTCCAGATGAGGCCTCACCAATGCCAAATAAAGGGGAATGATCACATCCCTCGATCTGCTGGCAATGCTCTTACTTATACAACCCAGAATGCCATTAGCCTTCTTGACAACAAGGACACACTTTTTGATTCATATTCAGCTTCTCATCCACTGCCTTCAGCTGTTTGACCCCCTGACCAGTCAATTTCCTCCCCCTGCTCAGACCCTGGCCACCCCCTCCTCTGATTTGCCCCTTTTTAACCCCTGCTAAAAGCAGTCACAGAATTCTACGCCAAGTAAGGGCAGTGTGAAGGGCAGTGGCTTTAGCAGATGTTACTGAGCATGCTCAGTACACCCCAAGTAGCCAGCGCCTTGGGGGCAGTTTCTGGTACTACATCTGAGGAGCTGGGGCTGCCCGCCCTGTGCTTGAGGGGACCGGGGGGGAGGGGTCGCATCACACGCCCGCCCTGTTGGGGGAAAGGGGGCGCGCGCCGCCCGCTCGCTCTGCGCTCGGGGCCGGGGGGAGGGGGCCGCGCGCCGCTGGCCCACCCGTCCTGTACTGGGGGAGCGCGCGCCGCTGGCCCGCCCCTCCCCCTGAGAGCGCCCCCGGGCGCGTCGCCCGCCCGGCGCGAGGAGATTCCGGCGGGGGGAAGGGGCCGGGGGCGGGGCCCGGGCCCAGCCTCCCCCAACGGGCGGTTCACCCGCCGCCGCGGGTTCTCCAATGGGAGCCCGGCGGCTGTTAAAGGGCCGGTGAGCCGACCGACGGGGAGTGCTGGGCGCCGGTGAGTAGTTCGCGCTGCTCCCGGGGGACTCCGGGGGCGGGCTGGGGAGGCGGGCGGCTCAGCTCCCTGACGCGGAGCGGGACAGGATGTGCCCCGCTGCCCGGGCGCCGCAGGGGCCTTAACAGCCTTTGCCTCTTTGTAGCTCGCCCCCGCCCCCCGAGCAGGTCCCGCGTGGGGGTGAGAGGGGTCCAGCCCCCCCCGCGTAACCCCAGCTCCTCGGGGGGGGGGGGCGAGGGGTCCATTACGCCCCTAGCGTCTGCTCCCCCCCCCAGCCCCCTGCAGAGCTCGGGGACCGGGACTGCTCTCTGGAGGTGCCTTCAAACCGGCCTGGCCTGGGCCCCCTGGAGACAGACCGGGCCGGTGCCTGGGTCTCCCTTCCCAACCGGGCCATACTCCTGCCTGCGCTGCTGGAAGGAGAAATTCTCTCCTTCCCCTTCCGGATGTGGAGCAGTCACAGTCCATCGCTCTTACAGTATTGGCTGCAACCCGGCGCACGGTGGATTCTGGTCAGTGAATCCATCTCGTGGGAACTAGGCCCCTTGGCCGTGTCCTCAGCTCTGCTCATGCTGCTTTGCTCGTTCTTCATTAGCTTCTTCTTCCTGCCAGTTTGCGATTGTTCTCTCCGTTAGTTGTCTCATGCCAAAATTAAACTCCTTGGAGCGGGGATTGCATTTCCTTTACATATGTCCACAATGAGGGTTTCAGCCTGATCGTAATCCTCCCTGAGCAGGGCCTCTAGCTGTTACTATAAAACAACTTGTTCCAAAGGCGTTGTTGCGGTCTCTCACAACTTTATCATGAGGCTTAGGATATTTGATTTTTTCCCCTTAAAATCCTAGTTTCATGTTATTACTCCAGAATCTTAGCTTTTATTTAAAAAATTAAGTTGCTACTCCTCATGGTTGTAGAGATTGAAAATCATGAACCCTAAAATTTCAAAAGATTTCAAAAGGCAAATAGAACTCTAAATGCATTATTTTTTAAATCTCATTTTTGAGCCAACATGATTTTGAGGATCTTAACTCATGATTTTTGAATGCTTGGTATTGGGAATGCTGTGTAATAGTGAGAGTTGTAGCCCTCATAGATACGTATAGTATGGTGCTAGGCACCACATAAGCACATGGACACAAAATACAGATCTTTCTCCTGTGAAATGCTTTGAATTTCTTTTCTTTTCATGCACACTTGTGGCACGTCATTCTGTCACATTTGTCTACTTTGGCTATCACAAATCCTTTATCATTTCTCTAATCTGTCCCAGCAGCTTTCTTTTGAATGGGCTTCCCTTCTTCCCAAATTGGTACATTCAACAAGTGTCATTGCCTTACTTTAGAGTCCTCCTTCAAAACCACTGATGACCTCTGAGGTGTTGAACTCATTTACAGTTACTTCCAATCATATGCACATCCTGCCACTGCCAACCCACTTTTTCCATGAAAGCAAAATTCGTACATGTACTATAGCAGTCAGCAGTTTTTGTAAAATATATTTTGAAATATGGTGGTTATGTTTTCTCTACATCCAGCTAGACTATGGACATTTTCTGGTGTGCCACCATTTTTGTCTCTTAAATACTTTATGCAGATAGTTTTGTGTGCTCAATACTGTGCTTTTCTGTAGGGCAACAAGCATCACAACAACTAGGGGAAAAGGTAACATCTACTTACTTACCAGTTGGAAGAGAGGAAGATGCAACCAGGTGCTATTTTTTAATTGGCTTCTTTAGGCATGCAGCTGTTTGGATCTGCCAAATATAAAGGTCTAACCACAGAAAGGCATGCTGGGGGAAAAGCCTTTATAAAAAGGAAAACCCTGTCCAGGAAACCCTGTCTAGCTGCATCTTTATGTACCATTTATCCTTGATCCAGCAAAGCACTTAAGTACATGGTTAACTTCAGACACAGTAGTTTTTTGACTTCAGCAAGACTACTCGTGCTTAATTGCTTTGCTAGATCAGGGACAGAGGGCTCAGCAGTTTGCAGGATCTAGCCTTTAATAAATTGCAACTCTGGAATATCATAATTCTTATATGGAATTCTCTTACGGTTTATAGTGTGGTCTGTTTAGGTGGCTTTGTGCTGAGTCTAGTGGCCTGATAGACAAGGCTGAAAGCTTCCTAATGAGACTCTAGCCTGCCATTCTTTTATCCCTAATCCTTATAGGTAAGGCTGTGTGTCTGTCACAGAGGTCACGGATACCGTAACTTCTGTGACTTTTGCAGTGGCTACTTTGGCTGGCTCCGCCTCTGGCTGCTGCTGGGGAAGTCTTGGGCCACCTTCCCTGCCCCCCCCCCCCCCGCAGCATCAGTAGTAGTTTGGGTGTGGGAGGAGGCTTGGGGTGCATGGCGGCACATACCTGGAAGGGCTCCCGGAAGTGGCTGGCATGTCCTTGCAGCTCCTAGGCCGAGGGGCCAGGGGGCTCTGCCTGCAGGCTCTGCCCCTGCAGCTCCCACTGATTGCCGTTCCCAGCCAATGGGAGCTGCAGAGCTGGCACTTGTGGCGGGGGGAAGCGCATGGAGCCCCCGGCCTTCCCTCTCCCTAGGATCTGCAGGGACATGCTGGCAGCTTCCGGGGAGACACACAGAGCCGGGTAGGGAGCCTGCCAGCCCTGCCAACCCTTCCCCCCCTCCCCTCAGCACCTGCAGCGCCCCCTGGGCTGCCCTCCCAGAGCACCCCTGGGCTGCCCTCCCAGAGCACCCCTGGGCTGCCCTCCCAGAGCATCCCCCGGCCCAAGTTTTAGTTAGAGTATATAGTACAAGTCATGGACAGGTCAGCGGCCATGAACTTTTGTTTACTGCCCATGACCCAACCATGACTTTTACTAAAAATACCCATGACTAAAATGTAGTCTTACCTATAAGATCCCTTAGCAAGGGGGCAGCGTTAACTCAGAACAGGGGTTTAAAAAGCCAGCTCCTAAGCAAGCAGAGGAGCTAGCAAATGGAGTTTTGTGAGGAAATTTAGAGAGGGAACATGAGAGCCAGATATAACTAACAAATATTTTCTAAACTTAGGCCAATAATGCCCCGAAAGAACAAACCAACCAACCAACCCTCTGCAAGAGTAAAAATAAAGGCAGAAATCCAGCAGCAGAGTGGGAGCTATCCAGTTTATTGCACTGAATGCATCTTGTATGATTACCTGCTTTGTGGGCAGGTGGCGTGTGTGTGCATTCAGTGCAATCAACTCATGGCCCTCAGAGACTGAGTAGGGGTTCTTGAGACCAGAGTGGTTGAACTGGAGGAGCTAAGGGAAACAGAGAAATACACAGAGAAGACTTTCCGGGATGCAATAGAACGGTCCCAGCACAAGTCTGACAGCCTCTGTGCTGTTGAGGAGGATGAGAGCCTCGGGGAAGGAAAACATCAAACTGGAGCAGAGAGAAACAATCCTATAGTTAGGATCCTCCTTCCAGATGATGTCCTGGTATTATCAGTGCAGATACCCTTTCCTGTTATTAGGAAGAGAGGTAATAATAATGGGGGATTCCATTATTAAAAATATTAATAGTTGGATTTGATGACCAGGAGAGCCACATGGTGAATTGTCTGACATGGTGGACCTCTCAAGACATCTAGATAGACTTATGTGCAGTGCTGAGGAGGAGCAGGTGGTTGTGGTACATGTAGGTACCAAGGACACAGGGAAAAGTCTGAGAGAGGTCTCAAAGGCCATATTTAGGATTGTAGGTAAGAGATTAAAACCCAGGACCTTCATGGTAGCATTTTCCAAAGTGTTTCCAGTTCCACGTGCAGGGCCAGTTAGACAAATCTAAACTGCAGAGTCTCAATGTGTGGATGAGATGATGGTATTCAGAAGGGGATTTAGGTTTATTGTGAACTAGAAAACCTTTGGAAGAAAGAGGAGTCCAAACAGGAAGGATGGACTCCATCTAAACCAAAATGGAACCAGATTGCTGGCATGTAAAATTTAAAAGGTCATAGAGGAGTGTTTAAACTAAGGGCTGAGGGAAAGCTGACAGGTGCAGCGGAGCACATGGTTCAGACAGAGACATCATTGAGGGGAGGATTTATAAAGGGAGATGCTCTATATCCTAGTAAAATGGAGAAGATATAAGTTTATGGAGTACAGGTAGGAACTTAAGAGAAATAGTCAAACAAAAAAAGAGTCCCACTTAATTATATCACATGAAGGCAGACAACTAAATATTGACAAATTTTATAAGTTCTTGTATACAAGTGCTAGACGTCGAAATACTAGGATGAGTGGACTTGAGTGCCTGGAATTACATGAGGCTATTGATATAATAGGCATCACAGAAATTTGATGTAACAATGATAATGGGGCACAGTAATTCTAGGGTATATAGGTTGTGCTAGTATGTGAAAAAAGCATACAGTCAAATATAGTAAAAATCTTAAATGACTCAAACTGTACCATAGAATCTCTATGGATAGAAATTCCACGCTTGAATGATAAGTGTGTAGCAGTAGGAATATACTACCAACCACCTGACCATGATGGTGATGGAACTGTGAAATGCTCAGGGAGATTAGAGAGGCTACAAAAAAAGAAAACCTAATAACATGGGGGATTTAAACTATCCCCATATTGACTAGGTAAGTACCTGAGGATGGGATGCAGAGAGAAAATTTCTAGACATCATTAATGACTGCTTCTTGCAGCAGTTAGTCCTGGAACCCACAAGTGGAGAGACAGTTCTTGATTTAATGTTAAATGGTGCACAGCATCTGGTCCAAAAGGTGAATTTAGCTGAACTGTTTAGTGATAATAACCATAATATAATTAAATTTAACATTTTTGTAGGAGGTAAAATGCCAAACCCACTACAGCAGCATTTAAATTAAAAAAGGGGAACTAAACAAAAATAAGAAAGCTAGTTATGTGGAAATTAAAAAGAATAGTTACAAGAGTGAAATGCCTGCAAGCTGCATGAAAACATTTTTAAAACACTGTAATAGCGTTTCAAACTAAATGTATACCACAAATAAAAAAAAACAAACCCACCACCACCAACAAAACAGTAAGAGAACCAAAAAAAATGCCATCAAGGCTAAATAATGGAGTAAAAGGTGGTTAGAGACAAAAATACATTGTTTTAATATTGGAAGTCAAATCCTACTAAGGAAAATAGAAAGGAGCATAAACTCTGGCAAGTCAAGTATAAAAGTATAATGAGGCAGGTCAAAAAGGAATTTGAAGAGCAACTAGCAGAAGAACTAACAGCAATATTTTTTTAAGTGCATCAGAAGCAGGAAGCCTGCCAAATAGTGAATGGGGTCACTGTGTGATCGAGGTAGTAAAGGAGCACCCAAGGAAGACAAGGCCATTTCAGGGAAGCTAAATGAATTCTTTGCATTGGTCTTCACTGCAAAGGATGTGAGGGAGATTCCCACACCTGAGCCATTCTTTTTACATGACAGATTTGAGAAACTGTCCCATATTGAGGTGTCAATAGAAGAGGTTTGGAACAAATTGATAAATTAAACAATAATAAGTCACCAGAATGAGATGGTATTCATCCAAAAGTTCTGAAGAAACTCAAATATGAAATTGCAGAACTACAAAATGTACAGAACTATTGCTTAAATCAGCCTCTGTACCAAGTAACTGGAGGATAGCTAGTGTAACACCAATTTTTAAAAAAAGGCTCCAGAGGCGATCCTGGCAATTACAGGCAAGTAAGCCTAACTTCAGTACCAGCAAACTGGTGGAAACTATAATAAAGAACAGAATCATCGGACATGTGATGAACATCTATATGTTGGGGAAGAGTCAACATGGCTTTTGTAAAGGGAAATCGTGCCTCGCCAGTCTCTTAGAATTCTTAGAGGGGGTCAGCAAATATAAATACGGATATAAATCGGTATCCGGGGAACCACAGGGCTCTCTTGGGAACTTCAGCGGCGGAGCAGAACATGGGGCCCCGGCTCCTAGGAGCTAGCACCCCACTGTACCGCCCCCAGCCCCACCCACTGGGGTGGGCACCAGGCTCACCGGCAGCTGTCCCTGGTTGAACTAGTGTGTGCAAGCGGCGTGCACGCCCCCAGACAGGAGACACAGACAACTGCATTGAAGGGATGGGGACAGGGCTGGGGGTGGTACTGCTGTGCTGAAGGAGACAGTAAATATAATTAAGACTATGATTTAGTCATGGAGGTTGCGGAAGTCATGGATTCCATGACTTCCAGTGACCTCTGTGACTTCAGCCTGCGGTGGTTGGGCGCTGCAGGATCCCCTCCACCAGTGGGGGCAGGGAGCTGCAGGGTACCCCCGGTGCCGCTGGCGGCCCCTGGACCTCCAAGCCACTGTGGGGGGTGGGGTATCCCACAGCTCCCAGCCGCTGTGGGTACCAGGGGAACCCCCAAGGACCTGCTGGCACAGGACCCCTGGCCATCAGCGGGGTAATCCCCAAGCCCCTGTCTGCAGGCAGTGGCAGGGGAACCTCTGGAGCCGCTGCCACTGGCAGGAGAATCTCTGAGCCCCTGCCGGCAGAGGACCCCTGGGCCGGGGAACCCCTGAACCCCCAACAGTAGTGGCAGAATCCCTGAGCCCCCGGCCTGCGAAGGTGGCAGAACAATCCCTGAGCTCCCGCTGGCAGAGGACCCCCAGGCCACGGAACTCCCAAGGTCCTGGCCGCTGGTGGCAGCGGGGGAATCTCCAAGCCCCAGGCCTTCATGGACAGTGGGGAAATCCCTGAGCCCTCGCCGGCAGAGGAGCAGCGGAATCCCAAGAGCCCCAGGCCGGCGGCGGCAGGAGAATCCTGGAGCCTCTGCCTGCAGGAGACGGTGGTGGGAGACTCCTGGAGCCCCCAGGCCACAGGAGGTGGGGGAATCCCCAAGCCCCCGGTTGTTGGTGGCAACAGGGGAATCCTCGAGCCACCTGCTGCGGCTGGCCAAATCTGAGCCCCAGCCACTGCGGGAGGCAGGGATCCCTGCATCTCCCAGCCACCGGTTACAGGGGTACCCGAAAGCTCCTGGCAGACATGGGAGGCGGGGGCACTCCACAGCTTCAAGCAGCAGAGCTGCAGGTGGCAGAGGTGTCCCTTAGACTCCAGCAGCTACAGGCAGCTCCTAGCCCCTGCGCAGCTGCCCCACTTCAGGTGGTGTGGGGATCTGTAGATCCCCATTTTGTCAGGTATATTTTTAGTAAAAGTCAGAGACAGGTCATGGCTTCCTGTGAATTTTTCTTTTTTGCCCGTGACCTGTCTGTGAATTTTACTAAAAATATCCATGACAAAATCTTAGCCTTAATCATAATGCCACTATATAAATCCATGATATGCCCACATCTTGAATACTGCATGCAGATCTGGTCACCCCATCTCAAAAAGAATATATTAGAATTGAGAAAGAAGTACAGAGAAGGGCAATAAAAATGATTAGGGGTATGGAACAGCTTCCATATGAGGAGAGATTAGAAAGAGTGGTTCATTCATTTTACAAAAGAGATGACTAAGGGAGGATGTGATAGAGGTCTATAAAATGAATGGTGTGGAGAAAGTGAATAAAGAATTGTATTTTATCACTTCGCATAACACAAGAACGAGGCATCACCCAATGAAATTAACAGAGCAGGTTTAAAAAAAACCTAAGGAAGTACTTCTTCACACAGTGCACAGCCAACCTGTGTAACTCATTGCCAGCAATTAGGGTTCAAAAACAAATTAGATAAGTTCATGGAGGATAGGTTCACCAGTGGCTCTTAGCCAAGATGGTCAGGGATGTAACATCTTGCTGTGGGTGTCCCTAAGCCTCTGACTGCCAGATGCTGAAACTGGATGACAGGATGGGTCACTCAATAAATTGCCCTGTTTTGTTCATTCCCTCAGGAGCATCTGGCACCAGCCACTGTCAGAAGACCAAATATTAGGCTAGATGAATTATTGGTCTGAGCCAGTACGGTTATACTTAGGCAATTCTTTTGAAATCTATGCTGTTTGCAAGAATTTCACACAAATAGGATTTGTTTTTTGCTAAAAGACCAAGTCAGGTTTGCTATCTCTAAATCACTGTGAAAAAAGTGAAATAATTTGTTCTCCTAAGAAGAAACAAGTGTTTTCTTCAAATGTAAAGTTGCTGTTAAAGCCTGGATGTAACTGTATAAACTTAATTATTGTAATCATAAAGAAAACAGCCCACTGGAAACTATTGCAAATGCTTAGAGATACAAGGCCAGCACCAATCAAAATACACTTTTCCAATTCCAGTGATTTAAATGGAATTACACCAGTATAATAGAGGAGTACTTGGCCCCAGGATTTCAGCTGAATCTAACATTTTTCAACAAGATGACAAATACAGTTGAACTTATAAAAGTTGACTGAACTGTTTAGTTCTAATCAGCAAATCAGTAACTTTTCTGGATAATTAAGTTGCTCTATGATTTTTTTTTTTAAATTACAAAACTTTCACAGGTTAAGCGTAGTGTTTGATGGCTAGGTCATGAAAATCAACTGCTACAAGCCAAAAGGAGAGGTAATTGCACTGTAATTTGGATTGGAGAAGAAACAGCAGGTACTAAATAAATTGATTTACTGCGAGTTAGAATCAAATATAGTTCTTCCCTCTACACACTAGTATCTATTCATGGTAGGCCCATGAGAATGAAATACTAAAGGTTAGGGAAAAAAAACTTAAAGATCAGATAAAATGTTCCAATATAATTTTATTTCACTCTGCATCTACAAGAATATTACGGTGTTGCTGCCTGTCATGGGGCGGTTTGCTCACTGCTGGTCGTGCCCCCTTCAGGCACTCTTAGGAATTAGCTTTTCCCAGGTCAGTGCCTCCTTCTTCTCTTCCATCATCTTAGTCTCTTGTTCACAGAGTTGTGGCTCAGCTGCTTTATGACTCAGCCCTCCAGCCAGATCACTTTGTGATTCCCCTTTCAAAGTCTTTCTGTTCAAGCAGCATTGGGCAGTCCTCGTGTCCACTGTCCTGACCCTGTCACTCCTGCAGTGATGCAAGTGGTCTTCTAATTCACTGCCCCAAGCAGTACCACTCTGCAGTGGTTGGTAGGGGGACCCAGGCCCACCCTCTACTCAGGGGTCCAGTCCAGGACCCTGTAGCAAGTGATTAAGGTCTATGACTGCACCCATTTTCCTGCTCTAGCCCCTGGACTATTTCCTACTATGTTTCTCCAGTTCTCCTAGTCAGAAGACACCTCTCTCTCTCAGGCCTACTAGGTCTCAAGGATTCCTATCCCCCCTTCCTTCTCCCTCTCTCTCTGGGAAGAGAGAGGGCAGCCTTCCTGCCTGCTGGCTTTATAGAAGTCCCCACCTGTTCCCTCACAGGTGAGCTTCTTTCTAATCAAGGCTCCTCACACAGCCTAAATCTCTCATTTGCCACTAATTTGGCTGATTGAGCCTGCCTGGCCTAATGCAGCTGTCTCAGGTCTGGTGTGGGAGTACACCCCATCATGCACCCTCACCCTCAAGACTGCAACCCACATTACCATCATACAGTTGTCCATTCTGATATAACTTTATTCTCTGTGAAATTGCTTTAGATTTCCTAATGCACATGCAAATCATTGTCCTATAAAAAACAAAGACAGTGTATTTGCATATATGTAAATATATACACACATACATATATATGATAGGCTCTGGTCGCTCTAATGAGAAATCACTAAAACACTGTGGTTCAGGCAGTCTCAATTATACATTTTCTTTTCCTTACTCTAAGAAGTATCAACATCTATCAGCTGGATTCAAATGACCTGAATTAGTTAATGTTAATTTTACCATTAAAATCTATATTCCAATTACAGCTTTGAAATACTTCTTACCTAGAAATCATTTTCCTTGCACGGTATCATTTTCTGTCTTTTTACTTAGCTATCTATCATTAATCACACTTACATTTGAAAAAAATATTTGTTTCATCTTTATCTATTCCTGCTTTTCACTCCTAACCAGAAATCATCTTTTATTCATGGCCATCATGATATTGCAAAGTATAATGACTTCAGGTGGAGAGAAAACACAAAGAATTAATCAACTCTTAATGGGGGAAAAAAATCTACAGTAATATGTTAATAAAAGAATTACATATTTCTATGAAAGAGAAATAGAATTATTTCTAAATACAACGTTTTTCAAAGTAGTCAGTGAGGTATCAGAATCTTTAAATGCCAGGGCTGTGAAAGATGCTGTTTGACATGCAAATGTTTGTGAGTGAACCAGTTACAGTCAGTCATGTTCTAAAGCTACATCTGCATAGCCCCACAGTTTGGACTATAAGGGTGTAAACTGCAGCACGCACTAGCATGTTGTGTTCTAACTCTCCTGGATGGACATTGCAGGCGTGATCTACAAGTTATCTAGTTTGCGTTAACATAGTCTTCTTTAAACAGGATGTTTTCTTTTGTCTTTTTGCTTATTACCAGAAGGGGCAATAAGAGTGTCCGTTTTCCTTGAAAGTTTATATATTCCTGTTACTTATTTCTCCTGTTATGATTCTTCTTCCAGAACCACAATTAGTGGCCGAGGAAATGTTTGTAAATGGGAATTCACAATAAGCAGATGTGTTTTTAAGAAGCAAAATCCTGTTATCATGCAAGTAAAAAAGAACTTATATAAGAAATACAGTTACCATAGTTATTTCTAAATTGAATGTTGCCCTGGGGAAATTGCTCTTGAGCCCATGCTTGCCTGTATTTGTTGATTTGTTTTTAGTTTAACAATATTCTGACATGGGTTGTTGTGGGTAAGAGTGTCAGAGAGCCAGGGGAGGAAAGGTTGAAGGAACGGGGTTGTACCTTTGAGTTTGTAGGGATTTCTTCCTATACATATTTTCTGTATTAAGAAAAATTTAATTCAAGAAGATTTTTGAAATGGTAAATACTATTTCCTATTTTCTGTGTGTCAATGGAAGCATTCCAGTTCTTCTGTTGTTGTTATAATGGTTCAGAAATAGTAAATCCCCCCCAGAACCTCAGCTTTTAAAATGAAACTGTTTTTAGGTAGAAATAACTTTTTAAAGTCATCTGAGAAATGTCTCTCACTCAGATATTTTACATCTCTGAAGAAATGGCTTTATCAATTTTAGCCGCTTTAGAAAACTCAAGATGAGACTTATATGTCAAGTTTCAGGTTGGAGCAAATTTAAAATGGCAAAATTGTAAGAGCCAAAGGAAAATAGTCACATTTTTATAATGGAAATATTAACTCAATCTGAACAGTGTGTGAGACAGATATATATTGATGATTTATAATTCATGTGAGGACAGAGAGGGTTATTTATAGCTACTCTATATTCCAAACGTTTTTAAAAAATTGTTTTACTCTATCAGATAGAAGAATGATCAGTTCAGCGTATAGATTCTTTAGCAGTGTTGATTTAGGAGTCAGTTTCATTGGATGAAAATATCACTATATATCTTTGAGATTTATATTATTTGCTCTTTCCTCTTAGGATCTTAACAACCCTGGCAAATAGAAAGATGACCAAGTAATGAGAAAACCCACTACCTGAAGAACCGTGTGCCAGTTTGTGATAGTTTTCTAAATCATAGTTGTATAAATAAATTGAATAGTCTCATATTATCTCTTTAGTTGGCTGCGGTAACAATTATTAGATTTAAAGATGGAAAAAATGAAACAATTAAAAAGAAAAAGAAAAAGCAATTTTAGCGTTCAAGAAACTCAAACACTCCTTAAAGAAATTAGAAAAAGGAAAGAGGTACTTTTTTCCAAGCAGCTTAATACAACAATTAATGAAATGAAACGAAAGGCTTGGGAAGAAATCGCAGAGTGTGTGAATGCTGTAGGTGAAGGAGAGCAAAGAACGGGGACAGAAGTGAAAAGGCGATACCTTGATTGGAGAGCACTCATGAAGAGAAAGCGTCTGAATGCAAACATCAAACTGGTAGGTGCTGGGTTTCACCTTCCGTCATCCGATTTAGATGACTCTGTCAATGAAGAGATGGATGAGAAAATGGGATTTACAAATGAAAACAGTTTTGAATGGCTAAATATCACAGACTTCAGAGAAGCCAGTGGATCTTTAACAGAAATCAAGGTGGAAGAGGAGGAGGATCCACAGAATTTTGAAGTAAGTAGTTAGTGCACTGTAGTTGTGTTCAGTATGGCCATTCTTTTCACTCCAGCTTGGGGACTTTCTCCACACTTGTGACTAACAGTCCTCTATATTATAATTTCCCAAGAGAGTCTGATTGTGTGAATTAGAGAATCTCCTGTGACATGTTCTGTTGTTATATGAATGATATTCAAAATCCAGCAACCTACACATCTGCATAAGGTCTTGTTTTTTGCTTAACTATACATGTATTCAGTAATCTTCTAAATGTATTTATGCCTCTGTTTTCCTTTTTCCTTTCCCCCCTAGACTTAATTTATTTCAAACAGGATGCAGTATCCATATGGACTGAAGGAGGAGTTAGCTTAGTATTTCTCCTATCCACACCCCTGCACATACATTAGAATAGGGGGAGGAGTAACCCATCTCTGTCACAATCCAACCATTTCCAACAGGAGACAAGGATGAGAAAGCAGTCCTGGTGTCACCCATGATAACACAATCCTGCTGGAGAGGAGAGAGGAATTGGGAGAGGGAAATGGTTGGTTGATTTTGCCACTGGTATCAAACTCCTAATAGACAGCATCCCACCATTCAGCAATGGAATCTATAGAGCAGTAGCATGGGGAGAAGAGGAGGAGGGTGGGAGTGATCTTGCCAGTTCTGAGACTGTCAATCAGATGGAATTCCAATAATTGGTTTTGTATTTGTAGGGTCATGTTGATACAGATATAGGGAGTGTGGCAAAGTTCCTCCTCTCCTCTAGTAGGTCCTGCGCTTATTGGCGGATTTCCTCCCCTCAGTGGTCTTCCCCTTGGATGAAACCCACAGTCTGGATCACCTCCTTCTATGTCTGATTAGGAGTAGCGAGGCTTGGGGGGAACCCGGGCCCACCCTCTACTCCGGGTTCCAGCCCAGGGCCCTGTGAATTGCAGCAGTCTCTATAGTGCTACTTGTAACCACTGCTTGACCGCTACAGATCCCTGGGCTACTTCCCCATAGCCTCCTTCAAACACCTTTTTTATCCTCACCATAGGATCCTCCTGGTGTCTGATACTGCTTGCTTGTATGGTGTTTCCTCAGTCCTCCAGTAGTACACCCTCTCAGTTCTTAGTTCCTTGTGTCTCTAGCTCCCAGCTCCTCATATGCCCTTCCTTCCTCTGGCTCCTCCTCCTTGACTGGAGTGAGCTCCCCTTTTTATACCAGGTGTCCTGATTAGCCTGCCCTGATTGGCTGCAGGTGCTCCAATCAATGTAGCTCTCTCCGGTGCCTTCTAGAAAGTTCTTAATTGGCCCCAGGTGCCTTAATTACCCTGGAGCAACTGCCATTTTGGTTCCCATGGTACTAGGGATTTGCTTAGCCTGGGGCTAACATACCTGTTCCTGAGTACTTTCCTGTAGCCATCCGGCCTTGCTCCATCACAGGAGATACTGTCCCTTATGTTCCAAAACCAGGCAGACTTATTCTGTTCTGTTCTTAACTTTAGGTGCCATGAGAAAAAAAATTGATTTATGGGCAAAGCCTGTACCCAATGCATGGCTTGAACAGTTAGGGTATGTCTACACTACCCGCCGGATCGGCGGGTAGCAATCGATCTATCGGGGATCGATTTATCATGTGTAGTGTAGACGCAATAAATCGATCCCTGATCGCTCTCCTTTCGACTGCTGAACTCCAGCTCGGCGAGAGGCGGAAGCAAAGAGTGGCGGCCGTTGATCCCGCACTGTGAGGATGTGAAGTAAGTGATTCTAAGTTGATCTAAGATACGTTGACTTCAGCTATGCTATTCTCATAGCTGAAATTGCATATCTTAGATCGATCCCCCTCCACAGTGTAGACCAACCCCTAAGAAGGGTGCCAAGTAGGGGTGCGGGAGCTAAACAGGATGGGAAGGAATCTTTCTTCTAAGCTAGGGTGATATTGGAACTGTTTTTTGTGACCACTATTGCAACAATAGGGCTGAATTAGCCTCCTCAGTTTCTGAGTTCCTTCTGCACTAGAGGAATAGCAAGTAAATCCACATTTGTCCCAGATCCTCTGGGCTTGGTACTGCTTCTTCGCAGGCTTGGTCCCCACCTTAACCCAAACCCCCATGTTCACTGGAGCACAGTGACCACTTATGTAGCATGGTTCTGTAGCACACGGGTATGTACCCCCTACATGAACTTTTAAAGTGCTCCCAGGACTGTGGAACCACACCAGTACTGCTACACCCAAGGTCCCTCTATACCCAGGGCTTGGGGCCAGATTGTCTAAAAGAGACAATAAAAATAACTAAAGCATCAGTTAAACAAATCTTGTTCTTGTCCCCATTTAGCACAATTTGAAGTGTTGGGAACTGTCACGGGGTGCACCACTCACTGCTTATCTGGCACCTCCTCCTGGTCACTCTGGATTAGCTCTTAAGGGCTGCGCCCCTTTCCATCATCGCATGCCATCACACCATCTCTCTCCCAGGTCTGCAGCTCCTCTCTTTTCCCAGGAACCACAGTGTCCTCTTCGTGACTCAGCTCTCCAGCTAGGTCACTCACCATTTCCCTCCCTTCTGGGGTACAGTCCTTCAGTTCTCTGTCTCTCCCACAGTGACCCAGGCAGTCTTCCCGTTCACTGCCCTGCCAGTCTATACAGTACCCTCAGTGGCTGGTAGGGGAACCCAGGCCTGCCCACTATTCTGGGTTCCAGTCCAGGGACCCTATACCCAGCAGTTCTGGGCGTTCCTCTCCCAGCCCTCACTGCTGCTTCTTGGACTGATTCCTACAACTCCTGGTTCCCCTCCTTACTCTGGTGTACCAGTTCCAAAACCTCCTTCTTCCAAGGGAGTGACTGCCCTTTCCCAGCAGCCCTTGTCTGTTGCCAGTTTCCTGGCTTTATAGGCCCCGCCTGTTCCTTCCCAACTGAGCCTGCTTGCAATCAATTCCTGCTCCCTGGCTCTTCCTCTAGGTGCAGCCTGTGGAGGTAATAGGCCTACCTGGCCACCTTCATCCCATCCAATCCTGTGTGGGGTGGACACCCCATCACAGGAACATATGAGAAAAAAGGCAGCAGATCTCAAATAAAACACAACATCAAACTGTTTTTAGTGATGGGTCCTTCCTTTACGGCATTAGTTAAAGCAATGTTATGTTACGTAACTGAATAGCTTACAGTTCCAATTCATATGTTAAATAATTGGTCAAAAGAAATTCCTAAAATGTCCCAGCTGCCTGTCATGGAACCTATATGAAAACTAAAAACAATGCCTACTTATTAACCCTAGTTCTCTTTCAGTAAATCTGAAAATTCTTTTAGATCATCTAAATAAAAAAAAAATCCACAACCTATTTTTAAACAAAGCTTTGCAGAATAAACAGCTGTTTTTTCTGCATCTTTACAGTAGGGATATGCCGAAAAAATTGTCTTCTATATTTCATGACCACATGTGAGTTTGTTGCTGATCAAATAAGCCATGCCTTTGTAACAGCAGAAAACTCCGGGTTTGAGTTTAACACACATGAATTGTGTAGGGCACAAGTGAAACGAATGTCTGGAATAACTTCTGAGATATGACTAGAAACAACAGAAGTGTGCTCTATTTTCAGTGAGGTTGCATGGAGGTAACTGGCTCAGTATGGTATAAAGAGGTACATGAAATAATTATATTTCTCATTCCTCCCAACAGTTTCCTATTGAGGAAGAAGAGGAAATTTTGTCATCAGTTTTGCCAGATTCCAAAAAGGAAAGTGATCTACCTGATTTCACCCACATTGAAGAGTTTGGAAATTTGAGCTCTGCTCAAGCCCGACTAGCCTACGAGGACTCTCATTTGCTCATAAACTTGGAGAAACAAAAACTAGAACTGGAGAAACAGCGGCTAGATATTGAAGCTGAAAGACTACAGGTGGAGAAAGAGCGCCTGCAGATTGAAAAGGAGCGATTACGGCATGTAGCCCTCGAGCATGAGAGACTTCAACTGGAGAAGGAGCGAATCCAGATTGAGCGGGAGAAACTGAGGCTAGAGGCTCTGCGTGCTGAAAAACCTGCCCTGGAAAATGACATCACCCAAGTGGAAAAACCCATTTTACAGCCTCTGGATCTAGAAACTGAAAAACTAAAACTCGAAAAAGAACGTTTACAATTAGAGAAAGAGAGGTTGCAATTTTTAAAATATGAATCTGAGAAGCTGCAGATTGAGAAGGAACGTTTACAAGTGGAAAAAGAACGCTTTCGAATTCAGCGAGAGGGTCACTTGCAGTGAACTTCTTGGCTAAGGTGTCATTAATAGTGTTTTGATGTTCAAATATAAGTAGTTTTTTCTTAATACAGAAACTGTCCTAGAGGTTTAACTTTCTTCTGTCCAAAATTTAAAGTTGATGTTAAACTAAAAAAATAAAAAATGAAAAGGAATGGTGTTTGGTAAATCAGTGTGCCTACATAAATGGAACTTATGTGTGAAACTGCTTTTCAGTGTAGCAGAATCAAGTATTATGTTCTCTTGCATCGAGTATTGTATTGTATAATTTGGTGTCCTGCTCTTACAAGCACATTAAGGATCAAGACAGCTGAATCTTTCCACTGTTATAACAGTGTTACCTTAAAAGTATGGGAACTGTCAAAATAAATCCGCACATATTGTGAAGGAATGATGTTGAAGATAGCCCAAACATATTTATTTTTTACACAAAGCAAACTACATGAGGTGATAATTGCATTTAATTTCATTTTCTTTACTTTATAAACACTTTTTCAAAATTCAAATGAAGTGCAAGTTAATTTCAATACATATGGGTTTATTGTCCTGCCCTCTAGTGGCCAGAAAAGATAAAGAGACAGTAGTATTCTGTCTACCTGGAATCAGTGTATTAGACAGTCACATATCAACTGTATCTAAATAAAAACTGGACTGATGGATGAGTCAATGAATTAGCAATGCTGTGCAGTTTTCTACTTCCAGATTACCAGTCTGAATCTAATGGAGACTCCTAGTGGCAGAAAGTAATTATCATGTGATTGCTGTGGAGTGACCTCTGTGGAATAACTTAATAGATTCAGTCCATTTCTTAGCCCACAGTTATGCAGGTTGCAAAAGAACAGACCACAATTAGCTCACTTGCTGGTAGTCTCAGGAGCAATTGAACCAACAAATTTACCCAAATGGTGAGCTCAACTAAAAAGTATATAAAAGTTCATAAGATGTTACAATAACCTATAATAACAAATGTTGATGGGAATAGGGTACAAAAGGGAGACAGAGTAACTGAATTAGTCTAAACTAAAAGGCCACACTGATATGATTCAAGGACTGTTGAAATTATGCTTGTTAAAAACAGGAGATGTGGAGCTGGAAGTTAATAAGCCAAAATTGGTATATCAGATATTAGGTCTAATTGGTAGACAAAATAATGAAGGGATGGGCTATTCCATCCTTTTTTGGGTCTGTAAAGAGATTTTTGAAGGAAAGCAAGGAAATAAGAAAGAGAAGAATAGATGGAAAGAACAGACATCAGCTACTGGAGTGAGCTTTACAATCATGGCTGCCACCCCCACCATTTCTGGGAGCACCAGGCCTTCATCATCCTGATCATGAGAGATGTTCTGGCCAGAACAGGCCAGACAGACAGGCAGAAGGATCCAGATGATACCGCTACCTCTAGTGGCTCCAGCTGAATGCTATACATGACCTGGGAAGGCAGTTATTACCATCTTTGATACTATCTAAGAGACTGTCAAACAAGTCCTTTTAAGGTTGGACTTTAACAACAACAGAAGCAAGGACATCTTTGGCCCATCTCAACTAACTTCTCTTTTTCCCAAAAGGACTGTTATTACCATCTTTGGTACCATCTACCAAACATGGGTTTTTACCTTCTAAAAAATCTTTCCAGCTAAAGGGAACAAGGACTGAAAGCTTTTAAAATGAAAACTTTATTGAATACTTTACATTTTAAATACTGTTTTTCCTTCTTTTCTGTATCTTTAATAAAAGCTTAAAAGGATATTTAATGGTGTGTTTTCCATGGTGCTAAGCAGGCTGAGGTCTCTGTATACCAAGCTCCAGACCTTGTTTAACGACTGGGTGATGTTAACACCTTTAGCCCATATATTCCATTTAAATTAATACAACACTGCACATACATGATTAATCCTGCCTGGCCAAGACTGAGACACATTGGTAAAGTGGTGTGAAGAAGCTTGCATTGCTGCTTCCTATGTAGTATATATTCTGCAATCAAATAGAAAAATAATGTTTAAGGCTGTTAGTATTTTTCGTAAGTAACACATTCACTTAAATTAAAAAAGAATTTAGGGAATTTTAAATTAGAACATACATATTTACTTGTTTATGTTCCAACTGAGCCAGACTTTAGATCTCTCATCCTTTACCTTTGGTGTCTCCGTTTGAAAACTAAAACAATATCAGAGTGTTAAATTGGAATATACGTTGAGCGATTTACATAGGTTATGTGTACATAAACATGTTAATACCACTATAGGATTACTTTTATTCTGCAAATAAAGTGTTATTTTTCTGTTACTGAAATAAGCATGCTTCTACAGTGGAAATAAATTTGAATACTACAAGTCAAAATTGCTGTTGAGCAGGTGCTTCTTATTATAGAGACAAAGCTCCTAGTCAGTAGTATAAAGTAGGTGGGGGTGGTGAAAGCTATAAAGAAGCATCCAGACTTCTATCATAACGCTGGTGTGGATTGCAGTGTTGCCAGATCTTGTGATGTTATAGTTAGTAATAGGATTTTGGGCCCTGGTGGAGCCAGTCTTCTATGACTGGAAAAGCTCCAGCCTTCACTTCACTTCACGGATTTTTGGACCGCCTAGGGGAAAGCCCCTTCTGATTGGCTGCCTTCCCCACTTCCCTGCCTTCTGGGTAGGAACAGCCAATGAGAGCTGCTATAGGGGATAGGCATAGCTTTGTCCCCTCCCCTTGGGGCCAAGAGGAGTTTTTGGATAGGGGAAGAGGGTCAAGGGAGAGGCTGACAGAGAGGAGTGAGGTTCAAAAAGAACCGAGCAGTTCAGGGCAGCTCCGCTCCCTCCTCACCCTTTCCCTCCTGAGAAAAATGGGTCAGTCTGCTCTGCTCCTTCCCTGCAACACCTAGTATGGGAGTGGAGAAAGGAGGACTTCTTTGGCGCTGCCCCTCTCCCAGGCCTGGGAGACAGTATGGGTGTGAAGAACCCATAATGCTGCAGGCCTGTGGCATGTCCGAGGAACCTCCACAGCTGCAGAAGGAGCAGAGGTGCACTAGGGGCTAAGGGCCAGATGTGAGAATCGGGGGCAAGAGAATTGTGTGTTTGGGGGTGGGAGAACTGATGTGCAGCTGGAGCTTATGTGAGGGCTGGGTGCAAAAATTAATTGACTCGGGGTGGCAGAGTTGATACAAGAGGTAGGGCACAAAATTAAGTGGTGTTGGGATGCAGTGGCAAAAATTTTGCTTCTCACTATAAACTGATAACACTAATGGTACCACATACATATTGGGGGTCAGGAGGGGAAGTTAAAAAATTACTTAATCTGTAAAAAGAAAACATAATTCTGTGGCCAAATTCATGATTTGGGGGCGGGGGTCTGACTCACGATTTTTGAACTGTGTGGTTGGCAATACTGGGATTGTTCCCCTGAGATCCACACATGGAGGGAGAGTAACCTGTGGGCAGATTTCTCCCCTTCATTGCAGAAGTGGGAATTCGGCTTCTCCCACACACTGTTCCATCTTCCCCTAGGCCTCACAGAGAGCACTCAAGAGGTACAGTCTATCCTGAGGGAATGGGTTAAGACTCGGTGATACTGGGGTAGGAGCAAACAGGCTGGTATGGATTAGCTGCTAATTAAAATTGTCTAATTCTTTAAATTTAACTCTTTAGAAATTTTCCATGCCAGTATCTCCTCAGACTGTTTATTTTTGTTTTGTTTTTTTAATTTCTTGCAAAACCACTTCAATGGGAGAATGAGACAGGAGCTGGGGGAGGAAGACTGGATGGAACAGATTCAGGGGGATACAGGATAGAAGGTTCTGTCACTGCTGAAGTGCACTCCTCTCCAGAGCCTGAAATAGAACCGAGGAGTCCTGGGTTTACACTTTCCTTTTGCTCTCAGCAAATAGTCTGTAAAACTCACCAGCAAAGTAATTGTCTCTTTCCCCTCTAATGACTGGTCCACATAGAGAGTAATAACCTACTACTCCTACCAGTTTCTTTGTTAACTCAAGTAGCAAAGGTCAGTACTGAGGATCTAAAGATTCTAGCTCATCAGTTGAGCCATGTGAGGGTCAATATGGTTTCACATAATAGAATTTCTATTTTTTCAGTTTGCTTTTTTAAAATCTTATGATCTTACATGCAAAAGAGGATTTAGAAATGTTAATGTTTTAAAATCAAACTCTGAAAAAGTTGGAAAATGCCAGAATTAAGGTTACCTGTGCAACCTTAAGAAGTTGGAAGGTGTGTAGTGAATGCAGCAGAGAACTGCAGGAAGAGAAAGGTTGGTCTTGTGATTAAGGCAGTTGATTCCACCCTGGAGAACTGGACTCTATTCCTGTGTTTGCCACAGAGTTCCTGTATGATGCTGGTCAAATCACTTAACGCAAAATTTTCAAAGGTGGCCACTAATTGTTTGTTCCTCATTTTCTTGGTGTCCAGCGGCTGACACCTGGGGCCAGATTTGCAGAAGTGCTGAGCTTTTTTCAGCTGCAACTGAAATAAATGAGAGTTCTGCTCTGAATATGTTAAGTGCTATTAAAATGTTAAATATTCTGAAAAACTAGGCTCTAAGCATCTCATACTGGGAACCCAAAATCAGTGGACACATGACAATTTTAGCCTTAATCTTTCCGTGCCTCAGTTCCCTATCTGGGATAATACTATTATTTTACCTCACAGAGCTGTTGTAAAGATAAATTCATGAAAGTTTGTGAACCACTCAGATACTATAGCTATGTGCTCTATAAAAAAGCCCAAGTGGAATTGTATTATTCTGTACTCACAGCAAAGAATGTGCAGTAAAAAATGACATGGAGCCACAATGAGGATAAAACAAAATATTGAATCTATTCAGTGAGTACTGCTTGTGCTGTGTAGTGAGGCAGGGGTCCTGTGGAAAAAAATTGTATGTGATCATGTAATTAACAATTTTATCATAATACATCCCCACCCAGCATTTTTGCACATAAATCCTCACTGCTTCTAGGTGCCACTTAGAATTCCAGTGGCTGAAGTTTTGTTAGCAATGCTGTAGATACTAGGGTGATTAAAAAATGTCCAGCTCCAGTAAGGGCCATGAAATAAATAATATCGTTATCAAGGAATCTGAGAGAACTAGCCTTTTTATGGAAAGGGACTAAGATGCAGTGAAGAGAAAAGTAACAGGGCCGAGATAAACCTAAAGGAGACTGGATTGTTTTTCATTTCAGTAATTTGAGTGCTTATCCATGTGTGCACAGAACAGTGTGTGAACAATTATTTTTACCAACACCTACATCTCCTGCCTGCTCTAGGAAAGATACTTCCTTTAGCTGTGTGAAGTCTCTGGGATAATACTTCATGACAAAATTAAGCAGGGTCACAAATCATTGCAAATGCAGTTTCAGCACAAAATTCTGAGCAAATGTTATTGAATTCATCATGTTACTGTTGTCTGGTGATACTTTTACTGTGATTGCAGTAATGTTGTGGTATTTTACATGGTATTTTTATAAACATTAATCAGCTGTAATTGTTTGGCTTTCTAAGCCAGGTTCACAGTAGCAATACCCAGGACACAGTAACACTAAGTTAATCACCAAAGAAATGCAGCAGGGGTATCAGACTTCTCTGCTGCTTCTTCAAATGAGCCACTTATAGCTCCAGGGATCAGGAGAACATAAAGTTAATTGCCCCCCTTACCTGCCCCTCTTCTCAACAGTGCCAAACAGACTCCAAGCACAACTGATGATCGAGCCCATTTTGCACTGTTCAGGTGTAGAAGAATCAGGTCCAGAAACTATGAATGACTCTGTAAAATGCCATGCACAATACTGTATGTGGCTGAACCTCGGTGCCAATTGGGACGCTTTGCACTACTCCAGTGGTGCAAACGGGCCATCAAGTTGGCTTGACTAGCTGAGAATTCCCCTGACATGGTAAGATCACAAGATTGTGTAAATCTGCATAGACAGCTCTGTGCCACTTCCACTGCACCCCAAGGTCAGAGTGTGGCCAGGCCAAAAGAGGCAAGGCAAAGGTGTCACTTTGCTTTGGCAATCCCCAGCTGCTGGAACAGCCCCTTGGAGCCTTTGACAATTGGGAGTAATTTAGAATAGCCTTGAGACCCCAGGAGCTGCAGGGCAACAGAGCTGGAGTAAAGTAACCTTTGTCCCCTCTCAGGTCCTTTTCTGAGTGCAGCTCAGCGAGATTTGAGAACTGGGTACTTAGCTGTGCCAAAATAAATAAAAACTTTTTACTGGACCAACTTCTGTTGGTGAAAGAGGCTCCACAGAGCTCTTCTTCAGGTCTGGGAAAGGTACTCAGTGTCACAGCTAAACACAAAGTGGAACCGATTGTTAAGGGTAAGGAGTTAACAGATGATCAAGAAACCATGCAAAATGAAGTGGGCAATTAACACCTCTGCACTGCAGTCATAGAATATCAGGGTTGGAAGGGACCTCAGGAGGTTATTTAGTCCAACTCGCTGTCAAAGCAGGTCCAATCCCCAACTAAATCCCCAAATGGCCCCCTCAAGGCCATTCAATAATTTACAACCCTAGGTTTAGTAGGCCAATGCTCAAACCACTGAGCTATCCCTGGAGGAAGGAGAGTTAATAAGTTACAGATAACAACACTGCAAAAAGCAAATAATTATCATTGTCCACCTGCCTGACCTGTAACCTTTGCCCATGGCAAACTGCCCCCTAACCAGTACCCTGCACATTCTCAGATTGCACCTTCTTTATACCCGTTGACTCGCTGTTTCTGTGAACTGTGTGGTTTGCGTCAAAAGTCTTTTTGAAATGAGTGACTCATGGCCACTGCTTCACCCACTTTCATGTTCTGCTCTTCCTCTCAAAAATTATTCCGAATTAGTCAGACAAGTTTCCCCCTTTCTACAAGGGGCAAGGCAGACTGACTACTTGCATTTCTTTGCCTCCTCACCAAAGTTCATGCAATCTCCATGAATCTGTGCTAGCAGTGTCACTTGCCTCTCCAACTCACAATCCTCCAGCTGTCCCTGTCAGGAGAGGCAGAGCACTCCAGGTAGACGGCACTTCCAATCCAAGGGTGAGATTTTACAAACAAAAAGTACTCTGCAAAAATCCCACTCTGCATCAAAGAGGAGGTTGATGGGGGCACGAAGGCTCTGATTTTCTTTTTAATTGTTGCTAAAATCAGGTTAGTCCATGTAAGTCAGAGGGTGTCAGTCAGACCCCCAAATGCCACCAAATTCTATGGAATTTATTTAATTATTAATTTCTGAATTGAACGTAATAATCTTAAAGTCTGACATAAATGACAGCAGGCGGAGAATTCACAGTCAGAGCTGGCCTTTATCACAAATGACTGCTTAAGGCCCTGTACGCATTCTGAAGTCACAGGCTGCATATTTCTCTCTTTTTGGCAGCGAGAGGACATTGGCCCAATCTCCCCTTGCCATAACTAATATTACCTAGCATGGACCCTGCTCTCTCTCATGTCCAAAGTGCTTTACAAACATTAACTAGTTAACCTCAAGCTCTGAACTTCCCCACTGGAAGGGGCACCACAGGGAGAGGCAACTGAAGGTGCCAGTTTCCCCATCAGTTAACAGGATCAGTGAGGAAATGCAATTCCTACACTATTTTTTCTGTGCTCACAGCCACATGACCCACTCGCTGCTTCCTTCTCTCACATGCCCTATTCTCCCTGCCTCCCTATTTCTCCAGTCTTCTCCATCTGTCTGCTGCAGTCTCTCTCAGAAACTTCTAAACCATGTATCCCATTGGTCACCCACATGGCCCCTACTTGCTTGTTCTTCCATTACAATGGAGCACCAGGGAGCTATAACCCCTGATCCTGGTCTGTGCTTCACACCCTTTGTAGGGACTCCTAGTGGCAGCACATTCTCCTTCCCCTTCCCCCTGGGAAGGGATGAGCCAGCAGATCTTTCCTATCAGAGGGTCTGAGCAGGGAGAGCCAGAGAACTCGTTTTTACTAGTCAGCACTCCTATTTCTCCACATTCCAGCCCTTTCAACTTGGGGGCTTTCATGCTGGTGCTGGTTCCTTGTTAGGTTTCGTCTCTTGTGAAATGACATGCCAACCACATTACTCAATACAGATGTGAGTTTCTGCCTTTGGATTTCTACCTGTTTTTACTCACTGGGTTCAGCCAGCTTCAGCACTTGGTTAGAATCAGATATGGATAAGAAGGCCTGAGAGCTTTAGTTACTCTGAAGAGGCTGTTAGAGGCAGTGACTCAGCTGCTTAGCTCAGGACTGTGCTACTTCATAATAGTGAAACATTCGGCTCAGTGGAATGAGAGCAGCGCTGGTAATGGTGCTGAGATTTCTGTTCAACGTCACCATCCTTGGCAGTATGATGCTGCTCTCTAAGAATGCTTCTGATATGAGGACACCTCTGATATCTATTTTGCAGTTCAGAATTTCTCTAAAACTTCCTATGTTAAAAATAATTTTCTTCAGCTTCCATGCATCTCTAGAACTTTCAAGCGCTAAAAAATATCTACCCAATGTCAGGAATTAACATTTTGCTTTCCAGTGATAGAGCATGAAATAGAAAAGTCATGCCTCCAAGGACAGACAATTGGAGACCAGCAATCTACCGTACATTCAGCCATGGCATTTCTATTAAAGAAAATGCTGGAGAGAAAGGATCTATGGGGAAGCAAATAATTCTTCATCCCTGTGACAGTTGTAGATGGTTATCATATTCTCCTTTTTCTTATGGAAAGTCTTGTAGAATGTAATGAAACCCATAGCGTTCAATAGAAATGAAAAAGGTTTCTGTATCACCTATAGAATTTAGTAGCGAATGATATCCTTTCTGTAAGATATTTTTAAAGCCTACAGAATTTAATAGGGAATTTTATCCCAGCTATAGAATTCTAGAGATTTGTATAAAGACTCTCTAGAAAGGTTAGCATTATTAAATTCTAAATAGGAATTGTAGATAGACTAGCTTCTGTCTATCTCTTGCTCTCATCGTCTTTCATTTCCTCCTCTACCCTTTCACTTAATCAAAAGAGCATGATTAACTTACCCCTTATACATCTCTCTCACTCTCCTCTCCAGGTTCTGGACCATGTGCTCCCTATGCCTGGAATCCTCTCAGCTTGGCTTTGTGCCATAGGATGCTCTTGTATCTACTCTGCAATTTAGCCATTGCTCACACATACATCATAAAACTGGAGTAGCAGAGTGATTCATCAGGCCCCCGGTTACTGTTGCTGCTCCTTTGCTCTAGCTTGGGGGCACACAGATCGCCAGGGTAAGCACCCTAGCGGGCTGGGCCAGTTTGTTTACCTGCTGCGTCAGCAGGTTCGGCTGATCGCGGCTCCCACTGGCTGTGGTTCGCCGTCCCAGGCCAATGGGGGTGGCGGGAAGTGCAGCAGGCTGAGGGATGTGCTGTCCGCGTCTTCCTGCCACCCCCATTGGCCTGGGACAGCGAACCACAGCCAGTGGGAGCTGCGATCGGCCGAACCTGCTGACATGGCAGCAGACGTGAAAGTAAGCGGGTACGGGCTGGTACAGAGGATCGGTAAGAAAAGGAGACTGCCTGAGGGAGGGAGAAGCCTGCCCCCTGCATAAGAATAGTTTAAACTCAGCTGTTCCCTGAGTGGTTCAGCCCTCGGGGTTAGGAGCGGTTTTTGGCATCCTTGTTAATTTCACTCACAGTAGCTGGGGGGAGTGGGGAGGGTGTGTTTGACCATGGCAGGGGCAGTCCTTGTCTGCCCCCGGGATGAGGGGATCTCTCCAATACTAATATACACAACAAATACAAGCATTTGGCTGCACAGCTTCAATCCAGAGCTAATAAAAGTAGGTGGAAGGTGAAAACTCACTGTCACATTGGTTTCTCATCTCCTCCCTCCCCCTCCTCCTGCCAGGCTGCAGACAAGGCTCTGCATTCCTCCCACCCCCCCACTCCTAGCAGGGGTTCTCCTCTAGGCTCTAGCTTGCAGTAGGGACACTGGCTGAGATGCCTGCTGCTGCTGCCTGCATAAGAACAGTTTAAACTCAGCTGTTCCCTGCGCAGTTCAGCCCCCAGGATTAGAAGCCGTTTCTGGCATCCTTGTTAATTTCATTCCCAGTTGTTGGTGGTGGAGAGGGGGGGAGGGGGTGTGTGACCATGGCAGGGGCAGTTCTTTTCTGCCTCCGGGATGAGGGGATCTCCTATACACAAAAAACACAATCAAAATCAGGAACCATTTCCAAGTTCAAATCTATCCCATTCCCTCCCCAGCAGAGGATCATGGTTGTGATGTCCAAACTGCTTGCAGATCCTCTTTGAAATGTTACTGAACCACACAGGGAACAGCTGAGTTTAAACTGTTCTTATGCAGGAGGCAGGCTTCTCCCTCCCTCAGCCAGTCTATCTACTCCCTGCTGCAAGCTAGAGGGAAGCCCCTGCAGCTGCTGCTCAGTGCCAGGCAGGGAGAAAGCACGGAGCCTAGTGTCCGCAACCTGGCTGGAGGAGGAGGGAAGACACGGAAAAAAACGTGACAGTGAGTTTTCACTTTTTCAGGCTTATTCCAATAGTAAAGTTTTATTACAGACAGTACTAGTAGTAGTAATAGTAGCTTTATTTTCTCTATCTGTGTCATGCAATGGGAGGGATCCATGAAGTACGTAGGAAAGGTGGGTTGCTTGCGATTGGACCATATGGGTAAGAAATGTAAATTACTTTCACCCCTGCCCAAACACCAGGGCTCCCAGCTGCCTCTGCAGGTGGTAGCTCTGGGGGTGATTTAAAGGGCCCGGCTCCTAGCTTCAGCAGAATCCCGGAGCCCTTTAAATTCTGATTTAAAAGCCCTGGGATTTAAAGGCCCCACCTCTTCTGATAGAGGCCACGCCTCTTCCGGTTGAGGCCCCTCCCCCTCTGCAGGACTCTGGAGTACTGGCAAGTCCTTTAAGTTACTTTCACCCCTGTGTGGCAGGTAAAAAACTGACCCGGCCCGCCACAGTGCTTACTGTGGCGAGCCGCGTGCCAGAGGTTGCTGACCCCTGCTCTAGCTCCTGAGTTGATTTGCCTTCCTGCCTTTCTTAGATTCTTAAAAGGATGGTGTCCTGATAAAGAACAGTCACATTCATGCGTATGATTATATTAATAATCAGAACTCAGAAGGTAAGTGAAAAAGTAGTTCTGCGGGCACAAGACCATACAAGACTCCTTTTATGTATTACCCATGCTACCTTAAAACCTGCCCTGCTAAAAAGGCCACTTTCATCCTCTCCTTTTGCAATGTGTTAGGAATATCATTGCTATTGCCTGTTACAGTCTTATTCTTTTTAATTTCTCCACTTCACATTATCAGCGGCTTCATTCGTCACATTACTAGACTGTGGGATACTCTGCCTTATTATTTCCATATTTTCTAATTGTAACACTCAATCATTAGTCAACTGGTTCATAATGTATAAGGCAGAGTTGCCAAATCATTTCATGCTATATAATACAATGTTTCTGGTTCAGTAATTACATTGTGCCAGGCTTCTGATCAATCCTGAGATAGCTCACTCTTGATGGATGGTCCCATCACCAAGTGTATGAGAGTTAAAGGAAAAAAGCAAATTTTTAATTTGGCTCTTCTGTGAATTTAGCTGCTTGGACACGGTGTTTCAGGGTGATATTTATTTCACTGAGATGGGAAGAGATTAAGGAATTGAGAACTTTGAAAGTTACAAAATCAAAAGTGTTTAGAACTTTTTTCTAAAGTTCTGGTTTGTAAAACAGAAAAGGTGTAAACTGGACATTTTTGCAAATGATTGCATAGTTTACGGGATTGTTAATGAAAGACAGATTCCTTTAAGTTTAAGTAATCAACTTAATACAGCAGAGAAAATCATTACCCACTTCTAAATGCCCTTTTTTTCTTCAGTTTTCATCAAAAAGGTTAGTAGTGATTGGACATCTAACATAATGAATGCTAATTAAACTGAGGTATAATAAGAGGCTAAAATATGGAAAGAACAAGTTAAAAATTACTTCGACAAGTTAGATGACTTCAAGTCACTAGGATCTGATGAAATGCATCCTAGAATACTCAAAGAGCTGACTGAGGAGTTATCTGAGCCATTAGCAATTATCTTCAAAAAGTCATGGAAGACGGGAAAGATTCCAGAGGACTGGAAAAGGGCAAATATTGTGCCAATCTATAAAAAGGGAAATAAGATCAGCCCAAGGAATTACAGACAAGTCAGCTTAACTTCTCTACCTGGAAAAATAACGGACCAAGTAATTTAGCAAACAATTTGCAAACACCTAGAAGCAGGGCCGGCTTTATGAAGGGCAGGGCCCGATTTGAATACCTGGCAGCGGTCCGGGTCTTCAGCGGCACTTTGGCGGCTCTTCTCTGGACTTTCTCCAATTTGTCCACATCTTTCCTGAAATGTGGCACCCAGAACTGGACACAAAACTCCAGTTGAGGACTAATCAGTGCAGAGTAGAGCGGAAGAATTACTTCTTGTGACAACACTCCTGCTCATACATCCCAGATCCCTTTCTGCAGTGCTTCTTCCTAGGCAGGAGGGGGAGCCGTGTTAGTCTGGTTCTGTAAAAGCAGCAAAGAATCCTGTGGCACCTTATAGACTAACAGACGTTTTGCAGCATGAGCTTTCGTGGGTGAATACCCACTTCTTCGGATGCAAGTGGTGGAAATTTCCTGGGGCAGGTATATATAAGCAAGCAAGAAGCAAGCTAGAGATAACGAGGTTAGATCAATCAGGGAGGATGAGGCCCTGTTCCAGCAGCTGAAGTGTGAAAACCAAGGGAGGAGAAACTGGTTCTGTAATTGGCAAGCCATTCACAGTCTTTGTTTAGTCCTGAGCTGATGGTGTCAAATTTGCAGATGAACTGGAGCTCAGCAGTTTCTCTTTGAAGTCTGGTCCTAAAGTTTTTTTGCTGTAGGATGGCCACCTTAAGATCTGCTATTGTGTGGCCAGGGAGGTTTTTGTATATTGCCATTCCTAATGTCTGATTTGTGTCCATTTATCCTTTTCCTTAGAGACTGTCCAGTTTGGCCGATGTACATAGCAGAGGGGCATTGCTGGCACATGATGGCATATATTACATTGGTGGAAGTGCAGGTGAATGAACCGGTGACTGAGCTAGAGTTACTATGGTGCGGTGTGCAGTTGCTGGTGAGAATATGCTTCAGGTTGGCAGGTTGTCTGTGGGCGAGAACTGGTCTGCCACCCAAGGCCTGTGAAAGTGTGGGATCATTGTCCAGGATGGGTTGTAGATCATCTGTTTCCTTATTGTCCAGATGATGAAGATGTCATCGATGTAGCGTAGGTAGAGATGAAAATATTGGCATATTGTGGGGCCATACGGGTGCCCATAGCGGTGCCACTGATCTGGAGATATATATTGTCAGCAAATTTGAAATAGTTGTGTGTGAGGATAAAGCCACAGAGCTCAGCAACCAGGTGTGCTGTGGCATCATCAGGGATACTGTTCCTGACAGCTTGTATTCCATCAGTGTGTGGGATGTTTGTGTAGAGATGATGGGGCGTCCAGGATTTCCGGGTTTGTGGATCTTGGGTAGTAGATAGAATAACCCTGGTCGGGGCTCTAAGGGTATGATTATAATGTCAGGATGGTTTCTGAGGCTGTGGATGGCATTGCAACAGAGCCAGAAACTGGACAGTCTCTAAGGAAAAGGATAAATGGACACAAATCAGACATTAGGAATGGCAATATACAAAAACCTGTAGGAGAACACTTCAACCTCCCTGGCCACACAATAGCAGATCTTAAGACCAGACTTCAAAGAGAAACTGCTGAGCTCCAGTTCATCTGCAAATTTGACACCATCAGCTCAGGACTAAACAAAGACTGTGAATGGCTTACCAATTACAGAACAAAAAGGGAAATGACTGCCTAGGAAGAAGCACTGCAGAAAGGGATCTGGGGGTCATAGTGGATCACAAGCTAAATATGAGTTAACAGTGTAACACTTGCAAAAAAAGCAAACATCATTCTGGGATGTATGAGCAGGAGTGTTGTCACAAGAAGTAATTCTTCCGCTCTACTCTGCACTGATTAGTCCTCAACTGGAGTTTTGTGTCCAGTTCTGGGTGCCACATTTCAGGAAAGATGTGGACAAATTGGAGAAAGTCCAGAGAAGAGCATCAAAAATTATTAAATGTCTAGGAAACATGACCTAGGATAAAAAAGTGGAAAAAAATGGGTTTGTTTAGTTTGGAGAAGTGAAGATTGATGTGGTGTTGGGGGTGGGGACATAACAGTTTTCAAGTACATAAAAGGTTGTTACAAAGAAGAATGAGAAAAATTGTTCTCTTTAACTGCTGAGGATAGGACAAGAAGCAATGGGCTTCAATTGCAGTAAGGGAGGTTTAGGTTGGACATTAGGAAAAACTTCCTAACTGTCAGGGTAGTTAAGCACTGAAATACATTGCCTAGGGAGGTAGTGTAATCTCCATCATTGGAGATTTTTAAGTGCAGGTTAGACAAACGTGTCAGGGATGGTCTAATACTTAGTCCTGCCATGAGTGCGGGGGACTGGATTAGATGACCTCTCAAGATCCCTTCCAGTCCTATGATTCTAGTGGCTTTTCAGTGGCTCATGTGAAATGACCTGGTGCTCTCAGTATATTTCTGAACAAACAGGTAACCTTATCACAAAAACTACTCAAGATCACACTGACTTTTTCAAAGGAAGACTAACAATATCTGATGGCTTTTCCTCTTCCTCCTTTCTTCCCCTATCTGCCACTCTTCCTTTTCCCTCTCATCACTGATATTAAGGTTTCTCATCTGCTCTCCTCCTCTAACCCCTCCAGTGACCACATCCCAACTTGCCTCCTGATCTCCTCTGCTTTACTTTCACTACCTTTCTCCTTTACTCCCCTTTCTCCTCAACCTTCCACTCTCCATGGGTTCATTTTCCTCACCACACAAGCATGGTAGTGCGTCCCACCTTAAAACACCCAATCTTGTCCCCAACTATCTTTCCAACCACTGCTTAATCCCCCTCCTCCCTTTCACCTCCAGATTGAACATACACAGTTTATAACCACAGCATTGGGTTCCTTTAATACAGCTGTAGCCGCAGATTCCTCCAGTGCACTGAAATTGGCCACACTGAAGTCTCCAACAACTTTTTCCAGGCTAAATCAGAGGGCTTCTATTCCATCATCATCAACATCCTTGACCTTTCAGTGGCCTTCAGTGCTGTTGATCACTCCCTACTTCTTGAAATCATTTCTTCCATTGTCTTTTGTAGCTCTGTCTTCTTATGGTTCTTTCTACTACTTCTCTGTTTACAACTTCAGGATCTTGTTTAGTGAATCCTTCTCCTGTCCCCTTGTAAACAAGCATCCTACATGGACAGAGGTCAGTGATCCCCTCCTCTTCTCCTCTACACTCTATTGCTATACCTTATCACTTCTGCCATGATGCCAGTATAACATTACTGACTGATAATGCCTAGGCAGGTAGCAAACTACATTGTGTGCACACCTTGTCTGTGTAAAAACTTGTTTGTATTATTGTTACCTCTTCCCTACCTATCTCTACCCCTCTTGTTTGTTTCATCCACTTATAAGAATGTAAGCAGGTAGTAGATCTTTACTACATGTTTGTACCATGCCTAGCATGATGGAGTCTTGATCACTGATAGGGACCTCTGGGCACTACTGTAAAATTAACAACAGCAGCAATAATAATTAATAATAAAAATGAAACAGCCTAATTTAATATTACTAACTGATACCAGGCAGGCTCAAAACCTGGAATAGCAAAAATAATTTCAATGCTTGCATGGTGGAAGTATTAATGGGTCATTACACTGACAATTTTCAGGAATGACATCCAGCTTGCCAGTAGTTATTGGGTGTGCAAAGGGTTTTGTTCATATTAGCAGAGGAAAATTGAATTGACATTGTTGAATTCAAAAGAGAATTAAACATTTGTATGGATGACAAGAATATCAGTGCATAGGGACGATAATGCATAAGGGACATAAACCTTCATGCTTCGTGGCATAAATGATTCATTATTTGCCTGAGTTTAGGATGGAAGAAACATATTCTAATAGGCAGGTTTACACTTTCCTCTGAAGTATCTGGTATTGGCTGTTTTCTGAGTACCCAAGTAGATGGACCATTGCCTGGGCTCCAGCCTAAGCCCCAAGAGAGAGACAAATATTATTTTATTAATATATACAATGGCTTCCATTTCAAAGGATCCCAAGGCAGTCTATTTATAGGAAGCACTTCTCCTACCAACGAAAGGCAGCCCCATCTGAGGTGGAAAGTGACAAATTGAGACAGCAAAAACTACATTACAGTTTAGGCCAGGAAATGAAGAAGAAACATTGTTCAGTTGCAACGTCCTTTGATAGCCTATGCTGTAATTGTAAGTGCTGAGTATTGGTGGTTGTATTTTTCAATTAAGTGAGAGTATAGCCCCTGGTTAGCCTGCTCCGAGTGCAGATAAATCCCTTGGCCCATGGAAAGGGCAGGCTGTGGAGTAATTTATTAGTACATTGGAGAGCCAGATTATCCTTGTGATTATGGCTAGAGCTGGTCAGAAAAATTCCAATGAAACGTTTTTTGTTGGAATTTGCTGATTTGCCAATGTCAACACATTTGGCAGAAATGGTTAAATTTTGCAGAAGTCCTATGTGAAATGGAATTACCTTTCTCTCCCCTCTGGATTAGGACTCAGGAGATCTGACTTCAGGTTATTGCACTGCCACAGACTCCCTGTGTGACCCTGGACAAGTCACTGAATCTCTCTGTGCCTCAGTTCCCCATTTGTAAAATGGGAACAGAAAAATGTCCTTTCATGTTTTGTCACTTTGATTAAGCCCTTTGGGGGCAGGGACTTACTATGTGTTTGCAAAGTGCCCGGCACAATGGGACCCTGAACTCAGCTGAGGCACTACTACTGCAATACAAATAGTGATTGCATTGTGTAAAATAAAAATCACTTTAAGTAAATACTTGCCTGAGAAGTCAAGTCTGAATTCTGGGACAGCAGATGAGTTATTTCCATGAGCTGTATTATAACAGCAGAAAGAAACAGAGAATTGGCAACATGAGCTCTGTATAAACTCTTCCCAGAACTGAATAATAAAGTGCCTCCCACTCGGATCATAAAAATTCAAATGTTTCAGAGCTGATGCCTATATATTGTTGACAGTGTTTGTGAATGAATGTGAAAATAAGTCCTGCATCAATAGTTCCTTTGGTTAGAGAAGTGAGCGAAGAAGTTCCTCATCTCCATGTTCTAGTTTTGTCACTGGAGAATCCCAGGAATCAGAGCCCCTGCCAGTTCACTCAAACCATCCTCTTGCAGGCTACACGTTCCCTTCCTTAGACTGAAGCTCCCTTCCATGTAAACTTCCATAATTGTGGCTCTGCTCCAGGAAATGAACCAGTTTGTCTTCCTTGCTAATGTTTGGTTATTAAAGAGATTCCGCTCACCACTGTCCATGTTTTCTAGGGAGGATTTAAGAAGTGCAGACTCCTACTGGAGATAAATGGAGTGTCCCTGTTCTGTACACAATATGAACTCCTTCCCTCCTTTTTCCCCCGCTTCCTCCTCCTCCTGAGGATTAGGGAAAGGTTGAAGATGGGAAGATTAATTGGTTGGTGTTTCACTGAGCATATCTATGGTGGGCTTGATACTCAAAGGACAAAGGGCTGCCCCTTTTATTACTGAGTGGTGGAGAGATCCCTTGGGACATCAATGGGGAGTACAGAGGGTTGTCTTGAAATGGCACTGGATGCATCTAGTACAGCAGTTATTTGACAAACTTCACAGGGGAGCTCAGTGTTATCCATCTTCATCTGCGCTGTCTCTGCTAACTGTTGTGTACAGTGGAAAAGAGCAGACAGTTATGTCACATGAGCATTGTTGTAAAGTCTTCTAGGAACTGATTTACAGAATGCTATTTGTCTAGTTTGCTTGAATTTTTAGTCATGAATGATCCTGATATCAAAATATTTGTAAATGTTCTAGTGAAATGGACCTTTTAGTCATTGCTCCATTGACATTTTCTTTGGCTGTAGAAATAAGAAATCTTTTACTTCATTCTAGTTTAATCAGCAAGGGAATCTTCCTATGAATCAAAATACATGTAGCACTCCTCCCCCTTCCTGGGGCCTGCCAATTCCTTCCCCCTTCCTGTTTTCCCTTCTGCAGTGGTTACAATAATTGCAGCTTTTCTCAGTGAGAGAGACAAGGCTATTCATATAGGAACCGGTACTCATAAATTGGCCAATTTTGTTAAACAACTCCCTAAAAAAGAGGATATCGTCTATGAGGAGATGCAAGCTCCACTCTTGATGAGTGAGCGCATGCAGATAAAATAAGATGTCTATCCCTCCCTCTTCACTCTGCCCAATTGTAGATATGCCTATGATGAGTGGCTGATACAAATGAAGTTGATGGCATTTCTCCAGATTTACCTCTGTGCAAGTGATTAGGAAAATGAGCCACTGCTCGCCAGGTGGTGGTGCAATTTCCATGCTTATTCAAATCTTTGGCACCAATGCTCTGCTAGCCAAAAAGGGTACCAGTTAGTGTCAGTTTCAGTGATGGGTTTGTGCATTGGACTACTAACAGTTACCACTAGTAACACAGGGGTAAAAATCTTCATTCACTATTCTGAGTTCTCACTGCCTTACAGTCTGTGCAATCCCTGTGCGATCAGGGGAGCTATTCCAGGTTGTTTACACTGATGTAACTGAGAACAGAATGGGATCCTAAATTTCTAATTATGACTCTGTTTGTTGACTCTTCACCCATAAAATACTTGCAACATAAGCCCATTCAATTTAAAACTTTAAATTTTTGTTTGGTTGTTTTAAAATAAAGTCAGTTAATCTGTTTCTCTCTCCATCCTTGCAGCTATTGTGCTGGGGCGTTAGCTCTTTTTCTTCATTTGGAATTAGCCGTCTAGCTAGGGTCTGCCATTTGAGATCAGTAGGAGCTCCCTTCTGCCACAGTTGTCTGGTCTGCTCTGAAGGATTCTCATAATGCAGTGGTTTTCAACTTGTGGTCTGCGGACCCTTTGGGGTCTGCAAACTATGTCTAAAGGGTCTGCGAAAGATGATTATGCAAATAGAGCTTCAGATCCCAGAATAGGCATTCCATGGAAAAGAAGCCCTCGAGGAATTCCACCATGATTTTAACAATTTCCATCCTGCCATCAACCTCAGCCTAGACCAATCCACACAAGCGGTCCATTTCCTAGACACTACTGTGCTAATAAGCGATGGTCACATAAACACCACCCTATACTGGAAACCCACTGACCGCTATACTTACCTACATGCCTCCAGCTTCCATCCAGGACACACCACACGATTCATTGTCTACAGCCAAGCTCTAAGATGCAACCATATTTGCTCCAATCCCTCAGACAGAGATAAACACCTACAAGATCTCTATCAAGCATTCTTAAAACTACAATACCCACCTGCTGAAGTGAAAAAACAGATTGACAGAGCCAGAAGAGTACCCAGAAGCCACCTACTACAGGACAGGCCTAAAAAAGAAAATAACAGAACGCCACTAGCCATCACCTACAGCCCCCAACTAAAACCTCTCCAGTGCATCATCAAAGATCTACAACCTATCCTGAAAGATGACCCCTCACTCTCACAGATCTTGGGAGACAGGCCAGTCCTCGCTTACAGACAGCCTCCCAACCTGAAGCAAATACTCACCAGCAACCGCACACCATACAACATAAACACTAACCCAGGAACCTATCCTTGCAACAAAGCCTGATGCCAGCTCTGTCCACATATCTATTCAAGTGACACCATCATAGGAGCTAACCACATCAGCCACACCATCAGGGGCTCGTTCACCTGCACATCTACCAACGTGATATATGCCATCATGTGCCAGCAATGCCCCTCTGCCATGTACATTGGCCAAACTGGACAGTCTCTACGCAAAAGAATAAATGGACACAAATCTGACATCAGGAATCATAACATTCAAAAACCAGTGGGAGAACACTTCAACCTCTCTAACCACTCAGTGACAGACTTGAAGGTGGCAATTTTGCAACAAAAAAACTTCAAAAACAGACTCCAAAGAGAGACTGCCGAACTCAAATTAATATGCAAATTAGATACAATTAACTTAGGTTTAAACAGAGACAGGGAATGGTTGGGTCATTACACTAATTGAATTTATTTCCCTATGTTAAGTTCTCCTCACACCTTCTATGGGTCATCTCAATTATCACTTCAAAGGTTTTTTTTTCTCCTGCTGACGATAGCTCATCTCAATTGATTGGACTCTTCCAGTTGGTATGCATACTTTCACCTTTTCATGTTCTCTGTATGTATAAATATCTCCTGTCTGTGTGTTCCATTCTATGCATCTGAAGAAGTGAGCTGTAGCCCACGAAAGCTTATGCTGAAATAAATTTGTTAGTCTCTAAGGTGCCACAAGTACTCCTGTTCTTTAATCAAAAGTATGTGAATACCCCCACCTACAGGTCAAAACCTGTTGTCATTTCCATAGAAGCCCACAGTTTAGCACCCTTTCTCATGCTGTGTTAAATGCTGTGCCAAGCACATGCAACATCTAGAGTTGCATTCTGTTCAATGAGTTTTCACTCTAAAATTTCTATGATAGGGGTCCTCGGATCATAGGTTGAATTTCCAAAGGGATCCACACCTCTATTCAAAAGTTTTTAGGGGTCTGCAAATGAAAAAAGGTTGCAAACCACTGTCATAATACTTTGCATCAGTCACTTTCTGACACGTCTGCCTGCATCCTGGGATTGCATACGAACGTTGGATTTTCTGTACTAGATCAGAGAACATTTGTTCTTCAGATCTGACATGCTGTCTCTGCAGAAGTCTGTGCTAGATAATTAGAGGGAATTGACCACTCCCCATCTTTCCTCCTGCACACATATACAATAATTGTAACCAGCCTTAGAAACTATACCTTGGGGGAAATTCCTCCCAGGCTTCTGCTCTGAGCTGCATTCAGGCAAATTCAGTTTGGAGTAAGCTGGTGCAACTCCCATAACAGTCTCTGAGTGAAATTCAGCAATGACAAATGGTTTGTAAGTCACACATCAGGTGTAAGTTGTTCAAAAAAACCTAGCAAGTTAATTTCATGTGTACTGATTTGGCATACAGCGGGTGTGCAATCTGAGTGTGACGTATCCCAAGATGACGGGAGGGACGTTTGCTCAGCAGGAAAAGCAACTAATCGGAGGGTGAAAGATTAGGGTGACCAGATAGCAACCGTGAAAAAACAGGACAGGGGGTGGAGGGGGCAATAGGCGCCTATATAAGAAAAAGTCCCAAAAACAGGACTGTCCCTATAAAAACAGGACATCTGGTCACCCTATGAAAGATAAAAGAAGCTCACGCTAGAATGTAATTCACACCGCATCATCCGCAACACATTATTTTGGGAACGAATTCAGTTCTGGTGTCAGCCAGTGTAATGCCCTCCGATGTCAACCGTTACACTCAGTACTACAGGAACTCAGAGAAAGCCATATGGGTGTCACTTAATTTTATACACCCATTAAATGCCAGATTGGAACAAGTTATAGTGCCTCATCATTTACACTTCTCAGCTCACCACTTTACATGTGACAAGTAGCTTATATCTGGCCTTGTCTCTGGATTGTTTTGAGATCTTGAAGTGTCTAGTGACGACTTTGTTGCTTGACCCATTTCCCTTGCTGACCCAATCAGTTTGATTACTCTTGCCCCATGTTTCGTCAGTTGACCTTTGGTGTAGTAGCTGTAACTACATATAAGTGGACTTGTCACTATATATATATATATATAGTGATGACTTCTGCTCTTCTGGTTGTAGATCCTTGCAGCACTTATTCAGAATCAAGACATAAAATTCTCTGTTTATTTCTTTAGTTTGGTATTAAAATGAGCAATGTCCAGAATTTTGCTATTTGAATTAAATATTTCCATTTCACCTAAAGCTTTATGCTGGGTTTCTTTGCACCCAGACTACTAGGTGTCCTCCTTCCCCCCACAGTTGTGCCATTTCAGATGTTTTTATTATTGGTAAATTGCCAGTCACCCCAGCTATTGATCCTCAAAGATTTTTTTTACTGGTAGTTTTAAAAAGTTGTATTTTAAACCTCTCAGGGTCTTGTACTTCTGGTATTTCAAACATACAGCTTTGTTCCTGTTGTACCTACATTGCTTATATCAAACGGAGTACCCAAGGACAGCAGTATTCCACCTGTTTTCTCATATTTGCTCAAATGGACGCTCCTGTAAAAGCTACCCTCTGGAAAGGGTTTTTTCCTATTGTAGTAAGAAGTCAGCTTGAGACATAAGCCCTTGTATCAGAGGCCTGGTATGAGGCCTGAGGCCTGGGCTAAAGTAGTGGTCAAAACTTTGCTGATATAAAGCAAAATCAGGCTGTGAGCTAGAGACAGGCCCTGCTCACAGAATCTGGCAAGAACAGGGCTGATATTGCAGAAATACACATTCTTAAGAAGTGCTAGGCACTGAGTACTCATGCAAACACATCCCGATATCAAGAGGTACCAGAAAATCCCGATATCGAGGATGGTACAAAAATATTCCCCAAGGATAACAGGAACACACTGACCCTTCTAAAAGATAAGGTCAGAATTACAGTACATAGGTGATGGGTGATAATTAGCCATCAGTAACTAATTGTGTCAGAGAGGCAGTACATTGCTTGTTTTTATCAGGGTATAAAGATGTATCTCAGAGGGAATGTCTTTGTCTAGCCTAGGGAGGAACAGAAAGTCCTGCCATTCAGTGAGCTGGTCCATTGTTATGGGCATACATATACTAGTGGTCCGGTAGAGTCTGCGGGATACTAGTACCATGCTTCATTGCCAATAAACCTGGCTAGGTGCCTTCATACCTTAAAAGATCTTGTGGTCATTGGGCGGTTTGCTTGAGGTCAGCACATGGGGAGAACACACACATGTAACTGAACATCTAACCACACCTATCATTCTGCAGATTAATGCTTTGTCACTGGGAGACACTATGAATAATCTCAAGCTACTTCTGAGCCTTTTTACAAAGAATATTGTTTGGAAACAAGGACTGGTGGAATTATGGCATTAAAGAGACAGACAGCATCTACCAACTTTGCAATCTGTGATTGGCACTACTGGAAACAGCCATCTTTACAAGGCTCCATTTGATAATAAGGAGACATCAACCCACATGACAGCAGGTATGGCTGATCCAAGAAAAAGGAGTTGTTATATTTTATAGCATGTCAGAAGTCATATCTTCTGCTCTCTAGTGAGCATTACTTAATAGCCTACTTTTTCATTATTTATCATTCTAAAAGTGGACAGAGAAACCGTCCCAATGGGGTAATGTTTTTTTCCTCAAACCTATCCTTAGCCATATTAATAAGCTAATGTAATGTGAGAGAGGCAGATTGATGAGTTAAGATTGTTTTGATGATGCACTGGATGCTGATAAATTCTCTCCTGTCTATACGGTTTAGGTATCCACATATGAAGCTCCCAACCTTTTTTCTTTTCATTGTCCAACTACTAACATTTTTTGAAAGGCCTTTGGGAAGGTGATGGCTTCCTCTGCAGTTAACCTGACTCAGCTTCTTTGAAATTTTTTTTCCTTCCCACAGTACAATGTAGTGTGGGGGAAGGGGGAAGATGCTGCATTTCTTGCCAATCAACACTACCATGGAATGAACTAATCCTCTGCCATTTGATTGTGTCGCCTTTGAATGGGTGCCACTGAATGTTACTGACATTGTCTATTACATTACGAGCTAGTTTGACTACTTGACCAGTGACTCCACGGCAGCGTGAGCTTCAGAGCAGGCTGTACAATCCGAAACCCTGTGTAATTATTTGTGGGAATAGCCTGTACCTAAGTGAGCCCTGCCTTGGCTTCACTGCTCCAGGGCCCAACCTAGTGAGATAAAGCTAGCTCGGGTATGTCTACACCCCAGGGCTGTAGCATAGACATATTCTTAGGCTACATCTATAGCTGGAGCTGGGTGTGTGCTTCGCAGCTTGAGCAGACATACTCATGCTAGCTCTGATCAAACTAGCATGCTAAAAATAGTAGTGTAGCTACAGTGCCTTGGCGGTGGTGAGCAGCAGCACGGGCTAGCTGCCCCGAGTATGTATCCTTAGGATCAAGGCGGGTTCATACTCAGGCAGCTAGCCCATGCTGCCACTGTTCATGTTACCATGGCTCCCCTACTATTTTTAGCATGCTTGCTTGATCAGAGCTAGTGTGAGTATGTCTACTATGCAAATCACACCCCCAGCTCCAAGCGGAGATGTAGCCTAATAGCGGGAACTCTTTGGACCCCTTTATGTAAGACTGTGTTCAGTACTTACGGCCCAATCCTACTCTGCATTCATGCAGCTCAACTGAAGCAAATGGGAATTTTGTGTTCATATGTAAGAGCAGAATGCTAATCTTAGCGTTGAATAATACTGGTCAGTATGCAACTGCAGACATGGGGACCAAATTGAACAGTGCCCTGAATGGAGGTGTAAGGTATGTGTCAGGTATAAGTGGCTTGGAAAGTGGGTAAATGTGATAAAGTTGTGTACAGTAGATGAAGTGAAAGTATTTTCTTTTGCCTTTTTTCTAGTTGGTAAGATTTTCTGGTTTGAGCAAATATTCCCTATCCTTACTAAATGGGAAACATTAGAACCAATAGTAACTAACCTACTAGTAAAAAGGTAAACAAAATCTTTTTAACTACACCCATTGTAATTTGATCTGATATGACATTCACTGGGTGTGTCAAATGAATGCAATATGCCAAGGGGACAGAGTGAAGTATAGCAGGAATAAGAATGAAGAGGAAGGTGTGTGATGATAAGGTGTATGTGGAGATGGAAGACATTTTATCTTAAACACTCCTATTAGTTCACCAATTGATATAATGTTAAACATGGCTTGTCTTGTGTTAGTTACCATGACTTCTCAAGAGCAGAGAAATGGCTGCAAGTTAACCAAGGAACCAATGGCTGCAAGTTAAAGACAGATAAATTCAAATTAGACATAAGGCCCATATTTCTAACAGTGAGGGTGATTAGCCAGTGGAACAAACCACCAAGAGAAGCGATGGTTTCTCCATCTCTTCAAGTCTTCACATCAAGACTAGGTGCCTTTCTGGAAGATATGCTTTAGTCAACTACAAGGTATTAGGCTCAATACAGGAGTAACAGGGTGAAATTTTATGACCTGTGTTATACAGGAGGCCAGAGTAGATGATCTAGTGGTTCCTTTTGGCCTTAAATTCTATGAAAACATGAAATTGTAGACACAAACCGTGGGAAGTTATGCTCAGCAATGGTTGCACACAGAGCACATTTCATATTGAAATCATTGAGAAGCAGAAATCACAACTCCCCAGTGCCATTTTTACAATTTCACTTTTCAGACTGCAACCATGCTCTAGTAAAAGCAACTAAAAAAAAATATTAATGGACCAGTGCCTCACACTCAGCTAAGCACAATGCAAAGGGCAGCTAGAGGAGAGGCAGAAACAGCCCCAGCCAGACAAGGACTGGGAGGTCAGTTAGTGGCTTTGAGCCACCTTTCCCCCTGACTCTCAGATGTGCTGCATGTAATCTTGGGTCTGTTGACTGTCTGGCTGAGTGTCTTTAGCTTTCTGGTCTTCTTTAGGGCTGGAAAAAAAACCCTCAAATGAAGATATTGCAAAAAATGAACATTTCTGAGTTTATCCATTTTGGATGCAACTTTAAATGTAAATGTATTAGTAACAGAATTAGCTTTTTTTTACATTCTAGGGTATTGAATAGATATTGTGCCTTTTAAATATAACTGTCATTGAGGTGCTAGATTTCTCTTTCAGATATGTAATTTTTGTACACATATGCCATTTTGGCCTTAATTGCATCCTAGAATTGGTCTTAACCCTATTCTGAAGGCTGGGTACAGCACCTGAGTGGACTAAGGAGTGGGACAACATATTTGCAAGGGCTTAGACTTTATTAAGTGACTCTGGAATAACAGTGAGGGGGAAAACTAGAGGACAGTATCTGAAGTGCTATTCAATTCTGGACCAGGCATGGTTAGAGCGAATATGTAAACAAACATGTGATCTTGTGAAAGAAATGAACAGCATCTTTCACATTCAATCTCGCAGAACAACATTCTTTGTTCCCATAATCACCTGTCTGCTCAAAGGGCAAGGAAGGCTCTTTTAAAATACGGAAAGTTCTTGTTTTCTCAGTTCAGTGCCACTTAAAATAAAATTGTAAGTACAAGCACAGCAATATTTGACATTTTTATGGTGCCTTTTCCCAAGGATCTCAACATGGTTTACACTCATTACTTAGACCCTTGGGTAGTATTAGCTCCATCTTAAAGGTGGACAAACTGAGAAGTGGAGCCAAAATCGTGCACTAATATTTTGTACCTCAATGCTTGGCCACAAGAGCGGATTTACCATGAAACAAACTGTGCAGTGGCATGGGGCCCCCAAAATGCAGGAGAAATATCTGACAACCTGTCCCTGAGTCCCGGCCGGCAGCTCAGCAGGGCTCAGGCAGGCAGGCTGACTGCGTGCCATGGCTGGTGGCCACACGCCGCTGCCAGAAGCGTCCAGCATGTCCCTGCAGCCTCTTGTGTGTGTGTGTGTGTGTGTGTCTGAGTGCTGCCCCCACCCCAAGCACCAACTCTGCAGGTCCCATTTGCCAGGAACTGCCCTGCCTAGGAGCCACTGCTGGAGGGGTGTGTGTGCCGGTTGCTTTGGGAGACATGCCACTTGAGGTAAGTGTCAGCCCCTGCCCCCTCCCATACCCCAAGCCCCCTACCACAGTCCAGCCCGCCCCCCCACCAGCCCTACTGCACCCCAACCCCCTGCCCCAATCAAGGTACCTCACTTATTTTAATTTACTTCCCATTACTTATAATATAGGAGGAGGATGAAGAAAAAAAGAATGGGGGGGGGAGAAGATAGGAGAGAATGTTCTTTTTCTTGGCTGGGTCCCGAACGGGGATGGGGGGGGGCAAAAATGAAGCTGTGCACAGGGCCCAACTAACTCTAAATCCGCCACTGCTTGGATAACTGTATGTCAGACACTAGGTGTCATTAAAAAAATAAAAACAGACATTAGCAGCTATGCCTTTGGGGACCCAATGACAATGTAACTTGCACAGATTGTACTGTTGCTTCACTGATCTGAGTAAAATTGCTATAGGGACTGATGCAATGCCCAGCACAGTCATTGGGATCCCTTCCATTGGATTGAATCAGCTCCTTTCACCAGTAGGAAAGAAGAATCTGGTCTCATGGGCAGGCCAGTAGTTTGCTTTCATTGCATTGGTGCCTGCTGGGCTTTCAATGGAGTTTTATTGACAGAGAGGGTAATTTTATCTTCTGTTGTTTGAAGAACATCCAATTTATGATTTTTGTTCTTTGGAACTGTTTAGGGTTCCAAGCTATAGGGCAGGAGCCACTGTTTCAATTCTAACAGTTTTGACCAACGACTGTAGCAGATTGCTCCAACCATCTTTTTTACTCCACAGCATCTCATATGTATTTATTAACCAGACAACAATTCCTGGCACTGAAACACTCCACTAGCATAGCAGAAATGAAAGCTCTAATGAGAAGTAATAATAATTAATAACAGTAATAATAATATTTTAGCACTTTTATGGTGCCTTCCATCCAAGGATCTCAAAGCCCTTCACAAATATGCAAGTAATAAGAACCTATATTGTATCTCACATGGTCCTGAATTTCACAGCAGAAGTCAATCATAATGTAGTCATTCTTTATGCTGTTTCAGATGGCAATCCTAATGATCAGAAAACAACTCAAGCTCTGTCAATAATATAAGAACGTTTGTTGTTTTATTCTTTTTGGTGGGTACAAAAACCACAGTTTTTTACACAGAACAAGATTATAAATAATATTTGTAACATGAGTGACCCGTAGTCTCTTTTGATTCTACACTGCAGACTGATGATGTACTCTAAACATTTTTTTTGTTTTTCTTAGTTAGACAGATGCAAATTTGTGAAACACTGAATGATGTAACAGAATGAAGGTAACAGCGAACAAGAGGATGACCAACAACTTTTATAAAAAAAAGTCTCTGAATTTTGTTACAGTGATGGCATTTTATATCAATTATTGCAATGAATTGTTCCCTAAGATGGTTAGAAAAAAGAATTGTGTTGTCCTCTACCGAATTTACATCAGTTAAAAAGCAAGCATGTTTCAATATTCCTCTTTTTTCAAAGAAAATGTAAATAATTTCTTTATTTTTTCACAGGATTTACATATTTATTATTTTCTTATCACAGTTTAGTGATTCGTTTCCACAGCTGGATATTCTTCCATTGTATATATTGATGTTCTGGAGACACAGGTTAGCATGTTCATTGACTTCTATAGCTATTTTCCCCACTTTGTCAAGATAAAGACCAAAATGTTGTCCTTTCTGAGCACGTTCTTCACAGTTTGATGCGCTAATTGGCAAGTCTTATTAGTTTTAAGTCCACTCAAGTGAAATTTGTTGCTGTTAATATATACCCATCCCAGCCCACCTCCCCCCAACAAAACTAAATTATGAATTTTCCTGATATAAAATCTGAGTTTGGGTTTCCGAGCTGAGCTCATGCACACGTTGTTGCTGATGATATCTGGCGCATTTGGATGTACTTCCCAATTCTCAGCCCGATTATTAGTTCATCAATGACACTCCTATGTCGTTATAGTCTGTGCTGTGTGCCCATCAGTCACCAACACAGTTTAATTAAGGCACTCAATTATTTTTTTGGTTTTTATGGTAGGTCCGATGCAATTACAGCCAATCCTGAACTTTGTCTAATTGCAGTTCCAGCGTGCACGGCCTTCGGGCAGTCGGGAGTTAATACACGGCCGTTTTCTCCTACACTCCCTGTGATGGATAATCTGGCTTTGTTTCTTATGGCTTCAGAAAAGGTCAGCTAGGATCCAGGAAAAAAGGAAAAGAGAAGAAAGTGTTACAATATTTCTGTTCATAAATAAGCTGGGACACAACAAACACCAAAATATCAAGTTTTAGACATCTGCATTTTTTTTCATATATAAAGTGCATTTAACTACACTGGGGAAAGAAAATAAATCAGACAAAAGATTCTGCTGTTAAAATTTTGTGAAAGGCAAATTCTATGGATAAAGTATAAAATCTCAATTTGCTCAACTGATTAGTAAACCTTAATCTAAAGTGCTTCACACTACACTGATATTCTGCAGCAACCCCAGAAATAATACTCTTTATAGCCGGGGCATGGCAGGCACTTACTCACATGAATAAAATTACTTATGTGCATAAGTGTTTGCAGGATTAGGCTCTAAACTCTGATTAGCAATAAACAACTAAAAATTATAAATAATAAAAATTTATCATAAATTACTTTATAAACCTGGAAACTCTCATTTTGAAAATTCAATCCACTGTTCAAACCTAAGGAAATGTATGGCTTCTATTTGTAAAAAAAATATATATTTACTATTTTCAATCACAGAGAGCTCGCCATAAATCTCATTTCCTAAACACTTGGCTATAAGCGGAGCTGATCAGGAGTTTTCCATTGACTTTTTCTGACTGAAAATGCAGTTTCCAGAAAAGCAACATGTTCCACCGGAAAATTTCAATTTTGTCAACATTTTTTAAAAATTTCCCCCCGGAAAGTCAGAACACAATATTGTGTGTGAGATCAGGTTGACGCAAACTGAAACATGTTGGTTAGTTGAAATTAATCAAATATTTTGTTCCAGGTCAGTATGACATTAATTTGTTCCCAGCTGAGCTGCCTGGGTGCCTCATGGGAACTGTAGTTTGGATGCCTCATGCCCCTGTTCTCCTCTATTGGTTAGGATCCTTGGCTGAATTACACTTCCCAGGATATACTAGGGTCTCCCCTTCAGTTGAACCAGCCTGGTGCACCATGAGATTCCCATGACCTTGATGCATAATGGCAAATGTAGTCAACCCAGAGAGGAGAATGAAGGCAGGAGCAGGGTTGACCTTAGGGAAAATGGCACCCTGGGTGAACTTGTCTTTTGTCCCACAATTGCCCCTGGCCCCCATGGGTTCCCCAGACTCCCCACCCCCCATTCGCCCTGACCCCTGCACTGTGCCCCGTCACTCCTAATCCCTGTACCTTGCTCCTGCGCTCACATAAAGGGAAACTGACCTGGATGCACGGAGCAGCTGGCACTGCTGCTGGCTCCCCCCTTGAACCACTGTTTCTCTGTGCACTCCTAAGGGAGTATGAGGGAGGGAGCAAGGAGTGGCATTAGGGCTCCCTGCATCCAGGTCACTTTACCCACCTGGGCTGTGTAAGGGGCAGGCAGGAGAGCAGCAGCTCCTGAAGCTCACCTCACAGCACAGCCCAGGTAGGGAAAGTAACATGGATGCACAGAGTGCTTGGTGTTGCTCCTCGCTCCTCCCCTCACAGCCTCCTAGGTGCGTGTGGAGGAACGTTGGGCTGGGAGCAGTATCTGTGTGTCACTGCTTCCCCTTCCCCCCACATGTTCCTCCACTAGGAGGAAGCAGGGAGAAATCTGGGCACTCCCCCACCAGCGCTTGCTTGCCAGCTGAGAGCAGTTCCTGACACTACACTGGCAGTGCACACCTCTGTGCTGCTGCACGGCACTCCTGGGCAGTCGCTGACGGGGGGCATCCCTCAGCCTGGCCTTGGGCAGAAGGCACCCAAACTACAACAGTTCTAAACAAGTTTTGAAATATTGGAATTTTCCATGAGATGGAAATTCTAATTTTTGACCAGCTCTATCTATAACACAGACAAGTGACCCAGGAAGTGTGGGGGAAAGATAAAATCAGAGACATACTGGAAAATTAGAGGAACAGAAGGGGGATACTCACACTGAAAAAATGGCTAAAACTGATTTTTACAAAAAAGAAATGAACTGTGGTATTTTCCTGCATTTTATTTGCTATTATTGTTGATATGAGCTTTGTCCCACCTAGTCCAGCTTCTCCTTCTGGCTGAGCCAGCAGTGAAGTTCTAAGCCTGTGTTTGTGTAGTTACTATATATATATAGTATACATATAGTATATATATATACATACTTGAGAGGGAGAGAGATTGTCAAAGGACAATCTCCAATTGTACAACTACTACAGTGCCACCATAAAGAGCACAAAAGTAAAAGCACCATCCCCAATCAATTACCCTAACAAACCTCGATAATGTAACACCCTTGTAGTCTACCTAACTCAGGAACGGACCTCAGCAAACAGAAGAGCATTATACCATTCCCTAAAGACCAAAAATCTGGGCTATGGTGAAGCCATTTTTAGGACAGTCAGTTACAGTGTCCAAGACCCACCTCTGAAAGAACAGTGGCTCCAGTCCCACAGCATTCAGAGCGAGGGATAGTTAACAAAAACACCTTGGTCTATGATAGCTGTAGTATATATAGAGAGAAATGGTCTCTTAGGTACATGGGACCCCAGCTCATGCCTAGCTTTATGGAGTATCAACAACTTGAATTGCACCAAGAAGCAAATAGGAAGCTTGCAGCTTGCAAAGCACTAGTATAACGTAAGATGGTATAATTTAGCTCATAGTGCTAAATTAATGAGCTGTATATTCTGCACTAGTTGAAGCTTCTAGGTGGTCCTTTAAGGTAGCCCCAAGTAGAGTACAGTAGTCCATTCTGGAAATGACAAAGACATGGAGAAATGGGGAGGTCCAGTCTAAAATAAAACATTCTCTAAGTCAATTGCAAGAAAAAACAACACTTTTTTTTCTTCATCACTTTCCACTGATGATATCAGGAATTTTTGGAGCCCGTGAGGTCCAAAATAAGCCCTAGATTTCAAATCTCTTTGACAAACAGAGTACATATTTCTCAAAAGAGCGAGCTGGCATAATTCTTGACAAGTCTTCCAGAAACATCTCTCTATCCACCAGAACCACCTCCACCTCGTTTGGATTGAACTTCAGCCAGTTTTCCAATCCATGACCATGGTCATGCACTAGGGAAGCAGAGAGACTGAACAATCCAGGGATAAAGAAAAAAAGACATCAGGACCACCTTCATATTTTACATGTACCAATGATTTTGTGGCCCAAACCATCTCACTGCTTTTTCTAGCCCCTCACATACACTTTGAACAGGAAAGGTGACAAAATAGAACCTAGTGGATTCCTAGGCCCTTGGGGATGATGAACAATTTCCCAGATGGAATGGAAGAACAAAACTTCTGAAAAAAAGTGTCCTTTCCCACTAGAGACCAAAGATGGACCAACAACTCCTAATGGGAAACAGCTGAAATAGCTAATGAAATCAGTATGGTACGAGACCACTGAGCAAAGAAACTAGTGCAGCTTCTGAATCATATCATAGTTAAAAACACAGGTACAGTGAAGGGCTAATCCTGTCTTGATTGTGCTGTCACAAATTCAATATCATGGCTTGATGGCAGAATCAATTAGGAGGAGAAGTTGGGCTGGGAGGGAAGAAGCCCTGGTAATTATTGTAGCAAAAGTAGTAAGAAAAAAATATAAAAACATGAACAGTAAATAAGAAGATTGCAGTTAAATCCTGAGACTGTGTGTGTCTGAAAGTCTTTCTTTAAGGTGTGGTCTCTACAAGGTGTTGTGTCTTCTGTGAGATGTTGAGTGCCCTACTCCCATTGACTTAAATGGAAGTCGACAACATTCAGCATCTTGGAGCACTGGACCTTTAATATGTGATGGATATTTTATTCCATTCAGGTTCTTACACAGCCCCGACTACTAGTAGTATCTGGGCAATATGGTCATTTCCTTTCCAAAAATATTAAAGGCAAACTGTGCACCCCATTTTCTAATTTGGACACGAAACTGAAAATGTAAAGTGCAAAATCAATGCAATAAAGATGCTGCTAAAAGTTGCCTATGACCGCTGTAGCATTTGGCCACTTGTATAATAAGTGATTAGATTAACCAAAAGTATGGGGTTGGGGAGAAAGAGCGAGAGAGCAAGAGAGGCACTTGAACCAGGATCCAGATCTTCAGGACATTCATAGGTTGACAGCCCACTAAGGAAGAGATGATGGGAAGGAAGAGTTGAAAATTATATTTCTTCCCTCCTACCCCACCCCCTCAATTCCTATTTGGCGAGCAACAACTTTGAGCTTGAGATACATCCCTTTCGCCTGCACCCTCACAAGCACCCTGATGTCATTAACCCTTGACACGAGGGAGCTATTTGTATTGTCATACTCGCAGCATCCAGGAGTTAGTCCAAAATGCAGATAAGTGCATACGATGCCAATAAACACCAAAGAGTGTAAAAATGTAAATTCTCAGGGGCTGGATCTTCACATGACTTTATGCCCATATAGGGAAGTTAGGGATAGAAAGAGTTACTCCACCCCCATTAGTCCCTTACAAGGGCAACCAGGTTACCTTGGCTCCAGGTGTGGAAGGGTAAGGGACTCTGTGTGCCTCGTCTCTTGTATGGCTCGGGGTGGGGAAGGTGGAGCATTGACTCCACCCTGCCCCCCTGTGTACCCACCAGTGCAGGTAGCTGGTGTATCGGGGTGGCAGTTTGGTGCTGGTATAGGCCAGTAGAAAATTAATGCCCATGGGAGTCACCACGGAGGAGCAAGGGAGTTGTGAGTCCTTAAACCACAGTTCCCTCCTTGTGCTGCCCCTGCAGTAGCACAGCAACATGTTGCCTCTTACCAATGGCTGTGTCCCAGAGACACAATGTCGCCCTACATACTCAGACTCACTGGCTCACAGCTAAGGTGGTGTAAGATCTCCCCCCATTTTTAATTCATATATTTTAGAACAGTCACAATTTAGATATTTTATATTGGCTTAAAAACAGAAATGCCCTGGGTTTTCATGCAGGCATTTACCTCATATAACTTCCATGGAGGGTTTGTTTTTTAATATATTGGCAGACCATTGTCCTAATGTGATCTAATTACTTTTGGTTAAATGAGCACAGATGAGGTTCTGAAATGAATAGTGAACACGTGTATGAGTGCTCTCTCCGGGAGAGAATCTGAGCCATGGAAATGTATGCAATCATAGTCATAGGCTGCTAACACTTAACAGACATTCTCATTAGGAATGTGTAATTGGGTGATGGAAAAATAATATTTTACCAAAGAGTTCAATGATCTCAACTAGCCTCAGTGGTCTTCTAGGTATAAACATATTCTGTTTGAGAAATGTTTAAAATACATACTACCTTGATAAAAATTCTTAGCAAAGTATTATATTAAATATCCTGAGCAGAATAAGCTAGCTGAAAAATATTGAAACTATGAGGGTGTTTTTCATAGGGTTCAAAAAGTTTTTCTTTTCTTTGGGGATTTAACATAGTTTTAAGTAGCTAAATATTATTGAAATCATTATCAAAAAGATTAGTAAAATTAATTTATGTAAACCCAAGTTTTCAGTAAATGAGAAAATAAATGCTATTGTTTCAATAACAATTTCAATAAAACATTGATAAAATGTTGCAAAAAAATTCTAAAAAATCTAAATACGGTACTTGGAAGAAATGGTGACCTATTCATTTTTTTGAAAAAAGGACATTTTCGACTAAGAAGAAATTTCTTTCAAAAAAATTTAATAGTTCTAATTCTGGTTTTGTTTGTTTAGGGGGAAAAATGGAAAACAAGGATTTAAATAAATTCTACCAGTGGAGTAGTCATACCGCCTGTCGCATTATCCTGCCATATTGCACATGCTAAGTGACTTTGGGCTAGGTCAGTATTTGGGTGGGAGCTGGGATTTTTGAAGAATACATTTTGGGTGCATCCTGCTTTGTGAGTTTGATTAGGAATATGGTACAGGTGTGATTACTCCTGCATGGTGTATTGTTGTGTTAAGTAACAACAATACAGTTAATGGTGTGTAACTTCACCTATAAGTCCCTGAAATGAATTTTCATTATTCCCATTTTAAAAAGAACAATTGCATTTATATTATTATTATTATTATTATTGCTTACCTTGCTTATACATTGCTTACCTATTTGACATGCACACCCTTGTTCCCTGCAATAGCTTGAGAACATGCTCAGTGTTGGGCAAACCACTCGGGAACTGCAAGGGTAAAAAGCTTTTCATCTGCATTTCGTCTAATTATATTCACAACATGATTTTTTTTTAAACCTTTAGTTCTGGGAGTTGGCATTGAGCCTTGTATAGTGTTTGATGTTGGCATCTGGAAATCCTAACTCCTGGTGTCACAGGGTTAATGAACATTGCCCTAAACAGTTGGGGTCACCTGGGCATCTGCTACTTAGCCTTCTGATCTAACAGCAGCTGTTAATGTTGGGCACAGTGGTTTTGCCACATTGAAGTAACCTGGACAGTCAAATCTAGGCTAGATTGTTATCAACATTTAGATTTGTATTAAAGGATTGATCTCCTTTCTGTGTTTATGGATTAGTGTGCATGACTCACATTCTCACTAATGAGAGTTAGGTGCATAAATCACTTGTGTATCATTGGAAAACGATTCCCCTGTTATGATTAAAATATAGCAAGGAAATGTCTGCATGTATATAGAATAATAAATGGGAACACTAAGAAAGCTACAAACAAATGTTATGCTTGGAAAAGCTTCCCAATCAATGTATGCCAAGCCCCCTCCCTCACCTTCTTGAAAACACCCCTGAGAACCCACCTATTCCTTGAAGCGTTCCAGCTATAATGACCATACACCATTCTGTGTTCATTCTGTGTTTGTTCTGTATTGTATTGTTCTGTATTGTACCGGCTGTGTCTTTAGACTGTAAGCTCCTCGGGACAGGGAACTGTTATTTGTTTGGCACACTTCACCTATTGTACAGCGCCGTGCGCTCCAGCGCTATATAAATAATAAATAAAAAAAATAATAAATTTTATCTACAATTCTTTCCTGTTAAATCTAGGTGGCAAAATAAAATTTCAATTCCAGATCTACTTCTTACACCTCTTTACTTAAGTTCCATACTCATCATGGTTCTATGATTCCAGAAGAATCTAGATTAGAACATTTTGTCAAAATTGGAAGAATCTGGTTTGCTAATGGAATGGGGCTGAGAGTTCTAGACTGCAACGACTAGGAGGCAGCAATCCTTCCTGCATATTAATTTATAAAGCCTCTAGTATACCTTGGACACTATATAATAATAATATTAATATTAATAATAAACAAGTTCCATTTGTTATTATATGCCACTTAGAAAGGATTTAGTGCTGATCTCAGGAGTAGTTAGATAGCCAGGTTCACACTGCAGAGACCAGCTCTTTCACTATATTAGTAAACCATCCACGCACACCTACTTCGTCGTGCTATCTCATAATAGGTGAAACACCATTAACATTTCAGTCACTGAAATCACTACATTTACATCTAAAAGGTATTGCTCCTCAGCAGGATAAAGGGGTAGTCAGTCTTAGTCTGCTGAAAACTGATGTGACTCTCTAAACTCCATTAGCAATATTGGCATTATTTATAGTTATTGCAATGGGACAAGGGTTGACCCAAGGCAGGACTTACTGAACAAATGCTATGCTAAAGTAGCATCCAATTCCATTCATCAAGGGAGAGGGGTGGAGGGTAGGGAAAAAAGACGAATCACACTTAGAATCATATCACAGTGCTTGCTCTCCCTAAAGCTTTCACTATGGCTTACTGAGGTGCTGCCTAACCCAAATCTTGATTATAATCCCTATAAAAATCTACAAACAGGGCTAATAAATAGTAATTCAATAATAATAAAAGCCCTCAGAAAAATGGGCCAGCCAAGTAACCCAAGCAAGCTGCAGCTCCCTCTACAGAAAGACTCTATTTTTGCTTTAGTATCTAAAATGTCAAATAGCTGTAACGTCCCAACTGATACAGTAAGACCAAACTGTTTTTTTTTTTAAAAAGAGAAGATATTCTTTACATATTAAAAAAGCCTTTGCAATGCAGATGTCTATTAGCAACATAGAGTAGTATACTGTACATCTGCAGCCAAAAAACGGAACCACTTTGCACTGAAGTTTTCCAAAATATAAAGCTCTGTTGAGAAGCAAGCATTACCACCACTGGACAGACAGGTCACGACACTGCATTACAAGATGCATCACCCACTCACTGTAGTAGGCCCTAAGTCCTACCCCTAAATTTTAACACTTTCGGTTCCATATACGTTGTAACCTTCTCTATATGTTGCTAAATTCTGGGTATTCTGCGAGGAAGTTGGATTAAAAGTCTGTGCACTCTTTGCCACCTTCATTCGCTTCGCCTCTGCCCTGGACTTGTAACAGAATTCTATCAAAGCCACCAGCATGGCCAAGCCCAAGCCTCCAACCAGAATGTAGAAGACTCCTGCAACGTTGCTGAGACTCAAGGCGCTCGTCTTGTCCTGAGGAAACAGAATTGGTAGAGTTAACCACTGACGTCAGACACTCAAAAGCTACACATTATACACTGAAAACATACATAAAAGAGGTTTAACTGAAATTAACTGACAGTCATTTACACAGTTCTTCACAAAAAATCGGCCTATCTGAATTTATAAAATATATATTAAGCGCCATTTCTTCCTGGCAAGCATGGAAATCATTACTTTAGGATGTAATCAGTCATTCGCTAACAGCTGTGAAATGGTACTACCGTTACTTATAACTTTAAACAATGATCTATCTACCTCTATTTAATGAAAATTTTAATAGCAATATGAAACTAGATTTATTTGATGGTCGTTTAAAGCTTTCTAATCCAAAAATCCATTTATGTCAGATGGGACTCTGCATAATTTTATTAACACATAGTGTTCACTTTTGATATGCATCGATATAAAGACTCAGCCAGCCTGGCTTTCAGCTAATTAAATACATACTTAAAGTATGCGACACTTAAGCTGTCTTTCTTAATTAAAGCAAAAACACATTTCATTAACATAAAGAATTTCCCATACTACCTTAGCCACTGCTGTTTGTTTATTTAGTTTTAATTTATTTTATATCTTTTTGGTACCATGGTAATGGATTTGTTACATACAAAATTCTATTAATAGAATTTTTTAATGATAAATTAATTTGTGACTAGAAGTTAGTTCTAAATATTTATAATCATTTAGAAAACAATACTTATTCCTTTTAGTGACGTATTCTTAAGTAGGTGTTATTTTATATATGTTCCCCTTCGTGGGTTTAAAAAAGCAAATTTCTATTGTACATTTCAGTTTGGTTCTGGCAAAAATCTTAATGAGCCTGGTATTTTAGGGTTTGAAAATGATGTGCATAATTTTTCAGCACAAGTCTCTAGACTAGGGATTTATTCAGAATTGGACTTTTACATACTACATTGCTTGCATTAAGATATTTATAAAATTCTGTCTTATAAGCTAAAGTCGTTAGCCTCTTGTAACTGCATGAAAATTTAATTCATGGTGAACACTAAACACTACTTGTAGAAATGTTTAATTTAAAGATGCACTATTTGATGTGGGCTTAATGCCTCGGCAAGTAGAAGATAACACTGATGTTAATGCACAGGAGACCTGGACATGAATCCAGGTTGTGGCTGGCTTCTGGCATACGCTTGTACCATTCTTCTCTGCTGGCAGGTCAGTTGTTGTCATGATGCTTGTGGCCAAGAAGAAGGAAGATTTTATTGAGGGAAAATGGTGGCCTAAAGTAAGTGCTAGGTGAAAGCCTCCTAAGCTGTCACATACAGGGATAATGATAGTGACGTTTCTGCCTTAGTAGGGGCTGCATTGCTCTTGGTGGGTTTAAACTCCCTCCTCAGATTTCACTTGCCATGTAGTACAAAACAAGGGGGCAAACTCATTTTCACTTTCATTTTTCCCTCTGGCCTTTAGGGGTCACTCTTGGTGTTACGAAGCAGCAACCAGTCAATGCCTCTCACATTCCTGTTTAGGCTCTGGGCAAAGGTTGGGAGGTAGAAAGAGGAGCTAGGAGAAAACTGCTGAGATACCCAGAGTTAGGGTGATCATATAGCCCATTCTGGCCAGGACAGTCCCTTTTTTAAGCCCTGTCCTGGCTGTCCCAACTTTTGGGGCAAAACTGGGCATTTGTCCCATTTGCTCTTGCCCACTGATCATCAGTTACCATGAGCAAATTAGACAAATGCCCAGTTTTGCCAAAAAAGTGGAGTACAACCCCTAGTGAGGGGGAGGAGGGGCAACTGGCAATGCCAGCCCTGGAGGGAGGGCTTGTGAGAGCAGCTCAGGCCAGGCCAGCCCCATGTGGACTGGCAGCAGGGGTCTTGGGCTGGCCCCATGTGCAAGTGGGCAGTGGAGTGGAGGCCTCGGGCCATGTACCATTTTCGCTTTGAGAAAATATGGTCACCTTACCCAGAATAAGGGAATGCATGGCGGGAATTAACTGAGAGGGCTTTGAAGTGGTCAGAAGAATATCTGCTTCTGAAATCCTTCTTCCCAGGAGAAGTGGAAGGGGAGGATGTACTCCCTAATACTCTTAGGGAAGATTAATTTGGGGGCTTGCAGTGAGGTAAGGGGGCACTTTGGATTTGAAACCCAGAGATGATATACTGGGAGTTATAGGAAGAAGAGAACTAAAAGTTTCACCCCAGAATTCACGTTAGCTCCATCCCTGTTTCTTGGAGCCCTTCTCCTATACAACCAGGCCAGGCTGTTGTGGTGAATGGCTGAGTGTTCATCTTCACAGAATACAAGCAAACAACTCAGCTAGGCCATCTCCCAAATGAGAAGGACAAATGGAGAAAGAGATAAATTGCACAGCAGTTAATGGAGAGAGGCTTTCCCCACATAGAGGAAAAATAACCCACCTTGCAGCTCTTCAATCACCCCTAAAAATATAGGAAGATGGGACGTGATTTACATTTCAAAAGGAAAGAAACAACGATTTTCTTTTTTTACATCAACCTCATTTGAAAACCTGGAAAAGCAATAGTGCTTCTTTAAATTAAAGTGGGGGCACATAACTATTTGACGGAGGTGGGGGAAGCATTTTGTTTAGCTGATCCTTTGATGAGTGTTTACAGCTATTTATTTTATTTCCATGTCATTTTGTTCATTACTCCCTTTACTGCTTTGTGAACACAACAGTAGGTCCCGAACTGCAGCGACTGACCTTACTTCCAGAGTCCTTGGGTCCACATTCACCTTTATCGTACCACCATTTGTTTTTCAGCTTGTCTAAGACGCCTGCCTCACTGAGTTTCAAAACGGCAAGGTTTACAGGAGTTCTTCACGTGGAAAATAACATAAATAACATTATATATGTTATTTTATGTTATTCAAGTAAAACTACATAGAATCGCATTGCAAAGTGACGGAGCAGAGGCCACAGTGGGTGCTATGTCATGTACTGTAGGCCCAGGTTTAGAAACAGACATATGACTGGGACCTGCTCCATCGCTTTAGGTAACAGGCACATACTGCTGGGGAAGATTTTTAAATAAATAGTATGCAATTACTGTGAACCCAAAACTATTGGCTTATCAGTATTAACAACATAGTCTTCTGAGATTTAAAATGTCTTCAGTACAATGAGATTGGATAGAAGACTTCCGTGTTCCTGGCTTTCAATTTATTTTAGTTTGTGTGTGTATACATATACATGCACACACTCATATAGAATACAACTTGGCCATAGCTATTCCATTTACTGCCTTCACAGTGCTACGGATAGTGAAATTTTAATTCTCATGAAGTTGGTTTACAGTATTAATTGGCACAACCCTATAAAGATCCTTCATGCAGAAAACCTATTGACTGCAGCAGTAGTTCTGCATGCAGAGAACTTACAGGATGAGGTCCTAATGTTGTTAACCTCAGAATAAAGGAAAATGACTGTCAAGTCTTAGTACATGTTTCCATATCCAATATCATTTGGACTGACCGCTTGGTCCTGGAAAATAAAATCAGGGTTTTATTTAAATCTCACTTATTTAGTGAGTTGGTTCCAGTGAGGTAATAATTTTTTGCTTGGAACCTTCTCTCCTAGTTATGTTATTTGATTAAAACAATTCAACCAAGTTTAGTCTTCATTTAAAACATAATCCATTGCATCAAAGTCATGAGCTGCTGTGGGGTTACACTGAAGTTACCAAAACTCCATTAAAAAGTTCCAGTGTATTGTACTAATGCTCACCCTTCATGCCACTTGGGGCAGTTTATCCTGAAAACAACTGAAATAATAATTGGTTATGAGAATTTTAATTTACCTTCCCTCTCAAAACATTGACTATCAAATTCTTAGTGACCCGCATAGAGATATGTATTTATGTGCAGGTGTGTATGAATACCAGCGAGGAAGGCAGAAAACCTGAAACACTATATAATAGATGGGCTACTCTTAGATATCAGAAAATGATAGCACTGACATGTTCTGGTAACATCATACAATAAAAAACTCAAGCTTGTGTGTTTAAGGTATCATCAGATTCCTCTGATGGAACTCATTTCATGTAACGTACTACAACCCAGAGTGTTTTTAAAATGATAATTTATAAATGCACGATTTAAAATTTTAATAACTGTAAAACAACTGAAATATTAATTAGTTTAGTGACACTATGTCAGAAATGAATGACACTATTAAAAGAGTTACTATAAAAGAAAAAGAGTTTTAGTCATGCTCGAATTATGTTTGTGTAACTGATTTAACTATATTTCTCAGAATTCTCATGAAGAAATATATTTAAATATTAAAATAAATAATAATTCAGGCTTCCAATGTTAGCTCTGTGGATCATGACCTTTAATCCATATGGACTACCTTCAATACATTTCCATATACTCTACAATGATCTCTATAAGTAAATACAATACTTTGTATGCTTTCAAATTCAACCCCACTAAGTTCATACAGAACGCATTGATACTACTACAGAAAAATATATATTGTTTGATCTTGTTCAGTATTTAAACTTACATTTTATTGTCAGGCTTCCTGGCAGCAGGCTGTGCAGGTTGCAAGTGGAGTCAGAGACTATCACGGCTAAGAAAACTAAAATTAGTGGGTGGCAGTTTGGGATGCTGGCAAGTTTAGGGTGACCAGACAGCAAGTGTGTAAAATCGGGATGGGGGTGGGGGATCATAGGTGCCTATTGTAAGAAAAAGCTCCAAATATTGGGACTGTCCCTATAAAATCGGGACATCTGGTCACCCTAGGCAAGCTGCCTCTTAATATGATCTCTGTTTGCTTCTGCTACAGGTGTGAAATAACTGACATTGTAATATGGCTTGGATAGCTATTGTCCAACACCACTAATGTTTTGGCTCAGCGCCCCATTTGAATCTTTCTATCCCCAGCCACATCACAGGGTATACATAGAAGGGACAGCCAGGTTCTGTTGTCACCGTGAAAATCCAGAACAACTCCACGGAAGTCAGTGGAATTATTCCAGATTCAACTGATTTAAATAAGATGAAAATTAGGAGCTAGATATTAATGAATTATGTATATGAACTGTCAAGAATAGTGGCTACCTGTGTGTAGGGGGAGTCAATAGTAATTTCTCCACTCTTTTGCTTGATATTTCAGCACAAGCATTCAGAATTTAGGAACATAAAGCTGCCTAACACCTGCCACATTTTGAGTTTCTTTCTTCTTTCTCACCCACTCTTGATCCATCTGTATCATCCTTTCTGCTCCCATAGGCATCTTCTACATACACAGTGCTTTGGCGGGAACTTTCAGGTTTTCTTTTCATTGAGAAAAACAACTGATTTCATGATTTACTTTCTAACTGGAAAATTACATTTGCAAGTTAACCTGCCTTCTGTATTATGTAGCCGGTAGCAATGGGCAGGATAGAGGCAGAATTTCATTTCCTCCATAGCAGTGCAGTCAGTGAGCTCTGTGTGAGAGGCCGTTTCAGTGTTCTCTTAGCACTACTTTTTCTATTCAGCCACTTGCCCTATCAATAGTCTACAGCTGCTAAGGCAAACATGCCCTTAGACACTTCCATCCACTACACATGGCTTCAATGGGAGTTTTGTGTGTGTGGATGAGACAGAATTTGGCCCTTTCGTTTCTATGTAAACAGCACCATCTTGAGCTTAAGCCTTTCCTAAAGCGCATGACTAAATACTGTAGACACTTTGGGTGGAATTTAAAAATGTTTAAAATTGTATTTGTGTCCATCTTTAAATGAGGCACATAGGTGATATAATAGATTAAAGGTAGGAAGAAAAACTCAAGATTTAAAAGTGATCTGAAAGACTGAGTTTAAAAACACATTCAAAATTAAATGGAACTTTAGAGGCTTGCAAAATTTCTATCAAAACCAGACTACAGTTACTATATATTTTAGTTCTTCACCAAAATTAATGAAGAATAACATATTTTTGTTTGTTTTTAACATTTTAGGCACAGATGAGAGTTAAGTGTCCAAATCCCATTGGCTTTCAATAGGAATTGAGTATGTCGCAACCCTTTGTTTCTTTGAAAATCTCTTCTTCAAGCCCTAGCTTTTTCTAACCACACCTGTCAAACACTCAGATGCTAACAACCTTTCCCACATTGCGTAGAAACATATTTGGTAAGTAGCGCCATTGATTTTAAGGGTGGCAGAATCTAGGTCAATGTGATTTACAGCATATTAAAGAAGAGTAGTATAAAAAACATAAACCGGATAACTCATCTGGAATTAAATGTTCTACCAAGTTCAGTCCTGTATATTGTACATTATATTGCCAAATGATAATATGATTTTTTAAAAAACATGGGTAGAGACTCTTAAGTTAAAAAAGTTGCTCCAGATCCTCTGTTAGTGTAAGCTGGTGTAGCTCTATTGAAGTCAACTTACATCAGTTGAAGATCTGACCCATTATTTGTTGGCGGTGGTATAAATCTTTCTACACCAAGCTTTGCAATGCAGTACTAGCAAATTGTGCTCTAATTTCCAGAAGTGTGAGTCTGGAGTAACACAGCAGAATATGTCCCATACTATCTAAATAGTCACACTGCATATACTGTATATCATAAGAATTTTAGGATTTTACACTGAAGAAGATCCAAGTCTCCAGTCCGACAGTCAGAGTGAGACAATTTAAAATCAGTGGCAGTGCTGTTTAAGTAATGACTGGGGCATAGGGGCCAGGGAGAATAATATGCAGTTAAAGACATTCTTTATTTTTTATAAGCAGCAAAGAGTCCTGTGGCACCTTATAGAGTAACAGACGTTTTGGAGCATGAGCTTTCGTGGGTGACATGCATCCGACGAAGTGGGTATTCACCCACGAAAGCTCATGCTCCAAAACGACTGTTAGTCTATAAGGTTCCACAGGACTCTTTGCTGCTTTTACAGATCCAGACTAACACGGCTACCCCTCTGATACTTTATTTTTTTATTTTACCAACTTCCACCTCCCCACCTGGCTTTCCTGTCATTTTCTCCTGTTCCATCTTCACTCATTTACTGGTAAGAGGAACTATTTTCAAAAGGCTAAGGCCCTGACTTTTATGCTGGTAACATCATTGAAATTATAATGGCATAAAACTTGAATAATTTAATTGTGAAAAATGATCCTAATTTAATATCATACAACACTGCACTAATGGGCACATGCAGCAGTAAGAACTACAGCATAGAGTGGTTCTAAAACCACTGCAAAATTTCAAAGAGGGAGATAATTGCTATGCAATAGGAGCACTTTTCTTAACCACTTTTAATTAGTTATAAGGCCAGTTCCATCCACTAAATGAAAGAAGAGGAACATTGTATTAGCATGTGGGTGGAAAACAGAAGTAGAGAGCCAGTTTTATTGTTATTGGTCAATGTTCTCTTATTTTTGTAAAAAGAAATGGAAATTAAATGGCAAAAACTATGTTTAAATGAGTTTAACGTTATCAGATATACCTGTGGCAGCATGTGTTTAAGATTTGGGTTATTATTTTCAAAAGCATCTAAGTGCTATTTTCAAAAGTGACGTTAGCACTAAATCTTATTGATAGTCAATAGGAGCTATAAATTAGTGACATGGAGTTCTGGTAACCACAGAACGCTAATGAACTATATTTCTGAATTGTTGGAGACCTTTCCTTTCGTAGCTGGGGTTAAAACAAAAATGGTCAGGGCTAGTACAGCAGTACTATATACTAATCTTTAGTTTAAGAATGGATCTAGGAGTTTGCAAGGGCCTGGTTTCACAAGATCTAAACTTCAGAGAGTTGCTGAGCAACTTAAATTGATTACAGCGTCTCTCTTGGGATGACCATGAAGAAATGTTTTGGGTTTAGGGTTGTGTGTGCTGGCTGGTTGGCTGTATATCAGAGGACACAGCTTAGTTTGGCCGTGTACGCCTAGAGTGCTGTATTGCTTTCAGGGTGGGGGAGAGGTTGTTAATCTCATCAAGGAGACTGTAGTATACTGTAATCTAGAACTGGACTCAATCCAATCATTTTTTAAAATTTTTAACAAATCAAAAAAGGGACTCTGATTAAGGGCCTGACTCGTGGACTTGAACTACTGTTTGTAGCAGTTAGCAGTACAGCAGAACAACCTGTGGTACTGTTCTCTATGTTCAGCTAACTTGATCATATGACAGCAAAAAAGAATATAAAAGCTTTTATCCAGGGCCCAATGAAATCAATAAAAAGACTCCCACTGACATCAGTGGATCAGAACCTATAAGATTATTAGTGGATGTGTAGATTTACTTCAAAACAAGGAATTTTGTAGATGATAAATGTCAATAAAACATTTATATCAAGCCAGTCAAGAGTTCAGGCATCTGTATTTTTTAAGAAAACAGACACTGTAGCTATGCAGCATTTATATATTACACCCCGCCCCAATGTTGTCTATCCCTGATACTTTCCCTGTGTCACATTCTTTACACTCCCCTGTGCAATGTGTCCCTACTCACTTCCTGTTCTCCCTTGGCATGCAGTTCCTGTACTTTACTTCATGTAGCTGCATTCCTAGCTTTCTCCTTCCCGACTACTGCATTCCTAGCTGTCTCCTTCCTAGCTTGTTCCTCCCATTCCTCATGCAGTCACTTCCCTGTGATATCCTAAGACATCCTGCTTTTCCCTCTGCCAGCTGCCCTCCTCTACTTTATTGCATGTGGTCCCTATCTACCAGGGTTATTAATAACAGATGTTAGGGCAAATAGAGTTCTAAGGTAGTTATCTCATTATATTGATTTGAAACATTAAGCATAGCTTTGTATTTTATATTTCAAATTGATAATAGAATCATAGGGTTAGAGGCACCACAAAATACATCTACTCTAACCCCCGCTAAGATGCAGGATTTGTTGTGTTTAAACCATCCCAGACAGGTGGCTCTCCAGCCTCCTTTTGAAAATCTCCAGTGAAGAAGCTTCCATAACCTCCTGAGGCAGTCTGTTCCATTGTGCTACTGTTCTTACAGCTAGGAAGTTTTTTTCTGAGATTTTTCAGGATGATTCAGATACATTATAGGAAAAAAAAGTGTTCATTCACAAGCGTAGTATCACCTCCATGACATTTCTATAATATTATATTATATTATATAGTATTTTTTAAAAAGCCCAACAGTGAAGTTTCACAATCAGTGAAACTTCAGGCCAGTGATGACTTGGATGGAGTATTATTAAAAAAAAAAAAAAGGAAGGTGAGAATTTTATGGCTTATCAAATAGGCTTTCTTACAAGAAGTTATCTGCAGTTGAAGTAAGTGCTAATGAACTTCATGTCCACATGCACTTTGGAGAAGAAACTAAAGACCACTTTTAAAACTGTAACCGCTGGCCAGCAGAGCCAAGGGGAAAAAAAACTTGCTAGAGCAGCAGGATGGAAGGCAAAGCACAGAGGACTAAGACACCAGATCTGGGTGAGTGCAGAGCAGCACAAGGAGTGGTCTCTGCGGCAAGGGCAGTGTCAGGAAAGGATGGTTGAGGAAGGGGAGGAGAAAAAATACAATGTAAGAAACTGTAAAGAAGGCTAATTAAACATTTTGGGTTCCCTCGGCGTCACCAGAACCCCTCAATATAGATAGCCTTGTATCTTCACAGTTACCCATGTAGTATTCTCTCTATATACCATACACGCACATGCACACAAATATATATTGAAGAGTGTTTGACTGGCACATTGAGGGCTACTTTTAGTATCTTAATTTCCTCTCTATGCCATTTCAGCACACATTAGTTTGCCTAATGGATGCTGATGTGAGAAGGCAAAACAAGTTATATGACTGGCAATTTTAAAGTCTCAGTTTAGATGAAATGAAGGAAAAGTAGGTTAACTTTATCCAGGGCATGAGTAATGGCCTAAAATTCAGAGCTGTTGACATGACGAAGGATAAGAGAGAGGTGCAATTTCCAATTAACTTTTTTTCCTAAGGAATACACATGAATTTTAGTTCCAGGTAATGTATCACAACATTCCAGTGTGTGCTATTTTAACTGGAAATTGCATCAGTGTATTGGATAGTTTGGCTGGAAATGGAAATTTGTCTAAATAGAAAATTCCTGAACCTGTACACCCTGAGCCGCTGCTATGAGGAAGCAGAGCTGAGCTGCTCCACCTTCCTCTAATATTGAGGGAAAAACACATTGGAGCAATGCAGTCCAGAAAATGAGGAGCCTGATGCTCTTATTTCCTTCTGGGCTCCTGCTGCTTGTTCACTAGACCTAGCTTTGAGATGGCTCTGGTCTTGTATCTTTCCGTGTAGGGCGCATGTAATCTATTCTTGACAGAGGAAGGTTTCTGAGCATTGATGATAGAATTCATAGCTTAAACTGGTTTGTTAACAAGTTCCACTTGAGAAACTTGTAACGAATGCAAATATTTTTGCTTTGACAGTAATCGCATACATCTGTCTGGATCTTGAGCTCAGTTACTAGCAATACTGAAGTTTGTTCGGTTGCAGGTAAAGCCCCAGCAGATGCACCAATTACTTTACATACTGTTTACCCGCTTTGGTGACATTGAGGCTAACCTTGGAGTCACCTCCCCCGCTGCCACATTCTCCTTTGTCGTACCACCATTTGTTTTTCAATTTGTCCAAGAGGCCTTGTTCATTCAGTTTTAAAACTGCGAGGTTAACAGCATTTCTTGAAACGATAAAACATATTTTGTAAGAAACTGCACAGCTGTTAAGATGTTAGAAGGAATGAGGACTTAAGCTCTTTTATAAGCTGGATCCACACGCTAAATAAACCTCTCATTTCCATTTGACAACCCCCCTGACAGTATAAATAATTTTGCTTATGTCCAGAGGCAAAAAAAAGTGTTTCCAGAATACAACAGACTTTTTTTTAAATGACCCAGCTTTTAGATAGTAAAATTCTATAAATTCTATGACCCAACCAAAGAGTTATGTGAGCATCTTTGCAAAATAATGATAAAAGTCAGACTGGATTTATATTTCTGGTTACCTTGAGTCTGTTTTGAATATGAACACTTATAGAAACAGGTCAATATGGGTCTAGATTTTTTTTTAGATAGGCAGTGTTATCGTTAGTGCTATAAAATAAAGGTTTTAAATCTCCTATTTTAAACTAAGGACTACAGTTATTTAAAAACTGGTTGACTATTAAATCTATCAAGGCATTTATCCTGCATTCACCACCTTTTTGGAGGCTTAACAGCTGTTTAGGATGCACTGCCTCATATCTTTGTTAATGATCACATAATGAGGTTTTAAATAATGAATTGATATGTGTCACAAGGCCTAAAGCTAGACAGCTAAATCAATATTTAATCATGCATATTATTAATAAAAGTTTAAATAACGCTTCACATGTTTATACTTTACCTACATGCTGGGTTTCCTAGGGTGTGGGGAGCACAGACAGTGCTACCTCCCTTTATGGGGTGCAGCATATTTCCCCCTAGACATCCAACCAGATCTGCCGGCTGATTTGGTGAGGGCAGGGAGCCATGACTCCATTTAATGTTGGGGCACCATTCACATCCATAGGGGCAGGATCCTTGATCTCCTGAGCACAGGGACTGCAGTTCTGGCCAGCCCTTGCATGGACTGCACAAGATGTACGTCTATGTGGGCAGGGTGAGTATGAGATGCTTCATACTACCTTCCTCTTCCCCTATGCCCCTGTGAAAAGATTAGCAGGAATCTATCCCTAAATAATAAATCCTGACCACACGCATGGAAGGAAGGTAAATGTTATTATCCCCATGTACAAATGGTGAAGCTGAGGAAGCAACACTTTCCCCTCCCGTTGCTTGTCCCTGTTGAAATCCCTCTGTGGAGGCTGTGCAGGGACTGGAAGGGGACTTCCTCTGTCCATGGCATCTTCCCATCACTAACTCTGAAGGACTTCAGTGGGGACATTGACTTACCTGCTGTCTCTCTCACTGATGTGGAACCGTGCAAGGAAGGTCTGGGAGAAGCAGCAAGTAGGAGATTCTTTGGCAGCAGGGCTCCTTAGGACTCCTGCTGCCAAGAGTCATAGGATGTAACAGTAGGGAATGAAGCTGGACAGGATCTCCAAAGAGATGATTGTGATTCCATGGATCTCAGGGGGATCCCATCAGAGTCTGATGGTGGAACCCTCTGCTCAGTAGGAAAGGGGCATCTGTGCTCCAGAGTTGAAGGAACAGATTAGAAACACAGTGAGTGCAAACTCATGGAGTTTTCCACCTCACACAGGGTCAGATACATTCCTGTTTATTGGGTAAATTCCCATTTTAGAACATCTCCTTTGTGCTTTATTGCCTGGAAATGACTTTTCATATGAGCCCCTATTGGAAACCGGGCAGATCTTTGCTAGTTAACTATGAAATTTTGGAAACTATTTCTAAACAGATGTGACCTGCTCCTCTTTTTATTGTAGTTAAATTTATATTAGATTGTCAATGCAGATAATGTAATTGCTTGCCTTCCCTTGAAACTGAAAAGGGAGAAATATAAGCTGTACTAGGAGTGATAACAGTCTGTTCTTTGTGGATAAAACCTTCGAGGGGAATTTAGCAGCCAGTCTGACAAATGTAATTTTATATGAGTACTCTAATTATGGGTCATGATCTAGAGGGAGAGGATAAATAGCAAGATTGGATTGAAATTGTTCATTTATCCCTTTTGTTCTGGGAAGCAACTGCTTCTAAACCAGAGATATTTACCATGGGTTTCTAATTAAGCTTTTAGAGACAAAGCTAGTGCTTTTAGACTGCTCATTACATTCGTAAAATTGCCAGAGCTTCCATTAACTTGAATGGGAGTTTTACCTGAGTGAGGACTGCAGGATTGAGGCCAAGATGGAAGCTGATCCCAGCAGCCTTGTTTCCTTGATACTGGACCATACTCTCTGTTTTGAAAAAGTTTTAACATATAAGGCTTAAGCCTACTGCCATTGAAGTCAATGGTGAAAATTCCCACTCGTGTCAATGGCAGCAGGAACAGGGTCTAACACAGCGCCAGAGTCTGCAAACCTCAGTCATGTTGCTCAGCACTTAAAAGAGTAGTGCCAATGACATGCTATTGAATGCCAAGGTGGCGGAGCCTGGGCCTTATTAAATAGGTGTGGTAGGGATAATGAGCTGCCTCTCAGGAGCAGCCCTAATTAAGGCCCCAGTTTGGCAATGCATTTAAACAAGTGTCTACCTTTAAGCCTGTGACTTCAATGGAGCTGCTTGTGTGCTTAGCATCAGCCCCTTACTTAAGTACGTTGCTGACTCAAGGCCTAAATGCAGATGAATCATGCATATTATTTAAATGAGATTTACTTGGGACCACTATAGACATAATAGTTTAGCTGCTATTTTGTAGTTTCTAAAAAGTATCTTTATGATCTTCAACATAAACCGTATTACATGTCAACAGTATTCTCTCTGGGCTAAGAACTCAGTCAGTGCCTATTCAAGTAAGTGGAGACTTTCCATTTACTTCAGTTATGACTGATAAAAAGCCTTAAATCCTGAAGTCATTAATCAATTCTTACTGTGTCCTTATTCAAGCAAAGATCTCTCATTGACTTCAGAGAAAATTTTTCCTAAAAACAGAGCAAAAATTTAACAACTTTATAATAAGGATTTTGCCCTTAGTACTACAAGTTTCAGAAGATTTTTCAGGTCAATGTTCATACAACTTAGATCTTTCTTCTGGCTATTCAAGGTCACTATTATAATCTGTATGTAAAAAACTAGACATGTTTGTTTTTTTAAAAGACACTGAAGAATTAAACCTCTTTTTTTAATTTCAGTCTGGAAGGGGGACATTATTCTCATTTACCAAGTATTCTACTTTTATCCCTAAAAGTATTTAAGGTTAGTGAGGAAAAGTTTCCCATAATCTTTTAGAGTAGCTGCAGCTGCTTGATAGAAGTCCTAAAACCCCCCAAACAACCCTCCCTCCACAAATACAAAAACCCCACCCATTCATGAGAGGGTTATTTAGCAGGGTTATTAGCCATATCCATAGACAGTTTCACAGCACAATAGAAAAATGGAAATAAAAAGGATGGAGAAGTAAATGAGAATTTAAGATGCAATCATTGTTCTGAAATGAAGCTCTATTGTTTCTAATTCTAACATATCGTATTCCTGGTTACATCTAGTAGGCCATGTAAAAACAGGTTAGTTTCACACTGCTCTTTCTATTGCTTTGTTATCAGGGTACAACTCAAAATATGTAAATAAACTGCTGCTCTCTTCCCAGTGAAACATACAGAGAGATTCTATGCTCAGACTGCAGTATCTGGTGCACAAATGTCATTGTGAAACAGAAATTTCTCAACAGGTTCGATGATGATTACTTTGAATTGAAAATATATTTGAGCCTGGAGGGCTAGATGACATCACTCTGACTCATGCTAAGTAGTTCTTCACTTAGGAGAAGTTCTCAGAACATGAGTACGAGTGGCAAAATTGCAATCCAAACTAGGGACAAATCCTAAAATCTTCACTCAGGCAAAACTTCCATTGAAAACTCCAATGAAGAACGTGAGACTTTTGCATGGGTAAGGATTAAATAGGAAAAACAGAATAAGTACTTTGTGATTTGGCCTGTAATACTTGCTATTACTTTGTATAATTATTAAAATCTTCATAAGTATTTTATTAATAAAGGAAAACCAGAATCCTTGGACACAATAGTCAAATCAGTTCAGCCCAATCTGCCTCCTCGTATATTGCAACTGTTTCCAATCTATCCCTCAGTTCATTATTCTTTGAGTGCATGTACAGTGTTTTCAATGTATGGATCTTGGGTACTGTTAAAGCAGCGGTACACACAGGGTATAGAGTTACAGCATGGGAGAGATTTGTTAAAACCATTACATGTCTCCTCATGCAGGAAGAGCACAGTAACAATAGCAAGCACAGCTTCAATTTCTACTTAACTGCCACATTTTTTTAAAGATCAATTTTTCAGTAATAATTTCCAAAAAAACCTTCCCAGATGGTTTAGGCTATTAGTTCACTGTATTTACTAGTGCCATTTGGAAGTATGTATTTGACAGTTAACAAAAAGTAGAACTACGCAGACAGAGAACAGTGCAGGTTGCCTACAGGACTTATACAACTGCACAGTTCTTTGCAAAAAATAAATACAAGTCTGGAAAGGAATAACTTGTCTTCCAGTTAAAAGAATCATTATATAAGTCCACTCCAAAGCTCACTAGAATCAGTGGAAAGATTTTCATTGACTTCAGTGGGCTTTGGATCATGGCAGTATTTAACAAGAGGAAATTTACAGTGGACGTCACTCAATAAAGTAGCAGTAGGTGGAATTCTGCCTTCATTTGAACTCAAGCATCTCCCATGGCTTACCTGGGGTTTCACAGGTGCAAATGATGGTGGAATTTTGCCCTGATATTGTTCTCCTGTAGTAGTGATCAAATAGTGGACACAGAAGTCCACTGACTTGCTGAAAACACTTTAAGGGAGTATTGCTAAACTATAGCATTATTTTATAGCTCAGCATTTTAGAGCCATTTAAATGCGCTAGTATATTTTAGAGCATTTGAAGGATAAAAAATATTAGTGTATCAAAGTGGTTTCCCTGAGGCCTCCTGAGTTTGAGTCCTCGTTGGGAGACACTGAGAAAGCTGGTTGACAGAAGATGGGGGAGCCAGGTGGCTCATCTTCTAGCATTGTCAGAGACTGAGCTTATGGACTAACATTGTTGAGGAAATCGGACATCTGTGAAAACAGAACAGAAAAGTGCCTTCCAATACGCACTGTTGCTCACTTCAGAAAGCAACAAAAGAACTCTTACTTGGAATTTAAAGCCAACTCACCTAGAAATTGCTCTGAACCAAAACCTCAGATCTGCACACCTGGGGACCATCAGAAATCCAGACCTGGATTCTGATCCTGTCTTTGCAATGGGCTAAACCAGAACCCCAGATCCAAAACCATTCCCAGAAGTTGGGGTGTTTGAAATCTGGATATAAATCTGAATTTTGTGTCTGGAGCCCATCACTACTTTCAACTGCTCAGATTAGTCATACAAATCTAGGGAGTTAGTGAACCAGTGTATTCACTCCAGACTTGAATGACCAACAGTACGTCTGATATTTCAGTTTGCATTACTGATAAAGGTAAAATGAAAGTCTCATGATCAATACGATAAGAAACATGTTTTAGGAAGAGGTTATATAAATAGGTCTATGTTCAGGCATAACTGGGTCAAAGAACAGGACTGGACTCTTTAGTTCCTAAGTCCACCTTGCACGGCATGAGGCGGCAGATCCCCAGCTGGTGGGAATTGTCGGCTCTCCAGTGAAGTCAATGGTGTGATAACAAATTACAACAGACAAGGATCTGGCCCAAGCAGCACAAAAGTGGATTTAAAGCCATGGAGGATTCCGCCTGTGGAAGAGGAGCTATCTGTTGGCATAGCTGTTTCCTGCCCTCCTACTCATGGCATTGTAGGAGGGCAGTTCTGGTGATGGTGTGAGTGGGGAAGGGATGTGATGCAGCTGAGCTCAGGGACCTTATGCTAGTGGTACAAGTTAGAGCTGTCCCCTTACCACTGTAACTCGCACCAGGGCCAGAGGGCTCAGGATCAGAAAGCCACAGCTGGTTCCTGGACAGCCTCCCTTCTCACTACATTCCAGCTCTGCTTGGATGCAGTTGAGAATCTGTCACAGAGATATTTCATTAAATACATGTAGACACATGTTTATAGCCTGTTCACATCAGCCTTTAAAATTATTTATCATACAGAATAATTTAAATCACATCTTATCCGGCAAAAAGTAAAAATGTGTCTGGTTTTTTTGGCTACCTATTTTAATGATGTTTTGGAAAGTGCTGATGTTAGATTCTAATACCAGTACAATCTGCATGTGTTTGACAATTCATCAAAACAAATGGAGTGCAAATTGTATGAAAGTAGTTGGATATGTTTAATAAATTAGGAATGAAGTAAGCATTCCTTTATTAAGAAAGCTCTATCCAAAGTATATCTGATATTTTTTCTCAGAAGACTTGAAGGATCCACAGTGGAAATAAAAAAAAATATCTAAAGGCAGGATGCACATTTAAAAGGAAAACAATCTGGTCACTTCAAAGGTCTAAGGACAAACTTTCTAAAATGCAGCCTCTAATTTTGCATGTGCAATCACTTGCAGGAGCAATTCTTCATGTACTGCTATTTACACATACAAAATATTTACACACCCAAATTATGTGCAAATACTATAATTTTAAAACACAAGTGACAGACATGAACAGATTGCACATGTAATTGAAAATTCAAGTAAATTTACAGTCTGGCTTTGAGACCCCTTTGAAAATTTGGCCCATAGTTTATATTAAATAAAGATTTATTAGCTTAAGTTGGACTAGACTCCATAATAAGATTACAATTGAGCAATTTGGTTGGTATTTATGGGGTAACTAACGTTTCTTCAGCAAAAGGAAATGAAGGTCTGATTCTGTTCTCACTTATCTTTGATTCTGGTGTAACTTCACTGACTTCAGTGGAGTTACTCCTGATTTACATTGGGGTAAATGAGAGCAGAATCAGGCCTTATGGCCCCAGTTCAGCAAAGCACTTTAACACATACTTAATTATCAGAGGGGTAGCTGTGTTGGTCTGTATTCACAGAAACAACGAGGAGGCCAGTGGCACCTTAAAGACGAACAGATTTATTTGGGCATAAGCTTTTGTGGGTAAAAAACCCATTTCTTCAGATGCCCATGAAAGCTTATGCCCAAATAAATCTGTTCATCTTTAAAGTGCCACCGGACACTTAATTATGAGCATACGAGTAATCCCACCCCTACTCAGGAAAGGTCTTAAGCATGTAACTACTCTTAAATCTCAATGAAGGGATAGAAGTTAATAGGATTTAAATATGGGGCCCTTAAACCAGATAGTTAAAGATATTTAGGTGCCTAAAGATGCAGATACTGCTAATTCCAACCAATAATGGGAAACAGGCACTTACACACTTTTGAAAACCCTATTAGGCACCTATCTGCATCTTTAAGTGCCTAAATATCTTTGACAATCTAGTCCTAGCTCCTGTACATAGCAATAGAATTTTTCAAAGTGGGAATTTTTCTATTGATTCCAAGGGGCAGGATTGTGCTGATAAGTAACAGCAGTCCAAAGCCTGAAACTGGTAATAGATGTTCCAGCAAAGACTGGGAGTGGGAGTCCCAAAGTGCTCAGCAATGGTATAACTGTAGCCCATGTGTGGGAGTTTTATTATTGACTTCTTGCAGTGTAGCGTTAGACCCCTGCCCACCGCATTGAAAATTCCATCTTGGTAGTGTGAGGATTCTGAGGTTTCCCACACTTTAATTCAATGGAACTTTTTCAAAATCAATTATTAAAATAATGTTTAAGAACTCACTTAAAATGTAATGTTTTAAAATGGACACCCCTCATGCAAGGTGTTTAATATCTAGCCTGATTCTTCTCTCACCTCTGATGTGGCCAGTTCAAAGCTCCCTGCCCTGTTTAAACCCTGCATAGGGGCTGCAGAGGCATTTCAAGTAGTTGCCTCAGCATCCCCTGTGTACCACATAAAGGGTCATGGTGCTGGTCCAACATAGGCCTGTGCGGAAGGCCAAGCAGGGAGCAAGCTAGGGGAGAGGCCACAAGCTATATTTAGACATGGTCCCGTAGCCCCGACATCTTGTTCAATTGGTGCAGAGGGACTGCAGCTACTCTTCCAGTCGACACACTGGATTAATAGCTATAGGGTATGTGTGGGATGGATGGACTGCACAATAGTCTCCTGGCTTAGAGAAGTGGATTTCAGCTGTTCATCTCCTTTGCACTGCACTTGCCTAAAGACTCATTACCCTGGCTTTCCATGGGCAGATTTCACCCGTACACAGGTGTAAATCGGGGGGAACTCTATTAAAATAGATTGTGGTTCCTTTTACTGGTAAAAATCATGTGTGAGCACAGTCGGGCCCAGCAATTGCTTAAATATCAGCGTGGTCGTGTTTTACACTAACTTTATCCAGGGGTAAATGGCTATGTAAGATGAAGGGCATGGGAGAATCAGATCCATGGTTCCTGCCTGGAATGCATATGATCTTAACGTCACAAGACACAGGAAGTAAGGGTCATAGACGAGAAGGGGAGAATTAGCAGAAGGAGAGAGGGGATAATAATAAGTTCAGTGATGCAGTAACTTAGGCAGCCATGTGCACATCTTGGTGATCCTGTTGCTTTTTTCCTCTTTTAATTGATATGACATTTGGGGGATGGGGATTTTTTTTCTGGCAGGATGTATTTTTTCTGTTTTGTGGTGGTTTTTTGCAGCTGTTCAGAGGTTTGTAAAGTTAATATAAGCCCCAGGGTCATGCATTAATGGGCAGAATTGAGACAGTCAAACATGCATGGTAAATGCACAATGTCAGATGGCTCTGCACCACGTCACCATCACGTGTGTTGTGTGCATTGTATCATAAAACAATAATCAATGTAACATAAATGCTGCTCAGTTAATGTGCCATGTCATCTAGCTTTAAAAACTATTATAGTAACTTCACTATAGAATCTAAGCACTGAGAGTCCATAGCTATGCAAAAATCCCACAGATCTTTCACCAGTATACAGACCAAAGTTACTACAACCCCACTTCGCTTCTGAGGGAAGAAAAGGGACATGTGCTTTGGCCCTTGTTGTTCTTTGCAGTTGTGCAGTACAACTGCTGCTAGCAAATTATATTTTCTTCATGAATAAGGGCATTTCGATTTGTGCCACCATTGAAGCCTATGGAGCTCTGCTAGTTTACCCCAGCTGAGAATCTAGCTCCAGCATGGAGTATTGAGATGCTCTTTCACTAACTTCTTCTGTTATTCCAAAATTTATGGCAGTTGTGAGACAGATACTGGTAGTGTTGGTAAGCAACACAGCTCCATATTAAAGAAAAAGCCAATTGCCTCATTGAGAAAACAGTGAGCTAAGACGTGGTTCAAGAATAAAAATAAACAGCAAGTAGTGTGATGGTTAGGAAGACCTAGACACCAGCTGGCATTAACTTGCACTGTTGTAGGATATTAAAGAGTTGCTGTTACTGCTGCTGCAGTTGCAATGGCAGCTGGAAATTCTGGAAATGAGGAATTTGGTAACAGTGCAGTAAGGTGCTGTTTTGAAGTTCTTCTAAGGATTAGCTCATCGAGAGTAATGCTTGTTCCTGTCACCTGCAAATCACTGTCACCCAAGAAAAAGCCAAACACCTGCTCATTGCAGTGCAATATTACTTTGACATACAAAATGTGGAACTATTACTACTGTTCTGATCTCCATTCTTCTTTACTTAAAGACAGGCCTCTACCATCAACCCTCTCCTTTCCTCTCTTTGTTATGCTTCATTTAGCTCAAAGAGAAGGAAGTGGAAGAATGCCAACTCCTGCCCACTTCATCTACTACAACATCACTTTGCATGTGTATGCTAAGGCCCACAATAATAGTGAATCCACATCTGATATTCCCATAGTCACAAGAAGAGACAGGATATAACCTGCATGCAATGGTCTCTCATTAAGTAAAAGTGATCTTTGCTGGGTCAACTATGTTTCTGTCACAAAAGACTGAGTGAAGATAGAGGCCTTCACCATTCATTTAAAACTCATACACCCACCATCGGCCTCTGATGCTGAGCAAGTTCTTGTTGCAAACAATGAGGGCAATGTTTTTTAAACCAACAGTACTGTGATCAATATCCTACTTACTGCTAATACCCCTACACCTTTGGCTGCTACAACTGTCTGCTGACCACATCTCTCCACCACTATTTAGACAAATTTGGCTTTCAGCAATATTACTACAGGTGACCAAATAGAAGTAACTAGAACTCCAACATATGTTGTACCTCAGCTAGTGAACTGAATGCCCCAATAACAACTCTGTGGATGAAATGAGACAATCACTATGCTCTCAGATGAACACACACCGATAACTTGTATTTTGTGAGTCATAGTAGTTGTTCTTCTGAGGATTCTGACTATCCTGAATTGAGGATGAGGCTACAAAGGAAGATTCTACATTGCATACATTGCAGTCCCCTACTGAAAAGGAATAAGCTGTGCATTTGTGCTGCTTAAAAAAAAGCATTCTTCCCTCACTATCTCTTCCTGGACTCAGTAGGATTTGATATAGCAATAATGGATTATCCTGTGCCCATCTGAGACCACCATATTATGTCTTCTGAAGCCAAGGGAATGCTGGGCACATAGACAGTTTATAAGGGCAACTAGGATATCAGACGCGGGTGGCAGCTGCTTCGGCAACTTTCTATTTTTCACTCCACTCAACACTGCCCAGCAATGGAGGGACTAGGACTGAAGATTTTACAGACTCTACCCACTAGAGAAGTCTTGCACACATTGTTTCTATGCCAATCCAGCCCCAGGCTGAACTATGCATTCTGATATAGGAATTCTGCTACTTCCTGGAACCACTCAAAACTTGTTGCCAGCTGCCAATATGAATTAGGGGAAAGAAAATATCAGACTGGACTGATTTCACAAGTCCAGCTTTTGAATTCCTAAATTGCTGATTGACAAGTGGATGTTATCATCAAATGTTTTGCATGGCAGAAATATGACAGATCCAAGATCCTAATGGCTACCATAAAAAAGAGCCTCTGGCATTTTTGAAAGTGATTTTTCCAAGATTTATGTACATTTATGCACGTTGTCCTGCTGGAGACATGGTGAAAAATGGCCCTGTTGTAAATGGGTGTGACTTCCATTGATGTCACTGGAATACATCCCACTTACATCAGGTTGAATTTGGCCCTCTGTGGATAAGGAATTGGCTGAAGACTAAAATGCGCCATCCTTCATCTGCAATGCTCTTGTCATAGAATCATAGAAGATAGGGTTGGAAGAGACCTCAGGAGGTCATCTAGTCCAATCCCCAGCTCAAAGCAGGACCAACACCAACTAAATCATCCCAGCTAGGGCTTTGTCAAGCTGGGCCTTAAAAACCTCTAAGGATGGAGGTTCCACAACCTCCCTACGTAACCCATTCCAGTGCTTCACCACCCTCCTAGTGAAATAGTGTTTCCTAATATCCAGCCTAGACTTCCCCTACTGCAACTTGAAACCATTGCTCTTTGTTCTGTCATCTGCTACCACTGAGAACAGTAGAGCTCCATCCTCTTTGGAACCCCCCTTCAGGTAGTTGAAGGCTGCTATCAAATCCCCACTCACTCTTCTCTTCTGAAGACTAAACAAGCCCAGTTCCCTCAGCCTCTCCTCGTAAGTCATGTGCCCCAGCCCCCTGATCATTTTCATTGCCCTCTGCTGGACTGTCTCCAATTTTTCCACATCCTTTCTGTAGCAGGTGGCCCAAAACTGGACGCAATACTCTAGATGTGGCCTCACCAGTGACGAATAGAGGGGAATAAACACTTCCCTTGATCTGCTGGCAATGCTCCTACTAATGCAGCCCAATATGCCATTGGCCTTCTTGACAACAAGGGCACAATGTTGACTCATATCCAGCTTCTTGTCCACTGTAATCCTCAGGTTCTTTTCTGCACAACTGCTGCTTAGCCAGTCAGTCCCCAGCCAGTTATCTCATCATAGAAGGCAATCAGGATGGTCAGGCATGACTTGCCCTTGGTGAATCCAGGTTGGCTGTTCCTGATCACCTTCCTCTCCATCAAGTGCTTTAAAATGGTTTCCTTGAGGACCTATTCCATGATTTTTCCAGGGACTGAGGTGAGGCTGACTGGTCTGTAGTTCCCTGGGTTCTCCTTCTTCACTTTTTTAAAGATGGGCACTATATTTGCCTTTTTCCAATCATCTGGGACCTCCCCAGATTGCCACAAATTTTCAGAGATAATGGTCAATGGCTCTGCAATCACATCAGCCAATTCCCTCAGCACCCTCGGATGCATTAGATCTGAACCCAGGGACTTGTGCATGTCCAGCTTTTCTAAGTAGTCCTTAACCTGTTCTTTCACCACTGAGGGCTGCTCACCTCTTCCCCATATTGTGTTGCCCAGGACAGCAGTATGGGAGTGGACCTCGTCTGTGAAGACCAAGGCAAAAAAAGCAGTGTATACTTCAGCTTTTTCCACATCATCTGTCACTAGGTTGCCTCCCCCATTCATTAAGGGTCCTACAATTTCCCTGACCTTTTTCTTGTTGCTAACATACCTGTAGAAACCCTTCTTGTTACCCTTCACATCCCTTGCTAGCTGCAACTCCAGTTGTGTTTTGGCCTTCCAGATTACACCCCTGCATGCTTGAGCAATATTTTTATACTCCTCCCTAGTCAGCTGTCCAAGTTTCCACTTCTTGTAAGCTTCCTTTTTGTGTTTAAGCTCACCGAAGATTTCAAGCCAAGCTGGTCGCCTGCCATATTTTATATTCTTTCTGCACATTGGGATGGTTTGTTTCTGCATCCTCAATAAGTTTTTTAAAAAAGCCTTCTTTGTCCTGTTGGTATGTTTCCTGTGAGATGTCCAGCCAAACCTTTCCTTCCTCTCTTCCTTCCTAGTGGTGGTGCCCGGTGATAGCAGTTTGATAGTTTGTCCTGTCTATCAACTACATTACAATCTCCTGGGTTTCATGATGTTTACAATGAAATACAGAGTACAAATTAATTTATCAGAACCTTTCTCTGACAAACACCAAGAGGCTTTTCATGGCCGAACCATACAGGAGAACTACAGAGGAGAAAAATGCAGCAAATCAAGATAATATTTTGTGCCAGTAGGTCCATGGCTGGTAGAGGTGAATAATAATGTATCTGATTAAACTAAGCTGTTTTCCTACTTGTGGAATGCTTTTGCAGTCTCCTGAAATGTATGTGCCATTCAAAATTATGTGACAAACATCTTCTGAATTTTGTCAATCTATGGATTGGCTCAGATTACTGAAAATTTCAACTGTGTTTCTTAGTTCTTAATCAGTTCCAACTGGATGAGGGCAAAATCACTTGTGGAATGAAAGCTTGAGTATCCAAATTTAGATTTGCATTTCCACAGAGGCATATTCTCGAAACTTTGAAATGTATTTACTATGAATATTTGGGCCAGTAAAACTCAGTCACACAAAAGGGAAACAACAATAGCTGAACTGAATTCATTAAAAATAATTAGAGCCAATATTTATGAAAAAATGGCTTCCCTTATTTCATGAGATGTAATGCCTGGAAACAATTAATATCTCTGTTGCCTGATTCTTTCTTGTTATTTATGTACCATACTGGGTGGTTAATATTTCCCTAAATACTAGATTTAGTGCATTTTTCAGTACATTCAATGTGTTGTATATTAATTTGCAAATATTAGCACTTTTCTCATCTCTTTGTCAACTGGTCACTGGTTGGGTGTTAGTTATGTTACTTATAAGTCTCTCTCTCATTTTTTTTTCATTATTTGTATAACACAGGCTTCCTTTTAGGTGGAAAAACATATTTGTAATAAGAGTTGCTATGATAATTAGCATTTTGATGTGAACATCAATATACTTGGTCTTTTTCAGGCTAAGGAGAAAGTGATCTCCAGAACTGAAGACCCATCATTGATCATGTCCTTGTCATACAAACCTAGGGCCTGCCAGCTTGAGAGTCCAAGCTGATCTTAACTGCCAGAGGTGGTCTCCAAGCCAAATCATAAAAACTCTATAGATTAAGTCCAACACCAGGAATTCCTCCCAGAAATGAAATGGGAATCTGTGTCATCTGTGGCATACATGTGTAATATGCTTCATATACAAAACACTGCTAAGTAAATGGAAACAGAGGCACTCTGCCTTAGCTAGAATTTCTGAGTGGTCTTCAAGGGTAAACCCATGTAGAGTGCACTGCACTAATCCAGCTAGGAGGTGACAATGACATGGATAATCATGCCAAGGTCTACAATGAGAGGAAAAGCTGCAGCCTGCTTGCCGAGTGAAGCTGAAAAAGTGAACTATTGGCACCACTGCTACCTGTACTCCCAGAAACAACCAATGATCTAGCAGAACTCCTAGACTGTAAATGTTAGACACATAGCATACTCCTTAGTTAAGCCTTCTCTGGCTGTTTCTGATCAGGATTACCTTTGTCTTTTCTGAACTGAGTATCAGCCAACTAGCTCTTATCCAAGCTCCAATCGCACCCAGACTCTGGGAAAGATGAATGACTGAACCAGATTAAACAAATGTAAACTGAGTATCATCCACATTCTAATGGCACTGCAACCCAAGCAGTTTAATTCTCTCTTTATTGATCAGGTGCAGTGATAAAAGAACTCCACACTTGGCAGCCATGGGACAAAAGACCAATTGCCTGCTACCATTCCTCTGAGTCCTGTGAATTCATTTATCGCTGTCAGGTCCGAGATGTGTTAACACTTCATGGCCAACTGCATTAAAAGCAACTGATACAACTAAAGAATCCTCATGGAAATGTGATCTTTATCCATTGTCAGAAGGAGACCATCAACTAACAAACCTATGCGGTTGATGCACCATATCCAGGCCTAAAACTAGATCAAAAAAGGTCAAGGAAATTTGAGCTCTCTGGGTATTGCCAGTTGCTTTATCACACTCTCTCAGTAATGCTCCTTAACAAGGAGGATTAGAGAGGAGGCAATAACTGGTAAGATCATCAACACCCAGAAATAGTTTCTTAAACTAATTGCAGTGCAAGTTCTTTAAGGCCATTTTATTATATGTAGGTACAGTGCTTAGCACAATGGGCCCTGTTCCGTGGTTGGAACCTCTAGATGCTACCACAATGAAAATAATAATATAGGATAACGTGAAGCCTGAGTGAAGTGCTGAGTTTTGTGTTGTCTAATGACAGATCAATACTATAAAAATGAAACAAATACAGCTATGTCATATAAAGCCTAATTTGGTCAGCAACAAAACCAGGAATTAGTTGGAAGAATTCCTAGGGCTTTCTTTCAGGAATTGATGACGAAGGTATGATAAACTGAAATGAGTGCAAATTTTGCCAGCAACCAGAGTGAGAATATTGGTCCACAGTCCACTCGCCAATGCTTTGATAATTAAAATGACCTGAAGCCAGCTGAATATCAAACATCAGGTGAAATTATTAGACAAGGGCAATCCAATCCCCCCAGCAGCCACCCACATAACGTTGTCACTATCAGTGGACCTATGTACAGAACAGCAAATGCTACAATAACCATGTCAGCCAAGCTAAGTGCAGACAAGTGAGCACAGCAGTATTAATGATTGCAATCCTCTGAACACACGCAGCCAGGTATCACAGAAAGCAAGCCATGGAAGTTATTAATTGAACTCTATCGTGGATGTAGGGATCTTGTAATTGGTAATACACAGAACACATGCCCCTTGTGGTTAGCAAAATCAAACAGAAAGGTATTGGGGCCATTGCTGATTGAGATTGCTGCTAATGGCTTTCTAAGGAAGGCAGGGTGCCAGCTTCTCTCATTAGGTGGTTATGCCTGTGTTCAAGAAATCATTGCTTAGACTTTAAATTCTAGCTATATGCTTGTGCTCTTTTTAAGCAAGGGTACTGAGAAAGTTGTAGTGGAGTTAAATTTGGCACCAGATCTAGCCATCAGATAGACTTTTCATGTTCAAAGCCCTGCATACATTAAGTAATTAATCATCACAAAATCCCTTTGAGGTTGGGGAGCAAACGTAATTACCATGCCTCAATTTACAGATGATAAATCAGGAAGATGAAGTGGTTTCCCCAAAGCCACAGAGCAAGTCAGTGGCAAGTCCAAGACTTCCTAAAACATCCTGCACTCTCTCCTCCAATCTAAACTGACTCTCAGATTTCCTTGCTCCCTTCCAGACAGGCTTTCAGTCTGGGTATGGAATAAAGACCAAAGTGGTCTCCCATTGGCTGATGGTCTCCCTAGTGATGGTCAAAGTCTAACAGTCCATGCTGATTCTTTTAGCTCTATCAACAATCTTTGAGCATGAGATTTTCTTGGCTTGTCTGGAGACCCTGGCAAGGTTAGATGGGATCACAGTGAAATAGTCCTATTTTTATAATTCAGAGATTCCAGAGGGTTGTGTTGATTCTAGGCTTTCTTATGTGGGGTTCCATGAGGATTTCTGCAGTCAGCCATTCAAAATGTATATGAAGCCACTAGGGGAATTTGGGATGTGGTGCCATTATTATGTGGATGACACAGAGCTTTACATCTCTTTTTTATTTAGCCCAGATGGGTTCCCTTTGCTTTCCTAATAACTGGATAAGATTGGGACTTAGATAAGAGTTAGCTGACACTCAATCCAGATACAAGAGTTGAAGCTGGATGGTTGGGAAGAATAGTTTCAAAGTTAGTTATGGACAATGTCTGGCCCTAAGATTGAGGGCATTTAATTACTCTCTGTCAGTGAGCTACTACTGATTCCCCAAATGCTCCTGGAGTTCCAGGTGGCTGTGTGAAGACACCATTTTTTCATCAGGCTTAGCACAATATTTGCACCAACTTTTTTTTGACATTGCAATTCATGCCCTGGTGGCCTACAGATTGGATGAATACAGTGCACTCTACATGGATCTATGACTGAAGATGCTTCGAAAGCTAGAGGAGGTGCAGAAAGCATCAGCCTGTTTATTTAGTGGTGCTAGCTGCCAGAAACATCTCATACCAGTGCTCCATAGACTGCCATGGCTTTCTCTTCACTTCTGGTCGCAATTCAAGGCTTTCATAGCTTGAGTTCAAGATGCTGAAGCCCATTATGAGTAGAGATAATGATCATGTGTTCATGCAAACTTGAAGAAAAATGATCTTTTAAAACATCATTAGTACTTTAGAGTTTTTGTGGAACAGGTGTTTTTTAAAACTAATTTGATGAAATCCATCAAGTGCTAAGTACTACACATATATGAATATTAAAGGTTATTCTGCACAACCACCCACAAATTAATATGAAATAAGATTAAATGTGTAACACAAACTGATAAAAACACTCAAGATATTCAAAGTTAAATCTTAAAAGTACAGAACAAATTAGCCCCATTGGCAACAGAAAGGAACTGGGCATTGGTCTCAGTTCAGAATTTACTGGCTTTTATTGGTTTGTGTCACAGCATAAATACAATTTTTCTAAACTAAATTATAGGTCTGGTTAAAAATTTCCCACCAAAACTTTTTTTTCCTCCATAGCAAATTGAGTTTTCATCTAAATAATTTTTTTGCAGAGGTATCCACTTTTCCTTTTTGATTTTTTGAAAACCTAATTTTTTTTTGCCAAAATCTGTAGTTTTTGGCTGAAATTTTTTTTTTGGCAACTGAGAACCAAATTATTTCTGGTATTTGGGTTTTTGACTTTTCATGAGAAATTCTAAATATTTTGAAAAAAAAAAGTATTGCCCAACCAGTTCTATTAAATTCCCTTGCCTTGCATTATTAAAAAATGTATGAGATTATAAATAACTGTCATTCACCTAAAACATTCAAAATTACACCTCGGTCCTGCAAGCTGCTCTTTGTAGGTCAGTAGGATGCCACCTGGGCACAGGCCAGCCTGCAAAAACTCCTTTGTAGAATCAGAGCCTGAAGGTCCAAAAGTTTAAATAATGGCATTTGCTTGAGTTACACAAATGGCTTGCGAGAAAGAGCTATAAAAAAATCTAGACTGAAATTTTCATGCCTATGGGTGTAAATTGGGTACCTAAATCCATATCAAGGGAGCTAAAGGTCTTCCACTGGATTTAGGTGCCTAACTTTAGGCGCACATGTTTGAAAATTTTCACTTCACTAGCTTGAAACATATAAGCAATTGCCTAGTAAATGAGCTTAATGTGTAATTATATACTTGGAATGCCTATTATGTAGATAGATGGCCTGCCAGGTGTTGTCTATTCTCATCTGCAGGCCTTGCTTGTCCCTAGTGCTGATGAAAAAAGATACAAAGCAGCAGGATTTTCCTTCAGATACACTGTACTCACTATGTGTTGAAAGAAAATTTCTCTCTTACCTTGGTCCTGGTGGTGGTTTGCCCCCCTCAATCCCTCTAAGAGAAATAATGGAAGCTGAACAATAGAAAGTGAACTTATATCAGCTAAGACTCAACTGTGGAACTCCATTCTCTCAGGCCATATGAGACTCTCTGCCAATTGCTCTGTACTCTAAGGTGGTGTATACATTTTCAGAGGATGGTGCATAAACTGCATTCAAGCCCTGAGTATGGGAAAACTGGCAGAGTCCTGAGAGAAGTTGCCAAGAATGAGCCTGACCTGATAGAAGGTCATGTTTGATTGTTCAACTTTCAGTAACTTGCTGAAAGACCTGGCTAAATAATGCCCAAAGATGGAGGGCCTTATTGAAGTTTGACTCTGTCCCTACTCATTGACGTCAGTGGGATGGAATATGGCTGAGCAGGAAATGAATAAATAGATACATCAACCGAGGAAACGGTAAGGGGTTTTGAGCCTCATTCCTGTCAGACACCATATAAACCAGTTCAAGTGAATAATCATTGTCCTGTAGCATGTCATCATTCCATCCCACAATCTTTTAAACTCATTGTGTCTACCTGGGTACTCATGTGGCCTATGTTACTTACTTTCTGAGCATCTCACAGGCATTTATCCTCATGACACACCGATGTGGTAGAGAAATATCATTCCAGTTTTCATGATGGGACCTGAGACACAGAGTAGCTTACATGACTTGCTCAAGGTTACACAGGAAGATTGTAGCTGATTTAGATACCTAACCCAGATCTCCTGAGTCCTAACTCAGTGTCCATCTACTAGATTGCCCTTCTACCTCCTCCCATTTTAGGTACTGGCTTATTGACTCCTACCCTATCATCCAGTATGATACTGTATGCTGATCTCACACATTGTTCTTGGTTTAAAACAGGACTCAGGAGGAAAGGAAAGAAAACATTCAGACTACTTCTGAGGGTGAATGTCTTAACAGATCCATACTGCAAACCTGTGTAACATGTCTGCATGGCCAGTCTGTGACTCTTGCGGGGTCCACCTAGCACTTAATGCAAATTGGAAGTTGGCAGTTACCCCACCAAATAGATGATTATTAAAATGTTTTTTAGTCTCTCTATTTGCTTCTCAGATGTCACGGTTACCTGCAGAGTTATTGTTACAAGCTGCTGAATGTATTTTCGTCAGTCTGTTACCTGTCCTTATTCCACCTGCCATTTATTTGAACATTATTATCTTAGTGGGATACATATTTTAGGGCCACATCCTGCTCTCATTGAAGTCAGTGGAAATTTTTCCACGAGCTTCAACGATAGCAGGCTGTGAGGCTCCCTGGTAATTTCCCAGGTATTGACACCTGAACAACCAGGAAGTATAGTGAAAAGAAAAGAGAGAACAATAATTGGAAGCATTGTTAAAATATAACAGGCTACATCCCACCTTCTGTTGTGCTGGTGTACAAGTACCTGGCGAAGAGTGAGAGTAGAGGACAGGCAAAGTCTACTGCAACCAAGCAGGATACTTTCTTAGTGCCTCTATGAATGGGGAACAATGATTATACTTACATACTTCCTAGGGGTATTCTGAAGATTAGTGTTTGCAGAGCACCTTGGGATCCTTGAATAAAAGTTACTATAGACGTGCATACAGAAATGATGGTAGTTTTTGAGAGATTCTGGTTTGTACTGGTAGTTTTAATGAGGCTCTCTGATTACTTTTGCAATTTTAGCTTTCATGCCTGTTATCTAGATTAACACCTTGACAAATGTAATTTGGTCTGATTTCCGGGTTAAATGAAGGCAAAAGAAAATATGAAGCTGATGAAGCTTCCATTTTGTTTAACTTCAAATAACTCAAAAATGGACACACCATTAGTTTATTTCACAAAGCTTTGATTCCTTGCTGGAATATCGTACGATAAAATGAGCCTGGAGCAAATCCTGTTTTGGTATTGACACAGCCTGTCATGAACTGGTATGAACAATGCCACAATAATAATGAACTAACTAGCTTTTTCCCATCTCATGCCCTTGCAGGCTTAAAAAGATCATAGCAACCTTCAGAAATCTCCAAACACTTGGGCTACAAGGTGTCACATAGCAGAACAGCATAGAGTTTCCTTCTTTAACCATCACTTAATTTTGGAAGAACAAAGCTGTTGTGCAAACGTTTAAAGAAACTGAACAATGAAATTACTCTGATATTAAGCCCGTATTAAAGCTGAATAGAGAATGGTATTTCAGCCTCTTACATTGGAATGCCATGCTGCTGGGGTCACAGGTGAACCCACTTTTCAGCACAATGGCTGTAGTTAGAAGTGGTTTTCAAATGCCAAAGGAAATTAAAATTTTCAGTTAAAAATACCGTATTGTCCTGAGTATAGGCCGCACTTTTCCCCCCTAATTTAAGTCTTTAAATTAGGGGTGCGGCCTATAATCAGGAACTTGAAAAAAAACAATAAAAATACTTCAAATCCCAGCCGCGGCGGGGAATCAGAGCGCTCTGGGCTGCCCGCCGCGGCGGGGAGCCCAGAGCGCTTTCAATCCCAGCCGCAGCCGGGAATCAGAGCGCTCTGGGCTGCCCCAGCAGTGTCCCCGCCTCCCCCGCCACCCGGCCCCGGCCCCGCGTACTCGCCTCCACCGGCCCTGGCCTCGAGCCGCCCGGCTCCAGCCCCGGGCACGTCCCCGCCCCGCTCCGGCCCCAGGCCCACGTACCTGCCTCCGCCAGCCACGTCCCCGCCTCCCCTGCCGCCCGGCTCCACCCCGGCTGCGTCCCCGCCTCCCCCGCCACCCGGCTCCAGCCCCGTGTACCCGCCTCTGCGGGCCCCAGCCTCAGGGCCGCGGGGGGGGGGGAGCAAAGGGGGCAATTTGCCCCCGGGACCCCCACGAGAGTTTTTCGGGGCCCCCAGAGCGGTGTCCTTCACTCGTTCCGGGGGGCCCGGAAAACTCTTGCGGGGCCGGGCGCAGGAGCTTCTTCTGCTCCTGGTCTTCGCCTGCAGGGGGGGGGCCTTCCGCTCCGGGGCGGAATGACCCCCCCACTGGCGAGTTACCGCCCAAGCAGGACCCGCTGCCGAAGTTCAGCCCGGTCTTCGGCGGTAATTTGGCGGCGGGGGGCCCTTCCATTCCAGGACCCGCCACCGAAGTGCCCAGAAGACCCGCGGCGGGGCCTCCCGCCGCCGAATTACCGCCGAAGACCGGGCTGCACTTCAGCGGCGGGTCCCGCTTCGGCGGTAATTCAGCAGCGGGGGGGCCCCGCGGCAGGGCTTCGGGACACTTCAGCGGCAGGTCCCAGAATGGAAGGGCCCCCCCCCCTGCCAAAGACCCTGGGCCCCCGGAATTCTCTGGGCGTCCCCCACCGCCCGGTGCCGGCCCTGGCCGCGCGTCCCCCACCGCCCGGCGCCGGCCCAGGCCGCGCGTCCCCCCCCGCCCGGCGCCGCATCGCCCGTCCCCCGCCGCCCGGCTCTGGCCCCGCATCCCTTCCCGGCTGCCCTACTCTGGCCGGCCAGCTACCTGGCTCTGGCCGTCCGGCTCCCGCCACATATTTTAAGTTAAAAAAAGTTAAAAATTTAATTTTTTTAAAATAGCACCAAACTTTAAGGGTGCGGCTTATAATCAGGAGCAGCCTATACTCGGAACAATACGGTACATTCTTAGGTGATAGATTTGTTTATTGCTATTTCTGTAGTACTCATCACTGTAGTATCTTAGGCCCAGATTCTGCCACAATTACTAATGTTGAGTAGCACATTGCTCTATAAATGGTCCCATTAACTTCAGTAGGGCTAATATTGGAGTAAGGTACTGTACAACATGAGCAAGGGTATCAGAATAAGGCTCTGAGTGTCTACATGGTGAGTTATGTACCTTACACATTTTTATCTAGTATCACTCCATCCCATTCGCAGAATGAGGATACAGGTACTGGAGTTGAGAAGACAAATTCTCATGACTTCTAAATCTCTGCTATTTACTAAAAAGGGTTTTGTTCCTATATGAATAGTCTCTGAAGTCTAATGGCGATGAACTGCTTTGAGTGGCAATGAAGGTATAAGCTATGGGTGACAAAATACATCAGGTGCAGCTCTTTGAAGCAATTCAAAGGAATGTTTCTGTATTTTGCCAGGGATGCAGTTGGACACATCTGCAAGGAGGCAAATGAAATGGTTTCTCTGACGAAATAAATACCTGAAACCCTTTACTAACAACTTTTTGTTGCCAGTCTCTTAGTCAAATCCAGAGTGCATGCAACAGAACTGTTCATAATTTTCTAGCTAGTTTAAAGGGCCAGCCTCTATCATTGTTTACATGTGTAATAACTTCAAGAAATGCTGAAACTCCTCAAAATGTGTTTTTTTTCCATGTATTGTTGCAGATTGCAAAATGGGGCCCATTTCACCAAACATTCGCCATATTTCTTAGTTTTTTCACTTGAAAGTGGGATCCGTTTCTCATAAAAAAGGCCCATTTCTGAGCCAATGGTGCCTTTGAAATTCCAGTGTCAGAACCTGAAATTTTGCACCTTCTCAATGCAGAAATTTGAAAAAGTGCTTAAGTGATTTTGGTGCCCAAGTCCCACCTTCAGAAGTGACTTATGTACTTAGGAGCCTAAGTCTCATTTGAAAATGGGACTTAGGAAATTTTGGGAATTTCCCTCTTCACCAAATTTTGAGGAAAGGCAAAATTTATGGGAAAAGAAACCACTTGAAGGAAATTAGTAATGATTTTTCTATGAAATTTAGTGGAAAAAAATGTCACCAGTTTTGCACAGCTCCCTGTTACAAACTTTGGATCCTATAGGGGTTTGTTCTGAAACCGATGAAGTCAGTGTGCATGCAATTCTTAGTCCTTACTAGTAAATGTGAGTTTTACCTGAGTAAAGACACAACAAGAGCTGCAAAATTTGGCCCATTTTAATGTACTAAAAGCAATAATGAGAAAGTATGAGTATTGAGGTGATAATTCAACTCTTGTTATGCATAAAGCCAAGGGAAGAGCATTACCTAATGCGACAGAGTATGACTCATACTATAATTCAAGACAATAAAATGTCTTGTAACCTATGTAAAATGTTATAGAATGAATTTTAGTTTTGGAATCACTCTATATTATAAGGTACACATAACATTTTAAATTCTTTTAACTATTGACTATGTACTATCATTTTAAATATCATCTGATCATAACGTTATTTCTATTTTTTTCACTAGCCCCATATTTTAAATGGTAATTAAACATGGTGATCTCACATATCTCACAAAACTTAACCCTCAAATCTGCATTATTCAATATCTATCTGAAGTTTTCGGGAGAAGTGGTGAGACAATATGTGCTGAAGTGCAGGCAGTGTGTATTCAAATACAAACTGTTCATCACTTTGCAGGAAAAGGGGAACCCAGCTTTGTCAATGCTCCATGCAGAGTCAATAGGAGTTTGACATTCCAAATAATGGCAGGATACTTTTTGAAACACAGTAGTGCAATTAATATATACAATAATATGAATATTTGTCTGGTCATCAAATTTAATTCAGGGTATGATGCCCTCTTACTTTACTTTCCATGCTAATGGAAAATCAAATGCATGGAGCTCATTTCATACGGTCTTACGGGCCTGATCCAAATACCACATGGGGCATTGATACTTCAGTTGAAGTCACTGAGATTAAGCTACTGAGGTCAATGGGAGTAGGTTCAGTCCCCTGAAGAGTGTTCCTCTATACTAAGAAATTATTCTCCGCCTTTAATGTGAACAATGCAGATGGACAGTAAAGTCTGTTGAATAGAATTGGTGGACAGCTTTCCAGTGAAAAAAGTTTTAGACAATTTTTTTTTAAATCAAAACGAATATTTTTGCATAAAGCTTTATCCTGCCCATGTGGACAAAACACAGTTATAAACATTTTAGACCCTGCCATTTCAGAATGTTCTAATCACCCCTGCTGCCATATACAGGTATACAATATGACTAAAAAAGCTGTTCTGGATTGCTCTGAACTAGGCATATGGAATATTGTACCTGAGAACAGACAATGGCCCTGATTTTTTTTTTCACCCAGTCTGGTATAAACCATCAGTCCACTGAAATATAAAACTGGTGAGAGAATAGAATCAGGTGCCATGTCAGCACATGTATGAGTTGAATACTGACTATATTTGACACTGAGTGAGGATCTGGTAATTCTTTCTACAGTCAGATCCTCTCACTCAAGCACCAGTAAACACTGAAGGACAGAATTTGGTATAAAGTTAAGTGTCCATAGAACAAGAAATAGTACCATTAGATTTACTCTTACTTCCCCGATGTGGTTCGGTGTCAGTGGGAACTGTGTATGAGAAAAAAAGGCCCATTGTGCACACAGGCCTGCTAACATTTTACACTAATGCATGTGGGTTTCCAAAAAAGGTAACCTCAAGCCCTAAATTTCTACCCAAGGGAGCATCTCAGAGATAACATGAAAAAAAAAGCCATGAAGTCAAAGGTAGCTTATTGGCAAAGCAGGGGCATGCACAGGAATAAACATTTGGCCACTTTTGGAGGGGCACTTTCTGTGCCCCCCACAGCCGGAGGAGCTGGCTCTCCTCCCCTCCCCTCATCCAGCCCCACAGAGGCTGGAAGAGCTGGTTCTTTCCGTCATGGTCCGAGGGCCAGGGGAGCTCACTCTCCCCTGGCAGCCGGAAGAGCTGGATCTCCCCCTACGGCCCCAGGGCCAGAAGAACTGTCATCTTCCATCCCAGCCCAGGCTGGAGGAGCTTGCTCTCCCTGCCCTGGTCTAGGAGGAGTACTGTGCCCCCACTGATTGGGGGGGCCTGTGCCCCTGCTTGCCCGCCTTGTGCACGCCTAGTGCAACAAGGAAATTCAGCAGTGAAAGGATGGCCTTTCATTGAGGCAACTACTAATGGAAACAAACGTCACCCAGGAGATCAGGCTAAGTCACACAGGTGAGGGCAGTGTGCTACAAAGCACATGCAATTGCACACGAGTTCTGTCCAATGCAGATCTTTCCCCAGTCCAAACTACCAACTTGCCTCCTCCTAAGTGAAGAACCTTCAACTTCATGGTATTTCACTGTACTTTTGTGGAAATGGACAAAATTGTGTCCAATGAAACAAAAAACATGAGACATTAACAAGACAGGATGCTTTTAGCACCCCAAACATTTCTTTACAGGGTGAAAAACTGTATGAGAGTCACTGCTTTTCTAGTGTTTGTCTGTGGTGCCAATATAGTACAGGAAGGAGTGAACAGGCAAGGCCTAACATTTGAGCAGCACACAGATCCTGTTTTGTTGTTGAATATAAAAAGGTATTGTAAAATTCATAAGAAGTTTTTTTAATGGCTAAGGGTGAAACCTTCCCATTAGATTCAGGAGGCATAGCTGAGATAAGCAACAGAAATTACAATCTTTGTAATCAGAAATGGAGACCCTTTGCTTCTTCAATAGAGCAGCTCCAGAAACATAGGTTAAAGCAGCCAGCACAACAGATTTTCACTGGCTGTAGTGGCTCTCATGGGGGACATGAAGTCTGGCCAAAAGAGTGTGTTGTGCCACCACACTTCACAGATGCAGACCTCACTGAGACACTAGATAGGGGCAGCACTCTATCAACTATTGCTGAACTCACCATGTATGAGAGAAAAGCAACACTGGCTGCCATTAAAAAGTCATCATTTGCTAAGTACCGACAGTAGTATTTGACATACTGAAAATCCCCAGCATGCTGGGAACGAGAAATAATTGTGGTAACTGGGCAGTACCTGTTAGCAAATGTTGACCTTTTGATGGCTGCCTCTGCCCTTAGTTCCAAATTCTCTTCCAAAGGTGACAAACTTTAATGGCACTTTAAATAAATGGGTATCCATGAAAAGAAGGGATGGAGAGACACCTGCTAGCACGGTACTACCTGGCTGGCACAAAACAAATTCCCATCCAACAGTTCCCATTTTTTTCACTTCAGTGATACGCATTTATCATAATGTGTCCCTAGAATCAAGAGCACACAATTAAAATGATCATAGAATCATAGAATATCAGGGTTGGAAGGGACCTCAGGAGGTCCAACCCCCCTGCTCAGAGCAGGACCAATTCCCAACTAAATCATCCCAGCCAGGGCTTTGTCAAGACTGACCTTAAAAACCTCTAAGGAAGGAGATTCCACCACTTCCCTAGGTAACCCATTCCAGTGCTTCACCACCCTCCTAGTGAAAAAGTTTTTCCTAATATCCAACCTAAACCTCCCCCACTGCAACTTGAGACCATTACTCCTTGTTCTGTCATCTGCTACCACTGAGAAGAGTCTAGATCCATCCTCTTTGGAACCCCCTTTCAGGTAGTTGAAAGCAGCTATCAAATCCCCCCTCATTCTTCTCTTCTGCAGACTATACAACCCCAGTTCCCTCAGCCGCTCCTCATAAGTCATGTGCTCCAGCCCCCTAATCATTTTTGTTGCCCTCTGCTGGACTCTTTCCAATTTTTCCACATCCTTCTTGTACTGTGGGGCCCAAAACTGGACACAGTACTCCAGATGAGGCTTCTCCAGTGTCGAATAGAGGGGAATGATCACGTCCCTCGATCTGCTGGCAATGCCCCTACTTATACAGCCCAAAATGCCGTTAGCCTTCTTGGCAACAAGGGCACACTGTTGACTCATATCCAGCTTCTCGTCCACTGTAACCCATAGGTCTTTTTCTGCAGAACTGCTTCCTAGCCATTCAGTCCCTAGTCTGTAACAGTGAATGGGATTCTTCCGTCCTAAGTGCAGGACTCTGCACTTGTCTTTGTTGAACCTCATCAGGTTTCTTTTGGCCCAATCCTCTAATTTGTCTAGGTCCCTCTGTATCCTATCCCTACTCTCCAGCATATCTACCACTCCTCCTAGATTAGTGTCATCTGCAATATCTATTAATGAGGATATTGAACAAAACCGGCCCCAGGACTGACCCTTGGGGCACTCCGCTTGAAACCGGCTGCCAACTAGACATGGAGCCGTTGATCACTACCCGTTGAGCCCAACGAGCTAGCCAGCTTTCTATTCACCTTATAGTCCATTCATCCAGCCCATACTTCTTTAACTTGCTGGCAAGAATACTGTGGGAGACTGTATCAAAAGCTTTGCTAAAGCTTTGCTAAAGTCAAGGAATAACACATCCACTGCTTTCCCCTCATCCACAGATCCAATTATCTCCTCATAGAAGGCAATTAGGTTAGTCAGGCATGACTTGCCCTTGGTGAATCCATGCTGACTGTTCCTGATCACTTTCCTCTCCTCTAGGTGCTTCAGAATTGATTCCTTGAGGACCTGCTCCATGATTTTTCCAGGGATTGAGGTGAGGCTGACTTGTCTGTAGTTCCCCGGATCATCTTTCTTCCCTTTTTTAAAGATGGGCACTACATTAGCTTTTTTCCAGTCATCCAGGACCTCCCCCAATCACCATGAGTTTTCAAAGATAATGACCAATGGCTCTGTAATCACATCCGTCAACTCCTTTAGCACCCTCAGATTCAGCGCATCCAGCCCCGTGGACTTGTGCTCATCCAGTTTTTCTAAATAGTCCTGAACCACTTCTTTCTCCACAGAGGGCTGGTCACCTTCTTCCCATACTGTGCTGCCCAGTGCAGCAGTCTGGGAACTGACCTTGTTTGTGAAGACAGAGGCAAAAAAATCATTGAGTACATTAGCTTTTTCCACATCCTCTGTCACTAGGTTGCCTCCCTCATTCAGTAAGGGGCCCACACTTTCCTTGACTTCCTTCTTGTTGCTAACATACCTGAAGAAACCCTTCTTGTTACTCTTAACATCTCTTGCTAGCTGCAACTCCAAGTGTGATTTGGCCTTCCTGATTTCACTCCTGCATGCCTGAGCAATATTTTCATACTCCTCCCTGGTCATTTCTCCAATTTTCCACTTCTTGTAAGCTTCTTTTTTGCGCCAGGATTTCACTGTTAAGCCAAGCTGGTCACCTGCCATATTTCCTGTTCTTTCTACACATCAGGATTTTTTCCCCTGCAACCTCAATAACGATTCTTTAAAATACAGCCAGCTCTCCTGTACTCCTTTCCCCCTCATTAGCCACTAGTTACTGGTTGAGCCCTACTGGAGTCTCAAACCCGCCCCCATAGACAAAGGGAAGGGATTGAATTGAAATCCACTGTTCTGATCATGTGCAACATGAGAGATCAGTCCACAGAAGTCTCTGACAGGAGGATTTCATCAGCAGACGTGGGGTGATAAATATGCATAGTATTTCTGTAGGTAATGAATTACTGATTCCATTAATGTGTGAGTAGGGAATCCCATAAATTGCTGGTCTTATACCGCAGACTTTCCTTCTGACTATGTAACAGGAAAATATAGCTTTTCCCTGTTTCTTTCTATACTCCACATTGTGGAGACACATTGCCTGATTCTCCTTACACTTACGCGAGCGTGACACAATTATTATTGCATTTGCAGTTAAGTAACTCCCGATTTACAGCAGTGTAAAGGAAAGGAGAACCAGGCCCAAGACTTCCCATTGCAAATATTTCATTTCAAAATACGGCATAGAAAATATTTAAGCAGGTGGCTAAAAATTTACTTTTCCTGAAAATTGATGTGAATAAATGCTTGAGTACTGGAATGCTCATAGCAAATAAACATAGGCCGCTCATGAACGTGGTTAACACAAAATTACCTTTGAAATAATACTCTTCCTTCATCTCTAGTGTTTGTATATATTATATAGATGGATGTGTTACAAATGTGAGATATTATCGGTTATTCACATATATCTTTTCAGAACAATAAGTGGGTTTCTTAATGTTTTTCAATAGGTTAGGAGCACTGATCTGTTACTTGAGGTTTTATCACTTGGGCTGAGGAGGGATGAGATGGAGTGGAATTGCTTCAGTAGGAGCATAAGCAGCTCAGAACATGTGAAAATAAGGCTCAGGAAAAGCATGGATGTTAAGACAGCCAGATGGGGCAGCCTGAAAGACGGTTTGGTCTAGTTTTTATGTTGGGTAGGAATTATTTTTATGGTGCGCTAAAGTGGAACTCAAAAAACAAATGCAGTTGATCTCATCCCCTATCATAGGGATGCTGTTACAGTGTTACCCATTCAGGTGAAATCCTGGCCCCACTGAAGACAATGGAAGCTTTGCCACTGATGTCAGTGGAGAGAGGATGTCAACCTGGATCTTTGCAAGCATTTTATACACATACTTGAGAAGCCTCCTCTGTTCCATCTGCTGTTGTACTATATTCCCAGGCTCCCTTACCCCTGACCTTATACATAATTGCTTCATGCTTGGTCCCCCTTCCCCCTAGCTGCTTTTGTCCAATCCGCCAAACTGAAAAAAATCTCCACGGGCTAATGGTTATTACAGCTGATTGTTTCTTGCCATTGGTGGCAGACACTGTGAAGAAGACAGTGAAATTGACTAAAAAGCCGTATAAAACATGCACAGGAAACAATCCACAGCTAAGAGAGACTTGACAGCCGCTAAGATGCATACTAGTGATTTTGCTTAGGCTTTGGCATCGTAAAGCAAGAGTACATCATCAGTGGGTATTTCTCTACTATTTGAGATGCAAGCTCTAGTCATAATTGCAGTGCTGCCTAGCAGTTGTAGCTGTAGTTTGCCTGAAACAGTGAGAAAGAGATATTAACACATAATAAATATCTCTGGCGTATGAATCTCAAAAACACACTGACATAATGAATTTGCTTTTGCTTTTCCCATTTCTATTGCCTTTTAACTGTAATAACCCTCCCTACCCCATGACATTCCATCTCCATCTCCTTAATTATTATTAACATTTTTGTTTTTTTCATTTCTCTCTATCTTCTTCTAGGCTACCTTCTGTTACCACTCCATTAGTTGCAAAGGCCCAAACTTTCAAATCTCAATGGTATCTACAGTCAGGGACCAAAATTCATATCTGGGCACCAAAATAACTGGCCTGATTTTTCCTTGAGCATGCTCTAATTCACATTACATTGCTGTTTTCCTTTTGGTGTGGATAAAATGAGCCAAATTCTCCTCCCACTTATACAAGTGTAACACAAGAGTTACCCCACTGAAGTCAATGGTGTTAAAATGGTGTAAAACCAGTGAGTTCAGAATCGGGCCCATTATCTTTACACCAAATATGAGGTTTTATTTTGTAGACATGGAAATTATGCCTATGGACAGGTGGCTCTCTTTTCTATTTCCTCCTAACTAGTACCATTGATTGCACACACTTTTCTTATTTTGTTCCTTGCAAGTCTCACTTTCAACCCACCTAATTCTTCCATACATCTGCCTCATCAGAGCCTCTTGTAAGTAACTCAGAGTGGTGATCATGCAGGTAACATTTATTTTATTTAAATCTTTCGGATAATAAAATTAGAGGTATCAGATGTGTGTTAAAATGCTTCCAATTTTACCACACATCTGACACCTCTAATGTTATTATCTTAAAGATTTAAATAAAAAACAAATATGCTTTGCCTGTAAGCCAGAAATTCTCCTATTTGACTGAATAAGCCTCATTCCTTTTAAAGTCATTTTGGAATAATTTATCTTCTAATTTCAGAGTGCTCATGTAAATGTGAATAGTAGTGAGTCCGAAGGAACTCGTGAAATGCATAATGCTAGAAACACAAATTTTAGATTTTTTTTTCTAGATAAGAAGGTGTTTTAATGAATTAATCACTGGTACTGATTATCTCCTAAATGTTGACGTTTGAAATAAGATGCTACAAGCAGCTTCTTATCTAGAAAATAGCAGCCAGAGTCAATAACCAAAACATAAAATGTAGGAATATTACTGATATTATGCAACATAGGGCTGAATTTGGTGAAATAAGCAGGTGAGCTAGAACAGCTGCTGTTAACATTTGTTTAGGTTGACGAAGTAGCTAGTGTTCAACCAGTTTGGTTTTTATATGGCCTTGCAAGATACGTCAACGATAGCTATTAAATCTACATCACTATTGGAAACTGTTACCTCCTTGTTGATCAAAAATATGAAATGGAGTAAAAGAAAACATAACATACCATGTTCACACACAACACAAAAAGAACTATATCAGGGACATCAGGGAAGGTGGAATACTATAACAACACATGTTATATTGTTATACTATTCCACCCACCTTAATGGAGAACCCTTGGGTGTGGCTACTCCATAGCCTTTCGAATCCAGATTTCCTCCCACTTTCATGGTGTCACACGGCTTTCGCTGTTCAATGTATTCGTTCATGGTGGACTCCAGGAGGAAGGCAAACTTGCCCTTGGATTTGCGAACACGGGCTACTCCCTCAGCTGTAGTCCTAGTGAACACTGATGGCTCTGCCGATTTCATGTAGGTCCACATCTTTTCATACACTGCTATTTTTGATCTCTGGAGAAAATTAAAGAGAAATTAGATACATCATAGACACTGAGGCATCGAAAGCACCACAACTCAATGTACAATTGATCAAAGCTGATCCCTCACACCAGCAGGTTTTGGACAATTTTACCTGGGCAAGAGATTTCCTTGAGTGCTTTGGTTATTTTAAAAGAAACAATAAATAACAATAATATAATAACAACAAACATTAATTGTAGGCACCCTGTAGCCTCTGGGAGCCTTAATAAAATAATTGCAATCATAGGCCTGAAGTCTCAGCTACACAAAGGTAGTTTTTGCTTCCAGAGCAGAATAAAAGGATTTTAGGGTGACTGAAAATTCAAGCCAAAACTTACAAATGGGCAATATATCCCTTAAAATCCACAGAGGAGGCGAAAGAGAAAAAGAAAACAGGCCTCCCACAAATACTGGACAAAATATCGAAGTCCTTACTCAGTTTTAATGCTCAATTTTACTCAGTCAAAACTCGTATTGCCATCAGTAAGTTTTGCTTGAGTAAAGGCTGAGTAGTTACTTCGGAATACACCCCACACTGAAAACAAATATAAACAAAACTCAGATGTGCACACACACTATTAAAAAGGAAACAAAATGGTGTATTGAGCTTTGATCTCAAAGACATGGCGTCTTGGTCTTTCGTTTGTGTTGTGGGAGAGAGAATTCCAATATCAGTGACCCTTAGCCTACCAAGCCCTTCCTCCTATCATCTCAGGATTGTACCAGTGCTGCAGCCCTTAGCCAGAAATGTATGATACATTTACAGCTTGTTGTAGATTGCTTGTAAATCTGTCTCCTTGGTGAGTGCTCAGCATAATTACAAATGATGGGAAAAGATGGTATTGTTTTTTTGTTATTGTAATTATCTAAAACTTTATTAAGAAAGAAAGAAAGAAAGAAAGAAAGAAAGAAAGAAAGAATTCTATTGTCAGGAATAAGGCTTTGCATATTTGCCATTCATATTTAACATGTACAATTAAAAGCCACCTACCTTTGCTCTCCTACTCCCCCCAACAACATGGATACATATATTCAAACCTAGATAATGCACAACTTTTAAAATGTTGGCAGCTATACATCAATCGGCATTTTTATTGAACAAACGCCAGCTCTCCCCTCCTCTTTGTCATGGGAGGAGAAGGCTCCTTTTAGTGAAACTAGACGTTTCTAAGGGGCTCCATCCAGCTCTTGTACAAGTCGAAAGAAGTTCCCATTGAAGCAGAATTAGGTTTTTGTGCTCAGTCCTTCAAGGTACTAGCACTCCTGGGAGGTGCTGAGTGCCTCCAGGCCGCAAAGTAGCAAAATGCTTATGTGCATCCATATTCAACAAAGCACTTAAGCATGTGCTTAACCTTACATCAGTGGGACTTAAGCATGTGCTTAAGTGCTTTTCTGAATAGGAACAGATGTTGACTCAGTCCTAAAGTCCCACTGACTTCAGTGGGAGTTGAGGTTTCTCAGCACCTTGCACCTTGTTCCATGACAGGCAGAGTGGGTGGAACTGGGGAGATTTTACAAGAAAATGTGGAACTAAGGAATTAAGTATTCATTTAAATTGATTTACCTTAAAAAGAGTCAGTATGGAAACTCTGTAGAAGATAAAGAAAAACTCCCTGAAGTATTTATCTGTACCAATTACTGAATAATTGTATTAGTAATGTGGCCAGAGAACAATGTCTCGGCTGCACAGGAGAATGGTGAAAGGAAACATCTTTGTGGCTGGAACATTTATCAGTGTTTGCTAGTGAACAGCATCTCATGAATATGCCTTGTGTAAGAGCTTAACAAAATCTCTTCAGTTTTTTCAGCTGGTGCATGCACTCCATTTTATACTGTTATGGAAAAAATACTGACAGCTAAAAAATTCTAACTATCAAAAATACCTACACAGCTAGTCATGTCCACAGAACCAGCTCCTGCTGCTGTTACCCTGGTATCAATTCATACTACTTCCGTAGTGCCCATAAGCCATGATAACTATTGAGTTACTCTGCATTTATACCTGTGTAACTAGGAGCAGGATCTGGGCCTGATTCACCACTGTATTATTCCTATTTTACACTGGGGTAACTCCACTGATTTCAGTTAGAGTGGTCTAAAACTGGAGTACTGCAGTGCTGAATCAGGCTCCATATCAAGAATGTTGATGTGTCTTTATCTATCTCTACTTCCCAATCATTCCTGAAGTTTTTAGTGCTAGATTCTTGATAAGGAAATATAGTGTACTGGTTTCTCTTAAAACTAAAACACAATAAATTAAGGTAAAATTTTCACTCTTCTGTCTTAGCAAATCGTGGCTACATTTCCGAAAGAAGGTCCTTTTAAAAAAACCTTTTTCGTAAATCAGTTTCCTTCTCCCACCAGGCAAACAATAGAAAGCACTGAAGTTCTAACAAGTCCTCATCTATATAGAAACACTGTCAAGCCTGCAACGTTCAGCTGAATAATTCTGTCAGCATTAACATTCAATATATAGTATAAGCTAAACTAGAATGAAAACCAGACAGAAAGCCAATAGATTTTCCATACTATAATATAAGGAAATAGTGAGTGGTTTGAATTCTCATACTTGACAATGCTACTTTTCATATAGGATTTTTTTTTTGCAAGATAATTGAAATTTAATTCTCTGCCTTTGAGCAAACTGCTCTCAACATTCAGCTTTCACAGCTTCCAGCCAGCTTTAATAACAGTCAGAAAGGAACTCTGTTTTTCTTTTAAGTTGACTTTTAAAAACAACATTTTTTCTCTGCTGATCAATCAGAACTAAAGCAGATTGCAAATTAATGTAGATTTTCTGACATTTGGACCCCATACATTCAGGGTCATGAGTGATCCTTTTTCATCGAGATGGTAATTATTAATAAAATGGTAACCAAGAGCATGAAGCCCCCAAATGATGAGACATGCTCTTTGTCTTCTAACCTTTTAGAATGCTAGACCGAGCGAATTAGGTGGGGTTTTTCTTTAATGTTTATCAATATCTGTACTGTAAAACACTTAGGGGAAGATGTTTGCATCCCTTTGGAAATACTTTATTGTTTCTCCTATATTTCTTGTTAAGTATTTTTAGCAATAGACACGGCAACACTGCATAGATCAGAGCCCTTTTGAAGATAAGCCTTTAGATACATGATTTAAACAAAGTGCTTCAGCTAACCTAGTGCTTGTTAAAGCTTCACATTTATATGTGCAGTTACATTTAGTTTTTGTGACTACTTTTGTCTTGTTTGCTTTTATGTTCTAAAATACAGGGGGGAAATACAGAGACACAGTTGATCTTGCTGCTTTTCTTTTAATTTCCAAAGATTAAAGTGAAGGAATGGTGTTTACCACAGGTGAACTCAAAAATGCTATTTCTTTTTTAAATGGCTCTTGTTATTTACATAGAATACAGAGTTAAAGCACAATATAGTAGTTATCTTTACAGCATGATTAGAAAAAAATGACAAAAGTATTGTGGCTAAGATTGGTAGCTCGTCCTTATATCAAAGCAGCTGACCTCATTATTTCAAAATTGCAGTTTGTCAAAGTGTTATGGAAGCGTCAGAAAAAGGGTCCCATTCTTTTGGGTTTTTTTTTTCAAATCCCTATACACTCACTCTACAGCGTTGCCTACAAGAAGTGAGATTTTACGATGGGCATGTGAAGTATATTAAAAAATAATGGGGAACGATTAAGAATATATAAACCTGTCTTATTCCTCGCCCATTTATATATTTTAATTACCCTTATTGTGTTAGCTTAGTTAATGGAACTACTCACATGCAATGGTCATCATTTTGGTTTACACCAGGGATCGAACCTGGAATCTGCAAAACTAGAACCATGACTCTTCAGCAGTTAGTTAAAGAGCCAGACTTTGTAGCTCAGGCACCAAGGCATCCTCATAACACATAAAAGCAGCAAAGAGTCCTGTGGCACCTTATAGACTAACAGACATATTGGAGTATCTGACGAAGTGGGTATTCACCCATGAAAGCTCATGCTCCAATACATCTGTTAGTCTATAAGGTGCCACAGGATTCTTTGCTGCTTTTACAGATCCAGACTAACATGGCTACCCCTCTGATACTCATAACACATAGTGGTCAGAGGATTACACTTGCCTCAGGACAAAGGAAGCTCATCTGGAGCATCACAGGATCACAGCAGTTCAAATCCCAGACAAGCCCCCATGTATTTGATAGCCAACATCTTGGCCAGCCTCTAGATCCAGAGCTATAAGTTGTAACAGACCCAGCTTCTCTATGGAGTGGGTACAGAGGGGACATGTAACACACACTGAAGAATGGATTGCACATAAGGCTAAACACATGAATAGATGTTTGCAAGATCAGAGTTCCAGATTGTAAAATCTCTGAGTCAGGGACCTTTCTAGCCCTATGTTCAATAAGGTGTCTACCATACTGATGGACACAGTACTGGTGTAAAATCATACTAAAACATTTTTACAAAGTCTTCTAAAATATCGCCATGCATCTCCTGTGGTAAAATACCTAACTATAGACATATTAGGAATGCTTAGCAGATTCTATGTCAAATCCTCAAAGGGATATTGTCAGTAATTTAGGAACCACATTTAAGTTTTGTTAAAATTGTATACCTAGTTGGGAGATTTCAGTTTGAAGACAAATCCCAGTGGTCTATCTTTTTTTTTTTGAGGGTGTTGGAGGGAGGGAAGAGAGGAACACCCCAGCATTTGACAGTGTCCTTTTAACAAGACTTAATGAAAAGAAAAAAACAACATTCCAACTCCTTGTTTCTACTGAAAACATCTTTTCTCTATGAACTTTAGCTAACACCTGGCATTTAATTAATCTCAGATGAGGCTACTGGCTAACAACATCTAGCAAAAAACGACGTGAAAACACTAAGACTTATACCAGTTCAGCCAACTGGGCTGTACTTCCAACTGCTAGAGACAGAAAACTAAGCAGAAGGAGTGATCAGTGTTCTTATGTACTGTTGGTAATGTCAGTGCTTTTTGCCTCGAAACTGCTGAGAGAAGAGAACAATACATCCCAACTACACTGCTATAGGAAAGCAAATGAAAATGAACTAATCAATAGAGATAGCACACAACAAATTCATATGACTGGTCATTTACACTGTTTTCTAATGTGCCAAACCCACAAAAACATCACATTTTCCATGTTCTATGTAAGTCAGCAATTAGTAAAATTTTTATCCAGTCACCAGGCTTCATATGCCTCCCCTCAGCAAAAGAGTCCCCAGCAAAACCCATAGGTAGAAGCAAAACAGCAAGACTCCTATCATCATCACAGCTCATTCAATGCTGGATATTATTTCAGTACTGTAGCTTGAGATGAATCAGTAGTGCAATGCTGCTCTAATTATCTCTGGTTCCACTGTCCCTCAGTGCTGTTCCCTTGCCTGATGTGTCAAGAGCAATAAGCTTTCCATAAATTAAAATGACTGCAAATGCCAACAAGTGGTGCTGGAGGTAAAAATTGTAACCTCAGTATTGCAGGAACTACAAACCACAACATAATTATTTGTAAAGGAACATTATTTCAGCATTCTGAACATTTCATCGTAAACTTGTCTGTAGGGAGGATGGTCCTTATTAAGCATGCCAACTTACTCTGAAGAATTCTTTTGTTGACCCTGAGTCCAGTGTTCCATATGCAATTTCGGTTTGTTTGGCAAGGTCTTCTGCACTTTCTATGGGCGAGACCATTCGCTCAACAGTCAAGAAAGCAGCGAGGTTAGCAGTGTATGATGAAATAATGATGAGTGTGAAGAACCACCAAACACCTCCAACAATGCGACCTGAGAGGGATCTAAACATGAATAAGATAATGCACATTTTCCTATCTCTTATGTCAAGGAGAGAAAGAGAAAGAGAGAGTGAGAGATATCATTATTACTGGGTATTTATTAATAAGTAACAGTCAATAGGTGTGAGATTTTCTAAGTTTAATATACTACTGTATATTTCATAACAACACTCCCCTCATAAATTATGTGGCCTAGAATTTAAAATGCAGTATAAAACAGTGCTATTTGTACAAGGCATTGCAAATACTCTCTAGTGGTTGTTCTCTTGATACTTTTTAATACAGAAAATGGCTGCTAGACTACACTATACAGGATTTGTAACAAGTAGTATCTATTTTTGGAGAGTGAAAATAGTAAAGCAAGGAGGCCTCTATTCTTCCTTCTAAAATATAAAACAAAACTCAAAGTCCCCAAGCTCCTGTGAGTGTACAATATGCTGCATGTAGTTTTAGAACACGATTGCCACTTATATGTAATTTTCCACTTATAGGAAAACAACCTGAGTACATATTCCTCCAGCTGTCTGAAAACCCGTAGTTTCATGTTATTTAAGTTATTTAAGAAGCTGTGCATAACAACAACAGGAATAGTGACAATAAATAAGTAATACATAATACTTTCCATTTCAGTGCCACCTGTCATCTGAGGAAAATGCTGTGCAAAATTAATGAATATTTAGCCTTACGCCACTTCTCTAATGTAAATACTTTGCCAATTATACAGATGAGAAAACAGGCAGAAAAAAGGTTGCTCTTGTTGCCATTGAAGTCAGGAAGTTTTGCCATTAAATTCAAAGGGAGCAGGATTGGGCTCAGAGAGTTTAAGTAACTTGCCCAAGGTCACACAAGAAATCTGTGGTAGTGCCAGGAATGGAACCCAGCTCTTATATCTCCTGCTCAGTTGCCTTATGCACAATATCATCCTTCCTCCTCTCTGTGTTATCTAAGGATATGTTCTGAAAGGAAAAGTCCTCTTCACAGCCTTATTTAGTGTAGCAAACAAAACTGAGATACATACTGTTTTATTTCATATACATTGCCTTAAAATATTAAATAATAATATGAAACTAGAAAGGCTCTAGGAGCTAGGTGATGCAACGAATTAGTTCTACCACCTCTGGAAACCTGGCTTTGACTCCTGAATAGGCCACAAGCAGAAGCATGTTTGGTTGTTGAATAATATTCACATTGTACTGTATATAATACTTTTCATATTAACAGTGAATATTCTCCTGTTAATGAGCATATTATTTCATTAATCTTCACCCTAGTTTTATGAGGTTGGATGAAGAAGGATTATCATTATTTTACAGATTAGAAATATGATTAGAAATCTGAAGTCCATGGGTGAATGGGCCTATCCTGCAGTCTTTACTCTAGTAAAACTTGACTTCAAAGAGACTCATCTGAGTAGAGGCTGAAGTATTAAGGCCAAAAGGTAATTTTTAAAAAAACACATAAGTAATTTATAGCCAGATTTTAAAGGTAGATGGGTGCTTACTGGGATTTTCAAAAGCACCTAGGTGCCTAACAACCACAGATTTCAATGAACTTTTCCATTTTCAAAATTGACTAAGGCCCACATTTTTAGATGTATTTAGGTATTAGCCATGCTCAGCATTGCAACACCTAACTGACTTAGGAACTTAAATCTCCTTTATAAAAGGGATTGGTGTTCCTAAATCAGTGAGGCATTGCAATGCTAAGTACAGCAACACTTAAATCTGGGGTGTAAATACTTAGGAATCCAAGTTCCATTGACTTTTCAATGAGAAAGGCTTTGAATTACCTATATCACTTTTGAAAATGGGACTTAGGGTCCTAAGTCATTTAGACACTTTTTGAAAATTTTACCTTAGGTGACTTTCCCGAGACGACACAAGAATTCAGTGTCAGAGACAAGGTGAGAACTTGGAAGTTCCTGGTTCAAAATCCTATGTACTTGCCACTAGGTTGTCACCATTGGGAAATCCAACACTCACTTTTGCTGACATTTTACACAGGTGGAAGTCTGCCCAAGAAAGGGCTAAGAAATTGACTAGGAAGGATATAGCTGAATTGAGCAGAACTTTCTACGTTTTCATAATGTCTGCTAACAAGATGGCTGTTTCTGGGTCATGATTTTGACCAACAAATCCATATCACATTTTAAAAACAAAACAAAGGTATTTAAAAGGTAAAGAGATGATGTATTTTTAAGTTGGCTATTTCTCTTAGATTGCAAAGTGAATATGTGATCCAGGATTTTGCCTCTAGAATGAGATTTTGAAAAATGCTCATCATTGGGCTAATTTTGCTCTCATTGAAATCAATGGGAGTTTTACCATGGATTTCAACAGCAGCAGAGTTAGGCCAGTGCTGAACACTTTCGAAAATCCCACTGTTAATGCTAAGTTTAGGCATCCACGTTGGAAAAAATTGGCCTTAACGTTTAATGAGCTGATGGTGAGTGATTCAAATAAAACTTCCCGCAGAAGTTTGATTGCTCAGGTCCAACTCTAAGTTTGGCAATTATATAGTATTTATCAGAAACAGTCACAAAAAGCATTTTCTCTCTTATACACAGTGATACACTGCAAGCAGTGACTGTACAATTTAATATGAAACAAAACAAGGAAATTCATTTACACAGATCAAAGAGCATAAAAGCATGCTGTTACTACTGTGATACAACGGGTAAGATTTAGTACTTGTATAGTACTAATGAAGTCAGTGGAATTGCCCCAATGCGTACAAGTTATCAGCTGAGAAAATAAGTAACTGTTCCTGATTTATTTACACTGAAGTCTGAAAAATACCAATAGTGATAAAATTCCTAAACAGTTTCTCTAATACTCTATAGTTTCTAAATGGAAAAACTCTACAAACATTGAACTTCTACATACTACCAGTAAAAGAAGAGAAGGAAGAATTTATGCACCTTGGCATCATCAGTGTTGAAGATAAAATGCAAAAGTTAAAAGATTTGACACAAACCTTGGGGAAATATCACATCCTTGTTGCATAAAGGCACCCAGGGAAAACCAGAGGCTGTTGAATATGCCAAACTCATTGGGAGGCTGATCACTGGGTCCTTCTTTCCCATCCTCTGGCTCTTCTGTGTGCCACTCATATGGGCTAAACCTGCTAACTAGGAACAGGACCACACTGACACCAATGTAGGCAAAGACTATGCACATCCAGATCTCATACGCCAAAGGGTCCAAGAAGGAAAACACTCCTGGTTTAGATTTCTGGGGCTTTTTTATCATAATGGATATCCCCAAACTCATAAAAGGCTTAGAAAAATCAATGACCTCTTCTCGTACCAAAGTGATGGTCAGAGGTGCAACAGCAATCTCTGCTTTCTAGAAGAAAAAGAAATATAGGTGCATAGATTAATTGAATTTGGTTTATAAAATCATCTAAGCAGCTAATTCCAAAATTACAGCGTTAACACTAGCTCATTGTTAGGTTTATTTATGTGTTCTTTTCATGAATGTAATCAATTATTAAATTAAAATGCAAGTTTATATTTTTATAGGAAGTATACAGATAATTTAGTGTACAAATAATGTGGAAGGCTCAGATACTATGGTGATGGGTTACAGAATAAAATCCTAAAACAGATCATTTGAGCCATCACCTAGGTTGCTAAAGTAAGATAAGTAAAAAAACAAGTAAACCTAAAACAAAAATGATAATAATCATGCTATCCCCACCAAATGTGCGGAGTACTAGTTCTGTCTACAAAACCATGAGTTATAGTCAGTTTATAACCAAATTTTCTGTCTGATATGATCCCTCCTGCAGGAAAAGAAGCAAATAAATGATCCCAGTGTGCACTCCAAATAGTATGAGAAACATAGAAATGAAAGAAAGAAACAAATTAAGGCCTGGATGCTGCAAAGATTTAAACCCGTAAAGTTTAGTATATGCCTAAGTCTTTGTAGGATCAGGGCGTTCATACGTTTGTTTTGATGTTACCTTAGATCATGTTAAAAGGCAGCATGTTAGGAATGGAAATGAAAAAGTGTGGTGCTTCCATCCACCACCTTTACAGTTTATGGGGAAAACCTGAATTTGAGATGAACACATGAATACGTGGATCTAGTATGTTTATATTGGAAATGCCAATCCTGACTGGGTTTCTAGGTGAGTCTCTAGCACGAATACTTAATAAAAAATAAATAATGTATATCTTGGTTTATGAGAAAATAAGATATTGGCCTAAATTTCTCTCTTGTTTCCTTAGTAAGTACGATAGAGCTGGTGATAAGTTATTTCTTCCCACAGGTAGCATAGAAAAGCCCCATAGGTCCAAATTCCAGGCCCCTATGCGAAGCCTGAGCTGAATAGTTTTGTACAGGGAATCTCTCTGGGATTCATTTGGAACAGATCCTCAATCCCCAGGAGTGGAGCTCTAGCATTGCCTTTGTACAGAGGTCACTGTAGTTCATGGATGCAGCCTTGGACTATTCCCCTGCCCCCGCTTGGATGTTTTGGCCAGTGGAGCTGCACAGACATTCTATCAAAAAAGATGAAATCACTATGCATGGTTATCCTTCATGAATGAAAAAAAAAGAATCTGTCATACTGCCTGCTGTCATATAGCCTGTTTGTATTATGCCAGGTTGCTTAGATTTGTTAATTTAGACCTGGAATAAAATTCTCTGATAAAAGTAAAAGCTCTTGTGGAGGGAGGTCATGCTGATGCAGCACACTGACTACATTGATGGATGTTTTATTAAAATACAGTACTGTGCCACAAATCCAAATATATATGAAGGAAAATAACAGCAGACTGATATGTGTGGCTAACACACATTCACAGCATGCACTGTAATGGCACCATAGATTATGACTGGGTATTATCTGTAGTATACATGTGTATTTGATAGTTCCCTAAAACACTTAATACATTGTAAAAAAACATTATGATGAGCAATTGCTGCATCTGGTCCAGTAGCTAGGCTTTAAGGGCTAAATTCTGGCTTTTGCAGCCAGAAGCATGGAATGGGTCAGGGCAGCAGAGATATGGAAACTGGGTGATGGTACTGTGAAGCATCTCTGCCATCCACCATCACCACACTTCCCTCCAGGTGATATCATGAGAGGGCAGGTCCCTCGCATTTCAACCAACCTGACTGGCCATGCCTTGTCTAAGTTATGGAGCATTACTAGGTGTGTTAGTTGGGCCACTATTGTGTTCAGGGGCTTAATTTTGTACTCTTTGAAATCAAGGGACAAATGGAGCAGAGTAATACCCTGGGACTGTTAGTGGCAGCATTCTGCCTGGTTCCTGTGTGAATGTGATGAATAGTGTCCCTGTGTTGTCCTCCTCTCAAATCCCCAAGACATCCACACAGGGGCAACCAAGACCTACTCCGAAGCCTCCATGACATCAGTGTCTTAATTTTATTGTATAAGTACTAAAATGCTGCAAATTCATGTTATGGACTAGCATCCTTAGAAATGTGGCTCATAGGCCACAATTTAGCAATACACTTAAAATGTTTAGCATGTGATTAAGACCATCCCAACTCAGCAAGGTACTTAAGCACATGCTTAAGTTCTATTGACTTCAATGGGACGTCAGCACATGATGAAAGTTAAGCATGTGCTTAAATGGTTTGCTGAATTAACCTCTGAGCAAGTTGATTGTATGATACAAAATCAGAAAGAAAATCTGAAATGTTGTAAGTTTTTGTAGTCCTGTAAAATTTGAAATGCCTAAAAACTCTTAACATTAAAAAAAAATCTATGTTAAAAATAGTTCAGGAATGAGACATATTCCAGCTAGAAGTAAGTTTTGTAGCCAGATGATAAACCTCTGAAAATGGAGACTTATAGCAGAAATTCTGCCAGATCCTTGGATTATATCTGTGCTTGAAAGTCCCAATGTATAATTTTAACTTAAGCACCAACTGAAAATAATTATACACCAAGCAGTACTTTTCTCACTGTGCAAATTTGAAACAATATAATCTGAAGTTATACCTAGTATAACTTCACTGAGTTCAATCGGAATTAAAGCAACAATGGATTTAACCTAGTTTATCTATCCACATTTATATACACATATGTACATGAAGAGGCTTTTGGGGAATATGTGTGTAATGGGTTGTCCCTTAGAGGCAACCATACAGCTGTAATTTGAGACTTTTAGAACTTTTGATAACATGAGTTATTAGAGTGTGAAATAAGACAGCTTGAATTCAGCCACTGAAAATGCTGAACCAATTTCATAGAAATAATTTGTTTTCAAATACGTTTGAAAATCTCACTTGCTTGCATGGCAGCCATTAGAGCAATACCTGTTTTGGGTAAACATTACAATGGCGTGGCCAACTCTCACAATTGTATTGCAAATCTCCCAAAATTGATGGTTTTATTAAAGCCTCAGCTCTTGGAGAGCTGTGATTACATGAGAATGTCAGTTTTCATTAACACAAGGAAGTTTCTCAAAAACCACAAAGTAAAGAAAAAGAACCCTATATATATATATTATATACACACACACATATATAAAATCTCATGATTTTTAGGCTAAGCTCATGATTTCTTGGGCCTCACTCATGATTTTAGAACACCGGGGTTGTCAGTATCATGATGATTTGTCTACTTGGTGAAACAGCCCACAATTACTCTAAATGTTGCTTGTTTTCTCTAAGTTGTATTTCTTCTCATATTTCATCACACATACAAATCCCCTCTTTGCAGAAGAACAGTTTAATTGCTGAATTTGACCACCATGCCATATCTTCTTTTCTCTGAAGTTTCACTTACTGTGAGCATGAATGGCTAATGCAGCACTCTCATAATTAGATATCTGAAAGACTCAGAGAAACTTCTAGTCTTCTGTATACTGACAATATCTTGGCATATTTACTAACTCTCACTGTAAGTAGTAGACTTGGTTATTGATTATTGGTCTGTAAAAGTATCACCTAAGACTTCAGATACTGGAAGTATACCAGGGCTCTTCGTAAGTCTCTCAAGTTCTGTGATATTAGCTGGAGTGGTGATGAAGCAGGGTTTTTAGACATCAATTAACTGGATTTATTTTTAGCTGCCACAGTCTGTCCACAAAACTTAGCGGTGTCTGGTGTGATTTTCATAAGTATATTGTTTTGCATATTAGGGCAGGCATAAACTCTTATTCTGATGAGGGCTGCTCTCTGGGTTATCTAAGGAAGACGTTCTTATAGTTCTTTCAGTATGATGTGTTCACCAAAATACTAAACCTCCTACTTTATGGTTTCCCCAGAAAAAGTAAAGATATACAATTATGGATTTAAGCACTTACTAAAAGGAACAATAGTCCATACAAATAATGACTCAACATTGTTGAACCCCTGTTTTACAAACTAATTGGGGACAGAGGAGTTCATAAAATTGAACCTCTCAAAATTACAGTAGGTATGGTGCATACATTTCAGTATGGTGCAGGCATCACTTTTTTCTTGTCTTTCAGAGCACTGCAAAGTGCTTTCCAATGCATTGAAGTCATCGATATGTGAAGGGATGTTGACTTGTTCTTCATCAACACCTCTTTCATATAACTGTCTGTTCATAAATTTGAGGTTCTACTTTATTTTGTGCCTGGTGAAATTGGAGTTTTGCTGAACAACCACATACACTTGAAAATCCTGCATCTATGACAATATTTCAGTCAAGGCTGAATTACTATCAAGCATGGATTGGTTATGGATCCTTCAGACTTTAGGTATCATGGCAAATTAGGTCTGATGCTAAGGACAGTTTTACTTGCTGGAGTGCTATATTTCATCCTTATGAGTAAATATAATATTTAGTCTTTCCTCAGACCACCACTCATTTTGTGCTGTCTTAGAAAAAGCAAATAAAAAAAAATTGAACTTTACAATCCCATCACGTCTCAGACTTTGACAGAAATGGGTAATGACCTTATTCATTACACAGTGAAAGAATAACATTCTGTGTCAGGAGAATGAATATTTAATTGGGGCTGACTGCTAGTGCATCAGGAACACCTGTTGCGAATCGCTAACGGCATTCATCACCACAAGGTGCTTCTGTGAATAAGCTAGTTATCAAGGGTTGTAGAGTGTTGTCGAGACTATTACTGTCACTCAGATAGATCAGGAGAGTAGACTGGGATTTCTAGATAGCATTTATGGAGTCCAAGAAACCCCCAACCAAAACAAACCTCTAGAAAAATAAACGTTACGACAATGCATGCACAGTTCTCCACTGGGGAGAGGATAAGAGGGAGAACAAATTGCACGTGGCAGATGTCAGTCACATTGCTTAATACATTACTGGAAAGTGCACAAGATTCTCTAGTGGTTGGGGGTGGATGATCTCTCCCCACCCCCTTTTATGGAGACCCTAAGCAGCTACCGACTTGGGCTGAGCAATGGGAACAAGAACTACTGATACAAACTCTGTAAATAATAGCAGCAAATAAAGGCAGAGATAGCAAGCACACTATCGGTTGTTCTTCTGGCGCAGCCAGTGGGAGTGCTTTATGGTGGCCTCATTCACACTCCAATAGTCCATCTTAGAACCAGCCTGAGTCTCCATTCTTCCTAAATGACAAAATGGGAACTGCACAAGAACTATTACGCTTAATTGCTAAGTGCCATGAGACTTTTCATCACTTCCCTCCCTGACAGAAAAATAAGTATTTATCACATGCATGGGGTGTTTGGTTCACACAGTTCATTTGCAACACTGCATATGGCACACAGGTTGCATTCTTTTCATTTCTATTGAAGTTAGCATCTAGCTGGCACTAACTGCAGTTTGAGCTTGCTAAATATCCTTGGTATTTTTGGTCAGTACTGCAGCTGGTTGCCTTTAATGAGATAGATTATTCAAGGACAAACAGGCTTCAAACTCTGCTTGCGAGTTCTCTGAATTGGTTCTAACTATATGAAAGGCCATCATCTCTCTCATGAGTGCGCTTAAAAAGTTTTTACCGATTCTTCATATATTTTATGAAATATCTCTCAATCTATTCAAAGGTTTCAAACATTTTGGACCAGATCCTCGACTGGTGCATCTCCAGTTAAGTCAATGGGACTATGCTGATTAGCACCACTTGTGGATTTGGCCCTCCATTTGCAACTCCTGTAATAAAGATACCTTCCTGATGGAATTTTACAGTTGCATTCCTTGCATGCTGCTAGAGAAGAGGCACCTCTCCACATTTTAAAAACAGAGATGGGGATAGTTCCTTGGGAACTGCACAGGTAGGTTCTTCTTTGCACGGATAATCTCCCTACTCTCATGTGGAAAGAGAGATCAGCAACATCTGTGGCACCAACTCCCACTTTCCTGAAGTGCATGGACAGCCCCAGGTCCATGCATGGGGGTTCCAAGAGCTGCTGCCTGTGGGGAAAAATCTGGCAAAACTGCACCATTGGAACCAGGCTCCTGGCAAGCTGCAGAGAGGCACAGGGCTTTGGTATGCATGGTCCTGGCTTTCATTGTAACTGGATGGATCCTGGAAAATTTGTACACTCAGTTTTTCTTTTCTTTTCTTTTCTTCTTTCTATAGACAGGTTCATGCGAGCTTCACAGCAGTGCATGCTAGTGTAAATCTTCTCACATAACTGCAGGATTATTTTTTAGTTATCACCAAGATGAAGAGCCACTAGGTGGCACTCTGAACCATCTCTAGGTTTGGTAACAACAGATGCTGCAAGTCGCCTCATATATTCTCCCCTCTTTTTGGAACCTGTTTTATCTGTATTCAGGAATCTTACTTTTTGTGCTATTCTGAGGAGACTTTCCATGGATCATGACAGAATGTACAGTCATAGTTTCAGAACTGGTTATTTTCACTCTTTAATCCTATCATTGATGCTATCCTTCTGAGAAATGCTGGTTTAATTTTGAATAATCTAGTTGTGAATCACACTGACAACACATTGGCGTGTGGATTCTCCATCATTTGAAATCTTTAGAACAAGACTGTGTGTCTTTCTAAAAGATATACCCCATTCAATGCTGAGTTACTGGGCTTGATGCAAGAGTAGCATGGGTGAAATTCTATTGCCTGGGTTTTGCAGATCAGACTAGATGATCACAATAGTCTAATATTAATTTTTAAATCTATGAACCTAAGGCAAATGCCCAAATTGTATAATCTACTAATATGAAAAAGAAACAGATTATTTGAGTAAATAGTAGAACATGTAAAAATATCTGTGATTTTAACTTGAAAATAACAGAAAGCACTATGAATGCTCAAACTGAATTCTGATTGTTTTCTTTTTTTCTTTGCCCCAGATCAAATAAAATGCATATATACTTCAAATATTATGACTAATGTTATGAGAAGTTAAATCCTACTTCAAAAATTGGTATGCTTACCCCATAAACAAGTTCTCCCACCATCCCATTCCAGATTTTTGTCTCTGGATCCCTTGCTCCATATTTTCCATCAGGGACAATGGCAATTTTGTACTTGATACCAATATGTTTTGCAATTTCTGATGCCAGATCTACACAGTATCCTTCATACTTGTCATTCCCTTCAAATGTATCATGATTTTTCTTGAACATAACATATGGGGCTTCCTATAATGAAAGAAGTAGAACTGTAAAGGAGAAGTATACAGCATAGACTCTGAATAGCAACATGTAATCCACTGATTGAACACTATATGTATTTTATCAAAAGCTCACAGATAGCACTAGCACATGTATATTTCCAAGCACTAACAGAAATCCATGTTATTTATATATATATATATTCTATTTACATTATTAACTTGCTTATAAATGTTATAAAATCAGCCTTAAAAACCCTTTTATTATAAACACACACAATTCAAGCATTTATATAAAATTTGCCATTTTAAGTGACAGAGCTCACAATAGAAATTTGCCATATATCATAAGTTAAAAGGCTGACTAATGATTGGAGCTCTACATAATGCAAATGCATGTTGGATAATGTAAGGACATAATCTAACCTTTTTGTCTTAACTAGGTACATCCTTTCACTTGCTGTGGATCCTCTACATATATAGTCAGCTGCATAGTCTGGTTGGTTATGTGCTTTCCATTGTTTAAAATATTTGGCCATGCCTTGGCTACTAGAAGGCAATTTGCATTTTAACAGAAATCACTAATATGCTCATGTGGAAATCCCTACTTTCCCCCTTACACAGACAGTGCAAGTTCTATGTTTCTTGGGACGTACCAAGGAATATGCACAGACAAGCGTAATGTTAGAAGAATGCTGTCTTTGCATACTATATGCAAAAAGAAGTCACTGTAGAGTCATTCTAAAACATAAATGAGCTAGAAAATTGCAAGTAAAATTGTCTTGGAAAAATGGATATTATGTTCTGTATGCAAATTACACTGTAATGATAATGTATGGTATGTGATTGCACAAAATGAAATGTCACAATATTCCCATATTATTATACTGCCTTTTTTGACACCCTGTGGATTCAGAATTTAGTATTTTTCTTTTTATGAAAATTATAATACACGATATCTTCAATTATTTTACATAATCTTTTTTAATAATCAGTTCAAAGTACAATACTTGCCATGAAAGTAACCATTTGCCAAAAGGCTAGCTCATAAAAACTTCTGAGTCACCACAGTATTCTTCTCTCCTCAGTATAGAAGATACCTATGATAACAGTTGGCAAATGTTGATTCTTTAACAGTGACCAGTGTAGCCCTCTTCCATACTCACATCTTTTACTGCATGCCTAATTAGAACATAGGCAAAAGTAAAAGTACAAATGTGTACATTAAGTATTCCTTATTGAAATGATCACACGGACATCATGTGTAAGCAGCAGCAATTTTGTAGTGTCTGATATCCCCACACATAAGTGTGACAGGGAAATTGTGTAAGCTAACCGTAATATAAGCACCTGGTATTTGTAAATATTTCAGGTTAAATTCTGCCTTTAGACACTGACATACAGCTCCCATTGATAGCAACTGGATCCTTGTATATGCATCCAAGAGCAGCATTTGACACAAACTTTTATGTTTTAGAAGAGAAAAAGCAGTGAGTTATGTATCTTTTTAGTGTCATTGGCCTTTTATTTTTGAAAGTGCACCCCTTCTGTAACTTTGGTTGGTCTCATGGTTGCAGCAGAGTTTGAGAAAGAACACTGACTGTGTAATCTGAAAGGAAAGAGACAGCTCTTTCACTTAAATTCAAGTTGCATGAGGAGAAGGTCCCTTGTTTAAGGCCTAATGCAACTCAGGGAGGGTGGAGAAAGCAATTCTCTCTTCAACCCAGGGGCAGGTCTCTGAGCACATTATGTGTGTGTTACCCTTAGCCATGCCTCTGGCCTGCCCCCCCAGTCATCTCTTCAGTGTTACCACAGTCTATGCTGCCACCAAGCAATGCTCCTGGGGTGGAGTCCCCTTTCCATGGCTTTTCTGTGACCTTTTCTGCCTTTGAGGCCTTTCACAGCTTAGAGTGTTTGCCATTAAGGACAGCTAAAAAAGACCCTGAGCATAGAGAAGTGTCCACGATGACTTTGGATGCCGACTTGCAAAGTCATATCCTGACTGGTCAGGTGATGTTCTATACATCTTTAAATCCCCCCAGGAAACTAGAAGATGACAACAGCAGATCACACGTGAACCTCTGGAGGGCTGGAGTTTATGAAGCACTTCTAGGACTCATGCAGTAGTGCAATGCGTTACTTTAGTTGTACTGTGCACGACATGATACATCCTGGATACTGAAGGAAAACCACTACACAGTGTCACTTACTACAATTTCTAAAAGGGGTAGTCACCACTCCCCGCAGCCCCGCACCGTGCTGCCTGTTGAAGGCCAAGAATTGGGGGGATGGATGGCAATGCCCTTGGCCAGACCCAGACATACTTTCCTTAGGGTGGTAAGTGCTGCCAATTATGCTAGCCTGCACCAACTCCTGGCATTCCCATCCACTGTTAATTCAATCACATCCATGTTGTGTGCAGACAGAGGAGAAGAGGGGTGGGAGGAAGGAGCTCCTTACATAGGGCTCAGTTCAGGAAGGTACTTAAGCACATGGCTAAGCACAAGTGGCCTCATTGACTCTGCGGGACTATTCACATGCTTAAAATTAGGAATGCGTTTATGTATCTTCCTGTTCATATGTGCAGTGCTAACCATAATTTGGGCCTCCCCATACACCCATTCTGTAAACAAAGCTGATAAAAAAAAACAACCAAAGAAACCAAAGGACAAAGGCAATGCATCACTTTGCAGTGGTTTAGCTAAAAGTGTGGCTAGGCCCTGTCAGATTTCCCTCCTTCACAGAACTTCCTTATAACCTTCAACTGCACTGCCCTGGCACCTTTTCATTTTTTACTCTCTTTTAAAAAAGCTGAGACAGAGACTGGTTAAACTGCTGGATTCAGCTTTTCTTGAACAAAACACAACATGTAACATTAAATACACACCGGGCACAAGCTGCTTCAGGCAGGCGCAGAGGGTGGAGGAAGCACAGAGGAAGCCATTTCAACATGCCCTCCCCACCCAGCACCCTGCCGCTGACTCTCCATGTGTTCCTCCCTGCGGGCTGGACTGCTTTGAGGGTGTAGCCTTTAGACAGTAAAATAAATTGGAAACTCTGTATACTCCTGGTTTTCCTTTTAAAAAGGCGAACTCAGTCTTCACATCAACTCATGCGCCTGTGAAGAACTGCTGAGGAAAGGTGTTGTTGGGGGACCAGGAGGGACATGATGGGGTCTCAATGAAGGCAGTACCGTCCAGTGGATAGAGAACTGAACTGGAACTCAAGAAACCTGGTCAGGAAATCTTGGTCAAGTCACTTCACTTCTTTGTGCTTTTCTTTCCCCTCCCACCCTCTGTCGGTTTTACCTATTTAGACTGTACTTTTTGAGGCAGAGACTGGCTCTTACTATGTGTTTGTACAGCGCATAGAACAATGTGACCCTGATCTTAGCTGGAAAGAACAATAGAGTGAAACCCACAAATGTGAAATACAATTAAAGTAGCAGGAACACGTACCACCTTTCTCTTGCTAGGTTGTCCTCGCCTTTCTACTACTTAACGTAGGATATATAAGAAATGAAAAAAATATTTTAAAAATGTGTCTACTGTATGAGCTATATTATAATCAGAGATGTGCTCAAACTACAAACTTAATGTTTAGGGATATTTGGATCAGGCATTCAGTCTGATGCATTATTATGATAAAGGCCATTTTCACATTCAGATCAGAAAGTGGGCTTGAATTTCCACTTGAAAATTTGGGGGTGTTTGGATCCAGTGTTTTGTTGCAGTCTCTAATTATAACAACATTAGGACATGAAAGGGCAAGTTTTACTGGATCATTAATCTACACATTGTATAGATGACATTGCAAGCTCACACTCTGTAACGATGACACATAATAATCGATAAAACACTCCTAGTCATATCTTAATGCTAAATTCTATTTATCTCATTGAGATAGATCGATTGTTCTATAGAATCTCTTGCAGAAGACAGTCACAATTACAGTTTAGGACTATAAACTCTAACCTACTACTGAAAACACAGATGTGAATTATTTAGTGCAAAATATGCTATTGTTGAAAAGGACTTAACATTGTAATGTTTGAACTGTTTAATGATAATCTATAGGAAAGTAAATTACATACAAAGTCCACATTGAAATGATCAGTGACTAGCACTGAACATAGATAGCTAAAATGACACAAGCTTTACTTCTATATTCACAATTCTATAACAATACTTAACATTTTGAAATACAAGTGGGTGACTGAAACAAGTATCTTTCCAGACAGAAACAAATCATTCCATTACATTCCTGCAGATTGATGTGTATAGTAAAATGCCCATAACTTAATAATGGAAGTCAGAAAAAAAAACACTAACCTTGACACTGTTTGGTTAAGGTTGGCCTATTTTAATGAAGTCCCTTTTGCACTTTCTAAAACACTGCAAAAATAAATTATAATGTGGAAAAAAAGATTTTTATGCAAGAAAATGGCTCCGTTCTGCATTATTGATTCTGATAAAACTTCTGTCGAAGTCAATGAGGATTCTAAAATGTACGATTGGTTTGTGGATGGTACATAATGCTGGATTTCTTGAGAACTACTTGTCCAAGAAATGACATTAAGGGGCTTTGGTTTTGTTTTATTTAACCCCAATATTTCCTGGGTTCAAGGTTTGTAATTTACACTCGTAGCCTTCTGATACCTATTATACTGATATTATATTGAAGTACTATGTTGGAAAAAATGCTTAAAGCTCACTGTACCATGCAGTTCTTTAGCTTTAAACAATTTTGTTTGTTTGTCACTCTTCTAGTTTTTGCAACCTTTTATATTAAAACTAAATATTAGTTAAATAAGAATGTTCACTAGAATAGAGGTCTCAATTTTTCACTCTAGCAATCTCCCAGGAGTATTTTTCTGTATGATAAATCAAAAATTTAAAATAAAATCTAAGCATATTTACTGTATTACAGGTGACCATAGTATTTTGCCAAAGTCAAAAGTATCAAACTTGTTTGTTTGGGTATAGAGCTAGTTTCTTTTATTACATATCTTATATTTAATAATAAAATGTAAAATTACAGCAAATTAAGCATAGACACATACAAAATAAGACAGTAAAGCGAAATAATCGGTGCTCTATTACTTCACACAAAAATTAAAGCATGCCATGCTGACAACTCTTAAATCTTTGACTATGCCTAGATATCGGTCTTCCACAGACTGAAAAACTTGACAGCATTGATCACAGAAGCTTTTCAGTTTAATACTGGAAGGAACACATGCAACCAAAATTATATTTTTCATGTACGTTGAATCAGCTTTCCTTCAATATGAAGAGGGCAGTGAAGAGGTCACCAATCCCTGTCTGGCATTTACGACATGAGTAAAGTACAGGGAAGAGCAAAATGACAAGATTCTGAAATGCACTGTAGTTTAATATGTTGCTTTTGTGTGATTAAGAGCTTGTAGATTCTACATCTGTTGCCTTTGCAGATGACTATTAAGAACCGGGGGTCAAATTCTGCTTTCAGAGCCAACTATGCGGCTCCTACTGAAGTCAATGGGAGATGTGCATGACTAGCCAAAGACAAAATTTTCCCATATATTTTTATTCCAATCAAATTTCTTTTGTATCTGGATATCAAAGCATTGAGTGGGTCACTTTAGGTTGACAGGTATATTTTTGGATAATTGCATTTTTTCCAAAATGACATGCTGCATGAAAACTAGGCATGCTTTGTAAAATTCATTCAGCATCTTGGTTTGAAAAATGATCGACCAGTCCTTTTTATACATGGACTGGAAAACTTCTGCTAAAGATAACATTTATTATGCACATATGCAAACAGGACAGGTAAAGTAATACATTGAAAAAGCTCCCTCCTTCCCTCCCTCCCCTTGTATACGTTTGGCAAACAGGCATCCTTTTTATATTTTTTTTACTTGCTTCTCCTACGTTTGGAGCTATTTACAGAAATTACACTGTTCATTTATGGGAGCCCCAATTAAAGATATCAGGATTGGTATGAGAGGAAAATTTTCAATTCAGAACTTGTTATTCACATCATTTTCTTCTCAGCTCGGCAAAGTTGAAGGTTAACATCATCTGTTCTAGACATTTCAGAATAGTCACAGAGCTTTTCTTGGTGGTTCAGTGCCTGGCCATCCAGTCAGAGGAACAGTAATCCACATGGGAAAATTAGCTCAATGTTACTACACTGCAGGTTAATACTTGAGCCTTAGTTAGGAATGTTCGCAGCATCGTGGGACTCTTTTCTTCCTTGATCAATTTCTTAAAATAGGATTCTTCATCAGAGGCTGAAAAGAGGAGGACTGTACTGAAGTATAATTTTTCTATTACCGTGTCTTTTTTAGGAAAAAGATACATATATTTTTAAAAGTCCCATGCAAAAAATTACACAATTAGATTAGGAGTTACACTCTGAACTGCTGTATAGTACGTTGGTCGGTTTGCGTCCCAGAATGATAACCTTCAATAGGAGATTTGTCAGGACCTAGTTAATGCATAAACCCTCGTATATAATACAAACAATATGGTAACTAACTGCATTCTTAGAATCAGAATATTTCCCAGCAACACTTTTACTTTTTCCCTTGATTTATTTTCAACTCAGCATCAATTTAGATAATTCTCTTTAAGAACACTGACATTACATAAAGAATATTTCTTCTCATTTGAGACATACCTTATCCTGGATGGTTAAAAAAAAAGTCTTGTCTAATGAGATAGGTGAAAAGGGCAGTGAACAGAGGTGTGAAATTTTTAAAATAATCAGGTAAAGGTCACCCTTTGCCAGTCTGCTTTGACAAGCATCAGCTTTAAAGGGCACGTCTGACTTCAGAGGGAAAAATACGTTAGATATTCTGTTTAAAAGATGTTTGTACGACTTCCTTTGAAAAAGTAATTTTGAAATCTATATACTTATTTCTTTTAGAATGTAGATTAATGTAGTAATCACATCTTCCTCTCTTCTGAGGAATTCTTTAAAACGCATGACTATGCACCACTGAAAAATATTCAGTTAAAATTAACTATTTCTTTTCCATTGAAACATTGAACTTAAACAATATCAGGACTCATTTTTTTAAGAAATGGCTTGTGAGAGACATGCCAATTCAATTTCCAGGTTTACTGTACTGTTTATATAGAAAAGCAAATAACCCATTATTACATGGGCTAACTATCTGGATACAGTTTAGAAGTTTACACACTACTAAAGGCAGAACCTGCGATCCTTGTGCCTGGATCCCAGGATCAAACTCTTAAAATCTAATAGATAGAGCTGTTTTTAAGCATAGCATAGTAACCGAATGACACCTGGTAGTACAGAAGCTTGATTTCATTCTCTTTTCTCATTTCTTCCCGTTAGCATTTTTTTATTTCAACATCTTGAAAGCCACAATTTATCAATCAGAGGTTGACAGAATTAATTTACATTTCTGAGAATTATTTCAGTGAACAATGGGAAAAACTGAATAAAAATGTAAAGCGGATGAATTTACCCTAATTTGATTTGAGAAAACAGATTTCAAATGTACACCAGAAATATTCTGTACAGAGCTGAGAATCAAGAAATTTAAAATATGCAGCTTTTACCTTCCCACTAACCCACCAGATCTGATAGACTAAATGAGACTATAACCAGAAAGTAGCCTGGGTCATATACCAGAAAAACCACAGAAAAAAACTTACCAAAATTGTAGTTACAACTACTGTTCTGTTCTCAATGGCTGACTCATTTCCAAGAGAAGGTTCATGCTGAATCAAAACTAATTTATCCATGTCATTCCAGTAACCAACCTACAACAAAAACCGTAATTTTTATAGTAATTTAAAACAATAAACATAAGATGTTCCACGAAGAATAGTATTATTGTGGTTTAGCTGCTGTTCCAGAATGGTACAATTTAAACAAAGAATGAACCTGTCACAGCTATTTATTGAGCACAGCAATAGCTGGGTTCCATGTCTCTCGGGGGAGGGGAAGGGTTTGGCCCAGTGGTTTGGCCTGCGGTTTGGGAAATCTGGATTCTGTTTCCTGCTCCATCACAGGATTGTGGGCAAGTCACTTAGCCTCTCTGTACTTCAGTTCCCCATCTGTAAAATGAGGATAATGGCAGTCCCCTATTTCACAGGGGTGCTGTGAGGCTATGAGAATTTACTCCAGCTGAGTATTTGCCCTTAAGTTTTTAAATGAGATGAACTAGTTCTCAGGAGGAAAAAAAAAAACAAACCCTAAAAACGGTGAAATACTAATCAATTTAGTATTTCTACAAAATGTCACTTTTGACCTATTTTTATATATTTAACAGGATTTTTTTTTCACAATCCCTTGAAGAGTCAACAGACATACATGTGTGGGTGAAGCAGCAGCAGATTAAAGGGAGAGGTCAGAACTGTGAATAATAGATGCCTAAAGTTATGCTGCTAAATCCATGTTTCAGCATCTAAATAAATGGCCTAATTTTCAAAAGTGCTGAGCATTCAGTTCCTCTTGGCTTATATCAGATGAGTTGAATGGCTAAAAATCAAGCCACTCACTTAGGTGCCTAAATATGGATTTAGGATCCTAACTTTAGGCACCTATCTATTTTTGAAAATCTTGGCCAAACTGAATGTCACACTTATTCAGTCCATCTCCCACACCCTGTGACCTCACCATATCCACTGTCACTCTGTGCAAATGACACAACTATCATTAACATTCATCTGGGTCAATAAGATCATCTGAGGTGACCTTTAGGTAGGACAGTTAATATACTAGAGAGAAGTGTCCTGGTGGTTTCATTTCCAGAGGGGAGACCTGCAAGTTGGGCATCAATAAAGTGTCCTTTCCCTCTCTTCAGTAATCATTCAAATAGCTGCACTGACATTGAAAGGACCCCACCAGAGGCCTGCAGACCAGAAGTCATTTGGCAGTACCCACATTTGTGAGATACCTAAAGATTGGCCAGCAGCCACTTTCCCCTCCCTCCTTAGTGAACTCAGAGTTCACAAGACCAAGATCTGGGAGATGGAAGCCCCTGTAACTCCTATAAAATGGGGGAAGGGAATTAGGTTACCCCTTTGTTTTCTACTGCCCAACTTGTGCAAAGCATGCTCGGGACACAGGGCTGGGTATTAGTCAGTAACAAATTGTGAGGGGCCAGAGTCAGTGTAGGAGATGGAAAGGCTTTCACTTTGTTAAGAGAACCACAAATCAGCACTGTGATACAAATAACTTGGAGACCCATTACTCTGCTGTTGAGGCCCAAGGCCCCAGTATTAGAACATGTCATCATATCAGTGACATGGCCAACAATGTCTTCAACCCTTACTATCTTTCCCTTGCAAATATTGGGTCATTACCACACAGAAAGCCAACTCCACATAACATGGAGAGGTGAAGTGTCTTCCTCAAGACCACATAGTAAATCAGTGCCAGAGCCAGGACTGAATCTCAGGTATTTCTGGCTCCCATGGCTATGCTCATTAACAATCCTGTGTGTATTAAAAATGTGATTTTTATATTTGCTGTTTTCTTTTGGAGGTTGAAATTAATTTACTGAGACAAAAGTCATATCAACAATGAATGGTCACTGCACCACATCAATGAAACATCTAAGATTCATAAAATGTATAACATGTACAAATACATGCAGTAATTTAATCTGAGTGAAAGAGATTCTATTTTTCCCCCCATTTATGAAACAAACCGATAAATAACATTTTGCAATGCAAATCCTTCACTACACGTAAGCAGCATCTTTCCCTCCCCTCCTCCTACTGGTAAAAAAATGTAGGCATCTTGATTTAGGTGTCCACAGATGACAAGAAATTCTGAGCATTGCTGATTTAGTGCAAAAGGCAGTTTTCTTTTATTAACAGGCTGCATTGCTAGAAAATACACTTTTTCAACCAGACAGCCATGGATTCACATATACAATTGATAGCTTAAAATGTCAAGTTCCTGTCAAAATTTGGGACCAACTGAAGGCAGAACATGGATACTGAAACCTGGCTGTTTTGGAAGCTCATTATAATGAAGAATGATTGTTTTGCACTGTGTGGTTCCTCACTGCTGAGAAGTTCAGGAGTGAAGCAAAAGCTCGAATGATGTGCTGTGTTGCAAAGTAAGTATCACATCAAAACACTGACAAAGGGGAAGTAGGTTTTAGAGGAGTGGCAGGCAGTTTTTCTAAGTACATATAGCACTGTGTGTCTGAGTGTCTCTCCCTCAAATGCAGAATCTGCACAAAGGTAACACTTGTTTAGGATTACTGAATAAATGCCAAATACATAAAAAAATATTTACCAAGACAGCTATGAGATGGCACAAGGAGAATATGTTCAGCTATTATAAATGACAAAAATAAATATAGGGCCAAATTCAGCCCTAGATGGTGTAAGCAAGTGCAACTCTGTTTACATTACAACAGTTGCACCCATATACATCTGTGCTGAATTTGGCTGCTCAAAGTTAGGCTTCTATATCTATTTATGCAGCTAGATCAGTGGCCTGATTTTCAAAAGTGCTGAACACTCAGTAGCAGCCACTGAAGTTACCCAGCAATATCATTAAATGATGGGAACAGTTGGCACTTTTGAAAATCATATTACCAGTTTAGCTGCCTGAACTTGGATTTAGGGTAGAACCTAGATCTAATTTTATGCGTCCATTTTTGAAAGTCTTGGCTTTACTGTTTCAGAGATGAAGAATACAACAGATAACATGGAGGATTTATTTTTACCCCATCAGATTCACTATATAGAAACATACGACTCTGAGAAGCTGTGATTTGGTGTGATGCTCTCTCTGTTTGTGGATATTAGAGCTGCAGGCAACAAAAAATAATTTTTCTAAAACTCTGATTCAAGAGCTACTATGACTGGAAAGGGAATGCTGAAATGATACTGCCAGATGACTCATCAGTGATGTTACACAGGGCATGGAAAGCAGACATTTAGTTCAATTAGGTATGTTTATTTCTCATGTATTATATAGGATTTGTCATACTGGATCAGAGCATTGATCTAACAAGTCAGGTATTGTTCCTCTGGAAGTTACAACCCTCACAGGCAGCTGATGACACTCCTTCCCTAAATCCTGCATCCACTCATAATGCATCTTGCCAATTGCAAGCATCTAGCTAATTTTCGTGAGGGAGAATTCCCTTCTGACCTCTATGTCTACACCTTATATATGAAATCTGCATGAAAGCATGACATTTGATTACTCTATGCGATAGGAATAAGGCATCCTGCTGCATGTTAGAGGCCCCATAAGTACCCAAAATATGTGAAAATATATGTGGAATTAAAAGCATGCAATAGACAAGGTACAGTGCTTGCCGGCTTATGGGTATCTAAATCTGTCAGAGTCATCGGGGTTATGTCTTGGAAAAGAGCAGAATGGCGTAGACTGCATTGTAAACTCTGCTTATCTGCAGCTGATGGCAAGGTGATATATTGGGCTGGATCCTTAGCTGGTGTAAATCAGTGCAGTTCTGTTGAAATCAATGAGTTATGCTGATTTACATCAGTGGAGGATCTGGCCCAGTGCCAAATATGCTCCTTGAGTGCCAGGTATTGAGTTCCTTAGATTGTGGGCCAGGGCTTTGGTGTCTATCTCAAATCTGAATGCCAGACATCCGTCTCAGTCTAATGCATAATGGCTGCATGTTGTCTGTAAGATACGGGGTCAGTAAAAGTGTTTACATCCCACTGTCAACTCAAGGCTTTATTGCCCTATGCCACATGGACCAAAGAGAAATGATGGTTACTTATCTGTAACCTAGGTTCTTCCTTTGCATATTCACCCTTATGGGATGCTTTGACCTGTGCAGTCTGAATGGTAGAATTATAGCTAATAGTAGCAATTAGAATGCTCATGCATGTCTCTTGCCCCTCTCTTCAATGAATGTCAAGCATTCCAGAGAGAGGGTATAAAAGGTCTTGGTGCTTCAGCCACTGAAGTTTCTTCCCCTATGACTCCAAGTCCTTTGGTAAGTAAGACTTCAAGGGAAAGGCAGGTGGGGAATGTGAATATGCAGAGTTCATCTTGAAGAACCTTGGTTATAGGTATGTAAGCTTCATTTCTCCTTTGAGTGTCCTCTGCATACTCCTATTCTTGGGATAAACTAATAAGCAGTACTCCAAGTCAGGATGGTGGGACCACAGAGTCCGAATTATATAAGGATTGAAGGACTGCCTCGCCAAATTTTGCATCAGATCTGGACTCTAAAGCTAAGGAATAGTGTGTAATAAAAGTATGAATAGCATTGCAAGTTGCTGCTCTATATATCTCTACCAGAGAAAAGTATCTAGAAAAAGCCATAGAGAATGCCTTCAACTCAGCGGAATGAGTTTAATTCCCTGAGGAATGGACAACCCTCGCAATTTATACTCCTCAAGATAGAATCTAGCCCTCTAGAAAACATTTGTATAGAAACAGCATTTCTCTTGAACTTCTTTTCACGAGCAATAAACAATTTTGGGGACTGTTTAAATGGTTTAGTCTGGTCTAAATAAAATGCCAACATTCTTTTAATATCTAGAGTATATAATTTAGCTTCCCCATCCTGAGTATGAGGTTTGGGGAAGAAAATCGGTAAAATTATAGACTGGTTTAAGTGAAAATCAGAGACCAATTTCTGTAAAAACTTAGGATGTTTATGAAGAACCAGTTTATCTTTATGGAAACAGTGAACGCTGGATCAGCCATTAACGCAAGCAATTCATTTATATGTCTTGCCAAAGTGATTGCTATAAAAATATGGTTTTTATAGACAAATGAAATAAAGAATACTTCCCCAAAGGTTCTAAAGGAGGACTCATCAGTTGTGACAGTACTAAATTCAGATCCAAAGATGGTACAGGGAATCTTATTGGATGGTATAAATTATTAAGACCTTATAAGGAGCTCAACTACATCATTAATAAAGACTGATTTTCCATCTGCAAGTGCATGATATGTTGATATGGTTGAGTGAAGAACTTTTGCTGAAAATAGTGAAATAATTGTTTTCTTAAGATACAATAAATACTATAATATGTAATTAATTGGTGCTGTCTGTGGCTCTATATCATACATAGTAGACCAAAATAAAACATTTTTTCCATTTATGACTATAACATTTCTGCATAGACTCTTTTCTGGAATGTAACTATACATTCTGTACTTCTAATGAACAACTTTTCTATAGCTATCCTAGGGCTTGTCTTCACTACAGCACTAGGTTGATGTAAGTTACGCTGCCTCTGTTATGTAAACTACATAACTGAAGGCGATGTAACCTACGTCAACTTACTGCGGTGTCTACATCGTGTTATATAGATGAGAGACGCTCTCCTGGTGACATAGCTTCCACCTCTCATTGAGGTGGATTACAGGAGTTGACAGGAGAGCGCCCTCCCATCGACTTAGCATTTCTTAACCAGACTTGCTAAATCAACGCAGCTGCATCAATTGCAGCAACGCCAATTTGGCCCGTAGTGATGACAAGCCCCTAGAGTCCTATTTCCCATACTGTCAAATGAACAGACTGAAGGAGAGGCTGAAGAAGAGGCTGAGAGAACTGGGCTTGTTAAGTCTGCAGAAGAGAAGAGTGAAGGGGGATTTGATAGTGGCCTTCAACTACCTGAAGGGGAGTTCCAAAGAGGATGGAGCTCAGTTGTTCTCAGTGGTGGCAGATGACAGAACAAGGAGTAATGGTCTCAAGTTGCAGTGCAGGAGGTTTAGGTTGGATATTAGGAAACACTATTTCACTAGGAGGGTGGTGAAGCACTGGAATGGGTTACCTAGGGAGGTGGTGGAATCTCCATCCTTAGAGGTTTTTAAGGTCAGGCTTGACAAAGCCCTGGCTGCGATGATTTAGTTGGTGTTGGTCCTGCTTTGAGCAGAGGGTTGGATTAGATGACCTCCTGAGGTCCCTTCCAACCCTGATATTCTTTGATTCTAAGATTCGGATGATAAAGCATCCCAGGTTATTGAAACAACAAGTCTGGTAGCAATGGCAGAGGCTCCATTACAGGTTCTTGACAGGTGAATTAAGTACGGATACCATTCTTGTCTGGGCCATGCTGCCACTATTAAAATCATCCTGGCCTTCTGTTTCTCACTCTCTGAATGAGGGGAAAGGGGGTAAATGCATCTGATATTGACTCACTATCTCTGTTTGATCTCAAACAAAATCTTTGACACTTGCTATTGCTGTTCAATGCAAAAAGATCTATTATCGGATTTCCCCATGAACTGAAGAGATGTGTTACCATTCGTCCTTCAAGGACCATTCGTGCATATAATATGTTGACCTGCTCAGATGAACTGCAAGAGTTTTTTGTTCCCCCAGTATATATATATTGTTATTTGATCAGTGTTGTGTTCTATACACCATTTCCAAAGGTTTTCTGCCTCCATGCATAGTTGTTGGGAATAAGTCCCCCCTTGTTTGTGCAGATAATATAGCACCCTCATATTGCCTGTTATCTTCTGACCTAATGTGTTGTACCTGAAGTAGAAACTACTTTAGAGGTAGTCTGAGCGTTCTCAGCTCTAATACAGTGATAGATAGGATCTTTTGGTCTTTCCTTTTGTTGATCAGTGATCAATTTGTTGTCCAGATGCCAGTATAGATGTCCCCATCTCAGTGCAGATGCACTGGAGGTGAGTATTACTGAAGGCAGAGGGGAATTGAAAGGTTTGCCCTTCATTACATTTTGAGTGTTTATCCACCACACAAGTGATGCTAACACCTGTTGTGGAATGATCATTTTGTGATGCATGTTTCCTAAACCTGATTTGTAATTTATCGCTAACCAATGTTGAAGATCTCTCATGTAAAGATGAGGGCATCATGTCACTGCCCAGATTGACACCAACAGACCCAGCAACCAGAAAAAAAAAGAGAATTGATGGATGTGGTAACTTGAGAGGGAGAAATTTTTATTTTTATAAATCTCTCCTCTAGGAGAAAAGCTGTTGCCTCAGTTGAATCTAGAATGGCTTCCATGAATAGAATTTGCGGAATTGGGAAGAATTTGCTGAGTTTGAACTAGAATGAACTTTTTTTTTGTAACCTCAAACTGGCAAAAAAGGGAACATATTGTCTTACATGCAATAGGATTATGCTTTTATTTACCAGTCATCTAGGTATGGGTACACAAACATCCCATTCCTTCTTAGGTGTGCTGCCACTACAGACAGGCATTTTGTAAACACCTTGTCTGCTGTAGACAACCTGAAGGGAGAACCTTGTACTGAAAATGGTCATCTCCTACCATGAAACACAGATATTTCCAGAGACATGGTATTTTTGAAATATACATCTTTCAAATCTAAATTGAAAACCAACCCTGAAGAGAGAGAGAAGGGATTATAGAAGTTTGAGATAACATGTGGAAACAAAATTTCTGTATATACAATTTTAATATTCTTAAATCCAAAACAGGGTGAAGGCCCCCATGCTTTTTTGAAATGAGAAAATAATAAGAATAAAACCCCCTCAATATCTGACTTTGTTGTATGATCTCTGTTGCCTGTGCTACCAATAGAGAATGAAACTCTTTTTTTAACTATTCACGGTGAACTCACTACCTGCCCTGGAAGGAAATGGGAAGGTTGTAGGATGGAAGGGTTTTGAATCGAATCATGTAACTGCATGCAACAACTTTTAGGATCCACCTATCTGATGTTGTCAACTACTATTGTTGATAAAAATGAGACAAATGGTCCCCTAACTGTGGATAAACAAAGTCCAGTTGGACTGATTTGAAGCTCTGTGTCCTCATGTCAGATCTGTGATCTTGCGGGGATCGCCAAAGATAAAGAAGTAGAAGTCTTCCCTCTATTATTTCAAAGTTTAAATAGCCTCTACCTTGGTAGTTTCTGAGGGTGGGGAGTATGACACTGGGGCTGGTAATGATAGGTCTTCCTTTGATATTTGTAAGGAAGCAATAACAAAGAAGAAGGTAGATCATGTCTGTGGTATGTGGAATATGATTTCTTTGCTGTGTTAAAGAAACCTAAAGATCTGATTGTGGATCTCACATTTTTCATTTTCTCCAGTATTTCATCAGTCTGTATACTAAATAGACTTCCTTCAAAAGGAAAATCTTCAATTCTCATCTTTGTCTCATGAGAAAGTCCCACTAATCTTAATCATGCACATCTTCTTAATGTGATAGCTGAAGCTATTGCCCTCGCTGAAGAGTCAAAAGCCACACTTAAAATTGTTCAGCCCTCATCCCACATTTCATCCCTCAATCAAAACAGCACTCGCTAACCTTTTGTGTTCCTCCAGTAGGGAATTGGGGAACAAAGACATTTTTCACCAGTGGTGATATTGCTACTTAGCCATGAAAGCTTCATAATTAGATATGCAGATGGCTAATGTAGTGAAAAAATATTTTTCTTCCAAAAACATCCAACCTCTTCTACTCCTTATAAGACAGAATAGAATCAATTTGGGGATCTTTCGATCTTTAAATAATGCCTCAACCACCAACAAATTAGGAGACGGATGGGTACAAAACATAGCCAGCCCTTCATGTGTAAATTGATATAATTTATCTGCATTTTTTTTATAAAGGCTGAGCAGATGAGGGAGTATTCCAAATTGATTTTGTTGGCTTCAACAACAGTTCTAAAGGAAGTGTAACTTCTTGTCTAGCAGCAGTCCCCAAAATGTCAAAACAAGGATGAGCCGATTCTTCAAGCAAAACTGAGAGAATAGCTAACGTCTTTGTCATGCATGTTACTAGCCGCAGCGGGGGCGCCTCCGGGCGGAGGGGGGGAGTTGCCACGGGGGGGAGCCCTCAGGGTGGAGGGAGGGAGCTGCCGCGGGGGGTGAGGGGGCACATCAGGGTGGGGGCTCGGGGACGGGGGAGGGCGCAAGGTGGAAGTTTCGCCTCGGGCGCGAAACATCCTTGCATCGGCCCTGCTTGGCACTGAAGATGAGTCCTCATCTATCAAATTGGCTCTAAAAACAGAGGCTGACACCATCATGGATTTCTTTTTATTCAGATCCTTACATTTCTTGGATCCTGTAGTACCAGGTACCAAGGAGGAGAATTGCTTGGAGCGAAGCAGGTCTCTGTACACTTTCCATTCCAGATGTTTTCACTGACAGTGCCTCTTATAGTAAAATCGCTTGAAGTTTTGTCTTTCCTTCTTTGCTTGTGTAGTAAAAGTTGAGGAAACAGAGCATTTTGAAGGAGATTGTCCCTCTCCTAAATGTGCCAGACATCTGTCATGTGTGACACCAGGAACACCACCAGACATGAGACATCTCTTAAATCCAGGGTTTTTAGCCTCCAGTTCAGACATCCTGATTGCTATCTATCGCTAACTTGACTGCTAGAGACAACTACTAACTACTGATACCTAAACTAACTAGCCAACATAGTTCTGGAAGTATCTGATAGCAAGTTTCTAACTGTTCAGCTGGTGGCGGTTAGAAGGAATGGAGGAGATTGAAGTGCCATGACCTTTCATACCCAGGCCCTGGGATGTTTAATGTTCACTGAAGGGAAGAGCAAGGGAGGCTCATGAGTGCTCCAATGGCTACTACCAACTAGAATTCTACCATACGGGCTGCACCAGTCTGAGGATCCTATGAGTGGAATATACAGAGAACACTCGAAAGATAATAGAAACTTCAGCCGTGAGTTCCTGTGCGCTGCCCCCACATGCACTTACTGCCTGTTGTCCCCAATGTGGGGACAACCAAAAACAGAGGCAGTTAGACCGGAGTGGCAGCCAGATTAAACATATTCATTGTCAGATGACAGAGGGATTCATGAAAGGACCAGGACAGATCCACCTTCCCCACATCAGAGTTCAGTCATTTGTCATGCTTGCAAACTACAACTGCACATATTGATTTGGGTCATAGCTATTATTTGTATACCTTTTCAAATAATTTGTCTTGACCAAAGCTTGGGCTCTGGATCTGTTGTTTAGTACTCTTCCCCCCACAGCACTATGATGTTGAACTGTTTGTCTTTTGGGAATGACAATTCATCAGGGTATCATTTGCTGAGCATGTCTGTTCTGAAAACTCCTGTGCATCTAACAGTGAAGGACTCTTGACTTAATTTATTCCTGATTTGTCTGAGTATTAATTCAATAGCTGCTACTCTCCTGTACACCTTTGGCCCATCTCTCTGCCCCCTTTCAAACTCTGCTTTATTTTTTGGATGGTCTGGCAAATAAAACGGGATATGGCACTCCAAATAGGAACAGAATGCATGCACCCAATTACCCTTTTCTCTTTTTCATTATATATTTTATATCCATGAAGCATTTACAAGCTTCAGCAAGAAAGCAAAAGGAATTACAAAGTATAAAGACCCATATTTTCCAAGGGTGCACTCTCCTTTAGGCGAACAACACCTCTTGAGGATTTGTATGCACATACCTACAAGCATTTGCCTGAGTTGTCCGCATGCAAATTGGGCATGCCCAAAAGTGTACTTCTCTATGGTGACCATTTAAAATGTTTATACAAAATAATGATGAAAATAAGGCCAGTTGTATTTAAAGCAAATGTAATTAGCTGGAGCAATTAATTTTCCTTCCATAAAATGTTTTTTTCCCTTCCTTTTCTCCCGACCCTCAAAAAACCCTATATTAATTAAGATTTCTGATTTCTAGTTTATGTTCAACTACAAGATAAAAACACAACTGCAAAATGTCGATAATTTACTGCAGATAAGGTGCAGTCGGCATGTACTACTCAGACTATTGACCCTGCTTCACTTCCCAGGCACCCTAACAAAACCCCATCAAGCCATTTTTCATTAGACTATGCCTGATTAAACAACTTTCACATACACACACACTTGTTTTTGTTCATTTTCCTCTTACATTGTTGCACAGAATAAATGTATCGATTATAAAATTTACTTTACACTCTCAAAAGACCCCACAAACCTCAATACCACATAATCTGTAACTTATTGTGTGTATTTAACAAAGATTACAAAAATAATGGGCCAAATTCATCCCTGGTGCTAGTGGCTACACCTTCATTAACATCAGTGGTGTTGCACCTGCTTACACCATGGAAAAATTTGACACAAGAGCTTTTTAGTCCCAGATCTCAAGTCCTTATTTTGATGGCTTTATTTATTTAGTATTTCAATAGACAGACACACCGTTTCAGACCTGACCAGCACATACCTTACGAGGGCCTGTGCTCTTCAGCTCAAATACATCCATTGTGTAGTTGACTCTGCGACCATAGTGGTCAAACTGAACATTTCCGGTCAGTCCTTGTATTCGAACCTAAAAATGAAAAAAGAAATTCCAACCTCATGTGCTTTTTGCACCCAATTGCCACACAGTAGCTGGGCATTATTAAGTGACTCACAGAACACATTTGTCTTGTGCTTTTGGACCATGTATTTTCACTGCAGTATACTGTAAATATATTACATTGGACCAAAACAAACAAACAAACAAACAAACAAACTAAAAAGGATATTTTGCTTGACCTTTTGGGTCTTTTCCAGCTCAAATCTTGATACTAAGGCATGCGTGTACTGAAGTACAATATTCACAAGGCTGAAATTCACCCTGCTGCAGAGAGCCTAGGTAAAGCCCTCTGTACTACAGAAGCCTGGTATATCTGTGTGAGGGGAGGGTGGCCTCAAGTGGAGATGTCTCAACACCCCTAGTCCAGAGGGTGACAGGGGAGAGGCTGTGGGATCATAATTCCTTTTTTCCCCATGGCATTAAACACCATGTGCAAGTGAGATTCTGGAACTGAGACTGCAATTTCAGCCCACTGGCTGATGCAGCAGATGCAGGGGAGGCAGGGGTTGAACTGCAGCCTAGGCTCTGCCCCTGGGTTGTGGGCTCTATGGCACTGCACTGATAGGCATGCAGCTTCTGGTCCTTGTCCTGATGAAGTCAGTGGATGTGTTCCATGGGCTTCCACAGTAACAGGATCAAGCCCATATAAACACATCACTCAGACTTTATGATCCTGATGTCAGCTTCACCATAGAAACTTGACTTCATTCCTTTAGAGAATATTATAGATCTGGACACTTTCTTCACAGAATATTTGAAGTACATTAAATGTTTAATATCTTTTCATAAGAGTCAAGACGTGCATTTTAAATCAGATCCTTCTCTCTTTGTCAATTTCAACCTTATCCGACTCTTCTTCAAGACTGAAACCCTTGCTGGTAGGCAGAAAGCTGCCAGTTCTGTCAGAAGTCACTTCTTCTCAATGTCTGCTCCTGAGTTGAGTCTGCTCATTTGCAATTGGAATGATTTAAATTCTACTGTAGGATTTTTTTTTAAATCTCCATTCTTGAAGAGAAAGGCTAAATCATCTTGACAGGGATCTGGAACTTTCCAGGCATTCATATTCATCAGAAATTCAAACTTCTGACATCAATAACAATGGCTCTGGGATATCTTGTTTTTAAAGAAACAAAAACTTTAAATAATTTTACTCCCTTGCACTGGGAGTACTTTACAAGCACTTGGGATGATGCAAACCACATCCCAGTGTGGTTAATAAAACAACTCACTGACAGTAATTTAATTACACATTCTTCTATTTGTATGACCTGGAATTTACTTTTTCTTTAAATGAATATTACTTTTCATGCCTAAGCTATAGTGCACAAAGCAGGTGGCAAACTAAGCACTTCAGTAGAGAATATTCCATTTCTTACAGTATAACAGAGTAGTTTTGAATATACCAGGTAAAATTTGCTCTGTGGTCAGGCCACAGCTCTTGTGCTTCATTGATAATATAATTTGTCTAACAAATGGAGGGATCAAAGACGTATCTGAATAACTGAGACGCTCTCTACCCTCTCTCTCAACCAATAAACTAAAACAGCAGCAGTGAAGACAATCAAACTATTACTAGGTGCTTTCAAGTATCAGAGGGGTAGCCGTGTTAGTCTGGTTCTGTAGAAGCAGCAAAGAGTCCTGAACATCTGTTAGTCTATAAGGTGCCACAGGACTCTTTGCTGCTTCTAGGTGCTTTCAGATGGTGATTGAAAATAAACTTCCCCACATGCCCATCACACCTTGTTGAGTGTTATACCTTCCACATCACAGAACTATTGATCTACTATTCACCAAATTGATCTACTATTCACCAAGGTCACTAGAATTAAGCATAATTTTACCTGTTTGAGTGTTCTTTCCATATCGATCCCCTGGCCCCATGGTGCAGCAGGGTTAGCAAGACAATCACCAGCATTCCCTCTCCGTGAAATATCAATTTTTTGCCTTCTAAGGTTACGGAATGTTTCAGCCATCACAAGTACCCCATCATAGGTCAGAGCAGATGTGTACTAAATAGGGAGACAAATGCATCATTTGAGTGTGGCAAGTCTATAGAAAATCAGCTCAGACTTAGATATATTTCTGTTTTAGCCTTCTATGCACCCTGAGAGAAAACTCCCATCAAAGTCAATAGAAGTTTCATCTAAGCAAGGAATGCATGCTCTCAGAGTTGAGATCATATTACAATAGTTCAGCTTTAAAACTTTATTTCAGAAGATCATCAAAAGATCTCTCTGAGGAACCATAACAGGAGACAAATTAAAACAACAAATCTCCCTTTCTCAAACTTTTTGTCATTTATTTTATCCATCTGAGACTAACATCTGCCGAGCCATCTTTACTGAAGGTGAGAGAAGAACTGGTAGTTCACTGAGCAGGTGTAAGATCATGAATAAATGCATTGGAAAGAGTGGGAGAACCCGGTTACTTAAATTGCAGAGTAATCAGGGTTAGTATTTTTCATTTCATTTGCAAAATTTCTGCTTAGTTGCTCTCATGGAATAGGCTATAGTGAAATAAAGGAGACTAGAGAAGTCAGAGTGGAGAGTATCAGTTCTAAGCAAAAAAACCCATGTAAGATAGAGTATGCAGCAGCTGTTAGTTTGAAGACACAGGTGAAAAGTACATAGATGCTCAAAGGCAGGGTAGTCTACTGGATAAGGCACTGGGCTGAGATTCAGAAGACTCATCTGTTCTGTGACTTTGGGTAAGTCAATTCACTTCTTTGTTTCCTTTCCCACATTTTATCTTGTCTGTTTAGGTCGTAAACTCTTTAGTACAGGGATTATCTCTTATTATGTGTTTGTACAGGGCCTAGCACAATGGAGTCCCAATCCCTACCAGGCCTCTAGACACTACCATAATACAACTTATTACTATTAATAATAAATTAACTCTAAGGCACTCATCTTTACAGCCAAGTTGCGGCTTGCCTGTCAAGAAAATGTTAGGTCTGTAGAAGAGGCCAGATTTTGATACGTGTATTGGAGTGGACAGATAAGAACCAGAAAGGGATGCAACTGCACTGTAAGATCATGACAACTTGTAAGCCTTACACCAGGATTAAAATAGAGTGTAATTTCCAGATAGTCAACAATATAGGGATGATATATTAATTATTATTATATCTCAGATTCAGAAGACAGCTTCAGTTATGTGAATCGTAAGTTAAAATGTTTGAAATCCTTGGTAGTATGTAAAATTAACAAGTACCTTTGGAGGGCTATCAGATCCTGGGTATTCTCTCTGATCCAGCTTCTTCCAGCGCTGCATGAGTTTAGTTACCATAGGAGTACTGAAATCTACTAACTGAAATCCTGTTACATTGGCTCCTCCATGCATAAACCTCTCCAAAGAAATATCTTTGAATCCCTAGAAAATCAATTTAACATTTTGTTTGCCCTAGCACATTGTTCTGCGCCAGACATGTTTTAGGTTAGCAAGTGAGCATAAATGAACAGACAGAGAGAAAATAGGTAAACAGATTTCTAAGACAAGTAAAGGCTTAAAACCTGGGAAGAAACTTCAGTCTTAGCATGTTACTTTGAATGATAAAAAAAAAGGTGAATTTAAATGACCAGATCACTGTTCGAATGCAATAGATATGTATCAACAGTTGGAAAAGGCATTACTGGGTATGATGGACAATGTTTGAGAAAACAAATTCAGATCATCATGTCTGAAAAGCAATTTCAGACTATTAAGGGCCTGATCCAGTCTCTATTAAAGTCAAAGGAAAGACTCCAAACTACTTCAATGGGTATTGGATTGAGGCCTAATCCATTATGCCCATGGTTCAAGGTGATATTGCAGAGTGAAGAAGACACTATTTTGTAAGCATAAGCTGTCTGAGACCAATTGTTCAAGCTGAAGATGGATGAGTGATCCAACATATATAATGGAATTTATACGTACAGTTTGTAAGTCTGTCTACCAGTGTAAAACCAACGTAAGTGACATCAGAACCAAGCCTACTATGAAGTTTTAACTGTAGCCATCAGAAAACCATTTCCTCTTTTGTATTTGAAGTTTTTATTAAACCTCAGTGTCAACATAGAAAGAAAAATTAAATTATAGGCACATCCATAATGATGTGCGTCTATGGTTAATTTGTTCAGTGAGTGTAAATCCAACCCCTTTAGTAAAAGGTGCTCTTAGGGATTAATTTCACTTTAGGAATGCATAAATATCAAACTAGCCAACTGACCAACACAAAATACCACCCCCCACAAGTCTTTGCCAACCAAACTACCACTGAAACCTCTCAATTTTTTTTAAACTTCTACTGATTTGGCAAATTTTAATTTATTCCAAGTAGTGTTATTACATTGCATTTAAAAAGCAAGATTTAGAAAAAGTTTTCTGAGGACCTGACCCAATGTCAACTCAAGTGAATAGATAGACCCTCTTTAAAGGCATAGGGGTGCCAAAAGTCTAATTAGCAAGAGCCTGGAGAGGCCTGACGTATCTTGTTTTGAAAACTGAAGGTCGGAAAAAAACTTAAATTTTTTTGAACTGAAGCTGTAAGTACAGTGCAGCACAACAGAGTCATTTGTCAGCTCAAATTCTTTGTGTGAGTAAAGAGTAAGAAAACAAGCAAACAAAAATGTATTTCAGAACTAGAATCTATATTCTCTGCATGAGGATGTTTAGTTTAAGCAAAGCGATTGCTTTAATAATTAAATATTGAATTTACTCTTTTCCTTTCCTCTTTGAACACGCTTTGCACAAATGTATAATGTGGATTTAGAGGGAAAATACTGAATCAGTAATACTACTGGAAGTAGCTTATCTTACAGCAAAACATATGCTACCCTGAAGGATGTGAAGAAGTTATGTTGAACCTTGTTATTCTAGTAATACATAAAAATGAGCACAAAATGATAGTGTAGTATTATATATGGATCAAACTCTGTGCTACGTTATACCCAGGCAGCCCCTTAATCCTGTATTGATTTTAATGGAATGTATCTTAGGGCAAAATTGGGCTTTCTGTTATGCAAATGGCAGCAGTCAAAACAAAAAATGCACATTCTTCAGTACATTGCACCGAACCTATTATGGTAAATTGTATATTGGTTACAAATAGCAAACTTCGTGTGTAGTGTTATAGCGCCACAGCACAGCTGAGTGTTTTACTTGTAAACCACTGACATAATTATACAAAAGGATCTTACCAGGTTTGCAACGATGTAATGGTAGCCTTTAACATGCTTTCCAACACTCACAATCTGTGGGGGGAAAGAAAGAACAAACTATATCTTATTGTACTGCTTTAACTGAGCATTAATCATCATATGATTATGAGAAATGTAATTTTAGCGCCATAATGTTGAGATTCCCCCTTTCCTCCATCAAAGTGATTGAGGTAGCTATAATTTTCCTAATGCCTAATCATTAGAACCTGCTAAAATGCAAAGAGCTAAAATAATTAATGGGCAATCCTGCAATCTGAATGCATTCCATATGATTGAACATGTTGCTGCAGTATATTATTCTAGCAAGTGTAGTACTTGCCTGCAGTATACATATCCAGACACCGGAGGCCATATGATACCATGAAAGACTAAAGGCTGGTTTTTAATTTTTATTTCCCATGCTTGGAGAACATGGTACATTTTTGGCGTTTGGGACAGAAGTTCTCTGTTTTTACAGGGTCAAGTGCTTTATTCAGTCCTGACCCAGGAAGGCGAAGATAATGGTAGCTTGCACGAGTGAAAACTAAATAAGAACTGAGTGCTAGGTTGTGTGGCTCACACTCAGCTCTGAGCTCTTTCTGCCCATTTTGGGGATCAGCTGCAATTGCAACAGGTCGTTTCACAGGCGGCAGGGGACTCCTTGCTTGTTCCACCCACCCCTCTGTACACACGCATAACGGCTAAGCCCAAACTAGCCTGCAGTATTCGGCCCACAGAGAGAAATGATACAGAACCGAGTGAAGCAGTGGAAATTACCCCCTGGCTGCCAGCTGTCACAGCCTTGACTTGGAAGGACCAGCACTGCGGGTGAGAAAATAATTCTCTACCCAAATGAACCCTTGGCCAATACACACAATAATTAGTGACAACTCCGATGGCATTTGCTATGTGGATCCCGGATTATTTACTAGAACAGCTAAGAGTGAATATATTTGGCTGCAGAGCATGACAGGTGCTAATGGCTTAATTTTAAAGTGAAAGCTGCTTTTACCCAACTCCCCAAAGCATTTTAGCTGCAATTCAAACACACAGAAAACAGACACCGGCTGAGATTTTCCAGGTGGGGGAGGGATGAATTTAATAATTAATAGGAGACGCGAAGCCCCCCTCTGCTGCTTTGAACTTCCTCAGCTACAGTCCCTGCCCTGAAGAGTTTACAGTTTTAGCATTCATACAGCACTGTCCATGGTCAAAGCACAGAACAAACATGCACTAATCCTCCCATGCTGAAGATAATTATTAATGTGCCCATTTTACAGATGAGGGATAAATGCCCGAGAGATTAAATTATTTCCCAAAGCACACAGAGCAATTCAGTGTCTAAATCCAGATTAGGATTTGGGATTGACCGATTCCTAATCCCATTGTTATTCTAACAGACCAATCCCCTTCTCATGGTGCAGCAAAATAGAGGAATCCAAAGAGAGCTTAAAAACATTGGCTATTTTTAAGTTATAAGGTATACAAGAAAACTATGTTCCTTCCCTCCGCTAACTACCAAAACACTACTGGCTTCTAATTCTCCTTTTGTTCCAATTATTAAAATCAGATTTGTTTTTTTAAAACAACATGTGTCAGGCTGACCGTTCATAATGTAAACTGAGCACTCATCTGCAGTCCAATAAGGATCCCCTTAAAGTCAGTGGTTAAACTCGCCTTCATTTCAGTTAATCAAATCAAATACTTATAAACAGCCTACTGCACATATGCAGAAGCTTGTCATCATAGCATTGTCCAATGTGCATACGAATTCACCAAATTCACTGCTGGAATAAGTAACTTGCAACTCCATTGGCTTCAATGCAGCTGCCATCCCTCACACCAGTGATCTGCCATTATATCTGTACTCCCATCAGTAATGCTCATAAGACAGGTATACGTACACCTCCAAAGTGCAAAGAAATTGATATAGGTTGCAAAAACCTGTGTTAAATAATTTGTGAAGCATCATTTGTGTGAACTGTTCACTTTTTGAGAAAGAGACTAACTTGACATAGAAGGCAAATGACATGTTAAAAACTGTGGGCCAGATCCTCAACTGGTGTAAAATGTCATAGCTCCATTGAGATCAGTAGAGTGATGACAATTTCCCCGAGCTGAGAATCTGGCCCTGTATAGTTTTGACAGCACAGACATCACTGGCCATTACAGTGCAGCAGGCAAATCAAGCAAGCTCATCATAAACCCACTTATGATCATATGTTTCAGAAGCATTTCTAAAATTGTTAAAATAATAGAAATGAGCAAATCCTGCAAAAATATTATAGCAAATATTGGAGTAAAATTTCTAACTGAATTTGCTTCGGTTAGGTTCGTGCCTTTCTGGTATTTGCTCTCTGCAGACATTCTAGCACGCAAGTTTGCTGTCAGAATTGTTTATGGACACAGCAAATGTTAAGTGAATATTTGAAAATATACGTGGAATGCAAATTTTGAACTTCTTAGAAATTGATTCTAAGAGTTATGCTCATCCAACTGGGGAAGAGAGACAATGTTATGCGACCTATATGTTCAGTCAAAACTAATCAACATGGTTCTGATTTTGAATCTCAAATGTTTATGATGAGCTGCTCATGAACAAGCTATAGAATTATTTGCCATTTGGAAGCAGAATGTTTAATGGAATACCTCACTATGAGCATATGACACCAGCAGTCCAAAATCTACACTGATTACCTACTGACTTCTAGGTGGAGCTTCAGGGGCTGGTTCTGACTATGAAGCCTTGGGTGACAGAGGACCTTACTATCTGAAGGACCACCTTTTCCCCTGTACTATATTGCTGCAGCTACGATAAATGGAGGCACTCAAGATGGAGCCCTTCCTCTATAAAAAGGAGCTGAGGACAGCACATTTTCTGCAAGGGCCCCTCGACTTTGAAATTAAATTCTCACTCAGTTATTATTTTACATTATTTATATTATGGCAGGGCTAGAAGCCGCAACTGCGATCAGGGCCCCACCGTATGTACACGTAGTAAGAGATAGTCTTTGTCCTGAAGAGCTTATTTTATAAATAAAGAGTGAGAGAAATATTATCCCCATTTTACAGATGGGGAACTGAGGCACAGAGAGACTAGGTGGCTTGACTAGTCACACAGAAAGGCTATAGCAGAGAGAGGAATTGAACTGAGTCCCAGGCCAGGAGCCTTAGCCGCAAGACCATCCTTCTTCTCTTCATCTGAAATTGTGTGAATGTATTGATATTTGAGGGACACTAGTCTCTGTTGGAGTGGGCATTTAGAAAAGTCTGAAGCAGCTTAGAGTGAGTTTAGGGAGGAAAGTGATGGGTGGGTTACGCTGGTCTAGAGTGGGAAGGACAGCAGGCCGAAACACACCACCGGTTTGCTTTTGTCATGATATTAATTTTGCATTTTTTAAATTAATAAGGGTATCTAAAGCCTAGAATTGGAGTTCTGTCATGCTGCTGTATTTAAATCCAAACAAACTCATAAATAAATAAAATAAACAATTCTGAATAATGAATAAATAAAAAAACGGTAAGCGGCTCCCAAACAACTTCTGAGCAGAAAATGAGGCAAAATTCATTCAGCACATCATTCACTGTGAACACTTGGTTCTACTAAATACGAGAGCAGAGTCAAATGAATTAGAAATACAAAAAAGCCCAATCAGATCATCAAGTCCATGCCCAAGTAGCAATGCAGGATATTTTCCAATTCACAGAGAGAGAAAGAGAAAGAGAGAGAGAGAGAGAGAGAGATTTTACATGAAAATATCTGTATGTATCCTTAAAAATTGTAATGATCTATTGTAAAAACTCTATAATTTCTATTACAGTTTATTCTGTCTTCTTTCCTCATTTATATGAATGCACTAAAGAGAAAGATTAAACCACATTGAACTGAATTCATTATTATCTCAGAATCCTGACTCAATCCTACAAAAGGACAAAAATTTAGAGATAATGCATAAAACTCTATCAATAACCTACTACAATGCATGTAAGTATCTTAGGCATGAGAACCTAAAAAGAACAGAATACTGGATGGGTCTTTAACTGATGATCTAACATATTCAATTTAAGAACAGATAACCTGATTTTGATCTCCTGTGTACTAGTGTAAATCAAGAGTAACTTCATGTAAGCCAATGGAGTGAGAGTGACATAAAAGTGATGTGAAGTATCAGATCTAGCTTTTCAGTCTTAATTCTGCACTGCCTGGTTTTTACACAGTGTGTTTAACATGACTCTTTAATATTAGCTCAACAGCTGTTCTGGGAGTCTTGCTTGGAAATAGGGTTTCCAACGTTGTATTTAAAAACTACAGGACAGAGCTCAGATGTACCAAATCTTGACTTGAACCTCTGGGGGTAAGTCCTTTCTCCTCCTAACCCCATGCTTCCTAGGGTTTCTCTGTCTCCAGCTCTGGATGCTGCAGAGAACCCAGGGCCCCAGGTGCTGGGCCAGCAGCCTCTGCGACTCTTCTTCAGGCTCTGCATGGGCACCAGGAGCTGAGTTGGAGGCTGCAGTTGCTGGTCTTTACCTGCTGCGGTGCTGCGCCCCCTGCTGGGGACATTGGCAGAGTCTCTGCGAGCAGGGAGGCTACGTCCCTGCCACACAATGCCCCTTCATGACCTTGGCACTTCAGTACAGCTCCAGGGCACACAGCCCCGTCCATTTACCCTGCCAGACAGAGCCTGTGCTGGGAAAGCAGACTGGTCTGCGCTCAAGGGCTGGACTCAGCAGGGAGGCCTGTCCAGTAGGGGGCTAGTACTCACAGGGCCGCATCTTTCCACTCCCCTTCTGACCCTGGCACTTGAGCGTGGTCCCATCTGCTTTCCCTGTGCACCTGTGAGTACTGCCCCCTGCTGTTGAAATGGGATAAAAGGCATCCCATACTGATTTTGTATGGGATGGGCAATTTTCTATTTAAATAAGGGACATCCTTTGTAATACAGGACTATTGGCAACACTAGTTGGAAATTCAGAAACTGATTTAATCAAAAGAAGATAGAGCCATGTCAGTGTTAACAGCTTTGGCCTCTGATTCTTTTCTCACTTGCACTAGTGGAAATTCCACTGACTTCAGTTCAGCCAGTTCTGATTTCCATAAGCAATCAGGCCTTCTGAGTCAGCCTTCCCTCTTTATAGCACAAAATGAATGAATATAACACATCTCATTTAAAAATAATGCCTCACTATTACAGCTTGAAACGTCCTGCTCATTGTGGTTTCCAGAAGACTGGGAGTCAGTGCGGCTGGAATGAAAAGGCCTTATTTTAAGTTAAATCACCTGCTAAAAGCTAAAGCTGTGCATAACAAATGGAAATTTTACAGCTGCTTTCCCCTTCAGGATAGTGTGACAATCCCCTGGCCTAAGAAAAAGAAGCCACACAATAAAGTGAGGCCTGTGTAATACACTGTAAAAGGTGTGGAGGCTTGTAAAAGATAAAAGATTGAGACTTGAACAGAAATATTGTGGCAGAAGGGGTAACAACATAAACCGTATAAGAGATGAGAATTTATACAGTGTCTGAAGCTGGGATAAATCTTTTACAAAGCCACTCAGAAACCATAAAAAAGCCACTGAGAAACTAGCTTAACTTCCACAGCAAGTCCTGAAGAAAGTTGATGGGGATGCTCTTGTTGGGTGAGTAGCTAGAGATTTACAGTACAGATGCTCTAACACAGGGGTGGGCAAACTTTTTGGCCTGAGGGCCATATCTGGGTATGGAAATTGTATGGCAGGCTATGCATGCTCACAAAATTGGGGGTTGGGGTGCAGGACGGGGTAAGGGCTCCAGCTGGGGGTGTGGGCTCTGGGGTGGGGCTGGAGATGAGGGGTGGGGGTACAGGAGGGTGCTCTTGGCTGGGACCAAGGGGTTTGAGGGCAGGAGTGGGATCATGGCTGGGGCAGGGGGTTGGGGCGTGGGAGGGGACCAGGGGTGCAGGCTCCAGGCAGCACTTATCTCAAGCAGCTCCCAGAAGTAGCGGCATGTCCCCCATCCAGCTCCTACATGGAGGTGAGGCCAGGCAGCTCTGCGCACTGCCCCATCCACAACTGCCACCCCTGCAGCTCCCATTGACCGTGGTTCCCGGCCAATGGGAACTGCAGGAGCGGTGCTTGGGGTGGAGGCTGCATGCAGAGCCCCCTGGCTGTCCCTACACATAGGAGCCGGATGGGGGACGTACCGCTGCTTCCAGGAGCCGCACAGAGCGGGGCAAGCCCCAGACCCCGCTCCCTGGTGGGAGCTCAAGAGCCGGATGAAAATGTCTGGAGGGCTGGCTGCGGCCCCTGGGCCGTAGTTTGCCCACCCCTGCCCTAACATAATTAAAGAGGAAGTTAAAGGAAGCAACAGACAGATAAGCAATAGGCTGTTAGTAAATGGGTTTCCTTCTCTATTGCAAAGCAGTGGCACAGCCTAAGCATGGGTGGCACCACACATCCATAGTATGTGGTAACTGAAAGCACCTGACTAAGCACAGAAGAAAGGAACTTCAAATACAGAGCCCACCACTGCTATAAACAGAGTACACAGAGCTGTGCAGAGAAAACACCTGGCTGTGCTGGAATAAAAACCCCTCAGAATTGTCTCAGAAGGCATGAGTAAGAAACACCCTGGCAGGTTGCCACTTTCTGCTGCTTTTGCTACTCTAACTCATTTCTGTTCCAAGCCCATCCCTGGGAAATGTGCATTTGTAAATAAAGGTAGATTAGGTTAATTTATTAATCCTTTGTCTGTCTGCTGCGCTGCCAACTCATTCTCTTTCCTTCAAGAAACAACCCTCTGTTAGGGTCCAAAACTCGTTAGCTATGCAGTGCTGTGACAATGTGCTTTCGTATTACTGGTGTAGTTTAAGCTCGTCCGTGTTGCTGCACCGTTACATCACATCTAGACATGGATGAAATATCCAATGTGAAAAAACTTAATGGAAAATTTCAAACAGAGGGGCCTTTCCCAATTCATTGCTGACCACAGGCAGTGGTGGGGGAGGGAGGAAGGTCCCTTTCCCAGAGGGCATAGTGATGGGTTTCCAAAGGGGTTGCCGCACTGGCTGTTCTCAGTTTCACCCTGCTACAATCCACGTGTCTACGCTGCTGGGCAAGAAGGAAGAAGAAGAAGAAGGAGAGAGAGAGGAAAGAAGAAAAGGAAAGACCTGTTGAAGAATCCCCCAAATCCACAGCCTTCCTTGGGAACTAAGCACAGTCAGCTGCTATTGTAACACAGAGGCAGCCGACAGGAGCGGTGCAGTTACCACAACAATGCAGGGAGAACTATTCAGGTGCCAAGAAGTTTGACCAGTGAGCTGCTTTGCAGTCCTATCTGGGCAGAGTCAATCTGAGAGCCCATTTTCCAGGCTTGTGGGCAGGCTGTGCATGAAAATATGAGAAGGGGAGACACTAGATTAGCCTGTGACAGTGGGTACAGGGATCCTTTTTATGCAACTGACTTGAATGTAAAGGCATGAGGCTATGTCTACACTGGCAATTGAATGACAAAACTTTTGTCTTTCAGAGGTGTTAACCTCCCCTGCCCCGAAAGACAAAAGTTTTGCCATGACAACTGCCAGTGTGAACAGCGCATTGTTGGCAGGAGCGCACGCCTGCTGACAACGCAAACGCCACTCATTGGGGATGGAAGTTTTTTGTCTGCAGGTGAGCCAGCAAACTGCAGCTACACTGCATGACTTTTAGCGGCGCAGTTGTAGCAACACAGCCATGTCGCTAAAAGCTGTGTAGTGTAGACATAGCCTCAGTAAAGCATGAGAATGAGTTAAGGGTAATTTGGCCACACACCAAGTACTCTGTTAAAGTTAGCAGAACCTCCAAAATAAACAAAACCAATAAGCCAAATAGATCTATATTTTAATTAATGAATAGTTAAATTTACAACTTTATCATGTTAGCAGTGTAACCTGCAGCTAGGTGGCATTACTTCATCAGGATTAGCTATCATTGGCAGAGTGCAGCAAATAGAGCAAACAGTATATGTTGGTTTCCATATTTTTCCCCAGTCACAAACTGTATTAAACCAATTCAGTTTTAGTTTGGTGGTAGAAATAATAATTAAACTCTACACTTAGGGCCTGATCCATCTCTCACTGAAGTGGGAGTTGGATCTGAACCCCACTTTTCATCACAAAGCACTTTACCAATGTGGAAATTGAAGATCAGCAATGTTAAAGTACTTGCTCAAAGACATACATTGAGCTGGTCACAGATCTGGGGACAGATTCCATGATTCCTGATTCTAAGCAGCTTGCTGTAACCACATGACAATACTGCTTAACCATATTAATTAATTATAACTTGGCTTCCGATTTTTAAAATATAAGCATTACAATGTTAATAGTGGTTTACTTCCTAGATATCATTGTTAATGGTACAAGATGCTGTGAATGTTCTCTTTACTAATGTGTATAATTCCATTGAACAACTGAATGTACGTCTGACACTGAATAACAATTTTCACCTCTGTCTTTAACGGTGAAGGCAATTCTGTATGAGTGGTGATGTTAGGGCTGGCTGATGCAGAACACTGATGGAGCTGAGTGAAGAAGTGCTGGTCTCTTGGAAAAGGTTGCATTGGGCACTTGTATTGGAAAAAAAAGATTGAAATCAACCTGCTGTACAGCTCAGGAGCCAGATTGCTGATCTTGACAACTAAACTGTTATATTATGCAACGTTAAAAAAAAGACAGATCAGTGTTTATAGATGAGATATATTTAAAGATTCTCATACAGCAAATGTAAGAGCTTTGGACTGTGCAAGGTAGAAGATGGGAAAGCCAATGCAACCTGGATTACTACAGACAGAAGAGAAAAGATGGATACAAAAGCTTGAGAAAAAAGACACCAGAAGTCGATATAAATTTGTAAGGAAAGAAGTAACCACTGCAATAAGGGTCCTATTCAACTATCACTGCAGTGAGTTGGAGTTTTTCAAAGATTCACGAACTATGGCCTTTTATAATCTGGCCCAGAGATTTTTAAGGGAGTGGGACAGGAGATAGCAGAATCCATTGTGGACATCTTCATTTAAGTAAAAAGCTCATAAAACGATAAAAAATGGCTCCTCCAGCCCCTGGGTGTTCACACCAAAAAGGACAAGCTGCACTTCACGTGCAGGATTTTTCACAAACTCCAGTAGTTCACAGTCAATGCTGAACAGCAGGTAAAGGCAAGTTGACAAAACACTGTTCAACCATTTTCAAATACAAAGAAAGGTAAACAAAAAAAAAATACAGCCCCGCCATATATATTTCCACAAATGTGCACACACCTGGATCAAGAGGGAGAGCTCAGCACTTATCTTTTGACAGCTTCAGTGCAATAGAGCTTGGGGGTATAAGCTTGAAATTTGGGATGGAGATAGTCTCTAGGGGCTAAATTGTGGCTGCGGCATAAGGCCTGTATCGGGATAGTGTGCAGCTGTGCTGCCCCACGAGCAGACCATCAGAACCACATTGTGTCTCTGAGTCACAATCTGGTTCCCTTTCACTCCTTGCTCCAGAGGGAAGTAATCTGGACCCGCACTACACCTGGGGCAAATTAATCCCAGTTGAGCTCCACTGACCAGTGCACTGGAGAGCAGAACAAAGGCTCCACTCACTCTCTGATCCCATCAACTTTTCATCCCCAGGGGAGGGTGAGTAGCAATCCCCACCAAAGGATGATCTCATGCTGTTGCCTATGATGCAGGTAGCCAGAGCAGGAGAGTAACAGCTACCTTGCTGCCCAGCGCTGGCTCATTAGTTGAACCACAATCTGGCCTTACATTTGCAAAATTCAGTTATGAAAGAGTATTTACCTGATGACATACTTTTTCCCACAAGACCCATCTATGCATGTGCAAGTGAACAGTACACATAGAATGAGGTAGGTCTATGTGTATCTGTTCCTTATTTCAGACAAATTCTAGGCCTCATTCTGACATTTTGTTTACATGGAGTTTAATGGGACTGCTCATATAAGTACTACTCAGTGCGATTAGTGTTGGACAGTTGGACCCTAAATCTGGCCAGAAATAAGGGTCAGATCTGTAACACCCTGTCTCAGTCATGCTATATCCCTACCATATTAACTATGCATTGTTCATATATGAGCAATGAATGAGCACTCCTGTGGAAAAATAGTGCAAGACAATGTGTTTAAAGACTGCATGCATTCAAAGGTTGTATGCATGTGCACAAGCAGACAGAGTAAAGATTGAACAGGCACCATCAACTTTGGCATTTCCTTTTTTTTTAGAAATTACATTAACATTTTCCTTTAGTACAGAGTAAAAAAAAGACAAACAAACCCCAAAACCACAAAATCATGTTACAAAATCTGTGGAACTAACAATAGTGAATATCCATCATCATCTCTTTCTGCATGCATTGTATTTTGTCTGGTTAGAGTGCAAAATCTCTTGGACTCATATGTCTTAATACACTTTTTGAGTGCTGCATAAATTTGAAGCAACAACAATTAAAGCAAATATATTTGAACAAATAGGATATATTTTAGTTAAAATAATTGAGAATGACTCTACAATTTATTGCCTATGTTATTCTCCAACCATTTCTACATTTTCATGTGAGCTTTAATGGCATCCTCCTTCAGTCCCGTTTGAAAGTGGGCAAATGAAGAAATAAAAAAGAAATATATGAAGTATTCACTAGAACGTGGAAAGCAAACTAATCCAACTGATTAAATCCAAGTAAATCTTAGAAGAGTGGTTCTCAAACTATTGTACGGGTGACCCCTTTCACATAGCAAGCCTCTAAGTGTGACCGCCCTTATAAATTAAACACACTTGTTTATATATTTAACACTATTATAAATGCTGGAGGCAAAGCAGGGTTTGGGGTGGAAGCTGACAGCTCGTGACCCCCCTATGTAAAACCTCATGACCCCCTGAGGGGTCCCGACCCCCAGTTTGAGAACCCCTGTCTTAGAACAAGGTGATCTGACATTTCCCTAAACAGTGTGCACATTTTGCTACACATCTATTTTCTTCCTGCTCTAGTAAACTGAGTAGTATCATTGATTTTGAAGCATATACAGTTTGGATCGTGCTACCTCATAAAAAACAGATAGGAATTTTAGTTACAATTCTGCAGTTGCTGTTACTTGGGAATACCCTGCTTTGCTTTGCTTGGGTCTCTGTGATAATGCTTTTTGTTCCATGGGTACATTTGTGGTGAAATAGGAGTTCAGCATCCAAATCCAGCACACCTATAGTAGGATTAAAATAATGAGCTGCCACTCATTTAAAAGACAGACGTCCATATTTCCAGTTTGAATTTACCTCCACTTGGCTGCTGAGCTTTACTGAACAAGCTGAAAATACAAATGGAGACACTGTTTTACAGTGCCCAAGAAGAAGAAATGAGCACTCTTGGTGAAACATGGGAGAAACATACTGATGTTGATTCTTGTTATGTAGTGCATCTGACTATTGTTGCTATGGACTGTTCCGTTTATAAATTACTAGTCACTGCACGTGTTAGCAGTTTGATTGTTAGGAAATGGAAAGCTAAGCTGCACAGCACTTACCAATAATGTAGGCATGCAAATTAGTTTAGGAGGGCAATTTGGAAGCACAGTTTAGAAGCACAAAATGATTAAGTAGATAGAATCCTCAGTCTCATTCAATTACTTTTGTCCTCTAATTCATAAAAATGTTTGTGCTCTTAAACACCTGTGATTGAAAGCGTAATTGTTCACAGAATGGGCACAGGCAAATCATGAGGTAGCATGATCCTGTGGCAATGGACTGTGAGTCAGTAACTCTTGGTTCTGCCACCAACTTGTGTGTGAACTTGGACTCGTCACTTCCCATCTCTGTCCCTCCATTTCCCTTCTTCTATCTTGTCTTTCTAAACTGCAAGCTCATTCAGGTCAGGACAGCCTCTATGTGTCTATACACCACCTAGGTCAGCATCCTGGGGTCCTAGAAGCATAGAATCATAGACTTTAAAGTCAGAAGGGACCATTATGATCATCTAGTCTGACCTCCTGCACAGTGCAGGCCACAGAATCTCACCCACCCACTCCTGTATCAAACATGAGTCTGAGCCACTGAAGTCCTCAAATCATGGTTTAAAGACTTCAGGGTGCAGAGAACCTTCCAGCAAGTGACCCGTGCCCCATGCTGCAGAGGAGGTGAAAAAACCCCTGGGCCTCTGCCAATCTGCCCTGGAGGAAAATTCCTTTCTGACCCCAAATATGGCCATCAGCTAAACCCTGAGCATATGGGCAAGACTCACCAGCCAGCACCCAGGAAAGAATTCTCTGTAGTAACTCAGATCCCACCCCATCTAACATCCCATCACAAGCCATTGGCATATTTACCGCTAGTAGTGAAAGATGAATTAATTGCCAAAATTAGGCTATCCCATCATACCATCCCCTCCATAAACTTATCAAGCTTAGTCTTGAAGCCAGATATGTCTTTTGCCCCCACTACTCCCCTTGGAAGGCTGTTCCAGAACTTCACTCCTCTAATGGTTAGAAACCTTTGTCTAATTTCAAGTCTAAACTTCCTGGTGTCCAGTTTATATCCATTTGTTCTTGTGTCCACATTGTTACTAAGCTTAAATAATTCCTCTCTCTCCCTGGTATTTATCCCTCTGATATATTTATAAAGAACAATCATATCCCCCCTCAACCTTCTTTTGGTTAGGCTAAACAAGCCAAGCTCTTTCAGTCTCCTTTCATAAGACAGGTTTTCCATTCCTCGGATCATCCTAGTAGCCCGTCTCTGAACCTGTTCCAGTTTGAATTCATCCTTCTTAAACATGGGAGACCAGAACTGCACATGGTATTCCAGATGAGGTCTCACCAGTGCCTTATATAACGGTACTAACACCTCCTTATCTCTACTGGAAATAGCTCGCCTGATGCATCCTAAAACCGCATTAGCTTTTTTCACAGCCATATCACATTGGCAGCTCATAGTCATCCTGTGATCAACCAATACTCCGAGGTTCTTCTCCTCCTCTGTTATTTCCAACTGATGCCTCCCCTGTTTATAACAATAGTTCTTGTTATTAATCCCTAAATGCATGATCTCACACTTTTCACTATTAAATTTCATCCTATTACTATTACTCCAGTTTACAAGGTCATCCAGATCTTCCTGTATGATATCCCGATCCTTCTCTTGGCAATACCTCTCAGCTTTGTGTCATCCATAAACTTTATTAGCACATTCCCACGTTTTGTGCCAAAGTCAGTAATAAAAAGATTAAATAAGATTGGTCCCAAATCCGATCCCTGAGGAACTCCACTAGTAACCTACCTCCAGCCTGACAATTCACCTTTTAGTATGACCCAACCAGTTCCTTATCCACCTTTCAATTTTCATATTGATCCCCATCTTTTCCAATTTAGCTAATAATTCCCCATGTGGAACCGTATCAAATGCCTTACTGAAATCGAGGTAAATTAGATCCACTGCATTTCCTTTGTCTAAAAAAATCTGTTACCTTCTCAAAGAAGGAGATCAGGTTGGTTTGGAACAATCTACCTTTAGTAAAACCATGTTGTATTTTGTCCCAATTACCATTGACCTCAATGTCCTTGACTACTTTTTCCTTCAAATTTTTTTCCAAGACCTTGCATACTACAGATGTCAAACTGACAGTCCTGTAGTTGCCCGGATCACTTTTTTCCCCTTTCTTAAAGATAGGAACTATGTTAGCAATTCTCCAGTTGTATGGGGTACAACCCCTGAGTTTACAGATTCATTAAAAATTCTCGCTAATGGGCTTGCAATTTCATGTGCCAGTTCCTTTAATATTCTTGGATGAAGATTATCTGGGCCCCTTGATTTCCTCCCATTAAGCTGTTCGAGTTTGGCTTCTACCTCAGATGTGGTAATATCTACCTCCATATCCTCATTCCTATTTGTCATCCATTATCCCTAAGCTCCTCATTAGCCTCATTAAAGACTGAGGCAAAGTATTTGTTTAGATATTGGGCCATGCCTAGATTATCCTTAAGCTCCACTCCATCCTCAGTGTTTAGTGGTCCCACTTCTTCTTTCTTTGTTTTCTTCTTATTTATACGGCTATAGAACCTTTTACTATTGGTTTTAATTCCCTTTGCAAGGTCCAACTCTACATGGCTTTTGGCCTTTCTCACTTTATCCCTACATGTTCTGACCTCAATAAGGTAGCTTTCCTTGCTAATCCCTCCCATCTTCCACTCCTTGTAGGCTTTCTGCTTTTTCTTAAACACCTCTCTGAGATGCTTGCTTGTCCAGCTTGGTCCACAACTCCTGCCTATGAATTTTTTCCCCTTTCTTGGGATACAGGCTTCTGATAGCTTCTGCAACTTTGACTTGAAGTAATTCCAGGCTTCCTCTACCTTTAGATCCACAAGTTCTTCAGTCTAATCCACTTCCCTAACTAATTTCCTTAATTCTTTAAAGTTAGCCCTTTTGAAATAAAAAAACCCTGTCACCGATCTATTTTTGTTTATCCTTCCAGTTAGTTTAAATTGAATTAGCTCATGATCACTTGAACCAAGATTGTCCCCTACAACCATTTCTTCTATGAGGTCCTCACTACTCACCGAAACCAAATCTAAAATGGCAACCCCTCTTGTTGGTTCAGCAACTACTTGGTGAAGGAATCCATCAGCTATCGCATCTAGGAAAATCTGAGCCCTATTATTATTACTAGCACTTGTCCTCCAGTCTATATCTGGGAAGTTAAAGTCTCCCATGATCACACAATTCCCTTTAGTATTTACTTCATTAAAAACATTAAAAAGGTCTCTATCCATATCCAAATCAGGTCCTGGCGGTCTATAGCACACCCCAAGCACTATCTCAGGGGTGGCTCTAGTAGCTTTTTTCCCCAGTGTGATTTTTGCCCAGACAGACTCTGTCTTATTCATTTCATCCCTTCTTATTTCTTTACAGTTTACCTCATCATTGATATACAATGCTACTCCACCACCTTTGCCTTTATTTCTGTCTTTCCTAAACAGCACATACCCTTCAATACCTGTACTCCAGTCATGACTACCATTCCACAATGTTTCTGTTATCCCTATAATATTCAGTTTCACTTCCTCCATTTTGTTACCTAGGCTCCTTGCATTGGTGTACAAACATCTTAATTCTTGCTGTTTGGCTTCACTCACGTTCTTTACCCGATTAGGCCCAGACGTTCTACCGCCAGTATCACCTATTAGAATTGTATCTACACTATCCTTCCTCTGTATGTCCATTCTCCTACCCATGACAGTATCCTTTCTTGCTTCATTTTCTTCCCTCTCAATGTTAAAATCCAGCGTGGAGATTACCTGGACATCTCCCTCTAATTTCTAGTTTAAAGCTCTCTTAATCAGTTGTGCCAGCCTCCATCCTAGAAGTCTATTTCCCTCCCTACTCAGGTGAAGTCCATCCCAAGAGAACAGTCCTCTGTCCATGAATGCTCCCAGTGCTCATACATTCCAAAGCCCTCCTTATAGCACCACTGCCTTGAGCCATCTGTTGATCACCATAATCTTGTCACACCTTTGTTGCCCTTCTCTAGGAACAGGCAGAATCCCACTGAAGATCACATGAGCCTTGATTTCCGTAAGTGTCTTCCCCAGCCTGGCATAGTCTCCCTTGATACGTTCCAGCAAGAATCTAGCTGTATCGTTTGTTCCCACATGAAAGACAATCAGCGGATTCTTTCCCACTCCCGTTAGGATCCTCTTCAGCCTCAGGTCCACATCCCGTGTCTTAGCACTGGGCAGACTGCACACCCTTCTGTTCTCTGGATCAGCTCTGATTACAGATTCTCCAGTCTATCCCCTGTTCCCTCTGGCTGCAAGTCCTCTCGATTCCTATTCACCCTTGCAATCCTCTGCAACCCATCCCGTATCCTCCTGGGGCTCATGTTTGGTGTCATCTCCATTGACTTGTCCCCTCTCCTTATAGGGCTAGATGCTCTTCTCTTCTTCCTTGCCCTCTCACCTTCAGCAACCACCTGCTGTGCCCCTTCTTCATTTTCCAATCCTGCAAACCTGTTCCTGAGCTCTATTACTCCTTCACTAGCCCGTCTTTTCCTCTGCCTGGTTCGCTTAGTCACATGCTTCCACTGTTCACTTTCCTCACCCAGCAGTCTCCTCTCAGAGTTCTTTGGTCCTGCTTCCATCTGCAAGTCTAAGCTTTTCCCTTCAACCTCATCAGGTCTTTGCTCCATCATCCGCTCGAACCCCCTTCTAAACTTGACCAGAGTTTCCACCTGCATCTCCAATCCTCAGATCTTTTCTTCCATCAGCTCTATCAGGTGGCACTTCATGAAGACAAAACTCTTTTCAGGTACCCCCTCCAGGATCATGTACATGCTGCAGCTTCCACATCCGGTCATCCTCATTGTGTCTTTCACTGTTGCCTCTGTATCTGTCATAGGCTTCCCACTTAAATCCTGTAAATCTCGGAAACACAAACCAACCCAAAACACCACCGCCCACAGCAAAACAAACCTCCAACAAGCACCAAGACACTGCTAGAACATTGCACACTCCCTTCAGTAGCCTGTGTGTTCCTCTGCCTGCCTCTCTTAGTCTTCCCCCAAACTCCCCCTGTCAACTCCCACTCAAACTCCCCTGTTTACAGCTCTGTTTGCTGGCTCCTGTGCTGCTGCAGCTGTCTATGCCGCTGCCTGACTGGCTGGCTACCTTTATAGGACTCCTAGTCAGAGAAGCCCCACCCGCTAATCAGGGCTTAGCTTCTCTTCCAGCACACTGCCCCTACCAGCCTCCACACATACAAATACAACTACAAATAGCTACAAATACCTTCTCCTCCAACAGAAGTCCTGACCTCAGAGGGGGATTCTAGGCATTATTGTAATACAAATTAGGAACAATAACAACAACATTGTTGAAATGTAGCCCTAAGTTATAAATATTTGAGATAAGAACATAAGAACACAAGAACAGCCATACTGGATCAGATCAAAGGTCCATCTAGCCCAGTATCCTGTCTTCCAACATTGGCCAATGCCAGGTGCCCCAGAGGAAATGAACAGAACAGGTAATCATTAAGTGATCCACCCCCTATTACCCATTCCCAACTTCTGGCAAAAAGAGGCTAGGGACACCATTCCTGATTTTGTGCATCAGATACATATCTAAAAACTATGGAATAAATGTGCCAGTCAAATGTGTTTTTTTAGTGGATTAACTCTCAGTATACTTCTCCATTTACAATTTTTTAGTGAAAACATGTTGGCTGTTTTTATTATGCCTGTGTAAATGTATATGAAACAAAAAGCTCAGGTAACTACTTATTAGTAATATACGTGTATATAAATTGAGGCAGGAGAGTGAAAGTTAATTATACCTGCTAACATCAGTCTATGTATTTGGATTAGAAGCAGGAAGACCCTATCAGGGATCAGATGGTCATCTCCTATGAGGACACATTATAGGACAATTAAATCTAATTTAGATCTTACAAAGAGCAAGCTTGTGAAATAGATTTAGATAAAGTAGATCTCTGGGTATTGGGAAAGTCCAAAACACTGGAGTCTTATTTCAACAACAGCATACATGCTTATTTTAAACTGGAGCTGGACTTAGCATTTTGGAGTGTAAGTATGAAGCAACTTCCTCTTTGTCCATTTGTATCCTATACCTGTCCACCAAGATCATAAAGAGCTGGCATTACTTTTCTATCTTGGTTTTTATACCATGCCATCAGCATAAGGATTTTGAGGAAGATGATTAACTGGAGATATCCTCAAAACTTAAGTAACACATTAAACATCCATAAAAGAGTGGGAATTTTTATGTTCCCTATCCTCCAAATGCAGTAGCAGAATCCTCATGCTTGTCCTTTTCAACCTTAGCAATCATTGTACGAAGCGACAAAGAGTCCTGTGGCACCTTATAGACTAACAGAAGTATTGGAGCATAAGCTTTTGTGGGTGAATAGCCACTTCATCAGACACAAGCGTCTGATGAAGCAGGTATTCACCCATGACAGCTTATGCTCCAATACTTCTGTTAGTCTATAAGGTGCCACAGGACTCTTTGTCGCTTTTTACAGATCCAGACTAACATGGCTACCCCTCTAATCATTGTGCGGGTTTTCAGAGCTATCTTCCCAAGGAACAGGTTCTTTCTTTCTTTCTTTCTTTCTTTCTTTCTTTCTTTCTTTCTTTCTTTCTTTCTTTCTTTCTTTCTTTCTTTCTTTCTCTTTCTTTCCAATTAACTTCTCTTTACATTTACTTTTGTCTTCACATAGCTAATGAACTCATCATAAACCAGAATCTCAGCTATCTCAGGGTAGGACATACAGTATAATATACATCCCCTTCTAAGAAGAAGTGTTCAGAACCTAGCCTACACTTCTTTAATACACATTAATTTACACTCACACAAATAAGTCAGTTTCTCACTCAGCAAAAATTGAAGAGCAGAGCACTTTGCACTGAAGTCTCATTTTACTAAGACTTACTTCTGCTAATATACACTACAGAACATTGACTTGTAGATCACACAACTTAACTTCATTTCTCAAAAAGTGTGGGGGGAAAAGGCCTATTGAATCAATTAGGCAGCTTGAGACTCAGTCAATTCCTCTTCTGTAAAGTCACCACATCTATCATCTACAGGCTACCGGAATCCTCATGCAAAATGAAAGACGCCAGGGCCTGATATTTTAAAATGCCACCACTTTGTGTTAGCTACCATACAACATAAGCAAAGGGCTGATCCTAGTCCTATTAAAGTAAATGGCAAAACTTCCACTGATTTTGGTAGTGCAGAATCAGGCCTAAGCCTATCCAAACAAAGAGTGCAAACTATTCCAAAAAGGAATTGTCCATGCAGAATGTAGAGCTGATTTCAATCTTGGTTGCTGACATGAGAATCAAGAGTGGCTCCTAGAAGTCAATGGAGTCACACCAGTGTAAAACCAGTATCAGTGAGATCAGAATCAAAATGATAGCATGCTCTAAAATATGTATTTCCTTGCCATTAAAGCAATAGATGATAAATAGATCCATGAGTTTATGCAGAAATATGCATTCAAATATATACGGACATATACCACTCTCTATAGAAGCCCCTCCCCCCCAAATACTCAGGGGAAAAAAATTGCTTCCCTACACACTTTAAAATCAGTCCTAAAAACCAATGCTCTTTTGTTTTATTACAAAAGAGATTGGATAGGAGAAGGATTTGATTATAAGCTACAATAAGTATGCATTAAAACACAATGACACAGTAGCAAAAGATTTGGCCAAATTAATATGTATGGCATCACCTATTTGAAATAATCCTTGTTAAATTTAGAAGTGCCATATCCTTAATTCTTAGTTTCATTCTCCCATGTTTCTGCCGTTAAAATAATTAATCTGTAATGGTTTTCAGAAAAAAAAACCTACTTTGCACATTTCTGAATCACAAATGGCATTTTATATTTTGCTGCCCATACTAGCATCTGCATCACTAAAGTTTTATGCAATAAAAACTTTATAAACCTCTAATATATCTTTTGCAAAATAAAAAAATAAGGAAATAAAATAAAGCAAGTAGCACAATAAAACAGAATTTAGCACCACTAGATGGCATTCATTCACTGTAGTATTCACACAGTGGCAATAGATACTGAAAAGTGAATGTTCAGAGCATCAGCATAATATGTGAGATTACGTGAGACACAAAAAGAATATACTTCCTCAAGTTATTTTCCTATCACTTAGCAAAATGCTCTTTTCTAACTATTATTTTTTCCCGTCATTTAAGAAATAGCTCAGAGAGAGACAGTTATATGTCCAGGTTCTCCAGATGAGAATGGTAACATTTTAAGCCCACTTGGCACAGGTATAAATGGCTACAGAAGTACAAGGCAGTGGATAATCAAGCCCATAGTCTTTCCTTTACATAACTGCTGCCTTCGTTAACTAAGGAAGAACATGCCCTCCATCCCTTCTCCAAAAGATCACTTATTTCACTCTTTTCCATTTTCACAAATACTTTGCTATCGATAATAACACTCCCCCTTTAAATGTGTGTAATAATGATTTCAAGACCTTGTACAGCTGGAAATATGTTGTCTATGATGTTTGGAGAACAGTAAATAACCCTGGATAAACATAAACAATTTCTTCAAATAAAATTGGCATTTAAAATATATATTTTTGAAAATAGATGCATAGATTCTAACACCAGAAGGAACCATTGTGATCATCTAGCCTGCCCTCCTGTGTAGCACAGGCCATAGAACTTCCCCAAAATAATTCCCTGAGCAGAGCTTTTAGAAAAACATTCAATCTAGATTTTAAAAAATCCAGTCTAAAACTTGGGGGACTCTTCTTAATCAACTTGGGAGCAGAGTGTTGTTCTGTCAGCCAAGAGACTTTGGTTCAAGACTCCCCAAGCACTGATATGTTAAAGCTCCGGGCTGATGTTTGAGCAGCACGAGCATTGCCTGCTGTCTCAGAAGTGGCTATCCACTCTGACCTGCCAGCTGCTGTGATGGAAGCTTAATATCAAAATGAAGATGGGGAGAAAGTGGAGATAAAATATTGGCCCTTGAATAAACCTTGGGGAAACCTCCTCTTGACTGGCAAAAATAAATGAAGGGTAAAGCTTAGAGGCTACTTTTGTGGAACTATAGTAATGGGTTTACAGTGACATTAAAAGTTGTATTACCTGTTCTAAAAGATTCTGAAGCCTCTCTATTTCACAGTCTATTACAAATTTCTTTTCTTGTCTTCGATCCAGGTCTTCTAAAAGCCTCCTGTAGCTGGCATCATTAAAATTCTCCACACATATGGCACTGACTTGCCAGCTATTTTGTCCCGCTTTTTCCATAATAGCTTGAAGTATTGAGTAACCTAAAAGAAAAGGATACAATACACTAACAACACAATCTTTGCATTTTATGAATCATAACTGTTATTAATCAATATAAAATCCCTTAATGTATGGTCTAATAGAGAGGGGATTGGGAGGAGTCATAGCTCCTAGGTCCAACTCTGCTACTGGCTACCTATGACTTTGGGCACAGCACTTAAACTACCTATAAGCTTAATAATTATTATTACAAGCATTTATATGGCCATCACTGTGAGAAATAAATTGATAAATGGAGATGACACCGATCTAGCTCACAGGGAGATTGTAAAGCTTAACCAGTGAATGTTTGTGAAGCGCTCTGAGGCCACTGAATGAAAAGCACAAACCCGACACGGAAGAGCAAGGGGTAGAGACCAGCTCAGGGCCCAGGCAGCTGCACACAGACACACCTGCAAAGCCTGCACAGGCTGGAGGCAGGGCTTTGAAAAGGGAAGCAGAACAGTTCAGAGGCAGGAAGGGAGGAGTAGATGGCTTCTCTGAGGGGGAAGTACTGCCCAGTATTCATTGCCCAGGACCTGAGAACACAGACCTGTGAAAACCCACAAAGGAGAGGCAGGTGACGGAGTGTGCAGGTCAGGGAACTGACTGAAGTAATCTACTCTGGGAAGCCGAAGGAAACTGGGGTAGGATGTGGTCTGGGAGAGGCAGTGGCTTAGAACCCCAAGGTGTTGGGTGTAGCCACCCTGGACTGGCGCCAGTGGAGAGGGCAGGCCCGGGTTCTCTTATCCACTCCAAAAGGTCAATACTAGAGCAAGAGCCTTTCCCTAGTGTGAAGGGCCAACTGGAAAAGACTGTAACTGTTCAAGGGCCCTGCCCTAAAACCCTTCTGCTAAAGGGGAGGACTAGAAACCCTTGGGGTGGGGGCACTGGAGGAGAGGACTGTGCATCAACAGCAGACAGCCTGCCAACCCCGACCTGATCCCTAAGCAGCACTGTTGGTCATGCACCTTCTACAGCAGTATACAGGGCTGCCCAGAGGATTCAGGAGGCCTGGGGTCTTCGGCGGCAGGGGCCCCCGCTTCGGCAGTAATTCGGCAGCAGGGGGACCTTCCGCTCCGAAGATCCACGGCGGGGACCCCAACCGCCGAATTACCGCCGAAGCGGGACCCGCCGCTGAAGTGCCAGGTCTTCGGTGGTAATTCTATGGCGGGGGGTCCTTCCACCCCAGAGCAGAAGGATCCCCCATTGCCGACGACGACCCGGAGTAGAAGAAGCTCTGGGTGCCCGGGCCCCGCGAGAGTTTTCCAGGGCCCCCGGAGCGAGTGAAGGATCCCGCTCCAGGAGCCCCGAAAAACTCCCGTGGGAGCCCCTGCAGGGCCCAGGGCCCGGGGCAAATTGCCCCACTTGCCCCCCCCCCCCCGGGCGGCCCTGGCAGTATAGAGGTATTATAATTATAATATCTCATCTGCAAATCCCATTAGCAGATGGGGAAAGCCAGTATCTTTTTTTAGAACCATTTGCTTTTCCTTCATTCACCCAGGGCAACTGAAGATTCTTGAAACACTGGAAGATTCCATCTAAAAGAGCAGAGATCCAACAACTCAAATCCAGAGTGAGTATTAAATGCACACGGGGCTGCTAGTTGACATTGTGCTGCTGGAGATGCCATCAGTCAGACCAGATATCCTGCCCAGAACCATGGCTATGTTCTGACTTGGGTGGCTATATGTTACCTACCTGAAATCCACACTCTAGTTTCAGCTGGAAAAAGGATTCATTTCACGTCCTGAAAGCTAGTATATAATGCTACTGATGCAGAATGGATCCCTGTTCTATGAAAAGATGGCTGCATTTCATTGGTATGCAACTGATCCCTATAAATACTGTAGTTTACAATATATTTTGAGATCCTTTTACAGGAAAGATACTATATAAAGGCACTGATAGGTCTACCCATCCAAAGAACAGGAATATTCAAAAATTAAATTTTAGAAATGAATGACTTTATGAATTGTCTATCATTATAAATCTATGAAATATTAGCAGACCCACAAATATACTATACACTTGTTTGCCTCTACATTACCTATAAGAACATCATTAATTCCTCATGATCTGGATGTCACAGGTCAAATTAGAGAGCTACTGTAAATCTAGGAGAAAATTGTCTTTGGCATGACACGCACTATTACCTCTTGCACTCAACTCCTAACAGTCTAGGTGAATTCATATCAGATTGTTCCTATTCCAATGAAATCAAGCACTCATACTCAAAAATACACAGATTATATAGTATCATTTATAATTATTAGGTATTTCCCCCTCAAATACATATGACATAATTGAGATTAAAGTACATAGCTTTATGATGATGTACACTTAGTACACTTTATCACTGAGAACAAAACATTTATTTCCAAAAGATAAATGAAGTCTGGGTTGATAATAATACAAGTAAAATATATTTGCATTCTGCACGAAGGATTAAAGAATAATTTTCATTCCACAGGACCATTTCTAAAGAAATAGGTACACTAAGAAATATGTATTAATTAGACTACGTGTCTGTATTAGAGATAATTTGCTAAAGTAAATTACTTGATAGAACCACTAGTAAAACATTTCTGTAGCCAGGGTTCATTTTTAACCTGAAATCAGCTATTTTTCCACCAAAGAAGAATTCTTGTTAATTACTTCACAATTATTCTGCTCTTTCCGTTGCTACATTTACTCTTGCTTTTTTTGCCTGTAATTATCTTTTCAAATTATGCCTATATTCTTTCCTAACCATTGTATTTTTGCCTCATTTTCTATACATTTCCATATGTAGCTTTTTATTTAGAGCTGCATCATTATGTTCCTACCTCATTTATGCTGTAACTTTGACTTTATCTTTGATATCAACACAGTCCACATTTATTTCATTCAGTTTCTCGACACAGACTAACATTTGCTTTAATTCCAAATGAATGCTGTTTGAAATGGCAATTGATAGCCTCTCACTCTTTTCTTATTAAGTTTGGACAACTTTATGAAGATGTGCTTTGATCAAGGCAGGAAATTCTCCCAGCACAGCGAATGACAACTACTAGCCAAACATTCAGGTTTTAATTCTACTGTGGATCAAGGTTTAGCTTGCCATGTTTCATTAGCAACTGCCTTCATTTAGGCATTTCAGAGTTGTATAGTTTCTTGTCACTAGTTGGCAACCATGCCGTATTTTCATGCCAATATGCCTTTCACATATAACACAACAAAGCTGAGCTGCTATCAGCTGGATGGAATACAAGTTCTCCATCTCAGAGAAGCTACTATTATATATTCAGGTCAAAATCCTTTTGCATGGTATCCATGACATATCTGTGTATTTTATCTGTAGGGGAAAATAATATAATTTTGCAGGCTGACAAGTTTGGAGTTTAAATGGGACAAACTGCAGGCATTTGCAGCCTCAGCTGGCATCAAACTTGGACATATTGAAGAGTATGCCTATTTGTCCAAAAAATAATTGGATGTACTGTTCAGAAAAAATGAACTCTATCCAGAGCTGCATACATTCCAAATGATTAAAATGACCATAGGGCAAACTCTACAAATTTAGGACTTGAACCTGGCATCTTTATTCAGGCAAAAATCACAAACTTCAGTGGATGTTTTGCCTGAATAAGGACAGCTGGGTTGGATCTTATAGCTCTATGCTAAAAGGCATCTCTTTTCTGCTTCTCTATTTTTAGCTGTAACTTCTTTGTTTGTCTTAAATTATGCTACATAAATGTACAGTTCATTTTGTTGAGATATTATGATATGGATACAATTGATTCTATGTATTGTACAATATTTGTTACACAAAACAAAGACTTGGTTTTTTTAAACATAACAATTAAGGCTAAGTGACAATTTTAGCTACCCAATCCATATGCTTCTAGGAGATGTTTCATTTTACAAAATGCTTATGAAAGAAGCAAATAAAGAAATGCAGGGGAACTTTCCCAGCACAGTACATACTAAGTACCAGCTAACACACTATCAGTCTAACTGCAGAATGATGCCTTTCTGGAAGATCTACTTTAGTCAAACTGAAATTATTGGGGTCAATGCAGGGGTAACTGGGTTGATCATCTAATTGTCCCTTCTGGCTTTAAAAATCAATGAATCTATAAATAGTAACTAGTAAATTTAGTTGCAATAATATTGACTAAAACCACTATTTTGGCCTTCCTAAATGCAAAGAAAGCTTCCTTTCCCTTCTTCCATGAGCTCATTTGGCTTTGAGAATGCTTCCTAAAAAGTCTGCCAGCTGCTTTCTGTAGGTCATTCCTGACATGTAGATACAATTCACAAATGTTCAATGAATAGTAAAAGCACTGCTACTTTGAGGTTTTGAAACAAAAATGTATGCAGGGAATGGTTACAAAAAGAACACTAACATTTCAACACAACCTTACTTTTTTCATTTTACAGATAGATGAAATCGTTGTATTTTAACAAACTAATGTTGCTTTTCAAAAAGATATCCTACTCACCAATGTTATCTGAAATAATTATGAAAACAGAGAGTCACTATATTATACTCTATTCCACCAGAAAATTAAAGCTGAACATGCATATCATTATAATGTACACAGATGTATCTGACCATTGTTAATGAGACTCCAACGAGGTACCTTGAAAATAAAAGAGTATTTTTAATTAGGTTCTCCCCTTCCCACCCCTCTGGATTACATGGGAGGGGGGGTTAATTGCAAATAATCCTATGCAGCAGCAACAAGTAAAAATATTTGCTACGTGCCAAGTCTTGAAGGTTTTTTACAGAGAAAACAATATAATTTTCCTTAATAGAACATTTTGATCTAGAAGAATTGTATGGAAATGTTGCAGAAGGAGGAGATTATTATTATTTTAACATTTAAGGCCGTGGTGCAGTCAGAGTAGTTCAAGTAAATCATGGCCGCATAGCCAACCTCAACTCTTCATAAATTATGAGACTTTTAAAAATAACTGTCAGGCTCTTTTCTTTTGTCTTCTGTTGCTCTCTTGAGGCTTCACATTTTCAAAATGTTCTTACCAACAGTGAAGGCTAGAAACTTCCTTTGTTTTTGTCAGATGAAAGCTGAGAGTCTCACAAAGTCACATGAATCCGGGAGATGGGGCTTTAAAGTAAGGCACTAAATATTGTGAGAGCTAGCAACACTGCCTCTGTCTTTAACTTTACTCTTCTCTCCCCTCAGGAAAAGGAGTGTGAAACAGGAATGTTAGTACAACAATCCTGCCACAAGATTCACCTGTGGACCCTGTGTAACAGCAATAAAAGTAACCATGGATGGGAGGGATAGATTATTTTCCCTTTTCCCCACCAATTGGGAGAGGATATTGTATGCTTCTACTCTTCCCCAAGTTACTGCACGATGGTGTCCAGGATGGATATTCCATGAGCCTTTTTGGCCCTGCCTCACCTTGTTGGGCAAAGGGGGTCTCTGAAATACTGGTCTAACAAAGAAGGATAGGGCTGATGGCTCTAAAGCCCCATGTGTTTGGGATGAACAAAGCAGCCCTGGAATCTCCAGACAGTAGCCCATTGTATCAAGAGCCTATCAGGGTGTTATAATAATGTTTTGTTCTTAACCATCCATACAGTAGCTCCTAAATATTCTCTCTCACTATTTATTAACTCAGGCATCTAAAATATTCCTAGGTGCCCAACCCATAAACTAAAATATGCATATAAATGACTGCTATTCCCACCCTGGCATATAAATATCCAGCAGCATAGAAGAATAAAATAAAATAAACACAAAAATCCCTGCAAGTCTCAGCCCACCCCTCCTCAAAACCTGGGAGGAAAAGATTCTGTCCTCATAAGTCACAATACACAGATCACTTGCAACACATGCAATATATAGGAAGCAGATTGAAGCCCTCTTCAGGGAACATCATGTTCAGTCTGATCAATGGCAATACACAGAGTTTTGGGATACTTTGACATGGCTACAATACAAGTGAAAAGAGCTCCCTTCACTGTAGTTTCCAACCAGAAATTTTTTTTCAGGTAGACACTTTGGTAAGGGACACTACTAATCCTGGCGCTATTCCAGAAATCACTTAGATATGATACATCAGGAATAGAGCTGAATGAAAATTTTCAAGTTTCAAATACTTTTTCTATAAAAAATTTCAATTTTTGACCAGAAAAGAGGTGTGTGTGAGTGCACGTGTGTGTGTGTGTGTGTGAGAAAGAGAGAGAAATTTGGCAAAATTTGTGATTTTGTTATGCAGTTCTACCCAGGAGTGACTATAAGTGAAGGTTGCACTCAGTATATGCATCTGTGATACAGAGTTGGGTGTGACACAGAATGCTGTGGTCTGTGCAAAGAACTGGGAACTTCTGTGTACTAATAGTGGCTCTGACTTGCCGTGTGGCCTCACAACCCCAAAATTTCAAAAAATGACTACTGACTGTGGGTGCCTTCATTTTTGGATGGCCAGCCTGAGACACCTACCTATCTTCAGTTGGGCACTGAAGAAAATGGAGACACTCAAAGTTTGTGGACATTTAAGCAGGGTCTGAATGAGTTCTCATCTGACATCTAGTGATACATTGGGGGGAAAGATTTCAGGAGAAGACTGTATTTGCATAGGCACCCCTATCCTGCCTAGGTGTTCAGCAGACAGAGCTGCTTTGCCAACATGATCAATTTTGGCTAGTTTTGGGTTACAATTCACATTTGTATTGAATGCAGGAGTAATGAAATGTTGTTACCGTTATTGTGTGAGTAAAGGGCAGCAGAACTGTGCTTAGCTGTCCTGATTGAGTGGGTCACCCTAAGCTGAACCTCACTTGCTAAGCAGGGAGTAGGGATGCCATATCCCCCTGAACTGGAGAGTGTGTGGGGATTGGTGTTCCTACTTGATGATGTGGGTGCTGCCTAAAGAGTCTTAGATACTATTTGACCCGATCCGATCCGACTTGACCTCGACCCTCCCCTCTCTAGTGTTTAAAGACAGAGCTGATTGGACTCAATTGAGAGACCTTGTTCAAGTACAGTGTGACTAGAACTAAAATCACTGATGAGCAGAGCTAGTAGCTAAACTTTAGACCTAGTATAGGGAGAGAGTTGCAGGGAAAGGCTATGAAGAGGCAGTAGCACAGAGGTTTCCTGCTATTCAGTAAAATCACTAAGAGCTGGGCTAAGTAGCAGCTTCAGAGATAACAGTGGCAGATGTGGCCAGCAGCAGCAGAGGTAACAGTGGCAGAAATAACAGCAGCACTGAGTCAGCTGCAGAGGTGGTGGCTGCAGTGGAGGCATTGCTTCACATGCACACATCCCCCTTTTTGGAAGGGGGAGAACCAGTGTGAATGCAACTCTGAACTCTAGGTCTTTGCTGACTAAGGACAACCTCCTGTGAGTGGGGTACAGCAGAGTGACAGGGGAGTGGCACGTTAAAGGCACATTTGGTTGAACTTTCACACCACAAGATGGGTAAGGGAAGCAAAGGACACTGCCCAGCATACTATGGGGGGCGGGTTTGCTTATGGTCACATGCTTTTGCATGAGGTTGTGGTGTTTTCCCAGATTAATGCTGGGCTCCTTTTCTCTTTTTAATACAAGTTTTTATTATACACAGACTTAATGCTTGTGAGTGGGGAAGTGTTGCCTCTTAAAGACGCCCAGGGGTGGTGTTTAGTTTTCCCAGGCTACTGGGTGGGGGCTTGAGCTGGTTCTGTTTTGTATTGTTAAGAGGAACCCCTAGATATTGAACCTGACCCTGATTGCTCCTGACTCCACCTGCCAGAAGGATTACAGACATTTTTTAAATTATTGGTCATAACCTCTCTGCTTACTTCAGCAGCAACCCATGTCTCATGCTCCCCTCTCCTATGCTCCCATCTCATCCCCGATTACCTAAGTTCACACATTCAGGAATACAAAACAAAAAGTTAATGGCATTCACAACAAACACATTACTAAAAAAAGGCGGCAAAGCTATCAGCATTCAAATATAACAAATGTATGCACTCACTTAAACGTCTTGGTTTTGTCACACTTGTCCGTCCTTCTCTCACTCCCTCCATTTCCTAAACACAGTTACTGCTGCGAAGTGACTCGGTGCCCTGAGCAGCCACAATGAAGAATCGAAGCAGAAAAACTGACATGAAGTTTGTTGTTGACACAAAAAGCAGCCAGAGGAAGCTATTTGCAGTGTCCAACAAGTTTTATCGGTCCTACTAAACCCAGGAACTATGCTACCTATTCTTGTGCACCATCTACTGGTATACTATCTATAACTAACCCGTTCCATATATACCAACACAACACATTCCTATAAGGTCTCGCATCATGTTTAATTTAAACATAGGCTTCTGTGCTGCACCTAGATCCATGTTGGTGAACCTGTGCATCCACCTGAAACCACACTGAGCAATGTAGGATCTGTGTGGGCCTGAATGCCCATCTGCACAGATCTAACTGCAGGGGGTTGATCCCAGAGATTTGTAAGCTTTCCCAAGCAGGTCCCAAGTCTCATTTGTCATTTAAAATGCCATGCAAATTTATGGCACCATATGAAGAACAGAACAATGATTAATGCTTGTTTCTTATAGGAATATATTTATTTCTATAAAAATAAATGTGTCTTAGCCATGACTTCCCTAACTTTATTTATAAAAATTTAAACATAAAATAAAATCTAATATCTAACTCTGCTAGATTATGTCAGAATAAATCAAAGAGATCACTAAGATATTTGGCTTGCCTATCATTCTATTGGACTGCACATTGTTGGAGAGTGATTTAAAAAAAAATGTTCCAGTAATCAATTACCTATGTTATAATTAGAATTCCAATAACTCAGCTCATGGGAACTTTTTATTCTGTTAGGGTTTTTTTCCCTTTACTCATGCAGTTCATTTAGAATGGTTTTCCCATGACACAATCACTGAAGTGGCCACACATTTCAAATAGAAATTATTACAACATAATTATTAATTATATAAATTACAGCATTATTTCCAACTTTGGAGCTGCCGTGCAGGAAATAACCTATTAATAAAACCATGCAGCATACAGAGTGCAATTTATGCATATTAACACCATATATTATTCCAACTAGTAGGCTCATTGCACTGTCTGGTGCACGAAAACAGGGTTAATACACTTGGAATCAGATCACAGTCTGTATCTATCTGTGGTATTAATGTGGCCCCCATCACCTTAGTTCTGAGTGCTGTAGCCACATAACACACCTCTGAGGTAGGGAAGTGCTATTATCTTCATTTTACAGATGGCAAACTGAGAGGCTAAGTGACTAGTCCAGGAGCATACAGGATGCTGCGGCAGATCAAGAAATGAACCCAGGTCTCCCCCAGCCCAGACTAGTATCCTGACCATTGAACCATCCCTCCTCACTTCTTCTACCTTGTCTGCCAGAAGCCAGAGATATTCTGGTCTGGCTCACCTGTGGCTTGCCTTTTCTGACTCCCCTGCTGTCACAGGGCCCTCCACAGAACAGGATTTTTCCTTTAAAAGCAAATTTATTATTTTAGCAAGTAATTCTTAGGAAATAAATTTGTGTGCCATAAACAGTTAAATCACATGGTATGGAGGACTAAGCAAAACTGAGTAACTACGGTGACGACTGCCATATAATGAATATGTAGTCAGATGGATAGACACATGGCTCCATGTTGTCCCACCATTTATACACGTTGCACAAAATGTATCAATTTAATCTCCTAAGAGATACAGCTCCCTTTCCAGTGGTTTCAGTTCACACAGGTTTATGGTTTTGCTTTGAATTTCTGTACATACAATCCCAAAACTTCAGGCAAAGCCAGTGAGATTTGTAAGATCTATCACAAAACGTGATTTTTTTGGTGGTTTCAGCAGCAATTGCACTGCTATGTTTTCATTGTTTGGGTGGAACATTTTGCCAAATCCCCTATTTTTGCTGTTTCTGGAACCCAAAAGCAAAAGATTCAATGAAAGAGTCAAACAAACTTTGGCCAGTTTGCCTGGTAGGCGCAAAAATCTAAAACCAGTTTTGCTATTCAATTTATGTACAGCTCTACTTGTGAGCTAAGTCATTCCTTCTCTAAATCATGAACATAGTTTTACACACCCTTCTAAGATAGGTCTGAACCAAAATCAAGGAACTAATCACCTTGATCCAATATGTCATGTGAACTTTGTGTCTCACTCTTCGCTCTATAATAATAAATATTAAATACTAATACCCAGCTCTTATATAGCACTTTTCATCAGTAGATTTCAAAATGCTTTACAAAGGAGGTAAATATCATAATGGCCTGACCAAACACTTCCAAATTTGCAAGAAATTTGGCTTCAGTTCCAAACTTCATGTCTCAGGCCCACCGCTAATTCCTTCCTTTCTCTGTTTGCAGTCTCTCTGTATGATGGAGCAACACTTGTCAGTGTTCCATTACATATGCAAAATGAGCTTCACCAGTAGTCCAGAGCTTTTTTCCTAGTTTCATAGGATTCCTGTACTCACAGTTTCATGTACAGTAGGTGGACCTGCTTTTCCTGGGAGAGAACTTACAGCAACAAGAAAATGCTATCCATATAGAGCAGCCACAATTTAAAAAAAAAAAGGTTTCAATGAAACTACAGAACATAGTAGGATATTCCCTTACAAGCCCTTCAGTCAGTTTGTTCAAACCGTGGCTTGGGCTACTCTGCAGCTAGAATTCATGATCAAAGATTCAGACAATGTCAGTTCCTGTTTGCACTGCAGCTGCTCTGCAGCAAGCTCTTCTCTCTTTTTTTTTACATTTCAGAGGCTGCTAACATTCATGGGAAATGTACTGTGAAGGTGAGTGATCAATCTACCAAGTGATAAAGGTTAGGGAAAACTTGAGAGGATCCAGTCAAGAGACCTTGTGTTGAAGGCACTCTAATTGTTTTCCATATGCTCTTTATTTTCACCTCTCCGATGTCATTATCTTTTCCCACTTCAGTAAGTTTTGCCTTCTAACTAAAGCTATAAGATCAAAGTACCTTACCTTCTTCTACAGCTAGCAGAAATGATGCATAAATCGCCAGACTATACTTTTAGATAAATGAGAAGAACACGCAATTTATGTACTTAGTGTTGCAAATATTGGTTTTGCCAGAGATTCCTATTGCCCCAATATGTTACACCTATGGCTGTGTCTTAATTTTGTGGAATTTTTGCATTAATTTCTGGGACAATTTCTTTATTTCTCTTATAACAGCTACAATAGGGTAATAATTGCAATTATTACTTCATATAAATAACATCCCAAAAGACTGTGTTACAGAATGTTAAGGTTGCAAAGTCAAACACTCAAAAGTTGACATTCTAGAATTAGGGTTGTCTGTACAGCCATAATTCAGCCCCCTTGTGTGTGTGTACATTATGATACAGTCTTTAATTACATGATCACATATATTTTCACACAGGACACTTGCCTCATTCAGTGCACAGGCAGGACTGTGCTCTGGAATGAATCAACACTGTGTACTGGATAAAGCTGCTGACTGTAGGGCCCTTGCCTCATTCATTGCAGAAAGTTATAAGAAAATAGGGTCTTAAAACAGAAAGTGTCAGGCAAGCTTAAATATGGGCATCATTCTCTGTGGCCATACTTACATACATACATAATTTCTAGTATATGCAAAAAATTAAAATACAAGAACAATCTTAAGGTTGTAAAGTCAGGCACTCAAGTTAACAAAATATGAATTTAAGGCTGCCCCCAAAACTTTAATTCCATGTGCTTGTGAGTATACATTATGAGACAGTATGTAATTATATTGCCAAATACAATTTTTTCAACAGAATTCTATTCCTTCCCAGTAATATATATTCCTATATCCCATTTAACCATTTTGTTGAACTTTAAATTTTTGGTTACAATCCAGATCTCTCAGAGTTGCCTACACTCAATATTTAATTTAAAAGAAACCCACATGACATATCCTTGAAAGAGACACTAAGAAGAATTGGACACTATAGTCACAATATGGTCACCTCTTGATTAAAATACTATCAAACATGGTAAAGCCTGTAAACTGCCAAATGAGGGCATGCTAAAGATAAAGAAAATGATATATAGCCTACAGCTTTATTAAGACATAGTCTGATTAAATATGAGTATGAATGAGCAGTCCCCCACAGCAAGGGAAAGCACACAAATTACATACAAATTTGTAACAAGCTTGGTGATGCTAAGGTTTTCTGCATGTTCCTAAGACTACATTAGCCTCTTGCTTTCTGAGTTTTGGCCATCTGACTCAGACCAGGATTAAGAAATGGCTACGCCAACCTACAGGAGTGAAGCATCAGACCAGTCTTCAAAGGTATCTGACTGTGGTTTACACTCAAGCCCTGTGACACAGCATAATCCCAGATTTCTCCGGCCACAAGGCTGGGAGGTAGCACTAAGCCCCTCAGTGGAATCCTCTCTTAGAATTTGAGCCTCATGCAAACACTAAAACACTCCACTGTTTTAGACTGTTACAGGGGAAAAAGGAGTTGGTGACAAGCCATTTGAACAGTACCTGCAAAAGTTCAAAGATTTCACTACACTTCATAGTAAAACGAACAATGAGGCCAGTTAGAGCAAAGAGAAAGGAATGTAGCTTACAAACAAGCAACAAGAAAAGGTGGAGAACAATCATGTCTCACTAAACACCACTCCAGTGAATGGGTTGACGGGGCAAGAGGCCCAGACTGGTCCAGATTCACTGAGTGTTTTCAGCAGATTTTGCCAACTCACTATTCATCTCCCATTCATAGACAGATAAGTGCATGTGAGCTTCCAATGTAATGACATGACTTAGAGGGCTAATGTGACCCTTAACTACATAAACAGGAGACCAGAGAGCAGGAAATAGAGAGGCGATATTATCTCTATATGAGACATTGGTGAGACCATTTATTGGCAGCTGGGTCCACTTTTGGTGTCCACATTTTAAAAAGTAATGTTGAAAAATTCCAGAGTTCAGAGACGAGCCACACAAATGATTTGAGTCCTGTAAAACGTGCCTGACAATGAGAAATTAGAAGTGCTAACTCTGTTTAACTTATTGAAGAGAAAATTAAGAAGCATGTTGGTGATACTCTATCGGTACCTACACAGGGAGAAGATATTTGATATTTCAGGCTCTTTAACATAGCAGACAAGGCCTTAACAAGATCCAATAGCTGGGTGTTAGAAGAATTCTAACTGGGAATAAGGTGCAAACTTTTAGCAGGGAAGGGAAAATTAATCATTGGCTATTTTACCAAAAATGTGGTAGATTGTCCATCACTTGAAATCTTGAAATTAAGATTGGATATATTTCTGAAAGCTATGCTTCAGCTCAAACACAAGTTGAGCTAAAGCATAGCTTTATCTTACTGGCAGGAGCGCCGGCAGCCTTTTTGGTGGAAGGTCCCGCCCACAAAATGGCACCCCAGACGGAGGCGGCGGAAGGTCCTGCCCTTAAAATACTGCCGATGACCTCAGCGGCCGAACATCTGGCCGCTGCGGTCGCCGCCCCCAAATGCTAGCGCCCTAGGCGACTGCCTAGGTCACCTAATGGATTGTGCTGGCCCTACTTACTGGGTGAAATTTTATGGCCTGTATTATACAGGTCAGATTAGATTATCATAATGGTCCCTTCTGGCCTTAAAATCGATGAATCTCATCTTTTGGATTATTAATATTTATATACTGGAAAACAACGACATTAGTTTTGATCTTTTTGAAAATCTAAATAAACCATGAGACAATAATGTGAAATAGTTTAACAATTAAGGAGGAGGGATAGCTCAGTGGTTTGAACATTGGCCTGCTAAACCCAGCGTTGCGAGTTCAATCTTTGAGGGGGCCACTTAGGGACCTGAGACAAAATCAATATTTGGTCCTGATAGTGAAGGCAGGGGGCTGGACTCAATGACCTTTCAGGGTCCCTTCCAGTTCTATGAGGTAGGTATATCTCCATATATTATATTGTTATTTAATTTATTTAGATAGTTCTGAGGTTTTTTCTATCACAAAAAGATTACTGCATTATTTTGGTCTGTTTTATAAATATAGCCAGGTGAGTTATAGCTATGGTCTAATAGCAGCACAACACACCACTGCACAGGAAAATTAGGCCCTGACCCCACAAAAGACTTGCGCATCTGCCTAACATTGCTACCGTGAGCATTCCATGGGACATCAATTGAAGTACTTACAATAGCAACGTAATGTACATGAGCAAATATTTGTAGGAGTTGGGCCTAAATTAGTGACGTGACCTGACTCCCACAATTCTCCTCTGCTAGTGAGAAAACAAATAGGTTGTGAAGCTTATAGAGTAAGAAGAGAAGTATTGGTAAAAGGGGGAATGGGAGCTCTTTTGGATTCCAGGTTGGTTTCACAGAAACTCCAGGGAAGGGTGGGGACAGGGAAATAAAACACATGAATATCTGAACCACTTTCCCTTCCAAAAAATAAAGAAGGAGGAAACTTCAGAGATGAATATTTATGAAATTTTCTCTTTTGGTCATTATTTACAAAGTCTTTCAGTGTGAGCAAAGGCAACCAATTTATACATTTTGAGTAAATCGTGTAAATACCTATCTTCTACTAGCCACAGAGTAAGGCAATTATTTTATATACGTTTGTAACAAGGTATCCATTAAATCCTGCATTGATAAAGCTCTACAATGCTCTTGGTTGGATTTGTGAAGGATTTACCACAATGCAGGACAAATTGCCAATTTCATTTTATACATGTATATTTCTTAAAACTCTCTGCACCTACAATTCTAAATATGTAATTTTTAAAGTTAAATCAGAAATAAACAAGATGCGGAATCCTAGTTTTAGATAGGATATCAGAAACAGTCATTCACCTTTTAAATCAACAGTACCTCTGTGTAATTGTTTTGTAGTTTGGATCCAAAGAAGAATATGGATATTGGATTGTATATATCACAAAAGCAGTGCCAAATGAACACGGCACACAATACTAATGAAATATTAGCTTGGTACATTCAACACACCAAAGTTTGTACTGTAAATAATGATAATTTTTTGTCTATATTTTATATAGGAAGATACAACAGTTTCTTTAAGTTGATTTGGAAGTGCGGTTAGGAAAGGTTACTTTTGTGCTTCTATAGCAAAGGGGTAGAAGCACATAATTTTCTTGTGATTATTCTGGTGAAGGGATTTGCATACAATTACTGAAACAATTTCAGTTCCTAGCAGGAACAAACACAGGAGGAAGTAAGTACTCGCCATATGATTAGACTAATTTATTATGTCCCACAGAGGCAAGCTATATTCAAAGTAATCATAAACTCATGTTCAAGGCTTTGGTAGAGTGAATATATTTAATTGTCGCATATTAACTTTCAGCTGTAGGAACTGACATTTAGGAGAAAATATGGAAATGTGCATAACAACTGAAGAATACATAACAGGTGAAGGCAAAGATAACAGGTGAAGAATATAGACATTAAGAACTGGGATTAGTGTGAATGAAAGGAAACCAAGATGGAGATCACAGTAAGATGTGGGGAATAATTTTCACCAAGCTATTCCTGATACCAATGGATTGTCGATCTTGACTCTGCTAAGTTTTAACTGACCTCAGTCTTAAATGTTTGGAAAAGACTCCACTGCTCAATCAGTAACTGATCCAAAGATGACGTGGGCACGGTGTTTCATTGTAATATGATCCTTACACAGACAGCACAGGCCATTTTGCATGGAAATAGTTTTCCCTCTACCTCCCCATACCACTCACTTTTCTCTGCCATGCCCTTATACCCCCTGCCATTTTCTTTTATCTCCTCCACTTCATCCCTTCTCTTTGTACCCTCCCAACTGGCCTTTCCAATTCTCTACCACCCACACATAGCTTTCCCTCGCCTGTCTATTCCCTCATGACCTATGTTACTCTTTCTATAGCATTTGTTTTCCACCCAGAAATACTTTCCATTGCTAGAAGGTTTGGCGTACTTCCTCTGGTTTTTTTTTAACAGCTGGCATTCTCTCTAGTGCTGTTGCCTGTCTCCACACTAACCATACACGTAGGAGAACTAGAGAGAATGCCAGCTGTTGAAATAAACCAGAGGAAGTACATCAAACCTTCTAGCAATGGAATTTATTTCTGAAAAAAAAACTGTGGGGGCAACACTCCCTCCCATAACCCAAGTGAGGGGAGAAGAAAAGTACTGCAAACTACTAACCACCAATTCCCTCGGCTACACTAGTGCTCAGCTCTGCTGGACTCTTACTTCCTGACATGGACCCAGTAAAGTGGTAGGGGTGAGGTTTCAGGCATCTCCTTTAACACACATGTCCAGGGAATCTGAGAGCTGGCTAGCAGAGATGACACAAGAGCCCAGTGAAAAGCACTGACTCTAACAGGGTGTGAATTCTCCCATGTAAGGGAAATCCGAGGTGGATTTAAATATGTAAGAGTCAGTGACTACTTAACAAATGTAAAAGCCCTTTATAATGCTTACAGCAGAATTCTGTACAATTTTTGGTACAAATAAAAGTTCACAGGATGTATTGTGGTCTCAGTAGCACCAATACAAAACCAAAGTAATGCCACTGAAATTACTGGAGTTACTCCAGATTTGCTCTGGTGTAAAAGATTAAAATCTGTCTCAGCATAATTTGTTTTAGTCAATAATTTATTATTTGTTAGGATGCCATTAAATTCCCCCTTAAATGACCCATGCTCCCTCGTCCCCAAATGAACTTATGTCAGGAACAGCATTCTGTATAATTATTGCTCAAAAATTGCTATGAAAAATTGCTTCCTAATGATATTTTTCATTTCTATTTTGGCTTCTGCTCTCTTTGCCCTTTTCAGTGTGAGAGATGAGAAATTATTTTATCAAAGAATATCTTAAACACTATAAATTATCTCTCCTGGCCATTTTTCTCAAGAGAACAGTGTAGATTTGAATTTTCTAGTCTGCTTAACACTGAGAGGCAAACGTTATTCCAAAAAGCTTACATGGGCACCAATCAATGCTTCAGGGCAGATTCTCTGTGAGAGGTGCAAAGTAAGCAGACACCACCCCCAGGTCCCTTCCTGGGGATTCCCCAGCAGTGTCAGATTGATCTCCAGACGAGCTCTGTGTAATCTTGAAAGCGTGTCTTTTTTACCCGCAGAGGTTGGTACAATAAAAGATATTGTCTCACCCACCTTGCCTCTCTCATTCACCCTGTAGCCATACAGCTGGCATATTAGCCACTCTCTGCAGGTCCTAATGCAAGGGGCCTGCTGGGGCGGGGGGTAGATACTGGCATGTACTATGCTCCAGCTGATATATGGGCCGTTGCTGGGGTCAGTTAATAGCCCTCAAACAATGGGGCAGGAAATGAGTATGAAGCAGAGTGGAGACAGGGTGTGGCCAGTGCATATATCCTTACCCATAATCCAGAGAACAAAATGGTGTGCCTAGAAGCCTGTTTTAGGAATTGTAGTTATTCCTACTACCCTCTAGGAATTGGTGCCTGTTTGATAGTGCTAAAAGTGTGATTCTACTCTGGAAAATGAGTATGTAGAAATGACACCTTTTTACATAACAGATGAGAGCCAATATAGCTAATGAGAGGGAGTCAGAGGGATTCTATTTCTTCTTGTGAATCATCAACCCTGAATTGTCTACTAAATTCTGATTACAGGGTTACTTGATTACTTGACCTTGCAGGATCGGCCAGTAGGGGGAAAAAACCCAAATTGTTTTACTTTTAAACTTAGGACAGTTGATCGTGAAGACCCTGAAAGACAATTAATATGAAATCCTGCCATGCCTGTTTTGCAGTCAGTTTTTAGAGTAGAACCGCGCTCAAAGAGCTGTATGTAGAAGAAATTGATAGGAGGGTGAGCCAGGTGCTCCAGCCACTGACATTGAAATGGCCCAAGGCTGACTAGAAAACTATCTTTCTCAGCCAGCTGCTCAATGCCTTGTGAGGTATGCTAGGCACAATGCACTTGCTGGCACACCAACCTACCGTACTGCACCTCTCAGCTTATTTCACATTACTGGTTTGTCAGTAACAAAGCACCATCCAATGCTCAGCAGCTATAACGGTGGTTAACCACTGCTCTCTCTTAGCCCTCAGATGCATTCCTGAATGCAATTCCTCATGCAAAATCCTCTTTATAAATGGTTGAACTTATACTGAATGCTAAGTAGTTGCACTTTGGCTCCTAGCTTTCTTTCTGGAGCCCACATGATCAAAGCTTAAAAGGAAAAGGCATTGGTTTTTCAATATTCTAACATAGGACAATGCTAATTATGCTACCAAGGATAGAAATAATTCTTCTGAAAAAGTAAATAAACTAGTGAATTTTGGCCCAATGTTCAGTGCTCACAGAGATCAAATTACAGAGCACTGGGTGTATAAGACCAGAATCTATAGCCTGTAACACATTTGAAATGTTCAATATATTCTTTTCTTTAATCTAGCACTAAAAGCAAGTAAGTAAGGAAGGAATTTATTATCTATTATACCGTATACATATAACAGAATAACTGAAGACCACATGAACTCAAGGGATGGTGGGACAAAGATATAGATCAATGAGATAACAAAACAAGTGAAACTTGAGGGAACACTATGTTTATTTGAGATGTTTTGTGAGCGTGAACTTCAGGTGCCATCATCTGAGTTATGATTCCAAATTTGTCCCTGGTGTCACACCCAAATGATTTCAGCTGAGTTACCTCAGGCATGAATTTCACCCATGTCCTGTCTCATCATTTGAGCTGCCATGTTGTGACTCCAGTAAAGGCATTCATGGCAGTATAAGAAGAGATTCCTCCTTAGTTTAATTTAATACAGTAGATTGTACTGTATTCATTAGTGGAAAATGTTCTACAAAAGTCTGTCTGTACTTACATTTAGCATATTATTAAAGATGGCATCTTGACGTATATATCATTGAATGAACACATAAAAACCTCTCAGTTTCTTAATTTAAGAACATATTCTGTCAAGAAAAAAGGGGTTGTAATTACTTGATAAAATGTTTCTTTTAGGTTTTATCTCTATTTGAAAATAATGTTAATATTCACTATTCAACTTTCCTCTCTATGGTAATTTAAATGAATAAGTCAATTTTTAGCAGAATAGTCTTCTGAAGCGTGTTAATTCATTTTCATGATCAAAAAGGTTAGTTTGAGCCTGAGACAACTATCAAGAAATATGAAATGTATGAAATATGTCTGTACAAAATGTCTTGGGATAGAGAGCTTGGTTAAAATTTTATAGTCCTACTAAGCAGTAATTGTTATTTATATATATATATAATTACAGTAGTGTCCAGAGGCCACTGTGCCAGGTGCTGTCCAGACACATCCAAAGACACAGCCCTCACCCAGAAGACCTCACAATCCTGCTGTATCCAAAAAGAAGGGTCAGAAACAATTGTCAAGGGATAATGCCATATTTTAAAAGTAATTTTCTCATATTTATGTATTATCTTAAAAATAAAACAAGAATTTGTTTTTAAAAATATGGATCTAGATATACTCAAGTAGAATTAATTATTCAAAAATGGAGGTTCAAAAGAAGACAGTAAAGGAATAAAAAGAAATTTTTACAGCACAATTGTGTCACTAATTAACTTGACATGGTGCTTTGTCATTTCTTTTGCGGTAGTGGAGATGGAAAAGTGCATAGAACACATTTAGATAGTGATATTCATTGAACAGTAAGAGAAAAATACTAACCAAAGCAATATTTATAGTATTAGTTGTGAATTATAGGACAAGTTCTGTTTGCATTACTCTTCAAAGTACTCCCATTGACTTCAGTGTGAGCAGGATTTGGTCCCATATTTGAACTGTGACAAAATTAACATTTAGGAAAGAGCATTTAATTCAAAGACTCCTTAATGCACGGATTGGATTTGAAGGTTTAAAAAACGATTGCTGTGCTGCTAGAAAAAGTAATTGACAGTGGTATACAGGCTCTGATTCCACACTTAAGCATATGTGTCACTGGCTTCAGCCTGACTACTCCCATGCTTGTGCTAAGGAGTTTTGCTGAATCAGAGCCATAATGTCAAAAAAATTATACTATGGGTATTTATTGGTGTCCACTGCAGGCCACTGTTTAAACCCAAGGGGGGGATGATTTTCACTAGAAAATAAAAATTCCAGTCTCTCTCTGTTAATGTATCCCTGTATTTCTGCACTAGATGCTCTGTGACTTTGCTTATCCCATTTTAAAAGTGTCTGTTTAGCTTTCCAAGACAGAGCTCCAGTAGAAAGGCAGTAGTGGCCACCATCTCCAATTCTTGGTTAACTGTAAGTGAAAGACAAACTCTAGTTTTACAATTTCTGTCTCTTCCTGTTCTTTGCTCATCTCTGGCCCTGGGTTATTACTATACTCACAGTGAATGTGTTTGGGTTTCTTGAGAATGCAAGCTTACTAAATGATCACAAGATATGCGATCTATTAGCAGCACGATGATACATTGCCTGCCACTATATTTTCTATTGATCCCAATTGTTCAGTTCATCAGCTGTTTTATACCACAGGATATAGAAAGTTACCTATATTGTGATTTTTAGATCATCTTTACTAAGTGGAGTGAAATGCAAATTTACTATCCAGGCACAAAGTATTTTCTGTTTCCCACAAAGTTCAAGGTACAAAAGAGCATGGGGTAAGAAGATACACGTGCTTTCTGAAATCTGCTCCTAACATTTATATAGTCAGACCAAAAAGCAAGTAGGTGTTGGTGATGATGGTTCTGGGCATCTCAATTTTGAGGATGACGTTGACAATCAGAGTTTGTGCTAGTGACTCCATAGACCAATTAAGAAGAACAATGTTCACCGCACGGGCCACTGAGCCATTTGCCCACTTGTGTTGATTGAGCTGCATGTTGTTTCTGTGCCTGGTGCTGTACTTCCAGGTGCCCTTGAGATTATCCTCAAGTTGTGGACACCCACTGTGACGCTGCACTCCATATGTTTATGGAAATATGCTTGTGAGTTTGAATATAATGTAACTGAAATATGCTTTATGCAAAAGGTCTCTTGTAAGGTATCATTACAAAGTTTATAATCTACTGAGTGTGTTCATCCTATTTGTATGAATGTATCATTCTTGTATCGGAAGCTAGAAATATGAAATACTGTATTATTCTGAAGTCCTATTGTAATTATGCAAAGTGTGGGCCATTAACGGTGGCTTGGAATCTTGATGGTTCCCATTAACTAGGACAATTGGTTGTAAATGGCTCTGTTTACTTACAAACCTTCCTGTGTTCCTGAGAGTCAGCCCAGGAAGAATGGAGGCTTGGGGTCTCACAGGACATATGACCATGTCACCTGGTACTGGAATTCATCTTAAACCTGGTGCTTTTCCATTTAGAAAGAGGGGTGGGAACCCAGAGAGACAAAGGATTCCCACCTTGGGCCAAAGCTATAAAAGGGTGTGGAGCAGAACAAGTGGGGTCCCAGTTATGTGAAATCCCCTGCTTTTCACCTAACATGCCTGCTTGAACTAACAAGGTCTGTACCAGGGGAAATGATTGGGCACAGACTAGAAAGGAGTCTAGTCTGTGAAAGAAGTTTATTGGAACATCTCTAAGGGTAAGATTTACCTCTATTCAGTTTCTTATTGTATTAGGCTTAGACTTGCGTGTTTTGTTTTATTTTGCTTAGTAACTTACTTTGTTCTGTCTGTTATTACTTGAAACCACTTAAATCCTACTTTTTATACTTAATAAAATCACTTTTGTTTATTAATTAACCCAAAGTAAGTGACTAATACCTGGGGGAGTAAACAGCTGTGCATATCTGCTTATCAGTGTTATAGAGGGTGAAAAATGTATGAGTTTACCCTGCATAAGCTTTATACAGAGTAAAACGAATTTATTTGAGATTTGGATCCCATTGGGAGTTGGGTGTCTGGGTGCTGGAAACAGGAGTACTTGCTGAGTTGTTTTCAGTTAAGTCTGCAGCTTTGGAGGTGTGGAACAGACCTGGGTCTGTGTTGCAGCAGGCTAGCATGTCTGGCTCAACAAGACAGGGTTCTGGAGTCCCAAGCTGGCAAAGAAAAAGGGCTCAGAGGTAGTTTCAGCACATCGGGTGACAGTTCCAAGGGGATCTCTGTGACCGAACCCTTCACACCCACCCTTACGGTGTGGTGCCATGCAATATGATCAGTCACCAGTTGCTCAGAGATCAAGTAAAAAATGTTAGTTTTGTGCAGATTTTTTTCAAAATATCTTCAAAGTGTTTCACCTGCCCTCCAGGCTTAAGACGGCTAGAGCTTAAAGGCATTGGGAAGGGCAGTGAGGTATATGAATTAAGGTTGGTGTGGATGTGGATATTGCACTGTGTGTGCAATTCTTTGTTCCTGTTTTTAATGATTGTGCTGATAACTTGTGTTGCTCCAGCACCAGATCAGAGAATAACTCACTTAATCCACCAGGGAGCTTTTAGGTATAACAAGGTGGCTTCTACATCTTAACTCTTCTGAAATTATGTTCACCCCAATACTCACACAGACGGCTGAAGACATTCAAATGAGTCTGCTGATCAGCAAGCCTCTAACATTTGAAGTTGAAGGGAAATAAAGCTGCTCCACCTCCCCAATTCTCTCTCCACTCAATCTGGAAAGAGTTGAGTGATAGAAACTAACAAAGGGCCAGCTGACTCATCCAGCCAGGCCTTAGTTATCCATGCTAAATTATCACACATTAAATAAGAGTAAGTTTAGTTTCCTCAGCATGAGGCTAAGGGTTGTATATGCTACAAATCCATTCCTGGTTAAAGCACAGTTATCGCCTAACCTGGACACAAACATGGCTCCAAATTGTACCAGAGACTGGAGTTTACCTGTAATGTGGAATGAGGCTAAAACCTCAGTCTGACTAAAGCTCATTTTTTTCCAGAAATATTTTTATTTCATTTTTAGATTTCCCAGCACTAACTTTCCCCTGCATATGATTCATATCCACTTTTACAAATTCTGGATGGTCACAGCATTTCAGCTGTGATATACTGATGATATGCTTTGGAGGAGCATTGCATATATTTTGCTATCATGCCTTAGAAGTGTCAACCTGCAGCTTTTTGTTTTCTAAATAAGCATTGTTTTAAAAAATGAATATTTCAAATATAACCGAACACTGTACCAAATACATATCTCAGATTTCCCATTATAATTTCTGATATTTTGATGTTTAATTTTCATATTACCAGTATGCTAATTTTATTTCCTGACAGGTAAGAATTATACAGGTAGGCATATATACACATATCCAACAAGCAGAGCTAGCAAAATCTGTCATGGATGATCCTCAGTCACTTACAAGTCTAAGACATAGTCAATATTTTTGCATAAAAGGAAGTTTTAAAATAACCTATTGCAGTCATAAACACTACAGAACATTTACCAGGGAGATGTAAGGATTCATTAAGGCTAACTTGCAGCAACCTGACATTTAAACATTCAGTTTGAATAGGCAACTTTCTTTGTTGGTACAGTAACTTGCTTCTGGCATGCTCCAGGCTCGCATGTCTACTGAAACCCCGGGGGAATTGAACTTGTGGTCTCATGCCACTCAACACTGGTAGCAAAAAGGGTCTTTATGCTGCAAGACAGTAATACTCAAATCTGAAAGCCACACTGTTCTTTAAATAACTCTTTGTATTTTATTGCACATTTCTCCCTAAAAGCCACATTTTCCATTGCGCTGCATCTTCAGCACTCCGAAGGCTTTATGTCCTGCAGAATGATTAAAATGCCAACATCTTTTACACACAGACAACTACAGATACTCTGCCCCCATGTATTTAAGATGCATAATTAAATGTAGTAATATACCAAATATTCCTATATGCTGCCTGGTACCTTATGCTGACTTAAAACATCTTTCTAGTTTCCAAAGACCTATTATTGTTCTTGAATACATTTAAAAGAGATGAATTATGAAAAAAGAATTAAATATTTTTATGATACTTAATCTCCATGTGATCTCAAAACAGAACATTTTATCTGGGGTCTTTTTCTTGTAATTTGACTAATATTGAGGGCCTGATGCATTTTTCCTGATCTTGCAATTGATAGCCTGTGAGCAGTATGCTGCATTGACACGAAGCCCCACTGACTTCAGTGGAGTTCCACGTGGGCAGACTTTTCCTCAAGCAGAGCTCCACTGAAGTCAATGGGGCTCCACACAGTCTTCCCACAAATATATTATCAATGGCAGAGTCTGGACTTAAAAGTGAAACCTGCAAGTCTGAGGCCTCTCTTTTTACAGAGCTCGGTCAAGCTCCACTTTGCTCACCACTGAATATGACAACTGGGATTCAAAGTGATGTGAGCAGGAAATGCACACTGCATCCCCCAACATCCTCATATGGAGCTAGTGGTTCTCCAGCTGAAAAACAAGTCACACGGCTAGGACACATTTCTTAAAGGGGCCTTTCCCTGCTTCTGCTGAATCAAACACCCTCTTCTTTATCCCCATCCAAAACATGATGGTGAGAAAAGAGAAAATCCACCTGACTGGGCTACTTGGGTATCAGAGATGAGAGAATGTAACCCCAGCAATGCAAGGTACTAAAACAAATGGAAAAATAACTCCTGTAGAGTCTGCCCATCTCCTTACTCAAAAAGGTCTCACAGTGGAGTTACTCTACCTCTAGAGTGGAACAGAGAAGTTCCCTTTAATCAGTGAAGTCAGAATAGCAAAGAGAAGGAAAGGCAGAATGGAAGTGTCAGTCTGCTGATTTTCAGAATTTCACCTCTTCACACGAGGACCTGGAATCCAGCGGAATTCTTATGTTATAGCAGCCTTATCTTTCCTTCATCTAGGTGGACCTGCAATATAGCCAGTAACATTGAAAAAAAAAGTGGAATCATGAAGACTGTGTTGGATAAAGCTTACACTTGTGCTAGACTCCAGCTGGAATATTCAGATTAAAACTTGCAAATGTAAAAAAAAAAAAAAGGAACAAAACTGATAAAAATAGATAATTGTAAAACATCAGCCATTAATATTTTGTATTATTATGTTATTAATACTAGTTTGCACCATTTTCATCCAAGGATCTTAGTATTGTTAATATTAATTTGTCAAACACCAACAGTGTTTGACACAGAACAGTAAATGTGATGCAGTATCATCCAAAGAGCAGTGGCGGATTAACAAATTTGGCACCCCTAGGTGCCCCCCACCCCTAGGTGCCCCTCACCCCTCCCGCCACCTCACCTCTGCTCCCCCGCGGTAAGCCTGGGAGGGAGGGGGGAGAAGGGGAGTTGCGGCGCGCTTGGGAATGGCAGCGCCGGAGCGGAGGTGATCTGGGGCGGGGAGCGATTCCCGGCCCCCCCGGGTAACCCTTCCTGCCCGCAGGCCCCAGCTCACCTCTGCTCTGCCTCCTCCAAGCGCACCGCTACTCGCTTCTCCCTGCCTCCTAGCGCTTTCGCGCGGCAAGCCTGGGAGGGAGGCGGAAGGAGGGAAGCACGGTGCGCCTGGGGGAGGAGGCAGGCTGGAGATTTGGGGAAGGGGCAGAGTTGGGGAGGGATCACAAGCAAATTTGCCGCCCCTGCAAATTTGCCGCCCTAGGCCTAGGCCTTGTTGGCCTAGGCGATAATACGCCGCTGCCAAAGAGGGTGTATAATACATGGAAGAAAGACAATATAGATACAATATACCAGGAAGCAGAAAACGTCAAAATGATGTATAAGGTTAAATTCAACCCTATCAGGGATCTATCGGAGCTGTAATGAGCTAGAACTAGAGGCAGTCTGGCTCTGGAAGACTGCAGCCATTATTCCAGCCCATAAAATGAAGAAGTTGCTGAGTAGGGGCTTCACCCTGGCTTCATGTTGGGAAATAGCTTCCATCCTTCAGCCCCCACCTAGATAAAGCCCAACGGCTTAGAGTGTGTCTGTGCGGAGTGAATTTCACTCAATTTCCTTTCTTGCTGGATTATTGTTGAAAACTTCATTGAAAAATTGTGTTTTGAGTAGAGATTGGAATGAAGAGAAGATGCAGTTAGAGGGTACTAACAGCAGTAATCATCTTTGTTATTGTCTCTTTCCGCAGCTGATGCAGCTGGAGCCTCACCTTCAATTTAGGGGGTGAAATTTGCATTTTGCCATTACTTTCAATGGGGCCTGGAGTAAATAGGACTACAAGAGATTAGTTTCAAACACCCACATACAGAGCTTTAAAAATTGCAGGAACAAACTAAAGACCCAGGGGTCAATTAAAAGTTTTAATACAGTAATTAGTATCTGTGGCTGGCATGTCACCTTTGAGAGAAAAATGAATAATGCAGGTACTAAATGTTTGTATAACCTATATTCCAAATCCAAAAAAATCTTTATATGTCAGGATTATCACCATTTAAACCAGGGGTAGGCAAATTATGGCCCGTGGGCCAGATCCGGCCCCTCAGGGCTTTAGATCTGGCCCGCAGGATTGCCCCCCGTGGTGCTGAGGGCCCCGCGCCTCTCTCAGAAACAGCCAGCACCACGCCCCTGCGGCCCCACCGGGGGGGGGTGGCGGGGGGCAGAGGGCTCTGTGCGTTTCCCTTGCCTCCAGGCACCGCCCCCCACAGCTCCCATTGGCTGAGAACTGGGAACCGCGGCCAATGGGAGCTTCGGGGGAGGTACCTGGAGGCGCAGCAAGGGCAGCGCACACGGAGCCCTTCACCCCCACACCTCCGGGGCCGCAGCACTTTCTGGAGCGGTGCAGGACCAGGGCCAGGGCAGGCATGCAGGGAGCCTGCCCTGGCCCCTGTGCGCACTGCTGCCACCCCGGAGCCACTTTAGGTAAGCGGCGCCGGGCCAGAGCCCGAACCCCTCCTGCACCCTGCCCCACAACTCCCTGCCCTAAGCCTCTGGCCTGCACCTCACACACCTCCTGCACCCCAACTCCCTGCTCTGAGCCCCCTCATACAGCCCGCATCCCAACCCCCTTCCTGGACCCCCTCCTGCAGTCTGCACCCCTCCTGCACCCCAACCCCCTTCTGAGCCCCCTCATATACCCCACACCCCTCGTCTGCCCCAATCCCTTGCCTGAGCCCCTTCCTGCACACCGCAATCCCTCCCACACCCCACACTCCCTCCCGCACCCCAACCCCCTGCCCCGGCTCTGCATACAATTTCCCCACCCAGATGTGGCCTTTGGCCCAAAAAGTTTGCCCACTCCGATTTAAACAAACAAACCCAAACCCAAACCCTTTCCCCCGCTTGTGTCACCAGTCACAAACACCCCAACTCAGTAGGATAGATAGAGATACAGAATGTACATTTGCACATCCATATACTCACATCATCTCCTGTAGAACCATGTGAAGTGTTAGACATCATCTTCCTCATCAACTTATCATCACCAGTGGCCATCATTCTGTCACCTCCCAAGGACTACATCTTCTTCTCCTACCGGCCCTAGGCTGGGATGCCACTTCTATAATATGTTTTGCTGACACCACTAGGTTTGATGCATATTCAGCAGGGGATTTTCCCCCTTATCCTTTGTAAGCAGAGTCAGGATGACCTCTACCCTGACATCTGGTGGTGAGCCGTGGAAAAGGACTTCAGGGGCTGATCTCATTTGCATGGGCACACCCACCCTGCCTAACATGAGGGACTGCCTGCCAAATGGTTACTTTGGCTGCTGTGGGATCCCCAGTTTCTCTGTTATTGGGGCAGGAAGAATAAAGTGTTGTTACTCTGATTATGTGAATCAAAGACAGTGGAACTGTTTTATGACAGAGGGACTCGCCATCAACTAAGTATCTCTCGCTAGACAAGGGACATGGGTTCCAAAACCCAGTGAATTGAGAGAGGCTGCGACTAGGCACTTGTATCTGATGGCATGGGTCCCCTTTGAGGGTCTGAAATGCCAACTGCTGCCCCCCTGTAGAATATCAGAGCTAATTTTAATTCCATTAGGAGTCTAGTTATAGGCTGCTGAGCTGAAGTCACTTGGGGCCAATGGTGCATCAGCACTGAAGCTCCCCTACTACTTGCTGAAATCACTGAAGAGCTAAAATTACTAAGAGCTGAAATCACTGAGTGCTGTGTTAAGTGTGTGTGTTTGTGGGGGGGCTGAAGACATATTGCTGAGTGGCTGGTGGAGCGAAGCAGAGCAGTTTGTGGGACGGCTGGAGCAGCTCATGGGGCTGCTGGCAGAGAGGAGCGGTTTGTGGGATGGCTGGTGGAGTGGAGCGGCTGGAGGAGCGTAGCAGTTTGTGGGACGGCTGGCGGAATGGCTCGCAGTGAAGGCTGCAGCAGAACCCCATGGAGAGGCGGGGAAGTCGGCCTCCGACCACATAAGGTGCCCCTTAATACCCCCCCTCACATTTCTACCCAGGCTGGAAGCTAAAATTCTGCAGCTAAACTTTTGAAGTCTCGGGCTGCACTGACCAGGGACAGGGACTTTTGGGTTGTTGGACTCTTGGGACTTTGGGGGATTTTTGGGTTGCTGGACTTAAAACTCTGAGGGGAAAAGGACACTGCCAAACTTACTTGGGGGTGGGTCTTTTGCTCATGGTTTGTGTTATGAATCCTGTTTGTGGTGTTTCCCCAACATAATGCCACATTGTTTCCCTCCTTTATTAAAAGGACTTTGCTACACTCAGACTCCGTGCTTGCAAGAGGGGATGTATTGCCTCTTAGAGGTGCCCGGGGGGTGGTATGTAATTGTCCCAGGTCACTGGGTGGGGGCTCGAGCCGGTTTTGCATTGTGTTATTGAAACAGAACCCCTAGATACTGAACCCGGCCCTTGTTGCTGCCAACTCAGACAGGCAGAGGAGTTACGCCTTATTTGTATTTCCTCATCTTACTGATGTTTGTTATTTCTTTCATAACTGGTTATTTTGGTTCTTACCAAGTTCCAACTTGTGGTGTACCTGTTAAGTTTAAAAGGGTATGAATTTAGGAAAGCCCCTGTGCCAATCTGCTTTAACACATCCTCCATGTTCAAGGTCACAGCCATATATAGACCTTATGTTTTAGCTCATCACCATCTATCTAGGTGAAAGGTCCCAAACAGAAGTATGCTAAATTTGCCTTAGCTCACCATACATGTGTTACAACCAAAATATACTCTAATCTAAACCTATAAACTTATTATAATAAAACAAATAAACCAACCCATAAGAAATAAGAAACTTATAAGAAAAGATATATAGACAAGCAAGCAGGCAGGCTAGCCTTAGATGTATCTCATGTACCTGTTATGTACGTCAGTTCGTTGCCAGGACACTTCTGTGGTTGACTTAGGTACCTGTGGTCAGAACTTCTCCATAAACTCTATTTTCAGCTCCCCAAATACTTGGGGTTTTCGTTGGGCCGTTTATCTGTGCAAAGTTTATCTATTCAGAGTTCACAGGCCTCAAGCCTTATGCTAATTTGCTGAAGTTAATGTCTTACAGGATGCAGGCTTGTAGGTTTCTTGCATTACTGCTGAATATAATGCAAAGCAGAATATAATGCAAACCAGTAAATATAATTAAGGCAAACTAGCCATTGGCCTACAGTAGCAGTGAATATAACAAAGGCAAACTAGCCACTGGGCTACAATTTCAAAGCATTTATTTGTAGTAAGTTTGGGGAAAAAATCCAACAATTAAAACATGCTAGGAAATACTTAAGCATCTTAACATGGCTGAGTGTCTGAGTCTCAGGAGATAATCATATCCTATGGTACCTTGAAGCAAAAAGGGTAGCCAGGCAGATTCAGTACTCCAGAAGTGTGATTATCTCATGAGAATCACATTCTCCTCAGAATTGTGTTACTGCTGATTGAAAAATCCCTAATATACAGGGAAATTGAGCTTGAAGAGGAAGAAAAAGGAAATTCACAGCTGAAAGGCAGAATAGTGGCTTCAGATGAGCAGCATAATTCACATCCACTAATTTTCCACAGTTTAGAATATTTACTAACCAGTCAAATTAATGCTGAAAAATATCCATTGATATAATACAATATTTTGAAAAATTAATGCCTACCTACATAGGAAATATTTCCAGTTCCCACTCAGGCTTCCTTTTGTGTTTAAAGCCCTAAAACTCCCCATTTGTACAAATATAAAAGAGGGAAATCCCACTTTTTTCTTTTTTAGACAGTGTTTAATTAGGAGCTAAACTGTTAAAATGTTTAAAGGGCACGTATTTAAAAGCATATTTACTATAGTCAGTGTTCCTGATCTGCACTTGTTAAATCTAACATAGAGGTGGTTCATGTGCTAAGAATCAAATCCTGCAGGCCCTGGCTCAGGTCTGAGACTCAGCAGCATTCTGCTGCACTGCGGAGGGTGATGCAGAAGGGACACACTTTTTATGTGCAGGAGTCCACATCTTCAAGGGCTCTCTGTGTGTTCTCACATTTGACAGTATTTGCTAGAGTCAGTGGATTCTTACCCTACCATATGAATCTTCAGAATTCTGACCCAGATCATGAGAGTAGTAAGGTGGCCCTAACTTATGTCAATGAGATTGCTGGATGAGATAAGGATGGAAGGATCTTGGGTTATCAGGGGCTTGATTAGGTTGCTCTCTAATTATTCATGTGGGAAAACATATTGGCTGGTGGTTTTGGTTAACACTTAGATTTAAACAAAACATCCATTTTGTCCTTTAACAACTCTCTGCGCATATTTTTAAACAACCATCCCCCTCTTTTGGATTTTGAATTTTTCATGCATTTAGTTGTAATCCTTTATAATTTTCAGGGGTGACCCTGCTTAGCAGGCACTGGTTTAGGGGTTCTGGGCCATACACTAAATCTTACTGGTTTCCTTCCCTCGGTAAGGAGCGCCTTGGGGAGATCATAGGAGTTTCAGTTACAACACTCTCCAATTAAAACACATTGGGAAGTTTTAGTTAACATTTACATTTACAAACAGACACAGTTTCCTTTATGGATCTCTTTGCACATAGTTTAAAACATCTCCCTCTGGTTTTACATTTTAGCTTTTTTCATGCAGCTTTTATTTATTTTAGCTGTTTATCATTTGAAGGGGTGGAGCTACTTATCAGGCACTTATAGGGGTTTGAGGCCAAACATCAAACCCTACTGGTATTTCTCCCTAGGTTACATGGGCCTCCCATCTGAGGGGCTCAAGGGGCAACAGGAGTTACAGCAGATCCCAGAAGGGCAAGGGTTTAATATCATTTCCAATGCATCATCATGTTCTGTGATGTCAAGGTAAGGCAGGACTTCCGGTGATGTCATTATCCTTCTCTCATCCATTAATCTCTTTTGACATAGGCTAAGGGTGTCTCCTGTGAAAACCCAAATACTTGGCTTCCTGTTCTCAGGTCTCATCTTAGCAAGGTTTTTAAGCACATTGGCTTCAATGGGACTATATGCTTAAAGCTCGACATGTGCATAAAGACCTTGTTCACATGGGGCCTGGGCCCTTAGCCCATCTCCAACTTTCTTATGAGAACTGTGTACATATGTGCAATAGTCATTATGCCAAACAAAGTCACTGGAAAGTTTTATATTTTTTTATGCCCAAAGGCTCTAGTTGAGATTAGAAACCAAATTAAATTTTGTGTTATCAGAACACAAATGTGTCTGAAAGGATTAACATCTCTCGTTAGCCTCCCCGGCCCATTACTTTTCTTAAAAATAGCCCAGCTGACTTGGTCTACATTTTGTATGTCAGTTCTCAGACTAAATCAAACCCTTGTGGGCAAATTTTAAACTTCAAAAGTAGCATTATAACAGAAATGCTGTTATACTACAGTGGTAGGAACAACAACTAATAGTTGTATTTTGAAGCAGTACAAATAAGGGAACTTGAACCACACCAGTTTCCATTATTATTTGCTTTAAATTTACTTTAGATCAGAAAACAACCTATTATTTTGCAGCATGTATTTGAGAATCCTCTAATCTCTGCATATGGGATAAGGCAAGTAATCTGAATACTCTGCTGATTTGGCTGGACATTTTTCACATGTAAAAAGACCAATAATAGGGTAAGACATAAAATATCCCAAAATACATGATTTATATTCAATTTTCTCTTTTCCTTTTTTTATTTCAAGGCAATAAAATGATCAGTAGTCAATGTGGTACATCTCTATTCTGGCATTAGCTCATATAGTGGTCCTGACAAATTGGCTATGATTTCAAGACTTTTTATAGCTCTCATTATCTTTTACTTCTACACAACAAAGGGGCTTTGAAAAAGCAGCACCAGTCCTCTTACATATCATACTCTAAATGTAGTATTAAATAGAAATATTTACAGCTAACCTGTATGACTAGTGGGATAGGGCTAGAGCTGGGTGACATTTTTTCACCAAAAATGTGTTGTTTCTGTTGACCCAAAACAATTCACAAATTCATATTGATTTCACCAAATAGTTTTGACTGAATCCAAAAATGCAAACATTTCAGCAATGTCAAAACTAAATGTTTTGCTTTGACCTGACTCATTTTTTTTTCAATTTCAGGCATTTTTCAAAAGCTAAGGAATATTGACAAACACCAGGGGGACGGAGAGTAGTGGAAACCCACCTCCCTTGTGATTTTTAGCCAAGTGGTTAGAGTACTCTCCTGGGATTTGGGAGAGACAGGTTCACTATTAAGATGTCAACTGCCACCTCTGATTGGCCAATTGATGTCAGCCTCCATTGCCCACTTGTTACATTTTCAAAGAAGCACCTTCTTGCTTTCTCCCATGCTGCCCTCAGACTTGGGAGGAGCTCCTCATAAGCATCTACAAAGCTACCTCATTATCCTTCTTCTGGACCTTCCTTAAAACTTTCCTTTGACAGGATGCCTACAAAAAAGTTGACATCAGTGAAGCCACTGGTGCACTGAGACCACTGCCCGTCATGCTGATCAGTAATGTCTCATTGTTTTCTTGTACTCCCGCCTGTCTGTATCCATCTATTGTCTCTTGTCTTATATGCTCAGAGTATCCCAATGCCAGAAGGTGGGTGGCTCCCTGATATGGAACAGTGAGTCTCAGCTGGCTTGAACAGCTCAGTGCAACCCATAGACTGTTGCCATGATATTTATTTAAAAAGTGTCTTTTAATATATCATTGGAAAATTAGTAGCTCACTGATCATTAATGTTCTTGTCTGATGTATGCATGGTTAACATTTAAAGAATTATACATATGAACTGGAAATATGTTCTTAAAATTTGTTTAACAGGTAGGACTTTAGGCATTTCACCCTAGACAAAGGAATGTGGTTCTGTCTGCTTGACTGTGTCTCCAATGTAATTTGAGGAAGGCGAGTCAATGGAAGTATGTTTACATGAAAGGTTATCAAAGCCATCAAACTAGCGAGTGGGGAAGACAGTAGGTGAACTAGCATAATGGGAGAAGGAGACTGCAAAAAATTAACATGGCATCAGCTCCATGGTGGACAAAGCACGCTGAGCTCTCAGGAGGATTTCCTGAATTTGAAAACAAAGATAAACTTTGAGAATATAAGAGGAGAAAGAGAGAGAGAGAGAGAGAGAGAGAGAGAGAGCTGTTTTGACCTGACCTATTCCTTCACCTGAGGAAACAAATAAACCAACAATTTGGGCTCTGTGCTGTATCTAAGGACTGGCCAGCTGCGCTGGAAGAATGACTGTGGTGAGAAAACTATTCTGAACAAAAGACTCTCGTTTGCTGTTTTAGTCTTAGGGTACGTTCACACTACCTGCCGGACTGACAGGTAGCGATCGATCCCCGAACACTCTGCCGTTGACTCCGGAACTCCACCAGGGTGAGAGGCGGAAGCGGAGTCGACAGGGGAGCCGCGGCTGTCGATCCTGCGCCGTGAGGACGGGAGGTAAGTCAATCTAAGATACGTCGACTTCAGCTACGCTATTCTCGTAGCTGAAGTTGTGTATCTTAGATCGATTCCCCCCCACCCAGTGTAGACCAGGCCTTAGAATTGTATTTTCTACTTTTGTTTGTTTATAACCATTTCTATCCCACTACATGTTCTTTGTTAATAAACATAATCTTACCTTCTTACAACCATCTCTGTCCAGTGGTTCAAACTGAAGAGTAAAATCCTCAGCCACACTAACAGGCTGGAATTGTGTATTGTCTCTTAAAAGGAGACATGAACTTGATAAGGTTTTGTGAGTGCTACAAGGAGAGGGGCTGAGCGCTGCAGGGGAGACAGTTATGGGGAGACTGGAAGGGCTGTTGGTGTCACCTTGCCAGGAGTAACTAGACTGAGTGGAAGCCAGGGTGAGACCATGGTGCTGTGAGCAGGCTGCTGGTGCCACAGCTCTGAGCCAAAGCTGCACAGCTCAGAAGCACCTAGGGTTACGGGGCAGATGGTGATATACCCCTTACTTGTCTGGGTGAACCTTTCATGGGTCACACTTAGATTGCAAGATTTTTAGGGCTGGGACTGTCCTTTCATCACAATGGGATCCTGATCTGTGACATGATTCCTCGGCACTTAAAGTCATACAAATACATTATAATAAATCATCATCATTGCTAAAAGGCAAATGATTCTGGAAAGTGTGGTGTGATTATGCTTGTTTGTTTTTTGTTAAATGTATTAAGAAAATATCCAGATGACCTTATGAGCTCAGATCACTCGAAACTAGTTTGGATTTCAAACTTTAAACTTGTCAGGTTTATTATCCTTAATTAGGAATTTCCTTTACTAGGCTTGAAAACAATTGGTTAAAAGCAGTTGCAACAGAATAAGAACAACCTATTGCTCATACTTGTTCATGTGCTCTGAGTCCCCAATCCCATCCTTTCTGCGGAGTATGAGTAACTTGGTTGGGTGCCGGGAAACTGAGCAGAACCAAGGGAGGGAGGAAACTTCCTTCTCCACAGGCCACAGAACAGCAGCAGAGCCCATTCCTGATCACTAGTCCATCCTAACCACTAGAGAGGCCCCAGAGCCTTGCACCTACCCTAATGGAGGATCTTCATAATGGAGGTTCCTTTGCACCTGCATCCATCCCAAAGAGCTGCTGAATACAGCCTCCTGCCTCCCCTTTGCACAGCAGATCCAGGGAAGTTCCTCTATGTTGAGAGTCCTCTGCATTCACAGAGAAGTGGAGAAGATACAACTGAATGTAGGCAATCCAAATACATTCACATGGTATAACTGGAGAGCCACATGCAGATCCTTCATCCTTGGGACTTTCTTTGCAACTGACTCAATATTTCTCTCCTTATCCCCCCCGTGTAACTCCTGAACCCTCTCCCCTTGCCTCAAAGAGGTTATCAGGAAGCAGTAATGAAGACGTGATATCAATGGAGATCTGGAAACCTCTGTGGTCCTGTTATGTGAAATTTTGCAAGTGCCCTACATAGTTTTCAAAATACAAAACTTGAGGGCCTGTAACAGAGCAGAAACCACAGGAGCATAATTCAGAAGCAGCTCTGCAATTCTGAGACTGAGTTTACTCTGGCACTGGTCACACAAAATCCTTTGTTTTACTGATAATGTATTTAAACCTTTTAGTGTTTTTGTCATTTCAACTTGCATAATTTAACCACCATCATCCACATAACTTTTAAGAGCGAAATAGAAGAGAAGGTTATATGACATTAGATATTAGCCAGCAAGATTTGGCCAAATGCCAGTAAACCACAGCACCTGAAAAAAGGAGAATGTGAAATATCACCTAACCTCTCACCCCCCCAGTTTAAATGTTATGTCCCATCTGTAAGTCCAACTTCAGGAACTTTCGCTTTGGTTATACATTATGTGGAATCACCCACCATGGCCATGGATTTCAGAACCTGGAAAAAATATTTCTATTTATATCTAAGTTAGGTGCTCATTCAGCCCCATTGCCCTAGCACCTGAGTGCCTCACAATCTTTATTGCAATTATGCTCACAACAGCCTTGTGAGGTTGGGGAGTCTCACTGCCCTCATTTGACAGATGAGGAATTGAGGCACAGAGAGACACAAGGTTGTTCATAAAGTCTGTGGTAAAGTAAGGAATTGAACCTACGTCTCCAAGATAGCACCCTAACCACTAGCTTATAAAGATATAGAGAGAAACAGATAGATATAGACACCTCATATAGCACCTTAAATGCAAATTGTGCTTTACAACAAAATAAAAAGTTTCCCCAAAAGAGCTTGCAACATAAGGGCTAGATTAAAGCTCCTTTCTGACTGGGGTGTCACATACCCGTAATGATCCCCCAGGGAGAAAGATTTTTGCTCAAACATGCCCCAGCCAGCATGTTTACAGGTTGGAGCCATAACTTTATCCACACCCTACCCTTCTTGTCTCTCGTTTGTCAGGGAATGGTGAATAGCCAGAGCACAGGGGCTGTGCTCCACAGTGAACCTGCTGGAAAATCCCGATAACTCTATTACAACCCTCTTACTCCACTGGCAGCCAAATTAAGGCCAACCGAAATATAGCCCTTAAATCCAAAAAAGAACAAATAGAAAAAAATGACAGGTCAAAAAAGGGTAGGAAAAGAAAAGGACAAATGAGAGGGAACTATGACTATGCAGTCACTGGAATGCCAATGCAAATGTCTTCTGGGTAACAATGAAATGTTAGCATTGTCATTACTATTATTTTTAGTAGGTGCCATGAGACAACATAATCAAATACCAGTTGCCGAGGAAACCCAGGTGGCCTTCCATTCTCACGTAGTGTCATGTCCTTGTTAATATCATTCATTAATTTGTTTCCACTGCAGAGGTATAGGGTTGTTGATCTAGTTGTCTTTTTCATGCTTTGAAAATCATTTTTGGCAGGTGTGGAAGTGGAATCATCAGGCATTAGTGCTGTTTACCTTTCTGCTCCATCAATGCCAGTGCCAAGACCTGGGTTTCTCCATATTATCATTTTGTTGTGCAGCGCGCCCTACCCCATAAGAGGTTTGACATGCCTGTGAACATCTGCAGAATCTGGAGCTGAGAGGAGTTCATTGTCAGTATCAAATCATACTGCTGAATTATACAGTTGCACAGCAGAACAATAGCTACATCAATCCAGTTTATAGTCACTGCTTCTGCCAGCTGCTGGTCTAACAGCACAGTTTGTATTTGTAGTTTATTCACTGTGCAGTTGAAAAGGTGGAGCAACAGTGGCTCAGGGCTTCCACAGCTAGTCTGATGGGCTGAAGAGTAGTGTGAGTCTCTGCAGTACAATTATATTTGGTCTATACTTATACTGATTGCAGATCCCAGATCAATCAATGATTTTTACACAAATACCTTAAAAACACTTGCATGGTGTCAAGTATCAGCGGGGTAGCCGTGTTAGTCTGGTTCTGTAGAAGCAGCAAAGAATCCTGTGGCACCTTATAGACTAACAGACGTTTTGCAGCATGAGCTTTCGTGGGTGAATACCCACTTCTTCAGATGCAAGTCTTCTTGCATCTGAAGAAGTGGGTATTCACCCACGAAAGCTCATGCTGCAAAACGTCTGTTAGTCTATAAGGTGCCACAGGATTCTTTGCTGCTTCTTTAAAACACTGAATCTTTCCAATATTGCAGTAAGCTGTTACAGTGAGGTTTTGATCCAAAAAGAATTATTTTCCACACACGATGCTTTATTCTTCCAAAACATGGTATTTGGTGGGGGAGCATCCGAAGAAATGATAAATATTTTTTCTCTTTTTTGAAATCAATGGGTCCTAGAATCTGACTCCTCCGAAGAATCAGGAGTTGAGGAAAATTGTGTATTTTTCCATCTGTTATCATAAAACCTCCTTCTTCCCCTCATCCAGAACCATCATTCTCAGCTAATCTTTCTAGGTATTCAAATCTCCCCCTCATCACTGTTTCTCAGCACCTCGTAAGCCTGGATGAGTTTATCTTTGCATAAAGAAGGGGTTATTATCCCCATTTTATGGCTGTGGAGATAAATCACAAAGATATTATGGACCTTGCCCAACGTCCCACAGGAAGTCTGTGGCTGAACTGGTAACTGATTCTGGATCACAGGCCTTCTAGTCTAGCGCTTTAACTATGAAACGATTTTTCTCATGAACATATTTTTTTCTATAATATGTCAAACACACTTAGTTGTATTCCATATGCACAATGTACAGTGATTACCAATCAAAACAATATTTGCCCATAGTTACCAGAGAATGATATATGAAATAACGGCAGTATATCAGATACTGTTCAGCGGTAACTGTGGGTAAATGCTGACTCTTTAAATGGTAATCACTCTAATTACTATTCATCAGGAATTAGTTTACCAACTGTTGGCAGGTTGCACTGATAGAAAATACCATTCAGGGATAGGCCATAATTTTGCAACTTTTCTGTCAGTGACATAACACAAGTTCCAGATATTATAATGCCATGTAAACCAATTACACATGGATAGAGATTTTCAAAAGCACTCACAGCAAAGGCCCAGTTCAACCCCAGTGAATTTAATGGAAGTTTTACAATTGACTTCAAGGGGAGCAGAGTCAGGAGAACACTGAACACATCCAAAAATCCTTGTGCATCACCTGCTCTTTAGTCAGGTCTTATTCTTCTTTCATCTTTCCTGGTAGCAGTTTAACTAGGTAGCACTACATTTTCTTGCTGTACAGCCCATTTCTCAACTGGACTGTTTTCTCATAGCACTGAAATCCCTTGTTTTAAGTGATTCACCAAATAGTGTAAATGGAAGTAATCACAAACAGTCAGTTATCTCTACATATGTAGGGAGTGATGTATTCCTTACTCACAAAGGGCCGGACTGTCATATCCTCACTCACGTTGATGTCAAGAGCCATTAGAAGATTAGGTTACTATTCCAGGTAAGTAAAGGCATAAAAATCTGTCCCCAATTGTCTATTCTGTCATCCTTATTCACATGCAGCTGTACGTTATTCTGCAAGCCTTCCCCTGATTTCAATGGGCCTATTTATTGAGTAGATACTCCTCTGGTGGTGGAATTTGGCCCAAGGCAATGTACTAGTGAACCAGGATAAAGCCTGCAAAATGAAACCCTGATATTCTGCTTTTTTTTCTTGTTGCTGAAAGTTGTATTAATTCTGTAGAGCTGATGCTCTCAATCTTGTGTTTTGCCTTGATGTGTGTGTCAGATTCCTAAAAAAGAGTCAGATTCCTAAGATTTCCTCTCATTCCCCTTCCCTGACCTCCTTCTACCAATCTAGTCCCAGCCGAGTGACTCCAAATCAGAGCCAGAACCAATACATTGGCTTTCAAATTACAGCAGTGCAGTTGCTCTATTATTGAAGAATTGCAGTTGTTCCATCTTTCTCTCTAGTGCCTTTACCTTGTGTTCACACAAGTGTCTCAATCTCTAGCCATGATAGTGTCATATGAGCAATGGTAAGAGTAGGACGTCTGTGTATGAATACATATGCCCTTCCTAATTCAAATTTCCTCATAGAGCAGATCTTTGCAAACCCATGAAGCAAGTATCTTGAAATTGTAGGGATTAAAAATCCCTCAGATTAAATCCCGGGATTAAAAATGCCTCAGAATCCCAGGGATGCTTCTCTATTTTAGATCTGTTGGCCATCTTGTGATGCCATTTATAACTAGGGTATAAACACACCAGCATCTCCCTTCCTTTTTTTGCTCCTTTCCTCACTTGAAAATAATCTTGATGCAACAATAAAATAAATAAATAAATACTCTTTATGAATGAAATGCCAAAATATACATTTTAAACATACACAAGCCAGGAAAGTTGACTTTATGGTTCTTGAAGTAACCATAAGAGCAGCTATATATTAAAGCACTAAAATTAACACCTACAGTACTAAACTATACTACATACCATGTATGCCCAAGGACGACGAGTTATGATCACTATAGGAACTATATCTCTGAATTTTCTGATGTTTGCACATTTATAATCTCACTCAGAACACTATATTTTTTATTTAATACATTGATGGTTTGGAAGAGCTACGCTAAGATCAAAAATGTTCTTCCTACATAATAACTCAATCAGTAATACTGTGTCTCTAATAAAATATATTTTCTGTCAGGGTTTACAACAGCATTTAATTCCATTTGTAAAATTTTATACTGTTTATAGGAGTTGATACAATTTTCAGAGGAAATCAGTAAAGAGCTGTCTCCTTTGGGTAAAAGATAAAATGATACAAGCAACATGTCAGGAATAATTATGTTAATTCAAGTCATAAACACCATTACAATACATGCCCACCAGAAAACTTAAAAGTCAGACATTCAGTGCATTGAATTTAGCATTGTCATTGCAGAAGCATTCAAGTAATAAGCTTTATACACAGCCCACAGTCACAAAATTATCCAATTAAAGCACTTGTGAAATAAAAATTAGAATCTGAAAATCAAGTCTGAATTCAAGAAAATATTAGATAAGCATCCTCTCTAAAGCATTGCAGCTTGTGTTACTTGCACTGAGACAGGCAATAGCACTACAGTTACATATAAACAGTCACTGAATTAATTCCTCTATTCATAGTTATACAGATAGGAGCTTCAGTATTAGAACTAGATCATGCATTTAACGTGAGCCCTGGCTGGGGGCAATAAATAACTGCATTGCCTCAGGGGCAGCCCAAGGGCAGAAGTGTGACTCAAAGTCACAGTTCAGTCCTTGCTTTCTCTTTGCTTGGCAGGGAAATAAGCAGTGTCAGGCCTATACCTGGTGCATTTTACTTCCCCCTCTGTGCCAGCTCAGCTGCCTTGGCCAACATGTTGGGGGGAAGAGCCAAGGCTCTGTCCAGTCTCTGCCCCACCTACCCACTTACATGAGTGAGAAGTAGCAGCCCCATGGTGACTGCTTCCCCTAAGCCCCATACACAGTGATGTGACTGACTTTGTTTCATTCCTCTTATTCATCTCCACAGGCACATAAGCTCACATTTGAGCCATTAGCTGTGAGTGTTTGTGTCTTTGAGTGGCATGGGGATATTTCCATGCAGTCAGATTGTCCCTGGCCCTTGTGTGAGCACATACGGGGAAGAAGGGTGCAAGCCTTCTGTTTCTGCCTCTTTGTGTAGCACATACTAGAGAAAAGTACAGTCCCAATCTCAAAGCTCATTGGTTTGCAAGGATTTTAGCACCCATTGTCCCCAGAGGGATGGGTGGGGAAGGCGAGGAGATATGGACTGCCAAAAAAATATTGAAGTCTGCACAATACCTGGCACATTATGGAACAAAGGGCTTGTTTCTGCTCTTGCTTAGGACTGTGCAAAGCTGGCACAGTTTAACCCATGATGGCTATTCCATCCATTTTCTGTCTCTCCAGTTAACTAAGGACAAAGGAGAGGAACCTACATCTATGTATTATAATATTGTACTAGTGACACTGTAACTGAGATTGAGAAAGGTCATTATCATACTTAAATGACTCCAAATGAGTTTCCTCTCTCTCTCAATCCCACTCCCCTCCCCACAATGGAGTCTTGGCATGCCATTAACTCTTTGTGAGGAATAATTGTTTTATCTACCCAAGGAAAATATATGTTAGGCCAAATTATCTGCTGGTGCAAATAATGAGATGCAGCTCAATTTAAATCAAGAAAATTTGGCTCTTTTCATCTCTGGCATTATACATTGTTGAAAATGACATCATAAGAGTACACTGAATAAAGTCTAGTTTTAGCAAAATGGCTTTCGATCTAAAAATGGCCAACACATCCACCACAGTAAAAATTTGTTGTACTTAAGTTTGTGCATCAAATTAAGGTTTTTGTGACTGGTGAGACAATTTATTGTTCACCATTAAAATACAACATCACTGACAAAAGATGTGTCATTGCCTCTGTCATGCTGTAGCTCAAACACAAGTTTTTGGGCTAGATGCAGGAATAACTGGATGAAATCTATGGGTTGGACTGCTGTAGGACAGAGGTGGGCAAACTATGGTCCGCGGGACCCTTCTGCCCGGCCCCTGAGCTCCTGGCCCGCAAGGCTAGCCCCCGGCCCCACCCCCACAGTCTCAGCTTGCCACACCGCTGGCGCAATGCTCTGGGCGGCAGTGCAGTTGCAGAGCTGGGGCCTGACCCAGTGCTTTGTGCTGCATGGTGGTGTGGCTGGCTCCAGCCGGGCAGCATGGCTGTCTGTCCAGGTGCTCTGGGCGGCGTGGCTGTAGTGCCACCAGCCACTGGTGCTCCAGGCAGCATGGTAAGGGGGCAAGGAGCAGGAGGGGTTGGATAGAGGGCAGGGGAGTTCGTGGTCATGGTCAGGGTGTGGGGGTGTGAATGGGGTCGAGGTGGTCAGAGGGTGGGGAACAGGGGGGTTGAATGGGGGCAGCGGTCCTGGAGGGGCAGTCAAGAAGGAGGGGGGGGGTTGGATGAGGCGGTGGGTGGCAGTCAGGGGTTCCGGGGGCAGTCAGAGGACAGGGAGAAGGGGTGGTTGGATGGGGCAGAGGATCCCGGGGGGCAGTCAGGAATGAGAGGAGAGGTTGGATGGGGCAGCGGGGGGCAATCAGGTGTGGGGGTTCTGAGGGCAATCAGGGGACAGGGAGCAGTGAGGAGTAGATGGGGCAGGGGTCCCAGAGGGGCCGTCAGGGGGTGAGAAGCAGGGGGGGCCAGATAGGGGGTGGGGGCCTGTAACAAGCCAACCATAGTAAAATAAACCAATATAAATAAAGAATGGGTGCATGAGTATATTCTGGGAGGAATAAATAATTCAAGAAACAGCAGGACTGTTGAGCACAAATACAGGAGCTATGGCATTTTAAGAATGGAGGATGTAATGGTCTCTTCAAAACAGTGTCTTAAAGCTTGGAAGAACAAATCAGTACTTCTAGTACAAACAGCTAATAAAAAATTCTTCCTCTAGTTTACAGAGAAATCTGCCTCCTTGGGATCCAAAGTTCTAATTTTGAAATTGCAGCTGGTGTGGATTCCTCCGAAATGAAGAAACATCAAGAGGAATATTATCTTTTATTTCATTTTGGTATATTTTGTTACTTACTTAAATGCTGGATGCAGTACAGAGGTGTTGGTGGTCCCTTCTAAATGTATGTTTCTAATGGCTCCAAGGAGAGAAAATTAAAAAATGGCTACTTTGGTGTTAGTTTTCTGGCTAATGTTCCTCCACCCAATAAAAACAAATAGGAGCTTTCTGAACAGACTGTGTATGTGAGCTATTGCTTTATGCTGCTATGAATATATGTAGGTATTGTGACAACCCATTTCTAAGTCATTACCGCAAAGCACTTTGCTATGATACATAAAATATAAAAATATTTATATTAACTAGAACTTGTGAGTGGGTATTTCTGCTTCATATTGTATTGACTCACAGTTTCCTTGTAATAAAGAGGTACTTGCCACAACATTCCAAAAGAATAGCCTGGATTTTCTCTCAAGATCCATGCAGAGTGTCTACATATCCCACCTTGTAGGGGGAATCAGCCACTCCACAAGCACCATTTCCCTCCACTTTGGTTTCTGCAGATGGAGCTCTGTTGGTCCAGACTCCATACAATGTGTGGGATTGTGTGTCAGACCCTATTGTTTGGGGTGGGGTGAGATGGGGGAAGGCAAACCTCACAACTCCTGACAGAATGTGGAGAAATTCCAAGAGGGGATCCTCATGGAAATTTCCTCCCACTGAGACCCTCTCTGAGGGTTTTTCTGCTGCAAGGGATGACCTGAGCCAATGACAGGTATCTTGAGACAAAGTTCAAAACTGCAGGAAAGTCTCCCTCTGCCCTGCAATGACCATATTAGAAAGAATTTGGAGAAGCAGAGAAAATGTTTTTCACTTTGAAACAAGAGAAGCAAACACATAACAAAAATAATGAACAAAGTATAACCTACATACTGTTAAAATAGAAGGTATTGACCTAACCTAGTCTTATAAAATAAAAAGTAGAAAATATAAGAAAAACAAAAAAACCCCAAAACATCTCAGTGTTATTATTTATTACTCAGATGGCATATCAGCTTTGTTTGGGTATTTTAGAGCAAAATCAAAGTGACAGCATCCTGAACAACGAGGTTAAACCCAGAGGGTTAAATCATGTTTATACACAAATGAAAGGAGCATTGGAGATAAACAGCAAGAACTGAATGTATTAGTACTTAAGCTATATTATGATGTAGTTGGCATCACCGAGACTTGGTGGGATAAATCTCATGACTGGGATATTGGTATAGACGGGGTATACCAGGTTTAGGAAAAACAGGCAGGATAAAAAGAGAGGAGGTGTTGCATTATAGAACAATAATATACATATTTGTTCTGAGGTCCAGAAGGAGTTGAGAGGCAGTCCAGTTGAAAGTCTCCGGGTAAGGATAAAAGGAGTTAAATTAGGGCTGATGTCATGGAAGGGATTGGCACCCTTTGACATGCGGCTTGTCAGGGAAATCCACTGGTGGGCCAGGACAGTTTGTTTACCGGCAGCGTCTGCAGGTTCATCTGATTGCAGCTCCAACTGGCCACAGTTCACCATTCCAGGCAAATGGAGGCTGCTGGAAGCAGTGTGGGCCAAGGCATGTGCTGGCCGCTGCTTCCCGCAGCCCTCATTGACCTGGAACGGCAAACCATGGCTGGTGGGAGCTGCGATCGGCCGAACCTGCAGATGCCGCAGGTAACCAAACCATCCTGGCCCACCAGCAGATTTCCCTGATGGGCTGCGTGTTAAAGGTTGCTGATCCCTGATGTAGACCATCAAATCAGGATGAAGAAGTGAATAAGGCATTTCTAGAACAAACAACAGAAATATCCAAAACACAAGACCAAGTAATAAGGGAGGGATTTAACTACCCAGACATCTGTTGGAAAAGTAATACAGAAAAACACAAAATTTCCAATAAGTTCTTGGACGGTATTGGGGGCAAATTTTTGTTTCAGAAAGTGGAGAAAGTAACCAGGGGGACAGCTATCTTAGACTTGATTCTGACCAACAGGGAGGAAATTTGAAGGTGGAAGGTGATTTGGGTGAGAGTGACCACAACGTGATAGATTTTATGATTCTAAGGAAAGGAAGGAGTGAGAGCAGCAGAATAAGGACAATGTGTTTCAGAAAAGCAAACTTTAATAGTCTCAGAGAATGGTAGGTAAGATCCCATGGGAAGAATATCTAAAAAAAAATAGTTCAGAAAAGCTGGCAGTTTAAGGAGACAATATTAAAGTATAACTGCAAACAATCCTAATGCAAAGGAAATATAGGAAGAATAGGAAGAGGCCATTATGACTTCATCAGGAGCTCTTTAATGACCTGAAAATCAAAAAGGAATCTTACAAAAAGTGGAAACATGGACAGATTGCTAAGGAGGAGTACAAAAGAATAGCACAAGCATGTAGGGTCAAAATCAGAAAGACTAACACACAAAATTAGTTACACCAACCAAGGGACATGTAAGGCAATATTTAGAGAAGTATTTAGAGAATTGGTCTGAGTTCTCTAAATACATTAGGAGCAAGAGAAAGATGAAGGAAAGCGTAGGTCCTATTGATTGGGAAATAGAGCTAATAACTATCATCAATAAGGCTTGGGTGTTTAATGCCTTTTTTGTTTCAGCCTTCACTAAAAGGGTTAATGATGACAAGTTATTCAATACAATAAATATTAAGGCCAAAAACTTTAAATCTCCTACGAAGTACCTTCTGAATAAATGAGTGTAAATACATTTGTTTAGAGGCTTTAAGCCTAACACTAATACTAATACTTGCTAATACAAACTTTAAAGACTTCTGAACAGCACATTGTTAATCAAATACCTAAATTAACTATGAAAGAGAATCTCCAGCGTACCAACTGCCAATGTTTGTTAATTCTATTCTTAATGCTAGCCACACTTTTTAATTCAACATAAGTTAACTAGGTTCCTCCTAGATGGGATGTTTAGGCTTTCTGAAAGCAGTTAAAGGCTTGTCTTGAAGGATTCAGTCTCTGTCAATTTTCCACGCAAAGATTAGCCTTTGTGTTAAAATCTAAGAATCTATTATAGGCACTGTATTTTAGGCAATATAGATGTATGGGATTCCATAAAGAGAATAGAAAAGCTGGGAACAAGTGTTCATCTCATTTTGAAACTTTATATAAAAATTTCCAAATATTTGCCACTATAGTATTCAATTTTTAGAAGCGCCTATTGCTAAATCAATACTTGAATTTCCATATTAAAAATATTTGCTTTTTGATATATCATAGGAGAGAGGAGGCTTAGACAGACATTTTACTTTTTGTGTTGGACAACTAATTACCTGCTATAAAATGCATGGAACCTCTAGTACCATATATGTGGACATGTCATCCCATTTCTCCAGATCATCAAAGTACAAAGACCATACTACATGAAAAATACAAGTAGTTTGGGCACTAAGTTGTCCACTGTAAATATTTGAGTAAAATATTTTTCTACTCTGCTGTCAATGAATAAACAATGTTTGACCTCTTAAAGCACCCTACATAGCAGACACTTTCACAAAGCACCTTTGGTGCATAGGTACAATGTTGACAGGTGACTCATTCTCCTTTCTTCCATCAGTCTATTTAAAATCTATCCTTGGTTACTCCCAAATGGGATAACTTCATCATTGTAAAAGTGAGAAAGAGCACAGAGATGCAATTTTAGAGGGTTTCACAGCAATTTGTACTGACCATCAGAATTTAGAATCTGGCTCCGAGCACCTAATCCAAAACCCACCACAATTCATCAGTGAAGAAGTTTGATAATTTAACTGAACCTTAGAAATGCAGTCATCCAGGTTCACATCCAGCAAGGTATCTTAATCTGATTTAATCTGAATTACTCTCAAAGATCAGTAACTTGAAAAAAGAGAGCATTTCAGCAAGTCTCCAGTGTGGATTTTCCCGATTTGTTTTACATCAGGCAGTTGTTGTCGGCAGTTACATAGCCTTATATGCGCCTTTGTAAAAAGGCAACTACTGTGTTCCAATCATTAAACTGAAAATAGCTTTATAAAAGATCTACACCTCTAATACATTTTCTTTGTACTTTTTAAATACTCTTTCCACACTGAAGCAGTGCTGAATTATAGAATGGCTCTATCTGCATTCTCTATATATATTATAACAACTGCCTAGGGTTTCCAACTACTCTCATTGTTCAAGCTGTGCTATGGTCCATATAGAAATAAACATCACTAACAGATTTGCTTCACATTTTAGACAAAAAAAGGCCTGATTCTGTTCTCATTTTTAACCAGTGTAACTCCATTGACTTTGGTGAAGTTACTTCTGATTTACTTCATTGTAACTGAGAGGACAATAAGGCTCCAAAAGTATTCACTGATTGATGACTTATATTAGTGGCATCCCAAAAATTGAATGTCAGCATCCCTAATATTTTAGAAGGCCTCCTTTCCCCTATTTAATCAAGCCTTCATTCAGCAAGGCATTTAAGTGTGTACCTAACTTTCAGCATAAAGCAGTCCCTTTTAATTCGGTGGAATTAATCATGTGTTTAATGTTAGCCGCAAGTACCTTGCAGAATTGAGGCCTTAATCTTTTTAAGGGGAACTTTTCATATATCATGTGTTCTGCTGCAGGATGACATTAGATGCTTTCATATAAACTTGAAGCAGAGCAAGCTTCCTGAGCCTATGATGGGAGAGTAATTCTACATGAATGTAAGAGCAGGATAGGAACATTGACCATGAATATTTATGAGTTTGTGCTTGCTGTTTTCTATTTTTATAAATCCATTAAATCTCACCAGAGATCTTTAATACATCATTTTCATTTCAAATACCTTACTTGAAAATTCAAATGTATGTAACTTTCAGATTAATGCCAAATTACATTAATATATTGTCATATGTAATATAACAATCCATTCAGGGAGGAGAGAGATAATAAGTAGATATTTACTTCTGTTAAGGTTGAATGTCGAGACTTTATTATTTGAAGAAGTAAAGATTGACCAACACATCAAAGTCAATATTTAATTGTGAGGACAATAAATCTTGATGACCAAAATATGAAATCAATATGCAAGGCCCTTGTGTCATCATTTACATTTGTGCAAACTGAATGCTAAGTGAGCATAAAATGCTTTCAAATCAGAATGATCGCATTTTACACCCACTTTATCAGGTGTAAATGACTGAAAAAGATGCAAATCAGAGGAGACTCAAATACATAGGCCTGGTCTACATCTAAAACTTAGGTTGATCTAGCTACATCACTCAGGACTGTGGAAAATTTCATGACCTGTGTGACTTAGGTTGACCTAACTCCCCCCCACTATACACACGAGTAGGTTGACAACAAAAATCTTCCATCGACCTAGTTACTGCCTCTCAGAGAGATAGATTAACTGTATCAATGGAAAAACCTCTTTCCCCCACCCCCACCACAGACTGCATCTTCACTAGGAAAAAAGGGCTGTTCTTAATTTTAACCCAAGTTAAAATGCTAGTGAAGACAAAAGTTTGTAGTTTTCACACAAGTTAGTGGGTTGAGTTATAGACTATGCTCCCCATATTCTTTAACTTGACCTAATGACTTAGGTGAAAACTACAAACTGCCTTGTTTTCAACAGGACTTTACCTTTTTTTTTTATCTAATGAAGACAAGGCCAGAATAGGGGAGACCCTGAACTATGTTCTTACTTCTTTAAAGCTAATTATCTCTGTGATGCTGGTAAACCAGGTGCCAGCTCTTGCCTAGACTGTAGGCAACAGCTAAGCACTGACAATTTCATAGCTGGAAAACAGAGCAGCTCACCTGTATTGTTCAAGGTAGGTGTTAGACTTGTAAAGATGTGTTTAGACTGTAAAATGCTTGCAAGTTGTTGCATGCATTAATCTTACTTGTAATGTCTGTATCCCATGATATAAGGTAATAGGAAAGTTTTGCTTTATAATTATAAAAATGCCTGCTCTAAACTTGTTAACCTAGGAACAGAGACTGGTTTCTGTGATGGAGAACCCACTATGGCCCTGGGTAAATTGTTCCAATAGTTAAAATGCTACTAGCTGCTCGCCACACTTGCTCTAAAAGGGAAACTGAAATTAAACATTATGGGGTGATAGGGAGATCTGAATATTGCCGACGAACCTGACAGGACTCAGATTTTAAGGCCAGAGGGGACGGCTGGGATCATCTAGTCTGACCTCCTGCTCATCGCAAGCCTCAGAACCTCACCCACCCACTCCAGCAAGTGACCCGTGTTCCATGCTGTAGAGGAAGGTGAAAACCCCATAGGGTCTCTGCCAATCTCACCTGGGGAAAAATTGCTTCCCAATCCCAAATATGGTGATTGGTTAGACCCTGAGCATGTGGGCAAGACCCAGCAGCCAGACACTTGGGAAAGAATACTCTGTAATAACTCAGAGCCCTCCCCATCTAGTGCCCAATCACCAGTCAGAGATATTTGCTACTAGCAGTTGCAGATGGAACACATGCAATTGGAGGCAATCTATCATACCATCTGTTGGGCCAGTGCCAAATTATTATGAATTGCTGTGACTGATATGAATAAATGTGGTAAGCATGAGTTTGGTGTGGCTTGGTATGCCTGAACTTGCTAGAGGATTCTCAGAACAGGATTCTCTTAGCATTAGATAAATGATGTGGAAAGCTACGGGAGGTGCTAAAACTGCACTTGAATGGTTAATAAGGGCTCGATGGGCGTTTATGTTTCAAATTGAACTTTGAAATATATCAGCAAAGAACCAGCTCACAAAATAAAGAAGATGTAAAAACATGCGATCAGTTCATTCCATTTGCTACAATCTCTTCTCAAATCATTCAGTTGTTAACCTAACAGAACATGTATGTCTTTCCATTTTCCACTTGAAAAATCAAGGGCTCAGTTTTCCGTGGTGTCCAGGGAGGAAGGGAGTGCACCCAGGAAGTCAGCTGTAGCTCCTTGATCCTATGCTACCTGGCCCCAGCAGAAGTTAGAGAAGCTGGGAGCCTGCTCTAACTTATACCATTGCTGTAAGGTTGCTGAGGGACTTTATGCTGGTGGCGGATAGAGATAGTGAAGCTCCAATCCTCTACGCTGGAGATGCGGCAGGGGTGTGGGGGAGCTAGGAATTTGCTCTGCGGCCTCTGCCAGCCTTACACTTGCACAATGGGAATTCTTCACTGGCTATGAATGTAATTCATTCACTTTGCAGCAGCTGAGCAGATCTGGCCTTCCAGTTGTTAAATGATCAGAAGCAGTGAAGGCAAAATGGTACCCTATATAAAATGTGCTGTTTGCCTTTACACACTTTTCAGCTGATAGCAGTATATGTATTCTTTCTCACGTCCCGGAGAGCAGAAAAATGACATAATAATGGAAGAACTGGACACAGGGGTATTTGGGTTATAAAAGAGATGGTTTATACCTTGTTATTAACTTTCTGTACTTGGCGAAATGTTTAAAAACCGGCAAGGGAGACTTACGGGCAGAATGGCATTACTGCTGCAAAGGTGGACAGAAATCGGCAAATGGCTCTTGGAAGACTGGTGACTAGGGATAAGGAATAAGAAAAAAATGTGTTTCGCATCTGAGTGACAAGACCAAAGCATAGGACTCAGACTGCTAATTGGTTAAAAAATGTATACAAGCAAGCTGGCACTTGGTAACTGAAGCAGGTCATATGTTGATGTTTGGCCTCTATATACATAACAGATGTCTTTTTTCACAGGTCAGGCAGAGAGGAGAGACAACTGATTTACCAGCTAGGGATATGCAGAGAGAAAGAGAAAAAACCTGGAGACAGTCCCATACACCATGTGTATTTCACAAATATATGTGTAAGAAAGGGAAGGATAATCCTCTCCATGGTTCTTTTCACAGGTGTTTACGCATTTGGCATTGGCAGTAATATTTTGTATCGATGCAGCAGACGTGCAAACTAAAATTCTTTTACACTTACAGAAAAATAATTATCCTTTATGTTGACTTACAGCTGCTCTAATCATCCATCAATGCTGCTCTCCACTTCCTCAGAACTTACACTGTTGAAGCGGGTTTTTTCATACGGAGCTTACTGAGGAAAGAGCCTAGTTTCCAAGTTGACTTTGAGGAATGATTGGAGTGACACACTGGCTTCATTTAACAGTGCTGGTTACTAAGTAAGAAGATTTCCAGCAAGTGTAAATTACAAAAGATCAGCAAAGATGCTATATGGTGCTCAGCTACCATACTCCTCTGAGAGGAAGGATAGTTCTGTAGTTAGGGGACTGCCCTAGGTTGTGGGAGATCTTGGTTCATTTCCATGCTCTGCCATGGACTTCCTTAGAGATCTACTGGTGAAAAGTGTTGCCTAAGAAACAGGCATTATTATCAGCATGATATTGAAGCCTGGACAGAAGATAGTTGATGAGTAAAATACAAGAGATTTTAACAGTGCAAAAGAGAGCTTCTGTTTTCTCTTCTAGGGAGAAATCTGGAATGGCAATGTCACTAAAGAATAGTGGTCAACATTTCCTAACACTATTTGTGGTACAAAATTTTTCCTTTTAGAATAGAAATGTATTGAAGTGTCTCAGGCACCAGTGTATCCAACTCTTAGCTAAGAGGATGCTATCTGTGTAATTATACCCTATAAAAAGCAGATAAATAAGGTTAAGTGTCTAAAGCCTTAAGTTAGACAAATCAGTTAAGGTGAACTCAAAGCTGAGATTAGGCCCACCTCTGAAAATGAGAACTCCTACTAATATATGTGCATTTATCAGTCATGGGAGGGTTTTGGTTTAAATATTACTCTATTTTTTAAAAAGGGTGTTTGCTGTAATAAGGATAGATCACAGGATCTGCCCATGGTGCAGGAAAGTTAAAATGAGGTTATAAAGCTATTTTTTTTACAGAAGCTCAGCCTGATCCTCACCTGGTGCATAGTTCCATTGACGGAGCTATACTGATTCAAATCAGCTGAGGTTCTGTCTTTGTATAGTTAAACCATTCTTTGCAATTCTGACTGAATTCACTTCCAACAATGGACTTTTTTATTGCTCTAACACTCACATTCGCCAACAATACTTACATTAATGCCTTTTTAAAATAATCATTGAATTATTGTACTTAGATTTTCAGACAGATACTTGGGGCTACATTCTCATCTGGTGTAAACTGGCATGCGTCCTTTGAAATCAACAGACGTATGTCAGTGGAGGATCTGACACATACTATTTCATATATTTGGAAACTGAACAGAGTACACCAATAATATTTTTCAGCAATCTTACAATCTAGTTAGGCATGCCAATTGCCAAATATGTAAGAAGAGTTGTGTAAATAAAGTACACTGGTTTCTGGTGTTGTTGATGCGCAGATGTACTGTTTTTTGTTGATTCATTTCTAGGATAAGCCATTTAAAAAAAAACTTCTCTGCTTGCATTCTACTTCCTGTGAAAGGAATTCAGAAATATCCAAGTGAAAGAAAAAAGCTATGTCTGTGTCTGATTGGATAACACCCAGTTTAACAGCTGTGCGGTGGTCATACTGGAAGTGTGTATCTTGTGGGAGGGGAGATTCTGTAATTCAGCATTTTAACTAACTGTGAATTCAATCTTTTGTACCTCTCAGAGCAGACTAAATGCTGGACTTCTATTCATTGCCTATTACTTCTCTTGTATGGTGTTTGACGGTGCATTTGTGAAAAGAACTTATAGCACTGTATCAGTTTTTCTTTTGACTGATAGATTTTATCATGCACACAGGAAGCAATTGTATTTTAACAGAAATCAAGGAAAAACCAAGATATAAATTTTATCTTTCTATATCACCTTAAACAAAAGAATTCAGTAAAGCATTTGTTTCTCTCACAGACATATTTCTAATTTCACTCATAATCTAAACTGTTATTATATTAGAACAAATAATGATTTTATTTGTCATGCTGGATACAGAACAAATCACACCTTCCACTGCACACACTTTTGGGAAACTACGGGCTTAGAAACATTTTAATCATAGAGTCATAGAATATCAGGGTTGGAAGGGACCTCAGGAGGTCATCTAGCCCAACCCCCTGATCAAAGCAGGACCAATCCCCAACTAAATCATCCCAGCCAGGGCTTCATCCCATTCCAGTGCTTCACCACCCTCCTAGTAAAAAATGTTTTTCCTAATATCCAACCTAAACCTCCCCGACTGCAACTTGAGACCATTACTCCTTGCTCTGTCATCTGCTACCACTGAGAACAGATCCATCCTCTTTGGAACCCCCTTTCAGGTAGTTGAAAGCAGCTATCAAATCCCCCCTCATTCTTCTCTTCTGTAGACTAAATAATCCCAGTTCCCTCAACCTCTCCTCATAAATCATGTGCTTCAGCCCTTTAATCATTTTTGTTGCCCTCCGCTGGACTCTTCAAATTTTTCCACATCCTTCTTGCAGTGTGGGGCCCAAAACTGGACACAGTACTCCAGATGAGGCCTCACCAATGCCAAATAGAGGGGAATGATCACGTCCCTCGATCTGCACGTTCCACATTTCTGAAAGTTCTTACAAGCTAGAAACCTTAATCTGTGACAGCTGTGAAGAGTAGAAATAAAAATAGAAGCAAACAGGATGCTCCAGGGTTCTCAAATACTATGCTGAAAAATAAATCAGGCTTACTGGAACTTGCTGGAGGAAAAGGAAAGTGTGGGACAAGGAGTGAATGATAGGCCGTTAAATGCAATACAACCTTTGGATTTGGAAAGAGATGGAAAGCTTATGAAACAGAGAGACAGAAAAAGGCTTTTCTAGGTAACAGGAGATGCTAAGAAAGAAACTCTTGCATCCTCAATGGCAATAGTGTAGTGGGCAGAAAAAGCCAATGCTAAATGATCAGAGGGGGGTTACACAGAGCTCAGGCCCATTGGAAGATTTTAAAATAGGGAGCGCCACATGGAACGGGGTCCTGAGATGAATGGTGAGACCAGGGAGTTAAATGAGGACTCTGTGTGTGTGGAAAAAGTGGGCAGCAGCAGTCTGCACTTACTGGAGTCCAGACAGCTGGGATTTGGGAGGGTCTAACAGAGTTTCAATGGACAATGGAGGAGAAGGTGAATATTTCAGGAAACAGGGAGTTGTTACAGTGGTGTACATGGTCAGGGATGCACAGGTGGAGTAATGGGAACTGTGATAGACCCAGGCCAGTTGGGAACAGCAGAGTAGTAGAAGGGAGATATACTGGCCACTGGATAAGCAGTTTTCTGTTCCCTGAGTGACCGGAGCAGGGGCTGCTCCAGGCTAATGAGAACACCTGACTCCAATTAACCTGCTAAGAGTCAGGTGAGCTGTTAAGCACCTGACTCTAATTAAGGCCCCTCTGATGCTATAAAAGGGCTCACTCCAGCCAGGCCAGAGGGAGCCAGGGGAGAGGAAGTGTGTGTGAGGAACTGGGAGCAAGAGGTGTGCAAGAAGCCGAGAGTGAGTAAGCATACAGCTGAAGGACTGAGAAGTCCAAGTGTTATCAGACATCAGGAGGAAGGTCCGGTGGTGAGGACAAAGAAGGTGTTGGGAGGAGGCCATGGGGAAGTAGCCCAGGGAGTTGTAGCTGTTGTGCAACTGTTCCAGGAGGCACCCTAGAGAGCTGCAGTCCACAGGGCCCTGGGCTGGAACCCGGAGTAGAGGGCGGGCCCGGGTTCCCCCCAAACCTCCCAACTCCTGATCAAACACAGGAGGAATTGACCTGGACTGTGGCTTCTACCAGAGAGGAATGTCTCTGGGCTGTTTGCTGACCCACAGGGTGAATTTGTGAGGCGAGCAAATCCGCCAATAAGAGCAGGACCCACCAAGGTAGAGGAGGAACTTTGTCACAGAACCTAAAAGCATAGGATATCTAGAGGAGGCAAGAGAGTTCATGTTCAAGGTTCAGTGTGGGCAAATCATAGTTCTGAGTTGAGGAGGGAGATTGATATGGAGATGTGTTTGAGGATATTTCATATATTCATTGATTTTATGTCTAGAAAGGACCATTATGATAAGCTCTTCTGAATGTCTGCATAACTCAGGCTATGGATTTCATCGTGACTCTTGCTTCAAGCCCAGTCACTTGTAGTTGAGCTAGGGGATATCTTTTCGCATTTTCATCTTTGACATATTTGGATGAAGAAATCTGAGATGAAACCACAAGTTTCTTGGTCAAGACAGGCACAGAGGATGGATGAGGAGAAGTCACTAATGGTACTAGAAGACAGATATCAAAACGTATATACTATTTATCATTTTAATTTTTTGGAGAAATACTTCACAGAAAAGATTTCCTCCTCTTAAGGAAAATAATTAGTTGGTACCTCATCCAATAGAAAATATATTTGGTATTCCAAGGAACACCTGCAGCCATTACCACCATTGGATGTATTTCTTTTAATTTCATTTCTTTGTCTAAGACAGCTTGTATTTAACCTGAGCATGAGCTGAGGTGGGCAGCATGAATTGACTTACTCTGCAGCTTGAAATACAAATTCTCAGGTCAGATCTTCAAACTGGTGTAAATCAACATTTCTCCATTGAATCAATAGAACTGATTTGGTTTATGCCAGTGGAGGCTCTTACTCCTTATATTTGCATAATCTTGTACAATTCCTACAGGGAACTATTGCAGTATTACACTGGTAACAGGTATTGCACAGAGCTTTTTCATTAATGGAGCATCAATGCAGTGAAGATTAAACAAAGTATTCTACTGGAGCATATAGTCTGGCATATCATTACTATGAAAATACTCTGGATAGGAATTAACTTGATTTGCTCAACATTTCTTACCCTTTCTCCACTCCCATGAAATGGGGTCTCAGCTTAACAGTCTGGCTCTTGGAATGAAGCTACAGTGAGTGATGTTTAGCTCTGGAGGGCCTCGGTTCAACCCCTGTGGGCCATAGTAAGAGGCCATTTTGTTGGAGTCCATTTTGATCTGAACTGCTGTGGGCCTCAGCAGCTCAGGATGAACTACCTCTGTCCAGAGTCACTATGTAACCTATGGGTCAGTGTGTGTTATGTGGCCTCCTTTGTACCCAAACCATGAGTGATATGAGTCCGTTAGAGCTTGAGAGCCTGACTCTTTAGCTCAATCAGTAGAGATTCTCATATTTAGCTCTGATATTGCCCAAGATGGCAGCTGTCACATAAACACTTTGGTAAATGGAATGAAAGACTGACTAGGAACTCTTTAACTTATGTAACTCTGTATGCTTCTCTGAAATACTACACTGCAGCCTTCCAACAGCAATATTTTTTTCTGGTAAATCACAATAGCCCGCGATATATCTGCCAGAATAACAGGTCACCAGGGAGATTATTCTTCCCTTTCTCCGATGGTTAAAAAACACAGTTGTCACAAAAATCAGTGCTTCTAGCTCCTTCTACAATATCACTACGTCTTGCACTTCAAGGGAATAGCTAATAGAATAGTAACTGTTCTCCCACGCTCTCACATTTTTAAAGGTAAGGTGGGAAAAAGAACACAGGACTTGAAGTCACAGAGAGACAAAGTCTGCCACATTTGCTATGCAAAATTCACGGCAATGCGAGAAAGCTGGAAAAAGAGAATAGCTCTCGTGTATACATTACCACAAACCCACACACCCTTCTGATGCTATTACACCACTTTAAAGAATAGGAAGCAAAGTAGTGCACAGATATATCATTCACAGGTGGAGGGAAGTTCCAGACAAGGAAGGGTGTCTGCAGTTCAGAAAAGGGGACTTTATGTGACATCCAGATTTTAGCAGACAAGTGCTGATTTTATGTTATGTGTCTCTATGGTAATGTGTAGGTGTTACCACCATCACCCACAGTTGCTAACATTGGCTGCCATTTTGAGTATGGTATTTTTGTTGGTAAGGTTGGCAATTAGCCCAAATTGTTAGAGATTAGTTACCAGGGGACATGTGAAATTTGAATTACAAGTAACTACCTGTCCAGGATACATAACATTCTGTCCCAGCAATTATTCTGAGCTGCAGATTTAGTTTATAAAATAACCCTTCAGAAAAGATTAAATCACTCACAAAGTTAGCAATTGTGAATGAGTACTTATATTAGGAAAGAACAAGCTTTTGTTTTAAACACAAATATAACAATTTACAATAACTTCTTCCACCTGCAGATCTGATTTCTTAGGAGCATCCCATTAAAATGAAGGAATATTTTGCTTTTCACAGATTATTACATTTAATAAACAAATATTACCTTAGCCATGATTTTTAAGCAATCTGAGATCAGTATATTGCCCCCCTGCCACTTGATTTCATTAACCTAAATCAAATGATTTCATAAACACGCAGTTACATTGCTTAGCTGTTAAGAACTCTCACAGGGTTAGAGAAATGGACTCTAGTTGTTTAGTGCCTGGTTCAGAGATGTCTTCCAACAGATATGCAGGAGTGGGGAGTGTACCAAGAACCTCTCTGCCCCCTTACCCAAACTGTGCCTCCTATACACACTTCTATGCTCCTAGGAAACGGCTCTACTGATCGTGAATGTATCACACTGCTATTAATTATTCTCCTACCAAAGTCTCCCCCATACATAACTGCCTAGCTCATCCAGCTCCTATCATCTCTCTGGACCACAAACTCCAACATGCCTTGGTTCTCAGCAATACTGGGAACAGGGCCAGAGCTGGACCTTGAATCTCTCTTAAAGGGCCAGCTCACCCAGCAACTACCCCCCAGTAGATGTAGCTATACACTATTGCTAACACTACAAGAAAGTTTCCTTCACAACACCTCTCTTTGGTGCCACACTGCCACTCAGCACACTTAGATCTACGCACTCACAATTAATGCTGTGCTTGCCATTCAAAATGCAAGTGGCGTTGGAAGAAAACGTAGGTCCTTTGCCACAAAGGGACTTCCTGCAGTGTCCAGGTGCGAATTAATATTAAAGGCCACAAAGGTAGCACTACAAAAGAGGGATTTTCAGCTTTTATTTATAACCAAAAGACCCCTTGCTAACTCTCCTTTCAGTTGCAAAATAATAGAACCCTCAAACATTCATTGTAGTTGTGAAACAGAAGCAGCTGTTGGTGCCATTAACTGTAAGTACTAATGCAGAGGCAAAAGTAGCATCTGTAGTACTGTGGTCACCGCTCAGTCACTTTAAACGTATCTAAGCATCGAAATCTTTTTTAAAGTGGAACAGAGCAAAAAAAAAATATTTGCATAGATACATATGAAAATATGAATCAGCCATAATTACCGAGAGACATGACTTAAATATGCCTCTGTTCCTCTGTTTGAGCAAATTGAGATGATCCAAATTAATTCCTGCTGTAATTCCAAACAAGTCATTGGAATTACACCAGGGGTGAATTTGGCTAACACAGAGTGCACAAGATACATCAAGGTGAAATACATAAAACTAGGAAGTTTTGAGTTTAAATGCTCAAGCTTTTCTAGGCACGCTTGTCGATTTAAAAAATTGCCTGCATTGTACCTTATAATAACTTTGAACATTTATCCATAAACAGATAATGCTTCCCAAGAGACAAGTGAATTTTTCTAAATAAAAATGCATTTAGAAACATATAGTCACAAGTATTTATTTTACATTCAGCATTAACTTGGCACTATGTCTAGTTCTTGGCAGTCTCTACTATGCTCGCCTTTGTCTTCTACCACTCTGTGCTCCAGTATTGAAGCCAACACCTGTGGCCACATAAAAGATTATGTACAGCAGCTGCAGGACTCAGATGTCCACAATGAAATAAATTTCTAAAGCAGACACATTTGGATGTGTGGCTGGCTTCCTTTTCAAGTCCTCTTTGGACGTCTGCAGTGCTGGGTGTTGTATCTATCAACTGCCTGACCTAAGCTTAGTGATAGCCTAGAATAGCCTCAAACATAGAAGAGAAGCTCATACTTACACTGGTCTAACTTTAGAGTCACTTCATTGAAGCCAACTGTGTTATTTCAGATTTGCACTGGTGTATACAATGGAATTAGTTCAGCTGAACTCCAGTGTAAAAAAGAGCAGAATCTGGCCCAAAGATTATTAAACAAGCTGCAGCTGGTACCCAGTCAATAAATCACAGCACCAATTCTCCTGTAGTATTTCCTGCTTTGTAGAGAATTCATTTTGTACATTGAAAACACGTATCTTTCTCACGTTGATCTAGATATCCCAGCTCCTTATTTAGGATCAAAGGATGGTAAAATACATCTCTCACAGCATATAGGATGTAGCATATAGGATGCAGAAATAACATTAGACATACTGGGTCAGGGATATAAGAAAGCTACGGTCAGTTCTTCTGTTTTTCAAGTAAATGACTTTCTTACTGTATTTTTAGCTACTTTTTTGAACTACAGTAAACAGTTACAATTGACAAATTTCTATTTTTAAATAGATGTGGTACATACAGAGGTAGCAACTCACTTATACATACATGCCAGATTCAATAAAACTAAATGTTTTGAAGTTATTAGAATTAACAATTTGAAATAGAAATGCTATTTATCTAAACTAGAGTAATGGAAAATATCAGCATCTCACTAGTTACATGGGTGCAGTCCCCTTGAAGTAAGTGTAATTGAGAGCAGAATTTGGCTAAAAGTCTCAGATGAATCTCACATGCTGTCCCTGGCAGATCCTTAATGCAAACAAAGTGTCCTTGATGGAATTGGATCCATAAATTCTGAAGTGCGCTTTTTAGATTTTATCTTCTAATCCCTCAGGAAAACTTGGCGAGGTTTAAGGATCTGCCAGGGACAATGTATCAGATTCATATCCTACCATCAGATCTACCAAATGGATCTTAGATCAATGATTTACAAGTATTTCAGAGTCTGAAAGAAATACATGAGCAAAACAATTTGGTGTCATTTATTTCAGACATGGGGATTGAGTAGAAGGGGAGGGTATTCTGTTCAATATGTCTGAGAGGATATTATTGAATGCAAGTTATTTATGCAACCGGTGTGGGTGTATTTCTGGACATTGTGGTACATGATGTGTGTGGCAGTGGACTGAAAGACCACGGGTGATACATTTGTTTGTCCATTTGTAACGTGCCACTCCTTTTGAACTCACATGCTCTCCCTCAATCTTGCTCCTTCAGGTTGTCTTTCAGAGCTTTTTCCACTTCCCAAGGTGTGTCCCAGTTCTTCACAGCTCTGTCTTCCCTCTCCCTCCCCTTGGAAGATGTGCTCCTCCTATTGACATTAATTCCTAAGGAGGCAATCTTAGCCTAATATCTATATAAACACTTATAAGAATCTAAATGGCAGCTGCAGGTTACCTCAAAGCCACAGTTCAGACCATAGTGGAGTGAAGAGGGGCTACAGTACAACTATACTCCATCTCCCATGTGGAATTTTGGCTGACAGGCTGACTAACATTCTGCATTGACAATTCTGCTTCTCAGAGAGAAAATAAAGTGCACTCAGTGCCCTGTCAAATCTTCCAGCTGGCAGAGTAGAGGAGTGGGGTTATGGTCACATGTCCTGAACCACTTCTGTGCTGCCCAATTACTCTGTGGCTTGTCCCTATGCAATGCACAATTGTGGGTGGGAGGGAAGATACTTGAGCAGTCTCTTCCTCCCTTCCCTCTCCCCAAATTCATGTAACTGTGCAGGCCTCGGTGTTCATGAAAGCTTCCCCACATCGGGCCTTAGTATGGGGTTGGAGGCGTGCCAGACAAAATTCACTGCTGCATAAGCAGAAATATCACTGCTGAAGTCAATGGAACAGCAACCCTTTAGCCAATAGGGAGTATAGCTTCCAATCCGTATGATGTGAGAAAGTCATTTAGTTTTCATATTCATTCACTCATTCGTTTCCCTGCTGAGATTACCATGAAACATGTCAACAGAGGAGGGTTTGAACTGATTGGACCAGGAACAGGACTGAAACCTCTAACTTATTTCCAATATGCCAAAAAGAGCCAGACGATGGTAATGCTGAGTCTCTGATGATTTGGGATGGATTTGAACTGGCTCATTACATATCAAGCCTCATCCTAAGCAAAGAAGACACTTACTCAATGAGGAAGGAAAGACAATAACAGAAAACACAAAGTGTTAAATGCTTTTTTTGTTTCATTTTTCACCAAAAAGGTTAGCAGTGATCAGACAACTAACAGTTTAAATGGGGTAGAATGTGAAGCTAAAATAGGGAAAGAACATGTCAAGAATTACTTAGACAAGTTAGATGTCTTCAAGTCGGCAGGACCTGACAAAATACATCTTAGAATACTTAAGGAACTGGCTGAGGAGATCCCAGAGACATTAGCAATTATCTTTGAGAACTCCTGGAGGACAGGAGAGATCTCAGAGAAAAAGAAGAAATATAGTGTCTACTTATAAATAGGGGAATAAGGACAACCCAAGGAATTATAGACCAGTCAGATTAACTTTGGTACCCAGAAAGATAGTGGTACAAGTAATCAAACAATCAATTTGCACGCACACAGAAGATAATGTGACAAGTAACAGTCAACATGGATTTGTCAAGAACAAATCATATCAAAACAAACTAATATCTTTCTTTGACATAGTAACATGTCTTGGGGATGGGGGGAAACAGTAGTATCTCAACTTTAGTAAGGTTTTTGATACTGTCTCACATGACCTTTTCATTAGCAAACAAGGAAAATATAGCCTAGATGAGCCTACTATAAGGTGGGTGCACAACTGGTTGGAAAACTGTACTCAAAGAATAGTTAGCAGTTCATAGTCAAGCTGACAAGGTGTATCAAGTGGGATCCCACAGGATCCATCCTGGGTCCAGTTCTATTTAATATAAACCTAAATGATTTGGACGAAGGCATAGAGAGCACATGCATAATGTTTGTGGATGATACCAAGCTGAGAGGGGTTGCTCGTCTTTTGGAGGACAGGATTAGAATTCAAAATTACCTTGAATAAATTGAGACATGGTCTGAAATAAATAGGGTGAAATTCAATAAGGACAAATGCAAAGTACTGCACTTAGAAAGGAATAATCAGTTGCACAAATACAAAATGGGAAATGATTGCCTAGGAAGGAGTACTGAAGCAAAGGATCTCAGGGTTATCACAGATCATAGACTGTAATACAATACAACAATGTAATACTGTTGCAGAAAAACCCAACATTATTCTGGGATGTATTAGCAAGAGTCAACATGGCAGCAAGACATGAGAAGTAATTCTTTCACTCTACTCAGCACGGATAAGCCTCAACTGGAGAACTATGTCCAGTTCTGGGCATCACACTTTGGGAGATAAACTGGAAAAATACAGAGGAGAGCAACAAAAATGATTAAAGGTCTAGAAAGCATGACTAACATGGAAAGATTGAAAAAAATGGGTTTGTTTTCCATAGAGAAAGGAAGACTGAGTGAGGATTTGATAACAGGCTTCATTTATGTAAAAGGTTGTTATAAACAGGGTGATCAATTGTTCTCCTTGCCCACTGAGGACAGGACAAGAAGTAATGGGTTTAAATTGCAGCAAGGGAGATTTAGGTTAGGCAATGGGAAAAAAACTTGCCAAACTGTAAGGGTAGTTAAGCACTGGAATAAATTGTGTAGGGAGGATGTGGAATATCCTTCACTGGAGGTTTTTAAGAACAGGTTAGATAAGCATCTGTCAGGGATGGTCTAGATAATATTTAGTCCTGCCTTAGTGCAGGGGACTGGACTAGATGACCTACTGAGGAGCCTTCCGATCTAAATTTCTATGATTCTATGTACATTCACAAGTAATCAATTTATCTGAACAGGAGGCTTTATTAAAATTCAAGATGTTTTCAGATAGCTAATAATAAACAGAGCTAAAAATGTCTTCAACTGTGTTCCACCTCCACCTAACATGAGAAAGTCAAGAGAAAAGGGCAGGAAAGGTGAAATTTACTTTATTTACTTTTTACACAATTTCAGCAATTCTCTTATACTTATTTTGGCCTGAAATAGTCACGTTATACTGACCAGAAGAAAATAAGCCATGGAAAATAGCTGTGAGGCCACAGCCCTGAAGCATGTCAGGGTCATTGAGATTAAGGCCAGAAAGGCCCATTAGATCATCTAGTCTGCCTGCTTGTATATAACAGGCCACCAATATCCACACACTAAACCCAGCAATGGAAATGAGACCAAAGTAAAGGAGACATACAGGAGACTAGACTATTAGGTGCCACAGGCAGATAACAGGAGGGACCGAGGGACCCAATGCTTCAGGCATTACATATACACACATAATCCTGGCAAGAGACCTATGTGCTTAATTTGAAGCATATGAATACTCCCATAAAGTCATCTGTACTACTCACTATGCTAAATCTATGCTAAAGTGCTTGGCTAGATCACAGCAAGAGTATATAGCGCCTTGCAGGTTAGAACCCATAGAAATAGTGACCATCTACCCTCTGGTATGTTTGGCAGTTCCCACTTCTTTCAGCGGAGTTGAACGTGCACATCTGAGAGATGAAGTCAGCCCTTATTTCTTCAAAAGCCATCATCTGGAATACCGTGTGTGCAGTAATCGCCACCCCATCTCAAAAAAGACAGGCAGAATTCAGGGGGTGGAGAGGCGGGACTGTCAGACAAGGCTGATGAGAATGATTAGGGACAAGGAACAGTACCATAAAGAGAGAGACTGAAATGACTGGGATTGTTTACCTTAGAAAGGAGAGGAAATAGAGGGGATGTGGTAAAAATATATGAAATAATGAATAAAATATACTCCTGATTTTCCCAATCCCTATGATCTGAATCTCCACATTATCTGAATCCACTCCTTCTCCCCAAAGCTGGAGCCAAGAGATTCAGATAATGCAGAGGTTAAGACAACAGAACAGAGAGCCATGGCTCCTGCAACAGCACAGGGAGGCCTCTGCAGCCCTGTTGTCATGTGAGAGAATGAGTGGGGGCATGATGGCAGAGCTGCTGCAGGGCTGGTGACACCCAGTCACTGCTGATGCCAGGTGCAGGGTAGACTCTCTGCAGGCTCTGCTCTGGCCTGCCAGAACTGCAGCCTCTTCCCCAACCCCCCTCCCCACCATGTCTTGTCCCTGCAATACTTGAGAGGGCAGGAGTGGCAGCACAGGGAGCCCTGGGCAGCTCTGCTGTTATGGAAGTGAGTAAATGAGAGCCATGAGAGCGGAGCTGCAGAGGGCTCCCTGAACTGCCACTCCTGCCTTCTTGATTATCCAGACTCCTAACTAGCTGATGAATATCCATGGCCTGCATGCTAATGGGATAATTGGGAATATGCTGTATATAGAGAATATAGTTAGGAAACTTCCCTTATCCCTGACTCATAATATAAGAACAAGGGGACATTCAATAAAATTCAAAGGTAGCAAATTCAAAACTGATTAAAGGAAATCTTTCTTTTTACATGTAATTAAACTGTGGAACTCATTGCCACAAGGTGGCATTGAGGTCAAGAATTCAGCTAGAGTCAAAGAAGGATTGGATGTTCATAGAGATAACACAAATACCCAGAGTTTTAATAATTGATGCTGACAAGAAGCATATTGGAAGGGAGATAAAAACTCAAATTTCAGGAGTTAACGCAACTGCTAATTATCAGTGATTAGGATGAGACCTACATGGGGGGCAGATGCCTCCTGTGGGGTTTCTTCTGTCGTCCTCTGAAGCATCTAGTCCTGGCCTTTGTCAGAGACAGGTTTCTAGACTAAACGGACCATGGGAATGGACCATTCTGGAAATTGCCATGTACCTATTATTTCCTTATATATCAATACCTCTAGCTTCCTAATAATTTTTCTCATTCTTCCCTGAATTCCATCAAGAAAGTAGAATTTTTTGCTAGTAAACTAATAATAATAATAATAATGATCTGGTATCTAACAGTATTCTAGGTATGGGCCCACTTGTATTACATTCAGAAGAGTTGTGCTACTAAATATTCAGTCCAGAGGCATGATGCCTTTTTTGGCTGAAGTAATGCATTACAAGTTCACTAGATCTTTTAAAGCATTTCTATTCTCTATGTACTCTATGCTCCTACCAATGAGTAATGGTTTCAGATTATTTTTCTCCAGATATATCAATGCACATGTTTCCAAGTTGTTATTGACATATCAGTATTTCTATTCTCTCTAGATGTCTTAACGCTGTTTATATCTGGCTTAACTATTGGTTGCAACATCTCCCCATTTGCTGTAGTGTCCTGATTTTCATTAAGATGATGTCTCCAAACTCATTCAGATTTTCAGTAAAGATGCTAAATAAGGCCAGAACTAGGACAACTCCTTACAATCCCTGACCAGCCAACTCACCCTAACTCAACAGATTGCCTGAGGGCACAATCTTGTCTTTATTGTCCTTCAGCTCCATTTGACAGTGCTTTTCTCCAAGCTAACGTGAATGAATTTTCTTAAATAAAATTTTGAGAGACACTATACGGGATGATTTACTAACACCTATAGGTATTAACAACCAGAAGCTGTTGCTCCATAGTTAAAGTGAAGTCACTTTCCCATTATTAGACTGATTTTCAAACACCCAGTCCCAGGACAAAGGAGGAAAGGGGATGCTGGGCTATGGACGGGGACGAACAAAGTCTCTTTTCCATGCTGTATACATTTTGCACCACTATAATAAAAACAATGTCTGCAAATAAAAATGTAGGGGATCCAGCCTGATTCCCACTGCCATACAGCCCTTCAGAGCTCTTCCAAATTACACTACCCATCTACATTTAATTCTCTCTGCTTAAAGAGATGGAGCCGAATTATGCTCTCTGTTACACCATTATAAGCCTCATAACTCCATTTATTTTAGTGGTGTTTCTCCAGATTTACATCCTTTAAACTGAGAGCAAAATTCATCTCTGTCTCTTTAGGTTTACTCATTCTTTGTCATATCTTGGCTATGCACCATTATCTCAATGAAGCTTGTCTTCTGTTATGAAATTATGGTGAAAATAATTTGGTAACAATATGGTTTTGTGAATTTTCTTATGGAAAATATGCCATCTTTAAGAGCCATCTTCTCTACAGCTGACCAAAACATCTACAGATGAAAAGATTCATTTTCTTTTTTTCCTACATTAAACAGCAGCAACAACAAAAAACAAATCTGCTGTTCTGATGTTTAAAGCTTCTCCAGAGCCATATCCCCACCCTGCCAGCAGACAAATATGTCATCTCTATATCAAAGATATACTGGTGATTTCAAAGTTGCTGAGCTCAGTGCCTTAAGAATAATTTGCTAAGCATATTGTTATAAATGATGTTCTCAAACTGACCTTGGTGTGACATTGCGTGCTTGAGAATGGTGTCTATCTAATTAAGTATATGAAATAAAGATGAAGCGGGTGAATGCAGGTTGTGGACTTTTGCCTCAGTAATGTCGTTGGTTTATTGAATGGAACATTGTTGCACTTTTCTGCTATTGTTTTTTGGTCTGATCCTGGATCACAGAACAGACTTTAACTTAGTAAGATTTACAATTTTAAATGACTCCACACTTACTACAGTAGTTCTCAGAACTTCATTCTTGAGATGCACAAAAGGGCAAAAAGATGTATACCAGTGTTACACCAACAGACCCCGGTCGTCAGCGGGCGGGATCAAACCTGAGACCTCTGGAACTTAGTGCATGAGCCTCTACAGCATGAGCGAAAAGACAACTGACTGTTAGCTAAGGCTGTAGAGCAGAGTCATTTTATCTCTCTCTCTAAGTGGTCTCAGTGCCACCAGATGGGACAGAACACCACACCCAGGAGGTGTGTGGGTTACACTAGATCAGGGGTCGGCAACCGGTGGTTCGCGGCTCGCCAGGGTAAGTACCCTGGCGGGCCGGCCCGGTTTGTTTATCTGCCGCGTCGGCAAGTTCGGCCGATCGCGGCTCCCACTGGCTGCGGTTCGCGGTCCCAGGCCAATGCGGGAGGCAGGAAGCGGCGCGAGCCGAGGGATGTTCTGGCCGCGGCTTCCTGCCTCCCGCATTGGCCTGGGACCGCGAACCACGGCCAGTGGAAGCCACGATCGGCTGAACTTGCCGACGCGGCAGATAAACAAACCGGGCCGGCCCGCCAGGGTGCTTACCCTGGCGAGCCGCAAGCCACCGGTTGCCGACCCCTGCACTAGATCTATTCAGACCAAATAATAAATGATGTAAAAGCTTGAACCCACTTCTTGGTGTGTATTATTAATTTTGGCCCAACTACAGGTGTTTCAGGCAATACAGAATTAAGCTCAGAATTCACTAAAACATAGGGATTGTCTACTTAGGTAAACTGACAGGCATTGTGGTAGTGGAATAATTATTTCTCTGTAGCTATGCTGGTCAATTTCCCCACGTAGACAAGCTCATAACACAAAGAGAAAAGTCCAGCCTCTTACATGGATGCCTACTCACTATGGGCCAAATCCTGGCCTCACTCACAAAGGTGTGGGGGGGAAGGGCTCTACCAACAGGATGAATGCCAGGATTGTGGACGATGAAATCTTGCTTTCCCAAGCTGGCAGTAAGGCTTGAGGTACAGGTGTACAGCAGGCATACTTACAATTATCTATCATTCTGGAAGATTCTAACATGCCCTATGATATTCTCTATCTGTGTATAAATGGGCACTTCTGCTACAAATGGTACCATCTTTCAAAGCAATGTACAATTATAAGGAGATATTACGTTGTGGATGGGCTGTGATGGATTTTATAAGACACATGAGAAAGAAGAGGACGTGGTATGCATTCTGCATTCTCCCAGGCGTGTGCCCCCCAGTGTAGGGGCCCCCGTTACATCAACATGCCTCCGCTGTCCCAGCACAGAGGGATACAATCACCCTAGATGAACCCTCCACTACCTGGTTCTCCCGTATGGTGATACACAATGGGCCAGACACTGATCTCAGGTTCTACCAATGTGAATCCAGAGGAACTCCAATGACTTAAATGGGATGATTCTAGATTTACGTTGTGGTCACTGAGGTCAAAGCTTGTTGCCAGGTGAGTAGAGTTGGAGACATAAAAGAAGCTTTAATTTTGAATTCGTTTTATCAGTCTGTGTATGCGGGACATTAATATCACTTAAAACATTTTTGCCTTTTAAATTTAGAGCTACGGCTCAGTACAGTGTATTACATAATATACACATTTAGTGCTCAGCACTTACAGATGGAGGAATTCTTTCTTTAGCTGCAGAGCCACTCAAATTATTTCAGTCCAATGGACTTTATTTTATTTTCAAAATGCTTAACACAATATAAAGATGCACAGCTGTCACAACAGTCAAACAAACCAAAGTGATAAGAAAGGTTTGCTACTTACCCCTGTCTGTGTCATAAAGGAAGACAAAACGGTTCCATTCATAATGATCCAGCAAACTTAGAAGAGCTCCCCGTAAAGATGGTCGCAGCTGCAGCACAAACTGGCTCTCGCCCTCTGTGGGGAAACTTGGCGTGATGAGGGAGATGTGCAAGGCGCTGCAGAATGAGGTCAAGGTATGTACTGATCTCTTATCATACAGTCCAAAAATGGCAAAAACTCCTCTAGAGTACTGGGAGCAAACTGCAACAGAACAAAACACACTTCGACTAGTAACAAAACCTTTAAACAAACATTGTTTTATATATATATATATATATAATTTTCCAGCATTTATATATGAACATTCTTATTTATTTGGTCTTATCTATTTAAATCTATGTAAGCAACCTCAATTTTTATATGGATTTGTTTTTAAACAAAACAGCACCAAACCTTTTGGACGCACTTGACTATAAATGATAATTTATCTCTGGCTTTTTGTTCTAATTAAAACAGCGTGTATGAATTAAATAAGAAACTAACATTTTGCATTCAAAGGAAAAGTCAATCTACAGTATTTTATGTTGCGAATGATATGCTTGTTATTACAAACTACATGCCATTCTACCTGTATTTTTAACTGATTTATATCAATTCTTTAGGCAACTGAGCATTTATTTTATTTTACTTGGAAAAGGAGGTTGTGCTTTGTGGCAGTCTTTCTTTTTTTCCCCCCTTCATCATACCAATTTCACTGTAAGCAGAAGTTCATTGCAACCAAAAATAAAAACTTGAACATTGTGAATTGAAACAATTTAAGACTTTTTTATTTTCCTTCTCCATAAATTGAGCCGTTCTCTACATTAGAGCTTCATCCTTACATATGCTGAATAGCAACTTACTCCATGAATGCTCCCACTGACTTGTTAGTTCACTTCTAGAAAAAGGTATTAACTTAGCATAAGCAAGGACTTCGGACTCTTGCTCAAAATCATCTCTCTCTATGCTCTGCCAACCTCTGAACGATCAGACAAATGATGTTCAATGCATATTCTGATTTGCTGATAGGCCCTCTCAGGCCTAAGGTATGTACTGATGTACTAAGCCCATTGAAGTCAACTGAAAGACTATCATTGACGTCAACAGACTTTGGATCAGGCCATTAATGATCCATGCACATGAAGAGACATGGCTGGTGAGATAAAGGCAGCTGGAACACTAAGAGTTCGCTAGCTGAGTTTGTAAGCGAAGGAAAGCAGGAATTTAGCATTGTGTATTGTTATTCTTTCCTTTCCTTAATCTGCAGGTACTCAACAAGAGAGAACCTGCAAAGGGAGAAAAACAGTGTGTTGCCCTGTCACCACTGCTAATTCTTCCTCTGCCTTCACCTATAGTCCCCCTGCTGGATGGAGAATGCTAGCTGACTACAGCAGTACCAGAGAAAGAAGGAGAACTGGCTGCTCTGCAAGGAATAGAGTGGCTGCTGGCCACCTCAGGCAGTAGATGGTGCTCTGATCCCACCCAAGTCCCCCATCTGTGTGGTCAAGAACAGATATGCTGTACTGGCAACCAGGAGGTGAGGAGTAGATCTCAATGGCTGAGGATAAGGAGCCACCTGCACCCAAGGCTGGGAGGCGCACAACCACCTCACCTAACAGGAGAAGGTGTAGGGTGCTGGTGGTCGGGGACTCCCTTCTGAGAGGGACAGAGACATCCATCTGCCAACCTGACATGATGTCCTGGGAGGCATAGTGCATGCCTGGCGCTAGCATCCAAAATATTAAGGAAAGGTTGCCCAGACTCATCCATCACTCTGACCACTACCCCATGCTTCTCCTCCATGTTGGCACTAATGGTACTGCCACATATGACTCTGAGCAGATCAGCAATTACTACATGGCTCTGGGAACAAGGCTGAAGGATTCAGAGGTCCTGAATTCTGGTTCATCCTCTTGGTTGAGGGTAAAGACCCAGGGAGGGATATGTGCATCCTAGAAATGAATGCATGGCTGTGCAAGATGACAGATGATGACAGGAGGATTTTGGTTTCCTTGACCATGGGATGTTGTTACAGGAAGGTGGTTTGCTGGGAAGAGACGGGGTCCACCTGAACAAGAAGGGGAAAAGCAACTCACCAACCTAACGAGGAGGGCTTTAAGCTAGGTTCAAAGGAGGCAGGTGACAAACAGTGTATGCCTTCTACTTAGTGGGGAAGGAGAGCTAATAACTAATGACATCAATAAGGCTGTGGTGTTTAATGCCTATTTAGCTTCAGTCTTCACTGAAAAAGATAATGCTGACCAGTTACTCAATACAAGTAAATATTAATAAGGGGGACGGAACACAAGCCAAAATAGGGAAAGAGCAGGTTAAAGAATATTTAGATAAGTTAAGTTGGAAGGGCCTGGTGAAATTCTTCCTAAGTTGCCTAAGGAACTAGCTGAAGCAATCTTGAAACTTTAAGCAATTATCTTTGAGAATGTCATAAACAATTAGTTAAGGGTTAAGGTCTCTTTTGGGTCGAGGAACCATAAACCCCCTACAGGCCAAGGTGGAGGCTATCCAAAAGTGGCCTGTCCCAAGGTCAAAGAAACAGGTCCAATCCTTCTTAGGCTTGGCCGGATATTACAGGCGATTTGTACCACACTACAGCCAAATCGCTGCCCCATTAACTGATCTAACCAGAAAAATGCAGCCAAATGCTGTTAAGTGGACTGATGAGTGTCAGAAAGCCTTTACCCAGCTTAAGGCGACGCTCATGTCTGACCCTGTGTTAAGGGCCCCGGACTTTGACAAACCCTTCCTAGTGACCACAAATGCATCTGAACATGGGGTAGGAGCAGTTCTAATGCAAAACGGACCGGATCACACCTTCCATCCTGTCGTGTTTCTCAGCAAGAAGCTGTCTGAGAGGGAAAGCCACTGGTCCATCAGTGAAAAGGAATGTTACGCCATTGTGTATGCCCTGGAAAAGCTACGCCCATACGTTTGGGGACGGCGGTTCCAGCTACAAACCGACCATGCTGCGCTAAAGTGGCTTCATACTGCCAAGGGAAACAACAAAAAACTTCTCCGATGGAGTTTAGCTCTCCAAGATTTTGATTTTGAAATTCACCACATTTCTGGAGCTTCCAACAAAGTAGCTGATGCACTCTCTCGTGAAAGTTTCCCAGAATCTCATGGTTAACAACTGTTCTTGAAATGTGAAAAATCTCGTTGGTTACATACTTAGTAGTATCTCTAATAGTGCACGTGTTTTATTAATCTGTTTATTTTACAGTTCTAGGAGGAAATCACCGCCAGTGTGGGTCCCCCACTGTCTGCGATTTGGGGGGCGTGTCATAAACAGTTAGTTAAGGGTTAACAAGCAGTACCTGATGAACACCTGACCAGAGGACCAATCAGGGACAAGATAATTTCAAATCTCTGTGGAGGGAAGTTTTTTTTTCTGTGTTTTTTTTGTTTGAGTTGAGTCTCTTTTTGGAGCTAAGGGAGTCCAGACACTGTTTTCAAGTCCTCCAAGATTTCTGCAGTATTGTTCATCTATTCAGGCTAGTAAGTGTTAAACAGGCGAACTAGTATTATAAGTTTATTTCTACATTTGCAATTGTGTGTTTTGCTGAAGGAATATCTTTATTTCTGTTGCTGTTACTTTGCTTTTACTGAGAAAGAAAGGGGGAGGGGGAAATCTCTCCAGGTTTATAAGTTAGACCCTGTGTATTGTTCCATCCGGGTATTACAGAGATAGTGTACTTTCTTTTTGTTCTTTTAATAAACTCTTTTCTTTTTAGGACTTGATTGATTCTTCTCTTGTTTGCATTTTCAAGGGAAGGGGAGGGGAGGGGAGTCCCTCTTTGTGTTGAGTCAAGGATTTGACTCGGTGTGTAATCTCTCTGGAGCAGGCTGGAGAGAGGGAAGGGGGGGAGGGGAACTGGCTGTTTCTCTCTTTCTGGTGAGATTCAAGGGGTTTGAATCTGGGTTCCCCAGGGGAAGTTTGGGGGACAGGCAGTGTGTTACCCACTTTAAACTTAACTGGTGGCAGCAGAACCGGATCTAGACTAGGATTAGTTTAGAGGAGCCCCTGCAGGTCCCCATCTTGGAACCCAAAAGCTCCAAGTGGGGGAGAAGACCTATGACAGAGAACTTATGGATGAAGTGTGAGGTCCCAGAGACCTGGAAAAGGGCAAACATATTTTAAAAAGGGGAACAAAGAGGGCCTGGGGAATTGTAGATCAGTCAGCCTAACTTTGATTCCTGGAAAGATACTGAAATAAATTATTAATCAATCATTTTGTAAGCACCTAGAGGATAATAAGGTTGGTTGTAAAGAATAGCCAGCATGGATTTGTTAAGAACAAATCATAATAAACCAACATAATTGTCTTCTTTGACAGGATTACTGGCCTACTGGATTGGAAGAAGCAGTAGATGTGATATATCTTGATTTTTGAGTCTCACATAATATCTTCAAAAGCAAATGAGGAAAATGAGGTCTAGATGAAATTACTGTAAGATGGGTGCACAACTGGTTGAAAGACCATACTCATTGAGTAGTTATCAATGGTTCTCTGTGAAACTAGGAGAGCATATCTAGTGAGATCCCATGGGGTCAGTGATGGGTTGGATACTATTCAGTATTTTCATTAATGACTTAGATAATAGAGTGGATAGCATGCTCATAAAATTTGCAAATGACATCAAGCTGGGAGGAGTTGCAAGCACTTTGGAGGACAGGATTAAAATTCAAAATAATCTTGACAAATTAAAGAACTGGTTTGAATTTAACAAGATGAAATTCAACAAAGATAAGTGAAACTCTGAATTTAGGAAGGAAAAATCAAATGCACACTTACAAAATGCTCAACAAATTAGTTAGGTGGTAGTATTGTTGAAGAGGATCTGAGGATTACAGTGGATCACAAATTGAATATGAGTCAGCAATGGGATGCAGTTGTGATAAAGGCTAATATCATTCTGGGTGCATTAACAGGAGTGTAGTATGTAAGACATGAGTGGTAATTGTCCTGATCTACTCAGTGCTTGTGAGGCCTCAGCTTGAATATTGTGTCCAATTCTGGGTACCGCACTTTAGGAAAGATGTGGACAAATTGGAGAGCAAGAAAAATAATAAAAGGTTTAGAAAATCTGACCTATGAGGAAAGAAGGTTAGCACACTGAACATGTTTAATCTTGAAAAAAGAAGACTGAGGGAGGACCTGACAACAGTCTTCAAATATGCTAAGGGCTGTTATAAAGAAGATGCTGATCAATTATTTTCCATGTCCACTGAACGTAGGACGAAGCAATGGGCTAAATTTGCAGCAAGGGAGATTTAAGTTAGATATTAAGAAAAACTTTCTAACTATAAGGGGAAACAAATTCTGGAATAGGTTTCTCAGGGAGGTTGTGAAATTCCCATCATTGGAGGTTTTAAGAACATCAGTGATGGTGTTTACTTGGTCTACTAGGTTTACTTGGTCCTGCCTCAACACAGGGGGCTTGACTTGATGACCTTATGAGGTCCCTTCCAACCCTACATTTCTAGGATTCTATGAAAACAGTCCATGCATGTACTTTCTCTGGATAATAGTTCTTCACTAGCAATTTATTACAGTCAAAATGAATAATTTCCTACTCTTGCATTATAAGAAAAAACAACAATGTACTGTAACTGATACATAATCATTAACATTGTTATATATCCCAGAATCACAGAAGTTACAGAAGGGAACAGTCAATTATTGCTGCAGCGCTGCAAATTTGCAAGTGTAGCCATACCCTCATTCAGTCAATTTTTCTGTAGTATATACTCAGGTATTTTTCTGTGCTATATAAACAAACCTTTGTTTCTTAAATGGACATTGAAAGAGCAAATTAGGAATTAGGTAGTAGCATTCTTGCAGCCTTCATTGTCTTCTATGTTTCAGAAGCCACCAGGAACCCAGCGTGTATATGTATGTGTGTGTGTGTATTTGAAATAATTTCTACAGCACTGAAAATATTTTTTCTTCAGTGCTGTATAGTATTTAGCCTGTTTCTCCTAGTGTACATGTGAAGTAGCTCCATTGAAAGAAATGGAGTGTAAAAAATAGAGTTTCACCAGTGAAAAACCTGTGTAAACAGAAAGGAGAATTGCAAGCTCAGACAAATATGTAACTGTATAATGTGCTCAGACAAATGTGTAGCTGTATAATGCCCAGCTCAGTGATCTCCCCCCACTACCTCCCCTCCCCCAGTCTTAGTTGGCGTTTTCAGGTGCTAATGCAATACAAATAATAAAAATAGATTTTTGCAAGCTGGCACTTTATTCCATCACTGCTACAAACCTGATATATGGACTTTGCAATCACTTGTATGTATATGATTCCTTAACCATTTTAATGCTCTTTTTCTTTTCTTTTATTAATAAATCTTTAGATTTTAGTTATAAAGGACTGACATCATAATGTTAATGGGTAAGATCTGAGTTATATGTTGACCTGGCTAATGGCTGCTGATCCCTTGGGGTTGGAAGACCTCTGTATCGGATGAAATTGGTTTTCAGTAACCACTCATGGGATGGTTCACTAACTATACATGGGAGCATTAATTTGAAAAAAGGACATTCTTTGAAACAATATTTTTATCATTGTTTTGTCTTGATATGGCCGAGCTCCCTATTAAAATTTCTGAACATATTTGTGTTTATTTTTCATAGGATAGCCCTATATATATTTTCTTTTTTCTAACCTCTCTGTTTTCTTCATCATATCCCTTCACCCCGACTGAATGGATCTTTCTGGAACATGATTTCTGCTTCTGGTATCAGATATATGAACAGTGAAGCTACAAAATATATGCTAAGTGCGCTAATTTCATCCTTGGTTTAAATTCCATTTGCCTCGAAGTTATACCACGTAAGAATTTGGCACATTACTTCAAAAATATGCTTGGCCTGTGGGCTGGTTTAGGATAACTAATCCTAAAATACATTGCTACAATCTAATATTTAACAAATAGCCACTGTACTAAGACTGCTCTAATGAGGGACCTCCATCAATTAAATAGATATAAAATGGATAGGAACATAATAGAGAAAAATGGTGTCAGAGAAAATGGGTAGATGAAGCCCTTACATCTTCTTGAGGACTAGTTTAATGTCTTATGAACTGCCTTGAGGATGAGAGTATCCTGGTCTGAAATGGCCAAGAAGAAAGATGAAATGGATAACTTGGGGATGGAAGAAGGGAATTTAATGTTTGTTATTTATTTATTTACAGGTTTATTGATTGTGTTTGATAAAATATATGCCTATCATAATACTGAACATTTTGCTGTTATGCTGAATTCCTTCTCTCCACCCTTTGTCCTTGTCTTTTATACTATATATTCTCCAGGAAAGGACATCTTCCTCTGAACGTGGAAAACTCTTTTTGGGTGCCACCTCAACTAAATACATAAATAATAATAATACAGTAAAACAATAATGATAATGATAAATGTGGGCAGGGAGAGGCTAAATTAAGAAGCCTTTGCCAAAAAAAGTAAATTTAATAAATATTTGACCTATCAAAGTTTCACCTCCTAGAATGTAACTTCATTCAGTGGATAAAGAGTTGGGTTGGAAATCAGAGAGGTTCTATTCTCACCTCTGCCACTGACCTACTTTGTGACCTGAAGCAAGTCATTTCACATCTGTTTCATCTCCCACTCTCTGTCTGCCTTGTCTATTTAGATTATAAATAGTTCAGGGTAGGTTCAGTTTTTTCCTATGTGTTTGTCTGTGTTTAACAAACTGAGATATCTATCTCAGTTGGGAACTGTATGTGCTACTGTAATATAATTTATTAATAAAATTTATTATTGTCATTCATAAATTAATAGTCTGTTAATCTGTATCCACAAAAACAACAAGGAGTCTGGTGGCATCTTAAAGACTAACAGATTTATTTGGGAATAAGCTTTTGTGGGTAAACAACCTACTTCTTCTCATGTTTTTTTAACATTAAGTAATATTTTGTGGACTATGCCTTATAATTCTATGGTGAAAGTCCTGATACTACACCCACTTAAACATTAGAACATAAGAATGGCCATACTGGATCAGACCAAAGGTCCATCTAGCCCAGTATCCTGTCTTCCGACAGTGGCCAATGCCAGGTGCCCTAGAGGGAATGAACAGAACAGGTAATCATCAAGTGAGCCATCCCCTGTCACCCATTCCCAGCTTCTGGCAAACAGGGGCTAGGGACACCATCCCTGCCCATCCTGGCTAATAGCCATTGATGGACCTATGCTCCATAAATTTATCTAGTTCTTTTTTTGTAACATTTATTTACCTAGGCATGTCAATTGTCCCTGTCAGGTCAACAGCACTACCCATGCACATTAAGTTAAACATATGCTTAAGTGTTACAGGAATGCATCCTTAGGAAGTGCTACTTAAAGATCAGTATATGGATTGACAACAGTTCTTTTCACCAAAACGTTAGGTCTCAAAAATCCACATGAATATCTTTTACATTTAACCCAGAGCAATACACCTCATGCAACTATAACTTCACCCCATGACTGGCTTACCAGCTCATTTAAACATACTCTCTTACAAACACTGAAACCCTCAGTTTAGTGGGCTAGATCATAACAGTAATTTGGAAAGTTCAGTTTTATTTACATAAGTGCAGATGTGGGAACATATTGCAAAGCAAGCAACAAATGTGTTACATATTTTACTTATTAAGTGTCCACAGCTAATTCTTGTGGATTATCTCTGAAAGACTATTTCTATTAAGACAATTCATGAAGTAGTTAAAACTTACAATGCATTAATTGTATATTGAATAGAAATGGAAATTGAATTAGCTGCAAATTAGATTTTAACAGAAAAAAATTGTACAATCAATTTCAACATTGTAATATAGTATTTTGTCTAAATTATATAGACAATTTATTTAAAATTGTCTATACTGGGTGATATCTAGGGGAACAGGAAAGGAGGGGCCCTCCCATTTGTGCAGACACTGATGTGATCAGATGGCTGAAGTCCTTCTCATCCTTGGTAAGGGAGCAAAATCCACCCCCTCACTACAGAACAAACTGGAGAAAATTCTGAACATGATCCACAGTCCATTGGAATCAATGGGAGTTTGTCCACTGACTTCAATGGGCTTTGGAACTGGCCTTTTGTTAAGTGCCTCTCAGACAGATGTCTCTCCCCCTCCTACAGCTGTGTGTAGCAGGCTTTTTTGTGGTGAGGCAACAAGACACACATGGCCATCACAAGTGCTGACAACTCACATTTCCAGCTGAAGAATTGAAAGCAAGTTAGATTTTCCAAAATTTCTGTGAAGAAAATTGCATCAATCTTAAAGCACTTTCCAACAGAAACATTTTGTATGTAAATTGCAAATAATTTTAATTCAAGGAGCTACTTTTACAAAAGGAAACATTTTCCACTGAGTCTATTTTTAAAATTACTTGATAGAACGACTTTCTCTCTAAGATGTGCTTCAGCTCCTCTACCTGGTAGAACCACTCTGCTCCAGGGCCACCCAGAGGATTCAGAGGGCCTGGGGTCTTCGACAGCGGAGGGCCCCCACTTTGGCAGTAATTGAGCAGCAGGGGGTCCTTCCGCTCCGGGACCCACAGCCGAAGTGCCCTGAAGACCCGCGGCGGGGCCCCCCCGCTGCTGAATTACCGCCAAAGCAGGACCCACTGCTGAAGTGCCACGTCTTCAGCGGTAATTCGGCGGCGGGGGGGGGGATCCTTCCGCCCCGTAGCAGAAGGACCCCCCCACCACCGAATTGCCGATGACGACTCAGAGCAGAAGAAGCTCCAGGGGCCCAGGCCCCGCGAGAGTTTTCTGGGGCCCCTGGAGTGAGTGAAGGATCCTGCTCCAGGGGCCCCAAAAAACTCTCATGGGGGCCCCTGTGGGGCCCGAGGCCTGGGGCAAATTGCCCACTTGCCCCCCCTTCACCCGGGCAGCCCTGCTCTGCTCATGAAATTCACATTTCTTGAATGCTGAACAAATATTTTATTTTTTTCTTTGGTATTATATAGTTCTGTCTGCAATAAATAACCCATTATCTCTGGGCTCTTGCATTGCAGTTCTGTGCTTAACCTTTCGCTCATGCTGCAAAAGCTTCTTCTTTTAGAGGATCTCCCATAAAGAGTCAAACATGCAACATATATCTGCCATATCCTGCATGACTAAAAATATATATTACATGGTACAGAAGCTAATCTAATTTTTGAAAACTGACCAAAATATTAGATCATGGGGCCTCACCCTTAGGGCTTTTCTAACTCAATGGAGTTTGTAATCAAAGCTACAACAGAGGTGGACTCCTCTGTCCACACAGAGGCCTGGTCTACGCTGGGGGGCAGGGAGGGGGGAGAATCGATCTAAGTTATGCTACTTCAGCTATGTGAATAATGTAGCTGAAGTTGACGTATTTAGACCTACTCACCGCAGCGGAGACACTGCGGTGAGTCGACTGCTGCCGCTCCCCCATCGACTCTGCCTGCACCTCTCGTGGCAGCGGAGTACGGGAGAGCGCTTGGGGGGTCGATTTATCGCATCTAGACTATACGCAATAAATCGACCCCCTCTGGATCAATCGCTGCCCACCGATCCAGCGGGTAGTGTAGACATAGCCACAGCCCCAGTGAAGAAAATGAGACTCCTTCAGGGCTCAGGATCCACTTGCATATTTTTATAACATAGGAATGTCCACAATGGTTCAGACAATGCTCAAGCTAGCCTAGTATCCTATCTTCTGACAGTGGCCACATGCTTCAGAGGGAATGAACAGAACAGGGCAATTATTGAGTGATCCATCCACTGTTGTCCAGGCCTAACTTCAGGCAGTTGGAGGTTTAGGAACACCCAGAACATCGGGTTGTGTCTATGACCATTTTGGTTAATAGCCATTGATGGACCTATCTTCCATGAACTTCTCTGAGTCTTTTCTGAACCTAGTTATACTTTTGGCCTTCACAACATCCCATGGCAACAAGCTCCACAGATTGTGCTTTATGTGAAGAAGTACTTCCTTTTGTTTGTTTAAACCTGCTGCCTATTAATTTCATTAGGTGACCTCTGGTTCTTCTCTTTACCTCTTCACATAACATTTCCCTTTTCTCACACCATTTCTGATATTATAGACCTCTAACATATACCCTTTTAGTCATCTCTTTTCTAATCTGAACATCCCCAGTGTTTTTGTTCTGTCCTTGTATGGAAACTGTTCCATACCCTTAATCATTTTTGTTAGCATTCTCTGCATCTTTTCCAATTCGAAGATATCTCTTTTGGAGATCGAGCGACCAGAACTGCATGTAGTATTCAAGGTGTGGTATACCATGGATTTACACAGTGTCATTATGATATTTTATGTTTTATTATCTATCCTTTTCCTAATGGAAAAGCTCTTTGATAGCCATTGCATATTGAGTGGATGTTTTTAAAGAACTATCCCCAATGACTCCAAGATCTCTTTCTTGAGTGGTAAAAGTTAATTTATATCCTATCATCATTTTGAATGTATAGTTGGGATTATTTTTTCCAATGTGCATTACTTTGCATTTATCAACATTGAATTTCATCTGCCATTTTGTCACCCAGTCACCAGTTTTGTGAGATCCCTTGCAAGTCTTCAGAGTCAGGTTTAGACTTAACTATCTTGAGTAATTTTGTATCGTCTGCAAATTTTGCCACTTCACTGTTCACCCCCTTTTCCAGATCATTTATGAATGTTGAACAGTACACGTGTCCCATACAGATCCCTGGGGACCCCATTATTAAGCCTATATCCACAGTGAAAACAGACCATTTATTCCTATCTTTTGTTTCCAATATTTTAAGCAGTCACTGATACATAAGAGGATCTTCCTTCTCATCTCAAAACTGCTTACTTTGCTTAACAGCCTTTGGTGAGGGACCTTGTCAAAAGGATTTCTGAAAGTACAAGTACACTATGTCATCTGGATCACCCTTGTCCACATGCTTGTTGACACCTTCAGAGAATTCTAGTAGATTGGTGAGGCATGATTTCCCTTTACAAAAGCTGTGTTGTCTCTTCCCCAACATACTGTGTTTATCTATGTGTCTGATAATTCTGTTCTTTACTATAGTTTCAACCAATTTGCCCAGTATGAAGTTAGACTTTCTGGCCTGCAATTGGCGGATCACCTCTGAAGTATTTTTAAAAAAATGGTGTTACATTATCTATCCCTCCAGTACTCTGGTTCAGAGGCTGATTTAAGTGAAAGGTTATGCATCACAGTTAGTCATTTTGCAATTTCATATCTGAGGTTCTTCAGAACTCTGTGGTGAATACTTGCAGCATTGGAACCTAAACAGGCATAAAAGACCATACACAAATTTTACTGCAGACCAGAGGTGAAATACTGGTCCCACTGAAGTCAATGGCAAAAATCCCGTTGACTTCAATAGAGCCAAGATTTCATCCCAAAAGAATAGTGCTAATTTAGCACCTGTGGTGCTCTGAACTCTTACAAAACGATGAGTACCCTCTCAACTCCCATGCTGAGTAAAAGCATCAAAACTGCGTGAACAAGGTTCACCATGAACACAGGACAAATCTTGAGATGTAATTAGTTTGATGGTTTATTTGTATTATGTGTCATGAGAACTCGGACTTAGCTCTCAGAACTGATCTATTTCATTGTGTGACATGTCATTTCCTTCAATCTATATTCAAAGTTCAGGGAACAACAACAAGAAAAATTAACAGCATTTCTCTGCAGCATTTGCTTCTGACAAAAAGAGTGCAAGCTTTTATAAAATCTGCCTCCACATCCCGTTTTTTAATGAAACAGAACAAAGAGAAGTCTGTATTTTGTTTTAAGAAGTAATTCTTTAATGGTCCAATTCTCTACAAAGTCAGCTTTCCTGTTTCCTTTTATCTTGAAAAGGGAGAAAATAGGCTCTTTTTTTCCTCGCTTTCAAAACATCAGTGCTATTTAAAGTAGGAGGGCTTCTTATGAACTCTGCAGTTGATTCTTATAAAATAGCATTTTAAACATAGCAACTTAATCACAGGCTTTTCTTAGTCAAAGAAAAAACTACTTATAATTAAAAAAAATCCCCAGCAATTTCTCTGTATTTGGGGAGTCACAATTATGTGAATGCTGCAGTTCTTCTGCCAGCCAAAACTACCATTGACTGGAACTTACTGAATTTAGTGAAAGTTTTGAGAGCAGGAGGACCACATTGACCAGTAGCTGGGATTTTATTTTTGCCTTCCCAGGCTGGTGAGTTTGCACAAGGGTTTACACACTTATTCCATTCAGCTGCAGGATTGTTCTCTGCTGTGCATTATTGTTTCATCCAATCTAGTATTAATGTCTTCTAGAGCAGGAATTTCTACCACTTTCCTCCTTTAAGCACTACTCCACTGCCTAATAGGTCTTTCTGTTGGAAAGACTCCTCTAATATTCAGCCTAAATTCTTATTCGGTTATACTCCCTTGATTACCCCTACTTATATTACACTTTCCTTGCTCCTTTGTGTTTACTTTCAAATACTTGTAGGCTGCTGGGACCTGATTCATTCAGAGATGGATTTCAAAGGGAGCACTCATGTACTTGAAGTTAAACATGTGTTTAAGATAGGTCTGTCAAGCTATTAAAAATTAATTGTGATTAATCACGAGATTAAAAAAATAACTGATTAATCACACGATTAATCACACTGTTAATAATAGAATATAATTTATTTAAATATTTTTGGATGTTTTCTACATTTTCAGATATATTTCTTTCAATTACAACACAATACAAGGTGTACAGTGCTCACTTTATATTTATTTTTGATTACAAGTATTTGCACTGTAAAAAAAATAGTATTTTTCAGTTCACCTCATATAAGTATTGTAGTGCAATCTCTTTATAATGAAAGTTGAATTTACAAATGTAGAATTATGTACAGAAAAACTGCATTCAAAAATAAAACAATGTAAAATTTTAGAGCCTGCAAGTCCACTCAGTCCTACTTCTTGTTCAGCCAATCGCTCAGACAAACAAGTTTGCTTACATTTGCAGCAGATAATGCTGTCTACTTCTTGTTAACAATGTCACCTGAAAGTGAGAACAGGTGTTCTCATGGCACCATTGTAGGCGGTGTCACAAGATATTTATGTGCCAGGTGCGCTAAAGATTGATATGTCCCTTCATGCTTCAACCACCATTCCAGTGGACATACATCCATGACAACGATGGGTTCCACTCGATAACAATCCAAAGCAGTGCAGACCGATGCATGTTCATTTTCATCATCTGAGTCAGATTCCACCCGCAGAAGATTGATTTTCTTTTTTGGTGTTTCAGGTTCTGTAGTTTCTGCATCGGAGTGTTGCTCTTTTAAGATTTCTGAAAGCATGTTCCACATCTCTCAGATTTTGGAAGGCACTTCAGATTCTTAAACCTTGGGTCAAGAGCTGTAGCTATCTTTAGAAATCTCACATTGGTACCTTCTTAGCATTTTGTCAGATCTGCAGTGAAAGTGTTCTTAAAATGGGTCATCATCTGAGACTGTTATAACATGAAATATATGGCAAAATGTGGGTAAAACAGAGCAGGGGAATACAATTCTCCCCCAAGGAGTTCAGTCACAAATTTAATGAACAATCATCATCAGCATGGAATGTCGGCTGAAGCATAAAGGGGCATATGAATGTTAGCATATCTGGCATGTAAATACCTTGAAATGCCGGCTACAAAAGTGTCATTCAAATGCCTGTTCTCACTTTCTGGTGACACTGTAAATAAGAAGAGGGCAGCATTATCTCCTGTAAATGTAAACAAACGTGTTTGTCTTAGCGATTGGCTGAACAAGATGTAGGACTGAGTGGACTTGTAGGCTCTGACATTTTACATTGTTTTGTTTTTGAGTGCAGTTATGTAACAAAATAAAATCTACATTTGTAAGTTGCACTTTCACGACAAAGAGATTGCACTACAATACTTGTATTAGCTGAATTTAAAAAACTGTTTCAGAGTATCAGCTGTGTTAGTCTGTATCCACAAATAGAACAGGAGTACTTGTGGCACCTTAGAGACTAACAATTTTAGGTGCCACAAGTACTCCTGTTCTTTTTTTGAAAAAACTATTTCTTTTGTTTATCATTTTTACAGTGCAAATATTTGTAACAAAAAATAATATACACTGATTTCAATTACAACACAGAATACATTATATATATATGAAAATGTAGAGAAATCAAACAAAATATTTAATAACTTTCAACTGGTATTCTATTGTTTAACAGTGTGATTAAAACTGAGATTACTCTTGATTAATTTTTTTAATCACGATTAATTTTTTGAGTTAATCACATGAGTTAACTGATTAATGGACAGCCCTATTTTAAGGGTTTTGCTGGATGAGGGCCTTCATCTTTTATCTTCACTCAATATCTTGCAGCCCCCTAAACATTTTTTGTGGCTCTTATCTGAACTCCCTGCAATTTGTAAGTGTCTCTCTGAAACAAGATCTGAAAACAATACTCCAGGTGCTGTATAAAGAGACATTAATTTCACCTTGTCCCATGATGCCTATATACATAAACACTAAAATTGAACTTTTGTTTTGTCTGCTACATATCCCGGCAAATTCATGTTTAACTTGCTGTCCACTATCACGTCTACATTTTTTCAGCATTACTGCTCTCCAGCTTTCTCTCTCCCAGCAAACATTTGGAGCTTACAGTTTTCCAATTGTTATTGGAAATCACATTGTTATTTTCTAATCATATTTTTAATTTCTCTTGGTCCCTTTTTAATAGTCCTCTGAACTCACTGGTATTTACAGTTCCTGCCAATTTAATATAATCTGTGAATTTCCATGTCACAATATCAAGACAGTGACAGAGGATGTGGAAAAAGCTAATGTACTCAATGCTTTTTTTGCCTCTGTCTTCATGAACAAGGTTAGCTCCCAGACTTCTGCACTGGGCAGCACAGTATGGGGAGGAGGTGACCAACTCTCTGTGAAGAAAGAAGTGGTTTAGGACTATTTAGAAAAGCTGGATGAGCACAAGTCCATGGGGGCAGATGCGCTGCATCCGAAGGTGCTAAAGAACTTGGCAGATGTGATTGCAGAGCCATTGGCCATTATCTTTGAAAACTCATGGTGATCGGCGGAGGTCCTTGATCACTGGAAAAAGGCTAATGTAGTGCCCATCTTTTAAAAAAGGAAGGAAGAGGATCCAGGGAACTACAGGCCAGTCAGCCTCACATCAGTCCCTGGAAAAATCATGGAGCAGGTCCTCAAGGAATCAATTCTGAAGCACTTAGAGGAGAGGAAAGTGATCAGGAACTGTCAGCATGGATTTGCCATGGGCAAGTCATGCCTGACTCACCTAATTGCCTTCTATGATTAGATAACTGGCTCTGTGGATGAGAGAAAAGCAGTGGACGTGTTATTCCTTGACTTTAGCAAAGCTTTTGATACTGTCTCCCACAGTATTCTTGCCGGCATGTTAAAGAAGTGTGGGTTGGATGAATGGACTATAAGGTGGATAGAAAGCTGGCTAGATCATTGGGCTCAATGGGTAATGATCAATGGCTCCATGTCTAGTTGGCAGCTGGTATCTAGTGGAGTGCCCCAAGGGTCGGTCCTAGGGCCAGTTTTGTTCAATATCTTCATTAATGATCTGGAGGATGGCGTGGACTTGCACCCTCAGCAAGTTTGCAGATGACACTAAACTGGGAGGAGTGGTAGATACATTGGAGGGTAGGGATAGGATACAGAAGAACCTAGACAAATTAGAGGATTGGGCCAAAAGAAATCTGATGAGGTTCAACAAGGAAAAGTGCAAAGTCCTGCACTTAGGATGGAAGAATCCCATGCACTGCTACAGACCAGGCACCGAATGGCTATGCAGCAGTTCTGCGAAGAAGGACCTAGGTGCTACAGTGGACAAGAAGATGGATATGAGTCGATAGTGTGCCCTTGTTGCCAAGAAGGCTAATGGCATTTTGGGCTGTATAAGTAGAGGCATTATTGGGGGACGTGATCATTCCCCTCTATTTGACATTGGTGAGGCCTCATCTGGAGTACTGTGTCCAATTTTGGGCCCCACATTACAAGAAGGATGTGGAAAAATTGGAAAGAGTCCAGCGGAGGGCAACAAAAATGATTAGGGGGATGGAGCACAAGACTTATGAGGAGAGGCTGAGGGAACTGGAATTATTTAGTCTGCAGAAGAGAAGAATGAGGGGGGATTTGATAGCTGCTTTCAACTACCTGAAAGTGGGTTCTAAAGAGGATGGATCTAGACTGTTCTCAGTGGTAGCAGATGACAGAACAAGGAGTAATGGTCTCAAGTTGCAGTGGGGGAGGTTTAGGTTGGATATTAGGAAAAACTTTTTCACTAGGAGGGTGGTGAAGCACTGGAATGGGAGGTGGTTACCTAGGGAGGTGGTGGAATTTCCTTCCTTAGAGGTTTTTAAGGTCAGGCTTGACAAAGCCCAGGCTGGGATGATTTAGTTGCGGATTAGGTCCTGCTCTGAGCAGGGGGTTGGACTAGATGACCTCCTGAGGTCCCTTCCAACCCTGATATTCTATGATTTTATGATTCTAACATGATTTACTTCTATTTAAATTGTATAAGTTTCATAGGTATTTAGAACCCAATCTAATGTCAATTAAAATATTTTGATTTGATAGTAACATCTTATTCTTATTCTCATTTAGCGTAGGCAGGCAGAACACAATTTGGGAAAAGTTATCTATTTTTCAATGGTAAAAATAGAGATGTTCCTTTGTTTTTGTTTTGAAAAACAAAAATGCTAAAAGAAATCTGTTCTTGTTAATGAGGAACGGATCAATGTATCCCTGTTGAAAGACCAGTAAAGTCAACTGCCATCTTCCAGACAATATAGGTTAGAAAAGCACATTAAAACACTCCAATTTTATATAGAATCATAGTACTAGAAGGGACCTTGAGAGGTCATATAGTCCAGTTCCCTGCACTCAAGGAAGGACTTATACGTTGGGCATTATCAAATTTATCAAATAATTTAAACAATTTAAATTTACAGCCAATTACACTTGATCACATTTTACAAAACTGTATAATTTGATTGAAGTGACATTTAAATGTCAAGTACTTTTTCTGCATTTCCTTTCCCATGATTGCTGACTTGCAAGAAATGTGTCTAATTAAATGACTGCAAGAGTTTGGAGTCTAATTTCTCGTCCACAGCAATTAATTATGATGTCACAACATTATATGATGACTTTGTAGATGTGAAAGAACTAGGCTAGTGAGGAGAGAAGAAAACAGTGGTGGGGAAGGATTCTTGACCTGAAGAGGAAAATATTACAGTACCCAACAAGATATAAAAGTAGAACTCTTTCTTCTGCCTACTGCATCCTGTTCTATTATTTTAATCGGGAGACCAAAGCAGCTGCTGGTAAGAAAAGGACATGAGGCTGTTGTGAATAAACCCCCAAATCAAGAGTATTGTGATGGGGAGGACTGGCCCCGCACTGATCCTGAAGGGGTTAACGCTTCCCTCTTAGCAGAGGAAGCCCCGCCCCTGAGGCTCTGCTGGGTATGCTCCAACTGGAAGTCAGGTATAAAAGCCTGCAGAGCTGCTCAGTCAGGGCTGGCTGCCAAGGAGGAAGGACGTTTGCCAGAGGCTCTTGACCGGGAGCTGCTACAGCCCTTACCTAATAGGGCTGAAGACCCAGGAACCTGGACCAAAGCCTTTTGCTATCAGAATTCCAGGGAGTGTTGGGTGCTGAGGAGCCTGGAGATTCTGGAGCTGAAGAGACAGAAACCTGGACCAGAGGTCTGCAGCTACCAGAACCCCAGGGAGTGTATGGTGCTGGGGAACCTGAAGACCCCGATGCCATATGGACTACTGCTGCCAGAGAACCAGTAGGAAGTGACCCAGGGAAAGTAGGGGAGTGGTACCTCCAACCATGATGAGGTCAGCGTGTTTCATGAGGATTCCCCACTGACCCCGTGGAGGACCACTCCGCCACTGGCAGGGCCCTGGATTGGGGCCTGGTGGAGTTAGGTGGGCCTGGGCCCCCCTACCAAGGGCCGCCACCCCTTTTGACAGCCCCCAGTTACCTGATCCCCTGTTTTGCCTCCAAAGGGGGCAGCATGGACTCCGGCCACTAGGCCACGCTATCCCACTAAGAGAGGGGGAATTAGGTGGACTCTGGCCATTGGGCCGCACTGACCTGGGGGCACATTGCATGGACTCTCACCGCTAGGCTGCATTATCCCACTTGGGGAGAGGCAGTATATGGACCCTGGCCATTGGGCCACACTGTAGTGACAGGGGCAAAAACAGGTGTAGAGAGGCAGGGTTACCTCTCGCCCCTACTCCCCAACTTAAGGGGTCGACGAGGTACAAAACCCACCAGAAGTATTCTAAAAGCAACAGGGAATTTCAGGGATCAAAACACATGAAGTGGAAAATGTTCCTATGTGCGAATGATTTTTTTAAGTATATTATTAATTATTTGCCTTGTAGTAGCACCTAGAAGCCCAAGTCATAGCCAAGGATCCAACTGCGCTAGGTGATACTCATAGACTCTAGAAGCAGCAAAGAATCCTGTGGCACCTTATAGACTAACAGACGTTTTGCAGCATGAGCTTTCGTGGGTGAATACCCACTTCTTCGGATGCAAGCAGTGGAAATGTCCAGGGGCAGGTGTGTATATATAAGCAAGCAAGAAGCAAGCTAGAGATAACGAGGTTAGATCAATCAGGGAGGATGAGGCCCTGTTCCAGCAGCTGAGGTGTGAAAACCAAGGGAGGAGAAACTGGTTCTGTAATTGGCAAGCCATTCACAGTCTTTGTTTAGTCCTAAGATGATGGTGTTAAATTTGCAGATGAACTGGAGCTCAGCAGTTTCTCTTTGAAGTCTGGTCCTAAAGTTTTTTTGCTGTAGGATGGCCACCTTAAAATCTGCTATTGTGTGGCCAGGGAGGTTGAAGTGTTCTCCTACAGGTTTTTGTATATTGCCATTCCTAATGTCTGATTTGTGTCCATTTATCCTTTTCCTTAGAGACTGTCCAGTTTGGCCGATGTACATAGCAGAGGGGCATTGCTGGCATATGATGGCATATATTACATTGGTGGACGTGCAGGTGAATGAACCGGTGATGGTGTGGCTGATCTGGTTAGGTCCTGTGATGGTGTTGCTGGTGTAGATATGTGGGCAGAGTTGGCATCGAGGTTTGTTGCATGGGTTGGTTCCTGAGCTAGAGTTACTATGGTGCAGTGTGCAGTTGTTGGTGAGAATATGCTTCAGGTTGGCAGGTTGTTTGTGGGCGAGGACTGGCCTGCCACCCAAGGCCTGTGAAAGTGTGGGATCATTGTCCAGGATGGGTTGTAGATCCCTGATGATGCGTTGGAGGGGTTTGAGCTGGGGACTGTATGTGATGGCCAGTGGAGTCCTGTTGGTTTCTTTCTTGGGTTTGTCTTGCAGTAGGAGGCTTCTGGGTACACATCTGGCTCTGTTGATCTGTTTCCTTATTTCCTCGTGTGGGTACTGTAGTCTTGAGAATGCTTGGTGGAGATTTTCTAGGTGTTGGTCTCTGTCTGCGGGGTTAGAGCAGATACGGTTGTACCTCAGTGCTTGGCTGTAGACAATGGATCTTGTGGTGTGCCCGGGATGGAAGCTGGAGGCATGAAGGTAGGCATAGCGGTCGGTAGGTTTTCGGTATAGGGTGGTGTTAATGTGACCACCACTTATTTGCACCGTGGTGTCTAGGAAGTGGACCTCCCGTGTAGATAGGTCCAGGCTGAGGTTGATGGAGGGGTGGAAGCTGTTGAAATCATGGTGGAATTTTTCCAGAGTCTCCTTCCCATGGGTCCAGATGATGAAGATGTCATCAATGTAGCATAGGTAGAGAAGGGGCGTGAGTGGACGGGAGCTGAGGAAGCGTTGTTCCAGGTCGGCCATAAAAATATTGGCATATTGTGGGGCCATACGGGTGCCCATAGCGGTGCCACTGATCTGGAGATATATATTGCCATTAAATTTGAAATAGTTGTGTGTGAGGATAAAGGCACAGAGCTCAGCAACCAGTTGTGCTGTGGCATCATCAGGGATACTGTTCCTGACAGCTTGTATTCCATCAGTGTGTGGGATGTTTGTGTAGAGAGCCTCTACATCCATGGTGGCTAGGATGGTGTTTTCTGGAAGGTCACCAATGCACTGTAGTTTCCTCAGGAAATCAGTGGTGTCACGGAGATAGCTGGGAGTGCTGGTAATATAGGGTCTGAGTAGAGAGTCCACATATCCAGACAGTCCTTCAGTGAGAGTTTATAAATTTAAAAAGACTCTAAGGTCAGAAGGGACCATTATGATCATCTAGTCTGACCTCTTGTACAATGCAGGCCACAGAATCTCACCCATCCACTTCTATAACAAACCCCTAACCTATGTCTGAGTTACTGAAGTCCTCAAATTGTGGTTTGAAGACCTCAAGCTGCAGAGAATCCTCCAGCAAGTGACCCGTGCCCTATGCTGCAGAGGAAGGCGAAAAACCTCCAGGGCCTCTGCCAATCTGCCCTGGAGAAAAATTCCTTCCCGACTTCAAATATGGCGATCAGTTAAACCCTGAGCACGTGGGAAAGACTCACCAGCCTTTGATGTACAAAGAACAAAAAGATGGTCCTTTCCCCAATTACCAACCCAGTTATCTGTGTTCCAAATTACAAATAAAAGAATCAAGGTACAAGATGAATGATACAAAATGCGGAGTCACAACGGTGAAAGGAGTGAAATGCTTTCAGCTTTAATAATGTACGTTAAAAAAAAAAACATCAGCACACAGGAACATCACTATTCCAGACTCCTAATTTTAACCTCACTGGTTAACCTATAACTTTACACAACTGCCAAAGGCTGGATGCATGCATGGTGCTTCTTGACATAAAAGTAATTCATAGGAGAGAGGAGACTTCAGGACTTCTAGAAAACTATGAAATTTGACCAATGCCAGTAGTGACGATATTTTGTTTACCTACTATATTCAGTGGCTTGGATAAATAACTTGCAAGTAACCAAATCCTGCAGACTTCTGTTACTGAGGAAAGAGTTCCATTGAAATCAGGGTGTGAAATCTTGACTCAGCTGACTTCAATGGCAAAACTCCCCTTGACTTGGCTGGGGCCAGGATTTCAGCCAGGGAATTTTTCCTGAGGAAGGGCTGAATAAGAACTGCTCAGTTTGGCCCAATGTTTTCTAATTAGGTCGTGCTAGTTCAGTCATTGTGTTTATTGCATGATTTGGACGACTCATTTGAGAAAACATCAAAAAAGTCATACATAAAATTGTTTAGAACTCCTACACCGTAAAACTTATTGAAAGGTTGCAGTTATCACTGATCAGAGGTTTTTTTATGTTTTTTTTTAAATTATGTGCTAGTTGGAGTGTTATGATATGTTGTATTTTACTTGTCTGTTTTTTAAATTTATAAAGTGTGACTGTATTCTGAAAAGTGACACTAATAAAAGCATTGAGGCATTCCATGTTTTTTGTGTCAATTATTTGCATTCCAAATTTTATCTAGCAAAAATATGGGGGGCAGGTTGTTTATTTTTACAGCTGGCACTGCAAACTTGGGATTTTAGCATTAAGATGGATTCTTTCCTTCTTGTACATCACCGCCAGTAATAAAGCCAACTATGCTCCCAGTTATATTTGTGCAATTCCATCACCAGACGTGTGTGACCTATTGTTTTCTTTGCTTTTAGAATTCCTTTCCTTATGTTAGACATGACCAGAGTAAAGTTGAAAATAGTATTGTTAGAGAGACGGATTGTCTAAGTACAAGGTTGGGAGCCAGTGATTCCTAAATTCTTATCCTAGCTCCCACATCAATTTCCTCTAGCTATGGACAAGTCACTTAGCTTCTCTGTTTCCCATCTGTAAATCAGAAATTATAATGCATAACTACCTCATAGAGGTGTTAGTGTTTGTAAAGAGTCTTGAAGATGAACTATATAAGTATTTATTACAAGTATCTTTATGACCAGTTAACCGGCCCATTTGGCAGGAATCCTCCAACGTCTTGGGTTTTTTTAAATTTTATTTAGAACTCAAGTCCTCCCTTGAGTGTTGATGGCTTGTTTAGTCTTTATTTAATGGAAGAAAAGCATATCTAAATATCTGGGTATGTCCTATTTTTCCAGGCCTTAGTTCGCTAGGATACTATTTTTTTCCTGACTTTTAGTTAGTTTAGACATCACTCAGATATTTTCTCTCTTTCCACTATGTTGAATTATTGTTCCATTCTGTAGACTCAGTTGTTCCAATGATTTAGCTTCACTGACTTTTTCCCCACATTTTGCAGCTTGTCTATTTTCCCAAGATAATGCAATGATCATAGCTAAGGGATTCTTCAGACACGTAGACTCCACTTACTATGGACACATCATGTCAAAACAACATCAGGGAATTGCACTTTGTGGAGGACCAAAAGACAAGGGCTTAAGGTCTGTGCTATCATTTCCCCCCACCCCCCCCGTGCCTTTCAATTGGTTCTCGGTTATTTTTTAAGGTAGCAGAGCCTCCCACAATTGTGCCAGTGAGAACCAAGCATAAGACAGCCTCGAGATACTAAAATGAAATTATCAGCATGCCATACTGGAGCTGTACCTCTGACTGGTTTCCCTTTTTGTCACCAAACAGTATCTTCAAACCTGAGGAAATAATCATTTGTTTTTTCTTTTTCTACACAAGACCACTCTCCATAGCTCTAGGTCCCATACAGTAATTAAAGATTACAAATAGAAATGCAATTCAGAATGCATAACATAAATGAACTACCCAATCAAGATGAGTCAGAGTGAAGACAGCTTACACCCAAAACAGAATAATGACCATCCTCTTCCACTGCCACTAACCGTCAATCTGCTTCCTTTTCAAAAGACTGAGGGGAAAGAATTTGTGCAGAGTGCCCACAAGGTTAATGACTTCAGGCTCTAATTCACTGACTTGGGTGCAGGTTTCAGAGTCAAGGAACCTGTGTGGAGCATGCCCTTTCAGGAGTCCCCTCCCTTTGAAATGAGGATTAAGAATAACTTTAAATTTTTTTCTTCATTTTCCACCTACCTCAAGCTACCACGAGTCCAACTGATACTGGACACCTAACGGGTTTATTTCAAACACAGACAAATTTCCATTGCAAAACTGGATAGGTGTTAGCTCTGATGTATTTTTATTTTTGGTTCTTTAAAAATAAATCAAGTTTGAAACTTTGACTAAGACGTAACTATTACTTGAATGCATCACAACACAAAAGCAAAGGCCAACTTTGAAATGTAGGTGCTGTTGAAAGTCTGACAAGTGAGGATGGGAAAGTTAGAGTCAGAGTTTTAGGTCAGATCATCCAGTCTGACCTCCTGTATGTCACAGGACACAGCACCCACACACTGAGTCCAACAACCAAAACATTACAGCCAACAGGAGAATAGGGGCACTGCCAATGTGACCTGGAAGAAAATTCCTTCATGACCCCACACATAGCGATCAGTGAGACGCCGAGCATGGGAGCAAGAACCAGCCAGCCAAACACCTGAGAGAGAACATGCTCGGTGTCATTGGAGGGCCCTGGCCCTCCCCGGCCAACATTCCATCTCCAGGCATGGCCATCCCTGATGCTTCAGAAGGAGATTAAGAAAAACCCACACAGAATACATAGGAGGTGTGTATATGAAATCCCTTCCTGACCCTGGCAGGTAACCTGCTGAACCCCTGAAACAGGAGCTTTTAGAAACATATGACAAACAGGAAGTGAGCCCTTAGGCTGTTGAGCTCTGCCTCCTAACATTACAAATAACCCTGTCAGAAAATTGCACTCAGATTTGTCCAGCGCTCCCTTAAAACTAATCAAATTGTTTGGGCCACAGGCAGAGAATATGCTATTATGTTGTCATAATCATAAACATAACCAGCCATGCACAAAACATTGATTCCTGAGACATAATTAGACTGTAATCTCTCTGGGGAAGGGATCATTTTTTGGTCTCTGTTTGTACAGCACCTAGCACAAGGAGGTCCTGGTCCAGGACTGGGGCTCCTAAGTGTCACCACAATAAAAATAATAAATACACATGGTCCGGATGAGTAAGGTAGAGAACATAATTTCTTGTCCTGGAATATCAAATTTCCTCATTTCCCAACCAACCAGATTGGTAGACAAACACACCACTCTGATAGTCTACAATGGTTTAGAACAGTGGTGGGCATCCCGCAGCATCCATTGGCCAAGAACGGCAAACCAAGGCCACTGAGAGCTGCGGGGGGGGGGGCCATGTCTGCGGACGGTCAACGTCCACAAAATGTCTCGTAGCCCACAATCAGCTTATCCTGATGGACTGCAGGTTGCCCACCACTGGTTTAGAATGTACCTCTCTAGGAGCTATGCTCATTCGCACCATTGGAAGTTGCATATTTGAAATACAGTAAGGTGGGAAACCACCTTGACATAGAACTGTGACTGCAAAATGTCAACCATTACAGAAAAAATGAAAATGCAACATGTTAGCACAAAGTCATAAACCAAGCCCTTCATATAAACAATAAACTGTTGCCCCAGAAACTATCCCTTCATCATTCTCTGCTACCACATGGCTAGGCAGATGGTACAGTTCCTCACTGGCCCCTGGGACAATGTGCTGCTTGCATCGCTTCTTCTGTGACACTCACCAGTTGTGAGTTCACGAAAACAGTAACTTGTAAAATGAAACAACAAAAAAATAGAAGTTATTCAAAACGAGTTAAGTGACACTGACTTGCTTGAGGAGTTACTTGGAAAAATTTACATACCTAATATTTGCCTACACAGATGTACATTTGCTGCTCCACTTCTTCCTACTTGCTGTCTCTTTTCTTGCCTGTTTTAAGATTGCAAATGCATATTATATTAATTCCTGCCTCTGGATTTCCCAGAACATCTTGTTTGCTTTTTTTCAAGATTTTAGGCCTGGATCCTGCAAATATATTCATTTATATAAATTTTACTCATGTGAGTAAGATCACTGACATTAAAGGAACTGCCTGCTTAGGGAATTTTACAGAAGTAACTTTTTATGGGATCGGCAGGGGCGGCTGCAGACCCCAGCACGCCAAGCGCGTGCTTGGAGCGGCATGCCGCGGGGGGCACTCTGCCAGTCGCCGGGAGGGTGGCAGGCAGGGTGCCTTAGGCGGCTTGCCTGCGGAGGGTCCACTGGTCCCGCGGCTCTGGTGGACCTCCCGCAGGCATGCCTGCAGGAGGTCCACCGGAGCCGCGTGACCGGCGTCCGGCAGAGCGCCCGCCGTGGCATGCCGCCGTGCTTGGGGCAGCGAAATGTCTAGAGTCGCCCCTGGGGATCGGGGCCTTCTATTGAAAGGCATCTTGAAAGGGAGTGTCTATATTTGGGACCCACAGAGTGTTGAGAACTTTGGTGGTGGTAATTTTTTTTTTTTTGAGAGGGCAAAGATAAGAGAAGAGCTGTGATTGGTCGGCTAGCACCTCTGCCGCCTTCCATGAATGGTCCAAATAAGGGTGTATTGTGAGGGCTGGGGTAACTGAGGCAGATTGTAATGAAGTTTCTTGTTGTTATGAAATACTGCAGGGGCACTATACTGTAGTTATCTGGGATGCTTTTAATGATCTTCACCTTATGTAATAGTCCCTTCACTGCTCAAGTAGAGTAGCATGTTATTCACTCAAATTAAACCTCTGCTTTTTTATAACATCAAAATCCTTTCCTCTCTTCAATAAAGCAATCATGAAAGTGAAATGTATGCGCTATACATAGTTCTCTTTCTATATCAATCTTTGTCTGCAAAAAGTGCTTTGATTTAATAAATAAAACATTTAACAGCTTGGTGTAAATAATGTACGAACACATCGTTTCTGATACACTCAGAACTGCTTAAAATTATTTTGATGTAAAGACTGCTTTACAAATAAAATGTTGTAAATTTTGCCTCAGGCATTATGTAAGGCTGGTCGTTTTTATGCTGGCATGTGCAGGAAAAAAAGCAGAATTCGTTCAGCACAGCTCACAGCTGTGATCACTGGAGTAAAACTCAAGGTCTAGAGGCCGCTAGCTTAGATTTTGTACGGCAAATGCAGCTGTACTTTACTACTGGTCCACTGGGCCTGATGCTAATAATTTGTAAATGGCCTGTTAGTTATAACAGTGGCCTCAAGCTACCTCCAATTTCAAATCCTGTTAATGTTCATGTATCTTTAAAATGTTTTATGGTCTTAATTTACATATATTAATTCATAATTCGGAGATATTCTCCTTGTTATTAAAAAGCCCAACATATCATGAATAAAACTGAAGAGCTGGTGGATAAAATGTGATTGTGATAATGTGCATCCAAACCAAATCCACGCTGCTGTATGTGTTGCTTTTTCTCTGCAGTGCTCTGCAGAATCAAACTGACTGTCCTTAGCATAATGGATTAGTGTTGTTCAGCGGCACACAGAATGACCACTGTAGCTACAGTTTTAAAAAATCATATCTGTTTAGCTATTAAACAAGCAAAAAAGATTTCAATTTCCACACAACATGAAATTATTCTAGTAAGAAATACTCAGATATGTGATTTCCAATTTTTAATCCTTTTTCCTTCTGACCCTCACTTTGCTTATTCTGAGCCCCAGTGTTGCAATCTTTACTCAGGCAAAATTCTCACTAATGTCAACAGAAATGTTGCCTGCATAAACTGCAAGATTAGGCACGCTCTTTCACTGTGTATACACACACAGACTTCACTACACATATTTCTGTGCCCATTAAAGCACATTAGTTACTGGTGGCCTCAAGCCAATTCTGATTTCAAATATCATGTTATGATTTACTGTCCTAGAAATATAAGGTCTTACTTAACATTTTTAGCATGGGCCAGTATCATTAGCACCTAGATGCCACAGTGATTTGCATCCTGTACTTCAGTGACATAGATTATAGATCAAAATTCCTTAATAGTCTTCAACATTAGAAAATAGCTAGTATATTGACATAATACTGAATATATTCTGAAAAGACTTCCTAACAACTGGGGGGTGTTTGAATGAAAATGTTTATCTAAACCCAATCAATTGGGCAACAGTTTATGGAATAAAGTGTTTTTCTTCTCTACAGGTAGAGCATCAAACTACCTGCCCTTGGCATAATCAATTAATTTTACTTATGAGCAAAAAGGAACATGGATGCGACTATAGCTACGGCATCAAGTACTTTCCCCTGGTTGATTAGAAATAGAAGAGTGGCCACAAATGGGAAATCCTGAATAGAGGCATATGGGGTTTGCCTTTTTAAAAACCTTACTTTTTTCCACACGTTCTTCCCTCGTTTGGTTTTGTGATGTTTTCACAATTATGCTCCTATAGCAACATCACTGACAAAGACAAGAAGAGATGCAGCATGGTTCCAAACATTCCTACATCAGGTTTCTAACACCACAGTCAAAGTCATTTGACCGCCTTCCAAGCGGTCTTTGGTTTGGTGTTTGATTAACCACACCAGAAACTGAAATGAGGAAGGAGCTACACAAAATTCCAGATCATTAATCCCCTTATTTTCTGTTTTCTTTAGTTCCAGTACACACACTACTGGTCTGACATTTATTAAGTCTGAGCTAGATGTCTCCCAACATTTAAACAACCAAAGGAACATATCTTGACCTCTCAGGCAGTGTAAGGTATTGCCAGGCTGGAATTTCTTGTAGTTTAAACAATGCAGATGCTTAAGTTATGTCTCATTTAAACTACACTGAAAAAAAAAATCACAGGACATATTGGTAGAGCCGTGCGCAGATACAAAATTTGTATCCATATCCGATCCGCAAAAATAATCCAAGGATATCCGCATCCGCAGATGTGGATATCTGTGGATATAAAGTGGATGTCTGTGGATTTGCAGGGCTTCACATATTGGTCAAATTCAGCCTTGGGAGAAGTTGATACAATTCCACAGGCATCACTAAAGATACACCAGTTTCTGTTTGGGCTGAATTTGGACCAGAGTTGAGCAACCACTGAAAGGGAATTTAAAAAGTCTGGCAAGGGGAACAGCAATTTAGAAATAAGGCAAAATAAGTGTCAAAGCTTTAAAATATGGGTTGACTTGTATGAGCTCATCATTTTTTTCATCCCAGCAGAAGGGCCAACAGTGTTCACAATAACAAAAAACAGGGATAAGGAGGGATAGCTCAGTGGTTTGAGCATTGGCCTGCTAAACCCAGCATTGTGAGTTTAATCCTTGAGGGGGCCACTTAGGGATCTGGGGCAAAAATTGGTCCTGTTAGTGAAGGCAGGGGGCTGGAGTTGATGACCTTTCAAGGTCCCTACCAGTTCTACGAGATTGGTATATCTCCAATTATTATCTATTTTTTTTATTACCTAAATACAGCCCAGAACTGTTAAAAGTAAATCAAAGAACACATTTTCAGCAACTGAATATGAATGCGCATACATCATAATTTTGGAACTCTGGCCCAGAAGGTACACAGATATTACGCTTAATAACTTTATTGCACCGAGTTCAGACCTAGGGACAAGCAGCTGCAACTCCACTGAAGTCAAACATAGTTGTACCTACTTATCAACAAGTATATTTGGCCCCCTGAATCAATTTTATGCCCTATTTTATCCCCAGTTACTTATTAGTTGGAATGGAAACACTTAGTGACGATTTATAACCGGATAGAACCATGACCACGTGCCAGTACAATACAAATCAGATTGAATAAATAATTCCATTGCCATAAAAGATGAGGCAAAATTCCATCCTCAGCTGCGTGTAGCTAGCGCCCCATGAAGTCAATGGAAACTCCTGGTGTGCATTCAAGGCCAGAATCTGTCCTGAGGTCTTGGTGTTTCAACATCAGAAAATAACCCCCTAATAACTATACACATCAATGGATGTTTTGAATAAGACAGTTCTTATATTCTGTGCTGCATGCAGCTTCTGTCTAGACACACCAGAATACGGTATTTAAATGCCACACTGAAGCCTTATCTTGTGATTTCATACCATGACTCCCAGATTAATGTCTAAACTTTAGCATTATTTCTGCTTCTGCTCAAGTACCTTTTTGTTTTTGAAATTAACGGTAAAGCAGCTTGTGATGATATTGTTTCGTCTCTTTTAAACATCACAGAGCTGTTTCCAGAGACCTGCTCTGATATCTGTTCATTTCATATTTTGACATTGTAATGTCATCTCCACAGCTTTGTACTGACATTAGTCTTGAAAACTTTATGACAATGTTAAGACCCATCAAGGTGAATGGTTAAATACACTATGGAAATCAGTTATTGCACATGACTTGTAGCTAATTTCATTAACAAATACCCTGGTTATTTAGAGACTTGGGCCTACTTTTGTAACCACTCCATGTACTGAATTAATAGGAATTCTTTACAAAGTGGCTTTATTTTCTGTTTTTAATATTTACTTATTGAAATTAACATCCAAGGAGTATCATAGAGATTTCTGCTACATCTAAGATAATTTCTGTTTTGCAGGTATAGAAAGTACAATGAAAGGCCCCGTCCACTTTATATCATTGTAATCTAAGCTCTACCCTTTCAAGGGTTGGAGTCATCAATAGATGTCCCATGTGAGTTCAGATATTCACCTGTGCAGAGCAGCTTCTAAATTTATGCAGGGTAGGCAAGGTTTGTACTCGGGAGAGGACAAATTAAGGTATCAGATAACTCAGAATGAAAAGGAGGTGCTTTGGACCTGTCTAGATTGTTGTAATAGGAAGGGGATAATGTGTTTCTTTTAGATTTACTCTCATCGGCTTGGCTGAAGCAAGCATGTACCTGCATTAATATTCACAGAGATACCTGCCACAAAATTATAAAAGTTGTTTTTGCAATGGCTCTGCAACACTGGAAATGTAATAAATATTTTGTGTAAAAAATAACCTAAAAGTAAACTAATTCTGATCTTTTGCAAAATGGTGAGTAATCAGGGAATCAAGAAATTACTGAGATTAAGATTGTAAGGAGTCTTTGATACGGATGGCCTCACCATATGTAAAATAATGACAAGTTCCTGGATTTATTTATTTATTTTGTAGTGCTGTCATGTGTACTCTGTATAAAGTGAAAAACTTTTCAGACTTCTCATTCTGTGTTCTGAGAAAAAAAAAATTTACCAGCTGGTTTAGACTATAGCTGTGGTAAATATAACATGGTTGGGGCTAGAAAGTATCTGTATTTTTCAAGGACTAGAATATCACTTGATTTTATGTGACCAAGCTGGGAAGTAAGAGGACCTAAGCGCATACCTGGTTCAAAAGTCTAGGCATAGGTGGGAAACTCAGACCAAAAGTGAGCGTGAAAGACAATGAGGCTGTTTCTGAATTCACTTATGGTACACCAATTTCTAGTGAAAAAACTCTATTGACTGAAGTGTGAATGAAAGCAGAATCAAATCCAATGAGTGTTCCAACTGGCTGACATGTTTTTCTTTTTCCGTCTGTCTTGATAGTTTGGTGTGTGGGATGCTTGTAATTTGTGTTTTAATGGTTAATGGGCCATGCTATGTGGAGGCGGAATGGGATTTTAGCTTCAGTACTAAGCGACAGGTATTCTGTGCAAAAAGTATCCACTTTGTTATTTTGGACATTTTTTGCTTTAAAATGCTGATGGATGTTTCTAGTTACACTATATACTATTTTTAATGATTTCTCTGACTCTCTTTATTTAAGAAAAAGTAACAGGCTGCAGTGGGAGTAGCTGTCCAAGTTAGAATGCGAAGAGATTATCAGGGGATATGTTTTCCCCTTCATTTCTGAAATCATTCTCCTCTTTGATGCTGTCTACCCCCCATATATTTTTAAATATCTAACTGGTAACAAGGCATGTGATAATGTACCAGCCAAAATAGCACCCACATAAAGAGGTATAAATCTAGTTACATATGCTCATATGCAAATATGCTAAAACTTTTGGTTCAGAAGAAATTTATTAAAAGATTTTAATTTAACGGGAGAAAAATAATTAGAATAAATGATACTTGTCCAATTGAACAGAACATTACCTACTGACATAATTTTCTGCTCTTTGGACCTACCATTCTCATAAGCTTCCAAGTGACAAAAACAAGGACTGTGGGGAAAAAAATGCAATACCTGGACAAATATTCATTGGGGATCAACATTTTACTTTTTAATATAAGATAAACCAGAATAACATAAAAACTTCAAGTTCACTTATAGGTATTGTAGCATGACTATAATCAGAAAAGTAACCCCACTATCGTCCTGATTCAACAAAGCACGTGCATAGTTTTAACCAAGTAAATAATTCCATTTATTGCAATGGGAATATTTACAACATGCCTAATTTTAAATGTTAAGTGGTTTACTAGACTGGAGCCTCTATGAACATGGCAGCAGATAACTGTATGTAGGAATGCTACAAAGACAGGTATGACATAATAGATTAACAGTCTGCCAAAAACTGTAGTAGATGTTTATCTTTGCTTACTGAATCACAGCTAGAGCTGGTCAGGAATTTTCCATCAGAAAACGTAGCTTTCACAAAATAGAATTTTTGTTTGGGAAAATTTTGACTTTGCCAAAAATGTTTGATCTTCTGTCGGGGGGAAAAAAAAGTTTCCAGTGATTTTGACCTGAATCAAAATATTTCAGTTCATTGAACTGGTCCAGAAAGTTTTGTTTCAGGTCTGTTCAACATTAAACTTCATTTTCTATTTTGGTGTATTGTCTCATGATTTGTATTTTGGGCCCTCCATTCTCTCCTATGGGCAGGGTCCCTGACTGGACTTTGTTTCCTATGATGCCGCAGACTCTGTTCTATGACTAGTGGCAAGGTGAATTATGGGAGTCACATAGCTGTGGGTACAATCATGGGAGATGTAGTCCTGTCAGGGAGCCTGACACATAGGGGAGAATGGGGCATCAGGCAACCTGAACTGCCACTTCCATGTGTCAATACCTCACAATAAGAAACTACAGTTTAATAGTGAAGTGACTCAAAATGAAGTATTTTGGGTCAGTTTTACAAACTGAAATAAACATTCTGATTCAGGAATATTTAAATGTTTTGCTTTGATTGGAAAAAATGTTTGATCATTTCTAAATCAAAATTGTTTGGGACTATTTGTTCTGTGAAAAGTGTCAACATTCCAGCTTTTTGACCCAATTTGGGATGAAAACAGATGTTGAAATATTGACATTTCCCACAGGACATAAATTCCATTTTTTGCTCAGCTCTAATCATAGCATACTTTTGGGATGTAATTGACATGGATGTTGCAAGGTACAATTTTATTCTGTCAGTGCAACACATCCTCTTTATAATGCTTTCCATCTTCTCTTCACAGTGGGAGGTCACAGAATCTGAAACTAGATGCAAGGCAGTTTGGATTGGTTAGATAATTCTCCATCCAGGTGACTTCCACGGGTTAAGACTTCACAGATGCAGTGGCAGAGTACACGATTGCTTAGCATCCCTCACCACTGGAGTATATGATTGTACAAACTCATCTTCTGCTGTCAATCAGATTCAGAGCCAGTCTCCTGCAGCAGCACACTAACCTCCTCCCCCACTTCGTCTGTCTGATTATCACTAAACCACATCAGCCCAGATGGGTGGCTACTGTGTAGGTGGCTTGGAGCCAGGACAATAATGGCTGAAGACAACAGATGGTTGTAATATTTTACCAAGCCGTTACTACACTGATCTGGTAGTTAGGTGCCATGCCCCTGCAGAGGTGCTTGGAAGCCCACGGGGCTCATACATTTAACCTAGTTCATCCGCTTCAATCACAAGTTATTTGGGCTGGATACAGGAATTACTCACTGGCTGAAGTTCTACGTCCTAGGTAATTCAGGAAGTTGGGCTAGGTGATCATAATGGTCCCTTCTGGCCCTAAAAAAATCTATGTATCGAAGATTCATAAGTCTCCAAAAGTGGACCATCATAGCTGGCTTACCACATGGCAGGCAGATGAGAGCACCTAAAACAGGCAATGATTAGACCATGATAGTACTGTATTTACTTACACTTCTAATTTCCATGTCCAAGACTTAGAGTCCAGAGAATTTCTGGCTGAGTGATTTGGTTCAAAGACCTCATGGAAGCCACGATAAACTTGAGCTGTGTGTTGAAGAGAATCATCCAGGTAGTCAAAGTCCCCCACAACTATGAATGCAGGAGATTCCAATAGGAGGTGAGAAAGCTCAGTTATCTTCTGCAGAAATTCTACATAGCACCAGAATTTGTATATTGGCTTTTGTGCCATGATTGGCTAACGAAACATGGGCACATTTAAATGAGTCTCTTATTGAGTGCTGGTCTCTCTTGGATCTGAAGGCAGATGCAAGGTGTCAGGAACATGGGCCTGAGTTCCTTTGAGCTCAGCCTGGGACTAGCCAGCTCAGCCCTCAAGACAGTTAATGAGGCCATCTGGGCTCTGGCTGAATTACGTGATTGGCCAGCCAAGCCAATTGGCTGCAAGGAACCCATAGGTCTGCACATAAACTCAGCAGCAGTGGCAGGTCACTGGACGCTCAATGCTGACTCCCAAAGCTGCAATCACTCCTGTCCCAGCTCAGCAGTCCAGCCCTGCTCGGTTCCTGACTCTGGCTTGGACACTTGGCTCTGGTGCCTGACTCTGGCTCCGGCTCCCACCAGCATATATTACTGCTACTGCTCTGACCACTAGGCCTGATCACCCACACCCTGGTCCACGACATAAGGTGTTTAAGTTACTGCATCATCTAGTCTCCTTCTAGCTTGCCCGAGCTGTGCCAACACAAGTCCAACTGAATAAGCCTATCAGTTTTAGTAATGTATTCCAGGTTGAGAGTTTATTCTGTCATCAGGTGTTGAACGATGATAGACTTGTTCATTGCAGGTGAGTAACATAAGCCTCGGTTTAGGGCCACCTACACCCGATGCTGGCTCCTTACTGTGCCCACATTGTTTCTTCTGCCCAGTAACTACTGGGGTCTAATGATAATCTCCAGGAGATGAACCGGAAGGAGCACAGACTGAAGAGACGTGCGGGAGCCTAATGGAGAATAATCTTCTGTACAAATGTTTTTTGAGAGATTTTGTGAATACGTATATATGCACAATATGCATACATTATTTTCATTAAATCTTTAATTATGAATGTATACATACTAGGCATATATAAGAAAAATCTCTATCGAACACGTAGGGCACCCAGTAAATGGCTTCATAGTGACTGACTTGTTCCACTCAGAAGACTGACACTACCTGCTTTGTCAGCTCTCTTTGTAAACTATGTAAATGAAGATAGATTTGATAACTCAACCACCATGAATCTATAAATATACCTTCATCACCATCAATAGCTCATTTAAGAACCATTCACAGTATAGAGTAATTTAAAAGGAGTATTATACACACACACACTTTTAAATTCAGAGTAGTTTACTTTAGCATGTACAATAAGAACTCAAAATATTCTATAATTAAGTTTCAATGGCTCAAGCTCTGGACAGCTTGCTAAATATAGCATTTAAGTGATCATATGTTTAGGCCTCTGGGAGATTTAGACTTCATTAAGATGAAGACAGAAAGTTCACACCTCTGTGGGTGTTACTGTCACAAGCTGTCTGGATGTGGACTCAACCAGACAATAGTAGGATCATTTACACAGTGAAGGCTATCTTCACAACAGTATAAGATAAATGAGTTTCAAGAAATGAAAGCTCAGAGTCTAAAGAAGTTCACTAAATCTGCATGTTCTCAATGTCTGAGAATCTCAATTGCTCCTATTCACAGCAGACTCCTTAACCACCGACGAAGATGCGGGGGGTGCGGAGGAGAGTCCTGGTCAAATGGGAAAATCACGCTATCCATGACATTTTTCCTCCCTGACAAACCTGCAACCCTGCTCATGATGAAAACCTTTTATGACATAGGGGTTATTCAGTACTGTGTGAGAAATTTCAGTCTCCAGAGTTCTTAATCTGATATATCTCAACAGCACTAAAACTTTATGAACAAATAAAACTGTTTAATAAAAGTGTTTATGTTTTTTAAACATTCCTATTTTTAAGACGTCAATTTAGAGTCTATGAAACATGCCAGATTGAAAGCAAATCCCTATTACAGAGATTTCTACATTACAAAAGCTACCATTGAGATTGATATCATTCAGGGGCTCTCAACGAGGCTTGGGACTGGATGGATATGTGAACATGCTACTTCGAATTTATTTTAAAAGTTTGATTAAAATCCTTTTTTCATTAAACATACCTTTAAAAAATATTTGTAATGTTAATGAAACGTTCAGTCTGTTTGAATCCCACAGCGCAGATAGAAAAAAGGCCTGCCCCCGAGACAAAGGAGGCACCACTGGGCTGGAAATCAATTGATTGTTTGGTAAAACACCAAAAATGTAATGATTGTCAGACCTGGAGACTGAACTCATTTACCCACAGAACAAGTACAAGCACAGATGGCAGAACTCTGCTGATAGGCCTGGATGCTGACGTAAAAGGGTTGACTTTGAGGGTAAATATCTAGCCCAGGCCTGCACAACTCGTAAAGTGGTGAGGGCCACATTCCTCCAAAGAAAACAGGTGAGGGCCGAAACCTCCCGGCCCCGCAGAAACACCCTGCCCCAAGGCCACCCAGCCCTGCGGAAACAAACCCTCCTTCCCCAGTGCCGCCCCACCAAAACAGCTGTGGGCCAAAAAGGAAGGTTGGGGGTGGGGAGGTGATACTTTATTTTAAATCAACCAGGGGCTCCCAGCTGAAGAGGTGGCTGGGAGCCCTCAGGGGCAAATTAAAGGGCCCGGGGCTCCGGCAGCTGGGGGAACCCGGCAGGGCCGGATCTAGGTTTTTTGCTGCCCCAAGCAAAAAAAAAAATTGTCTGCCCCCCATCCCAGCCCTGGGCTTCCCCCTGTACCCCCTGCTGCCCCAGTCTTGGGCTCTCCCCCCACCCACAGCCGCCCCAGCGCTGGGCTTCCCCCTTTCCTCCCCCCAGTGCCCTCCCCCCACCCTGCTGCTGCCCCAGCCCTGGGCTCCCCCCCCCATCGATGCCCCCCCACACACCTCCTGATGCCCCAGCCCTGAGTCACTGGTAACTCGCTCCCAGGGTGGGTCATTCAGCCGGAATTTTGGATGTGCACAAAACACAGACAGGATTGGTTCCCATATGGTTACAGAGCTGCAGTAAAGTGGAACAATTTTCAGCTTGTGTGATTGGAGGATATCTGGATGCATATTATAAGACTGTCCTCCATAAATGAGGAAAAGTTGAGGTGCCTTTATTATTCTTTTGTTCCACTCTTTCTTTCTATGGGGAATTTGCCAATGCAATATCACTGTCTTCCTTTTAAACAAACAAAAAGGCAATGGCTGTTGAAAATAGCAATTCCAGTCCTAATAAGCATTTCTTGCTCAATTTTATCCTACTTTTTCTACACCAAGTGACAGTGGATCAGTATATTTGATTTGAGAGAAATGAAGTAACAGCTGCCCAAACTGAGCTTGAGCACTCCTGAATTTTGAGGTGTTCAAATCTGGAAGGCAGGTGCTGGGGGGCTGGGGGTGGGCTGTGGGCTCCGCGGGGGAGCATGGGAGCAACGTTTCTGGAGCTGCATGGAGCCAGACACGCTGGTCTGAGTGGCACGGTAAGGGGGCTGGGGGTTGGAGAAGGGGTAGCGGGTTCCGGGGGGGCAGTCAAGGGACAGGGAGCGGGGGGGTTGGATGGGGCGGAGGTTTGTGGGGGCAGTCGGGACAGGCAGTAGTTGGATAGGCATGGGAGTCTCGGGGGTTCATCAGGGGACAGGTAGGGGGTGAGGTCCTGAGGGGAAGTTGGGAGGATCTCAGGAGGGGGCAGTTGGGGACAAGGAGAAGGGAGGCTTAGATAGAGGCTGGGGTCTCAAGGGGCAGTTAGGGGCAGGGGTCTCGGGAGGGGGCAATCGGGGGACAAGGAGCAGCAGCATTTAGATAGGGGGTGGAGGTCCTGGGGGGCAGTTAGGGCAGGGGTCCGTGGAGGGGGCAATCAGCGGCCGCGGGCCGGGATTCAAAGGGCGCTGGGCTGCCCTCCGCTGCGGGCAGCCCAGAGCCCTTTGATTATACTGGTCTACAATTTTTGAGAAGTCGTTGGCTTCAGAGATAAAATATGCTATTTATTATGTATTTTGATGTGCTGAATTCAAATATGACAATTAAAACAACTGATTGACTACTGTTTCTAAGATATTTAAGTTTTTACATTTTATGTCTATGTATATTGTGCAGATAGCAGAGTTTTAATCATAAATTGTAAACCTAGGTCTTTTCATGTGTTTATGGTTGCTTTACATGACAATATTTCACCTGTCCTGTTTATGTAACACTTTAAAAATCAGCAAAAGGTTTATCTAACTAAAATTTATTATGAAACAAAAGGCAAAAAACTATTATGTACATAGTTTAGTCCTATTCAATGTCTACTCAGCGCTTCTTGGCTTGTCTCTTGTATTCAATAAATGGAGCATCTCTTGTCACTGTCCAGCAATAGTCTGCAAGCATTGATGGGCTCCATTTGCCCTGATAGCGTTTCTCCATTGTTGCAATGTCCTGGTGAAATCGCTCGCCGTGCTTGTCGCTCACTGCTCCGCAGTTCGGTGGAAAAAAATCTAGATGAGAGTGCAAAAAATGTATCTTTAGTGACATGTTGCAACCAAGGCTTTTGTATGCCTTGAGGAGGTTTTCCACCAACAACCTGTAGTTGTCTGCCTTGTTGTTTCCGAGAAAATTTATTGCCACTAACTGGAAGGCTTTCCATGCCGTCTTTTCCTTGCCATGCAGTGCATGGTCAAATGCATCATCTCGAAGAAGTTCACGAATCTGAGGACCAACAAAGACACCTTCCTTTATCTTAGCTTCACTGAACCTTGGAAATTTTCATGGAGGTACTTGAAAGCTGCTTGTGTTTTGTCAATGGCCTTGACAAAGTTCTTCATCAGACCCAGCTTGTTGTGTAAGGGTGGTAACAAAATCTTCCTTGATTCAACAAGTGGTGGATGCTGAACACTTTTCCTCCCAGGCTCCAATGACTGTCGGAGTGGCCAATCTTTCTTGATGTAGTGGGAATCTCTTGCACGACTATCCCATTTGCAGAGAAAACAGCAGTACTTTGTGTATCCAGTCTGCAGACCAAGCAAGAGAGCAACAACCTTCAAATCGCCACAAAGCTGCCACTGATGTTGGTCATAGTTTATGCACCTCAAAAGTTGTTTCATGTTGTCATAGGTTTCCTTCATATGGACTGCATGACCAACTGCGCTTTTGTGATGCAAAAGTCACTTCACCACAAACATAGCAGAAGTTATCTGCGCTGTTCACACAAGTACAAAGCATCTCTGCTCACTTTGGCTCAACAGAAATGTGTCCCTTTGCAAAATCAAACTGACAAATAAGAGAGCATGACTGTATGATTTCTAGAGCTGATATAGGGCAATTTGTTCAGCAGAGTGATGTAAGCTTCGTTATGATTGCATCATCCATGACTTCTAGGAATAACATGATGCAATTCATATCATGTATGACGCAATACCAGCTTCAGATTGCATCATTCATTGTTTTGCCTAAAAAGCAAGTACTGTCCAAACCCAGTCATAGATTTATTCATAGATCCAGTCAAAGATGTATTTTAGTCATTTCTCGTTTAAATTGAGATCCCTTCCCTTTATAACTCACTTATCCTCCGCCATTCCCAAGTCAAGGATCGTATATACTGACTCAATAGCATATCTTGAAAACTAGAGCCAATCAACAATTTTAAGCATCATTTTCGTTCTCAGTGACCCAGAATTAGTAAACTTTGACTACATTTATTTCAGAAGCATTTTGGCTGTAGAGCAGTGTTACCCGCCGCCGCTGGGCAGCGCAGAGCCCTTTGATTCCCTGCCATGGCTCGGATTCAAAGGGCTCTGGGCTGCCTGCAGAGCGCCGTGTGCGGGGGATTCAGAATCCCCTCGTATGTTGTGCAGGCCTGATCTAGCCCATTCTTCATAACACTTCTGCTCTGACACTGCCAGCAAGAATGCCAGGTGTGGTCATGGATTTGTGTTGCAAACAGCTTTCCACTAGGATCAAGACTGAGACCAAAAACACATTTCACATGCACAGACGGACAGACGGTAATACCTTCCAGTTGCGATTGTTTTTGTCTGCATTTGAACACATCTAGAGGGGAAAGACTCCCTAGTCTGTAACCAATCCAGTTCCCAATGAATATTTTAGAACTGAATTTTAAGTTTGCCTGGCTCCCATTTTTTCTTACTTTGAACAGTGTGTGCATGTGTCTTAAAACACATGTAAATCTGTACTCAGAACAATGCTTGCTACAGGAGTTCATAACCCCAATCTACTAAGAAATGCTATGCAAAAGTGTCTTTGCTTCCTTTCCTCACCGGTGTCCATGAAGGCACAAATACTTTTGCATTAATTTGTTTAAAATCTCCTCTTGTGTATCATTACAAAGCTGCTACATGTTACTAGGGCAAGAGAGCCAGGCCATGTCTCCATGAATGGGACAGATCAGATCTTAGGCTGCTTCCTTGCTAGACTGAAGCAAGATGATTGTATAGAGATCGATTATTCAAGTTGCCTACTAAAGTCAATGGAAATTGAAGGTGCTTAGCATTTACAAGGTTCAGGCCTGTGTTGGTATAGGATGCATGAAGGTTATTTGTTCAGTTTCTAAAGACATTTTAGACTTACAATGCTATTATGATGTTTATATACTGAAAGCCAGATCCTGCACTGGAGAAAATTGACGCCAGTGGAACTGTGCTACTTTTCACAAACTGAGAATCTGGCCCACACTTATAATAGTACAAAAGTTACATTTCTTCAGCTATGCCAAATTGTATTACGTGCTCACGTTCATTGATTTCCCATTCCCACATCTCCCCTAACTAGTTTGCAATATTTAGCTCCTTCCCAAAACTCTCGGTCCTCTTCATGAGACTTGCACGCACTTCAAAGAGAGAGGCATAATCTATCATGCTTTCCCCTTCCTTCTTCTCTCTTGTCACCAACTCCACGGTCACATCTTAGGGACAGCCTTCCTTTTACTGATGTCTCCACAGTTTCTGATCTCTACTTCATTTGATCGCTTACATTTTGCCCCTAGGAGTTCATGAGTCTGTCTTCTTCTGGCTCTCCTCCTATCCTACCTCTCTGATCCTTTAGCATAATTTTTTTGTTTTGCTTGGTCCTGCTCTCTCTCTCCCACTTCCCACTCTCCCAACAAAACTCTGTACTAAGCCCCTCTCTTCTTCTGAACTCCTGATCTTTCCTTCAGAATGACCCTACATTTTCTGTCTCTGTGGAGTACCTCAACATCCCCCTTTTCACTCAGACCTGTAATCTAGTAGATCATTTTTTACCCCTTTTCCTCACCCCACAGACTTGTTAAAGTTCAACTTAGATATAGATCAATAAGATGTCAAATAACCAACCTCTCAGTCAATTTATTAATCAATTATTATACTGTAGCGGAGTGAGACTCACCAGTGCAGTACCTCCTGCTGGTCATCAGACTCATAGAATATTAGGGTTGGAAGGGACCTCAGGAGGTCATCTAGTCCAATCCCCTGCTCAAAGCAGGACCAATCCCCAGATTTTTTACCCCAGTTCCCCAAATGACCCCCTCAAGGATTGAGCTCACAATCCTGGGTTTAGCAGGCCAATGCTCAAACCACTGAGCTATTCCTCCACCCCCCAAATTAGCTCTTGTCCAGCCCAGAGCACTCTCTGCAGGCCGGTGTCTTGCCTGCCTTAGGGCCCCGGTGTCCCTCCCAGACCCCGGTACCCCTTACCTTGGGGTTCTGCCCTGACAGGACCCCCACTCTCTGGGTGTCCCCTGCCAGGAGAACCCCCAACCCTCTCACCCACCTTGCCTCTGTGGCTACTGCCAGTCATCATCTAGCCCCTGTTCAATAGGGCAGTCCGTAAAAGGCCACTCATCATTGGCCAGCTGCCTCTGCAACCCCAGTACCTGTTTTGGCCTTTAAGCAGGTGCGCAGCCTGGGGATTTGCCAGGCTGCAGCTCCTCTGGCCTTTCCCCAACCCTGCTCTGTTCCCTGTATCCTGAGTTCCCAGGCAGCCAGGCCCTTCTCCCTGAGCCCTCATATAGGGTCAGCTGTGGCCTGATTGGGGCGTGGCCCCAGCTGTGGCTGCTTCCCCAATCAGCCTACCCTTTTTTAGGAGCATCCCACTACATATACATTAAAGATTAATCTACATGATACAGAACGGGTACTTTACCCAATTTGGGGAGACGAATTGCAGCTTTACTTCGGTTCCAGCTTTCTCTCTCTCTCTCAGCTGGGTTTTTATAACCTGCTTGTTTACAGTATTTCACTTGGCCACTACATTTTGCCATTGGTTATATATTTACATTATCCAATCATATGTTACATTTGTGGTTAATATTTCCTATACACCTGCAAGATGAATTATGTACTTCAGACATTTCATACGGAATTCAAAGTTCATTTGCAAGTAATTTTCCATTTCTCCTGTCATAACTATGCAAACTCAGTTCCTCCAAACCTACTTATTCCTTTCTTGCAGTTTCAGTTACAATTTCATAACTTGCTTTTCAAGTAACAGAACCAATCACATTTAACCTAACAACCACAGACGTAGTTAAAAAATATCTTATGCAGCTGTACAAATAGGTTATGAAAATGGGTCATGCCCAAGATATATTTCCATTTCTTTTAGCGCATGTCCTACATAAGTTCAAAACCAAGTATACCTTTTAGTTCCCTTGACATAACTGTGAGGGCTGCTAGGAGTCCTAGTGCTATATGACAATACACCCAAGCCATGTCTGACTCTTTTTGCTTCTTTACACACAATATTTCTAAGATCCAACCTTTTTTCTGTCCAACAGAAGAGAGTTTCATTCACATACTCACCACCAGTCATCTTTCTTCATGCAATTCCCCCCGCTCCCTCGCCCCGCATTGGCCTCCTTAGGTTGCACACTTCTTTCCTCCACTCTAAGGAATAGAAAGCCTCTAGGAGCCTCTTCTTGCTCTTTCTTACCATAACAATCCCTCTTTGAATCCTTCCATTGCCTCAAAGCAAAGCTTATTGTCATCTCTTCGAAGGCTCAAACCTCCACACCCACCTTTATCTCCTAATGTGTTGTGGCCTCTCCGCTCCTTCATTGATGCCAAACTTGCTGCCTCATTTGTCTGCTTTTCGCACAAATGTCTTCATAATTTCCTCCACGTTGCCCCCACATATGTATTGCCCTTCACGAGTTGGTCTGCAAAGCCTCTGCCTTCTCACTGAAATCCCTCCTGAAGACTTACTTTTCCACCCCACCTACAATAAACTAGTCATGATTTCAGTGACTTATCTCAGTTACTGTACTGCTCATCTACATGGAGGGAATGGCATAAATATACCAGAACTGAAGCTGGGAATAAGCTCACATGAGATCATGCTATTATACATGACATTTTTCCTATATCTGTATGTTTTGAAACTATTGGCAATGGAGAAAGATGAATTATGGAGGGAGAGCAAAGGAAGAAGAATATAGTGTGTTTAATTTTGAATGAAAAAGGAACAAACTTGTCATTAATAAGACATGTGCCTATCATCAACCTGACCCCTCTGCTTTTCTGTTGTATCCCTTTCCCCGGCCTTTTATATACTGTACATTCTTTAAAGCAGGGACTGTGCACTCCCCTGTGTTTGGGAAGTGTCTAGGACTACTACATTTCAGATACTACTGGAATGCAAACAATAATAGTAATTCTTGCTCTATTCTAGTCTAAGTGGCATCCTGTATTAATAATTTTCCATTATGTCATAATTCAGCGATAATCAATATTCATTTGTACAAATCAGTAGAGATTATAATGTATTTGTACATTATAATAATTGAAAATTTGCAAATGTGATATAAAAGTCTTATGCAAACCTCTAATAACCACTTAAACAAACATATCATTACAAAATTAACTCCCGCACCTACACTTTCTCAATACTGCTGCTCCAATACATCAGAAATGGATGAGTTTTTTAAAAATAGCTATATATTATCTACCCCTCTGAAGCATTAAATCAATAATCTAGATCTAAATCTTATATCAAGGAATTATATTCTATGTTAGCCTATAATACTATGTTAAGTTCAGAATGTTTTATGTGCATTATTGTGATGGGGAAACTCACCTCTCTTGAGTGCCTCCTGTCAGCAGGTTGTGGTGCTGCAATCTTTCCTGGTCCTGGCACTAAGTCACAAATCAAAACTGCATGAACCCCATCTTGGGGTAGCAAAGAGTTCAGCAAAGCTATCTGCCCTCACTAGGGCCTTCAGCCTTGCCTCTGGGTCCTTTAAATCTAGCCCCTTTTCTTCAGCTTTTTTAACTAGCTGTGTCCCTTTTCCGGGGCTTAGGTCTCTCCAGCACTGGCTAGTGGGGGGATTTGGGCCCATCCACTACTCTGGGTTCCAACCAACCCAGAGACCCTATACACAGTAGCCACATACCGCTGCCTCCAGTTCACTGATGCTGTCCCCTGGGCCTTTTTCCACATAGCCTCTTTCCTCTCACCTATAAACTTAGCATTACAGTTCTCAGGTCCTCTCGTTCCCAGGGACAGTAAATCAGCCCATCATGCTCCTTTGGCCGGGGCAGAGCAGAGAACCCTTCCTTGCTCCTCTGGCCCCAGCCAGGAACTGACCTGCTTAGTCTCTGCAGCACCTTTTATCTGAGCCTCCTGGACTCTGATTGGTTGCTTCTATGCAGCCTCTCCAGGCAGGCCTGGAGGACCCACCTTTGCTGCTTCTCCTTGGGTCTCCAGCTGGGGGCCTGGAAGTGCCTGTTACACCCTTTCATAACTATCCTTTTAATTATGGCTTAGACTTGTACTATATTTTGTTTACTGAACATTGATAGTTATCAGATTTCAGCAAATTACCATCTAGCATGCCACTGGTACATGACATCACACCATAAAACATGCAATTTTTTGTCATTACTGTATATTTTCAAACTATTCCGGCAGGTGATTCAAATATACCACCATATGAACTTTTTCATTTCATTCAGAAAACACAAAATCAGTACGAATTCATACAAAGAGAGTGCTTGAAAATAAATACTTCCTCAGTCTTATTTTATATGTATCAAAAATTAAACCACCAAAAAGCACTAGTCATGAGGATTAAGCATGAAATGCTAGTCTTATTTAGTCTTAACAGTGCCCAAATGTCAAAATTAGCTTTTATGAAGCTAAAGTATATTTAATAATAAAGGGAAACCCTTGGGTGACATTAATACCATGTATAAATTAGAAATAAGCAAATCAGCATGGATAAAATAAGAACCACTTCAGCTACAGGCTGGGTTTGCATCTCTATGCTTCAGGCCAATATATTTTCAGATTTCAACTACTATCTACACAAATGTGAGTCTATTTTTACTCATGTCTTGTCCACCACCTGCCTTGTTCTCTCTATCCTATTCAGATGAGCATTTATGGACAAATGGTATCTAAGTATACCTTTGTGTGTCAGTTTTGCCCAAATGTCACCAGTCTTCATTGATGACATGATGGAAAAGCATAGTGACAGAGATTAACATTGTTTCTTGCACAATCGTCTGCTGAAACTGCAGAGACTAAAGAGTTTTGCCAACATATGCAAGACTAGGACACATAATATATGCCCCAGTTTCTCTATATTCTATTCCTGATCATTGCAAGCATGAATCACCCAACAATCTAATCACTACATATCTGATCAATATGCACTGCAACATTTTTTCAGTTAGGGCTGTAGCATTCTGTGGCATGTCTTTCAGCGAAGTGAAAAATATATCACAAGCTGCCCTTTCAGCAATGGAATGTCTCAGTCATAAAAATAAAGAGTATGACGTGCCTTTCATCTCATCGAGAAACAAGCCATGTGCAACAAAATGCTATCATTTCCTTTCACATTGGTTACAAACAGTTTCTAGTAGGTTGTCTTAACATACATGTAACATGTCCTGAAACACTGGTATTAAAAAGAAGAACATTGTGAGTAAACAGTAAAATCACTCGGAAAACGTACACAAAGAAGGTTAACCATATTAGATTTGTCATGGATGAAAAATCCTGACCTATTATGGATGGTGATTGATTAATTGATTCATAAAAACAAAGTCCTGTGGGAAGGGTCCCCAAACCCACATGACTTCCCTGAGTGCTGGATTTTATATCTGGATCTCTGAGTTAGGTAAGGTATGTAAAACTGCAAGTAGCTAGGCAGTTTTTATGACATGCATCTGGAGGGCTGAAAGGCCATGTTTATTCCAGTAAGTAAAGTGCTTCTTATATCCTATCTTCACACAGGCACAATCAAATTACTGGTGCACAGGGCTAAAATCTCCTACTTTTGGTAAAACCATCTCTTTATCCCACCCCATTTCAGTACAGATACTGCCCACAAATTTCTCACCTAACACACTTTTGGAAGGAGAGAAGAATAATAGTTTTGAATAGAGGCTGCTATTATTCCCTCAAACACAGAGATATTTTGGTGCTAGGCATGGGTGGATCTGAGATCAGGATCAAGCCTTTAGGCATAAAATGCCATAAAGAAAGATAGGTCAAATGTAATTATGCCACAAATATCCTAATGGGATTCAGAGATCTAAGATGTATCTAAAAATCCTCACTGGCAGAGAGGCAAATTTGATTAAGGTTAAACTGCAAATAACTTGTGAAATATGGGAAATGACATGACATGTGAAGATTGAAAATAAAGAAGGGAAATGGGGGGGCAGTTTCCTTGGGGCATTAGGGAGAAATATGTGTGACATAAGAAGAACATTATTTCTATAACTTGAGATGTGAAAGGAAAATCGAGATACAAAGTTAACTTACTGTACATGCCTGTTTTACATGCATCATTAATTCAATTTTAAACCTTTTTATTGATAGTAGCTAAGAAATATTGCAAAAGATTGGAAAACATGGCATGCCACTACATTTAGGAGTTGCTGCATAATCAAATTATTCCTTATTGTAAAGTAAAATGCTTATTTCGTTAATGCCTCAAACTTGTTTGGGACAATGAGCAAAGTAGCTCATGACTTTTTAAAAAAAAATCCATACAGACTATTTACAAAAGAAAAGGCCATAATGAACTGAGAAGGGGACATGTCAAATAAAGCCCTGTGCCCCAAAAAAGTCTCACATAAAGAAACATATATATATATATATATATATAGTTGCCAAGTGCCATCCTGCCCCCAGTGCCATTTAATAATCACACTGATGTATGATTAAAGGCCTCTGGTTGAAACTTTATTTTAAATCAGATAAAAAAAACAACTCGTGAGTTCAAACTGAGTAATGGTTTACCCCCCAGCCACCAGTTCCTTGCAGTCCACCACTGCAAATTCAGACCACAGAACTGTACTGTTGCATTATTTTCCTGAGCTTTACTGTCCAACCCAGAGGTAGTAGAAATGTTGTGTCCTCCCATTTCATACCTTCTTTCACTGATTTATCTTGCCTGGGCCAAATATCAAGGTAAGGAATCAGACCACGACCATTATGGTGCTTAGAAAGGGCTGTCTGAATACAGCAAAACCGCAGTTATACTTGACTCTTACATTAACTTTGGCCCCTGCAAAAAAATCTCCGCCCCTGCCAATAAATCAGTTCCTACAATTTGTCTGAACCTTCACTGCAGTGAAAGTATTATAGACATGAGCTGGTTTCATAGCAATCTCCTGATGCCATGCCAATTCGGATGAAGATCTGGATACATCACATCTCAGCTGAGATCCCTGGGGCTGACTTGCCTCCAGCTTTCAAAATGCAAAGTTGTGATCACAGATCCACACAACGACAGGAGTGGGATCCCAAAGCTGGAAACCATGTAAAGAAATAAAACAACTATCAGCCATGAAGAATGCATCGTGACTTCATCTTAATTCTGCTGGGGCAGCCTGCAATCAGCCTGTCATCTACTGACAGCCTGAATCTTGGCCTGCAGTGCACCAACAGATTCAACTGCAAAGGTTGTAACAACCCTAAAGAAATTTATAATATACTTGGCTGGTTAGAGGCACATAAAAGCATTGGCCAAAGGAAAGAGGATATTGGATAGTAAGAGTCTCCCTGTCCTTGTGTGCAAATGAATGAGGCAAAGCAATGCATAATGGCAAGCAGTCCCTAAAGTCCTAGTCTGGGCATAGATAAGACCCAGCCATCCTGTTCCCAGGCAGAGACCTCATGGGGATGTGCGTCAAGCATGCAGTCCCACCAGAGGGGAAATCCTCCCTCCAGGAGCCCTTCATTATACCCCCCTCCACCAATGCTGCCTCAGTAGAAGAGACACTTGCTATCTAGACCACTTTATCTCCAATCCTACAACCGGATACACCAACTGAGCCTGAGCCCTCGGCACCTTTCTGCTGTCCCTCAGAGGCAACTGGAAGTAGATATCCCGGCCATTGCTTGCAGTCATTGTAATTGCCTCAACGGGCTTGCAGATCTGTGTTGGAGTGGAGCACTGATGCCTCTTCTGTCTCTGACAGGGTTGAAGGGGTCACTCACTTGTCAATAAGTGCCTCCCTGCCACCCTTAGCTGTGACTCCTTTATCCTTTGCTATTGCTTGCCTGGTGTTTCAGAACAAGCAAAGGCAGAGAAAAGCCCTCCAAGCAAGGTGCCCCTGGATCAAGTAGCCTCCTCAGTCAGGTAGCTGTTCCCTTGAGTACCCATTCCTTTTCAATTTCCAACCCATTCAAGGATGAGAGAAAAAATATGAATTGCCCATTCCCCGCTATCCATCCCCGAAGAACCTGTGTAGAGATCTGTGGGGTTGTGGAGCATTCTTGGGTCAGGGGACAGCAGGGAGAAGGGGTGGAGGGGAGTGAACATATGACTATCCTCTGAAAAAGGAATGACTCTTTGCCAAGAATGGAACAGTAGTTGAGTGCCTGCCTTACTCATGCAAATAGATCCACTGCAATTGAAAGAACCATTTGGATTAGTAAGGTTAGTAGAACTTGCCGCCTCTTTATTTACTCTATTAGTAAGTGTGATCTAAAGAAAGTTATTCCACTTCTTTCATCTTGGGAACATAATCATCTCTACCAGTCCTTGGTGGATTGAAGAGAGACTGGTATGTTTATTGCATAGGTCATTATTATTATGTCTTTATATAACACTATTGATGCAAGTGGATGGTCATTTACAAACATAGATAGAGTCCCTCCCTTTGAAGACTTTTTAATCTAAATTAGACATACAACACAAACAATGTTCAGAAATCAGATTAGCAGTCACAAGTGCCAAATACAGTGTCAGTGCTAGAAGGCTGATTAAATGAAAATAGTTTTAAGTCATAATTTTAAAGAGGAAATCTGCATAAAAATAATGTAATTTAGGAGAATATATATGCAGCTTGAACTAGGAAGGTTAAAGGCATGCCAGAGAGAATTTTCCTGATGAAAATTAAGGACTAAGTGTTCAATCATTATTATTAATTACACCTGAGTTAAAAATGGCCCTAGGTAACTATGCCAATTTAATTCATCTGATGAGTGGCCCCTATTTTTCTAGTCATTTAAGTGAACAGAGTATATAAGTTAAGGACAATTCTCAAAAAAGGGATCGTATTCATGAATTATTATTTTTTTGCTACACATTATTTGTTCAGCTCTAATTATGTAAATTAACTAATTTTAGAGAATCCTGATTAATTTGTCCTTTTATTACAATAATTAGAAATTAAGAACTGTAGAAGATTTATTTTAAATCTGGTCTCTGTGTCTATAGGGGCTCTCTTAGGTGGTACCATTTGGATCATTTTGGAACTCTCTAGCTCTTGAAGTGAGTGGCAGGAACTCACAATTTCTGATACCCTGTTTGCCTCCTGTTCTTCCCTTTCTTTGGTATATTTAACTCTTTTTTTCTTTTTTTCCATGGAACAGTATTCAATACACATGTTTAGGCATCATAAACACTTTTATGGTGGGGCACTAAATGTTTTTATGGTCTCTGAAGATATGCATACAGTATATTTTTGAGATGTTCTCTCTTTGTTATAGGCTGCAAAAATCAATACAAATATTGTGTATTCATGGGATATTTGTTATGTTATAATTATGCTAAATTATAGGAAAGTATATGGTGTGGTTGTTTTCATTTGTAGACTAAAATAGCAGCTGCATCTTGTTACCTTTTCCATGAGGAAAACATTTTAATGATTCTATGCAATGAATGAAATGAGACATTTAATGACTTAGGCAATTTCTCCCTGAGTACCTTAGTGCACAGAGCATTTTTCTATGTATATTCTCATTGTATTTACATTTTCATAATACACCTTTAATGACTACAATACCTACAACTAGACCCAGTAATTTCCATCCTGGAATTTTATTCACAATACTGATCCCCTGAGTTCTCTGAATGGCAAATAATAATTTGAACCCAAAAGCATATCCACAAGGGTCAGATTTTGGCACTCAGATGACTATGTATACATTTTAAAAAGCATTATGTAATGTCTTATCAAAAGTTAGACATACTTCAAATACAGCCATCTGAAAGATTTTATAATTGTAAAGCGAGATGCAATGTGTTGTTCATATTGAGTCTAAAATAACCATGCTACTTCCATGCGATAACATTTATGAATGGCTCACTAAAAGAAGACACTTGCTTGACAATTAAAAATAAAAAAAGTGACTTTCTGGCTGTTGCAATCAATTCTGAATTATCAGGCTCACAAAACAATTTTCAATGACTAGCAAGGTATCATTTTTGGGAAATGACAAAATCACAGATCTATAGAGAAATATTATCTTGTAAGTTGTGGAAAGATTCTGGAAGATTATAGGATCCCTGTTGAGTTTTAAATGCTGTTAAGGATGTGTTTGCCTTTGTGCTATTAACTATCTATAGGAATATCTTACTATCATCCCTCCCACATCACTGTACTCTCTCATAATGGTCACCATATCCCTAATACCTAATTTTTATATGGGAAGATGTTGATTTTAAATTATCATCAAAGACAGCATCTCTTACCATTTTTTTCCATTTCTAACCTACCTATTAAGGCCCAGATTCTGCTACACATACTAATGTTGAGTAGTCTTATAATGTTCAAAGGATTTGAATGCATATCAGCACACATAAGAACATAATAATGGCCACACTGGATCAGACCAATGGTCCATCTAGCCCAGTGTCCTGTCTTCTGACAGTGGCCAGTACCCGATGCTTCAGAGGGAATGAACAGAAGAGGGTAATTATTGAGTGATCCATCCTTGTCGTCCACTCCCAGCTTCTGGCAGTCAGAGGTTTAGGGACATGCAGAGCACGGAGTTGTGTCCCTGACCATCTTGGCTAATAGTCATTGATGGACCTATCCATCATCTAATTTTTTTTTAACCCAGTTATACTTTTGGCCTAGCACTGAGTTCCACAGGTTGACTGTGTTGTGTGAAGAAGTACTTCCTTATGCTTGTTTTAATCTTGCTGCCTATCACTTTAATGGGTTATCCCTCATTATTGTATAATGTGAAGAGGTAAATAACTCTTCTTTGTTCACTTTCTCCACATCATTCATGATTTTCAAGCCCTCTGTCATATTCCCTCTTTGGTCATCTCTTTCCTAAACTGAACAGTCCCAGTCTTTCTAATCTCTCCTCATATAGAAGTTGTTCCGGTCCCTTAATAATTTTTGTTGCCCTCCTCTGTATTTTTTCCAGTTCTAATATATCTCTTTTAAGATGGGATGATCAGAACTGCACACAGTATTCAAGGTGCAGAAAATAGCATGGATATATATAGTGGAATTATGATATTTTCTGTCCTATTATCTAACACTTTCCTAATAGTTCCTAACATGGTTAACTTTTTTGATACATGTCTACTGGATCACCCTTGTTCACATGTTTTTTGACTGCATGAAAGAATTCTAATAGATTGGTGAGGCATGATTTCCCTTTACAAAAGCCGTGTTGACTCTTCCCCAACAAATGATATTCATCTGTGTATCTGATAATTCCATTCTTTACAATACTTTCAAGGAATTTGCCTGGTACTCAGGTTAGGCTTATCGGCCTGTAATTGCCAGGATTGCCTCTGGAGCCTTTGTTAAAAATCAGCCTTATATTAGGTATCTACCAATCATCTGGTATAGAGGCTGATTTAAGCAACAGGTAATATACCACAGTTTGTTGTTCTGCAATTTCATATTTGAGTTCCTTCAGGACTCTTGGGTGAATACCATGTGATCCTGGTGACTTATTATTGTTTAATGTATCAGTTTGTTTCAAAACCTCCTCTATGACATCTGAATATGGAACAGTTCCTCAGATTTGTCACATCAAACGAATGGTTCAGATGTGGGGCTCTCCCCCACATCCTCTGCAGTGGAGATTGATGGAAAGAATTCTTGCAGTTTCTCCACAATGGCCTTGTTTTCCTTGAGTGCTTCTTTAGCACCTCCCTCGTCCAGTGCCCCCTGACTGTTTGGAAGGCTTCCTGCTCCTGATGTACTTAAAAGAAAATTGCTGTTAGTTTTTGTCTTTTGCTAGTTGCTCTTCAAATTCTTTTCCCACCTTCCTAATTATATTTTTACACTTGCCAGAGCCTTTCTATTTTCCTCATGAGGATTTGACTTTCCATTTTTAAAGGATGACTTTTTGCCTCTAATTGCCTCTTTTGCACTATTGTTTAGCCTTGGTGGCATTTTTCTGATCCATTTTACTTTTTTTTTTTAATTTGGGGTATACATTTAGTTTGAGACTCTATTATGGTGTTTTTAAATATTCTCGAGCAGCTTGTAGGCATTTCTCTCTTGTGACTGTTCCTTTTAATTTCTGTTTAACTAGTTTCCTTATTTTTGTGTAGTTTCCCCTTATGAAGTTATATATTGCTATGGTGGGTTTCTTTGGTATTCCCCCCCTCTCCCACCACAGAAGGATATTAAAATTAATTACATTATGGTCACTGTTACTGAGGGGTTCAGTTATATTCACCTTGTGGACCAGATCCTGTGCTACAACAATTGCCTCTCCCCTTGTGAGTCCCAGGACTAGCTGCTCCAATGGTGTCAAGAAATTTTATCTCACATCTCATCCTGAGATGACATGTTTCCAGGCAATATGGGGCTAGTTTAAATCCCCATAATTATTGGGTTTTCTGTTTTTGTAGCCTCTCACATCTCCCTTAGCATTTCACAATCACCATCACCATCTTGGTCAGGTGGTTGATAGTATATTCCTACTGCTATACTCTTATTATTCAAGCTTGGAATTTCTATCCATAGAGGTTGTATGGTACAGTTTGATTCATTTAAGAATCTAAGTAATCAAAGTGAAATAGTAGTGTTTTCCACTTCTATGGACCATTCATCACAAGTAATCAAAATATACACAAATATTAAAATGCAGTTTATGTAGATATCCTTGTCATCTCTTTCCAAGGGGAGGAAATCTAAATAAAGCATCTCCATGTTTGATTCATTGCCTGAATAGTCTTGTTGGATTTCAGATATAAAGTAAACATTAACATTCTGAGCTTGTCTGTCATCTGTCAGTTATGGTAAGATATCCTGAGGACCTGCTCTTTAAATAATCTCCGACTGTAGCATTTTTCTTTTTACTGAGACACTTATATCTCCTATAATTTATATTACATAAGTCTCCGGGGATTAGTAGAAGAAGGTTAATACTTTCAATCAGCTGGAAGATGAGGAGGAGCTAGCACTGCTCAATTTTCACTTCTCTTGATCCTCTAGGTTGAGTCAGCAGTTGTTTTATTTTTAAGATTAATTTTATTCACCTATATTACTGTAACTAGAGAAAACCTTTAAATTCCAGCCTCGTTTTAGAGATTAAAAGTGTACACTCCCAATAAGACTAACAGGAGTTGAGTGTGGAAAGGCTAGAGAGATAACTGACAATGCATGCTCGTGCAGTGAAATGTAAATGTCATGTGATTGAACTGCTGACTAGACCAGACTTCCTTCCCCCAGGCAAAACGGCAACATGTCAACCATACAGCTTGAATTAGGATTCCAAAACATAGTAAGAGGGCTCTGTTAATCAGACATGAAAATTATTTCTCAAGAATGGATCTCAACACACATTTACTTAAATTTAATAAAAAAAATTCATCTCTGCACAGTCATGTGGAATATATTTTCTGTTGCTTACTTTGTTATTGTGTTATCCACATCAGATAATACAACATGGTAATAAGACATATTTGACTGGTGTTTGATGTGGGGATATATCCAGTGACAACTGGGAGAGAAAAAAATAGCATCCAATCAATTCATCTGCTCATTAATGTCACAGAGGAAATAATGCCATTCAATATTATTCCTGTCTACTGTTGAGAGACTGCTCCCTGATTCCACATCATGTTCAGCTTGCTAGTAACAATGAAATGAAATAAGTTGTGTGCAAGAGAAAATATCCTCATGTTTGGTTATGGAATAGAGTAGATAGAGTGGTGTTCATTTTGAATATCTACTATTTAAAATTATTCAGTCCAATTCAAACACTTGGGTCATTTCTAGTTGTTTAAAAGAAATTTCCTTGGCACTGTAATTGTACCTATTTTCTTTTTGTGGCGGAAACCTCTTTGGGCAGCATTCTGACAAAGCTTTCCAATTCTTTACTAGCCATGGAAAGTATCAGTAATTAATAAATTCATGAACATGTCTACTAGTCTGTATGCACAGCAGAAGGCATAACCCATGCATTGGATTGAACAAAATGCACAATATACTTCAACCAAACTATTTCCATATTTCATTTTAGATTCTGCAGAAAGAGGGGACATTAACACAGTTAAAAACACAACGTTGTTTTTTTTTGTCCAGGGACAATTTTCTAAATAAGTCTGGTCTGAAAACAGATTAAAGATTGGGTGCACACTTTTAAAGCTGCTTTCATATAAATATCTAAATTATCAGTACTTCAGGCTGCAGTTAAAAATCTGTTCTCCCATCACACCTAAAATCCACAAACCCTTACATTTTCTGCTCCACATAGGACACTGTGACATTGCATTAGCATGTGATGCTCTGTCACAATAATGTAATCTTGCAAAACAAACCAAGAGAGCAAGCTCAGACAAGATAGCAAAAGTACCAATAAAACCAAAGGCAGGAGGAGAGCAAATGTTCAATCCCTATATTCCCCAGTCTCTTTCCTCAGACTGTCCCAGTTTCCCCCCTTCGCAGCTCCTTATCTGATCTGTCTCTCCCCTTCCCCACTCACTGGCTCCCAGTCCTAGTCTCCCCCATCTGGGCTCTTCATCCAACCTCAGTCTCTCCCTTATCTTCTCCCTGGCTCCTTACCCCAGTCTCCTCCCTTTCTGGCTCCTTCTCCCAGTTTCTTTGTCCAGTCAGTCCCTGTCCTCACTCCTCCACGCACACTCCAGATCTTTGTCCAATCTGTCTCCCCATGCCCATTTCCCTGAACACTGGTTCCTAACGCCAAATCTCCCCCTTCTCCTTGTCAGATTTCAGTTCCACCCACCTCCAGCCAACCTGATCTCATTAGCCCATTCTCTCACCAGCTCTCAATCCCATTCTTCCCTCACCCCAGCTTCCAGTCCCAGCACTCTTGCCCAACTACTGCAGCCTCTCCTTCCAGCTCACAATCCCAGTCCCCTAGCACTCAGTCACAGTTTCTCTCCCCTCCTTCCAGATCCAGTTTCACCAGACCTCTTGTCTCAATCTACCTTTTTCCCTCTTCCCTCATCTGTTTTTGTCCCTTCTGAGTTCAAATCAGATGGCTTCCTCCTCACTCCTAACATAGGGGAACTGCCATCCACTTCTTCTGACTGTCTTGATTATCTCCCCTCATTGTCTATTTCCTTTGATAAAAGATGGGCTGAATGATAAATAATTTGAGAACCACTGACCTAATTAATTGATGATGATTCACACTCGCACATAGAACTTATCACTATTTAGGGTTGATGAGTTACAGAGACATATATTAAAGAACTTCACACTTATAGCAAAATCATTGACAACTGAGATAGTGTCACAGTAAAACAATATGGGATTGGCTTAGCTTTTTGCAAAAAGCAACACTTCCTTGACTGCTCCCCAACTTCTCTCCCCGAGCCTGGGCAGCACCCCGTCATATTCCTTCTCTTCCTCACACTGCTCCAGGCAACCCTTCCCCCTCCCCCGCTCATGAGCCTGCTCTCCACTTCCCTGCCCTGCCTCTGCTGCTTTGTGCCCTCTTGCCCCCAACATTCCCCTGCAACCCCTAAAGCTGCTTCCTGCTCACCATCATTCTCCCCAGGTTCTTTTCACAGGGTCTCTGCTGCTCCTCACAGTCCCTGTGCCCTGCCCAGACCCCTGAACCAAAGAGTGGCAGCCATTTGTTCTGTGGGGATGGCCTGAAACTTGTTGCAGCCAATATAATCGTGGGCAGCCTCACTTCCACATGCAGACAGACTAAGGCAATGGTGGCCATCTTGCGGGCTTCAGCCCTATTTACAGTAACAGGGATTTTGAATAAGAAAAAATTTGCAAGTTGGCAGCTTTCATGTTTTCATGAGACAGGTAAAAACACCTCCAAATTGCTAGAGGTGTGATAAAATGTCAAGACTTGGCAATACTGAGACAGATTCCTTCCTCTCATTTCTGGAGCCTGGCCCCACCTCAACTTAGAGCAGCCATTACAGGGAAAGTCCAGCTTCACCCCTTGTATCTCTGAGTTGCTCTGTGGCAATAATGCACGCAGAGTCTGGTCAGCCTCAGGAGCTGTGAGAGGCTTGAGCATGCTAGTACAGATTCTTCGGAGATTTTAAGGTGCTAAAATCTAAGAAGTATCTTCTGAGCACATGCAAACTGCAATTTTTCAGAGGCTCATAACTTGGTCAATTTTGAGTGGACATTCACAGAGATAGCATAAGGCACATCCCTGACACAAAGGTCTCCATCTCCCTGCCAAATTTCAAGTTTCTGCTCCAAAGTACTGAGGTGCTGCCATTGTTCAAAGAAAAGATCACCAGAATTCTTTTTTAACATGGGCAAAACAATGTATTTTTCCCTAGTCTCATTCTCAGCAATGGATTAACCATTTTGATTAAAGTTTCCCATAAATAAATAGATACATAAAAACCAGCCAAAGTCAGACACTTGGCATGTAACATTTCAGTTCAAATGATTAACTTTTGGCTAAGTTATAAGCAACTGGAAGCAACGTATTATTAGAAGTGTTGGGCAAGCTTAATATCTGGCAGTGCTACCGGCCCTGTCTCTAACAGCTTCTTCTACTACTCACCGCTATAGTATCTGAGTTCCTTTCAGTAATGTATTAAGTGACTAAGGGACAACAGCATCTGGGAAAGGGACTTAAGGGTAACAAAACAGATCCCAGTATGAGAAAGCTATTGGGGAGAAGGACCAAAATAGGGGAAGGCTCATCCACTATAACCCCCAGATCCTTTTCAGCAGTACTACCATGTAGCAATTTATTGTCCTTTTTGTAGTTATGCATTTGATTTTTTCTTCCTACATGAAGTACTTTGCACTTATCGTTATTGAATTTCATCTTACTGAATTCAGACCAGTTCTCCAATTTGTCAAGGTCCTTTTGAATTCTAATTCTGTCCTCCAAAGTACTTGCAACCCCTCTAAGCTTGGGGTCATCTGCAAATAGAATAAGCATACTCTTCACTTCATTATCCAAGTAATTAATGAAAATATTGTATAGTACCAGACACAGGATACACCCCTGTGGGATCCCACTAGATACAACCTCTCAGTTTGACAATGAACCATTTATAACTACTCTTTGAGAACCTCTGGTCTTTCAACCAGTTATGCCCCCACCTTATAGTAAATTAATCTAGACCACATTTTCATCATTTATTTATGGGATTGTGTCAAAAGCCTAACCAAAAATCAAGATCAGTCATGTCTACTGCTTCCCTCCACATACACTAGGCCAGTAATCGTTCCTTTCTTCAACAACTTCTCAGGCTTCCCTTCCCTTTCCAATATCTTTTCTTCCCTCAGTTTCAACCTCCTCCAACAATTCCCCAAGCTACTTCTACCTCTCAACAACCCCCTCTCAATTTCCCTTTTCCCTAGCAACCCATTTGCAGGATTCTGCAGACTCCCATCAACACCCCATTCTTCACTGCATCCCTCGTCACCCTGGGATGAGGAGAAGGTGTAGGTTCTGGTCACCCTCCACACTTGCTCCACTGCTCATGGGGACCTGGAAAGGTAAGCCTGTAACTTGTTCCCTCTGAAATATCACAGCTGGAACTGCACAAAACCGGACAGCTATGGGTGATGGATACACAATGGTCTCTAGATGCCTGAACAAAATGTACAATAATTATATAGATAAGGACATATGGGCTAGTAATGATCTAAAATGGCAACAAACAACCCTATAACCTATTAGAATGGTGACAGACAAAACCACTCAGAAGATTCCTCAAAAATCAAAACTAAAATATTGTCTTAAATAGGGCTGTCAAACAATTAAAAATAATTGCAATTAATCGTGAGATTAACAAAAAATGATTAATTACAGTTTTAATCGCACTGTTAAACAATAATAGTATACCAGAATAGAATATTTTTGGATATTTTCTACATTTTAAATGGTATTGATTTAATTACAACATAGAATACAAAGTATACAGTTCTCATTTTATATTATTTTTATTACAAATATTTGCACCGTAAAATAATAAACATGAAAATGTCTGCACTGCTTTGGATCATTATCGAGCAGAACCCATCATCAGCATGGAAGCATGTCCTCTGGAATGATGGCCAAAGCATGAAGGGGCACACAAATGTTTAGCATATCTGACACATATATACCTTGCAACGCCGGCTACAAAAATGCCATACAAATGCCTGTTCTCACTTTCAAGTGACACTGTAAATAAGAAGCAGGCAGCATTATCTCCCATAAACGTAAACAAACTTGTTTCTCTTAGCGATTGGTTGAACAAGTAGGACTGAGTGGACTTGTAGGCACTAAAATTTTACATAGTTTTGTACAGTAATGTAACAAAAAAAAAAATCTACATTTGTAAGTTGCACTTTCACGGTAAAGAGATTGCACTCCAGTACCTGTATGAGGTGAATTGAAAAATACTATTTTTTTTATCTTTTCTACAGTCCAAATATTTGCAATTAAAATTAACAAAAAGTGAGCACTGGACACTTTGTATTCTGTGGTGTAATTGAAATCAATATATTTGAAAATGTAGAAAACCATCCAAAAATATTTGTAATAAATTTCAATTGGCATTCTATTATTGTTTAACAGTGTGATTAAAATTGTGATTAATTTTTTTAATCAAGCTAATTTGTTTTGAGTTAATTACTTGAGTTAACTGTGATTAATTGACAGCCCTAGTCTTAAGTGATGTCAGTCATGTACTGTGCTCTGATAGACAGCCACTGGGAAAAACTGTCCGATTTCTCTTCACCTGCTCCCTTCTCTCCTTAGAGAATTGACAGTTACAGTCTTACTGTATCTATCTTAGATATTCTTACATGGCATAAGGCAATAGATGGTTCTGAAACAGAAACTCATTTAGCCTTTTATATGCTAGTACCAATATCTTGAAGTCTGAGAAGGGCAAAAAGCATAAGTTAGGGTCTGAATATCAGATCCAGGTTGATCTGAGTTCACACCTTGAACCTATGCCTACAATTCGCCAGACTGGAACACTGACTCTTAACACCTCAAATCCTGGAAAGGGATAGACCCAGTTTACACTCCTCCTCTGCTACTCAAATTTGGGACTGTGCAGATCTAGGGTTCTGTGTTGGCCCATTATAAAAACAGATCAAAGTTCAGATCCTGTGTTTTGATCCTGGTCCCACTGCTCTATTGAAGTGCACTTGCTTATGTACAGGAGTACAGAACAGTTTGTGAAGCACAGCTTCACTGACTCTCTTGGATGCAGACATTTGAATAGCCATGTGGCACTCAGAGCACTGGTTGATTTCAAGGTGGTCTGGAACAGAGGCCACTGCAGAAGAATTGACTGAAAAATTAATAGTTCAAAAATAAAAAGGCCATTCCTGCCCAATACCAAAACCCAGGCTTCCAGATTCAGGTCACCTGCAGATGATCTCTCGTCCCACCCTTGCCCCCAACCAAAAAAGAACCCCAGGTGATATTACAACAATGCAAAAACGAAGAGGGATAAAGGAAAAAGTTCTACCATTTTTTATTGCTCTAGTTTGTATGAGGCTATCCGGGGTTCATGGTGTAAAGATATGCACTGCTGAGAGGTTTCAAGACAGTGAGGCGAATGGGCTATTCACGGGCCCGCTAGAAATGGGTTTGACTGTATTAAATTTGTGCTACCATTTATATTCATATTCTGATGCATTTTGCTAAGCTCAAAGCAGAAAGTTACAGGAATTTTTCCTGTAGCTTAATTTGAGTACATTACAATCTAATTAATATTTAATAAAATCATGAAAGAAAGCCTGTTAGAAAAAGAGGCAGAAGAGACACTGGGGAAATGAGAAGAAGGGAACATTAATGCAGACAGGAGCAAAAGGCATCTGTACCTGAGCTCTGATTCATTGCTCTGCCTGTCAGTCACCAGACAGTCCATCTGTTCTGGATAGGAGGGATTAAGGATACAAAATGAATAATTTGAGCCTGTTAGTAATTTACATATAATTACACTTTGGGAATTGGGTCTAACACAGAACAACACTAGAAAAAAATCTAGTATTGCAAAAAGGTCTCATTATACACATTGAGCCAGATTCTGCTCTCAGTTATATCAGAGTAAACTCAGAATAATTGCACCTAGGGCAATGGAATTACACCAGTGTAAATCCAAATAATTTAGTAGTTTTTTGGCTAAATTCTATCCTTTCACAGAGGAACAAAAGGTCAGTACACAGAGCACCAAGCTGGGTAGTAGCCAGTTCCCAACCAAGTGTTTTGTTATGCATTCAGTCTGGAACCCTGTCATGTTGCTACATGAGAGAAGAGACCTCCCACCCCCCATACGCTCTTCTCTCTGCAGCACACTTTGCAGAGGGCAGGAATTTACCCTGAAAGGGAAGCAGAGCTGACATCACATCCTGTTCCATTTGTATTGGCACATCTTTATGTAGCGTCTTTATATTAGTGCTTCTGGGAAAGGTAGTGTAAGTTGAATCCATACCTATCAGCATGTACAGCTTTCTCCTTGTCTGCTGCTTCATTCTCACTACTCAATCTCAGAAGGCCTTTCTAATTTTTTCTTAGATGACATACAAGAACTCTGAGATTAATATTATGTGAGAAATAAATACATGCTGTAAGAAACTTCAGGCTGCAAAGAATTGAGATAACATACCCTATGTATAAACAGGAAAAAAGATTAATATTTTCAAATCTGAGTGTTTAAAATCAGGCATTTAAATAAAAGTTGTCTGATTTTGAGAGACACTGAGAAGCCCTGGCTCCCATTAATTTCAGTGGGAACTGTGGGTGATTTAAATGCCTGCCTTCAGACACCCAAGCTTGAAAATATGAGCCAAAATGTATATTTGCATCCGTTCTTATATAATATTGATGACTACCACAATAATAAATCACATTTGGCTAGTGATTCTTTACACCTGGTCCTATATATACCTGACCAATATCCTTACCTGCTGCCTATCATGCTGACCAATATTGTTTCATTGTTTCCTTGTGTTCTTCAGTCTGTCTGTCTACATTCACCTGTTGTCTCTTTTCTTACACTTAGATGTTGATGATGGGGTCCTAGAAGCTACAGCAATACAAATAATATATAAATATAGGAATAAAATGTTGTACCCATGGCTGCCACATTTTGTGACTTGTCTCCCAGTGACATGAAAACTTTCCGTATCTGGCTTTTTGGCTGCAGGCATGAGTGAGCTGGAAAGGCAGAATGTGACATGCTTTTTATCATACACATTTAATAAAATACTGTAAGTCTCCCTCTAATATTTGATGTAAACAATTCTCATTCATCTCCTTTCCTGCTTACATGGTCTTCTAAAACAATACTTCTAAATTATATCAGTAACTTATATTGAAAATATACTCATGTTACTTATTCAGTGAAGTATCATACCCATAATAAATCTGTCAGGTTTAGAAAACTGAGTATATGAATGAATATCTTTCATGGGTTTATAGACTAAATTCCCAAGGAAGGCACAAATCCACATTTTGTCTGTGGCAGGGCTAGGAGCTAAGCAGCCAGAGACAAAATGCACAGGGTATCCAGGTTAAACAAAAATTAAGGGAGGGATAGCTCAGTGGTTTGAGCATTGGCCTGCTAAACCCAGGGTTGTGAGTTCAATCCTTGAGGAGGCCACTTAGGGATCTGGGGCAAAAATTGGTCCTGCTAGTGAAGGCAAGGTCCCTTCCAGTTCTAGGAGATTGGTATATCTCCAATTATAAAAAAAAAAAGCCTCTCCACACATTTCTTCGGGGTTCAGGATTATTATTGTTGTTTATAGAGGGTACATGTGTAACCTATACTCACAAACACACACATAACAAGAACAGCCTAATACAGCCTATGCCATGTCCCTCCTCACGTCTTAAGCCCCACCCCCTTGCCCACATAAACAGGACAGTTCTTCTTTCTCTAGCACAATATATCCTGTCTTTAAAGAGCCACCTCTTCTTCCTGAAAGTAGCCCTGCCTCTTTTTAAGGTTCTGAGCCTCCCTGAACTGATTTTGAAAACTCTTGCTGGGATTTAACTAACAAAGCCCTCCCCACACACACTGCCATCTAGCTTAGGGGGGCTCCTTTGCACATTGCTTCGCACAATGGGGACCGGGGCCTCTAGGTGCTACCACAATACAAATAAAAAATAATCTTGAAAGTTTCTATCTAACATCTTGTGCCAACTAGACACTTCTACTCAACACTGTCTAATGCTTTCTTTGTTAGAAGGAAAATATGTGGGGGCTGAGCTCCAGTTAGAGCTATGCATATCGTCCTCACATCAGAACCCCAGGCTTGATCCTACACTGCTTTGCACCTTTGCAGTACTTGTTCTGGAGGAATGAAAAGTGAGTAAAAATAGTATGTTTCTAAAATGATTTGTCTTTATTCCCACACTTTGTGCAGTGTAAATGACTACACAAGGAGCAGGGCAGTGGAGAATCAAATCCACTAATATCTACAGATGATACAATTAAAACAGGTCTGCAAAAGTGTTTTAGTAGAAAAAAAAGAAAGCCAAACATCAGTTTTTTGAAAACTGTTTTTGTACATAACTTCGGTTTTCAAAAACCAATAGATAAAAAAAATTAACCCAAAACTGAAAAGTTTTACTGAAAAGTTTTTGATTTCCAGTTTTTCATCAAGAAACTGGAAACTTCCTATCGAAATAATTTTTTTCCACAAAAACAGGCATTGTAGTTGAAACTTTTTTGTGTGTGTGTGTGTCGTTTTCTGTCAAAATTTGTTCCAATGAAAAAATCGCCACCAGCTCTAGTAATCTCATCTTTCCCTTCTCTGCATGATAACAAAGCAGCATCTATCTTCTCCATGAACACCTACAACATAGAACTCAGTGTGCTGTGCCTATATCCATAAGGGAAGTAGCGTATACTTGCAGTACACTATTCTAACTATTGTAACCCAAACCACATCTTTCTGATTTGATTTTATTAATTTTAAAAACAAGGCAAATATGCAGCTACACACAAAAAGAAGACGGAATAGGGAGCCGCCCCCATCCCCAGCCCGCATCTCACCAATCAAAGAGGCTAGATAAAAAATGAAAGGCAAGAGAAGGGACACAGGAGCAAAGGGAGAGTCAATAAAATGGGAGCAGTAGGAATCCTTGTGCCATTATTAGAAGCAAAGAGAACGGAGAGAGAAAGGAAAACGTAAGTCTGGAACTGCCCATTTTTGTTTCTTACTCTGGGGAAAAAGGGGTGGTGGTTATTCTAGGCAATACTCCAATAGATTCAGGACTTTTTTTTGCCAGATTCCCCCAAAAGAACTCCTGAGTCAAAGTGGAGCCAAAAAAAAAAAAAAAGGCAGCCCAACCCCTTCATTAGCGATTTCCTTAATATCTGATGTGAAGTTTATGGAGCAGTTTAGGATCTGAGATGGCAGCACAACCCTAATCCAGTTATTTCAAATTGTGACATAGTTCTTCTGATTGTGTTTGATCAAGTCTTTTCTTTGCTGCTGCAAAGGAAATAAAACAATGTCTTTCCTCTAACTATAATATTGAGTCAACACATCATATATTATCTTCCAGCAAGTTTAAATGGAATATTATATTAAAGGACATTTCAAACAAGACAAAATGTATATTTCTTCATTTAAGGATATATACTATACATGTTGCGTCTTTAAAATAAAAATAATTCCTTAGTTATGTTTTGAAGATTTTGTTTCCCAAACATTATTTGGAATAACCAAAACCAATTATTTTCACACCAGAAGAACTCCAAAGTAACTCAAAGTTTCTTCTGATTTTGAAACAAATTGACATCTGGCTTCAGACCAATGGTGAGACGTTTCTATCCACAAAGTATTTTAAATTAATTTTAATATTATGTTTAATAAATGTGACCATTAATTTGTTTGCATAGTGCTCTGAATAGAAAAGAACTGAAGTTCTAAGTATTATTTTTTAGCAATAGTTATGTCTTATGTGTTTGTGATTGAGAATGGACTTATCATTTCATCCTTAACTATAGGGTTGTTACTGCAATACTAAAATGAATTTATGCTTAAAAACTGATTTATTTGCAATATCTGTTAGCTACCATGCAAAAAATGTGTTTTGTATAATTGCTGAAATTTATGATGCAGTTAATCTGCTCTCTCCCACGTATGTATAACAAAAATTATTTCATTTTTAGTCAGTGAGTTTTTTGCACCTGGACTGGTATATTTCTAACAACTCGTGTTCTTTTTATTCTAATTAGAATATGTTATTTTATACTCTCTGGCTAAGTGTCTCATAGTATCTGGCCTTTAATTTTGTGTTATCAGTTTTCTTCATTAATTAATCATCACTGCTGCTTTTATTCAATGTGAATATCCAGTGGTCAATGCCACTAAACTCTTTGCCACCCACACAAAGTCATGCTGTTCTTTGTAAAATATGATCCCCACATCAAAGTCCAAATCTAGCTCATTATCTCCAAGTAATGAATTTTTTCTGGTGACAACAAGGTTTTACACCTTTGTAAGCAAGAAACTTTTGGATGCGCACTCAGATTCTGCCTCCTTTATTACACTGACGTTCCTGATATTGCCTAGGCTCTGCTGACATTAACGGTCTCTTTCACCTCCATTTAATACTCTGCAAAAGTTGTATATGACCAACTGAGGTAGACATATGATAGTAATTTATAATCCAGATTTCTTCATCAAACAATATATACCTAGATGCTTATAAACTAATATTATATTGATGCACTATTCCTGGCACCACTTGCTAGTCATAGAATCAGGCATAAAAAACACTCTGATATCATTACTCAGCACACATAACGAGAGCATATGCAGACTCCAGGAGTCTTCTGCCAAGCACAGGTGTTGATGGTGTTCGCACCTGTATTTCTTGACAGTAGTCATCACTTAAAAAGAACATTTACCATCAGCCAGTGCTTGAGCATTTGAAGATTAATAAATATCTAAGGTGAATATTGCACTGTGGTAAAGGTTGACTTTGTATTGCTACTCACTATATGTGACTGCTATTTTCACACTGTAAACTTCTACATTAATAATACCACATGCTAATGAAGAGATGGAATATATTGGACTGGGTGTTGCTTATGTAACACTGACAGATCCCTGTTGTTGGCAGGCAAGATTGAACCTCAGATCTCTGGAACTTAGTGCATGAGCCTCTACTGCATGAGCTAAAAGCCACATGGCTCTTAGCTAAGGCTGTAGAGAAGACTCATTAATCTCTCTCTAAATGGTCTTGGTGCCACTAGATGGGACAGAACACCACCCCCAGGAGGTGTGTGGGTTACACTTAATTATAGCTTGAGTTCTAGGGGAATCTGGCAGATATTGACAGTCTGTTTTACTTGAATTATCTATCTATCTACTGACCTATCTATCTATAATCAGTCAGTAAACCTGGCCTAGGACAGAATTGTGAAAAGTTACAAATTGTGCCATATGTAGAGTGTATTTGAAAGGCTTATAACCATATTTTTTTTAGTCAAAATAATAAAAAGATGTAAAATCTTTAATTTTGTCTAGCCTTTGTCTTCTATAAAAGACCCAATACACTTAATTCAGAGAATAATCATACTAATTTCTGCCACTCCAAACTCCAACATGCCTTGTTCCTGAATCCGTTTCATTCTACTTCTTATGAGTTACAGAATATTTCTCAAGGCTTTCTAGCTGTTTTAGCCCCGATTCTTGTTTGGTTTTAAGTATTCACAGCTAGATATAGTAACAGCTCACCACAGTACATATGACAAGGTCAACCTAAGGTCAATCAGAAGTCAAGCTGCACCATGCGGGAAGTGACACAGACAGATACATGATACCAGTAAATGTCTTTGCCTTGCTTCTTCCTGGAGCTCTGGGACCAGAGTTTGGCACAAACATTAAAATTTAACAGGCCTGATGTTTTCAGTTCATCACTGTTATTGTCCATGGAACTTGCTTGCCTAGAATCTTTTCATATACATTACTAACTATAGTCAGCTAATGAATGTTCCTAAGTATGGCACTGACATCATAACTTTGGAGTGTACCGGTGGGCACTGGTCCAAATGCATAACCACCTGTTATTTGACTTGTCATAGATAAACTCCTCAATATAGACCTACTGTGCCAATGTACTGATGTAAGCATCTCTCTCTAATTAGTAATAATATGTAAGGTAAACTGTAGTATAATGGCAATTTATGAGCAACTGTTGATATTTGAAATAGTAAAATAAATCATTCACGCTGATAGTCTAAATTGCTTGCAAATGTCACCAGATATAGACCAAAGTTCATTTTCATATCATTAAAAGAAGCATTATTGAGCTTTATCAGACGTTGAAATGAAAATGTAAAAGAGAGCCGATGCTTACAATTAATTGCTTAATTATCACTTCCATGTTTAACACAAATGTTTAATTATTTTATTGCCATATTTTCTAATGACAAGGGAATGCTTCTATCCAAATATGCCCAATTAATTGCCTTTATATCAGTTAAAATATCACATCATACAAAAAAAAGTAAAATTTAAATGACATGATAAATTGAGACAAAATGAAATGTTTGGAAAATATACAGTTTATCTGTATTGCATGTCTTTTGTGAAAAGCTGACTCAGGCCCAAGCCCTGCACATATGCACACATGAGTAAAACTAAATGAACATAAATCATAGAAGATCAGGGTTGGAAGAGACCTCAGACCTAGTCCAAACCCCTGCTCAAAGCAGGACCAACCCCAACTAAATCATCCCAGCCAGGGCTTTGTCAAGCCAGTCCTTAAAAACCTATAAGGACGGAGATTCTACCACCTCCCTAGGTAACCCATTCCAGTGCTTCGCCACCCTCCTAGCAAAATAGTTTTTCCTAATATCCAATCTAGACCTCCCCTAGTGCAACTTGAGACCATTGCTCTTTGTTCTGTCATCTGCCACCACTGATAACAACCTAGCTCCATCCTCCATCCATCCCGTTCAGGTAGTTGAAGGCTGCTATCAAATCCCCCCTCACTCTTCTCTTCTGCAGACTAAATAAGACCAGTTCCCTCAGCATCTTCTCATAAGACACATGCCCCAGCCCCCTAATCATTTTCATTGCCCTCCGCTGTACTCTCTCCAATTTGTGCACATCCTTTCTGTAGTGGGGTCCCAAAACTGGATACAGTATTCCAGATGTGGCACCACCAGTGCCAAATAGAGGAGAATAATCACTTCCCTCGATCTGCTGGCAATGCTCCTACTAATGCAATGTCGTTGGCCTTCTTGGCAACAAGGGCACACTGTTGACTCATATCCAGCTTCTCGTCCACTGTACTCCCCAGGTCCTTTTCTGCAGAACTGCCGCTTAGTCAGTCAATTCCCAGCCTGTAGCAGTGCATGGGATTCTTCCTTCCTAGGTGCAGGAATCTGCACGTGTCCTTGTTGAACCTCAGCAGATTTCTTTTGGCCCAATCTTGCAATTTGTCTAGGTCACACTGGACCCTATCCCTTCCCTCCAGCATAGCTACCTCTCCCCTAAGCTCAGTGTCAGCTGTGAACTTGCTGAGTGTGCAATCCATCCCATCATCCAGATCATTAATTAAGATGTTGAATAAAACTGGCCCCAGGACCAACCCCTGGGGCACTCCGCTTGTTACCGGCTGCCAACTAGACATTGAGCCATTGATCACTACCCATTGAGCCAGATGATCTAGACAGCGTTCTATCCACCTTTTAGTCCATTCATCCAATCCATACTTTTTTAACTTGCTGGCAAGAATACTGTGGGAGACCATATCAAAAGCTTTGCCAAAGTCAAGATATATCACATCCACCACTTTCCCCATATCCACAGAGCCAGTTATCTCAACATCGAAGGCAATCAGATTAGTCAGGCATGACTTGCCCTTGGTGAATCCATGTTGACTATTCCTGATCACCTTCCTCTCCTCCAAGTGCTTCAAATGGATTCCTTGAGGAAGTGCTTCATGATTTTTCCAGGACTGAGGTGAGGCTGACCGGTCTGGATTTTCCTGGATTCCCCTTCTTCCCTTTTTTAAAGATGGGCACTATATTTGCCTTTTTCCAATTGTCTGGGACCTCCCCCAATCGCCACACGTTTTCAGAGATAATGGCCAATCTCATCAGCCAATTCTTTCAGTACCTTTGTCTGCATTAGATGTGGACTTGTGCATGTCCAGCTTTAGGCACAATAAATTCAATAAACCTAAGTTACTCATGTGTGTACGTGTTGCAGGATCAGGGTCATGACAACATACAGGTTTGGTTCCCTGTCATGCAGGCACATAGGATAATACACTACTTTATCACTGTCCAAAGGCACAGCCATGTCTTTTTGGACTGTGTACAGAAGCCAAGGAAATCAACATGAAATGAGAAGATCACACAACCAGCTCTTAGGGCATGTCTATAGTGCAGCTGGGAGTGAGCCACCCAGCCCATATGACAGACTCATGCTAGCTCTGTTCTAGTTAGCACACAAAAAGTACATTACAGTATGGGAGGTGGGTCGGGCTAGCCACCTGAATTCAACAGTCAGTACAACCCTCTGGGTCCAAGCTTGGGTGGCTAGCCCTAGTCTCTGCCAGAGCCACATCATCCACCCTACTATTTTAGCGTGCTTTTCAGAGCACAGAAAGTCCATGTTTTCAGGAGACATGCCAAAGAGCATGATGTCATTGGTGCCGCAGATTAGTATATACAATGTAAAGTGATTTAAATCACAGAAGTACCATGGTCTACTCAGTGAGCTGGCCCCCTCTTGTCCCCTCTCTTTAGAAGGGGTCTAATAACAAGGGCTGGAGTATCGGAAGGGAGTGTGGCCAGATTGTGGTTTGCCTTCCTGACGGGGTATGATTTGTGTTCTTTTATTTAAGATAGGGTGTGGAAGATTCACTGACCATTTACAGACTTGGGTGGAGAAGCCAGTCCAAGGTAAGAGGTACAGTAACAGTAGTAGTCAGTGCTAGTATGATTGTTCTGAATATGAAATCTCCCTTCCAGCTTCGGCTCACGTAGCATAGCCCTTATTCTTCTGAGCAGTCACACTGACTTCAGTAAGCCTCTGTGTGGCAACCCCATTTGGGATAAGGGAGGAAGGGCTGCAGAACTGGGCTTTAAACTTATATAATAATAGACAACTCAACAACTTAGATGTAATAAATAGATTCTAGCAACACAGAAGAACAGCTAGGACCAGTTTCTTCAGGGATCCTGAAAAATAAAATAAAAATAAAATTAGAGAAGTAAACAATCATATTCCAACACTAACAACCAAATAAGAGAGAGACAGATGCAAGCCACTTACACTTCCCCACTCTGAGATTCATATATTCACCTAGCCCGCACTCCAGGATCCTGAAACATAGAAATATTAGAATAAAATCACATTAAGAAATGTAAATGCTTCCTTACACAGGAGTCCTACCCAGCCACAAATAAATGGGGGAGAGAGGGAGTTACAATTCGTTTCACTCAGGGTGTTCTTTCCCTGTACTCTCCTAAGGCATGGCTTCCACAAAAGTGACAGTGGAGACTTGGAGAGTGAGGGGTGACTCTCGCAGGGCTGGAAGGCCTTCCCAAGAACCCATTCCTTCCAGATAATGACCTGGATCATGTCTGTATGTGGATCATAGGGGGAAAAGCCCAAAAGTAACAAATCATTATCACACCTGAAAAAAATTAAATAAAACACGGCCTGAGGACATGGCCTCAACTCAGCCAAATTCTCATTGAAATTGACGAGACATTGGCCTGAGTGCAAATCACAGGACTGGCCTTACAACTTATTCAAGACTAAATCTACTAATTTAAACTAAATTAATTATACAGAACAGCATTAAAGAGTTCCTTACCTCCTTCACCATCTCCATAATGATGCCACAGGATTCAGAGTAAAACTGAGGGCCAGCATTATGCCTGGTGAAAGCAATGGCAACTCCATGAGCTGAAAAAGAGTTGTCCCCCAATTAAACTAATGCTAAGTTTGCATCTGGGCCTCCAGACTTAGTCTTTTGGTGGGAACACTAGATTCAAAGACATCTCCCATTAGGCTTCCAGAAATGCGTAGGGTTCAGCTTCAGCTCATGTGCATGGCAGGTGGACAGAACCAGAGACTGAGGGCCACCAGATCCTAAAGGAAATTCCAAAATCCTTCAACTGGTCTCCTTTGGAGGACCTGTAGCTCCAGGAACAAATAGTTTAATAGTTAATTAATCATTAATCAAAAGGCCTACTTGGCCTATGAGAACCCCTCAAGGATTCCAAGCTGTGTTAATAGCTGGGTGTTTATCAGTGAAAAAAAAGTAGATTTATGTTTTTCAGTAAAAAAAGCTTTTCAGTTAGCGAAGAGTATTTTTCTTTATTTGTTTTATTTGTTTGTTTGATGAAGAGTTTCAATAAAATGTTTTACCTTGTTTGGAGGCTAGGAAAGCTGTAAAGGAACAGTAACACAGCAATCTTTATTATAAGAATTAGATGAGGCACAGAGCTAACATTTACAGATCTGTTTACGTGTGTGTGAGAGAGAGAGGACAAACTTTATTCACAATGACCAATATCTGTTGACTATTAATCCTGAGGTAGCAATTAGTAACAGATACCTCAAAGATAAACGGATCTCTATTTCTAGATAATATTTTCATTACCTTTTTAGCAGAGCATGAAAGTTCACTTTTAATGCATTTTATATCTTCATCCAAATTGCAATTTAAATGGAAATATTTTTTCAGGTCATATAGTCTGCTGTTTAACTGTAAAGATAGGCACAGTAAATCCTTGAAGTTTTATACATTTTTGTTGAAACCCCCCCCCACTAATTCTATCACAAAGTAAAACATTAAATATACAGGAATACCATAGATGTCCTATTTCCTTCTCTTCCACCTGAGTTGGTTAAAATGTTACATATACATACTTAACAGCTCAACTTGCCTTCTCTGTATCCTAATTCTGGTACCTACTATTGACTGATAATGCACATTTTTGTTCATTATTGCTCACTAATAGGGTCCCATTGGAAAGACCTCTTCATTATTCATGCACTGCTTGTCAGCACACAGACTAGAGTAAGATTACTAATATATCTGTCTAATTTTTCTGAGATTTTTTATATAAGATCTTGTTTATCCAGTGCCCACAGAACCAGAAGCTAGCCTGTTGAAAAGAATTCAAACTTTTTTTTTCTTTTACATCCCATGTGGTTACAAGGAATCTTGGAAGTGATGTAATTGGTCTTTCAAGGCATATGTTGTATCTGATTGTACTAATCCATTACCCATATCTCACAAATCATCACAACTGGAGGGCAACTATTTAATGCACATTTTCAGATCAGAAAACTAGATTGAGTAGTTACGGCTTATAGGCAAAGATCTTTGGATAAGATTCCTTTCAAGATCTACACTAGGGTCCTGAAAATTAAGATTCCATTAAGGGCCATATGTCGGTTTTGTACAGGAAAAAAAAAAAGAGTGAAGCTGAAGGCTTTGTGGATTTTCCACCTATCATGCCAATTTACAACCACATGAGATCAGAGCCTTAGCTATGTCAGTTTACACCAGGTGAAGATCTGGCTAATTTTTCTTACTGTTTGGGTCTGGCTTGGAGAAAGGTTTGCAAAGCTGCCTTTCCAAAACAAATGGTCATCATTCAATCAACAACTAGACCCACATCTGACACTAGATTTTAACATTTATTGGTAGTTTCAGGGGTTTCTTCTGGCCTCAGAACACACAACTAGCTATGAAGTAATTTTCTTCCCTAAAAGTGGATATTTTCCTATTTGAGGATAACATGACAAATCAGAGATAAATAAAACCTAACTATTAGACCATCTAGTTGCCTTCTCTCTCTTCCAGTGCATGATTTTTCCTACACAGTATTAAGTGTGTTGGTGGTCCAGATTAAAACAAACAATGGGCTTTCCACTAGGGAACTGATTCCACATCCTTTTTGATATCCAAGCAATGCTATATATGTGATAGTTAATTGCAACATTGTACAGTAAGTTTTGAACATTACATCACACCTGAGCAATGTAGTTGACATGACAGACTTCATGCCAGAAAATGCTACATGCTTCTTTCTTTTTGCAGAAGCATTTTCCATTCACAGACTCATAGACTTTAAGGTCAGAAGGGACCATTATGATCATCTAGTCTGACCTCCTGCACAACGCAGGCCACAGAATCTCACCCATCCACTTCTTTAACAAATCTATGTCTGAGTTATTGAAGTCCTCAAATTGTGGTTTGAAGACCTCAAGCTGCAGAGAATCCTCCAGCAAGTGACCCATACACCGTGCTGCAGAGGAAGGCAAAAAACCACCAGGGCCTCTGCCAATCTGCCCTGGAGGAAAATTCCTTCCCGACTTCAAATATGGCGATCAGTTAAACCCTGAGCATGTGGGAAAGACTCACCAGCCTTTGATGTACAAAGAACAAAAAGATAGTCCTTTCCCCAATTACCAACCCAGTTATTTGTGTTCCAAGTTACAAATAAAAGAATCAAGGTACAAGATGAATGATACAAAATGCGGGGCCACAATGGTGAAAGGAGTGAAATGCTTTCAGCTTTAATAATGTACGTAAAAAAAAAAACCATCAGCACACAGGAACATCACTATTCCAGACTCCTATTTTGAACCTCACTGGTTAACCTATAACTTTACACAACTGCCAAAGGCTGGATGCATGCATGGTGCTTCTTGACATAAAAGTAATTCATAGGAGAGAAGAGACTTCAGGACTTCTAGAAAACTATGAAATTTAACCAATGCCAGAAGTGAAAATACTTTGTTTACCTACTATATTCAGTGGAAGCATCTCAATGTATACTTAAGATACAGGTGTTGGTGTCAAACCTTTGAACTCATAAATCAAATCAAATTGCTGGGGATCTGCTCTGAGGATTTGGTAGTACCATAAGGCCTTTAGTATGAAGTTTAAAATGGCAAATACCAGCAGCTAATTATTTGTCTCGGAATCACAGATTTGGCAACTCAAGGAAGAAAGTGCATAATGGAGCATGAGTGAGGAAGAGTTGCTCTTCCTATATTCTTATTTAGCTTATGTCAGCAAGTTCCCTTCCTCTGCCCCTTTTGTTCTCCTTTCTTAACTTTTGAGAGAGTAGGCTAGAGAAGGGCGTTCAACCTTCTTCCAGCATTTGTTGTCTTTTCCTGTATACCTTTTTTCCTTGCCCTGTTTCACTAGCCCTACCTACCTTAGAGCAATTTCCTTTCATTTATACTAGAAGGAAACAAGACTGAAGTCTGTGTATGTATGTGTGTATGTGTGCAGGTGCACACATAACTGAAAGCTCAGGTATTTCTAGGTCCTGCTCTGCTGAAAGTGCAGGTCTCTGTTTGGAGAGAACTTTTTAAGATGGAGGACAGACTCTTGACAATCAAGACCTGCTCAAAGGAGGTTCAAGGACCTGAGTCTCCCCATCTCAATCTAGTGTAAATATAAACTAATGCCACTGCAGCGAATGTCGTTACACCAATGTTAAGCCAGTGTCCATGAAAGGGGCCTCAGGCCTATTACTGAAGAGACAGCTGCTTCTGAAGAGGAGGTATTGAACTGAAGCCTTCTCTATACTTTCATGGAGATTTCATATTTCACTTGTCCTGTACAAATGGTGCGCTCTTTGGACTAGTAATTCAATTACATTTACCCTACAGCACAGGGAGAATTTTATTGCTCCAGGGCCATAAATGCAACCTGTTAGCAAGTAATTTGAATTAGGCTGTGGGTTAGGAAGGAGCTTGACAAAACCAAGAAAATGTTTATTGGAAAGTAATAAAATAAACCGGAAATTGGCTGATAGAACTAGGAAATTAAATAAATACACATTCTCTCAATAAGAGCACTGGACAGAGCAACACACAGTCTTATCAGTGTTACACAGCCACACAAGGTTGACTCAGGTTGTTGCTTTCAGCCCTGTTAATCTTTACTGAGATCAGGTTCAGCCATCCGCAGCCAGGGTCAAGCCCTTGATGCTCGGGACAAGTAAATAAATAGAAACTTCCTTAAAGCGCATTATTTTTCACATTCCCAACCTGCCAGCTGCCCCAAAAAATACACAGATCAAAATAAGAGAATCCATCCTATCTTCTATATATAACAGAGCAGAAATGGCAAAATGGTAACAATTTAATGTATCTCCCATACCAGTAGGTTTTTCCTGCAGGCTACTCCCCTTCCAGATCTCCCAGAATACCAAGCTGGATAGCTGCTGATTTAGGAAAACCTGTTTTTTTATAGTGCAGTTCTATTCTCAAAAGTAATTCTAAAGATAGCATCATGGGGCTCCATATTTCTCATCTCATATTGACTCCCTTATCCAATATTCTCAAAAGATGCTTTTTCCAACTGCCAGCTCTGCAAACTTTGGTTCATGCATCAGTCCCAGTAACAAAAGCTCCGCAGGCCAAATCAGGCCCTCAGTTATATCTATGCACAGTTTAAGCGCTGCATATTATCTATGGGATTTCGCAGAGCTAATACATTAGAACTTAGTAAACAGCTGTGTAGATGTACACTAACAGATGTTGTATAGATTAACCCCCAAATTAACCATCCTTTGAAGGCATTGGTGGCTTTGGGTAATTGGGTTGTGGTTTCCATTCAAGAAAAGGGAAGTTTGGGGATTGCCGAGGAAAGAATTGAACATAACTCCCCAATGTGCAGTAAGTCACTAGATGATGCTGTGGAGACCAACAGCCACCTTCCTAGAAGTTGTGATTTTTGTCGGTTTTATGCCCAAGAATGGAATGCAGCTATTGTGGGCCTCCAGGTAGAAATGTAGCCTGTCCAAATAGGACTGTGGAGGGACACACACGGTTAGCTGTCTCAATACATTTTGGGAGATGTTATTTACCCCAAGGAAGCTCTGGAAGCTCAATCTCTCCCAGAGTTCCTGGAGCAGACTATGTGCAATGCACCATCCCTCTGCTTGATGCTCTTCTCACTACAGTCCATCAGTGTTACTAGCCATTCATGGCATTGCTTCTTCCCTGATGTCTTTGGAGTGGTGTGTAGCCCCAAAAGCAACAGTTCTTATTAGTGCTGTACACACAGACACCCTTTGCCCCACTAAATTAGGTCTGCATAATGAGGTGCATAGCAGATTTCATTGAGTGTTCTACCTTGTGCTGCTCCTGTTGTGTCTACTTCTATACACTTTATTACCAACTCAGGTTAATGGGCTGTGGGCTGAGCAAAATAGTGCTATTAATGGTTACTGTTATAATATAATGCTTCATTAACAGAGGCATTTGTTCTCAAAGAAATCAACAACTTCAAAACTCCCATAATCAATCCAATTTAATCTGATATATGCTCTGTCAAATCACATTTCAAAAGGCTTTTATAACACCAAAATTCAGTTATCTAGTAATGGTATTAGCAATGTTAATTTTCTAATCAGAACACAAAATCATTAATTATCTATGCTTTACTTGAGTAAAAGAAATTGAAGCTCATAATCAGTAATAACTAAAGAGACTTTGATGTTTATGAGTTTAAGGGGATATATTTTCCTCTTGATGCACATGCACATCTCCCATTAACAATAACACGTGCATTGAGGTATTAACAGTCCCATTAGGGGCTGATGCTCTTCTGCCTTGCACCTTGTGCCATCATCTGCATCTTTGCAAAGTGGGTGAAAAGAACACTGCCATTCTGACTGGGAAACATTTTCACTACTCACTTTGCACAAGCATAAATAGGTACTTAAGGCAGAAGGTAGTGGGAGACTCAGGCCATTTAGTGTGTGTAAAGTAGGACATGTGACTGAGAAAAAACGGTTACTTACCTTTGTAACTGTTGTTCTTCGAGATGTGTTGCTCATATCCATTCCATGTAGGTGTGTGCGCGCCGCGTGCACGTTCGTCGGAAGACTTTTACCCTAGCAACTCAGTGGGTCGGCTGGGCGCCCCCTGGAGTGGCGCCGCTATAGCGCTAGATATATACCCCTGCCGACCCATCCGCTCCTCACTTCCTTCTTGCCGGCTACTCCGACGGTGGGGAAGGAGGGCGGGTCTGGAATGGATAGGAGCAACACATCTCGAAGAACAACAGTTACAACGGTGAGTAACCATTTTTTCTTCTTCGAGTGATTGCTCATATCCATTCCATGTAGGTGATTCCCAAGCCTTACGTAGGCGGTGGGGTCGGAGTGAGATGTTGCAGAATGCAAACTGCTGAGCCAAAGGCTGCATCATCTCTGGACAGACAGACCAAAGAGGCAAAGGTCCGGATAGAGGACCATGTAGTAGCATGACATAGCCCCTGGAAGGGTATGTGAGTCGGAAAGGCAGGAGAAGAAGCCTGAGCCCTGGTGAAACGAGCAGTAAGGTGGCCCGACGGAACATGGGCCAAGTCACAGGAGGAACAAATGCATGACGTCACCCAAGATGGAAAGCTCTGGGAGGAGACAGGTAGGCCCTTCATCCGGTCTGCCAATACAACGAAGAGTTGGGGGCGTACAAAAAGGCTTGTCCGCTCGACATAAAAAGCGAGCACCCTACGGATGTCTAGGGAGGGCAAATGTGCTCCCGTCACGATGAATGGGGCTTCGGAAGAAGACAGGAAGGAAGATATCCCGGATGATATGAAAGGTCAACAGCACCTTAGGGAGGAAGGCCGGACGTGGTCACAACCGCCCCTTGTCCTTACGCAACATAGTGTACCGTGGGTTCACTGTGAGAGCCCGAAGCTCGGAGACTTGTCCAGCCGATGCAAGGCGACAAGGAAAAAGCTGTCCCCCAGGACAGGTATCTCAGCGAGCATGTTGTCAGTGGTTCGAATGGAGCAGGCATAAGGCTGCTTATAACCAGGTTGAAGACCCAGGAGTTGGTGGGGCGGTGAACCTGGGGGCATAAATGCCCCAAACCCTTGAGGAACCTAGAAACCACAGCGTGTGAGAATATGAAGCGGCCACTCTCCCTTGGGAGGAAGGTAGAGATGGCTGCCAAGTGCACCCTTAATGATGAACTGCGCCAGGCGCTGCTGTTTGAAGATCATAGGGAATCCCAGAGGAAACAGAATGGAACCTCTGTGGGGGAAACATTGTGTTTCGTAGCAGCAAGAGAAAGACTGCCAGTTGGGCAGAAACGTTAACCGAGTGGAAGGCTTCCTACCACCCAGGAGAATCCTGTAGAACCGAGGCAGAACAATGTAACACGGATTGGTTTAGGCCCACAGCAGGCATGCGGAGATGTGCAGGGATTGCAGGTCTAGGTGGTAAAGTTTGCCGTGACCCAGCGTTATGAGGTCTGGGCAAAGAGGCAGGGGAATCGGTTGGCTACCGACAGGTCTAGCGACATGGTGTACCAGTGCTGCCTGGACCACGCTGGAGCGATCATGATCAGATGCGCTCTGTCCCTGCGGAGTGTTAGCAGGACCTTGCGAACCAGTGGGAGCGGTGGGAAAAAAACGGACGGCAGATGGCTCGTCCATGGCATCAGAAAACAGCCAAGATCGAGTCCTGGGGGAGGCCTTGGCATGAGCAGAACTTCTCTCTCGTTCCGTTCCCGTGAAAGCGAAGTTCCAGAAATGTAATGGCTAACATCCGGAGGAATCCACCACTTGAGAGACCGGAAGGAACTGCTGAGGCGATCCGCCAGAGTGTTCCGGTCCCCAAGAGAAAGGACGCTACCAAGTCCGTCAATTGAGCTGTGCAGGAGACCCAGAGCTGGATAGCTCCCTGCCAAAAAGAGGAGGACCGTGCTCCTCCATGCTTGTTTATGCAACGGGTGTCCGTTGTGTTATCTGTGAACACGGAGACACAAAAGCCTTGTAGGTGCTGCTGAAGCGCCTGGTACACAAGGCAGACTGCTCTCAACTCCCAGACATTGATGTGCAAGGGCAGCTGTTGAGCCAACCAAAGGTCTGGAGTGGGAAACTGACCCAAGTGAGCACCCCAGTCAAGAGATGGGGCGTCCATCATGAGGGACACCGAGGGTGAGGTGGATGGAACAGCACCCCTGCACATGTCAGGGAGGGCGTCGACCCCCAGTCGAGGGAGCCTAGGACGCTCGGGGGGATCAAGGCGACCATGACCATGCTAAAAAAAACAGGAGTACTTGTGGCACCTTAAAGACTAACAAATTTATTTAAGCATGAGCTTTCGTGTCTCTGGCCGGGTGGTACACTGAGGTGAGTCACGATTAAAGTGTACGGAGGCGAAGCCTGGCATGTTCGGTTACGCACGTGCAGGCAGCCATGTGGCCCAGAAAATCTAGGCAAGTTCAAGCCAAAGTTGCCGGGAAGGTCCGTAGACCTTGTACAATGGTTACCAACGCATGAAAGCAAGGCGTAGGTAAGCAGGCTGTGCGATACTGAAGTCCAGAGTGGCCTCAATTAAGTGTATTCCCTGAGCGGGAATCCGGGTGGATTTCGCTATATGGATCCTCAGGCCTAAACGCAGGAATAGGACCTCGTCGACGCCCACGAGTGGTAACGGGCCCCGGTGGCCCCTGGAATGAGCCAATCGTCCAGATACGGAGAACGTGTATCCGACAGTGGCGGAGAGGGCGGCGACTACAGCCAGAGACTGTGAATACACAGGGGGCTGGATAGGTCAGCCAGGAGGACCGTAAACTGGAAATGACGGTTGGCCACAAACCGGAGGTACCTGCTGTGCGGAGGATAAATGGCGACGTGAAAATACGCGCCCTTCACATCGAGGGCGGCATACCAGTCTCTGGGATCCAAGGATGGGAGGACGGTCCCCATGGATACCATGCGGAACTCCAGGTATATCATAACTTGTTGAGCTCCCGCAGGTTTAGGATAGGTCTGAGACCTCCCTTCACCTTGGGGATCAGGAACTAGTGGGGCTAGAACCCTTTGTCCCTTTTGATCATGGAACCTCCTCTATAGCTCCGATGGTGAGGAGCGCCCGCACCTCTTGCAAGAGGAATTGCTTGTGAGAGGGGTCCCTAAGAGGGTCGAGGAGGGATAGGCTTTTGCCCGATTGGTGGTTGGGAGGACCCTGATTTTGGCCCCTTAGGGGTCCCGACCAACGCCTACGACTGCCTCAGCGTCGCCTACTGGCAAAGCCTTGTCTTTGGCTAGACGCAGGGTAAGGGCGGCGAGGCTGGGCGGAAAGGTCGGCGGTGAGACATCGGCATGTACATGCCGAGAGGGAGTGCATAGTGACCTCGCTGACCTTTGGGCCTTGCAGCCTAGGGCCAGTTTTGAGAACAGGCCTTTGTCATTGAAGGACAAGTCCTTCATAGCGTGTAGCAGCTGCGAGGCTTGATAACTGGAGCCATGAAATGCACCTCGTGGCAACACCCGAGGCCAGAGCCGTGGCTGTGGAGTCCGCTACCTCCAACAAGGTGTGGAGGGAAGCTCTCGCCACTCTGAACCCTTTTCCCAGGAGGGCATCAAACTCTTGACGGGAGATCTGAGAACCCGATTCCGTAAAGTCTCCCACTAGATGACAAGGGAGCAGGGGGAAAGACGTACATATAGGTGCCCGTTGCCCCTGGAGGATACCATGCACATGCATTCGACTCCCGTGCCTATGGGCGGGATAGTGGCCACCTGGAGATTCATAGTGAATGCCACCCGTCTCGGGAGGTCCTGATGGGCCCCCAGGCCAATTAGGGGAGGGCCTAAGGAGCACGCTTCTGCCACCGCCTCATCTGGGGAGGAGGGAGACAAAAAGCCGGGGCAAGTGGGTCTTGTGCGGGCTCACGCTCCTGGACGACCTGCTGATCTGGTGGGATGTGGGAATCCAGTGGCAGAACCGGACTCCCTCCGTACCTGTCACCCCTGGCACCCATTGCTCTGACGGAACAGAGCGCGATGGGAGCACAGGTAGCGCGCCCAAGATGTACAGGGCAGCCACTGATGGAGGTCAGGGCCCTGTCCTGGAGCACCCGGAAGACTCTGGTATCCACATCCGAATGGATGGCCATGGAGAAGTTAAAGCCCTGAGCGGAGTCTCCCTCTCCAGCTCATGGCGCTCGACGCGGCACCGGGAATCGGTACCGTGAGGCCTACCGGTACCGGGAGCGAGAATGGGACCTGTGACCGGAGCGATGCTGGGAGGCTGGCCGAGATCTCGAGGCTCGACGCCGGGAGTGGCTACGTGAGTCCAGTGCCTGGAGCAGTGCCGGGAGCTGGATCTGCACCGAGTGTACCAGGTTGGGAAACGGGCCGCTGATCGGTGCCGCGGGTACGACCGGTACCGATATGGGGAAACGGTGCCAGGACCGTGAACGGTGCCGGCACCAGGCTTGACGACAGGACCGAGAACATCTGCGGGACTGCGATCGTGAACGGTGCCACTCTGTGGTGCCGACGCCGGGTGGCATGAGCAAGACAGGCTCGCGATAGAGAATGCAACCCGCACCGGTGGTACCGGGGGTTAAAGCAGCGCAGGTTCTGCCCTTGTCACTAACACCCTTGCTGTGGAAATGTTTCCTGCGTGGAGGGAATAGTGAGCACAACCACAGCTCGCATTGGGGAGCGTTCAGGTGGTGGACTCGACGGCTCCTGCGTGGCCGGAGTCTACGGTGCTGATACTGTCGGTGCCACAGCAGGTACCGGCGCCGGGCAGTGCAACGTAGTAGAGCGCTCGGGCCGCGGAGCAGGCGGCTCAGATGCAGCTTAATCGCAAGCTCGACCACGGTTCGTACTGGGGAGCTTTCCAGCACCGGACTCGACGGCTCTTGCCTGGCTGGAGTTAACGGTGTGGATATCGTCAGTGCCGCGGCAGACATCGGTGCCGGGCGATCCGACTGAGCATCGCGCTCGGCTGCGGAGCAGGCGGCTCGGACACAGCTTCATAGCGAGCTCGACGACGGTCCGTACCGGGGAGCTTTCCAGCACCGGACACGACAGTTCTTACCTGGCTGGAGTTAATGGTGCGGATATCGTCGGTGCCGCGTCAGACATCGGTGCCGGGCGATCCCACTGAGCATAGCGTTCGGCTGTGGAGCAGGCGGCTCGGACGCAGCTTCATAGAGAGCTCGACCATGGACCGTACCGGGGAGCTTTCCAGCACCGGACTCGACGGCTCTTGCTTGGCCGGAGTTAATGGTGCGGATATTGTCGGTGCCGCGGCAGACATCGGTGCCGGGCGATCCGACTGAGCATAGCGCTCGGCTGCGGAGCAGGCGGCTCGGACGCAGCAAGGATATTGTGCCTCTTCATCCTCCAGGCCGAGTGGACGTCGGAGCCAGCGACGGTCGGCGCCGAGAGGCCTTGGCGGTACCGGCGATCCGGTGCCGAGGGAGCGCTCCTTGAAGATTAACCAGCACTCGGTGCCGAGAGCGGAGGAGCAAGAGCTGCCTCCCTCAGGAGCTGTTTGAGATGAAAGTCCCGCTCCCCTTTGATCTCGGATTAAAGGCCTCACAAATGCGGCACTTATCTATGAGGTGAGATTCCTCGAGGCACGTCTACACTACGCGTTTAAACCGGTTTTAGGAGCGTAAAACCGATTTAACGCCACACCCGTCCACACTAAGAGGCCCTTTATATCGGTATAAAGGGCTCTTTAAACCGGTTTCTGTACTCCTCCCTAACGAGAGGAGTAGCGCTAATATCGGTATTACCATATCGGATTGGGGTTAGTGTGGCCGCAGATCGACGGTATTGGCCTCCGGGCGGTATCCCACAGTGCACCACTGACCGCTCTGGACAGCAATCTCAACTCGGATGCAGTGGCCAGGTAGACAGGAAAAGCCCCGCGAACTTTTGAATATTTCCTGTTTGCCCAGCGTGGAGCTCCGATCAGCACGGGTGGTGATGCTGTTAAAAATCAAAATAAAGAAAGAGCTCCCGCATGGACGATGCGGACGTGATCGCTGTAAGGGCAGGCAAATCTGTTCTATCAGCACTCCGTTACAGAAGACGAAATTCAAAATCATTTTTTAAATATCTCCAGACAGATGCCATAGCAGGGACTCAGCGCACTGCTGCGTGACAAGCGTAACGGAAAGCCAAAGAATCAAATGGACGCTCATGGACTGGAGGACTCAAGCTATCCCACAGTTCCTGCAGTCTCTGAAAAGCATTTGCATTCTTGGCTGAGCTCCAAATGCTTCTAGGGTCAAAAACAGTGTCCGCGGTGGGTCAGGGCATAGCTAGGCAATTTACGCACCCCCCCACCCACCCCCAGAAGTGAAAGGGAAAACAATCCTCTCTTGACTCTTTTACATGTCACCCTATCTTTACTGAATGCTGCAGATAGACGCGATGGTGCAGCACTCAACACCAACATCCTTGCTCCCCCCACGCTATGGATGGCTGATGGTACAAAATGACTGGTACCCGTCCTCATCATCAGCCTATTGGCACATGGGGCAGTGCAAAAGGACTGGTAACCATGCTGACTAGCATCTGTTAGGTCGATCAAGGGCGCCTGGTCCTAATTTTTCCTGGTAGATGGTACAGTATGGCTGATAACCATCGTCATCATAGCAACAGGGGGCTGAGCTCCATCAGCCCCCACCCTTCATGTGTAAAGAAAAGATTCAATTGCCCCTGAACTAGCAGAGGGATGCTGGGCTCCTCTCCTACACACTCCTTACTGTCCTGTCTGGACTATCATAGCAGCTGGAGGCTGCCTTCCACTCATATCTCACTAACAAGTCACTGCGTCTTATTCCTGCATTCTTTATTACTTCATCACACAAGTGGGGGGACAATGCTACGGTAGCCCAGGAAGGCTGAGGGAAGAACGGAATCAACAGGTGGGGTTGTTGCAGGAGCACCCCCCGTGAATAGAATACAGCTCATAATTTCTGCAGGATCTGACACAGAGCAGCTGTGCTCTCTGGTTCTCTGATACAGTGGTTCTCTAGTACACTTGCCCATATTCTAGGCAGGAATGATTCTATTTTTAGATACCAAAAAGGAGGGAATGACTCAGGGAGTCATTCCCAATTTTGGCTTTTGCGCCCCTGGCTAAGAGCAGCCAGGGGCACTTATGACAGCAGCAAATGGAAAAGTGCAAAAGGACTGGTAGCCACGATCATCTTATTACCAATTTATGGTATGGTAGATGGTACAATATGGCTGATAACCATCTCTGCTATCATGCAAAAGCAAAAGCATGCTGCTGTGTAGCGCTGCTGAATCGCCTCTGTGAGCGGCATCTATTACACATACGGTGACAGTCACAAAAGGCGAAACAGGCTCCATGATTGCCATGCTATGGCATCTTCCAGGGCAATCCAGGGAAAAAAGGCATGAAATGCTTGTCTGCCGTTGTTTTCCCAGCGGAAGGAGTGACTGACGACATTTACCCAGAACCACCCGCGACAATGATTTTTGCCGCATCAGGCACTGGGATCTCAACCCGGAAATTCAAAGGGGCGGGGGAGGCTGCGGGAACTATGGGATAGCTACGGAATAGCTACCCACAGTGCAATGCTCCAGAAATCGACGCTAGCCTCGGACCGTGGACGCACACCACCGATTTAATGTGTTTAGTGTGGCCGCGCACACTCGATTTTATACAATCTGTTTTGTTAAACCGGTTTATGTAAATTCGGAATAATCCCGTAGTGTAGACGTACCCTTAGGAGAGGATCTCTTGTCGGCATCGGCTTGTGGCCGGCCGAGCATTATAAAACCCTGTGGACCGGGCATCGGACCCGGCACCGGGTGAGGGGAAGGGGATAAACCCCGAACCCCTGTGAAATAAATACTATACTACAAACAAATAAGGTTAACTACAACTATAAACATCTGAACTATATACTTAACGAGAAAAACTACGAGTAGCTAGGGAAGTGGAGGTCAGCTAAGCCGCGCTCCACTGTTCCAACGACCGACACGGGCGGTAAGAAGGAACTGAGGAGTGGGTGGGTCGGCTGGTGTATATATCCGGCGCCATGGTGGCGCCACTCCAGGGGGCGCCCAGCCGACCCACTGAGTTGCTAGGGTAAAAGTCTTCCGACGAACGTGCACGCGGCACACACACACCTACATGGAATGGATATGAGCAATCACTCGAAGAAGAACAGAAGTCTTGCCACATATAGCTTTTCACTTAAGCCAGTAATTCCCAAACTTTTGAAAGCTGAGTCCCCTGGAGGAAAACGAAACCAACTGTGCCCCATCTTCTGCTTCACCATGTGTTGTTAAAAGTCCTTCCCTTATTTTAGATCTCTCTAATATACTTCCTCTCATTTCTTATTTGTATTGATTAGTAGAGAAATAGATAACATTGTTGACATTTAAAGTGTCATCACTGGCACCTGAGTTAGCACCCGTTGAAATAAATGGGGCAATTAACACTCAGAGCTATTGTTTCTGGCTGTTTGCAAGCTCAGGCAGATGTCTGCACTGGATACTTTCATTTCATGTTTTCTCTGCAACTGTAACAGATTTTAAAAAATAACCAACATTCTTGGCTTTTATTCTTGAGAACAATTGAGAGGTTTGTCCAGCATGAGGTCATCCTTCAACAAGTCCTTTATGTCAGGTGCAGTGCCCCCCTCCCACACTTTGGGAAACACTGAAGAAGGCTCAATTATCAAACAATAAAATATAAGACATCACTTACTTAAAAGCTAACTACTTTTAAAATTTCATTATGGCAAACAAAATACCTTGCCAGGAATACTGATTTGTGTAACCTGTGCACCAAAAGAATACACAAAGAAATCATGTATACATACATGCATATTTATGGATTTAATGGTACTTAAATATTTGTCATTTTATATAATATGTTTGCTCTTTAAAGAATTGGTCATTCCTGTGTTTCAATGTGGAAACCAACCTTTGCACTGAATTTAAAGTAAAGCATACAACTCAAGTGTTAATTAGTTCCGTACGTGCCTTTGGACATATAGTATATATTTAGTTAAGGGGATGGCTCTGCAGTGTGGTACAGTTGGCAGGGTACTTATCAGGGAGTCAGAATATTGGGGTTCTTTCTCTGATGCTGCCACTGGCCTGCTGTCTGACCTTAGGCAAGTTATTACACCTTTCTGCGCCTCAGTTTCACCATTTGTAAAATACTTGCCTTCCTATGTAAATCACTAAGACATCAAGAGGAAAAGTGATATATAGTGCTGACCCAGCGAAGCACTCAAACACATTCTTAACTTTAAGGATGTGTTTAGTTGCACTGATTTCAAGTCATGTGCTTAAATACTTAGCTTGAAGGAGGCCTATAAGAACTAAGTATTATCACCATGATATGGCTGTACTGCCTGTATATGGGGCTATGTTGAAAAGGTAGGAAATCAGATGTTCTGTTGGATGCAACTCAAGGACATTTACTTACATGCAATTTTTTTAAAAGTGTAAAATCATTAAATTTAGGGTTGTCAACTTTCTAATCGCACAAAACCGAACATTGTCAACCTGCCCCTCCTCTGAGGCCCCACCCCTACACTGCCCCTTCGCTGAGGTCCTGCCCCCCTGCTCACTCCATCCCCCCTCCCTCTGTCATTCACTCTCCCCCATCCTTGCTCATTTTCACCAGGCTGGGCCTGGGGGGTGGGGTGCAGGAGGGAGTGAGGGCTCCAGCTTGGGGTGCAGGCTCTGGGGTGGGGCCAGAAATAAGGGGTTCAGGGTGTGGGAGGGGGCTCCAGGCTGGGGCAGAGGATTGGGGTTCAGGCTCTGGGATGAAGGGTTTGGGGTGCAGAAGGGGGCTCTGGGCTGAGGGGTGGAGCCAAGGGGTTCGGAGTTGGGGAGGAGGCTCTGGGCTCAGGCAGGGAGTTGGTGTGTGGGAGGGGGTACAGCCTCTGGTCTGGCGTGTGTGGATTCTGGGGTGGAGCCAGAAATGAGGGGTTCAGGGTGTGGGAGGGGGCTCAGAGCTTGGGCAGGGAGTTGGAGTGTGGGAGGGGGTGCGGGCTCCGGACAGCGCTTACCTCGAGGGGCTCCCCAGAAGCAGCACAGGGGTGGCTAGGCGGCTTTGTGCAGTACGCACTGCCTCCACCCACAGGTGGTGCCATCGCAGCTTTCATTGGCTGCAGTTCCCAGCCAATGGGAGCTGCAAAGCTGGCGCACAGAGTGGGGGCAGCGCACGAAGCTCCCCTGGCCGCCCCTACGCCTCGGAGCCAGAGGGACATGCCGCCGCTTCTGGGAGCTTCAGGGAGCCTGCCAACTTCAGCAACCAGACTGTTAAGGGCCCAGTCGAAAACCGAACACCGGGCAACCCTAGTTAAATTTACAGTGTAATTCCTTATAAAGCAAAATATGTACCCACATGCTTTGCACTTCTATTTTGGATAAATCAGTGCTTTCAGTTTTGATAGCTATTAGTTCATTTAAAATCATAAGTACAAAAATGCCCCACAAAAAGCTGTAAGAAAAAAGGGACTAAAGGTAGGACATGAAATAACCATCAGAGCTGAGTACAGTAGTTTAAACACAGTTTTTTTGTGCTGTTTTTCATTTGTTGTCAATTATTACAATAACAGCTTGCTGCTGTTGAGAAAATCTGGGTATGATGACATATTTTTCTCATTGGCACGTAGAGCTGTGGCAAATCTGACAGAGTTAAATACTCTCATTGTGCCTATTTCTGCATCTTGGGGGATTCTGTGAACATACAGCCTGTCGAGTTGGACAGTTTATTTTTTGAACTTTCCAGACATCCTAACATTTTTAAGTGAGTTTTAAAGTGTGTTTTATGTTCCCAGATTGCAACTAAAGCAGAACTCAAATGGCTGAAGTCACCTTGTATGATTTCAGTTTTCCTGACTGGCTGAGCCTACCCCATATACCTTAGATGGGTCACCAGATGCCTTTTAGCTCTATTTAATAGGGTGTGGCTGCATTTTGTGAGAAAATGCATTTTGTGAGCAAAATCTAGGCCTGGATTTTCAGAGGGCTGACCACCAACATCTCCCATTGGGCTTCAAATGAAGTGGAGAGCGCTCAGCACTTTTGAAAATCAGGCTCCTAGTGTCTGAACCCCAGGAGATGGCCTAGATCTGCACTGCTTCCTAAGGCAGTGGGTATGGAGAAGTCATCTTATTGCCCGTATGTTCCAAAGATCATCCTGGAGTTAAGTATTGGAGCCCCTGTCTGACAGCTTGATAACAGTTTGATAAATTTATGAATGGGATTATATGAAAAGATTACCTGCATTAGCAGAGGACCAGACCTGATGATCCAGAAAGTCCCTTCCAGTCATATGTTATTATGTTCTTTAGCACCCAGAAAACACCCGAAATGGAAGACACAAGTCCTGCCCCAAACTTTTGTGTACTCTTCTGCATCGTTAACAACTATGTTCCACTCAGCAGTTGACTGGATTTCTTTGGTGGGTGAGATGATCTCTTCTATCCCACCCCTACCTGACTGGCGTGCACAGAGAGAGACTTACATAATGAATGAGCTTTGAGATCATCAAATGAAAGATACTTGAAAAGCAGATTTTTTTTTAATCTAATCACATTGGAAAAAATCTCATTCCTAGACAAAGGGTAACAAAGACTGTAAATGTAGCTTTATAGATTGGGATTTTCAAAGGAGGCTAACGGAATTAGATTCCCAAATCCCAGTGAATTTCAATGGGAACTGACAGTACGTCTACACTTACCTGCCGGTTCGACGCGGAGAGTAGTTCGAACTCCGGAAGCGCCGCGGTCGACTCCAGTACTCCACCTCGGCAAAAGGAGTTGGTGGAGTCGACGGGGGAGCCGCGGAGTTCGACCCCGCCGCGTCTGGATGGGTGAGTTGTTCGAATTAGGGTACTTCGAATTCAGCTACGCTATTCACGTAGCTGAATTTGCGTACCCTAATTCGACCCCCGCCCTTAGTGTAGACCTGCCCTGAGTGTCTAATTTTCTTTGGCTCCTTGGAGAATCGAGACAGAGAATTTCTAAATGATATGTATTTTTCATTGAAAATGTGTCCTATACTGTAAAATACAATATGCTGTACATGAGACGTCTGTTGAAAGAACATTACATTATAACTTGGGCTATGATTTTATCATGGAGGTAACAATGGTCACAGAAATCGTGAATTTGAATAACATTAGTAAACTTTGAAAGCAGCTGTAAAACCATATTTCATTAGGCCCCCAGATTGAGTGGCGCTGTAACCTGGCGTATGGAGCTGAAGAGCCACTTAGGTTTGGCCCATCCACCCCGCTGTAAATGGAGGCAGAGGGGCAGTCAGGCCAAACCTGAGTGGTGCTGCGACCCTATGTACCAGGTTGTAACACCTGGAGTGGGGAACCAGGCCCAGCCCCATGGGAGAGGAGCCATTGCTATGGAATGACCACAGGGTTGGGCCTGTTCTCCAACTTCCCCTCCCCAGGCCATCAGTACCTGACTATATGCTTGTGTATGTTGCTGTCATGAAAACTACATTATTTGTTGACTTTTCCGTGACATCACTTTTCCCATAGCTCTGCAGTGAAACTTACTAGAAATTTCCATGTTAGAATTGTAGTCTTAATTATAACCCAGTTGGAAACTTTCACTTTATATCCCCATCTCCCTTATCTACTCACAGGTTAAACGCTACATTTGGCTGATGCTGATAATTGAAGGCACGGTCATGTATATTGCAGTGGTTCAGTTTATATTCATCTTTAGGTCAAAAAGAATTCACAAGGAGCATTTCTAATCATCTAAAATTAGCTACTTGTCATTTTCTTACAGTCAGTTGCTCCACTGAAGCCAGCCTGATGGTTAGATAACAGCATGTTCCATTATCCAGGCTCAGCTAAGAAGCTGCATGTATGATATATTGCATGTATTATTTCCCTCAGATGCTGATTCAACAGCTTTGAATTTAATTCAAAAGTTAAGGTAGCCCATGATGTGTATGTGAGAAAAAGAGGCAGCAAATCCCTATAATTCACCTTGTCAACATTTCAAACTTAGATGCCTAAAGCTAGGCAGTTAGGATGGGATTTTCAAAAGCACCTAAGTTTAGGAGCACAAGTCCCCTGGTGCTTTTGAAAAATCTCACCCTTAAATCCATATTTAGGCACCTATATGACTTCATATTCTAAAGAGCTGAGCACCTACAAACTCCCACTAACATCAGTGACAGCTGCAAATGCTGGGGCAGCTTTAAAAAACACTTCAGTGGCACTGGCACTGCTCACGTGAGTAAAGTTATATGTGTATTTAAGGGATTGCAGCATCAGGGCCTTACTTAGATTACTAAATATGGATTCAGATACTTAAATTATAGAAACTCAATTTTGCAAATGTGGGCTTATCATAAGGGAAATTGAATTGTGTCGTAATAGTGCTCTCCTAGTACATTTTCTTCATGAATAATTTTATTCAAAATATCTAAAGGTTTAAATGAAAGTTCTTTAAAGAAAATTTTTTATTAGGGAATATAATAAAATCTTACAGGTCTTTCATCTATTACAATAAATGTTGACAATCTTATTTACATTAACTCGTGTTTTCATTTTTTGCTCTTATATTAACAAAAATTTAAATCTTAATTTCAGAAGACAACATTTACAGCAGTGTAAGTTACTTTCACTCTAAACACCTCTCCGTCAGTTACATTTCAGAGTTCAGACCAATAACTGCAGCAAAGCAAAATGAAGGGAAATAAAACTCCCACATTCGCTCTACATCAATATCTAGCCTATGCAGCCAACTATTTTCTATTTATCCCTTTTGCATTCCAAACCGAGCACTGTCTGTTTATCTACTTCATATTAATGAATTATAAATATCCTTGATAATTAAAAGCTGGTATTTACAGTCTTTGCTACGCAAGTGCACAATAAATGTGTGATACAAAGCTGTTGCTCTGTATTACAGGCAAAGTACAGAGCTCTCTTGGTCTTTTGGCAGCATTTCAAGAAATCTTGGGACAAGAACTTAACAGCTCCACTCTTAAGACATGGCAACATCATATTAACCCCAGAGATGTTGTTTAACTGTCTTTAATTTCAAATCACTTAAGCAATAGAAATCACCTACCTTTAAGGTCTGATTCAGCAATTACTTATTATCCAGTCTGTGCTTCCTATCATGACTTTAATTAGACTATTTATAGCAGTAAATGGTGGGATCAGTAGTATTTATAGGTTAGGGCACCTATTTAAGATCAGATATTTTCATCCTTATGCACGCTTATTAGCACCTTACTCTAAGTAGACCCCTGGGGCAAGCTGAGTAGCTCCTTATGCTGGACAGAGGCTCCCTGAAATCAGTGGGATGGTCCACAGGGTAAGATAGTACTCAACACCAGTAGGGGGGTGGGGCAGAATATGGGCTTTAGCTAAGTCCTGATCTGGTATTCCCTAATTAGGAACAACTCCTGCTGACTTCAATGCTGTTATTCAGGATTTACATCAACACAACCAAGTGTCTCTAGCCTCTGTTTGCCAGAAGCTAGGAACAGGCGACCGGAGATGGACCTGTTCTGTTCATTCCCTCTGAATGAACACTGGCCACTGTCGAAAGACAGGATACTGGGCTAGATGGACCGTTAGTCTGACCCAGTATGGATGTTCTTATGTAGAATTTGGCCCATTAGTTTGATAATACCACAAACACTACTCTTAAGCCGTGACATAATTCATAAGTAAATACATTTTAACATAAAGCTGAACTAGGGACAGAAACAGCAATAAGAATCATGCAGCACTATGGCACATGCACTGCACTGGATCACTGCCACATCTAAGGTGTAATGATGAAGCAGCAAAATCTCCTCATGCCTTTAATGATCCATGAAATGCATTAATCCAGAACAACACTCATCCCGGTATGTTTCTTGCAGAAATTAAAAATCTCTGGTGTATCGGTGAGCCCCCATTTTGTTTATTTTTAGAATCCTAAAGGAGCTTGTCAGCTTCTCTAAAAGTCAACATTTAAAAAAATATATAGAAATTATGTATTTTTCATAATGTAACAGATCCTGAGATCCTACCTGAGCCCTTACCGCAAGTAAAACTCCCATTGACCGTCTCCTGATATTGAGGCATTTTCTATTATTACTAATACTACTATGTTTTAGATTTTTCACTCTCATTACCTGATTTAACAATCACACAAATTATCTTTTCTTAAATGTCTTCTTCCACCCTTCTCCTCTGTATCAGGATTTTCCTTCCGGTCATGGCTTGTCTATTTAAATAAGACTACCTTAGCCACAAATACAAATTAAAATACTCTCTGTTAACAGTGCCCTTTTCCCTTGTAGAGAAAGTCCTTCATGGTTGCATTTAAGTTTGTCTCAGCCATTATAGTGCCATGACAAATGTTTCATTTGTTTTATTTAGGGTTGTTTCAGATGAAATTCAAATTCAGTTTAGTTATTACTCGTAGGATCCTAAGACTGACTCCTCCTCCTTTGGGTTCTAAGATGAGGAGTGGAAGCTAGGGAGATATGGCTCCCATCTCCCTCCCAGCAATTGTATCTTCTTGCCCAGTCCTTCTCCAGTTTTCCCTCTCCTGGAGAGGTCCTCCCCTGCCATTCCTGCCACTCAGGAGCACCAAAGTAACATCACACCTCCAACAAGCCAATGGGTTCATGTTGTTGGCACTGCTCATGTTACCAGATCCTTGCTGGTTCTACCTCACTCCATGCCAGTCCTGCCTCCTCTCTGGATTCTGTAGGAGTAAGCAGGGAGGAACCAGATATCAGAGGAAAGCTGATCATGCTGGGAGAGCAGTCTGAGATGGAGGGAAGGTTCCCAGCAAGGAAAGGGTAGGGCCAGCTATGATCAGGGCTGCCCAGGGGGGGCAGGGCAAGTGGGGCAATTTGCCCTGGGCTCCGCAGGGGCCCCCACGAGAATGGCTGAGGCTCCCTCCCCGGCCCCACCTGACCCCGTCTCTGCCCCTCTCCTGGAGCCTCAGCGTATCCAGCAGCTTCCCTCAACAGCTGCAGCGTGGCTCCGGTGGGGCCTGAGCCCCGCCCCGCTCAGAGCCGCGTGGTGAGGGGGTGGGGCTGTGAGCTCCAGGCTGAGCGGAGGGAGCTGAGCTCGGCCTGGAGCTCGCAGCCCCTCCCCACCACCACGCGGCTCTGAGCGGGGCAGAGCTCAGGCCCCACCGGAGCCATGCTGCAGCTGTCGAGGAACGGTCCTGGATGGGCTGAAGCTCCGGGTGAGGGGGGAGCCGGGGGTAAGGGGCCAGGGCCAGAGGGGTTGGCTAAGGGGCAGGGAGTGCTGGGGATAGGGAGGGAGCAGAGGTTGGGGGGTGGTCAGGGGACAGGGAATGGGGGAGGTTGGATTGTGGGTATTCCGGGAGTCTGTCAGGACTCAGCGAGGGGGTGGATAGGGGTCGGGGCAGTCATGGGTCAGGGAGCAGGGGTGGGGTCCAGGGGTGGGGGGTGGGGGGTGGGGTCTCTGGGGGATGGTGAGGGGACAAGGAGCAGGATGGGTCTGGGATTCTGAGGGGGGCAGTCAGGGGGCAGGAAGTGGGTGGAGGTTGGATAGGGGGCAGGGCCAGGCTGTTTGGGAGGCAGAGCCTTCCCTACCCTAAAGCTCATTCAGCAGTTTGAGGCTTGCTGTTAGAGCCAAGCTGTTAGCTTTTCCATTAGGGCTACCATCCCTTTCACTTCTCAAATGCCAAATTATAGTCTATATTTAATTTCAGTGCCATAGAGAGATTCATGTCAGAGGAGGGTAGCTTCATTTAAAATTAGCCGCTGAGGGAGGGATCACATGAGAAGAGCAATATCCTTCCCAACCCTACCAAGGGAGACCCCCCCCACCCCCACATTCCCTGAGGCTCCAGAAGGGTTAATTCAGTGGTTCTCAAACTTTTATACTGATGACCCCTTTCACATAGCAAACCTCTGAGTGCGACCCCCCCTTATAAATTGAAAACACTTTTTTTATATATTTAACACTATTATAAATGCTGGAGGCAAAGCGGGGTTTGAGGTGGAGGCTGACAGCTCACGACCCCCAGTAATAACCTCGTGACCCCCTGAGGGGTCCTGACCCCCAGTTTGAGAACCCCTGGGTTAATTTAATTTTAGCACCCCTGTGTCCATTCACATGCATGTGCTATTTTGAGCATTTCAGTTTTCACAACATAGGCTCATCCCAGATTCTGGAACAAGCTCAAATGCTCAGTTCGTGGAGTATGTATATAAACTATACTAAAGACAAACCCACAGTAACCGTCTCCAGTTTGTGAGGGACCTCATGGAGCCAGTCTCTAGGAAACAGATAAATGCATGGAGGTTAAGTCCATTAATGGCTATTAGCCAGCATGGGTAAGGAATGGTGTCCCTAGCCTCTGTTTGTCAGAGGGTGGAGATGGATGGCAGGAGAGAGATCACTTGATAATTACCTGATAGGTTTACTCCCTCTGGGGCACTTGGCATTGGCCATTGTCGGTAGACAGGATACTGGGCTGGATGGACCTTTGGTTTGACCCAGTATGGCTGTTCTTATATTCTAAGCTAAATGAACCCAAAGTTATGGAGACAGATATGAGTCAAGGAAGCCAGCAGATTATCAGAAACCTGGAAAAATCTCTGACTGGATGGGCTCAGGCGTTTGGTCACAAGCTGAGGTGGTTCAAAAGTTTTGGATTTTTTTTAAGCAGAATTTTTTTATTGTTTCTTTAAACAATCAAACACAGCAAGCAGCAAATATTTGGCCACACACTTCTGAAACCCTAAATCATATTCAGGTTTTGGCAGACTAATTTCAGCTTTTCAATTAAAAAAACCACAACAAATTTTGAAGGAAAGCAGATGTTGTCCGTGATTTTTTTCTGCTTTTTAAAAACCCGTAGTTTTCGATCCAGAAAAAGTTTTGACGGAAAATATTTGTCCAACCCTTTTAATGAGCTTTAGTGCCTTTTAGCACTAGCTGATGCTGAGAACCAGTGATAGCTTGTAAAGAAGTTTTCTCAAAACTGGGTTTGTGCCGAGATGCAAACGGTTTATTTTTCCCAGGGCCGCCCGTTGGGGGGGGAGCAAGTGGGGCAATTTGCGCCGGGCCCCGCAGGGACCCCCACGAGAATATAGTATTGTATAGTATTGCAATTTTTTTTATGGAAGGGGCCCCCAAAATTGCTTTGCTCCAGGCCCCCTGAATCCTCTGGGCGGTCCTGGCTATGATTCACTTTAGGAAAGAGACCTGATCCAGCCATGCTCCCAACCCTTCCTTAAACAGCTCCTCTTTAGACCTAGTAGCCCTGTTCTCTCCATGCAGGATCCTGGACATTCGTTGAAGAATATAACATACTGGGGTTAGTAAATGCTCCAAATATTCATGTAAGATATCTGAGAGAATGAGAGTAGAAAGAAGGAAAGGGCAGTGTCCCAGCACCATCACTAGTAAGTTTTTGGGTTTTTTTAAATGAAAAACTGTTAGAGAGATCCCTGCACAAAATACAATATACCCGAACAACACATATTGCAGCTAGGGGCCGTATTGTGTTCTCCATCACACCATTATATATCCTGAATAACCCCCAGGAAGTCAATGGAACTACTTTGGATTAAAGCAAGAGCAAAACTGAGCCCAGGTTTTTGTCTAAGAAATTTCCATTTGGTTTTGTTCTCTCACACACTGTGTGCTGAAAAAGCAAAATGAAGAATATTATTGCAGAATTATTATATCTATCATAAATTTTATAAATTACCTATATGAATAGCTGTGAGCCAAAGTCCTTCAGGGACTGTCATAAATCCACAAGCTCTCCCTGAGTCCTAGATTTAGTATTTGGATCTTTGAATTAGCTGAAAGAAATGTAAAAACTCCTGCAGAGACAGAGCTCCCTCTTGGCCACACATCTACACAAGCTTTTTGCAACAATAATTCCAACCTGAACTTGACAATAACTTGCATCTAACAATTTTCCTCCAAATATACATCTTTCAGGTGGTATTAGGAATTTCCTCCCAAAAAACTATGGATGGAAGACCCATCATGCTCTAAAATTCTCTTCCTTCAAGGCATCTCCTATATGTTTAGATCAGTCCAAGATAATGCCAAAATTAAGGATTCACAAGAATTTTTAAGGTATTCAAACATTTTGGATTCTCATCTACTTGCTTAATTTTTCCTGTAGCCTACCCCATAGACAACCCTTTTCTAAAATGCTGGAGGGAACTCTGGGTAGCATTAAAATAATATTTGCCTCAGGGCGACCTGTCACTTTGGTCTCTTGTACCGAAAGGTGGCAGCCCTTGTACTCCCCGGAGTGTAAGACCTGCTGCAAATCAGTGCTGCCTGAGGTAAGTAGCATGCAGGTAGGGGATAGGGTTCATGGCCCTGTCCCCTCCCATACTAAACAGTTGAACAGGCTGAATATGAAGGGGAAATGGCTGCTGCTTGAGCCAGCCAATGAATGCTGGTTGCCCTAAAGTCCTAGGCCAAATATACCAATAGAATGGTATGCACCATTCCAAAAAAAAATACCTTTATAGATCAATACAAATATATGACTTTAAATCACTTTGCTACCTTTTTCTCATAGAGGAAAATATTGCATCAGTTTGTGATGATTACACACATTTTTAAGGATATCATCATCTGAGTTTACTTGCTGCAATAACAGGTGCAAACTTTTGAGAAGCATTTGTGGTTTACCACAAAAAGTAGATGCAAGTTAAACTTTTAAATTTTAATTAATTGTGGAAAATGCTTTTGTGGCTGGGAAAGGGCCCAGTGGATCTTACTGAAGTAGGTACAAACCACTCGTTTATCACAGTCAATAACTTCTAACTTCTAAGTAGTTCTTGGAGACTACTTTGACAGATAGGACTGGGAAAGGACAGAAGAGTGGAGCAGTGCATCATCTTAATACATAGCTTAATAAAACAATATTCTAATAGCTGATCCTATAGGTTACAACTCTTGGTGCACATACTTAACTCTCATTAATGTGAATGGGAGTTACACATGTAATCGATTGAAGAATATATCTTCTGTAACTGAGGGTATGTCTACACTATGAAATTAGGTCGAATTTATAGAAGCTCGTTTTTTTAGAAATCGTTTTTATACAGTCGATTGTGTGTGTTCGCACACAAAATGCTCTGAGTGCATTAAGTCGGCGGACTGTGTTCACAGTACTGAGGCTGCGTTGCACTGTGGGTACCTATCCCACAGTTCCCGCAGTCTCCGCTGCCCATTGGAATTCTGGGTTGAGATCCCAATGCCTGATGAGGCAAAAACAGTGTCGCTGGTGGCTCTGGGTACATCATCAGGCCCCCCCTCACTCACTCCCTCCGTGAAAGCAACGGCAGACAATGGTTTTGTGCCTTTTTTCCTGGGTTACCTGAGCAGACGCCATACCACGGCAAGCATGGAGCCCGCTTAGCTCACCGTCACCATACGTCTCCTCGGTGCTGGCAGACGTGGGACTGCATTGCTACACAGCAGCAGCTCATTGCCTTTTGGCAGCAGACGGTGCATTACGATGGGTAGCCATCGTCGTCGTACTCCTTGGTGTTCTTTTAGCCGACCTTGGTGAGGTCAGTCAGGGGTGCCTGGGCAGACATGGGAGTGACTCAGGCAGGTCAATCCCATCTTCTGCCAAGCACTCAGGAGATGACGATGGCTAGCAATCATACTGCACTGTCTTCTGCCGAGCACCCAGGAGATGACGTTGGCTAGCAATCGTAATGCAGCATCTTCTGCTGAGCACCCAGGAGATGACGATGGCTAACAATCATACTGCACCGTCAGCTCCCAGCCTACAGTGTAAAAGATAGATGGAGTGGATCAAAACAAGAAATTGACCCGGCAATGTGCACATCATGCTGATGAGCTCTGCATGAGCTCTGCATGGTCACCTGTGCTGATCAGCTCGCCATGTTGTCCAAACAGGAAATGAAATTCAAAAGTTCGCAGGCCTTTTCCTGTCTACCTGGCCAGTGCATCTGAGTTGAGAGCGCTGTCCAGCGCAGTCACAATGGAGCACTCTGGGATAGCTCCCGGAGGCCAATACCATCAAATTGCGTCCACACTACCCCAAATTCGACCCGGCAAGGCCGATTTCAGCGCTAATCCCCTCATCGGAGATGGAGTAAAGAAATCAATTTAAAGAACCCGTTAAGTCGAAAAAAAGGGCTTTGTTGTGTAGACGGGTCCAGGCTTAAATCCAGGCTTAAATCCAGGCTTAAATCTAGTAACACTGCTAAATTCGACCTAAAATCATAGTGTAGACCAGGCCTGAATCTCCTTTGTAATGAAAGTAGATAGATGTTACAATACATACTTTAATATATCTCCATATTTAAAAATCAGGCAGTGAAACCCCCCTCCCTGCTCACACTGGTAAGTAGTTCCTTACGTGAGTAGCCCCACGGGTTTTAATGAGCTTATTTGTGCATCTAAATGCTGACTAGTGTAAGAAGTTGACAGCTAGGCTCAAAGTGAGGATGCCAAAGCCCAGTGGGAACCAGACAATATGGTCATTATCAGATGCTCCTGTTGACCACAGTATGTAGGAAAAAGCCTCACCTTTTCACATGCATAGTGCCATGACTGACCTCATTTTAATCTCAGGTTGTGTATGAGTTTAGAGCATTATAATTATGATCCTGTTATTGTGATTGCTCAGATGACTTTCCACTAGCTTCCCATTTAGCATAGTATGTGAAAGGCTGGCAAAGGAAATGCGATTAAGATCTGAAGCTCTGCTTGCCAGCAGAACTAAAGTGCAGAAGATTCCTATCATAAACAGTAACTGAAAGAATGACGAGCACTCAGGGCTTTCATCAGGAAATGAGAATGCAGGACTCCTTCCATATCTGTCAGAATCCCAAAGAAGAATGGAGGAGAGAAATTCAATCCATCTGTACAGATTGTCTTTTGTGGTATAACCACCATGCGCACCTTTAAAAATATTAAAATACTGATCAAGGAGGAGTCAATGGTGGACAGCCTGAGATGGGAGCGAGTTGAGACATTAGATGACAATCAGAGATGCACGAACAGGCAAATTTTCTCTGAGCTTTTGCAAAGACCCCAGTTCTTTCCGATGCATATCAGGGGAAAAAAAATTCTTTACTCTCTGTTTCCCCCCTCCCCGCCAATTCCTTAAAGGGCTAATGACTTCATGCTGGTAGGTATCTGGACTCGATTTATTTGTTCGACAGGACCTCTGTGCGAATGCCTAATAAAAAATGTCATTCTGCAAAATGTTTTTACAGTATGCCGTAACTGTAACAGAACTGTCTGTTCCTAGGTGTGTGTTTGGAGGGGGGCGGGGGTTGTTGGGGGAGGGAATTCCCCCCTTGACCAGTTCTAGTTGTCTGCCATTTTGCCACCTTCCAGCATCTCTTAAGTACTTATTATGGAGATTATGAAGAATCTTTTCTGCTGCATCCATTGGCAGCAAGGGCCCAAAATAAATGATGAGGTTGTTGCTTGCAAATTCTCTCTAACACACATGCATGATCCTCAGCAGGTTGATCAAGTGAAAAACGGACACTCTGATCAGGGATGCCACTAGGGAGCATTCTGATGGGGGACAGGGGAGGTCGGTGAGGAAGTGCGAAGTAAAGGGGGCATTGCCATTCCTTCTCACAGCTTGTCCCCATTTCAGAATTAAAAGCTAGGACCCTTTACAGTAAAGGGAAGAGTGGGAGAGAATATTATTTATTACTCTGTCACCCCTTCACCATTCTTGCCAATTCCCAAGTTCTCCTGCAGTCTACCTCTGATCCTACCACCCCTTGGACATACACATCTGTTAACCGACAGCCTCACTGGCCAGCTCACTCCATTCCCCTCTGCACTCAACCTGCCAACCCAGCCCATCCACATGTCCAGTCCTGAACCTCCCCAATCCCCTCAGATCCCTCTGGCGCAGCACACTCACCAGCACAGAAATACCTGGCCACACATCACCCTTTGGACTGGTGACCCATTCACCTTCCTCCTTAGTCTTTTCAAACATCAGAATGCTCCCCCACCCAACATCCTCAGACTCAGAACACTCCTCCCCTCTCCCCTGCCCTTCCACAAAACCCATCCCCAGGCTCAGAGCTCCTTCCCTACCCATGTGACACCCACCAAACTCAGAAGCTCACCTCCCCCAGCTCAGAATTCTTGCTCTTGTTGCTGGGTCTGAAAATTCAAGAGCAGAGGCAGCAAGGAGCATGTGCATATGATCTCAAATTGCTCCAAATTCTGTATCCACCCTTTGTGCCTCCTCTTTTCTGCTGCCTGGGCCATATATGCTACAGGGCCAGAAGTCCACTAGTAGGAACAGATATACGTGCAGTCTCCAGGGACCGGAGAAGGTCCAGCCTCACCAGGAGCCACTCTGTGCAGCAGGTGGTAATGCATCCTGCACTACACAGTCCATACTATGCAGGTGACACTATTGGCGGGGCTTAGACTCATTAGACTCTAATGACCAGCCAGGCCTGACTGTAACAAGGTCTTTAAAGAACTGAAGACAAGTATTTGCCACAACATGTGCTTTGGAGTCCAGATCTCCAGCCACAATTCCTAGCAGAGCTGAATGAATTATTCATTGTAAATATATTATTTCATTAATTTAGCCTATTTCTTTTGTTCATGAATTACCCATGAGCAAATCGTGATATTTACAGATGTGTTAATAATAATTATTTAATGAATAATTTATGCAAACATAATTTAGCCCTGGATTGTTTGCAAACTGGACACTGCCAGTATTTGCTGTTGGTGATTTGCTATTTGTGCCATGTGATCAATGGTCAAAGCCAGTTATTGTTTCAGTTCCCTGATTTATAAGCAGGAAAGGTCAGTCCCTCTTTCTACTTACAAAACTGTTTGCTATTCAGAATAGTTCAACAAATCTTTGAAGATGGCTATGGGGTTACTTCTAGTGTTCGATTATTCGTGCTTTTGCTTTCTGCAAATACTCTTGTGTATAAAATCTCTTTCCTCACAATGTTTGAGGGCAGGCTGTCATCTTGTCCGACACACCAGGGATTAAACAAGGGACTCCACAACCAAATGCATAGGTCTTCACATCTTAAGCTGAATACCAAGGCTCTGTAGCTAAGAGATGTAACAGATTCATATCAGACAAACAGGGGGACGTGTAACACACACTGACTGGTGGGTTACATTTGCAAATAAGTGAGGAAAAGGGGTTGTGAATACTAGTGATGTGGATCCGTTTTTTTTATTTGCAAGCGTATTCATCCATATCCTTCAGATGCATTCATTCAGCTCTTGTTCCCATGGTTCCTAGTCTAGAAATCTGTGCTGTGGGTTTAGGAGATGTTCCTGCTTTAGGTAGAAAAAAAATCAATTCTCTGGGACAACTGGAAGTGTATCTCAAGGGAACATTTTTATTCCACCATAAGGCAAAAATGTGTTGCCACTAAATAAATCTTAGCCTCCAATTTTGACTCTGGACAGGAAATTCCTACAGACAACCAACCACCTATAGATGTTTAGGGTCCAGAATATATGGACCACAACAGCAGGATTAAGGTTGTGCTGACACCTACAATTCTCTAAATATAAGACCCATAACAAACCTGGTAGGCAGAATGACATTTTAGTTGATTTCCTATTGTGCATGTTCATTATGTCCAGTGCAAAGGGAGAGATGGTGGATGATGCGTCAAAATGACATGTGGATGACGACATGACAACTTTCCCAGGGATATTCTCCATTATCTAAAGTCTTTAAATCAAGCTCAGATTTATTTCCAAAAGATGTGTTACAGCTCAAATAGAAGTTATGGGCTTGATGCAGAAATTACTGAGTGAAGTTCTTTGGCTTCTCTTATGCAGACGTCGGACAAGATGATCATAATGGTCCATCTAGGAATCTAGGAAGAGCACAATTTGAGGGTGGATGGCTATCTCCCCCCACCATTTATTTTATTGCCCTTCTTTGTCTGAAGTGTTGCTGATAGCAGAACATGGCCAGAAGCTATTGGTGCATATCCCATGCTGGCTTTGAACCAGCTCTGCCTCCACCAGACATCTTATTTCTTTAAGAGCTCACACCATAGACATTTATATATAAATATATTTCTTTTAAAAGGGTAATTCTTATCTTGTTGCTTTAATTTCCCAGGCCGGAGAACAGCAAGGATACTGACAGTAGCCAAAATAATTGAAGAAATCATGATCTCAGCCACTCTCAGCTGGGGCCACAACAGATTTCTACACTGTTACATGGACCTGACCTAGGCAGACTCATCTTTTAATCAGGTGCATCACCAGTCTGAAATGGAAGCAGCCATGCTGGAACTGACTTATTTTTAGGCACTTGGGGAAAAAAATGATTTTGAAAAAAACCTGAGTTAGTCAAGAGAACAAGTCCCTTGACTTTCATAGGGACTTGCGCTCCTAATTTCCACCCTTATATGTTTACTTTGGAGTTTAAATGAGTCGTGGTGATCAAGACTTGAGTCCACTGCTAGCAAAAGATTCCTAAACATTCTAGTCCAAAGGGGCCTGGGGAAATCACTAATGACAGGCTTAAGGTGAAAATCCATTGATTCGTTCAGAAAAACTAAGGGAGGATCTGAAGATCTGCAAACTCTGGCTCCTAATCCCCCCATCAACTTCTTAGGGGAGGGCTGAGTAGACCAATGTACATTTTGAATATCATTTTTGTATGTGATGGATATTTATGTATGCTTTTTACATGATTGTATCTGTGTTTAAATAACTGACATTTTTGCTTATACCCTATATTGTTCCCCAGACAGGAATTGAGCATAGTCCAGACTCATACATCACATTAACTATCAGTATGATGAATACCAGCAGTGCCGATAAAGAGTGTTAAAGATGAATAATAAACTGTTAGGGACAAATAATAATTTACATTTTATAGCCCCTTTGATTTAGGACAGCCTTTTCCCCAGAATATGTATTACATGAAACATTTCACCCACTGAGGAAACAGATCCCACTCTGAGGTGTGATGGGATGGTCATTCTATATCAGTGAAAGGTTGACAAGAGAAAATGGAGTGTAATGTATAAACTACTGAAGAAATTTGTCAAAATGTAAGTACCTCATACGATAAAAAATAAATAATAATAATACAAACATACATATCTTGCCTCTTATCCCAAAATCTCAAAAGTAGGTATTATTATCCCCATGTAAAAGATGTGGAAATTGAGGCAAAGGCATATTAATTGCCTTGCCCAACGTCAGAATTCTCTTCAACAACTTACCCAAGCTGCTTCCCTGCCTCCCTAGAACACCTATTCTACAGCCATCCATCGGCTAATCATAAACTGAGCTTACAACTAAATTCAAACTCTAAGAGCATGAAAGATTACTGTGCAAACACTGATATCAGTTGTAAGACTGCAAACGGAGCAGGGACTGAATCTATCCCAGAGAAGGTCTGCAATGGTTCTGAATAGCTAAAAGCTAATATATTTAATGTCAGTCTTCTCAATGTGTTCAAATCTCCGCTCCGCCAAAGCAGCCAATAAATGAGCTTGTGTGGGTTTTCTTTTTCAAGTGCTTTTTATTTCTGTTGTGCTCTATTTGTATTTATAGAAAATATCTGCAGTCACACTCACGATGTCCATGACTTTAGAATACAGAAAGGTACTGCACCAGACTGAGTTTTTCAGGAGCAATGATTGCATATGAATACAGGGGTGAAATGGACTATGGAACACAAGAAAACAATGATCTATATTACACATGTTTAAAAGTAGACAATTAAACACTTAATCAAAACAGAGAGAACCTGTTTACATTGTGAAAAATCTCATTCATATTATTGCTTTATAGTAATGTGCTCAATTCTACAATCTTTACTTAGGTAAAACTCCAATTTAAGTCCAGGGGAGTTTTGCCAGGATAAGCACTATAGGAAGAGGGGCAATATTTTGTATTGGAATTTGTTAATATTAGCATAGTTAGCCAAGAAACAGGAATAGTAGCAGCTCACAAATATGCCATGATATAGTCCCTGGTGAGGTCAACATAAAACTTATCCACAATCAGCACTTCTAAGAGAAACTAGTAGGAGGGGAGAAAGGTTGGATCTCTATGCTGTATAGTCAAGATAAAGATGACACTCAATTGCCACCTTAGATCCCCCGTCTTCTATTTAAAAAAAAAAATCAGCAGTTATGTGAGCAAGTCACACAGACTGAACTTCTTCCCCTGGAGCCTGCCCATTCAGGGAGAACATGAAAGAAACAAAAGCTCATGCAGGGAAGTGGCACTATTAAGATGCTGTAATTGACCTACAGAGAGTCAAAGACTTTTCAGAAGGACCAGATTTTCCAAAGTACTCAGCACCTAGCAGCTCTCACTGAGAACCATAGGAGCTGCTGAGCACTTTGGAAAATGTGGTCTCTATTTAGATGATTAAACAGAAGATATGTTCTCTTTGAAATCTGGCATCTTACTAAGGTGGCTAACAATGGAAGCTGTTGGCACTCAACATTTTAGAGAATCCAGACCATAAAATACTTGTTTATTCATCATACCAGTAATTATCCATTTTTAAAGGCCACTCAAAAGATCTTATGATTTTAAAATGTAAGACTACATAAAGACACAAACATTTTTGGCCAACAGAGATACGGCTAGTGGAACTGCTGATAAAAAAACACCCTGAAATTAACCAAACATTGCACCTTCGGGACTAGATACTGGTCTCAATTACACTGGCATATATCAAGAGTAATTCCATCGAGTTCAGTAGCATTACCCTTGATTTACAGTGGGTGTAAATGAAATAAGAATATACCCCTCTATCTTCACACATGAATACAGATAACTGATGTACAGTTTTGCCTGTATAAGTAGTAGAAAGTACTACACATGCTAACAGAGAGTATGATATTGTGCAGTACTAGTCCAAAATTATAGCCCAAGTCAACAACACACACAAGACTGGAAATCTACAGCACAGCTCCAATTTGCTTCTTAGTTACACTGGTGTAATCTGTTTGACACCAGCAGGCTTGCTCTGGTGTAAAGGCCTGATATGCCATCACTTGAAACCAGTGATAAAACTCCCATTAACATCAAGGAGGAACAAGACCCAAATGAGAGGAATATTTGGTCCAACCTTTTTAAATTATAAAAATAATAGGTCAATGTAAATGATGGTGCTATTGCTGAAAGAATAGTGTAAACAACAATTAAAGAGTACACTCCAAGCCTACTACACACCAAGGCTGCTCCATTTCATCCATTGGTGCAAGAATGGTTAAAAAGTCTCACATTGATTAGAAAGGTGATACAGCAATTTGCTAAGTATGCTGCAGTTAAATGCTTAAGCTCTTTCAGCACACATTCTCCCTGTGTGCAATTTGAGGCTTCAGTATTACCAAGTAGAAGTAAATACTGGAAATCCAGACAAATTCCCCGGCTTCAAATCGGGAACAGCACAATTCACCCAAAATGATCCCAAATTGTTCAGAAATGGAACCAGACTGTTTCCCCCTTTCAGGAACAATCTCAAAACAATCACAACCTAAAAATGAAGTGCACAAGCTCTTTTGACTGGCCTCCACCTAAAATTTAGATTGACATAGCTACATCACTCAGGGGCATGAAAAAATAACACCCCTGGGCACCATAGTTAAGCAAACCTAATACCGGATGCAGATGCAGCTAGGTCAAAAAAAGAGTTCTTCTGTCAACCTAGCTGCTGCTGCTTGGTTACATGGATTTACCTACATTGATGGACAAACCCCTTCTGTCGGAGCAGGAAGCTGTAGCACCCATAGTGTAGATGTGCCCTGAGATTGGTGAAGTGAATCATTTTAATTTACGTGTAAAACTACTTCATTCTGAGCAAGAGGGACTGCATTGCACTGGCATCTGCAGAAGAAATAGAGAAACTGAATCTTTCCTACTAATCTTCCAAAAGGAAGATGAAACGATTTTTGTATCCTATAACAATGCTCCTGAGGTTATACTTTTAGTCAATCCAATAAGATGAAGAATGCTATGATGAATGCCTTATTTCATGCCAGCAGAGAGCTTCTTTTTGAATTCTCACTGAGGAAATTTGACTATGTTTTAGTGAAGGCCAGATAATTTATTTTCCTGACAATAACCTTGAAAACTAAATCCTTATTTTAAAAGTGGAACGATTGAAGGTGGATTTGTTGTCTGCTGCAGAATTGTTTCACAGAGAGCATGCAAACAAAGACTTAAGCTAAAACATTTGCTCTGCGATGAGTTTGTTCTCCTCATGTGTGTACATAACTCCTCTTAAAGTCAATAGCAGCTATATTCTTTGAATCTACCAGCAAGTGATAGTTAAAGAAAACATGCGAGAGATCAGTTTAAGTAATAAGGGTCTAACTTACAATAAAGTTCATTTACTAAAAAAAATAATAATTTTGGAATGGGATTTTGTAATAGATCTAATCCTTCTGAAACAGTATTTTAACAACAAAGTTAGTCTTCTGTTCATCTGACACACTATTTACCCCCGCAGTTTAAGCTTGCCTATACAGTACTAATTTTTGGTACACTCCAGATCTTAGCCATTGGGAATATTGTACTATTCTGGAGGGCAAAATAAGTAATTTGCCAGTCAGTCCCATGCAACCTTGATCCCTAATTAAAGAACACCACTATGTTTTTAAACAAAGTTGATTATTAAATGATGGTTACACTCCTAGTGCTGAACTGAGGTGTAATTGTTTAAACTGAGTTAATAAGCAAATTTAATGAAAATCCCATTGCTAGGCAGTTTGGCAAATGAAAGCTGATACTACCCAAGGGCTCTTTGGTGGCTCATGTAAAATAAGTCAAATTGACAGATATCCACAATTTAAAACCACCATTATAGTTAAATCCAATTGGTAATCCTTTTGGAAGTGTTAGCAGAAAGGCCTGTCACGGAAAGGGCATAGACACCACACTACCCGCCCAGCCCCAACTGCTCCAAGGTCAGGGTAATGCACATTCATAGACCAGTGTGAGCAGGGGAGCACGCACTCTGCCTGTCTGTTCTGTATGGGGCTCGGTCCTGCACTCTGAAGTCAATGGTGAACTTCTGTTCATTTCAGTGAGACAGTATCAGACCCTCTCTGTTTCTAGAGCCATCAATTCTGCATTAGTCAGGAGCACTACATTCTAAAACAAAAATTAAAACTCCTGGTGAAACAGGAAATTTAGTCTGACCTATGGAATTTTCTTACAGAAAATAAGCTCCTGTTTTTTTCCTTACCAGGTGATATTTAATTAAAAAGAAAGTTCTATCCTTTGCTGAATATTCTCTGTCTGAGATTAAAGTCACGGTTAAGAGCAGAATAACGCGGTCTGGTAGGAGAAGAGTGGCCAATTTGGCCAATATGATACTTATCAGTAATGTATTGATCTGGCTAAGAGTACATGTGAAGGAAACCTGAGGCTCTCAGGAAAGACTTTATTTTTAGAAAAATGTTGACCACACTTTTTCAATATTACTTTTTTCTGATTCAGCGATGTCCTCCACTAGCATTTCAAGACTGGCTATTCATTAAGAGGTTTTAATTTTGCAGCTGAAGAATATCCATACCCACAGCACAAGACATGGATACTTCTGGTGGGCAAATTGCTTTTTGTAGCAATTATACAACTTCAGCGGCTTCTCTAAAGTATCCAAATGGCTTTAAAACATGGTCATATTATGTTGATAGAACTGTTGAAGTGCATTAGTGAAATATAGAGGATAGCATGTAATAAAAGTCCTTTTACATTTAGCTAAGGAATAAATATGTACTATCTGCTCCAAAAATAAATGCATAGCTCTTATATTTGAAACATAATTGAAGTTGGACCTTTAATCACAAGCAAAAATGTCTGCATACAATGTGCAAACAAATGTATGATATTAGGCAAATATTCCAGCTTTTTTATGTTTATTATGTTCTGATGAGTCAAAATCTTGTAAGATCCATGTTTTGCAATAATTTCAGTTCCTTCTGTCAGTAAAAGACATTCTCTGAATAATGCATGTAATATAAAAGAAATGAATAGGATTTAAATAAGACACCAGCACAGGGGGTAAACCCAAGCTGGTGCAAATCAGGTCAATTTTATTTGAACTACAATAAAATCTGTCTGCTAAAATGATCTGTTTCTCAAGAATGCAGGATGTATAAGAAAAAATGTGATGGTTCTGGGGCTATTAAAAACCAAAACAAATACAGAAAATCACAATGCATATAAAACTGAACACAGAGAAAGATTTCAATTCCAAAAGTATTCCTGGATAAACATCATGGTACATAAGAAGCAGACACTCTACTGTTTTAGTCTGTTGGAAAGACAAACAAAATATTCACATGACTTGACCAACATACAAGCCATAAACCTTTAATATGTCCTGTTGATTGTCCTTAATACATGGAATGGGCCAAACACTGCAGTGAAATAGAAATGAAAATAAAGCTAACTGGTCACGTCTTAGATCTTTACGCTTGACCTCACATGAATATTCATTTCAGTCCAGTAGCTTTAAGCCTATTGTACTGTATCATTTTGAGGCACGTGTGCTCTAATTTAATTCTATACAACGATAAGAGCCAAAGCCAGTATTTCCACATTGGTTTAGTACAGAGGTATTGTTTCATATACATATATATGAATTGCCATGTATTGCCATGATATTACTTAATGCAGACTTTATCTGTAATTAGGTTAGAAAATCTCACACATCTGTGCTTTGGAAGCCTCTGTCAACCCAACAAATTCAATCACATGGACGCCTGTGTCCTCCAGCTATCAGACAATTGATTTTTGCAGGATTCTGCTCATATTTAGCTTAAGGGACATGCGATATGTTCATTCGTCAGTCAGTTTGGCTGTACTTCATTGGGAGGGGCACTTTTAAAAAAATACATTCCCCACTATTCAAATATTTTAGACAAAAATAAATACAAGAAACACAATTAGACCTATCGGCATAGAGAACTGTAGAATATGACATAAATAAAATTACTAATGTTTGGATAAATATACATATTGATTTAAGTAGGAGATTTGCCTGAATAAGGCCTGCAGAGTTGGGGCTACCAAATGCATACAGACATATGTGTAATTGCATATACATATACTTGTTTGTTTTTTTCATTTCTGTATATTGTCCATATTTAGCATCTCTGAATCACTAAATTGCTTAGAATTGCAAGACTGTCTTCGCTATACATTTTGTTGTAATTTTGATCAGGGCATGAGTCACTCTTTCCATAACTGGCAGCAAATATAAAGGAACCATTTTTTCATCATTTAAAATAATGCAAACTAAACATGACATATGGGGAAGATGGTGGAAAGAGAGCTAAAGGAGCAACCGTGAACAGTTTAAATGAAGAGGAAGTTAGAGAATATACTTTTTGTACCTAAAATATTGGTCTCTTATATGCAGAATTAGTTCAGTCATAGATACAAGTTTTAAATGTATGCCAATCAGAGTTATTATTAAACCCAGTATTGTTCTACCTAATACTGTAGCAATAGTTTTGGGCTCAAAGTTTAATAACAGCCATCAAAATCATTTGAAAGGACTGAGGTGAAGGCAGATTCACAGACAACTGGTTTTTGTTATAATTATTAAATTTAAAGTACAAATGCTTAGAAAAACCTAAACCAAAACCAAAAACTAAAACAAAAAATATTTCAAAATCCATTGCATCAATTCTAAGTCAATAATAAGTGAGCAGCGCCTGCAAAAGGTCATATGCAGTGCACTATTTCTCAGTGAAACACACTTGGGTGGATCTAATATCATTCTATCTACTTTTAAAATCACTTTTTAAAACTCCTTCCTCCTTTACATAATTTGGAGTTGATTTTAGCATTAAACAACTAATACCTTGCTTAATACAGAATTCACACTCGGGGGGCATAGATCTTTTCTGTATATATGCACTGGTGCCATTTTGCCAACATAGAAGCTTTTTTTGTTAAATGAGGTGACGTGGTCATCTGAAACTTGGAGTAGCAAAGAATTATATACATACATTTAACAGGCAGCCCATATGTTCTAAAATGTGAAATGTGCTGTGCATACAATACACATATATTAAAAGTATGAAAGAGATGGATGTGAGAACCCAGATAACTAAAGAAATATTGTATGCATTTTAAAAGGCACACTGAACAGGAAAACCTTCTCCAGTCTGTTTCTATTTTAAATTCTCGGTAAGCAATGTTGCCCAGTGCTGTTAGTTCCTGGGGCAATTCATTCTTGGGAAACCACTGAGAAAAAAACATGGAATTTGAATCCTAAAATATGTATACAGAAGGAGCAGCGATTTTAGTGGTATTAAGCTCTGTATCACTAAATCATTTTGCCCTACACTGTAAAATGAATACCTCTTATGAAGTCTGACAGAAAAACAAATTCTTCCTGGCCCTCAGACATTAAGCAGCATTAAGCAGGTATTCTACCCAGTGTTGAAGGAACCAGAGGTGCTGTAAACGTAGAAGTTTAGCTATATTTTATTATTTTAAAAAAATATGTAACCCATTTGGCAAGAGTATCTCTTTTTAATGAGAAAGTGTGCACAGACTGGGGGAGGGGAGTAATAGTTCCAGTTGGGGTGGTTTGTGAAATCAAGTAGATCGGATACTAACTTGATCTGGCACCAATGTGTGGCTGCATGGAGACATACCCACAGGATGTATGCATTAGGAGATAATAAGAGACATTTACAACCCAGAATATAAGAGCAGGGCAGTCTCGAGTGACATCACTAGATGAACTGCAGCGTCAACCTCCTCAAATATATTATCCTGCACACCATTGCTTCACTGTCCCCTTTTAGCCATTAGAAGAGCACTTGTGATCACAAATATTATGGTGTCTTTTCAAACGCAGGCAAGACGCACCATGCCTAACAGCATCAGAGACATTCATAATTCACAATTTTTCTTTACAACCACAAAATCCATCTCCATAGAAACCAGAAAGCAAGAAACTACAGTAATAACACTAAAGTAAATGTCACATTCAGTTAGTCAGCACAAAGAAGGAGAGGGGATGTTGCTAAGGTTAGAAACTAAAGAGGATTCTCTACTCCCCCCCCCCTTTTCTAACAGAGCAGCTGACTTGAAATAGATTGTTTTATACAAGGTAATTATGTGGTCTCGTCTTAATTTCACTGTAATTTACTAATAACTTGACCAGATCAATGGCACATTTACTTACAGGCATTTGTTACAGCGAAGCTGTTAGCTGTTTCAATGTTGTCTACGTGAGGAACCAAATTAAAAGGTGCTTCAGAGGCGTTGGGGCTGGTATTATGAAGAAAAATTGCTAATCGAAAAGCAGTATATTCCTGATCTGTGTTTCTGATGAAGAGACCACCTACAAAAACAGCAAAGGAAGCAAGAGTCAATTATTTACAAGCCAATCACTATACTATGAAACCGGCCAACTACCTCTCCCAAAGCTACTCAGTAATACTGGTCCTAGCACGTCTAGGGAAACATGAACTAATCATATTCATAATCACAGCCACTACCTTAAATCACTGTCCTAAAGCGATCTTAACCTCCCAGCTGCATTCAGGCTCTAGTCCTGCTTCCGCGGTTCCTAGCCTTTCATATTTAAATACCCAGATTTCTCATGATTGCAGTGACCTTTGAAACCATTTAGCCTCCATCTCCAGGATACTGAACGCGTTGCTAAAGCAGCTACTCAGCATCCTCCTGCGCCTTAAGTGGCGGGCAGATTAAGGAGAGCGAAGCTTCTTCGATTAGAACCAAGGAGGCTCTATGCTGAGCAGGCAGGTAATGAATGAACTTTGCTCCTCTGCAGCCCAGGTGCGGGCAGAGAGCAGCAGCAGCAGCTCGGGCTTATTAGCAGCATCTTTCGGAGTGCACGAGAAATGATGCAGTGATGGAGCTGAGCTGGAAGGAATTCAAATAACTGCGCCCCGTCAGAAAAGAAGGGAAGGGGAAATGTGCGAGAGGGAGGGCGAGTGGGGAGGGAGACACAGGAGCTGGGGCGGGGGGAGACACAATCCAAAATCCTAAACTTTCAAACTATGGAAAGGGAAAAGCCAGCAGCCTCTCGCTCCCCGTGGCAAATAAGCTCATGCACTGGCCAGTGCATGGGAACCGGGCTTTCAAACAACTCGCCATCCCTCCAGAAAGCAGAAGAAACAGGGGGCTCAAATAAAGAGAGCGCGGCGGGGGGGATCTTCACAACTTATTCTAATACCGCGCAACCCCCTCCCCAAGGATCACGGAGTTTACATGCTTTTTTCTACAGAAAACCAACCCCTCTCCATACAACCTCACCCCCCCCCCCGCGCACACACACACACACACACACACACACACACACACACGCTTTCCTCCGGGGTGGGGGGGTGTTCAAAGAGGGGGTAGAGGGAGAAATCTTGCAGCTTCATTCAGCCCCTGGTTTCTAACTCACTTTGGAAATGGTTGGAACACTTGACACATGCACCCAGCCCAATGCAGCGCTTACCTATTTGCACACTGCTAGGGAAAGCTCCCATTGCTAGTCCGCAAAAGCCAGAAAACAAGAAGACAAGCTGTCTGCAAATAATCCTCATCTTCTCTTTTGCCTCTCTGTATCTCCTGATCTCTCTCTTTTTTTCTCTCTCTCTCTCTCGCTAGATGCTGCTCAGAGAGGCATTCAGGACGAGGTGGCTACAAACAAAATTAAGAATAAAAATGAATTCAAAGGGGAGGGGGAGAAAAGAGAAGAGTTTTTTTCCCCTCCTTCCTTTTTTCTTTCTTTTAATTTTTAAATGGTTTTTTTTAGCAATCCATCCTGCTGAGCCGGATTTTTCCCGCAGTCTCCATAGCCCTGGGAGAGGTTTCTGTCCGGCTGCAAATGTTGCACATGCAAAAGATGGTGGAGAGTTTGGTGGTGGTGGGAGCGTCTAGTGGCTGCACTGAGAGATGAGACATGCGCTATCTCCCCCCTTCTCCCCCCTCCCATAAACACAAGCAGAGAGAGAGAGAGAGGCGCGCGCACACACACGGTCTCTCTCCAGTGCACCCCACTCTCGAAACGCCTTTCGAGCCACAGATAAATAAAGCAACCACAGGAGCAGAGGCTCCAGAGGACAGCAAGGGGGATGCGCCTTCTCTCTCCCACCAGCATATACACACCCGGCTAGAGCAGCAGCAGCAGCAATGAAGTTTGTCTTCAGGAGAAGAACAGAGCCCTTCTTTTGCAGCCAAGTCCTGTTCTCAGGCAGAGCCCTAGCAGCAAACGTGGGACTTTAGATACTGCAGCAGCAGAAGAAAAAAAACCCACTGAGCAAATTCTGCTGGAGAGGGAAGTAACTGACGAGGGGGCGAAAGGAGAGGGGATGAGAGATGAGTGGGAGAGAAGGCTTAGGGGGTAACCAAGGTCACTGCTGCTTTATTGCTATCAGTAGCGCTTTCCTACACTCTCCTGGCCTGTGGACAATAAAGAGTTTAGGGGGAAAAGATGAGCAACTTACTCTGAGAGAGAGGGAAAGAGAAGGATGCTGATCTCATTAATAATAATTGATATTTAATGAATGCAAGATCGTAGAATCATAGAAATGTAGGTCCGGAAGAGACCTGGAGAGGTCATTTAGTCCAGTCCCCTGTGCTCTGGCAGGACCAAGTAAACCTAGATCATCCCTGACAGGTGTTTGTCCAACCTGTTCTTAAAAACCTCCAATAACGGAGATTCCACAAACTCCCTTGGAAGCCTGTTCCTGACCTTAATTACCCTTATACTTACAATGTTTTTCCTAATATCTAACCTAAAACTCCCTTGCTTCAACATAAACCTATGACTTCTTGTCCTATGTTCAGTGGACATGGAAACAATTGATCACATCCTTTTTATAACAGCTGTTAACATATTTGAAGAAAGTGATCAGATCACCCCTCAATCTTTTTTTTTTTTTAAGGCTAAACATGTCCAGTTTTTTTTTTAACCTTTCTTCAGAGGTCAGGTTTTCTAAACCTTTAACCATTTTTGCTGCCTTTCTTTAGACTCTTTCCTATTTGTTTACATCTGTCACCCTGAATTGTACTCCACCTGAGGTGCCTCCAGTGCCAGGGACAATTACCTTCTCTTTCTGACATATGACAATTCTGTTAATACAACCCAGAATAATAACAACCTTTTTTTGCAGCTGTATCACATGGCTGACTCATATTCATTTTGTGATCCACTATAACCCCCATGTCCTTTTCAGCAGTACTACCACTTAGCAAGTTATTCCCCAGTTTATAATTGTGCATTTGATTTTTCCTTCCCACTTGTCTTTAATGAATTTCATCTTGCTGAATTCAGATCAACTCTTCAGTTTGTCAAGGTCATTTTCAATTCTAATCTGACCTCCAAAGTGCTTGCAACCCCTCCCAGGTGTCATTTGCAATTTTTAAAGTATTTTATATTCCCCACTCCATTATCCAAGTCATTAATTAAAATATTGAATATTACCTGACCCATGACTGACCCCTACAGGACCTCACTAAATACACCCTCCCAGTTTGACAGTGAACCATTGGTAATACTCTTTGAATATGGTCTTTCAACCAGTTGTGCACCCACCCTATAGTAAATTCATCTAGACCTCATTTCCCCAGTTCGTTTATGAGAATGGCATGTGGGACTGCATCAAAAGCCTTATTAAAAGTCAAGAATGTTCATGTCTACTGCTTCCCCATAGGTGCATAACCTTTTCAAAGGAGGAAATCGGGGTGGTTTGGCAGGATTTGTTTTGGCTATTTCTTATAACCTTATTATCGCCCACATGCTTACAAATTGATTACTTAATAATTTCTTCCAGCATCTTTTCAGGTATCAAAGTTAGGCTGACAGGTATATAATTCCCTGGGTCTTCTTTGTTTAGAGATAGGTACTATGTTTGCCTTTCTCCAGTCTTCTGGAAATTCACCCGTCCTCCAGGAGTTCATAAAGATAATTGCTAATGGGTCCAAGATTTCTTTAGCGAATTCCTTAAGTACCCAAAGATTAATTTCAGCAGGCCCTGGTGACTTGAATACATTGTGTTGAGTAAAAGTCACCATTAATATTTTTTGTGAAGACTGAAGCAAAAAAGCCATTAAACACCTCAGCTTTCTTGATGTCATCAGTTATTAGCTCTCCTTTCCCGCTATGTAGACGAGCTATACTTTCCTTCATATTTCTCTTGCTCTTAATGTATTTAAAGAACCTTTACCTATGCCTTATGTCCTTTGCTAGGTGAAACTCACTTGACAACTTAGCCTTTTTTATTTTGTTCGTACATGCTTGTGCTATTCTTTTGTACCTCTCCTTAGCAATTTTTTCATGTTTCCACTTTTTGTAGGATTCCACTTTTTGATTTTCAGGTCATTACAGAGCTTCTGATGGAGACATATTGGACTCTTACTATTCTTCCTATCTCTCCTTCACATTGGGATAATTTGCAGTTTAATATTGTCTCCTTGAGAAACTGCCAGCTCTCCTGAACTCCTTTTGCTCTTGGATTTTCTTCCCAGGGAACCTTACCTGCCAGTTTTCTGGGTTTGTTAAAGTCCACTATCCTTATTCTGCTTGTTTCCCAGGGTTTTGCTGAACCCAAAGCTCTTGCTAACTTTACTCTTTGTGAGACAGTGCCAGGAAATAAATCAATGGGGACACAACCATCCACCTGATAGATAGATGATACAAGCAGACAAACAAAAAGTGCTTTCACTCAACGCTTCTACTTTATTTAGTCTCCAGCACTTACACATGTCCACAACAGGTTAGTAGAGCACCCCAAATTACCCCCAGATTCATGTTTACTGAGGGTCTTGAGGCGGTCTTGAGTGGAGAACTGTAGACGTCCAGTGGCCAGCCTTCCATCTGCAGGGGAACACGAGAGATGTCCAAGTGTTCACAGACCTCAGATTTCTTCCTCTTTTTATACCCAACTTGTTAGCATTACATAGCTTGTTCCATTAAAAAAAAAAAACACAAAAAAAAACCTGCTGAGCAGAAGCTAAGTTAAGTGTGGTGCTTTCCAGCCTGCAGTTTTCCAGCCAGTAGTGTGGAATTTTCCATCTGTTAACCAGCAGTATTTCACATGGCAATAGTTAACTACTGCCAGACTTTCCATCTTGCACAACCAAATGCTTTGGCAAAAAGCTCAAGTCAGGTGGTCACAAAGTCATGTTTACTCCTCATGATCACTCACTTCCCTCTCCCCTCCTGGTCTGGTAGTTGTGCTAAGGCTGCTACAAAGGCCTTGCAACTGCTTTCAGCAATAAGCATAGCAATTGGTATTTCAGCTGTGGGCAGTGGTTTAGGCATGTTACTGGGTTACATGTTGCTCTCACTCCTTCCTTTCCTTAGAGTCATGACATTTATTATTTCACCATCCCTTTCACCCAAATTGCCTTCCATCTTCAGATTCACTAGCATTTCCTCCCTGTTGGTCAGAATCAAGCCTAAAATGGCTGTCACCCTGGTTACTTACTCCACTTTGTGAAACACAAAGTTGTCCCCGTACATTCCAAGAACTTACTTGAAATTTTGTGTTTTGCTATATTACTTTTCCAACAAATGTCTGGGTAGTTAAAGTCCTCCATTACTACCAGATCCTCCTTCTCAATCTCCTCGACCTCCCCTTCTGCCATCCACAACCCCGACATGGAATCATACTGGTATAAAACTCTTGTGAGAGCAGAATCAGGCCCCATGATGTTAAACTTGATCTGATCTTCAGCAGAGCAGTTACTAGAGCACTAATGGGAGTGATGTAATACCTTTGACCCATATTTGTGGGCTGTTGTACTAATGCACAAGCTGCAGTTTCTTTAATATTTGTGGATTCATCCCCAAGTACAGTGCATTGCAATAACCAGTGCTAGATGTCACAAATGCATGGATTGGTGTTGCCAGGTCTGACAGAATGGGACAATTTCCTCACTGCTTGAGGGTAGAAAAAATTTAGAAAGACTCATTAGGATAGGAGCACCCTAATCCTGTGACCTGCTCCTGGCCTTATCTACGCTAGGAAATTTTGCTAATATTGGCTCAGCTCTACTAACAGTAGCAAGATTGAGAGCTCTAGTGTTAGCCAATCACCAGTTGCTGTCAGCTTTCTATGTTTTTGACAAAGGTAACTGAACTGGTGTTTAAAATGCCAGCAACAGCCTGACTATAACAGGACTTCTGATGTTGTTAGGGAAGACAAGGACTCACAGTCCTTCCCCCAAACACCTGTGTGAGGGAGAAAGAGAATGTGACATACAGGGTCACAATCCAGACTAATGAGTTGCTATGTCACCCCAGCCCTGCAATCTGGGGTGCCCTTTACAGTGCCTAGCTCTTGCAGCCTCCAACCTGGACTGCCCACAAACAGCCTCCAGCATGTAGGTCACTCCCAGCTGTGTCTGTGAGTGCTGCATCCCGTCATCCACACATTGGCTCTTACCAGCCTGGGTTATCCTGCAGTGTGACCCCAACACACTCCCAGTCCCGGATCTTCCCCCAGAAATGTATCTTCTGTACTGGCTAATCCTCTCCTGAACAGTAGAAATATATTAAGTCCATTATTCCTTTAAGGGAATAATATGCCAGTTTATTATTGTAAAATAGTTATCTAGACACTTTAACTTAAACACACTGGATTAGATAAAACAATAAAACAAGTTTATTAACTACAAAGAGATAGATTTTAAGTGAGTACAAGTAATGCGACATACAAGTCAGAAATGGTTACGAGAAAAAGAAGATAAAATGCTTACTGGTGCCTTACAAACAATGTTAGATTCAAAGCAAAGGTTTCTCACCACATGCTTTCTTACTGACGAAACTCTTTAGGTCAGGACCGAGACAAATGGCTACTTCCTTTTTCTTTTCAAGTACAGAGAATGTGATGGGCAAGGAGAGGAGAGAGCAGGGTATCAGCTCCTTATTTTTAAAGTCATTTTTCCATTTGAGAAGCATTTCCAGCTGGGAGCAAGGTGACAGGCTGTCTGTAGAAGGAAACTCCATGCTATTTCTTTGCTAGAGATGTTGATTTTTGCCTTGCCCCCTTTTCTGCTAAAGAATGGCCACTTGGCAGGTAATGGTCCATCAGCTTTGCTTACACCTAGCTCACACCTAGCTCACACATTAGTGAAAGTAAGACATTATGGGCCAGTACGGTGTACCAGTAAATAGTGGCCACTGGTACCGGCCCATACCACTGACGGGAGGGGTCAAAAGAAGTAGCTGGCCCTGGGCCACGATTTAAAAGGACCTGGGGCTCCAGACGCTGCTGCCGCAGCCGAAGCCCCAGGCAGCGTAGACCAGGCAGCGCAGATGGGCTGGCTGGGGGATGCTGACTGTCAGCCCCGCCCCTTCTGCCCAAGGCCCCACCCCTTCCAGGGGGCCAGAGCTGGCCCCATACCAGTAAGAGCTCAATTTTACTTTCACCCCTGCCCTTTGTCTTTGAGGAACTGGCTTGGCCACTCTCCAAACTTATCTGGAAAACATACTTTTAGTCATGATCTCAGCTTATAACTTCACATATAACGTTGCTACATGCAGTTTGCCAGGATATTATTGATCAGCAAATTATGAATTTTATATGATATCTCACAAGACATACCTTCTATAAATATTTTTACAACTCTGTGCAGGATGTGAACATGGGGTATATTCTGTCATAGAGAATGAACCCTTTTGTTAAGTAGGAACAAGGTAATGCTTTTGTACCTTGTCACAAAGGCTTTGTTAAGAGCTATGCAATGAAACTGAAATCAGTATGCACTGTGAATGGAAGAAAAAAACACCTCAAGACCCAGGAGCAGAAGATTGGATTGAGAGATCAGAATTTTTAATTTTGTTTATTTTGACTGAAAATGGCCCTTTTTTAATGAAAATGTGTGAAAAAATGATTCTTTAGAATTTTTCCAATGAAAAAATATATTTTGTGGGTTTCTAGATTTCATTAAAATATTTTTATTCAATACTGCAGTCTAAAGTTTTGGTTCTAATACAAGGGCTGTGGCCACCTGTTCCAATTAGACCTAGCTGGAAAGCCGAATTTTGCATGGAAATTTCCTAATGTTTTGATGAAAAACAAACCAACCCTGCCCCGAAAATTCTCCCTTTTTGTGCTGACCCATTTCTCCCTTTTTAGGGACAAAAATTGTTATCTCTTTTTTACTCCTAGATTATTTTCTGGCTCATACAACATTATCATCAGTATTGTTAACTGACTTTTAGCTTCAGAATCTTCATTGCTGGGCATGATAAATAAGACAAAAAGAAGCCAACTTAAATTTCAGAACCTGGGTGGAGATTGCTGGTCTGGGAAGTAGGAAAACCATCTTCCTAACTAACATGAATCTCATTTGCTAGGAAATTCACTGAAGCACAATGACCATCAAACCTCAAAATGCTGTTTTTACAAAATCATATTCTAGCAGTGTGTAAGAGCACATCAATATTTTCTAAATAGCACATAGAAATTTAGTGTTAGTGTTGCTTATTGCTAATAATGTGTAGTATACTTTTATGTAGCTGAGTTCTCTTGTGTAATTTGTCCTCTCCTATTCCCAATTAGTCTTTACCGGCACGTGAGGAAATAAAAATATGCAGCCACCATTCCATCACTACATTCTCCTATCATCGGTGGGTGTATTATTTATGTTAAAATATTTCTCAGTTAATTATACTAACTACCAATATAGTGCTTTTCTTAAAATAACACATGGAAACTTTATGTTCTGTTATTCTACCTAATTAAAATTAACTTGATATAATTCCTTCTTAATTATGCATTTTAAATTCAGCAAACTCCTTTTTTATTTTACACTTACTTTCTACGAGTTTTAAGCTTCTCTGTGCATCTCATCCCTGGTCAACTGCCATTAACTACCACATATTTAAATAATCCAGGCTCCTGATTAGATCATTGCTCTGTCAATCAGGTATTCCCATATGGTAAGGCCTTACAGGGCCAGAAACAGCTTTCCCAGGAGACCAATAAGCCCACTGGTGCCCCTAGATATTATAACTTTGCAAGAGATTTATACAAAATTTATATTTTTAAAAATACTTTATTAATATTATTTCTCTGGTTCTAATCATTCTGAGAAGCTGTATAATTGGAATAAATTAGATCCCCTCCACTGATAAAGATGAATATGTCCTATTTTATCACTGGATGAATGTATGCAGAAGATCAGGCCATAATGATCCCTTCTAGCCTTAAAATATATTAAATATTAGAATGTCTGAAGCAATTGATTTTCAGCTGTGTGTTTAGTAAACAATTCATATTCTATGGAGCTCAGGGATATTCATGGAAAGTGTACGCTCGGGACATCATTTTAAAATCTGCTCCAATTTGGGTAATCCAACCATAAATAGATCGGCTTGTGCAAATAATTATCTGAAAATGGCTTGGGCCAGATTCTACCATCTCCACCACACTGACTAGCACTTTAATCCATGAGTTGCCTCACTGATAGTGTAACAGCTTGTGGCAAAAGATACCACCCAATGTAAGGATGAAAGAATCTGTCCCTCTGTGACTTAAAGCACTATTTTTAAATTCCCAGCATATACTATAGTCAAACATGTCTAAAGACTGCTAAAGGCCAGATGTGTTCCTTCAAGGTAATTGAAAAGTGCTGGGGGAAAGCTTGCAAGTATGATCAAAATCCAATTATACTTTCATTCAAAATATGCTTCCTCAGGAGTCAAGACCTCATCAATATTGTAGATTTACTAGTGTTCTTGGTTTTAAACAACAGAAGCCTGTTTTGTGCAGGTAGGCAGAGCTCTTATAAAAGTATCATTAAAGGTTATTACAATTCTTTGCAAGTACTGCACTTTCTACTCCATGAAACATTTCCCTCTTATTGCATTATCTTGTAAGGTAAGGAACTAAAGCAACACTTTAATAATGTACGACTGTGTAGCATTCTAGGAAGAATCCTGTGTTGCAGGGAGAGCACATTATAGTGCCCCCAGGTCAGTAAAAGCTGAATGAATTATTTCTTTAGAGACTTTCTACTAACATATTCATGCAGCACATGCACCTGGTGCACAGAGCATGTTCGTATTCAAATCAGGTAAACTTCAAGCCACACACTCTCATGAATACAACAGTAATTACTGTGCTCTAAGGACACCATTGCAATGACATTATGATTTGTCAGCAGGATACCAGTGACTACTGTCATGGAAAATTTACATTTGCATCTTTGTTAAATAGTCTGTTTACTAGTTTCTTAATAACCTGCAACAAACAATGATTTGAACGATTCTACAAAGTTCAACGTGGCAGGCTATGTTTATGTGTTTTCACAGGTTAATAATACTAAGGTATATTCAGCAGTAGTTGTCATGGGGTATCCAAAGTTACTGTCAGTGTATCAACATATAGTTTTGTCTGAGGAGAGTATCACAATACAGTAATTTAAAATGTAATCAACAAATATTAAAATGGACCAGGAACATTGAAAACATTACCTGAACGATTTCCTTATAGCTCAGATTGTATTAGTAAGGATTTCTTAATTACTGTGATATGTGCAGTAGCTACTACAGCAATTAAGGTTGAAAAGCACATTTTATTATCCTCTTTTTTAATTGCTTATATCTTTCTGAATTTTTTTTTATTGGATTAAAATGTTACAAGGTTAGTCAGTAACCAGATCTGAATATTTCTGGAAAGTTTCAGCAAAAACTATTCACTTACTTAAACAATATTTATGGAATTTGGTAATGGAGTAAATATTTCTCTAGTTTCTTGACTTAAGGTCCATGATTCCTAAAGGAAAACAGACATTAATGCATAGTAACCAGTAAAAGGAAAACGCTCTCAGGGTAAGTCTTCACTACCCGCCGGATCGGTAGGTAGCAATCGATTTCTCGGAGTTCGATATATCGCGTCTCATCTAGACGCGATATATCGAACCCTGAACGCGCTCCCGTCGACTCCGGAACTCCACCGGAGCGAGTGGTGGTAGCGGAGTTGACGGGGGAGCTGCGGACGTCGATCCCACGCCGTGAGGACGGGTAAGTAATTCGAGCTAAGGTACTTCGACTTCAGCTACGCTATTCACGTAGCTGAAGTTGCGTACCTTAGATCGACCCCACCCCCAGTGTAGACCAGGCCTCAGAAAGGCCTTGATGGAGTATGTTATATGTAAATTCTCCCCACCCTCAAAAAAAATTTAACCACTAACTTGATTAGCCTGAGAAAAGTTTGTAGATATCTACCCAGAAAGACAACCCAAAACAATCATTTGAGAAAGATTAGTCTTAAATGAAAGGATCTTATTACAGTCAAGACAACTCTTCTGCTCAGCATCTTTATCTCCTTTAGTGATATTGAATATAATAGCTGCTACAATCTTAAGAATTTTCAAATTTAGGGAGATTTTTCTGGAGGCGTATTAAATTTCAATTAATATCTTGATACCCATGAAGCTTAACAATACAATAAACATCAAAACAATCCAACTAGATGAAAGTTTTGATACCTCAATCTGGGACAGTTCCTCAGATTTGTCATCTAAAAAGAATGGCTGTTATGTGGGAATCTTCCTCTCATCCTCTGCACTGAAGACCAATGCAAACAATTTATTTAACTTCTCTGCAATGCCTTGTCTTCCTTGAGTGCTACTTTAGCACCTCAGTCATTCAGTGGCCCCACTGATTGTTTGGCAGGCTTCCTGCTTCTGGGACACTTCACAAAAACTAACAGCAATTTTTTTTTAATTTTACTAGTTGCTTGGCCTGTCTCATTATACTTTAACAGTTGACTTGCAACTTGATACTTTTTATTTTCCTCCGTAGGATTTCACTTCCAGTTTTTAAAGGATGTAATATTTTTTTTAATCTCTAACCACCTCTTTTACTCTGTTGTTTAGTCATGATGGCATTTTTGGTCCTTTTAAAAAAAATTGGGGTATGCATGTGTTTTTAAAAAGCTTCCATGCAGCATGCAGGCATTTCACTGTGGTGACTGTTCCTTTCAATTTCCATTTAACTAACCTTCTCATTTTTGTATTGTTCCACTTTTTGAAGAAATGTTACTGTGGTGGGTATATTTGGTATTTCTCCCCCTAGAAGGATATTAAATTTAATTGCATTATGGTTGCTACATACCAGTTGGATAAACTGACTTGTGAATAGTATGTTCAAATTTTCTATTTGCTCTTCTGTTCTACATCAATAGTAAAGTTAATTGGAAAATATTTCTGCACAAAATAGTTGACTTTGTGGTGAAAAAAATAAAAAACTGAAATTTGTCTGAAAACAGAAAAAAATTGATTCTGAAATGTCGATTCACAACCTCACAGGAGCTGTAGTTTGGATGCTTCATGTGTCCATTTCTCTTCTATGAGCTGAGTTCTCCACCTGGACTACATTGGCCATGATTCACCATGCCCGGACTCCCCAGCCCCTCAGCAAGAGGGAAGACCATGGTACATCACAGAAGATGTAGTCTGGCTAAGGAGATTAGCTGAAACAGAATATTGGGGTCATAAAGCATCCAAACTGTGGGCTTGATTCAGGAATTACTGGTTGAAGTTCTGGGTCTGTGTTATGTAGGAGGTCAGACTAGATGATCAAAGTGATCCCTTCTGGCATTAAAACCTAAGAATCTATTCACCATGTTGTATATGAAACAGGATGGATAAAAATCAATGTGTCTTTAGGTGCCTAAACACCTTGGAAAATCTGGCCCATGGGGAACAAAAACAATCCATCAATTCACAAACTTTAATTCATACTTCCTTTGTTTAATAGATCAGTTACTTTTGTAAGGAAGGTCTGAATGAACTCTCCCTTGACAGCTAATGATGAGTTGGGGGGGGAAGGTTTCAGGACCAGACTGTATTTACATGACCATACCCACCCTGCCACCTGCTTTTATCCAGTGCTGTGTTACCAAAGTGATCAATTTTGCCTGGTGTTAGGTTACAAATCACTATTATTGAATGCAGGGGTACTGAAATGTTATTATCCTTTTTGTATGAGTAAAGGGCAGCAGAACGGTCACTGTCCTGATTGAGGGGGTCACTCCAGGCATGAAAGTAACTTAAAGGACTTCCCGGTACTCCAGAGTCCTGCGGAAGGGGGAGGGGCCTCAACTGGAAGAGGCGTGGCCTCTATCAGAAGAGGTGGGGCCTTTAAATCCCCGGGCTTTTAAATCAGGATTTAAAGGGCTCGGGGATTCAGCTGAAGCTAGGAGCTGGGCCCTTTAAATCACTCCCGGAGCTGCCAGCTGCAGAGGCGGCTGGGAGCCCTGGGGTTTGGGCAGGGGTGAAAGTAATTTACATTTCTTACCCATATGGTCCAATCGCAAGCAACCCGCCTCTCCTATGTACCTCATGGATCCCTCCCACTGCATGCCATAGATAGAGAAAGTAAAGCTACTATTACTACTACCAGTACTCAGGGGCGGCTCTAGCCATTTCGACGCCCCAAGCACGGCGGCATGCCGCGGGGGGTGCTCTGCTGGTCGCCGGTCCCGCAGCTCTGGTGGACCTCCCACAGACGTGCCTGCGGAGGGTCCGCTGGTCCCGTGGCTCCAGTGGACCTCCCGCAGACGTGCCTGCGGATGCTCCACTAAAGCCGCGGGACCGGCAGACCCTCCGCAGGCATGCCTGCGGGAGGTCCACCGGAGCCGCCTGCCGCCCTCCCAGCGACCGGCAGAGCGCCCCCCGCGGCATGCCGCCCCAAGCACGCGCTTGGTGTGCTGGGGCCTGGAGTCGCCCCTGCCAGTACTGTCTGTAATAAAACTTTACTATTGGAATAAGCCTGAAAAAGCATGGGCGGCAGGTTATATATTTGTGTGGGGCCCGGGCCCCAGCAATATTCAGGGCTGGGCGCCCTGCTCCAGCAATAGTTGGAGCTGGGTCTCTTCCCGCCCCCCCCCCGGTCCTGCCTGGATCGGCCCTGGCCACCGCAGGTCTCCCCCCGCCGCCGCGACCCTGCCTGGAGCAGGTCCCAGCCCCCGCCTGCCACCCCCCCTCCGCGTGTTCCCCCCCCTCCGCCGCGTTGTGTTGCGTCCCTGCCTGACAGAACGCAGCGCGCCTCTCCCCTGCCTGCTGCCCAGAGGGCTCCCAGCAGATTTGCTGTCTGCTGCCGCAGGGTCCTAGTGCCTGCCCTCCGCCAATACTGGCAAGGCAGGCTGCCCTTACCCTGAGCCTCTCCAACCCCAAACCCTCAGCCCCAGCCAGAGCCCTCATCCCCCCACACCCTAATCCTCTGCCCCAGCCCTGAGCGCCCCCACATCATGAACCCCTCATCCCCCCGCACCCTAATCCTCTGCCCCAGCCCTGAGCGCCCCCACATCATGAACCCCTCATCCCCCTGCACCCTAATCCTCAGCCCCAGCCAGAGCCCTCATCCCCCCGCACCCTAATCCTCTGCCACAGCCCTGAGCGCCCCCACATCATGAACCCCTCATCCCCCCGCACCCTAATCCTCTGCCCCAGCCCTGAGCGCCCCCACATCATGAACCCCTCATCCACAGCCCTCACCCCACACTCCAAACCTCTGCCCTAGCCCTGAGCCCCCTCCTGCATCATGAACCCCTCATCCACAGCCCTCACCCCACACTCCAAACCTCTGCCCTAGCCCTGAGCCCCCTCCTGCATCATGAACCCCTCATCCACAGCCCTCACCCACAGCCCAACCCTCTTCCCTAGCCCTGAGCCCCCTCGCATCATGAACCCCTCATCCACAGCCCTCACCCCACAGCCCAACCCTCTTCCCTAGCCCTGAGCCCCCTCCTGCATCATGTACCCCTCATCCTCAGCCCCACAGTCCTCACCCTGCACTCCCTCCTATCCCCAAACTCCCTCCCCCTTCCCACACACCCCTTCCCAACCCCAAACTCCATCCTAAAGCCTGCACCCTTCACCTCCTCCTGCACACCCACCCCCTGCCCCAGCCCAGAGCCTGCACCCAGCACCCTTCCTGCACCCTAATCCCCAGCCCAGGATCTGCACCCCAGACCTCCCCCGCCGAGCCCCCTCCCAGAGCCTTAGGCAGGTGGGGGCGGAGTTGGGGGGGGGGGCGGAGTTGGGGGCGGGTTCTGGGCCCCACCAAAATTTTTACAAACTTGCCACCCATGTGAAAAAGTGAAAACTCACTGTCACATTTTTCTCCGTGTCTTCCCTCCTCCTCCAGCCAGGCTGCGGACACTAGGCTCCGTGCTTTCTCCCTGCCTGGCACTGAGCAGCAGCTGCAGGGGCTTCCCTCTAGCTTGCAGCAGGGAGTAGGGAGACTGGCTGAGGGAGGGAGAAGCCTGCGTCCTGCATAAGCAGGGGCGGCTCCAGGCCCCAGCATGCCAAGCGCGTGCTTGGGACGGCATGCCCCGGGGGGCACTCTGCCGGTCACCGGGAGGGCGGTATGCAGGGCTCCGGTGGACCTCCCACAGACATCCCTGCGGAGGGTCCACCAGAGCCGCGGGACCAGCAGAGCGCCCCCCACGGCGTGCTGCCATACTTGGGGCAGCGAAATGGCTAGAGCCACCCCTGTGCATAAGAACAATTTAAACTCAGCTGTTCCCTGCACGGTTCAGTAACATTTCAAGGAGGATCTGCAAGCAGTTTAGACATCACAATCATGATCCTCTGCTGGGGAGGGAATGGGATAGATTTGAACTTGGAAATGGTTCCTGATTTTGATTGTGTTTTTTGTGTATAGGAGATCCCCTCATCCCGGAGGCAGAAAAGAACTGCCCCTGCCATGGTCACACACACCCTTCCCCCCCCCCACAACAACAACTGGGAGTGAAATTAACAAGGATGCCAGAAATGGCTTCTAACCCTGCAAGCTAGAGCCTAGAGGAGAACCCCTGCAGGGGGCGGAGGGGAGGAATGCAGAGCCTTGTCTTCAGCCTGGCTGGAGGAGGGGGAGGGAGGAGACGAGAAATCAGTGTGACAGTGAGTTTTCCCCTTCCACCTGCTTTTATTAGCTCAGGATTTAAGCTGTGCAGCCAAATGCTTGTATTTGTTGTGTATATTAGTATTGGAGACAAGATCCCCTCATCCTGGGGGCAGACAAGGACTGCCCCTGCCATGGTCAAACACACCCTCCCCCCAGCTACTGTGAGTGAAATTAACAAGGATGCCAGAAACCACTCCTAACCTAGAGGGCTGAACCACTCAGGTAACAGCTGAGTTTAAACTATTCTTGTGCAGGGGGCAGGCTTCTCCCTCCCTCAGGCAGTCTCCTTTTCTTACCGTCCTCTGTACCGGCCCACTTTCACCTCTGGGTCACCCTCAACTGAACTGAACTTGCTAAGCAGGGGGTTCAGATGTCAGCGCCCAGTGGACTGAGAGATAGAGGATGAGGACATGTGTTTCTGCCTGGTGATGTGGGATCTATCTAAGGCTATGGCTACATTAGCGCTTCAAAGCGCTGCCGCAGCAGCGCTCCCGCGGCAGCGCTTTGAAGCGCTAAGTGTAGTCAAAGCCCCAGCGCTGGGAGAAAGCTCTCCCAGCGCTGTCCGTACTCCAGCTCCCTGTGGGGAATAACGGACAGCGCTGGGAGCGCGGCTCCCAGTGCTGGGGCTTTGACTACACTGGCGCTTTGTAGCGCCGCAATTTGCAGCGCTGCAGAGGGTGTTTTTTCACACCCTGCTGCAGCGCTGCAAATTTGCAAGTGTAGCCATACCCTGCGAGTTATAGACACCATCTGAACTCTGGGTCTCTGCTGACCAAGGACAGCAGCTGTAAGTGGGGTACAGTGGAGGGAGAGGGGAGTGGCATGTTAAAGGGAAATTTGTTTGTTGGACTTTCACACCACTAGTGAGAAATGGAGGCAAAGGACACTAACCAATGTACTCTGGAGCAAGAGTTTTGTTCATGGCCAGATATATTCGAATCATGGTTGTGGTTTCCCAAATAAATGCCAGGTTTCTTTCCTGTTTTTTATTAAAAGTTTTCTCTGCTATATATGGACTCAGTGCTTGTGAGTGGGGAAGTTTGCTTTTTAGAGGCTCCCAGGAGCAGTGTTTAATTTATCCAGATTACTGGGAGGGGACTTGAGCAGGTTCTGTGTTATATCGTTAAGAGGGACCCCTCAGATTTTGAACCCAGCCCTTGTTGCTGCTGACTCCAGCTGCCAGAAGGGTTATGCTTTTAAATGCAAAATATGTTTTGATAAACTTTTTTTTATGTATCTAGTACATTGAGACAGTTTTTTATAACTAAAAACAATTTTTTAAATGTTTTTGTGCATTTTTAATTGAACTCCAATTTCCAGCAAATGCAGCTTGACAGAGGTTACAAGTAAAAAAAAATATATAATTGTTTAAACAAACATGTATGAATCTAGTTGTCCACCTGGTTCGCAAAAAGAAGTACTCCATTTCATCTGAAGACTAAATTTAGTTACAAATCAGCATGTGCTAAGGGTTACCAACCATGAGAATGAACTTGTCGGGGATCTCTCTTATCCCAGATGGCTCAGGTTTTGTTGTCCGACTGCAAAGAGACAGGCAACGACCAGCAAGAATCCCATTATCAAGTTCTTTATTGTAGCATGCCATGCAACAGAGAACTGCCCATTTCACTCCATACAGAACCAGCCCCCCTTCACAAATTCAAACTGCTTTTTATTAGCTATTCTGTCGCGTCATCACTGTACCTTCCCAGCATTTGTTCCCAGAATACAAAACAAAGAACAACTGTTACTTCTTCATAACTTCATGCTTAGTACAAAAAAGAATACATGTTACTTTAATAAGTCACTGTAAGCATTTTTCTTTCCCAGACTCTGCAAGCACTGTCTTATCTAGCAAGGTCATACAGTCAGCAACCAGGCAAGCACCTGACTGTTTCAGCTACTATATTTTTTCTTCAGCAAGGCCTACTGTGTTATTGCTAAGCAAAACAGGCCATCAAGGCAAACTCATCAAACTCGTTTAGGAAAATAACTAAAAAGTACAAATGAAAAACAAGATTAAGATCTGTGATTTAAATTAAGGTTTCCTGCTTGATGATTTAAATAATGATTAAAATTGGTGATTTAAATCAATCTACCCTGGTATTACAAGGATGTGATAGGTAACGTCATCAGTCTGGAAGACTGAATAAATAATTGGTTCTCAAATTTACAGAGGATATTCTGTTAGAAGGAGTTGCAACTACTACTGAAGACAGAGAAATAATAAAAAGTTACTTAAGAAATTGACCATTTGAAAAGAACTCAATCATGTTGAGGAGCTTATAGGTTGAAAACAACCAAATGAGATTCATTTTGGATGAAGACAAGGTAGTTCATCATGGGAAAAATAATTCAAAACAAAATATTTTGGGAGAACCTGGGAAATCAGTTATGCAAAGAAGGGTGATAACAGACAGCAGATTAGATATGCTTTTGCAATATAACACAGCATCAAAAAAGGCCCATGCACTTCTGTGTGGCAAACACTCTGTAGATGCATCACATCATGTAGCAAGGAGACAGATAACCATCATAAGCAACTGTAGTGTGATTGCATCTAGATTATCGTATTTAGTTCTTAGTGTTTAGTTGAGACTTACAAAAAAAGATGAAATAGTTAAACATATATAACTCAGATGAAGTAGGTCTATGTTGGGACATGCCAACAGCCTGCAAAGATTTGGAGGCTATTATCTCTAAGGAGGCAGAGAATTATTTAGCATGATAAAAGAGTCTATAAGTAGGAGCAATAGCATGAAATTAAGAACGGGAAAATGTAGGGTGACTGTCAGGAAAAACATCCTGAGAGTCACATCTATTAACAAGTGTGGTAATCACTTAAAGGAATTGATGTGACCATTATTTGGCATATTTAAAACAAGAGTAGACAAAAACATTAGAAAATGTACACTAGGGAACAACCAATATTATCAGGGAGATGGACTATATTACTCAATAGATCTTTTACATTTCTAGAATCTATAATTCCACAAATTTCATGCAGACTACACATTAGTGGAGATATATATTTTATAACAATATTATATGTACATGTTTTTTCCTGGGGGACCAATTTTCAAATTAGGGTGCTTAAGAATAGATTCTTACACACACATTTAAGTGCTTACATACCTGATTTGGGAGCCTAATAAAAAAGTGTATGATTAGAGATTGAATTTCTAAGATGAAGAGCATCTGCAGTCTCCAGTGAAGTCAATAGAAGCTGCAAATATCAATTCTTTTGAAATTTGCCTAAATGTGTTTTTAGAAGTTGACTAAATGTCTTCTTATAAAAAAAATAAATTTCAAAAATAATGAATTATGAATTCAAAACAATCTTTTCTTGTACCATTTCACTGCTAAGGCAGAGAAAAAATATTTATACACACATGGAGTAACTTGTTATTAGTATTTGGGGGGAAATAGTACATTTTAGTGTTACTTTTAGAAAATCTGGACATAGCAGCCTGCTACGATTTCTTGCCTTGTTGACTTGTTTCTGCAAAAAACTCAGCAAAAGCAGAACCACCATACATTAGATTATTTTGTTTTTTTGGACTCCTAAATTCAGTAGCAGAGAAGTAAAACAAGGGGGAAAATGTCGTTGTTGTTGTTGTTTTCACTGGGTTTTATTGAACTGCCTTTGGAAGAGAGCAGCATCTTGCCAGGGAAGCAAGCCTCATACATGGAGAATGCCTGTTGCATGCAAATAAAGCCTATCTATATATCTATATGAAACAGGTGCAAATGAAGTAACAAAAATATTATGCTAATTTTGAATCTGAGATAGTCACATTGTAAAATAAAAAATAAAAGTCTTGCAATACACCATTGCTCCGGGCTCCGGCTGGGATTTAAAGGGCCCGGGGCTTCCCGCAGTGGCCGGAGCTTTGGTGGTGATTTAAAGGGCCCAGAGCTCTGGCCACTGCGGGGAGCCCCAGACCCTTTAAATCCCCACCTCCCAGGGCTCCGGCAGCCGGGCTTGGGTGGGGATTTAAAAGGCCCACTGCTTTGGCCACTGCGGGCAGCCCCAGGCCTTTTAAAGCGCCACCAGATCTCCGGCAGCGGGGCTCGAGTGGCGTCTTAAAGGGCCTGGGGCTCCCCACAGCGGCCTGAGCCCTGGCCCTTTAAATCACCGCTGGAGAAGCCGGTCCAGTCTGGGACAGCGTACCAGCTCTTGCCAGTACTCCGTACTGGACCGTACTGGCTTACTTTCACCTCTGCCCAGAGTGTTGATGTTAGATTATGTACTTGGATCCTATGAAAAGAGATGTTTTAGGGAAAAAATAGAGTAGGATCTGAATGTATTAGTATCTTTCTTAAAACCTGCTTCTACCACAATGCCCATAAAAAATGATGCTAGCATTAATGTGTGTGTGTACACCATATCTTTGAGTAAGGGCTTAATGCAGATCACCAAAATCAATCCTTTCCACTGTCTTTCCATTGATTTCAATGGAACTGGAATTGAACACTAAACATGTAGGTCCAAACTCTCTTCTGCATAATTCCACAGATGACAATCTTATTGCTGTAACCCCTGCCAACCCAGTCATTTCTTCCCCATATTATTGTTTTATAGCTTCATGCCTGAAATTGGGCCCTGATCCTGCAAAGACTTAGGCCCATGCTTAGCTTTGCTCACTGTAAATAGGTTCCATTGAAGTTAATAAGACTACTTGGTGCACAAAGTAAAGCATGTGTGGAAGTCTTTATAAAATGGGGACCTTAGTATATGAACTCTTGGGGACAGGCACCATGTTTAATTTATTGCTACAATAATTTATCTGCAAAAGCTTATAGTGGAGTTTGGTCTCACATTTCTACATATAATCTCTGGACATTAAGTACTGTCAAATATGTGCACGTGACTCACATTAACACTAACTGATGGATTGTTTTGGTGCACTGAGACTTTTGTATTCATTTTGAATCAGGGAAAAAAATCCTAAAAGCAACTCGTGTAAGCATTGACCATTTGGAAAGCTCCAAGCACATCTATATCTTTTTTTATCTCAAGCTATTATTGTTGTTAGTATTACCTGTAATAGTTAGTCAACTCAAGCTTGTTTCTTTATCCATCTTTTGTCTCGCCACAAACCTAGACTGTGAGCTTTCTAGGGCAGGGACTGCATTTGATTCACTCCCCTATGCAGTGCCTAGCACAATGGAACCCTGGTTCTTGCTGGGGTCTGCTAGACACCAATGTAATTGTAACTTTAGCACCCTCATGGCCAAGATGGAGTCTGCTCTGCAGGCAGCTCTGGCCAAGAGACAGCGCGCGCAGGAATGCAGCAGGAGAAATCCCTTCCACCCCAGGGGCACCTGTTCCAAACCCCCCAGAGTGAACACACACCCCCACAGGAAAAGTACAATGGATATAACAAAGCGGGATATTTATTTACAGAGGGCTGGGAGGAGAAAAACAACAAGGAGAAATATAGGGGGAGCAGTAAAACAGGGCTGCATTCAAACCAAGGCCCCACGGGCCCAGTGGTAGCACAGTCTGGAAGGGCAGACACTGAGCAATGTGTCTGCGCACAGAGTTCAGGAGGCCTGAGCAAAGTTCCAGTCCGGTGGTGAGCCTTGGGTGCTCCTGGTCGTCTTCGGCGCCAGTGAACTCTCCCCAGCAAACCACTCCGGTGCCTTCTTCTGCCGCTCTCTGCAAAACCACACAGAGCGACCACCTCCCCACTTAACTATCTAGCAACCTCCCTCCTTGTTCCCAGTGCAGAGTCACAAGCCCCAGTACTCACAGCCCCAGGCAGCTCCGGGCAGCCGTGATCCTGGGTCCAGCTCTGGCCTGTCCTCCTCGGGTGATTCCCCCCGGCACAGGGCTCCTCCTGGCTCCTGTCCTGGGCTGTCCCCGATCGGGCCTGTCCTCCTCAGGCCTCAGGCAGGTTCTCTCTGCTTCCTTCTCCAGGGCCAGCCATGCTGCTTCTCCTCTCTCTCCCTCCAGCTCCAGCCCTGCCCCCTGGAGTTTCCCTCCTTTTTCTTACTCTGCCCTTCCCCCTTGGGAAAAAGATTTAAAGGGGCCATGCTCTCTAGACCCCAAAGGGGTTACATAATATAGATAATCAGAGACAGTAGAAAACTTTCAAAATTTTGAATTTCTATTAAATTTTTCATCAAAACTTCCAAGTTTGATGGCGAAAACAAATCAACATTTCTGACAAATGTTAACAAATACGTTGTCTTGGTTTTGAGCTCTTATAGAATTAAATGAAAACTCTTAAATTAAAATCTCTCAAAGAAATGACAGCCTGTTTTTCAACTACCACTAATAATAATTAATAAATAATGTAGCCATATGAAGGTGTTTTGTATATGAACATTTTTTCCTGTTTATGGTCATTCAGTTATTATTGATTTTTTTCTCAAATATTTCCAGAGCTACCGAGGAAAACCTCTCCTATATTAAAAGTACAGCGGTGCAACTTTGGATTAATGTAATATGGATGCAGAATGAAATTCACACCTCTTCAAATCATTTTCACTTGTTTGTATGATATACACCACTGGAGCTCCGGGCCCTTTAATTTGCCCCGAGCCCTGGGGCTCCCAGCTGCCTTTGCAGCTGGTAGCTCTGGGGTGATTTAAAGGTCCTGGGGCTCCCAGCCACAGCCAGAGCCCCAGGGCCTTTAAATCTTGAAAGGCCCCGCCTCTTCCCATTGAGGCCCTGCCTCTTCCGGTTGAGGCCCTGCCCCGCTCAGGATTCTGGCGTACCGGTAAGTCCTTTAAGTTACTTTCACCCCCTGACTGTGGGTCATACACTGCCATCAATCCAGAATCACATCTTACACTAACATAAGTGGAATTTCTGCCTCAAAGGCTTTGTTGATCTCTAAGAACTGCAGAAAAATCAAGAGTCTTGAAAAGTAGAAAAGGAAATTCTATAATTAACTTTTGATCCATTGACATTCGACAACTTTCAAGAAGTGTCAAAAGCAAGTCTGCTTTTGGCATTGGGGTAGATTGCCAAGAGCAGGAAGATTTTGGACAGAAATGCATGTGTTTATCAAAATGCTTAAATTACTTCTATTCTGCCATCTGAAATATCCAACTGCAAGTGTGTGTGTGAGGTATAAAGTTACAATTGTCTTTGAAAAGAATAAACTATTATTGAGCTCCCTCAGATGTGTAGCAAATAGCAAGCTGCCTTTAGAAGAAGGTTTACTCATCATTCAGCTAAACCAGAGACCCTGTGCAACATCTAGCACAGCACTCGGCAACATCACGTGGATTTAGATACTTCCTGGAGGATCTGGATGGATTACAGTAACCCACAAATGTATCAGAGGGGTAGCCGTGTTAGTCTGGTTCTGTAGAAGCTGCTTCCACAAATGTAGGCTTGCTACTCTTTCTTTCCCTGAATTGTTTCAGAATGCCATGTTTGAGAACACAACAGAATGGAAACTGGCTTTTACAAATGTGAGTGGGAGTGCAACATTCAGGTCTCATGCCTCTGAGTTAAATGGAAAGTGTCATATCTGTGTTAAGGTGCCAATATCCCTTTCACTGCTCTGACTATTTTCTGCATTATATTTTCCTTTAAGCAAAGTTATTTCCCTGTGTCAATGGTCTCTTCAGTCAGTACACAGGCATTATAAACAGTGACCATTGTGATGGGGCAAGGCCAGATGGCTATAGTAAAGTAGTGAGAAACAGGTTTGTTAGCCCCAGGCTAAACAAATCCCTGGTACCATGGTAACCAAATGGCAGTTGCTCCAGGTTAATCAAGACACCTGGGGCCAATTAAGATCCTTCTAGAAAGCAGTGGAGACAGCTAGGTTGATTGGGTCTCAAGCTGCCCCCAGTCCAATCACAGCCCTGGTTAGATTTTTAGAACAGCCTAGCGGCTGCTGTAATTTACAACAGCTGCTTAATGGTCTTTCAGGGACCCTAATGGCAGGTGAGGCTTGCTGTAGGGGAGCAGAGCATTTCACACACTGCCTCCCATCTCCTCCTCCTGTGTATACAACAGGAGTGGGTGGGGCATACGGAAGCTGGAGCAGGAGTCAGCTCCTCCAGCTTTATGCCAATTGAGAAATCCCCTCCTTCATGCTAGCTGTTGCACTGGGCAGCAGAGAATCATAGAATATCAGGGTTGGAAGAGATCTCAGGAAGTCATCTAGTCCAACCCCCTGCTCAAAGCAGGACCAAGCCCAACTAAATAATCCCAGCCAGGGCTTGTCAAGATGGGCCTCAAAAACCTCTAAGGATGGAGATTCCACCACCTCCCTAGGTAACCCATTCCAGTGCTCACCAACCTCCTAGGGAAATAGTTATTCCTAATATCCAACCTAGACCTCCCCCACTGCAACTTGAGACCATTGCTTCTTGTTCTGTTATCTACCACCTCTGAGAACAGTGTAGCTCCATTCTCTTTGGAACGCCCCTTCAGGTAGTTGAAGGCTAATATCAAATTCCCCCTCACTCTTCTCTTCTGCAGAGTAAATAAGCCCAGTTCCCTCAGCCTCTCCTCATAAGTCATGTGCCCCAGCCCCCTAACCATTTTCATTGCTCTCCACTGGGCTCTCTCGAATTTTGTCCACATGCCTTCTGTGGCGGGGACCAAAACTGGACACAATACTCCAGGCATGACCGCACCAGTGACGAATAGAGGGGAATAATCACTTCTCTCAATCAGCTGGCAATGCTCCTACTAATACAACCCAATATGGCATTGGCCTTCTTGGCAAGGGCACACTGCTTACTTATATCCAGACTTCTCATCCACTGTAATCCCCAGGTCCTTTTCTACCAAACTGCTGCTTAGCCAGTCGGTCCCCAACCTGTAGCAGTGCATGGGATTCTTCCTTCCTAAATGCCGGACTCTGCACTTGTCCTTTTTGAATCTCAGCAGATTTCTTTTGACCCAATTCTCCAATTTGTCTAGGTCTCTCTGGACCTTATCCCTACCCTCCAGCATATCTACCTCTTCCCCCAGCTTAATGTCATCTGTGAACTTGCTCAGGGTGCAATTCATCCCATCATCCAGATCATTAATAAAGATGTTGAACAAAACCGGTTCCAGGATCGACCCCTGGGGCACTCCGCTAGATACTGACTGCCAACTAGACATCGAGCCGCTGATCACTATCTGTTGAGCCCGACAACCTAGCCAGCTTTCTGTCCACCTTATAGTCCATTCATCGAATCCATACTCCTTTAACTTGCTGGCAAGAATACTGTGGGAGACCGTATCAAAAGCTTTGCTAAAGTCAAGATACATCACATACACTGCTTTACCCGTATCCACTGAGCCAGTTATCTCATCATAAAGGCGATAAGGTTGGTCAGGCATGACTTAGAATCTCAGGGTTGGAAGGGACCTCAGGAGGTCATTTAGTCCAACCCCCTGTTCAAAGCAGGACCAATCCCCAACTATTTTTTTTGCCCTACATCCCTAAAGGGCCTCCTTAAGGATTGAACTCACAACCCTGGGTTTAGCAGGCCAATGTTCAAACCACTGTTCCTGATCAGGTATCAGAGGGGTAGCCGTGTTAGTCTGGATCTGTAAAAGCAGCAAAGAATCCTGTGGCACCTTATAGACTAACAGACGTTTTGCAGCATGAGCTTTTGTGGGTGAATACCCACTTCTTCGGATGCAAGTAGTGGAAATTTCCAGGGGCAGGTATATATAAGCAAGCAAGAAGCAAGCTAGAGATAATGAGGTTAGATCAATCAGGGAGGATGAGGCCCTGTTTTAGCAGTAAGTGCTTCAAAATGGATTTCATGATTTTGACTGGGGTGAAGCTGTCCAGTCTGTAGCTCCCCGGGTTCTGTTTCTTCTCTTTTTTAAATATGGACACTATATTTGCCTTTTCCCAATCATCTGGGACCTCCCTCGATCCTTACCAATTTTCAAAGATAATGGACAATAGCTCTGCAATCACATCAGCCAACTCCTTCAGCACCCTTGGACGCATTAGATCTGGATCCATGGACGTGTGTATGTCCAGCTTTTCTAAATAGTCCTTAACCTGTTCTTTCACCACTGAGGGCTGCTCACCTCCACCCCATACTGTGCTGCCCGGTGCAGCAGTCTGGGAGCTGACCTTGTCTGTGAAGACCAAGGCAAACAAAGCATTGAGTACTTCAGCTTTTTCTACATCATCTGTCACCATGTTGCCTCCCCCATTCAGTAAGGGTACCACATTTTCCTGACCTCCTTTTTGTTGCTAACATACCGGTAGAAACCCTTCTTGTTAGCCTTTACATCCCTTGCTAGCAACAACCCCAATTGTGCCTTGGCCTTCCTGATTACAATATGTTTATACTTCTCCCTAGTCATCTGTCCAAGTTTCCCCTTCTTGTAAGCTTCCTTTTTGAGTTTAAGCTCACCAAAGATTTCACTGTTAAGCCAAGCTGGTCCCTGACATATTTGCTGTTCTTTCTGCACATCAGGATGGTTTGTTCCTGCACCCTCAATAAGGCTTCTTTAAAATACAGCCAGCTCTCCTGGACTCCTTTCCCCCTCATATTAACCTCCCAGGGGATCTTGGCCATCAGTTCCCTAAGGGAGTCTAAGTCTGCTTTTCTGAAGTCCAGAGCCATGATTACACCCATTTCCCCACCTGTATATGAGGTGGGACTAGCAGGCAACAGCCTCTTCTCTACCCACATGCACACAGGGGAGGTGTAAGCAAACCATAAGTGCATATCATGTGTTTTTGGAGAAGATCTTATTCTCCATTATTCACCCTACTGCATCACTACTTAGGACCTTGCCAAGATCAGGCCCTTTGAATACTAGGATAAATATTGCTTTGGACATCTTTCTTAGAGATATTGTTCTTCATTTTTCTCTATATAAAAGGTATCTGGTTTCATTATCTGTTTCATGTGATAACTACCTTACTGTTCACTATAGGTAATGTAAACCCTGAAGCACGACATGATGTAATTCAAAACATTTGCCAGAGGGGCCTTCAATCACTTAAAATCTAGAAATACAGAGATAGATTTGTTGTTACTTGGTAAACCTAAAAGGAACTTATATGTGTATCATAATCTGATTAATAGAAAGTCAGCTTTATGGTGTGAAATGGGATAAATAGTTCCTGTAGTGGTACTGTAAGATCACTACTGGACTGTACTTCTATGATTTAATTAATTGGTGACCACGTGTTACTCTTTCTTTAGTGCTGCAAATGGTTATGCATCTGGTAGTGCTATCTGGTTATGCATTTATGTGTAAGAAGACATGGGGGCATCCTCAGTGCAAGCAGGTAATCAAGAAAGAGAAAACTGTTATATATGTAAAAGTTTAGTTCAACAAAAATGTACACCCGAAATAGGTTCTTTTAAAAAAGTATTTCTATATGGCTCTCATCATCTTTGTATCTGAACACCTTTATATGTTCTCATGAATATGCTTGGTGGGACAACAGCTGTACATATAAGTAGTTAATATTAAGTTTATTATAAATTAGTTACAATGCAACTTAACTTAGTAAACTAACTTTTTCCTACCAGTACATATTCTTTTCAGTTACAGATCTAATTATGTGGCTATTGATAGATTGCAGATATAAAGTTGATTAAAGAAATTAGGAAGAAAGTAACAAAAGTAGCAATCAGGCAATAAGCAACACCAAATTACATTAGTAAAGGGATACATTTGAAGTAAAATTGTTGAGATACACAGCTGGTTTTTCAGAAGTTTTTGATTATTTGCAGGGGCGGCTCCAGGCACCAGCACGCCAAGCGCGTGCCTGGGGCGGCAAGCCACGGGGGGCGCTGTGCCAGTTGCCGCGAGGGCGGCAGGCAGGTTGCCTTCGGAGGCATGCCTGCGCAGGGAACGCTGGTCCCGCAGCTTCGGCGGACCTCCCGCAGGTGTGCCGCCGAATCCGCGGGACTGGGGACCTCCCGCAGGCAAGCCACCGAAGATAGCCTGCCTGCCGTGCTTGGGGCAGCAAAATAACTAGAGCCGCCCCTGATTGTTTGAACTCAAAATCCACTGGTAAACCTGTCCCCCCACCCTCCGCCCTTTAAAAAAAACAAAACCTAAACCAAAAAGCAACCTGTAAAACTGAGGAAAAGTGAGGAATTGAACCCACTTGGAAATACAGCTGCAGGCATCTAGGGCAGGTGAAAAAATGACTGTGCTCAAGCCCATATATCTGAGTGATTCTGGGCATGTCCAGATTCTCAACCAAACCCAGGCACAAGAGGTGAGAGCAGAAAGCACTGGGCAAATAGGAATCCAGTCTAGAAGCAAGGAGAGTGAGTCACAGTTTAGTCCGCAGATGGACAAGGGGCCTACAGTAGCATAGGACCCATTAGTAAAATAATAAAGGTATTAGACACTTCTATGCATAGGAAGAAGGAGATAGACCTACCCCCAAAGGATATCAAGAGGTGCTAAGGCCAAAGAAACCCGAAAGGGATAGCAGTTGGGACACATGGATGTTGTTAGGTTTCAGAAGGGGTAGCTGTGTTAGTCTGTATCAGAAAAACAACAAGGAGTCCTTGTGGCACCTTAGAGACTAAAATTTATTTGGGCATAAGCTTTTGTGGGCTGTAACCCACTTCATCAGATGCATGAGATGAAGTGGGTTATAGCCCATAAAATCTTATGCCCAAATAACTTTGTTAGTCTCTAAGGTGCCACAAGGACTCCTCATTGTTTTTATGGATGTTGTAACTCCCCAGTGCAGACAAGAGGGGGAAGTGGAGTTGCAAGCCAGACACTGAGGTAGTGTCTCACCTGTGCTATCACATATGTATGTTTAATTAGTTAATTTGCACCACATTTTGAAGAAATAAAACAGCCCAGATCATTTTGTTCCATTCTTCTTTAGGCTCAGGCACCTGCTGCTACTCTGCAGTTTTATACAGTGCTACCAACAGTTTTAATTATCCAAGCATTATTCTTTTGATTGATTGCTTTTGTCCTAATGAGGGTTCATACAACATCTATTTTGAAGAGTACTACAGAAATGAGCAGTTTTTAAAATCCAACACAATACTGTGATAAAAATATTTTGTAAATCAATTTAACTATGTCAGAGTTTTATTGGGAAATGTGAAAACAATTTTTCAATAAGCTTGGCTTGCAAAGGGTAGCACATTTTCATTTTACAGCCCAGCACCTCCCATATTCCATTCCAGAGGCTCATGCCTGGTTTGAATAACAAATATGTTTGCTTGTGGTCAGTGCAGGAATGCACTGCACACAATGGGTATTGATAACTTCGTGGTAACGGTATACCCAGTTTTCTTGTTCCAAATGCACACACTTGTCACTTGAGCCAAAGGACCACTTCCATTAGGTGTTAGTAGTATAAGGCCTATGACACAGGTGAGTGGAGATGATTCTGTACAGTACAGAAGATAAATCAAGCTTGTCTGCAAGCTTATGGGGTTCAAAAGAATTCAAATCCTACAATATCTGCATAAGGAATCTGCTGCGACCAATGGCTTCATGGCTGTCTTTATGCTGCATGCCATGGGCAAATGGAAGTTCCTGATAGCAGCATGATTAGATCACAAATCCTCCTGCACCAAAGTTCCTTCCCGATTTAGTGACACAAACCCTATAAAATTTAGTCATTGATACTAAACTGTTTAAATCTCTCCTTACATTCCTTCAAACTCCATGAGCATTTTTGTCGGAATGACCTGCAATTTATCAGTATCTTCTCAAGTAATGCAGTGCCCAGAACTGAACTAACTATTCCTATAAGGCGCCAATATCTCCCTGCTGTGTAATGCCTCTGCTTATGCAGCCCAAAACCACATTGGACTTTTTACTGCCATATCACATTTCAAACTCACGTCTAATTTCCTGCCCACTATCACTCTGGGAATATTTTAGATTTTCTTCTTCCCATATATCAGCAAATAAATGGTTTGGGTTATTATTCCCCAGACATATTAGCCTGTATTTTTTTCCAACCCGATTCTCATTTTGTCATTTTCTTCTGATGTTATTAAATATATGAAGATCCCTTTTTCATTTTGTTTTTTGCCTGTGCAAATGTTTGTATCCTTTCCTAGTGCAGAATCACCAGAGAGTTCTGTTAATGTGCTATTTCCCTTTTTTTAAAAAACGAGTGAACATAAATAAGACTTGGCCTGACACCCATTCTTACAACTTCCCAGGAGATTTCTCCCCCAGACCATGCATGGTTGTTTATGATTTCCTCTTGGTTAAGGTCTTTTATAGTCAGTTTTCAATCCAATGTTCCTACCTAAGCCCATTTGCATTAATTTTTCATGCAAGGCAGTATGAGACAGAGAATCAAATTCATTCCTACAGTCCAAAAGCATTTCATTTTCAGGCCATGCTGCCTGAATGGATGGAAGACTAACATTTGTTACTTATAATATTTTCTTTGTATTGCATTGATACTGTTAGTAACTTCATGCACTGTTTGCACATGCTGTACCTAACCAACTTCATTCTTCTTTCAGATTGGATAAGTCGCTAGAACAGCAGTCTAAGGAATAGTAAATGTGCCCTTTGACAGCAGGTACTTTTACAGGACTGTCCCTTGAAAAAAATTATCTTTGCAAACCTAACTGTGTTACTGTTGTACTATAGATAGATATTTTTACTATTATATTTCCTAACTTCCTGGAACTTAATACAGGGCAGGATTTCTCTAGTCTTTTTGTTCCACAGACTCCTAGAGATCCCCTTATGGAGCAGCTCTCCTCCAAAATCCCCAATTCCCCCCCCCCCCATTATCAAACTATTTCATCCTGTGGACCACTCAGAAGGGACTTGGACCACAGCTGGAAGCTCTCTGATAAAGGGAATGCTTATGCAATAATTCAGTGCAGTAATGTTAGTTAGAGGCAACTGAAAGTCATTCTTAAAGCTATTTCATAGAAATGTCAGCATGGAACACTTCTAACTGCCCCTCCTTTTTCAGGAGCTGACGTAAAGCTGCTGTTATGTTTTGCACTACTTGCTGAAATCTGCACTTTTAGAGTGCCGGCCTAATGATTAAATTCAGCTGTACGTGGGAAAAGCTGTGGATACTGGAGTCTCTTGACTGGAGATGAAGGCAGGAAGATTGCAGTGTCAGATTCCCAGGCCTGCTTTCTGCCTGCAGCTCCTGGACACGTACATAGTTAATTTGACATTCTAGTGCAGTGGTTGCTGCACCAAAGGTAAGGTTGTGCTACAGAGTTTGGTTTAATTTTAGCTTTGTTTTATAAAAAGCTCATTGAAATGATAAAAACTAAAACAGTATATAAACTTTGAAACATATTTGAATTTTTCATGGTGATATTAATTAAAATGGATTCAGACAGAGAAAATAATAAAAGTTCAAAATTACCCTTTTGCAAAAATATTTTCCCAGTGGATTGTCTCTCTTTTCTATGTAACCCTTTTGCAAGAAATTTAGAATCTGTCCTTTGGCCATATTATTGTTCCTCATGTGCTGATTCCTAAAATATTAGGTATACCCAGATAATGTGTCTCCAAAGAATATTTTATCACTTTTTTGCCCTAATGGAAAAAGATATACACCAACATGAATCCACTGAATTTAAAATAACAAATCTGCCATGACACAAATCACTCCTAGCGTGGGGTCTGGAAGAGAGTGAGAGAGAAATTTTTGACTTTTAAAAACACTTAATAAAATCAGAACAGAAACACAGTTAAAACAAGAAAATAAATTAGAAATTCAAAACTAATTGCACGTCCCAAACAGTACAAACTGGATTTCCAATAACCCACCATGTCATGACCAATGGGTCTCGAACCTAATCCACAGGAGCAGCCACACTCCAACCCTCCATCTGGTAGCTTGCTGATGATGGCTTACCTAGGACCAATGAAGCCAAGCCCCAGTGTAAGGCTCCATCCCACTGGGCCGAACTACCAGAGCCTCAGAGCAGCAGAGTGGTCCACTGGCCCTACTTAAACCAGCAGGAGGAATAGGAAGCTGTCTGAATTCCAGGCTCTACCCTGCTCTGGACTGTTGTGTTTTCTGCTCCTGCTGCTTGATTTCCTGGCATCCTGACCCAGCTTGTATCCTGGCATATGATTTGTGGTTCCTGACCTCCAGTTTGTCTCCTGTCTCTGACTCCCTGGTATCCTGACCCTGCCTATCTCTGGTTCCTGACTCATGACTGTGGATTCTGACTCTGACCACTAGGTCTGGCTGCCTATGACTCAGCTGTGACACACTGCTGACTAAACTGATCCAAATTGCTTATAAGAGTATAATATCTAAACTCCAGATGAAGGTGTAAATGCACTAAAAATCTAAAAAAAACAAACAAAAAACATCGGCAACCCCAGTACCAAATAATGTACATCATCTGCTTTTTTTAATGGTGATCTTTGCTTGACCCACAATAAAGTTTGCAAGGCATACCACAGATCTATTGGTGCACCTACACTTAGCTGCAAAAACAAATACAGTAGGAGAAAAATCAAGGGATAATAAACAAAAAAAATACCCTGAAGTAAAATAGCTGTAACTTTGAAGGAGGAGAAAAAAGTCAGTCTCCTCCATATCACAAAAAAGGAAATGACATACATACCTCTGGAGTCAAACGATATACAAACACTTTCATGGCAACAGTCCCATGAAGAACTCTCCACTGGAAATTACCCATCCTCTTCACAGTTGGAGCATTGTATACAGTTTGCCAGCCTGGCTGGAGTACATCACCAGAAGCTGTCTTCTCCATACCACTCCATACCATAATCAACGAGTGTTTGAAAATGATGAATCTTTACCACAAGTATAAACAGTGATTTTTGGCTTAAGCTATTAGAAGTAAAATCAGAAGACCCACTGAAGACAAACCAGTTGCTAGGCTTGTCATCCCAATCCATAGCAGGAGCAACAAGCAAAAAATAGAAATATTACTATAATTAGGAGTAGCTTGCTCAAGGAGGCAACTGTCTAGCCTGGCAATGCTGCCCCTAGGAAGGGCTGATTCTGCCTCTAGTAAAAACTGAGAAACCCAGTGAATGGAATGAAAACCAAGACTGATGGCCAAGATATCCCCTGAGACCCAGGGAAAATAAGTAACATCAATTAAATGAACCAGCTGCAATAAGCAAAGAGACAAGACTCCTAGAAAGAAGACTAGAAATTCTCCAGGCAGGGTTATAAACAAGGGCTTGAGCAAGCAACCCTGGGAATTCCAGCCACCTATCCTGAGACTTCAGCTTAAAAAACATCTCCAAGTGTTAAAAATGCTTTGATAAAAACAGGGTAACACCTTAAAACTGAGTCATTCAGGGACCAAAAAAAAAAGTTCCAGATCAAACCCCAACCCCCTACCCACCAAAGAAATGCAAAGCCTAGTTGCTTCCTAGAAACAGGCTCATCCCCAGACAAGAGCTGCTGCAGAGACTGTAACTGAAAAGTAGTGACTCTGCTCATAAGATCATAGAATATCAGGGTTGGAAGGGACCTCAGGAGGTCATCTAGTCCAACCCCCTGCTCAAAGCAGGACCAATCCCCAGTTAGATCAATGAGACATTCACCCCCTTTCACAACAAGCAGATACAAAATACTCTGCCTCAGCCAATGATGGCCATCCCAAGAGAAAAAATCCAAAAATACCTTCTGAACTTTTTTTTAAAAAGAGTGGAAGGAGATCCAAATACACTTCTGCCATAGCATAGAGGCAATGAAATTGTTAATGACTAACACCCATCCACAGAAGGAAAGTAAAGGCAAACAATATGTCCGCCTTTGCAATGTCCTCTCCATCTTTTCCATAACTCTCTCCCAGTTCTGACTCCAATTGTCATCTGGTCCCAGCATGATTCCCAGTGCCTTACTGCCAGTTCGGCTCCACAATAGCCCCTCTGGCAAAGTCGGGGTGGGAGATCACCCAAACCCTCAGCAGGATTGTGTCACTCTTCCCCCAATTTATGTGAACTGAGGAAGCCTGCTCAAAAGAGTGCTGACATTCACTCAAAACCTGGACATCACAATCATGAGTAATAAACACTGTCACATCATTCGAATATATGGAGACTTTTACTGGAGTGCACGCTGGAACAGGGAGAGAATGGCCAGAAAGATGTTTTCACAACCTGAATAACAGAGGCTCAATAGAAAGAACATACAATAACCCAGGCAGGGAATGACCCTGTCTGATTCCCCTACAGACTGGAAATGGGGGCACACAAAAAACCACTGACCTTAAGTAGACTATGTATATCATTATACAGTAACTGAATGCAGGAGTGAAACCTGGGCCCAAAACCAAAGGCACAAAGCAGAGGTCAACAACCTTAAGCATACAGTTTGTGGTTCCCGGCCAATGGGAGCTGCGGGAGGCTGTGCCTGCGGATGGTCAATGTAATCAAAATGTCTCACAGCCTGCCAGCGGATTACCCTGATCGACCGCATGCCAAAGATTGCCGACCCCGGCACAAAGAATGCAAAATGAATGTCCATGAGCTCACTGATCAAAAGGCTTCTCTTGATCAATGGAAATCAACCCAACATGCAGCTCAAAGATTTTTGATGCCAAAATTACATTCCATAATAGGAAAAGGTCATAAAAAATGGGCCAGAAGGGGGTACAATAGGTCTGATCAGGGTGCATGACCAAACCAATCACAGTTTTCAGTCTGTTTGCCAAGGACTTTGAAAAAAGTTTATAGTAGGAGCAAAGAAGGGACACCGAGCTACAATTCTTCACCTCATCAAGGTCCCTCTTCTTTGGCAACAGGGTAAGAAGCTCTTGATGACAGCTAAGTGGCAATATCTTCTCTCTGATGCTCTTCTGAGAAACCTGGAGCAAGTCAGGCCCAAGAAGGGTCCAAAAGGCTTTATAAAACTCAACAGGCAAACCCTCAATAGTAGGTGTCTTCTTTGGAGCAAAGCCATTTAGGACAGAAATCAATTCTGAGAGTGTCAGGTCCTGTTCAAATCTGTCCACCTCCCATGCTGAAATCCTAGGATGATCCTCAAGGAGTCACCGAGTCTCAGATGGACCCAGATTCTGAGGCATGCAGCTCTGAGAAAAAATTCACAGCAAGGTTCCTAATCCCCACAGGATCTGAAAGCACTCGGTCTGATGACATCTTGAAATGGCCAATCATCTTCCACTCTGCATGTTTCTTTTCCAGGCCAAAGAAAAAATGAATAGGCGTATCCATTTGTGAAAGGCCCTGAAATTGGGCCCTAACCTGTGCACCCTGAACTTTTCTATCCAACAGATCCCAGAAGAGCTGTTTTTATATTACAAGCTCTCATGCAACCCAGCATCGTTACTGCAATGAAAGGCTTTGCCAAGTTCTACAGTCCCCAACTCTGACTTTGCCATACTCTGGCAAAGGTTAAGTGTTGTCTGCTGTGTGTACTGCTGACTAAAATATTTGGTATTAACGTTACCGTCTTGCACCATTGCCTCAAGGAGGGGAAACATGCTTTGAGGCAACCCAGGCTCCCCCAAAGTAACTGACAGTCCCTGTGACAGGGCTCACTCACCACTATGGCGCCCCCTGTTGACTGTCCTAGGGATTAGCTCTGCTAGCCAATGCACCCTCTTCTGGTGATGTATCGCTGCTGTTACTTCCACCAGGACCCATATCACTCCCATGACCACAGCATCCTTTTCACAGCCCTCCAACCATGTCATGCTCTGCTCTACCCCTTTCTGGGGGAATTGCAGTCTGCTGTCCAGACACTTCCTTCAGTGGCAATTGCAGCCAATTGTATGGCCACTTCCTCATTGGCCAGCAGGGGGTGCGGGAGAGACATAGGCCTGCCCACTACTCCTGGCTGAGAGACTCTATAGATGGCTGACATTTCCTGCGCCCCCTCTGACTCCACAGTTCACTTCCCTTTGACACTTCCCCACAGCCCCCAGCACCCTCTTCACCCTTGACTCAGGGCCTCATCCTGCGGATTCCTGTAGCCAACCAGTAGCTGTCTTTAGTTCTCTCTGGTTGCTGCTAGCAGCACTGCTCTGTCCAGGGTGCTGGCGCTCCTTCCTCCTGCTAGGAGTCTGATCTTCCCTCCTGGAACTCCCTGCAGCTACTGAAGCTGCAGTGCCCTGCAGCTCTTCTTATATGGGCCTGCTGGACTCTGATTGGCTGCTCCTCTCAGCTCCTCTCAATCCTTCTCTGATTGGCTGCCTCCTGCGCAACCTCCCTAGAGCTCTATTTACCCCTTAGAACCCAGTGTGGGGCAGGCACCTCATCACAGTCCCAAAAGAGAAGTGTTAAAATGCCAGTATGGATGATGGTCTTGAAGTCACTGAGAAGATAGTGAATGTAGTTCCAAATGATTCCTATCCAATCTCTCATTAAGAATACAATTAAAATTGTTCCCCAAAATTAAAATATCACTTGACAATTTGTTAAAGAGCACACAAGCTCTGAAAAAACACACCCTGTTTTTCCCTACACGAGGCGCATAGCCATTAATTAAAAAAAGATTATATTGCTGAGAAGTAGTTTGAACCATCAATAAATGTTCTGGAACAACTTCCTGCATAATCACCAAATCAGGCAACACCCTGTTCACAAAAAGAAGGGCAACCCCTGTGCTTGCAGTGGAACCATGGCTCAGACAAACCTCCCGTCTCCAATCAGCAAGCCAATTGGTATGGCTGCCTGCATCTGTGTGCACCTTTTGCAAAAATAAAATGTCCACTTTTTCCAGGGTCAGGTACTCAAAAAGAGCCATATGTTTTTTTAATGTCCTTGCACCCATTCACATTCCACAAGCTACTTACAAAATTATCCATCACACCACTACTCAGCAGAAAAAATAAGAGACAGAAAAAAAACAGAAAACCTCAAGCAAAGCCACCAAATTCTCCTACATCCATTAATCCCCAACATTTCCATTGGTCAAAGACACACAGTTCAGGATCCAAAGAATGTGTGTGTTTGTCATCCTCCACACTCTCAGACTCTGAGCTGCCACCAACCTCAAGGGGGGAACCTCGGAGAGACCAGAGGGATGGGGTTACTGGGACCAAAGGGGCAAAATTACTACCTGAGACTTCTCTATGCCCCAAGCCAAAGAACCACCCCCAAACAGTGTGCTTCCCAACCGCGCTGCCCAGACTAGCCCACTTTGCAGCACCCTCAGAAATGGGAGGCCCTACCCCCCAGCCTTCAGTGGTCATTTTTTTGCTTTGAAAGCCAGAATCCTCAGCCAAGGCTGCAGATACCATGGCAAAAGGCCCAGGATCCATTTTGCAGGGGCCACTGACTCAGGACCTACAGAACCAGTAATGCCATCTCCTTCAAGTTGTAAAAGGAGCACTAACCTCCCCCCAGAAGCAACATCCCCAGAAACATCTGGAGCCTGTTGGGACCTAGTCTATGCCTGTGCTTTACTCTCAGAAACCTCCACATTCCAGGCCCTGGGTTACCATTTCCAGGGGCAGCCTGCCTCCTCTTAGGGCACTGATTAACCAAGTGTGTCAGACGTCTACAACAAAAATAGGCCATGTCCTCAGTGGCAACAAAAACAATGTAGTCATACTCCAAAGGGAAACTTTTAACACTTTGGAAGCACGGTTTAATATCACATGAACCTGCTTACAAAAGGACAAAACATGCTGAACCTCAGGGGCTTTACAGCCCAAAAGAATCCTCCTAATCAGGCTAGTGATCTTGCCATTACTCACCAGGTCTCTAGCCAGCTGCTCATTTCCTAAAATAGGAGGGACTTCAGAGTAGGGTTGCCAGGCGTCCGGTTTTCGACTGGAAAAGGAATCCTGGCAGTTGGGCCATTAGAAGTCCAGTTAGCAGTGCTGCAGGGCTAAGGCATGCTAGTCCCTACCTGTCCTGGCACCGCACTGCGACCCAGAAGTGGCCAGCAGCAGGTTACTGGCTCCTAGGTGTGGGGGGGGAACTCCTGCATCCCAAACCCCTCATCCTCAGCCCCACCCCTAAGCCCACACCACCAGCCCAGCTCCCTGCCTCAATCTGCAGCCCCTTCCCACATTCCAAATCCCTTGGCCCCACCCCCAAGCCTGGAGCCCCCACCTGCACCCCAACCCATCATCCCCAACCCCACCCCAGAGCTTGCACCCCCAGCTGGAGCCCTCACCTCCTTCCACACCCCAACTTCCTGCCCCAGCCCAGAGCCCCCTCCCGCACTCTGAACCCTTCATTTCTGGACACATCCCAGAGCCCGCACCCACAGTTAGAGCCCTCACCGCCTCAAAAACTCCAACCCCCTACCCCAGCCCAGTGAAAGTGAGTGAGGGTGGGGGAGAGCAAGCCACCGAGGGAGTGGGAATGTAGTGAGTGTGAGGCAGGGCCTAAGGAAAGGGGCGGAATTAAGGTGTTCAGTTTTGTATGATTAGAAATTTGGAAAATACCATTGAGGGGACCACGTGAGGAAGAGACCAGAAGTTGTGGGATGTTTATGTTTTAAATGCTGTCTCCTGAAGTTGCAGGGCAGAATGATTTAGGGGAGTGTTATGCCGCTTATTCCTCACAGCTGCTGAATAGTCTGCTTCTTAAAGACTGCTGACATGACCATTAAGCAGCAGACCATACACACCTGGGAAGATTATGTGGTGATCAACTCTGTGAGAACCAAAGATTAATCAGGGGGAGCTGGTCAGGCTTTTACGTTGTCTGCTGTTATCTAGCCAGGTTCTCAAAGATTGTGGACTCAAATTACTTATTGGAAATAATGTGAGTCAGTATCTTTTTATAAATTTTATTAAAACTATTTAACAAAAAATAAACCCAAGAAACCATATCATCAGAGTTAAATTACTATCAATAATATTAAAGTAAACTATTGATTACTTTCATATTAATTTCATGTATCTCTCTCATCTTATATTTAGATTGTAATTTCTTTGGGCCAGGACCATCTTTTTGTTCTATGTTTGTACAGCACCTAGCACAATAGGGTCCATGAGTAGGACTTCTAGGCACTATGGCTATACAGTTACTGCTGCTTAATCTTAATCAAATCAGCCTATCATCCAAGGTAGACTCAATACTGGATTGAAGCTAAATCATCAAATTAATAGCAAAAATAATCAGTCCTTATATAAATTCTAAGAAGATGGCTGTATGTTTGGTTATAAATCTCTACTAAAGAATTTAACCCAAGTCAATCAAATCTATAATTTGAATCCAGTTAAGTCACTTAATATTGAAATCAAATTATCTCATGTCTGGACCACAACCTTATAGCCAATTATAAAGCTTCCTTCTTAGAAGTCAGTTCTTATGTGGTGCCTAACTTCATAGACTCATAGACTTTAAGGTCAGAAGGGACCATTATGATCATCTAGTCTGACCTCCTGCACAACGCAGGCCACAGAATCTCACCCACCCACTCTTCTTTCAAACCTATGTCTGAGCTATTGAAGTCCTCAAATCATGGTTTAAAGACTTCAAGGTGCAGAGAATCTTCCAGCAGGTGACCCGTGCCCCACGCTGCAGAGGAAGGCAAAAAACCCCAGAGCCTCTGCCAATCTGCCTTGGAGGAAAATTCCTTCCCAGCCCCAAATATGGCAATCAGTTACCCTGAGCATGTGGGCAAGACTCGCCAGCCAGACATCCAGGAAAGAATTCTCTGTAGTAACTCAGATCCCACCCCATCTAACATCCCATCACAGGCCATTGGGTATATTTACTGCTAATAGTCAAACACCAATTAATAGCCAAAATTAGGCTATCCCATTATACCATCATCTCCAGAAACTGATCAAGCTTAGTCTTGAAGCCAGATATATCTTTTGCCCCCACTACTCCCCTTGGAAGGCTGTTCCAGAACTTCACTCCTAATTTCAAGTCTAAACTTCCTGATGGCCAGTTTATATCCATTTGTTCCTGTGTCCACATTGGTACTAAACTTAAATAATTCCTCTCCCTCCCTGGTATTTATCCCTCTAATATATTTACAGAGCGCAATCATATCTCCCCATAGCCTTCTTTTGGTTAGGCTAAACAAGCCAAGCTCTTTGAGTCTCCTTTCATAAGACAGATTTTCCATTCCTCGGATCATCCTAGTAGCCCTTCTCTGAACCTGTTCCAGTTTGAATTCATCCTTCTTAAACATGGGAGACCAGAACTGCACACAGTATTCCAGATGAGGTCTCACCAGTGCCTTGTATAATGGTACTAACACCTCCTTATCTCTACTGGAAATACCTCGCCTGATGCATCCCAAGACCACATTAGCTTTTTTTCACAGCCATATCACATTGGCGGCTCATAGTCATCCTGTGATCAAACAATACTCCAAAGTCCTTTTCCTCCTCTGTTACTTCCAACTGATGTGTCCCCAGCTTATAACAATAATTCTTGTTATTAATCCCTAAATGCATGACCTTGCCCTTTTCACTATTAAATTTCATCCTATTACTATTACTCCAGTTTACAAGGTCATCCAGATCTTCCTCTATGATATCCCGATCCTTCTCTGTATTGGCAATACCTCCCAGCTTTCTGTCATCCACAAACTTTATTAGCACATTCCCACTTTTTGTGCCAAGGACAGTAATAAAAAGATTAAATAAGAATGGTCCCAAAACTGATCCCTGAGGAGCTCCACTAGTAACCTCCCTCCAGCGTGACAGTATTCCCCATGTGGAACTGTATCAAATGCCTTACTGAAATCGAGGTAAATTAGATCCACTGCATTTCCTTTGTCTAAAAAATCTGTTACCTTCTCAAAGAAGGAGATCAGATTGGTTTGGCACGATCTACCTTTTGTAAAACCATGTTGTATTTTGTCCCAATTACCATTGACCTCAATGTCCTTAACTACTTTCTCCTTCAATTTTTTTCCCCAAGACCTTGCATACTACAGATGTCAAACTAACAGGCCTGTAGTTGCCCAGATCACTTTTTTCCGTTTCTTAAAGATAGGAACTATGTTAGCAATTCTCCTTTCATAAGGTACAACCCCTGAGTTTACAGATTTATTAAAAATTCTTGTTAATGGGCTTGTGATTTCATGTGCCAGTTCCTTTAATATTCTTGGATGAAGATTATCTGGCCCCCCTGATTTAGTCCCATTAAGCTGGTCGAGTTTGGCTTCTACCTCGGATGTGGTAATATCTACCTCCATATCCTCATTCCCATTTTTTATCCTACCATTATCCCTAAGATCCTCACTAGCCTCATTAAAGACTGAGAGAAAGTATTTGTTTAGATATTGGGCCATGCCTAGATTATCCTTAACCTCCACTCCATCCTCAGTGTTTAGCGGTCCCACTTCTTCTTTCTTTGTTTTCTTCTTATTTATATGGCTGTAGAACCCTTTACTATTGGTTTTAATTCCCTTTGCAAGGTCCAACTCTACATGGCTTTTGGCCTTTCTCACTTTATCCCTATATGTTTGGACCTCAATAAGGTAGCTTTCCTTGCTGATCACTCCCATCTTCCACTTCTTGTAGGCTTTCTGCTTTTTCTTAATCACCTCTCTGAGATGCTTGCTCATCCAGCTTGGTCTACAACTCCTACCTATGAATTTTTTCCCCTTTCTTGGGATGCAGGCTTCTGATAGTTTCTGCAACTTTGACTTGAAGTAATTTCAGGCCTCCTCCACCTTTAGATCCCCAAGTTCTTCAGTCCAATCCACTTCCCTAACTAATTTCCTTAATTTTTAAAAGTTAGCCCTTTTGAAATCAAAACTCCTAGTCACCAATCTATTTTTGTTTATCTTTCCATTTAGTTTAAACTGAATTAGCTCATGATTGCTCGAACCAAGATTGTCCCCTACAACCATTTCTTCTATGAAATTCTCACTACTCACCAAAACCAAATTGAAAATGACATCCCCTCATGTTGGTGCAGCAACTACTTGGTGAAGGAATCCATCAGCTATCGCATCTAGGAAAATCTGAGCCCTATGATTATTACTAGCACTTGTCCTCCAGTCTATATCTGGAAAGTTAAAGTCTCCCATGTTTCTTTCTTCGCCCCCACAGAAATATTATAATACAGACCTTAACAGAACACTCTCAATAAGCAGAAGTTTGACAGCTTATTTGCCTCTCAGGACTTTAAGACATGGAGCATACTTTAATGACTACATCTATGAAATAGTATTCACATCTGTTTAAATCTGGGGAAGAGTTTTTTGAGGCACCATCCTTGTGTGGGATTTCTGGGTGCTGCTACAACCCTGGTTGAGCTCCTGGACACTCACCAAGCTACTGCACTGGACCAATTCTTGAGTCACATGCTCTTGGCGTGCTGGGGCTGGGCAGAGTATGGGCACCTTCTCTGCGGCCCTGGGCCTCTAGGCACATTCTCCAGGTGCAGACCCCATGTCTGATACCTCTCTTGGCAATGGGGACCCCACAGTCCAACTGTCTAGACCCTGAAACTAACGCTGACTCTCCCAAGTCTCCCCCATAGCTACTGCATGCTCTCAGAGTTCCACCAAAGCCGTGGACCCTCTGATTTACTGTTTCCCCTTGGAAACCAGGGTGGGGGGAGAAGATAGTGTGAGCAGATAACACAGAGATTGCAGAGGGATTTCTAAACACACACTTTTCTCTTAGCAGCACAAGATATATACAGATCTATGAAAAAACAACAAAACTCTGCACAACAATCCCTGCCTCAGTTTCCTCACCCCTCCAAGTATCCTTGGGGATTTGTTCAGTGTTTTTTCACAGGGTCTAAGATTCCTCTTCTCCTGCCCAGCCTTGTCAGCTTCTGACACTGGTCTGCTCCCCTCTTTCTAAGGGCTGGTGAGAGAGCCTTCCATTCATAATGTCCCTGTCCATCCCATCTCCACCCCCTACCTCCTGTCAGGTGATTCTCCTCAGGGAATTCAGGTCCCTCTCAGGTGACCTCTTGCTTGGTAACACCTTCACCTAGTCAGACTGATTGCCCAGGACAGAAGCTAGCTTGTCTTAAGATACTTGCTTTTGAATAGGGGACCCTCCAGGCTAACAATCATTGATTGCTCTTCATTGTTAGCCTTCCAGGAGGGTCTGTAGTCCCACATAAACTATTCCTCTCACAGCTGTGTGTGCTGACAGCTGCTGTCTCCATAACACTAGGGAGAGATCTTACCCTGCTGCGGGCGCAGGGGATGAGCTTCCACAGAGTAGAGACACTCCCATCCTTCATGAATCAGCATAGGAGAGGGTTTATTCTTAAAGAAATGGAAAGGGATTATCAAATTTAATCACTTAATTGATGTTCAAATTTGACATTTGGAGGACTAATTAGCACTTGGGCACAAATGTGCTATTTATTGGGATGATCTGGGAGGGTCTCCGACAAGACTTGGATGTTTTATGAAGGTGTCCACATTTGAAAATTGGGCCCACAATTAAAGAAAATGTTGATGTGTATTAGATTGACCCTGATATTTAAAAGTAAATAATTACACATTTAGATTAATTGGATTTGAGGCGAGAAGGGACCATCAGATCATCTAGGGTGACCTTCTGTACATCACAGGCCATTAAATTTCACTCTACATTAAACCCAAACTCAATAGCTGCACAAATGAGAACAAACATTTTGGGATATGTTGCATTAATACATTCTATTAATCAAAGGCATGTCTGGGTTCAATTTCCTTTTTTTAATGCTTTATTTGCATAAATTTCCAATAAAATCTGGATTTTTAAAACAACCAGACTCAGGCGTGGCCACTGTTAAAGACAATGACTGTCAGATATTCTGGACAGATGAACTGACTTCTGACTCGCAGGGCAGTGGAACCTGAAATAAGTACAGGGAAGGAGCTGAAATGTCCTCTTCTATCCAGTTCCATAGAGAGACTTGGGTTGGTGAGTGATAGCACTGGATAAGATGAAAGACTTGATTCATTCTAAGTCTGGCTATTGTGTTCACTGTATAGTTTAAAACATTCTCTCTCTCTCTCTCTCGTGTGTGTGTGTGTGTGTGTGTATGTAATATTCAGAAGGGGAGAAAGGATAATTTTGTGGCAGGAGACCTAGATTTAATGGCTCTACCTCTGCCACAGACTTCCACTATGAGCTTGTGCAAATTAATCACTCTGTGCCTCAAAAAGAACAGGAGTACTTGTGGCACCTTAGAGACTAACAAATGTATTTGAACATAAACTTTCATGGGCTAAAACCCACTTCATCGGATGCAGTGGGTTTTAGCCCACGAAAGCTTATGCTCAAATAAATTTGTTAGTCTTTAAGATGCCACAAGTACTCCTGTTCTTTTTGCAGATACAGATAACACGGCTGCTACTCTGAAATCTGTGCCTCAGTTTCTCATCTGTAAAATGGGGCTAACACTTCCTTGACTTACCTCCAGTAATGTTTGTTGAGATACTATGGTAATGGGGACCAAATAAGTACCTAGATAGATAGTTTTACGTAAGTATGGGATTTTTATGGCTTCAGAATGGTATCAAATATTCTGCACAGAATTTTAAAATGTAAACCATGTCAAATGGTTTAAAAAGGCTTACAACTATAATATGCATTTCTGAACACTTTGGTCGTGAAATACTAGCATCTATGGATGCCTATTAAATCAAGCAACAGTTCAGAGAATGACAATTATATGACCTGCTGCCAAGCAAGCTTCTAACATATGTGCCGACGGACACTGTTGACTGATGTAATGTTTTGAAATAAAGGTTTTGACTGGGAATATTAAGAATGAGGAAAATATTTCTGTGAGCTATTTAACTTTTCAAGTCAATAATTGAGTGATAGTTATAAAACTGAGGCTAACAGCAGAAAAAATGTCATAAGTCAAATAAAATGCAGCACAGCCAGTCATATAAAAATAAGGCAAAGGAGACAAGACAGATAAAGTCACTGACCAAAGTTTTCAGAAGTGGGCATGCCTCAATTTTGCCTCAATTTCCTTGACTTTCATGAAAATATTAGAATTTTTGGTGGATTGAAATGACAGATGAAAAATTTCCCTTGAATTGTTGTGCAATAATTTTCACCAGTTTAGCTAAATGCTATCAAAGTCTTTTGCTATAAACATGTCATTTTGTTCTGAACACAGTTTTCAAACATGTGATGTTTTATCTTATCTAAGCACTATGAAAAGGCTGTAGACTGTTTTTGGTATTTAGCTGCCTAAAAAGAATATTGAACGGAGACAGCAAGTATCAAGTTGGTATATCACCAAAAGGATGACAGTGGCATAAAGCTAGGATCACGGTATTTGCATCCAAAAGGGAGAATTATAATGCACTGTAAATGGTAAACTGTACACAGACATTTTTGTAAATAACAATGGAGTAATCTGGCTCATGCTGGAGTGGGAGTTTTGCCACTGATTTGAATGGGATCAGTACTGAGCCAAAGAGTTTCGCAACATCATAAAATGTGATTCAGAAGATTTCCACAGACAGAGAGATACTGTGTTAAGATTGCTCAGAGGATATTTGAATGCTTTGAAAAATAAATGTAATAAACTGGGATCATTTAGAAATACTGGATTGTTTTAAAAGCACAAATTTATGGCCAAAATTAAGGCTGGATGAACTCATTTTTATTTAATGCCATGGCCCCTTTAATATCAGGTGTTCATAGGTTGAATCAGCTCAAGTATTATTGTGTTTGGATTATGCTTAGCAGACATTGGGGTAAAGAAGCAGAAGAGAGAAAGGGTAAAACATAAGAGCAGATGAAAGTGGAACAGACTATGTAAAAAGGAATAGAAAAGGGGAAAGAACAACTCTGTGGGGAAAACATCTGTGTGATAGGCATAACTGGCAGTGCTGCCTACAGGTAAGGTTGCTCAACACTCCCCGTTATTTTGTTAGTCTCTAAGGTGCCACAAGTACTCCTGTTCTTTTTGCAGATACAGACTAACATGGCTGCTACTCTGAAACTTCCCATTATAAGACCCTGCTTTCAGTTGCTTCGCCAGAGTTTAACTATTTGGGTTAAACATTTCCATCCTGGGTGTCTGTCTCAGGCTGACTTATTTATTTATTTTAAGCTTCAGCTAATATAGCTTGGCCATTTCTCAGATTGGGGGGAAAAACAAAAAACCCAAACATTTCTTTGTTCATGTTAAAAAATTCTTACAACCATTTTTCTGAGAAGCTGTAACACTTCCATGCTTTGGAGAAATTTAGCAGGGTGTCACCCGGATGTCAGGGTTATGCATTTTGCCATCCCTGTGATAATTCACTCAAATTTGGCCAAGTTGTTAACCTTCACAAAAATCTGTTTGCACAATCTCCTCGGAGACCTTTTACAGCTAAATTCTCTGAAGTTTCCGTCAGAACTGGGAATGCTCCAGCCCCTCACAGTTGTTACATGTTGACCAGAGTACACATGCACAATCCCCATAGAAGTACTAAGCATGCTTCATCCTGGGACTGCAGGGGCTGAGTAGGCTTTTCCTTGCAATTGCTGCTTCTGAGCAGGTGTGGCACGAGGGACAAGAATTGAGAGCAAGGAGCCTGTGTCTCCTTTTTTCTCAATGCTCCCACTGCTGGCACCCCGGCAGCGAAGAGAAAGAGGAAGTAGCCACACTGGAATGCATAAAGATAAGGAAGTTGGGGTATAGGGTATGTGGGAGAGGGAGGGTGTTGCAGAAGCCATGTCAGAGAGATGGGGAAACAGGAGCCAGGGGCTGGGAGTGGGGGAGAGGGCAGAAGCGGGTGAAGGTGGATAGGAGCAGATGGATCTGGGGTTATATAATTTCAGAGAGGGATGGGGCAGAAACTGGAGGGTGGGAGAAAGCAGTGGGGTGGAGGGTGATAGGAGCTAGGGGATGTGCAGTGGATAGAAGAAGAAGGGGGGGATGGGCAGGAGTCCTGGTGGATGTTGGAGAGGAACTGATGGGAAGGGAGCAGCAGCTAGGGAGAGGGTGGGGATTAGATAGAAATAGAAGGGTTTATAACCACTAGGGCATAGTCCACTACAGAAGATGGAATTCAACCCACGAGTCCTCAGTCTAGACAGTCCAATGCTGTCCTCAAATAGCTGTGAAACCTACTGGCAAAATGTGCCTTATCCTCGGACCACAGAGGATATAGATGATAATAGCCTTCTGTTATTAAGTTATTCTGTTAGCTCAACAGGTGGAAGTCTGTGGCAGAGGTTTGCGAAGCACTAAGATATTATGGTCAAAGCACTTCATAAAATCCCAGAGGGAAATTCATTTTGCATTCAGTGTGGATAGTGTGCCTTAAATAGGTCCTGGAGTCACACATTGAATGTGGAGGTTAAAAAGAAATATTGAATAATCACCCATATAGTGAATGAGGCAGAGGTGCTCTAGAAGAAATATTCTGGGATAATCGAATTGAAGACTATCATAATGCATGTACACAAGGGGGCTGGATTAAGTTGAACCAAGAGACACAAAACAATATATTTATATGTAATATATAGAATAAAAAAATTAAAAGAACATTTAGGTTGTTAAGTCAAGTGCTCAAAAGTTATTAAATGTGGGACCTGCAGTTACCTGTACAATCTTAATCTGGCCTATTTGTGCTTCCAACCTGTTCATTGAATGAACCATCGGTCCTATGTCAAAAACTGTATGTGATCATGTAATGAAATATTATAATCTATATGCAAAAGAGCATTTTAAGTCTGTGGTCAGAGAGGAAAAGACAGACCTTAGAGACATTATACAGGAAAATTTGCTGAGATTTAGATACAGCCTGGATGTGATTTACATGTGAATCTTACCTGTGAGATTGTTCTCCATATTAGGAGAAATCCTAGACAGCCTGTGTTGATCAGTTTCCAGTTTTCAAAACCCCATAATTATTCTGGCAATGCCTGACACCGTAAATGCTGGTGGTGCCCATCCAGCCCCCCATGTCAATTTAAGTTAAAACTGCAATATGGCCCACTGCCTACAGCTGCTAAAACACTGCTCCAGTGTCTTGCACACAGAGCTGGCTGCAAAAATAAAGTGACTGGTCACACATTCCTAACTTTTCCCATTTCCCCTACCTCGCTGTTCTGTATGTTTTCTCTATTTCTTGGTTTTCTTTTCCCCGGATTCTTTTCATAAAGAGAACAGAGACTGGTCAATGATAAGATGAATTTATGAAAAGATGGTCTTGCTCAAGAAATCTGATTAACTTCTTTGGGTGAGTGACAATGAGAGCTGACAGGAGAGAGGGAAGAGATATAATCTACTTGGACATCAAGAAGTCTTTTCATACAGTGCTACATAAAAAGGGAGTATATGATGCTAGTTATTGATGGTGAAATGTTCAATTGGATAAAAATTAGCTTAGTGACCAAGATCAGAGGCTAGTGGTAAAATGAATACAGACTGAGGAAGATAGAAGTGTCAAGCGGAGATCTTCCAGGATTGGTATGAGGGCTATCTTTAAAGGGATTATGCTGTGATTGGTCAAAGGCTGAAAAGACCCTAATCAGTAAAAGGATAGTGAGAGTGAGTGGGAAATGAATTTAAAGCCATCAGCTAAATGTCTGGTGTAGCAGTTACAGAAACAAACAGAATAGAAAAGTCTATTGAGACAATAAATGAGCACAAACATAAGAACAACTACTCATCACTTATAGTACACGTCACCCATTCACCCCAAGCACTTTACAAAGGAGCAGAGGTATTGTTGCCCCCCTTATAAAGATAGGGAAGCGGAGACACAAAGGCATGCAGAGAACTCGCAAAGACTCTTCTTCTTTGGGCTGCCAAGTGGAGGATTTGTCTGGCCAGTTTTGGGGGCTCAAACAGGGGAAGTTTAAAAGTAGTTTGAAGCCATTCATGTCTTCTGAAAATGTAATCATAGTTCATGAAGTGCACGGCATGCGGGTGGGTACTCAGGCCTCCCCTGGGTGGCTGGCCAGTTCAAAACTCCATTGTGATTCTGACAGTGCTATTTTTCCAGTCCCTAAATACGTCTCATTTTCCAAGCACCCTCAGGTTCTTACAGCAACCTTCTCAGGGCACCTTCTGTGAACTATGGGAACAGCACACAGTCCTCATCTGCACCTGGAGGAAACTCAATTCCTCACCTATGCAGGGGTAGGAAGGAGTAAGCCCTGCCTTATGACTTTTATAAGTGGTATTTATGTACCTTCTCTTTTAGGAAACATTTTGACATTTAGTTCTCTGAGCTAATAAAAGTGGTGTTCTCCAGGGGTCTGTACTGGGTTCAGTCCTATTTAACATATTCATAAATGATCTGGAAAAAGGGGTAAACAGTGAGGTGGCAAAATTTGCAGATGATACAAAACTACTCAAGATAGTTAAGTTCCAGGCAGACTGCGAAGAGCTACAAAAAGGTTGTCTCAAGACTGGGTGGCTGGGCAACAAAATGGCAGATGAAATTCAGTGTTGATAAATGCAAAATAATACATGGAAAACATAATCCCAAATATACATATATAATGATGCGGTCTAAATTAGCTGTTACCACTCACAAAAGAGATCTTGGAGTCATTGTGGATAGTTCTCTGAAAACATCCACTCAATGTGCAGTGACAGTCAAAAAAGCAAACAGTATGTTGGGAATCATTAAGAAAGGGAGAGAGAAGACGACAGAAAATATCATATTGCCTCTATATAAATCCATGGTACACCCACATCTTGAATACTGCATGCGGATGTGGTTGCCCCGTCTCAAAAAAAGATATATTAGAATTGGAAAAGGTTTAGAAAAAGGGCAACAAAAATTATTAGGGCTATGGAACTGCTTCCATCTGAGGACAGGTTAGTAAGACTGGGACTTTTCATCTTCGGAAAGAGACAACTAAGGGGGAATATGATCGAGATATATAAAATCATGACTGGTGTGAAGAAAATAAATAAGGAAGTGTTATTTACTCCTCACAACACAAGAACTAGGGGTCATCAAATGAAATGAATAAACAGTAGGTTTAAAACAAATAAAGTGTTTTTTCACACAACACACAGACAACCTGTGGAACTCATTGCCAAAGGATGTTGTGAAGGCCAAGAGTATAACAGGGTTAAAAAAAGAACTAGATAAATTCATGGAGGATAGGTCCATCAATGGCTATTAGCTAAGATGGGAAGGGATGGTGTCCCTAGCCTCTGTTTGCCACAAGCTGGGAATGGGAGACAGGGGATGGCTCACTTGATGATTACCTGTTCCGTTCATTCCCTATGGGGCACCTGGCATTGGTCACTATCAGAAGACAGGATACTGGGCTACATGGACCTTTGGCCATTCTTATGTTCTAATAGACAAATTAAGAAGGACAATATGTATATTTGCCACTTACTGACATATTTTTTTTTAAATTGACAAACTGTCCTTCTAAGCAACTTTTGCTCTCAGAGTTATTGCAAAAGGTGAATTGGGGCAGTCATGGCTCTGAGAACAAGAGAGGTCCTGCTTACTTTATTCTGGGAATGCTAACTCAGAAAAGCTACCAGCAGACTATTTCCCCATGTCCCTGTGGTCACACACAATTGTCTGTTCCATGTGTCTGATGGTTCACTTGCTAAATTTGCTCTTGAAATATTCAAAAGAGACTGATATTGTCTGCCACCACATCCTGGATAAACTGCCAGCTAGGCCTTGTGCACACCAGAAAGTTGTACAAAGTAACTAGACTGGCTTAGTTAAAATAGTACAATCTCACTAACAGTGGACACAGTTACATTGGTATAATGGTTCTTTACATTGGCATAGTAAGCAAAGTAACCATGACAAAACAGCCATTTAGCACCTCACTTGACAGGATTAGAACCCAGGTCCTCTGACCTTGTACTTTATGCACTGGACCATGCCAAATGCTCCAATTAGAAGAAACACTGGTTATTATAGAGGGATGTATGTTAGGTTGCTTTATACTTTCCATTTTACAGGATTCTGGCAGCTTTGAGAAGTTCTCAGGTCTCCATTGTTTGCAGCAGGCTTTTGATATTCAGCAGGAGAAATCTTGTTGGCCTACAGAAGTGACTTTTCTTTGTCCCAGGAAATTCTATCCAGATTTGGCTGAGAGATAATGTTGAAAAATTCCATTTCCCTTCTCGCCCTTGTGTTCCTTGGAAAAATGTTGGCAGCCTGCTCAAATCACTGCACATTCTGAGGCCAGGCTTATATATCTGCAGCAGCACCACCATCATCACACACTGTGTAAGGACACCAGGGATCGGCCATAGTGGAAAGGAGGAGAGAGTAAAAAAAGCTGAATTCCCTCTCTTTGGTAAAGCCCTGAAACCATCCCAATGCCCCAGTGGCACATTTCCTCCTTTCTCCAAGGCCCCACAAGGCACTTCCTCAACTCCTAGTTGAGGGAAGAGAGAGATGGTCTGGAGTCCTCCACTAACTCCTCCAGACCCAGAAGTTGACCTGGGGCCAATCCTACCTCTGGGAACAACAAATGGAGCAGGAGCTTTCTTATCTCTGGAGACAGAATGGAGATAGAGTGACGGACTGGACTAGGCTTCCTCCAACCACTTTCTGTGTCTAGCAACTCACCTCACAGGAGTAAATCTGGTGTTTTCTAATTTGCAACTGCTTGACTTCATAACCTAAATAGCATTCTTTTTAATGTCATTTTTTGTGTTTAATATATACAAAAGTGCTACCTACTAAGCCTAAACATGGGATGTTGTTACCATATTACAGGAAACAGTGAAGAATCAGAAAAGATACAGAAGATGGCTGCTAGTAAGAGAAAGAGTCCATGGGCTATATTGCTATGGTGACACATTAAAATCCCTATTTTTAATTTGAAAAGAAGCAATTAAGAAGGGATATAGTGGAGGCATAGATAATTCTGTGAGGGATAGAGGAAGTGGATGCCATAAAGCTGTTGGAAAGGTGGCAAATTCAAAAACAAGAAAGCATGAATTATATTAAAAGAGGACTAGACATTTCATTACAGGTAATTAATATGCAGAGTGGTTTAGAGCTGAATCCACTGGAGTTATTCTGGATGTACCATAATTTAAGCACAATCAGAATCTGATCCACAGAGATTTAGGAGTCTTTTTTTTCCTTCTCTGATGGACTTGCCTCAGCAGGGATGGCTTTGTACGCTATCAGGGGTATTAATTATTAAACAGCAAAATCTGGCATACGTTATGCAAACAAATCATTCCTGCTTGAAGTGTCATAAGTGACAAATAACCCCAATCAGCAATTCAGATCTGTAGTAGAGTAGAAAAGTATTTAATGTGAATATAAAACTACATTGTTTTTGTAGAAAACTGACAAGTTTTAACCAATATCTATGGCTAAATTATACAAATTAATGCGGCACTAGGAAAAGGCAAATTACAAACTAGTCTTCTGACAGGATGATTCCTGTTCCTTTACCAGCGTAGCTACACAATGAATAATAACCATTCACCTGAATGAGAAAGAAAACCTGCAGTGAAAATTTGTGGCTAAATATGGCAACTTGTTAGACTAGATAAAATAATTTTGCTGTCAAGGTTAAGAAACGTAATAAAATAGCAGGGCATTCAGATACATAGTTGAAAAAAATGCTTAGCAATTTGTTTCAATTTATCTGAATTTCTAAAAAGATTCCCCACCACCCCACCCCCAAAAACAGGAATTGTTACAAGTTTATCTGAGGTTTTATATAGGAGGAGTGGTGGCATTAAGCTACAGAAAAAATCAAAACCAAAAAAGCTATTCTCTCTGGGATAGTTGCTGGAAAGTTGAAAGTTTTTCTTTCAAAGATGAGTACTAAAGATAATAAGGTAATGTTAGTAATTATGAAAAAAGCTACAGCGATGTCTGCATTCACGTGACTGCATTCACATTTCATGTCTGGTAAAACCTTTTAGCCTGAGTCATTTTGATTGGTGCTTTAAATCAAAGATTTATATTGTATAGCTTTCTGATCACGAGGATGGTATTTGTGGGCATATGTATGGACATACAGGCCCCAATCCTGTGAAGATTTAAATACTGAGTAATCCAATTGATTTCAGGGAAACTGCTTTGTGAGTATAATTAAACACATGGGTAAGTCTTTGCAAGGCTGGGGCCATACTGTTATAAATGAGAATAAGAGGGAGAGAAAATATATGTTGGCTTGAAATGATAGAAAAGTTTTGTCCTAAATTTTGAGAAGTGTCCACTATGTTTTGCAGACTTGAGAGTCTGATATTCAGAGGTGCTCAGCACAAACCATGGAATAACTGTCTGACTCATGAGTGGCAAAGCCAGGAGTGAGCTCTGCACCTCTTGCAAAAGTTAAACACTAGAGCCTCAGTGCCACACTATTAGGAATTCTGATTGCATCACCTGTGTTACAGAACGTGGCCTTAAAATATATGAAGGAGTTTCAAAAAATTGTATTGGAAACTATTTTTTCATCTCTCCACCACGTGCTTTAGTTGCCATGAGTCTAACTGTACAGGTCTTGAAGGAAATAACTAAAAATGTTACAAATCTAAAAAAAATATCTAAAATACCTTTTCTAAGATATGTCATGACATGTATTGTCGTGACATTAAAGACCAGTATTAACCAAATTGTTATCAGGCAGAGTATATTAGTCCCAGGAGTTTTCCCCACAATTTACCAGAATCCAGACATCAGCTCATGCCTTGTTTAAGACAATAAAGCTGCAATGCCAGGTGTGGTACAAGTCTGCTCTAAGCCACATCCTACCAAGTTTGAGATATCCTCTGACAGGTGCATTTTGGGAAGGCCCACCTTTCTCCCAACCCAGGTCAACATAACCCAGAGGGGGAAACATTTCTTTCCGGATTCAAGATGGAAATCTACAGATGTCTGGGCATGCTAGTAAGGATGAAACCTGAAATGCTAGAGACCCTAATGTCTGCTGAACAATCTGTTTCTTTGAATAACATCCAAGTTGTCAATCAGGGGGTGGTTGAGGGGAAAAAAAATCTTTCCTGATTGATGGTAAGGCAGTATACAACCACTTACTGATTGGCAGCTGGGGTGTTATTCAAAAAAACAGATTGTTCTGCAGACATTAGGGCAGAAAGTTTGAGAGGTTCTCAAACTTTGGTCCATGGACCATTCAGGCGGTCTGCAGATAGTTCCCTCTAAGATGTGTGCCTGGGTGGCCGCACACGAGAGAATGAAGGGCCACCCACCTAATTAGTGGAGCCGCACAGGTGTGGCTTCACTAATTAGATGACTGGACCCTGAAGAAGACACACATGTAAGGTGAGGTGGTGGCCTTGGGTGGAATAGGGGACAGGTGAGAAGGGGCAGTGGAGTGAAAAGAGGGGGTGGGGTGAATTTGGGATGTGCAGGGCTGCAGCAGCCAGAGAAAGAGGCGACTTTCACCAACTTCAGGGCTGCTGGGGAGAGATGGCCCTCCTTCCCAGCCCCAGCTTGGGGGCTGCCGCAGCAGGGGAGATACCCCCCTCCTTCCCAGCTCTAGCTCGGGGGCTGCCACGGCAGGGGAAAGAGAGCACATCCATCGCATTAGAAAGGTAAGACTACTGATATTAAAATATGAGTTGTGTGCTTTTATGAGTTGTGTGTTTGTATGCTTAATTATTATTTAGTGTTTATATATATATATATACACACTATGTTTTTATATATAACACTTATATATATGTATGTTAGTGTTTTTATCCAAAGCACTTTAAATAGTTAGCTAACAGTAAAAACAACATTTTGAAAGATCATTAAGTGGTCCACCGAGAGCCTCAGCAATTTTCAAGTGGTCCATGAAAATAAAAAAGTCTCTAGCATTTCAGGTTTCATACTTGAGGGTGTAGATCATGCATAGAGCATTATCAAAAACGTCCATTGATTTAACTGAGAGATCTGCATGCAGAATGGTGGCACAGAACCATAGTTTCAAAGATCTGTTATTCCCATGAAAGCATTAGTTCAAAAAGGATGCCAGCAAGGGTAGAGCTTATTGAAACTGCCTTACCATCAACCAGCTGTTTGTTTATTTCCATTAGCTATACAGATTAGACTACAGAAAGGAGCTACTGGACATGTGTATGGCGGGGAGATGGGGTGGGGTTAAGAAAATATGGGTACATTATATTTTACATTGTGTTACAAAAAGGGTTTGTGTTCATGTATTTCTGGTTCACTAGTAATTGTGATGATTTACCGCATGTCTGTACAAACTCCATTTTTTCTGAGTGTCATTTTGGTTGTAAGAGTGTACTGTGCCTCCCCTGTTTTCATTTTGCCTCCACCTTGGACTGAAATTGACAGAAGGGTGAACAATACAGAGCAATCAAGGGTCATTAAACTGAACTGTCTCCTATTCAAATGCAAGCACTCTTGGACAAGGAGTTAGCTAACATCCAAAGAAACCTGTCCTTTCCAGTGAGCTAGGGATCAAGCAGTGGATCACTTGACAGGCAGCTGAAGTGACCTAGGGTGGTCATTTGGGAAAGGAGACTGCAACTTTATAAAAGGGAGGCTCTCTCCCTGGCCATCTTGAGAGAGGGGAAGAAACCAGAACCCGAAGGCTGAGTAGGACGAGAGGGATGCAGGAAGACATGGGACTCCTGAAAGGACTGATGTTAAATTAAAGCATTCTCAGAGTAGTAGTTAAACTAAGGGAGAGATTTGTGTGCAGATTTTATGGTTTTTCTATAGAGCTGTGTATGTATTTTTTGTGTGCGTCTTTAGAAATCCCTTTCCAGAGTCTGTTACTTGCTTACACTATGATGTAGCCCATGAAGAGGGAAACTTTGTGAAACTCAGAGCATGTAAGGGGAGGCTTGGGAAAGCCAGCACTAGTTTCAGGGCTTAGGCAGTTGGACTGTGAGATCCCCACTTCTAAAAGGGGCATCAGACATGGGGTCTGCACCTGGAGTGTGTGCCTTGAAGCTCAGAGTCAGAGACAGTGCCTAAACTCTCGGCAGCCCCAGCAAGCCAAGAGCATGTGGGACCCAAGGATTGGTCCACTTGGTGAGTGACATTCAGGGAGAGTTCATCAGGGCTGTAACAGTGATGTCACTGGGGCACACCTGGAAAGAGGAAAGAAAAAACAGTGGTGTCCACATGCCATTCTCTCCCAAAACACATTATCAGCTAATGCTTGCCTGACAGTGAGTAGAATAGGACACTGATGTAATTTCAACTGGAACTGAAATTCCACTGAATTTTAAATAACTTTTGCATGTCAGGAGAGACATCAAGATACCACAATGATGCATATGGTATAATAACCCTGAAAATAAGTTCAAGCATCTCTTTATCTTTGGCAAACAAATTTCACTTGCACAGAAACTATGCATCAAGGAAACCATAAAGCACATGTGCAGTATAAAAATTGGTATTCCCTGGGATTTTTCAGTATTGCCACCACTGACAGAATAGTAAATATTGTCACCAAACAAAAACAATCTTCAGACAAAAACTCCAATACACATCAGATAAGACATTGGTCTTTACAATGTTCTGCACTTTATTTTGAGATACAAGCTTATTAAACAATTACAATTTCCCCCTTTTTCTGATACACCACTTGGGTGGTGTGCTTGATTTCGTGTGAGAAGATCTGCTACAATTATGCTGAGGTAACAATTAAATCTCTGTGTGTTGGCTGACCTTGGCTGTCACCTCTATTTTTACCTCCCCTTGAGGGTTTTAAATTCATTCCATTTCTGCTTCTTTTTACGGTGATTCATGAATCAGAGCCAGTTAGAAATAGAAAAATCTAGACAGTACAAAAATGTCTTGATAGGTCAGCTAATATAACGATTTAAAACCTGCATTATTTACTGGCAAAGCAATAATCTCAGCGTGTTACAAAACATCCTGTCATTCTAGCCCAAACATTTAAAAAGCAGCCATTCAGTTTCAGTTTCTCAATTTTTTTGTGCCCAACTTGAGCCTGATTTTCAGAGGTGCTTCTGGGGGCACATCCAGAGTGTCCTCCACTCCCTGCACTGGCTTCCTGTAGAATTTTGAATCAAGTTCAAGGTCTCAGCCCTTAGCTTCAAGAGACAGGGCCTAAGACATTTAAAAAACCCACCTAAAGCTCCAGGACAGAGATATGATCAACAACTTCACTCCTCTGTCACATTGGAATGCTCTACAATCAGGTTAAAACTCATTTGTGCAGGAGACAACATTTTTGGGGGGCTGATCTAAGACTGTGTGGAATGAAATCCCCCAGGAACTAAGAATCATCACAAATCTCACAACCTTCTTCTCCAAATGCAAGGCACATTTCTTTGATTCATTTTATCTGACAAACACATAGCAATATGTATGTTTAAAAAAACCCTAATAAAGCAAGACACTCCACAGTACATGTTTCTTCCCAGGAAAAAAGAAAAGAAAACACGTGATAGATGTTAGTCATTGCTTAATGCTCAGATACTACAGTGATGAGTGTGGTATAAGAACCTGCACAGATTAGAATAGGGGTGTTGAGCATCCACAACTCCAATTGAATATAATATGTACAAATGTAATTAAAACAATTTTTCCTACCCCATCCTCACCCAGTTCTGAAATTGCACTCCATTTGTGGCTTACAACAATTCTGTTACTACATTTATCAGTTACTGGTCAGCATGTATAGTCATGGGAATGAAATTAGACTTCAGGTCAAGCTTCCAGAGAGACATATGCTGCAAGTGCAAGATAGGAAGAGAGTGCTGGCCAAGGTGCTGAAATATACTGGATGAGAATATTCTGTGTGTGAAAGCATGGATTTGCTCTAATAGGCTAGAGTTTAGGGGGTTTCTTAGTGCTCCTGAAAACAGTGGTCTGAAGCTATTGTCTCGATCCTGGTAGCATAACATCATTACACAAACTTCCTTATTCTGTCATTGCCTGCTATTGTTCAAACTTATAAATTTCACTCCACATGCCTCATACATCTGAAATCAGAATGTGAAGATGACCACCTTATCTAAATGTGTTGGAGTGAGGAGAATACTACTAAATTATAAATCCTCTCTGAATTAGGGAGGTTTTTTTTCTTTTTGCATATGCGCAAGTGGTGAGCTGAGACGTCCATCTCTATGCTTAACTATGTTTAGCTGTTTAATCTCTTCCTCCTATCATCTCCAATCCCCTTTGTCTCATCCAACTGCCACCACCACGTCTGATACTTGCACTGTAAGGTCTCTGTTTTCGAAGCCCTCAGTGCACCACACCTTCCCAAACCCTTGATAGAAAAGAGAGAGTTTACAGCATGTACTGAAGAACAAAGTGTTCTTTATTTTAATGACCCGGCCTTAGCTTTTCATTGTTGTTGGTTTGCTTTATTGCCTGAATGCAGAATTTGTGGTTAGCATGATGTTACATCAGTACATTCAGAATGGTCACCGCGGGGGCAAGTTAAATGAAGAAAGTGGAGAGGGAGGATTATGGCAGGTTTTTCTGCAAGATGGAAGGAAGGGGCATCACTAGCTGTGAGGCCAATTTGGAAATGAGAAGGGAGGACGATAGGAGAGGAAAGGTTTAAGAGGCTGTCTCTCAGAACACTGCCCTTCTAGCTGGTCCAGGTGGTGATGGCTATCATTTTTTACTGCATTAAACTGAAATAGCACACAAAAGAAACACACATCCCAGGCCCTATGCACCTTCTCTGTGTCTTAAAAATACATTACACAATCATTCAGAAGCAAAATAGTAGCACAATCCACCTCTCATATAATCAACCTCCAGGGAACAACACAGTACAAACCAATTTAAACCTTCCCCTTCTAAAAAACTGCCAAAAGAAACCCACATCCCAACCGCCTCCCCGCAGTTAACCCCAAATGCCTGCTCAGAATGAGAGAGTCGCAGCATATCCTAAAGTTCAACAAATCCAGGCTGTTCCTGATCAGTGGGGCAGTGATGGTGGGGAGGAAATCACAGAGCTGAGGGCCTCTTTCTGAGAACACCCTGCTCACACCTCTCTCTCTCCTCTTCCAAGGAAGTCCTCTCTCCAGCACCTGATCTCTGCTGATCACAACTGCAGCACCTCAGACGTTATAGCTTAAAAACACTTTGGCTTCCAAGTAGAATTTAACAGGCAGCCGTTAGAGATCTCTGGCAATGTCTGTGTATGTAACAGTAAATTTGCCAAAAATGGAATTTAAGGTGGCACAAAAGCTATTTGTGAATTTGACACAAATTCACTGATTTAATTACAGCCAAAAGCATTTATTGTGGGAAATGAAGAGCCATTCACAAAATGGACACAGGAAGAGGAGGTGTCACCCTTACAAGCTTTAGCTCAGGGTTTATGAGACTCTTGTGGGAGACCCAGATTCAATTGCTCCCTCTGTCTGTTGCGCAGAAGGGATCTCCCACATTGCATGAGAGTGCCTTAGCCACTGGATAATGGGATATTCTGAGTTGGGTCTCTCAGTCTCTTCTGTTAAAACTGTTCTGCTTTTTTATAAATTATCTAGTCATTAGAGCAGGGACATGAAACTTAGGTCACCCACATCCCAGGAGAGGGACCTCACCCCCAGGCCATAGAGTTAGTCTCACTCCTTTTGGCTGGCTCCAATGACTATTTATGCACTGTGGAATAGCTTCAACAGGAGAGCTTGAGAATGACTCACTTTAAAATATCTCATAGCCCAGTGGGTCACCCATCACTTTCCTGCAGTGTGGGAGACTCGAGATCAAATTCCCTCCCCACATCAAACAGAGGGGGAAATTGTACTCAGCTCTCCCACTGGCCTGAGGCTTATAAAGGAGACTCCTCTTCCTCCAGTTGTTTTGTGAATCTACTCCTTTGCCAGTTCCCAGAAACAAAATGTTTCTGGTAGAACAAAATGTTTTGTTTGACCCACAACAGACTTTTTCAGTTGACTGAAATTTTTCAGAACTTTCAAATTCAGTTTGAGCTGAACATATTTTTTTCCTTCTTTTTTGAAGTGGCCTGCAACTCAGAAAAATCCATCATTCTCCATGCTTCAGGCAGCACACAGTGGGACACTTCACTTAAACAGTGAGTTGCTGCATTCTTCACGTAATTGAATTGAAGGTGTAGTCCCAAATAGAGACCAATGCAGCAATCCAATCTACAGGTGAAAAAGGCCTGGGTTAGAGTAGCAAGGTAATCAAAAGAATGGATGCAGCTTTCTTGTCAGACACAGATGGGGAAAAGAGACGTCTTTTTAACTGCTGTTAATGTATCTTCTAGAAAGGAATGGGAATCTTCCCAACTCCCAAATTGCGATCTTTGCGGTAAACAGCATCAGAACAACTTCAGTCAAGAGGGCCAATACAATCTCAGCTAAATCCTCCAGTTGTCACCCCAACTCACTATAATCACATGTGTTTGTTCTGGTATAGACCCAAATCGCTCACTGCCATGCCCAGTGTCACCCAGCCACTAGGAAAGATGCTCAGCTGAACTCTCAAGGCCCCTGGACAAGATAGAGTTGTAATGTTAAGTGTTGTCTCCATAGTCAATATGCTACAACACATCTCTTTTCAATAACTGTCAGTTTCACTTACACTGACATAAGAACCCTGTGGTACCTCACTCAAGAGAGCAAGTGTAAAAGAAGAACAATTGTCCAACATTACCCTATAGGATTTTTCTGCAAGAAAGGAAGACAACCATGCTGAAAGCAGCCCTCTCCACTCCCACTGTGGAATGACAATGTGCAAATACCACGTCATAAGAATTGTATCAAAGGCAGTTGCCAGAAGTAATAACATCTTCAAGGACACCTGGTCAGTACACATCACCAGGAGAAGATCCTCAATTAATGTCACACGCGTGGTATCTATGCCATGCCCAGGTTGAAACCCACTTGACAACTTGAAGATAAATGTATCTCCATCCTGTGAAAGTTGTTTTACCAAGAATGGGAGTTTAGATACTGCCCGATAGTTGGCTAGATTGTGTATATTTCTTTGTGAACAGAAGCTAAATGTATTGGCTTTGAAGTAATCAGCATTCTGTCCCCCTGAAAGGGTGTGCTAACAATCTCAGCCAGTACTTCCCAAGTGGATATCACTGGCCAGGAATGACAAGGATGCAAAGCATAGATTTCTACGCGAATGTGTGTGCACACGTTGGAGAGTACTGAGAGTTCCAGTTATACCTGATATAGGAGCAGACATTAGTATCCTGAATTAGCAATAGAAAGTACTTCCCCAATACCTGTGTCCCCATACTGTATAAATGACTGCATGAAATGCATCATGCTGGCAAGATATGCGAAACTCCTCAGTGTGTGAGGCACCATGGATGCTTTGCTTCTCAGCACTTTCATGGCTGGTAGCTTTTTTTGGCCAGCCACACCCTGCCAGTTCAAGATCCTCCTGTCCAAAGTTTTAAGACATACGGAATAGTATAGGATTGTCCAAAGCATACATCCTTGACTCAGCTGTTTCCACTAATATCAGAGAGAGTTTTTCCATTGACTGTAGTGGGAGCAGAGTGAGGCCAAAGCTGAGTGCTTTTGAAAATTACTTTAGGCTCTCAGCCGGCACACCAATAGGCTTTTCCATTTGGGAATAAAAAACAGATAATAAGCAAAGAAAGGGCACAATCTAATGCCTGCTGAGGTCAAGGGGAGTCTCTGGAACTGGAATTTTGCAGAAACGTATTTATCTACATTGATGCAAAGAGTTGTCTTTTATTTAAAATTGTGCAAATCTTCTGCTTACTAAAGTTTCAACACTCAGGAAAATATCAGAATCAGACAGGAAAATGCTGTTTTGCAGGGAAATATTTTTTTCCTCCAAGCAGACTTTTTCTTTTGTCCTTTAGCTACTGGTTTTTTGCTGGCTAATATGTTTTGTTATGTCTATTTTTTTTTGCTCTTGTCTTTTTGAGTTTGTAGGTTGCTACAAAATAAATACAGCAAGTCTGTGCTGTACCTATTTATAAATAGGACACAAAAGGTTTTTCCAAGCTTTTCTCTTGGATGCCACTGCCACTTATTCCACAAAATGTTTCTGGTATTTCTATCTTAGTTTTAATGACAAATTAAAATATTGTTCCACAGTCACAATAGTTACATTCAATGCAGCAGAGAAAAGTTTAGTACAATGGTAGCTCTGTGAATGTTGTGTGTGTTTACAAACACTTCTGTATATTATATAAGATGGATTCCAAGGGATTATTTAATGGAACTTTTCCTCCTGTCCACTGAGAAACATGACTGTTAGTTTTCAGACAATAATTATCATTGCAACAAAGACATTTTCCAAACAGTAACAGAGACATTCTTGCTGCACTGCTTATTTAAGGTGGATCAGGAGTTCACATCTTTGTATTATGAAGAATTTAAAGCAGCAACATGATGGACATGTTGCAGGAAGTTATCAGTGATTGATTACTCTTAGAACAGAGACTGATGGAGGAAACACACAGCAAGGGCTCTCAGTGAAGAAGAGAGAAGCAAATGCTTTTTTCTACTTTGAGTCTCTTAAAACCAAATTAGTTTAAATTAAATGAAGGCTGATCAAGGCAGGGCTTTGCCTACCCATTTTAAGTAAAAAAACCAATGTGGTCCCCCTGCTGTGCACTGGCTTTGAGTATGCTAGGACATGTCAGTTTTACTTGCAGTGGGTGTTACTGGAGACACTACTAGTGCATAAAATAACTTGAACCTGCAAAGTGCTGAATAACTTCAGTTCCACTAAATCCAGTTTCACATGCAGAAAAAGTACGTGCCTGTCACATCTGATAGTGAGTATAGTTACAAATGATTTTCCAGTAATGCCCACTTCACAATGTTAGCAACAGCACAGTATTTCCAATTCTAATTACGTTAATGGCTATTTAAAAAGAAAAGACAACATTTATTAACGGTCCCCACACAACGGGATGGGAGGCAATGGGATCGTCAGTATAGCCCAGCCTCAGTTTTGATTGCTCACCAAAAACCAACAGAGGATCCCCTGCAGCAAGCCTTCTCCAGAAACTCATTACTAGGCTTCAAGAATCAAGAGAACAAAGGAAAGCAGCCTCAAACACCCTACCCAGTGTGTCTGGCCGGTATACTCAAATGAAAGTAGCACAAGTACAAAACCAAACTAATTTCACTCTGAACTTCAGCTCAGAAAATAACTGCAGTATCTCATACATCACTGTGTGGTGAAGTTAGTTTTGAAAAGCATAAAATTACCATTTGGTTGTAGAAGCATGTTTTTCTGCAAAAAATGTATATTTGTAATGGGGCATATTTATAGAGATCACAGTTTTGCCCTAGGGGGATATTTTTGCCACAAACACTGAAAAGCTGTACTTGCTGTCTGAAATGATGAGATTTCAGACATACTTTCTGGTCCTGTAATGAGTGCCATGAGTTCCCTGCTTCTGTGGAGAGCCTCATTCACTTCAACGGAGCTGACTGAGGTTGCAGGAATCTGCCTGGGTTGAGATCACCGGTGTATGCTGTTCTAGCTAATACAGAGAAAAAAACAGCCTGTTTTCTAAATATTTCTGATAGTGCCTGTGGAGTGAGATTGCCTGACCCTGCATCTATTTTCTACTTCTGCAGGAGAAGATGATTTAAGAGAATCTTCCTTCACTAATACTGTTACCCATAATTCTTGAACTTGGACACATCCTACATTTTCCCTACTATAAACAAACATTTCAGGGCAATAGGATAGACTGATTAGTCCATCCATATTGCTCATGGTGCCTTACCTGAAGTTCTTGGTCTACCTAGGTTTTGTATACAGCCCCCATTACTACCATATCGGAGCACCTTACAGTCTTTAATGTATTTGTACTCGCAACATGGAAGTGCTATTATTCTCACTGTGCAGCTAGAGAAACCAAAACATAGAGAGGGGCCATCTTCACACAAGAAGTCTGTAGCAGAGTGGGGAATTGAACCTGGCTCTTGTGAGGTCTATCCTAGAAATTCAACCATTAAACCAGCCTTCTGCACCACCTCATTATTTAAGTTCTCAGTTGTGCAATTGACTCCTATATGGCACCCCATTGATTTCATTGGCCATCTAAGTGAAGCCAACACATACCACAACAAGAAGCATTTTTATCCGCATGTATCTTCCCTCCTGCTTTTTGTGCCCCACGGCCCCCAGCCAATCATATACCATGCTACTCAAACAAGATTTTGTCTCTTCTGACAGTGGTCAACATGTCCAGTATTCAATAGAAGAATGCTAGATGCATGCACAAAACTTTCTAGAGAAAAAGCCTGATTCTGAAGGTCATTGTGCACAGGTGGTGCTCAGTCCAAGTATGTTTGTCTTACAATAGACCCTGAGTTATGTCTGAGCCCTGAGTAGAGAACAGCTTTTATGTTCAAAATTGAAGTGATGTTCAGAACCTTCCACTTCATGAACTGCCCCACACTTTGAGCTGTCCTTCCTTAAGGGATACTTAGACAGCCAGAAATGCAATTACCTTTAAAGTCACAGTTAAAACACCGTTGTTTGCTTTTTTATCACAGAGCTGTTAAATTTAGCCAAGTAGATTTTTAGGTCAGACATGGTTCTTGACTTCATCCCTGTCTTTTCTTGTTGTATCTTATGCCTCAGGGATCTGGTCTAATCTGTTCACCTCCTCATATATACTTCTACACTCATCCAAACATTTAAAAAAAATTTCTCCAGTAAATTACTCTAAATATGCATGAAAATTAGAATATGACAATGTGCTTTCACTACAACAATAACAAAGGGAAAAAATATAGGTACTTACCAGCTGCAAAAGAGAAAAAGCTGTTGGTTCCAAAAGAGTCACTTTAGGGCTGGCACTGATTGAGTCTGCCAAATTTAAAGGGCCAATCCCTATCCCCATTGCAATCCCAGAAGCATGCTGGAAGAAAAGCTCCTATAAAAGGGTAACCTGATGGGGAGGGTGGTAGTAAAGATTGAAGAACATAGGTAGGGAAAATGGGGTTAAGGTAGCTTAAGGATTATGTAGGGTCACTTTTCTTTCATAGTGAAGTAGCTGTTATCAATTTTCTATGGTTTATGATTCCTTATGTTGCAGAATATTTATCTCCCCAGCCTTCTGCAATATGCTAATAAGTGCTTAAGAGCTGTTTTTCTAGTAGGTGGCATTGTGCCAGATAATTCTATGATATAGCAAAGTAACTGACTAATAGGATCTCTGAAAAGTAGCTATCCACAGACAAATGGTCCTCAGGCCTAATCTGGGGAAAATAGGGACCAGGCTATTTTCTTGTTAGCTTCTAAAACGTGTGTGTGTTTGTGAGAGGGAACAGGTGCTGTTGGGGTGTAATGAGTTGGAAGTTTAAAACAGTGGAGCTCTCAATGTTTATGCAGCCTTATCCTATAAATAATATGTGGAGATATACCTATCTCATAGAGCTGGAAGGGACCCTGAAAGGTCAGGGATTCCAGCCCCCTGCCTTCACTAGCAGGACCAAATACTGACTTTGCCCCAGATCCCTAAGTGGCCCCCCTATAGGATTGAAGTCACAACCCTGGGTTTAGGAGGCCAATGCTTAAACCACTGAGCTATCCCTCCCACCCCCTGGGTTGGCTCAAAAGACTACATTGGTTGAACATCATTCTCTGCTTAAAAAGCATGAGAGACTCTTCTATTAATATGTTCTGCTTAGGATTAAAACCTACTCAGATTTTACAGAGGGGATCAATGAGTGAGTACAGCTTTAACAGCCTGACGCACTCTGGATGATCTCTGGGAATACAATTGGTGTTATCTTTGTAATGCAGAAATCATAACTGTAGTAGATATGCCTCCTTACTCAGAACCAATGGAAAGGAGTGGAGAGGGGTAACAAGTATAACATAGGTCAACCAGGACAGAGAAAATTGAGGTTTATTTACTGATTGCTGTTAGACAATGCAGGACCACCCAATAGTCTTATTGCTGATCAGTCTGTAGGGACTCCCTGTGCTCTGGAACTTGTTCCCAGCTTATACTCCATGCAGCATTAGGTACAGAGTAGCTTATAGCTTAGTCTGAGAAACCATGTGTGACAACAAATCAACTGGAAAAACAGTATTGGACTAAATTTTTTTAATACTGTCAGGTATCGAGTATTGCAATAAAGATTGGGGAATTATATAGGCAGCTCAATAAGACCATTCTTTACACCATGGAGCTACACCAGGTTTTCTTACTGGGGAAGGCTCTGATTCAGATTCTCTGAGCTGTGAATTTTGTATTTGAGCTCAGATTAGCAGAAAGAAGTGTAAAATCACATGTAGGTAGATGGTTCCCTTTTGAATACTCCTCTAAGGAGGCTTTGTTTATTCCACCATGTGCACTGAATGACTTGCACTCATGGCATTCATTTCTGAGCTCTTCATTTGAGAATTACATCATCAAAACTCACAGCTGGAGGGTTAAGAAATGTCACTCTGGTAACATCTTAGCTCATTGGGAACTATTTGAGAACAGGGGCAGAAGGCTTGCAGAATCTGACAGTATTTGCTATTGTTAGGATGTCAGAATTTTGAGGAGTAGATACACCCCCTTAAAGTCAGAGATGAATTGGCTTTTGGGAAATTATTCATTAATCTAAATCATACATTTATTATTTTTATTATTGGTGTTCAGTGTGACTACTCATGTGCTTAAAGTTAAGCACAAGCCTAAAATTTTGAAGAAGAGGGGCTTAAGCAGGCAAAAAAAAAGATGCAGGTGGGGGAAAGGCAACAATATTGGAAAGGAAGCAAAGGAAACCAAACCAAACCATTTCTATGATTCTGATTCTACCAGAAAAGCAAAGTGAGCAGAGGGATGATGGACAAACATCTCATCGCTCTCGTATTTTTATTTTGTTTCAATGGGGAAAAAATCTTTAACTCTGTTTTCTCATGGTGGAATTTCTTCATTGGAGGAAGGATTTGAGTGATGAGATGGTACTTGTGTCTGATATATCTGGTCATGAAGAATGCTCCAGACATATCAGGCAATGTGGGAAAGACCAGAGATCACTGTGTGAGAAGTGGATGAATGGGGAATTGAGTGTGGTCTTACTGGTGAAGCTAAGTGTTGCTGGTGCAATGCAAGAAAAACAAGGATAATTAAATGAAGGGGGTTGAGTTATGTAGAACCTTGAAAGTGAAGGGTGTTATGTTCATGGCATACACATAGAGAAGTTAAATTAAAATATAAATACTTTTGCTTGTACGGTTGCAACGTAACAGTACTTTTTAGTTTAGAATTCAGAATAACACACAAGAGCCCCAAACCAGAGAGAGACAAAACAGGCTGCTCCCTAAACCAGCCAGGCATAACTTACTCTAAGCTATGTGTCTGCAGACTGCCTGCTACTGGGTTCAGACCACTTGCTTCCCTACAGAGCCCGCAAGCCTGTAAGCAGGACCAACCCCCCCGAGAAATTAGTGATCTAATTTTAACACAATTTTCAATACACCACTAAGAGGAGGGAGAAATTTAAATATGATACAATGCAGCAGAGAGAGCCAACTGAGGGAGTCACAAAATGGTAAGGAAGATTGCCTTGGTAATTGTATTTTGTATGGACTGAGAGAGTTCAGTGGTGTAGTCAGGGAGACCAGAAATGGTAATAATCAAAATAGATGATCAGAGCATGGAAAGAGTTTTTGGAGTAGAACAGGAAGGAAAGTCTGATCTTAGAAAAGCTGTGGCAGAAGAAATGATAGGATTTGGACCCTGTTTGACAGCTAGAGTTTTATGTGATTCTGTAGCTATTTACACATTATGTGTACTGAGGTATATTTTACACAGCAGCTGGATCCCTTGGAGTCTTCAGCCACAGAAAGCTGTTCATTTTACCACCTGGTGTATTGTCCTGCTTTTCGCTTTGGGTAGCAGAGACCAATGTTTGTGTCCCTCTTTTTTTGCCCCTGAATTACCTTTCAATATCAAACCCTCAGCACATGCCCCTTACTTACTCCTTCTTGAGTCATTTTTAGATGTTATCTTTATCCTTTGTTTATATGGATCATATTCTAGGTACAACACAATTTAATAAGTGCAATTTACTTTGTAGTTGGTTTTCAATATTATAATGATGCTCCCCTCCCATGTACAATATAAAACTTCACCCCTTGTGTCTCTAAACATAGTTTAAACCTATCTTTTTTAATATGGTGCAGTTTTTCTTGCTGTTGGGCTATTTTATTACAACATCATTTATCTTTCAGAATACATTTGTGCTTCCACACTGTCTGCATAACTACCAGTAATGGATGTAAAAGTCACAGTGATAGTTCTTAGAACAGAAGAGATAGGAATGACAATGGTGGCTTATTCTATGTAGGGGGGCTAGCATTAGGCCTATGTACCACTTGCTAAAAATCTCCCCAGACATAAAGAGGAAAACCAATATATTTCCCTTTAACAACAATACATGAATATCTGAACTAAGACAGGAGTAACCAACAATCCCTCAAACCTAGCCTCAGAGGTATTAGCTAATATGTATTCAGGGAATCCAAAAATAGACACATCAGGATTGTCCTCTTCATGCAGGGGAAGAGGTGAGAGGCAGCCCCTAGAATACATATTCAGCCAGAATCTTACATCCTGATCCTGCAGCAACTGTGTGGGCTTTAGCCTACATTTGCACAGACCCTCATCATGGTTCCAGTTGGGCATAGGGATCTGACCATGTAATTCTCTTAGCAGGATCAAGACCTTGAAATTGCCTACTATGAAATGATGACAAGTTATGCCACTCTGTTTCTATTTGTTTCCCTCTAACCCACTGTATTGATGCAGATGTCATTTGGGCATTACAATTCTTGAAGAATCCTATTCCTTTCTTACCAACAAATATACCTATAAGCAAAGTGAAAATAATTTTTCAAAATGGGACTCAAATGTAAACCAATGCAGTGATTTTTGCCTGAGTCTGCAGACAGCCTGAAACATTAGCTCTAGTAAAAATGGGAACAGTTCCCCTTCATTTCAATGGGATGTTAACTCAGAAACCTCTAAGGATCACAATTTAGATGTTAAAAAAACCCTAAATATTTCAGTGCCGGTCATTTTAGTAGGATCATCCAGATAAAGAGATGACCATCATGGTGGGTATAATTGCCCATATTCAAGAGTGCAATGTGGCAGCTAGTTGCTGACAAATGTTGCTATGGTGGGAAACAAGGAATTCGTATTTCACGCCCCCCCCCAGAAAAAAACATTTCGAGTCAGCATCACCTCTGCTCCCTGTCCAAAAGGGGTGGGGGAGAAGATGTGCTGTATCACCTTCCCAATTGCCAGAAATATCATTTGCCTCTCAAGCTTTTCCAGATGCCAAAACACTCAGTTGTCTTCTACCCAGTCCTCTCAATTTCCAGTTTTTCTTCCCCAGCTTCTGAGTTTTCATTAACAAAATCTACAGAACACTGAAAATTGGGAGCAACATCAAATGAATCCAATATTAAAATAATGCAGGCAATTACCCTAGACCTACATGGGGGTGTGTTTCCGTTTAGGGAACAGGGCTTCCCAGCTACGTAATTCTGGCCATATAATTTAAAACTAGTGTATCACTTAGAACTCATAGATCCTCTGCAGGAAAACTATCAAAGTGCTTATGACTTTCATCTTTATAATGCCTCACAATCATTAATGGGTTTTAGCCTCACAACACTCCTGTGACGGGGAGAATGGGTCATGCAACTGAGACCCAAGTATAGATAAAGCAAGTTATGCAGGTATAGGAAGCATCTGGCTGAACCACAAAGCAAACCCAGGTCTTTTCAGTTCCAGTCAAATGCCACAGCCATTAGACCATCCTTCCTGCCCAATAGATGACCGATCACATAGTTTGCTCTTTTCACTGAAAATTATGTTCGTGTACTACATGGTCCACTTTCTAAAATTTCATCATCCTAATTAATTTAGGGAAAAATGTTCCATTTTTTGTTCTGGGTCAATTGGATTCAGCTCGGCCTAACTCCAGATATTCCCCTTGATATTCTGTTCTTTTCTAAATTATTTCACATAAAAAGTAGTTAACATGTATCTGTACAATCCATTAGGGGCCCATTACCTTGACAAAATCGACCAGTTTTAAATGAGCCTAAATATAGAATTCCACATGAGAAAATTAATATACAGTGAATGTCGCTGAATGCTGTAAAGCACTTTAAACCAACATTCAGATATAACATGGTCAGTGTAGGTACAAAGGGTTTGATTCTTCCCCTACTCTGTGATCTATCTTTGCTGCATATAGTTTAAGATCTGCTCCGATGCTTGAAAACAATGCTATTGTCACATGGTATAGTGGTGGGGGATCTAAAGGAATGATTTGATGCTAAGTTGGGTGAAAGTCTGTTTTGTTTAGAGAAGTGGGAGATCATGTTCTCTCTACTAGCGGACAATAAGGGGGAAACGGAACCTTTCTTTGTTTCTGTGTATACAGAAAACATACATGCACAGTGTATATCTATATGCATGGTTTTCAGCACACACAGAGAATAGACTAGAAATCCATAGGGCTTTGCCCAAACTGGTTGGTATTCTGTTGACTGTGCGTATCTTCTTTCTAATTAGATTGTAAACTCTTCAGGTAATAGTATGTGTCTGTTTGTTTTGTAAAGTGCTTAGCAGTTTTCTTGATGTTCTAAAAATAATAACCAAATGCATAGACATTTTAGAGAACTAAGTGGATGCATAGACTGATTTAAAATTATCCAGCTCTGAGATCATCTAAGATGTGGGTTTCACATTTTTCATGGGACCATATTACTGGGATTTCCGAAAGAGACTTTGTGTGATATTCAGGATATTTGTGTGATATTCAGAGCGGCATGGGGCTGTGAGTACTGGGGCTTGTGACTCTGCATTGGGAACAAGGAGGGAGGTTGTAGCTAGTTAAGTGGGGAGGTGGTCGCTCTGTGTGGTTTTGCACAGAGCGGCAGAAGAGGGCACCGGAGGGGTTTGCTGGGGAAAGTTCACTGCCTCCCTCCTTGTTCCCAGTGCAGAGTCACAAGCCCCAGTACTCACAGCCCCACGCAGCTCTGGGCAGCCGTGATCCTGGGTCCAGCTCCGGCCTGTCCTTCTCGGGCGATTCCCCCCGGCACAGAGCTCCTCCTGGCTCCTGTCCTGGGCTGTCCCCGATCGGGCCTGTCCTCCTCAGGCCTCAGGCAGGTTCTCTCTGCTTCCTTCTCCAGGGCCAGCCGTGCTCCCCCCCTCTCTCTCCCTCCAGCTCCACCCTTGCCCCCTGGAGTTTCCCTCCTTTTTCTTACTCTCCCCCTCCCCCTGGGAAAGAGATTTAAAGGGGCCATGCTCTCTAAACCACAAAGGGGTTACACCTATAAATGTTTAGAATGAAAAACTTTGACCATCTCTACTAGTAAGTTATGTTACATCAAATTGCACACAGTATGGAGGCACTGAGCACCTCACAGGATTAGGCATTACTGGCTGCATTCATCAAGTCATATGTCGTAATATAAATGCCAAAACTAAATGCTATACTACATATGAAGTCTGCCATCACTAATGGATTTATCCACTCATACAAGGTTGCTGTAGTACTCATCAGTGGGGGGAAGATGCTATGAAAAGCTAGTGTAACATTAGGGGAAATGAGTGTAAAAATATTAATTTATGATCATAAGTAAGTCACATACATTCTTTTTTAGAACTTTAAACATTTAAAAAAATCAAGATAGCAGTGTTTGAATCATATCCGACCTTGTTTAAGTGATTAAAACTTCACTACTCTAGTGTACCCAAGAGTTATAAGTTCCTTGCACATTATTATACAAGGAGGTACTTAAGGATGCATTTATCTTTCTATGTAATAAAGATTTAATTAATGCACTCTGTATTCTTACAGGTTATACTTGGACTGGGGGGAGTAGAGCTTCCTAAAATAACTGAAGAAAAATGAAGAACAGAATCATCTATTTACATCTGCCTTGATCAATGGCCAGACCTAATTTGTCTGTTCACCACTTACCAGCAGGGTGAATTTCACCCTCATCTAGAAGGAATTATAAAGTCCTGGCACCACTTAAATCCCTCTTATGACCTCAAATTTGATTCATGAAGTCCAAACAATCAGTGAAATTTCCTTATACCTAAATAATGGATACAATTAAGTCTTCCCACATCCAAAATGAATTTGATATTCAAATGGCTAAATCTTTCCTACTCAAAGAATGCAGTCCAGTTACAGTTTGGATATGTAAAAGCAGCAAAGAGTCCTGTGGCACCTTATAGACTAACAGACGTTTTGGAGCATGAGCTTTCGTGGGTGAATACCCACTTCGTCGGATGCATCCCCTCTGAGGATGCATCCCCTTTATGGCTACCCCTCTGAGTTTGGATATGGATTTTAAAGGGATCTTCCACTTCAGATATTCTGGATGCTGTGCACAGTTTGGATTTGCTGATTCTTAATCACATTTTTTTCGGTCAAAAATCATTGAGGCCTTGGCTCTGTCTAAAATGAAAACTTTTGGTTTCCTTTGTAATGAGAGAGTGAGTGAAGAATTGCTTGAAAGATCTATGGTCTATCCATTACAAAGGTGAGAACATTGCAGAAAAACACAACAATGCCTTTTCGGTGAAAAACTTTTTGTTTCTTTCTTGAGAGAGGAAATAAGAGGTTCAACCTAAAAAGTGCAGCGCACGTAAGCTCCTGATCTAACAAATCACTTAAGCACATACTTCATTTAAGCGCTAGAAATATTTGACTTCTTTGGAGTTTTGCATTCTTATTTGTTTAACTGTCAGAGAGAGAACTGGTCTTAGATGTTAAATTTTGAATAGCTGTTTTCCTCCTTTCATTTCTCTTCTCATGTGCTTTGCAGGTCCTTTGTGACAAATGATTTTATATAAAATACCAAGTTCCATTATATTTATACTTGCTTGTTCTTATCTTATTACAGAGAGCAGATTCTTTAAGATTTGACTGAGTTGGTTTAATGGGAAAGGCTGAAGTTGCTGGTAGAATTTCCATTGATTTCAACAGAACTGAAATCTAGACCATACTGTGCAAGTTCTGAGACTGATTTTTCCCTCACTGACACCAATTTTGCCTTAGGATAAATCCTTTTACTTTGATGGAGGTTTACATCTCTATAAGTGAAGGTTCCTCTTTTAGGCCCTGATTGTGCAAACATTTACACGTGTGAGTAACCATAGACCCTTATGATTTTTTTAAAGAAACAAAAAAATGTTATGTAATTATAGGTGTCTAAGAGGCAAGCAAGGGCCCACTTCTGTGCTTATGTGTATCCTTATCTAACTGAGCAATCTCATTCGCTGAAATACATTCTTCTAAAGTTTACATCAAGCAATTTTCAATAATGAACAAATTCATACCAATCAACGTGTATTCACAGATATTTTTAAGAGCTCCATTCATCTGATATATTATTTGCTATGAATAGTTCACTCCATTCCACCCAAGACAGCATGAAAAAACTCAATGGATGAAGTCTTGGCCTTACTGAAGTCAATGAGAGTTTTGCCATTGACTTCAATGGGACTAGGACTTCACCCTTGGTCTTCCAAAAAGTGACAATGGATCTTTATGGGTATGAGAGCAGGGAGAATCTTCATTTTAAAGATATTACACTTAACAAACAGGCAGATCTTCATTAGTCACTCTGTGTGCATTACACCCTTAAAAATCCAACCTCAATTTGGTCATGCAAAGTTGCACAACTGAAATACATACCTGTCAGGCACAGTGACTTGTCTCCAGTGTCTAGCCCATAGCGTTATAACTATCCAGGAAAAGATCTTTACCTTAACCTCATCACTAGCCTCCATTCTATTTCAAGCTGCATGCAATTTTCCTCAGACACTTTATTCTTGAGCCAAGCATGCTTTTTAAAAATTGCTTTATTCCTTTTTGAGAAAGAGTGTTGCTACCACTCTGATATATGAATGTATTTGTACAGAGATTGAGCACATATACAGTGTATGTGAGGGAAATCAAGAATACTTGGTTCTGAGCCTCTATTCTCTGCTGAACATTCTTCTATTTGTAGCAGGATCAATGTCATTATGCATTTCAAATGTAATGCATCATGGTCTTTGGGGAAAGCAGATTTTACTTCAGAGTTATGGACAATGAAATAATTGCAATCTGAAATTCTGTTTGAAATATTTTCAAGGATCAAAACAGAAGTAATATGATGAAATATTACTAAACAAATTGATTATTAATATAGGCTTGTATCTACCCACAACAAAAAAAATGACTAAGGGCTTGTCTACATGGCAAGTTACTGCATATCAAGCCAGAGTGCTGTCCCGCGACATCCCACGTGGACACTGCTACAGTGCCGTGAATGTACCAGAGGACTTTACACCAAGCTGCACTTGAGGACTCTTTCTGCACTGTGGCAGTGTTCACATGGGCTGTTACTCTGCAGCAAGCTGGTGCACTATAGATTCACTCGCTGGCTTACAACACAGTAAATTGCTGTGTAGACAGGCCCTCAGTGATGTAAAGTATTGAAAGTGAATCAGATTTAATAAATGACTATGAAGATATTAAAATACATAGTCAAGGACAGAGTCAATCCCAAGAACATCCCAGGAACGTGATTGTTATGTTCCCTGGGTTGATCATACCAACAAGTGGGAATGTGCCTGAAGTCACCCGCTAAGGCTTGGGGAAGCCATATTCTGCTGCTTCTGTCTGACTCAGCCATCAGAGAAAGATGGTAGCAGGATACTAGGAATAGAGAGGGAGTGAGGGTGAATTGATTTGATTGGGGAGTGAATGTATTAGTTTGGTGGAAGGGTTTGAATTGATTTGATGGTGTGAAATAGTTTATTTGGTCTGTATTGATTAATAACTAACAATTATTTTAGAATATTAAATTTAATACAATTTATTAAATTAAAAGATCACTTTAAGGGTCTCTGATAATTTCAGATTTAATAGTGGAAGACAACTAGTTCTAGGGAGGTGAATTAATGTGATGACAGAAGATAGGGGAAACTTGATTGATTTGTTGAGTTGATTGAAGAGGATAATTGATTGGGAGAGAAGGTTTAGAATGTGTGATGGATGGAGAGACTATGGCCTTGTCTACACTACATGGTTTTGTCGACTAACTCATGGAGCTGAACACACTACAATGCTACTTCTGCCGACAAAACTCTCCTTTGCTGGGAAAATAAAACCACCTCGACGAGAGGCATAGAACTTTTTGCAGCAAAGTCAGACCGACACAGTGTCAGTGTAGACACCGCGCTTGGTTATGTCACTGTAAATGGACTCCAGGAGGTGTCCCACAGTCCCATCCTGGTCAGCAGTTTGAACTTTGTTGGCTTGCACTCAGGTATACACGCTTCTGCCCCTCTCCCTTTAAAGGCCCAGGAATTTTTGAAATTCCACTTCCTGTTTGCTCAGGGTGGAGAACTCACATCGTATCTTCCCAGCTGACCATGGCAGCTCCACACAGCATACCCTCTCCCACTTGGAGCACACCAGAGCTGTTGGATCTGCTGAATATAGGGGGTGAATGGGACTCGCATCAGTGCCATGTGAAGTTAAAGGAGCTGAGGCAGGTGTACCAGAAGCCAAGGGAGGCAAACTGGCGCTCTGGTGCTACGCCAAAGACCTGCCGCTTCTATAAAGAGCTGGACGCCAGCCATGGCGGCACCCCCCAACTCCACCACCAAGAGCCCTATGGATACTTCGGTGGAGCTGGAGGTGGTGGACAGTGGACCTAACTCTTAGGATGAAGTCATGGATGAGGCAGTCGAGTTGGAGGATGATGTGGAGCATATGGCAGGGTCATCCGGTGGCGTGGCGAGTTAGGACCTCTTTTCCACTCCAGAGGGGTCTAGCCAGTTCCAGCAGTCCATCTCTGGTGTGCATGATGCAGGAGAGGAGAGCCCTGGTAAGTGATCTTTTTGAGTTGATGCTGCTCAGCTATATGAGGTAGAGCTGTCCTTGGCTCTGTATATTCTACAAGTGGGTGAAGGGATAGAAATGTACAAGACTAGCTGTGTTTGAGTGTGCGCCACATTCCCCTGTGAAGCTAAGCAGTGTGGCGGAATAGTGTGTTAATGCACACTGAGATTTCACAGGAATGCTCCAGAGAGATCTCTAGGAAACTTTCTTGGAGATATTCGCCAATCCCCTGCTGTGAAGGTTCCTTGGCAAAACTGCTTTGTTCCTTCCCCCATTGTAGGAAATGTTCCCCCACCACTTGGCAATCACTTATGCAGAGACCAAAGTGGCACACAGGTGAGCAGTATAGGGACCACAGTTGCCAACTTTTACGCAGTAAATAAGCACCTCGACCTTCACAATGAGCCAAAAATCAAGCTAATCCCATTTCAAAACAAGGCCGAAACAAGCCAATCCCTAAGAACCCCAACACTCTATGTGACTAGATCCCCCCAGCGTGCAGTCTGGGACTGTGGTGGGCCTGCTGTGCTCCCCTGACTCTCTAGCCCTCTTGTCCCTGCTTGCCCCTTACCCCTGCTCACTCCCCCTTGCCCCTCCTTGCCAGGAGCCAATAAAAAAAAAAGAAGCAACAAGCTACAAGCCAAAAACTAGCCAACAAGCAACTCCTAGACCCCACCTAGACCCTTTCCCCATCTTGGATGCCCAACCCCCACCCGGGCTGAACTCACTATATTTAGGTTGTTCGCCAACATGAGTGCTTACCAAGGGAAGTAAGAAAGTGATTGGAATGTTAAAAGAGATGTATTTTACTATAATGATCCAAAGCTGTGCGTGAACTAACAATCATGCTTCTGTGTATTGTTTCTCGGGCTTCTGAAGGAGTGGCCTTTAGGGGAACCCTCTACACGCTGGCTCCACCAGATAAAGAAGCGACCAAGGTCCAGTAAGCAGGACATGTTCCAAGAGGTGCTCCAGTCCTCAGAAGCTGAAAAAGAGAACACAGGTAGTTGAGAGAGACCGTGAAGAAAAAAAATTAAAATAGAAAGGCAGGAAAGAAAGGAGAGTGAGGAGCACATTTTAAAGTACCAGGAGCAGATGATAAAAGTGATGGAGGAGCAGACAGAAATGTTGAAGTCCCTAATGACACTCCAGGCAGAACACATATGTGCTCGCCCCGCCCCCCAGCTGATACAGAATTGCTTTCCATGCCCTCCTCAAACTCCTCCCACACATTTCTTGCAACTTCCCAGAGTGTCTCATTACCCCATTCACTCCACTTCTCGGACAGCTTCCAAAATGACAGCTGAACTTACACACAGCTATGAGAGCCTACACTGCCCTGCACTGTTATCTCCCTTCCCACCAAGCCTTTTGTCTGTATTATTAATTGATATATAATAAAAACAAATGCTCTGAAAGAATTTGTCTCCTACGCATGATGGTTGCTGCTGGTAGTAATGCATAGTGGCAGTTTGATTATTTGCCGACTACAAATCCCAGACAGGAATCATCACAATTGTCATGCAAGGTGGCAAGTTAACAAAGCATGGTAGAGTGATCTATAGAAAGACACATTACTGGTGCTCATTGTCAAAATGTTGCCTCAAGGCATCCTTGATCTGAATAGCTCCTCATTATGCACCTCTAATAACTCTGGTATCTGGCTGCTGAAATTCAGCAGCCAGGTGATCTGCCTTTGAGCTACATCCTGGGCAGAAACTTTTCACCCTTAGCCTCACAAACATTATGGAGTGCGTAGCAGGCTGCTATGACCATGGGAATGTTTTCCTTATTTAGGTTTAACCTGCCATAAAGGCAGTGCCAGCGTGCTTTTAAGCTATCAAAGGCACATTCCACTGTCATTCTGCACCTGCTCAGCCTATTGTTGAAGCGCTCCTTGCTGATGTCCAGGTTTCCTGTGTAAGGCTTCATGAACCATGAGAGTAAGGAGTATGCTGGGTCTCCCAGGATCACTATGGGCATTTCAACTTGTCCCACTAGGATCTTCTGGTCTGGAAAGAAAGTCTCGGCTTGAAGCTTTCGTACAGGCCAATGTTCCTGAAGATGCGTGTGTCATGCACCTTCCCAGCCCACCCTGTGTTGGTGTCAGTGAAACACCCATGATAGACCTGCAATACCATAGAGAAGTACCCCTTTCTATTGATGTACTCCATCGCAAGATGGTCTGGGACAAAACTGGAATATGCATGCCATCTATCACCCCTCCACAGCTAGGGAATACCATTACTGCAAAGCCGCCCATTATTTCACATGTATTGCTAAGAGTCACAGTCCTTCATAGCATGATAAGAATAATTGCCCTGAACACTTGTCTTAACACAGCCCCAACGTTCGATTTCCCAACTCCAAACTGATTCACAACCAAGCAGTAGCAGTCTGGAGTGGCCAGCTTCCACACAGTGATCACCATGTATTTCTCCACCAAGAGGACAGCTCTCATTTTGGTGTCATTGTCCTACAATGCTGGAGCGAGCACCTCATACAGTTCCAGGAGAGTGGCTTTTTGCATCCAAAAGGTTTGCATCCACTTCTCGTCATCCCAGACATGCATAACGATACAATCCCACCACCCAGTGCTTGTTTCCTGAGCCCAAAAGTGATGGTCCACCATGTTTAGCTGCTCCATGAATGCCAAAAGTAATCTGGTGTTGTTTCTTTCCATGGCACACAGCAGGTCAGGCAACTCTGGTTCCTGTTCAGATTGGGAGCTCATGACATACTGCATGACCATCCACAATGTGTTCAGAAGAGTGACTAAAACAGTAGAGAGCAGTGTGCAATCCATCCTTTCAGACAGAGGTGGCAGGTACACAGTAAACGGGGGCCAATGAAAAATGCTGTGAAATGCAGTCAGAAGCTGATAGAATGCTGGGATGGAAGGAACTGAATCATGGAATGTTGAACCTGCACCCATGATACACTGCAATTCACTCCACCTTCCCACAACCCTTAGCTTCAAAAGGTAGCAAGTAACATAGTGGGATAGCTACCCACAGTACATTACTCTCACAGTCGAGCAGAAGGAGCATAGTGTGAACATGCACAAGTGATGTAATTATTTGGTTTTTGATCGTCAGCTTATCTTTTGTCCCCAAAACTAAGGCATAGACAAGGCTTTAGGGAAGTGGAGGAGATGGGGAAAAATGAGGACAAGAAAAGGGAGAAGGCAAAACGGAACCAAACTGTGCGGTGGTGAAGGAGATGACGTGTGTGGAGAGGAAGATTTGAGTGTTCATTTAATTTGGAATACCGAAGTTTACCCCGGGATAATTGGGAGTGTATCTATTGGGTTTCCGGGAAACGGGGAGGGCAAAGCCCGCCCCATGCTAACGGATCCCCCCCCAGCCTAAGGGGAGGTTCCACAGGGCCTCAGAAACCCACTAATTGCGGGGGACAACTAATAAAAGAACAGGGACAGGAAGAGGAAGGAGGTAAGAAAGGAGGGATGGGAGTATCAGTGAGGGAGAGGAGATTTGGAATGGGAGAAAGGGAAGGAGTGAGAGACAAGAGTCTGACTGAATGAGGTTGGTGGGGAAGTGAATGCAAAGTAGGTATCAGGGACAAGACCTTCTAGGACCAGCTGCTGGCCTGCTCCCTGACTAACTTGGCTTCTAGGCAACCAGTGAGCCCAACTTAACTGCCTTGGAACTGACAGAGGCCACAACCCCTGAATGACTTCGGGGTTAGCTGCCTTGTTGTAAGCCTTGCCCTCACAGCAGATAAGTGGCTGCTCAATGTGTGCCCTGCCTACAGCTGTGCTTGCCCTTGTTCTAGACCTTGCTCCGGCTTTGTTCCAACATGTTCCAGTCTCTGTTCCCCATCCCTGCTCCTCTCTGGATTCAGATTCCTGGTTTTGATCCCTGCTCTGACTCTGGGTTATAAATCTGGTTGACCCTCTGGTTCTGGCATTTGGCTTCTTTCTCTCTGGTACTGGTCATAAGAATGGTCATACTGGGTCAGACCAGTCGTCCATCTAGCCCAGGATCCTGTCTTCTGACAGTGGCCAATGCCAGATCTTCAGAAGGAATTAACAGAACAGGGCAATTATCAACTGATCCATCCCCTGGCATTCAGTCACACCATCTGGCAGTTAGAGGCTTAGGGAGACCCAGAGCATATGAATTGACAGACATATCCAACATGAACTTATCTAATTCTTTGTTGAACCCAGTTATACCTTTGGTGTTCACAACATCCCTTGGCAATGAGTTCCACAGGTTGACTGTGTGTTATGTAAAGAAGAACTTCTCTTTTGCTTGTTTGTTTTAACCTGCTGCCTGTTAATTTTATTGGGGGACCCCGGTTCTTGTGTTGTGTGAAGGGGGTAAATAACACTTCCTTATTCACTTTCTCCACATTATTCATGATTTTATAGACCTCTATCAATCCCCAAAAGTCATCTCTTTTCAAAGCTGAACAGTCCCCGTCTTAATCTATCCTCATATGGAAGCTGTTCCATACCCCTAATCAGTTTTGTTGCCCTTCTCTGTACCTTTTCCATTTTTAATATATCTTTTTTAAGACATGGCAATGAGAACTGCATGAAGTATTCCAGGTGTGGACCTATCATAGATTTATATAGTGGCATTGTAGTATTTACTGTCTTATTATCTATCCCTTTCCTAATGGTTCCTAACATTCTGTTAGCTTTTTTGACTGCCGCTGCACACTAAGTAGATGTTTTCAGAGAACTATCCACAATGACTCCAAGATCTCTTTCTTGAGTGGTAACAGCTAATTTAAACCCCACATTTTGTATGTATAGCTGGGATTATGTTTTCCAACATGCATTACTTTGCATTTATCAACATTGAATTTCCTCTATTTTGTGGCCCAGTCACCCAGTTTTGTTAAATTCCTTTGTAAGTCATCAGAGTGCTTTGGACTTAACTGTCTTGAGTACTTTTGTATCATTGGCAAACTTTGCTACCTTAATGTTTATCCTTTTTTCCAAATCATTTATGAATATGTTGAACAGCACTGGTTCCAGTACAAATACTTGGGGCACACTGCTATTTACCTCTTTCCATTCTGAACTGATCATTTATTCCTACACTTTGTTACTGACCCATGAGAGGACTTTCCCTTTTATCAAATGACTGCTTAGATTCCCTTAAGATATATTGGAATTGGAAAAGGTACAGAAGAGGGTAACACAAATGATTATGGATATGGAACAGCTTCCATATGAAGAGAGATTAATATGACTTTCCAGTTTGGAAAAGAGATGACTAAAAGGGATATGATAGAAGTCTATAAAATCATGACTGGTGTGAAGAAGGTAAATAAGGAAGTGTTATTTACTCCTTCTCATAACACAAGAACTAGGTGTCACCAAATGAAATTAATAGGCAGCCGGTTAAAAACAAACAAAAGGAAGTATTTCTTCAAACAATGCACAGTCAACCTGTGGAACTCTGTGTCAGAAGATGTTGTGAAGGTCATGATTATAGCAGGGTTAAAAAAAGAACTAGATAAATTCATGGAGTATAGGTCCATAAATGGCTATTAGCCAGGATGGGCAGGGATGGTGTCCCTAGCCTCCGTTTTCCAGAAGCTGGGAATGGGAGACAGGGGATGGCTCACTTGATGATTACCTGTTCTGTTCATTCCCTCTTGGGTACTTGGCATTGGCCACTGTCAGAAGACAGGATAGTGGGCTCGATGGACCTTTGGTCTGACCCAGTATGGCTGTTCTTATGTTTAAGATCCTTAGGTGAGGGAATTTGTCAAGGGCTTTCTAAATCATCCACTGGATTATCTTTTTTCCACCCCTCAGAGAATTGTAATAGATTTACAAAAGCCATCTTGACTCTTCCCCAACAGTGTTCATCTATGTATCTGATACATCTGATTCCAGGCTCTGGCTCTGTATTATGATTCTGGTTTACCCTCCAGCTCTGGCATTTGTCTTCTGTCCCTTTGGCATTGTCCTTCAGTTTGTTCTTGGACTCTGCCCAACCTGGACCCAGCTCTAACTGGTAGGCTGAACTCTTGTTTCCAGCCAGGGCTGGCTTGAGGGTTTTTGCTTCCCCAAGCAGCAAAAAGAAAAAAAAACCCATGATCGCAATCTGCAGCTCTACTGCTGCCGCTTCAGTTTTCGGCGGCAATTCGGCGGCTGGTCCTTCGCTCAGAGAGGGAATGAGGGACCCGCTGCTGAATTGCTGCCGAAGACCCGAACATGCTGCCCCTCACCGTTGGCCGCCCCAAGCAGCTGCTTGCTGGGCTGGTGCCTGGAGCCGGCCCTGTTTCCACCACGAGGTCTGACCGTCCAGGGCCGGTTGGTGACAATGAGGCCCTGATTCAGGTCCTAAAGACTTCAAAGTTAAAACTGAGCTTTTAAAATGCTTCACTGCAAATTAAGTGCTTTTCTGAATCAGTATCCATATGAAGAAAGTCAAGTGGGAATGAATGAATGTGGAATTGAGAGAAGTGAAAGTGAATGAGTGAAAGAAAGAGCAAGAGGGTGTTAGAGAGGAGAAAGGTTGGAATTTATTTTCCTGAAATAGATTTGTCAGCGTATGAAATTGCAGCCACTCTCCCAAGAAGGATGATGCTGTGGTTACACTTACATACAGCTTTCCTCTAGCTCAGTGGTTCTCAACCATGGGTTCGGGGCACACTGAGAGGCCGTGAGCAGGTTTTAGGGAGTCCACCAAGCATGGCCAGCGTTAGACTTGCTGGGCCCTGGGTCAGAAAGCTGAAGCCCCACTGCCTGGGGATGAAGCTGAAGCCTGAGCAACTTAGCTTCACAGAGCCCTCTGTGGTGCAGGGCCCTGAGCAATTGCCCTGCTTGCTACCCGCTAACACTGGCTCTGGCTTTTATATGCAAAAAACATTTTTTTGTAGCACAGATGAGCCGTGGAATTTTTATAGCATGTTGTGTGGGCCTCAGAAAGAAAAAGGTTGAGAACCCCTGCTCTAGCTGACACCATGTATGCGAGGGGAAACATTTTTAAAACTGCTGTGATGTCACACTTTGCTGCTTTAGTGGAAAGAAGGGAGAGAAAAAGATTGCTGTGGTTACAACTTCTGGTGAATTGTGAGAGATTGGTATTAGCTTTGAATTGTCAAATGCATCCTGTGGATTAATGTGCGGCATTTGTGTTATTGAGAGTGTCATGACTTTAGAATGGTGTATAAAGCTACAGTGGTAAATTGTCAAAGATTTTTCATAGCAAGGAAAGCCAGATGCAACAATGAAATGCTTTCCAAAATATATATAGCTTCCCATTACTTTAGTGCTGTGTATGGTGGCTGTGGGCATGGCCAGTACTAGCCCCACCTTTGGTGGCCACTTCAGTTTAAAACTGGAAGGATCAGCAGTGGTCACAAGCTGTACATTTTGAAAGTTCTAAGTTACATATCGTACTCCGTGGTTAAACATGCATTGATACATAGTCACTAAGCTTCAGATGAATTGCAGTTGTGCATTAAGCAGAGAAATAAAGATGACATTTATACTTTTTCCTAATTCATATTGACATGTAACCTAATTTAGAAGGACTGCTGCTTAGTCCAGGTGGATACTAATTTGCAACTGTTCTTAAAACATTATTCTGGGTTACCCTCTGGAGTCATTTTTAATCGTTACACTTCTTTTTCAGAGTCTGAGCTTCTCAGTTAAAAAAAAATCCTTTGCAATAGTTAATCAGGTAATTAATTTAAGACTGCTAGGAATGTTGCCATATTCATGATATTACTCAGTTTTGGTTACCTACTTACTATCTGATGCAATAGAGCAATAATTTGTGGTGCAGGAAAATACAATTCTACAGAGCTATTTCCTCTCATCTCCCTCCCATGTTTTGGAAGATTGATAAATAACAGCATAATAATTTCTGATCAGTTTTTCCATAATAATCTTTATAAGATCCTAACATATGCTATTTTGCAAGTGTAGTAAGATCTTCATGGGAGAACAGTATTTAAGAATCATTTTCAACAGTGGTGTGCTGAACATTGATATGAAAGGGTATTGTAAAACTGGCCAGCTCCCACCTGTTTTCAGAGTGCACTATTAAGGTACAATAGGCCTGATCCAAAGTCCATTAATGCATAGGTGCTGCAACTAAGGGTCCTGGGGGAGCTGCTACACCTCCTGGCTTGATGTGGTTTCCATCATATACGGCAGTGGCTCTCAAACTTTTTTGCTGGTGACCCTTTCACATAGCAAGCCTCTGAGTGCAACCCCCCTTATAAATTAAAAACACTTTTTTATATATTTAACACCGTTATAAATGCTGGAGGCAAAGCAGGATTTGGGGTGGAGGTTGACAGATCATGACCCCCATGTAATAACCTCATGACCCCCTGAGGGGTCCCGACCCCTATTTTGAGAACCTCTGAGATATGGGGTTTACAGCTTGATTGAGTGGCTCTCAGCACCACCCCTATAAAATTGTTCCAGTACCCCTGCATTAATGTCAGTGGAGAGAGTCCCATTGATTTTATAAGGTTTTGGGTCAGTTCCATACTGAGTGGTCATAGGGCTCAGAGAAGTACTGGCCATTTCCTTTCCTTTAAATTTGTATTTTTATGTATTTTTCTTGCTAGTGCAACATTATTTGCCTCAGGGATTAGAATTTAACATTGGATATCGCAAAACTGTTAAGAAAGGAAGACTGGAGCTGAAGTGAGACGATATACTGTACAATTTCAATTCCTATAGTACTTTTCCCTGAAGGTATTCTCCCCATCAGTATTTTAGTGCATTGAGTAGCAGAAGGAAGTGATGTCCTATCCAAACAGCTGGCTGTCACAAACTAAGCTCTGTAAGAAATGTAGCCTTCACTGTGAAAGCACTATGCATATAAGTATATATAGCATCAGATGGTATAAACTGATGTCAGTAGTTACAATTTACACTAGTTGAGAATTTGGCCCATAGTATATAACATATTTACAAATACACACACACACAGAGCATAACAAGAGTACAGAAGCTACTGATGGGGAGGAGGAGTTCTGCCAGCAGCCTTGCTGCTTCTTCCTTCCCCCATCTGCAGGGACACACAGATGCTTTTTTTGGGTGCCCCTGCTTGCTCCCCCTTGTGCACACCCCTATCTGTAGCCAAAATGTTACAGGTTTTGAGGCCCGGTCCTGACAACCCCAATGTACCTCTGGCATTTTATCTTCTGTTGTTCAGTTAATTGGTTCTCCCATTATCTCCTCTGTAGGTAAAGCCTTCTCCCCCTAATCCCTCTGACTGGCTCAACTAGTGGGTTGAAACATGTTGAGACATAAAACTGTCCTTAGTGACGTTCACATGGCTTTAACCAATGATTGAGCCTGTCAGTAATTTTCATCACACCTCCACCTTTCTTGGGTTGTTTGTATGCTTGTTTTTTAGCCACTTGTAGTTGTGCTTCCTATGCATGTGCATAAACACAGATGATTCTAATAATTCCCCTCTACCTCCATTCCACTGGTGCTCTCCCTTTCTTTGTACTTTAAGATTAATAAAATGCTGTACTATAAAAGCATGTAGATTACACAAGCAGGAGTTCTCGAAGAACATTCCCTGTCCACCGAGTTCACTGATTGCCAGGACTGACTTTCCATCCATTTAGTCTTTTAACTTTTTGGTTAAACAAATAACATGCCCAAAATTTTCAAAATCAGCCTCTGATTTTGGGTGGCACAATTTTGGGCTGCCCAACTTGAGACACCCAACCTCAGAGGCCAATGTTGTGCTAAATGTATAGTGATGAAATGCTGAGCATTTAGGGGAACCAAGAGCAAGACTAGGATTACCTCTTTGTGTTAACCTACAGGAAACTTCCCAGTGCTCAGTGCTTAGATCTGACAGAAGTACCATTATGGCTTCAACACCTCTTTTTCAAGTATGCATCATATAGATTGTGCAAGGTTAAGCTCTTTATACGGTCAAACGGTTCTGCATTTAACTCAGTATTGCCAGAGGACTGAATAACACTCTGTGTGTGGTGGAGGGTGGGGAGGGGCTAAATTAAGGGGGGAAAAAAGCTTTTTGGCACTATGTGGCTTAAAATACCTAAAACTAGAAATAAATTAATATGAGGTGGTTACTGCAGATGACTAGAGAAAGGCAATAAATATTATTTTGATGTAAAGAGAGGCTATGTTCCAGTGACTTCCCCCTACAAAGACTGAATAATAAGAGACTATTTTAAAAGGTTGTTAGACGAATGATTCAAGAACTGTTTCTGAGTTTGTATAAGGGAATACTGAAATTGTCAACTTGTTTTAGATGATGAGTGGAAAAATGTTAATGACGTATCCTTGGTACTTCCAAAAAAAAAGCCCCACAAGATCTTGCATTTAGAGGATAAAAAATAAACAGAAATTGACTTCAGTGGGTCACCCAGCTGAGTACCAACATTCCTAATAATTGTGGCAAGGATAGAAGTCATGAAGTGAAGACAAGAAATACATAGAAATAAAGGTTAATGGATGACTCTGCAGATATGCTCAGCATCCTATTACTATTCACTTTTAGGTCAGTTGTTCAAATGTGATTCAGCATAGTAGTGCCCAATCTCATTATAATCAGATGGCTTTTTTTGTTTAATAGTAAAGCTTTACTGAGGAACAAACCAGATCTTTTAGTCATTTTGTATTAAGATACAAGCAATCAACAGTACAAGCAATCAACGGTACAGCTCATCTCTGCTCCAGAGACATGCTTATAATAGGAGCCTTTTCACTGACTACAGGCCATAATGAGGAGAGGGGATCTTCTTCCTCCTGCTCATGGATCTGACTACAATCACCTCAATGCAGTGTCGGGCTCTGCCCTTATATTATAAATCTGGCTTAACTTCCAGGTATTGATGTTTTTCTTACCTGGAAAACCTTGTCCTTCTCTCCCAGTACTTTGGTTTTCATTTGGATTTATGACTGGCATTTTTTAAAATGGGTGCCTAGAGTTAGGCGCCTAAATTCAGATTTTGGCAACTAAATAAATGGTCTGATTTTCAAAATGCTGAGGACCCAGTAGCTTTAAACTCCTTTGCATCATCCACACATATATATCACCCTTCAAGTGAGCAACCATACTTATAGTTCAGACTTGGGTCTCTCCTAGGAGAGCTCATAGCTACTCAAATGCAGGTTGGGAATAACTATTAGGTGGCCATGCTGTGAATGGCAATTTACTAAAAAATGGTCACCAGTTGCTGAACTGCCCAGTGAATGTTAGGAGGAGAAACAGGAAAATACCGAGACACAGAAGCCAAGGGAGGACACAATTCAAGAAGAGGACCATGTCAGAGGTGAGGGACCGGTCAAGGAGGATGAGGACAGAGTACTGGTTTAGAGCTTTGACTGGGAAGAGGCCATTAGAGAGTTGGAAAGAGCAGTGGAGTGAAAGGACAGCAGCCAGATTGGAGGTCTAGGATGGAATTGGAGGAGAAGAACTCCTGGCACTGTGGCAGCATGTTCAATTAGCTTAAAGGTAAAAGGGAGATGGGGTAATAGCTAGAGAGGCCAGTGGGGTCAAGGGTGTTGGTTGGTTGGTTTTTTAGTTGTGTGTATTTTTTAATGGGAGATACTAAAACATGCTTGTATTGTGAGAGGAAAGAGCCAGAGGAGAGCAAGAGTTTAAGGAGAAGAGTAAGGGAGGTGATGAGATTGGGTGCAAGGGAGATCAGGAGATGGAATGGCAGGCAGCAAGAATACATTGCTCCAGAAAGCAGATTTAATTTTCTGGCAAAGTAAGTTTTCACTCCTTTGCCTTTCTCTGAGCAGCACAAAACCAATTCCACTCTGGTAAACTGAGCTGGATTCTCTTCTGGCTCATTCAGCATCAAAAGAACCATCAACCATCCCACTTCGGGTTGTCTGGTGATGCTGTGCAAGCCAGAAACAGCACACATAATTTCAAGATTGAGTTTGTAGTTTGACTTTGCAGGGCTGGCAATTAGGAAAGCCATTTTAATACTTGAAGAAGGACCTGATTCTGATTGATCTCTAAATGCATAGCTGAGGTCACACCATAGCCTGCATATGAGCTGAATAGAATTCAGTCTCTAGAGTTCAAGGACTGCTTTGTTCCTACTTCACTAGGGCCCCAAAGGTAAGATGACCAGATAGCAAGTGTGAAAAATTGGGACAGGAAGTGGGGGGTAATAGGTGCCTATATAAGAAAAAGCCCCCAAAATCGGGATTGTCCCTATAAAATTGAGACATCTGGTCACCCTACCCAAAGGGAGAAGGGCAAGGAGGAAAAGGAATATAGCCCTGATCCTTCTTACACATTGGCCCATGGAGCTCAAATAACTCACAAGGAGAAGCAGGCTGTAACCCTTGAAGTGTAGTAGTGTGCATCCCTCCCTGAGGTAGAATGCCTCCTTGTTCTCTCCCTGTAAGTACCTCTCACAGTGGGCAGAGCTTAACAGTGCTTAGCCCAAAGTGAGCAAATTAGATATGGAGCTCACTGTGCTATGGAATAATTCCAAAAGGGTGAAACAGGGCCATTTTCATACAGTCATTTTGCAGGCTATAAATGCACTTTCAATCACACGTCTGGCTTTTGAGACTCAAGTAGTTTACCTTATGATGAGTGTATCAAAAATGTACTGTCTGAAAACCACTTCATCGGCCTAATCCTGAAAATAATACCTAACACCAAGAATGTGCTAGGCACTTCATACATAAATATTCAGACAAGTTCGCACTCGAGAGCACTTACCATCTGAACAGATAATTAAGAAATGGGGTATTGGGAAAGGGACTAAACAAAATGCAAATTGATATAGCAGTTACAGTCAGCATGTGTCCTGTAGTTCTACTTGTTTGTTAGAAGATGTGACGCCATCTATTGTTCTTGTAGTTGTGTGATATAGACTGGGATTTATAGGCCTTTTGGAAGGGAATTATATAGAGAGATATTCAGAAGGTGTGCACATGGAGGCTTCATATGGGCCAGTAGCAAGCAGATTATAGGGCGGGCCGGTTGAAAATTTTCCATCAAAACTTATTTTTTCTACATTTAAAACTGAGTCTTTGACTCCACAAAAATCTTGATGGAATGTGTCTGTTTTCCTCAAATTGAGTTTTAATTGGAAAACCAAAAAACAAAACAAAACAAAACAAAAACAACAGTTTGAGGGGCCAATGAAAAGTTGAAATTTTTAGCAGGAAATAACAATTAAAAGTATTTCCCGTTTTCCTCAGTTTCTGATGGTGGTGGTGGGAGAAGCCCCATATTTCAACTAGCTCTATAAAGAGGAATAGAGGGCTGCATGGAAGAAGATACAAAGATAAAAGTGGGATAAGGGTGTCACGCTGTTTGGAGTGGCTCACAAGTGTGAGTGCCTGTCTCAGAGCATACTCTCAGAAAACAAGGGCAGACACCCCAAACTGATGGTATGTTCTATAATAAGCCAGTTTAAAATGTGAATGCCTGGATCACTATACCAGCATTACCATGGAGTCACAGACAGTCTCCTTAGGGCATATCTTGCCACCCAGACAAACTGGACTTAGTAATAATGGCCAAATAGACCAAAAATCACACATCAGGTTGCTCCCAGTCCCAAAGGACTAGTCACTTACCCCAGATCAATTGGTACTCCAGATCTTACACCAAAGACAACGCTGGCAGCCAATTCTATAGTAAACTAACCACAGGTATATTAGCTAAGAAAAAGAAATACGAGTTATTGAGAGGTTAAATCAGGTAAAATATATGCACAGGTGAATCACAGTTTGTATGTCCAAATGATGGTTGAGATGTAATAAACTGCCAGTCTCCCAAAAGACTTTTCAGGGTACCCAGAATAACTTCTGGGGATCTCCGCTTTGCATCTGGTACTTCCCTGTAAGAGTCCAAGACAGTTCAGAGATAACGGATCTTTTTTTTTTTTTTGAATCCATATTTAAAGTATCTTCACACAGAAAACAAGCTGACAGTATCTTTACCCATGTGGGCTTTTCCTTTGATGACAGAGAGTGAGGAATACACTTAGACTTTTGATCTCTGACCATATACATAATGGCCACTTGCTTTGAAATTAGCATTTTCTATTAAAGTCCTTAAGTCCTTCATTAGCATTTCATAAGATTTCTTTGATGGGTAATTTAGTTACAAGGGTATTAACCCTGTAAATGTTTGCGATTACATTATGTCAGGAACAGGTAAGTGAAAACAATGCATGTAACATCCCATTCATTTTCATGACATCTAAACAGCTGAATACGGACTTATATATTTAACAATTCCTTTGATCTACACAAATGAATTGACCTGCATACACTCTAGCATGACTTGGTTAGCCAGCCTCACAAAGGGCATGAAGGAAGTGATTAACCATGCACTTGGGTGGGAAGAAATGGTGCTGGGATGATGAAAGGAGAGGAGGGTAGCATGGTAGCTGGGAGCTAACTATTCAGGGTCTTGAAGGGGTAGACAAGGAGGCTACATTTGAAGAGAGAAGTAAAGGGAAGTCCATGAAGGGATTTGAGAAGGCTCTGGACATAAGTGCAAAGGGCCAAGTTGCTATTTCTTTAAAGAAAGTTTTTGGACGGATTGAAGAAGAGCTTGGTAAGAAATTAGAGAGGAGAAGGTTGAAAGGATTGAGATGACAGATGATCAGCTTTTGGATAAGGCTTTTGGCAGTGTGAATGAAGAGAACACAAAGATAGATTTAAAAGTATCGATTCACATCTTCATGGGATGCCATATACCCGAGACTACTAAATAATGTGTAGTCTAGTTAGAAGCACCTCCAGATAAAGAGACAGTGGATGTAGTTTATGCACACATTGAGAAAGCCATGAGACATCTAGACCAGTACAGCTTTACCAATGGATCAACTAGCCCATAAAGAACCTCATGACTAAGAGATAAAGCTAAATAATTAAGCTAGTTGAAGAACTGGCTGATATGTTATATGGCATGATCAATACCAGGAAAAATAATGTAAAGTGTAAGAAATGTGGCAGTGGACATATGGTAAAAGATGGTCATGTCAGATGGAGCTGTTAGGCCCAGAGGGAATGACACATAACAGCAGGAAAAGCATCATTTATAGAACAGTAAATGGGACAATAGTGTCCCTGGATAGATGAATACCAATAGAAATAATGTCTACAAAAATACCAGAAATTGCAATTATCTTCCCAATCACGGGTTAACTGATGTGAAAGGGGGGTGGGGGTGGGAAGGAAATCACACTCACAGCATCCCAAAGAAGATTGATCAAAAGCCCTAGGTTAACTGCCATCATTCTCCAACTCAGGCACTAGTCAAAAGCAGAAATAAGATCACCCCCAAGATTCAGTGAGTCAACCTAGAGTGATCCCCAGGTACTTATGCAAAATGTACAAAAGCTGAGATTGCTGACTCTATTCTGTTTTGGTAAGATTATTCCAGACTCTTTTCTAGAGACTGTGCAGTTGCGTACTACTGTAGCCTAAGTACATTAACCTGACCTTACAGTATATTTGTGACCATTGATTAAAAATTGAAGGCAACAAGATTTTTTTTTTATTTTGAAAGGGCACCAGGGGAAGGAGACATTTCCTGTAAATTACAGGAGATAATGCAAAGGAAAGAACTTCTCTGGCACTGAGCACTCAAGTGTCCTGTTGAATGTGTTTGAAACTGAAAAGCCTGGTAGAAGGTTCAGGTATTCAGGTGCAGCCTTTTCAGTTGGCTTGATGACTTTCACAAGCAGTTTCCTCTGCAGTCCAACCAGAAGATACTGAACATGAATTGAAGAATGCTTGCCTTTCATTGTGTCAAGTATCAGGGGGTAGCTGTGTCCGTCTGTAGCCACAAAAACAACAAGGAGTCCGGTGGCACCTTAAAGACTAACAGATTTATTTGGGCATAAGTTTTCATGGGTAAAAAACCTCACTTGCATCTGAAGAAGTGAGGTTTTTTACCAAAGAAAATTTATACCCAAATAAATCTGTTAGTCTTTAAGGTGCCACCTGACTCCTTGTTGTTTTTGCCTTTCATTGTTTATGCTAAAACCACTATCATTAGTTGTGAGTAAAATATTTCAAACCAAACGATCATTTGGGTTTCTTAAGACATTTTCTTCTTTCTTCCACCGCACAGAGTTCCAAAGCTAGCAGAATAATTTGTTTATAATTGTCATTGGCAATCATTTTTAAAAGCAAAATAGAATTAATGATATATTGTATTCATTATTTGACTACTCACAAATACTAACAAATAGTATTCTGCAACTACACCTAAGAAGTTTGGCATCCTTATACATCAAATCAAATTCAATTATTTTCAGATGTGCAGTTATCATGAAGAATCTTTGATCTCTCCTTCCTTCTGTAAGAATAAAAGCAGCATGTTAACATTAAACCCCTCACCAAACACAATTTCATTCCAGGGAAAGAGAAACCACAATTGATGGACATTAGTCGTCTTGTATAATATGGCTAAGATCCTAACCGTAGAAGGCACTCAGCTATTATCTATCTCAGAGATATGTCACCGCTCAGACAGAAGTTATGGGCTTGATCCAGGCTCACCCACTCCACCGAGCTCTGACCCAGGGCCCTAGGAGGGTCTGTAGTGTTTGATGTCTGGGGGGACCCTCTGAGCTACCATCCCTGAGTCACTTCCTACCACTGCTTCCCTCACTTCTAGTCCCAGATAAGGAAAAAGAAAAAGGAAAAGAAAACCAAACCATCAGCCACAACCAGGCTCAGCATATACTCCTGGTACTTCAGGGAGGTGTCTCTATCCCCCTTTGGCAGGAGACTGCAGCGTAGGTTCCTTCTGAGTTGGGTTGCTCCCTTTTCAACCTTGTCTGCAGTTGGAACATGCTCTGCAGGGTTGGAGGGGCGTGCCTAGCTGGTCCCAGTATTGTCCTTTAACCCCTTCTGACCCAGTGTGGGGTTTGTATGCCCCATCACAGACCCTTCCCCTTAGAACCTGAGTTGTGGTGTCCTGGGGTCAGTTCATGTCCCCCCATCCCATGAAAAGAAGCCTGCATTTTTGTTTTCCATGTCTGCATGATGCACCACCTGGAACTTATATGGCTGTAGGGAGAGATACCACTGCAAAATACACAAGTTACGGTCCTTCATCGAGTTCAGCCAGCAGAGTGGTGCCTGGTCAGTTACCAGGAGGAAGGGCTGTCCCCACAAGTGGTATCATAGCCCACTTCACAGCCAGAGCTTCCTTCTTGATGACTGAGTAGGCTACTTCCTGCAGAAACAACTTCCTGCTAAGATAGAGAACAGGGTGTTATTCTCTTCCAAATTCTTTAGATAACAGTGCTCTGAGTCCAACATTGGAGGTGTCTGTTTGAAGAACAAAAGGCTTTGAGAAGTCTGGATTCCTGGGATAGCTGATCCTGTAGTGCCCTGAACACCTTATCACATTTTTGGTCCACCGGATCTTCTTAGCTGCAGTGTCTTTTACCAGGTTCGTCAAAGGGACAGCAAGGGTGGATAAGTTTGGGATAAACCCTCTAATCCCCCAAACCACTGAACTTGCTGCTTTGTGGAAGAGAGAGGGCAGCTAGCTAGGGCTTGGACCTCATCCCAAAGGTCATAGCCAGCCTCCCCCTGCATACCCGATGTAGGGGACTTCTTGGGCAGCCAGTCAACACTTGGCCAGGTTGGCCATCAAACCTGCTTCCCTGAGAGCCCATATTACTGCCACCATAGGCTTCATGTGTTGTGTCCCGATCTCACAGTAGATTACTATATCATCAATATGGGCAGCCATGTATTCCCCATGTGGCCATAACACTTGGTCCATCAGCCACTGGAATGTGGAGGCAGACCCATGAAGTCCAAAGGGCATTGTTCTCAACTGGTACAGCCCCCACTGTGTGAAGAAGGTGGGTTTTTTTCTTTAGATTTGGTTTTCCAGGGGATTTGACAGTATCCCTTCATCATGCTGAGGAGAGATATGTACTTAGCAGCTCCCCAGTCTTTCCAGCAGTTCATTGACCTGAGGCATGGAGTACGTGTCTAATTTTGACATGGCATTTATCCTCTGGAAGTCGATACAGAACTGTGTCATGGCATCTAGTTTGGGCATAAGCATGGTGAGGCTCCTCCACTTGCTATGTGACTCTTCAATGACTCCTAATTCTACCATGGCCTGGAGTTCCTGATGAACCATCTCCCAATCTTCCTCAGCAATGGCCATATGCTCTTGAATACTTCCTCCCATGTTTGGTGTCTATGCGGTGGATCATCAGATGGGTCCGCTGGGGTATTGCTGAAAACACGTTTAGGAACGATTTGACCTGCTGGAGTATTTGTCACTTTTGTGTGGGCTGCACACCCTTTCCTACAGATACTGTCATATAGCCTTGTGACATTGAGGTCTGAAGTCCAAGTTCCGGGTCAGGGGGAATGGGGTGACAAGGAGGCCCTTTTGTCCTTTCCAGGCCTTCAATCTGTTGACAGGATACACCTTCCTTTTCCTGGGTTGCCAGATCTCACAATCAACCTCCCCTACTTGTTTCACCACCTCAAAGGGGTCTTGCCAGTGAGCCAACAACTTGGACTCTGAGGTTGTTAGCAGGAGTAACACTCAGATTGAAGTTAGGCAGGTACTTAAGTGCCTTACTGACTTGAGGTTGAAGTCAGTGGCAAAATTCCTACAGGGACAAGGAATGGAACCAATAAACTTTATATGACACATTTTATACTAAAAGAAGGAAAGATTTCTAAGGCCAAAGGAAAGAATATTTACATTTTATCAAGAGACAGGGCGATGGATTTTTACTTTCCTGTAGTAATTTATGAATATGGTATTATGACTGTGTTATTGTGATGTTTATGATATGAATGCATTGACTCAGCTGATAGCAGGATTGTGATGAAATGCACAGGGACAGCTCCAGACCCCAGTACGCCAAGCGTGTGCTTGGGGCGGCAAGCTGCGGGGGACGCTCTGCCGGCACTGTGAGGGCGGCAGGCAGGCTGCCTTCGGCGGCTTGCCTGCGGAGGGTAAGCTGGTCCCGCGGCTTCAGATGACCTCCTGCAGGCGTGCCTGCGGGAGGTCCTCCGAAGCCGCGGGACCAGCGGACCCTCCGCAGGCAAGCCACCAAAGGCAGCCTGCCTACCGTGCTTGGGGCGGCAAAATGCCTAGAGCCGCCCCTGGAAATGCATCCCAGGAGGGGTGTTTATGGATCTAGACACACATTTCTCAGCAAAGCTTAAAGACTGGTGTCACCAACCAGCTGAGTTTGGCAAGTTGGGGGAGGAGTCAGAGGCAAGCTTATAGACAGAGAACAAAGATCTTGCCAATTATAAGACACACACTGACTTGAGGGGGGAGAGAGGTTCTGAGTTAAGGAAACCCCAGAGGCTGTTGTGCAGGGTTTGGGGAAGGCTTAGACCTACCAGGGTCCTCTTGTAGAGGGATAGATATACTCTAGGTAAGCTATACATATAAGGGGGGCCTTTCATTGTTTTAATTCTTTTCTCCAAAATGCCTTGTTCCTATGGACAAAAACATTTTTTTTGTTTTAAGGAGCCTGTGCTGGTCACTGAAATGGTCACAAGCTTATGGAGAGAGAGAGTAGTTGTACACACAGTACTGTAGCCTAAGGACCAGGTCTGAGTGTGTAAGAAATGTGTGATTCCACCCTGAGAGGTGAAGCCCAAGAGCTAATTGGAGAGACCGGGAACAGTGATGCAGTTAGGCACCTGCACTGTGACAGAGGTCCTCATGGGGCACATTCTGAGCTTACCTACACCCGTGCAACCCCACTGACCCCTGAGGTCTTATCATAGCTACACAAGTTATAGGAGTAAAGTGTCAGTGAAGAATTTTCCAACAAGGGTGCTGAAATCCATATTTAAACATAAATAAAAGCATTCTGATTTTCTACAAGGCTGAATGCACACAGCTCCCATTGACTTCAATGCAATGTATGCGTTCAGGACCTGGGGATATTGAGTCACTTATATTTGGATTTAGGAACCTAATTTTAGGCACCTAGATTTGACATTTTTTGGCCAGCATCTATAGCAACAAGGCAAACAGGTATCAACCATGCAGCACAACACACTGAGTAAATCCAAGAGGCAGCCATGCTAGGACAAACCTAATCTATACTGAATGCAGACTTCAGGTTCAACTTAAGGTCACAGAAAGATAAGATGTGAAAACATGTAGCACAGGCACATACTGCTGCCCTTACCCTTTCGGTTAATATTCTGATGTTTTTGGGATAATGCCTTGCAGATATGTCTTGATGAATGATTCTTGGATTTTGATTTGAAGGAAGTGCCCTTGAGGGCTCTGCACAATAGGAGGCTAAAAACAGGAAGATAGCTGGTGAGATTAAATCATTCCATGTAGTGCTTTTTGGAAGTTACAAATTAAAGGGATGAATCTTTACTTGCAAAAGTCAGAAGCTCAATCTGTGTATACAGTTCCCATTTTTATCCCATTGAGAGAACATGTACTTTGCTGCAAAGCCATTTATCAGCTAATAAGAGTCTGTCGAGGATAATTTTTAAACTATTTAAAACCCTTTGATTTCCTTTTTCTTAGATTAGTCAATTTACTGTACTGCAAATAGCTGGTGAAGCCACAAGGATAATTTCTCCTGGTAAGTCTGGACATGGTGTATTTTAACATATCAGAATGAACATATCTGTGTGCTAGAGCTCAGCTAATACTGCAGCAAAGTATTTGCCAGCACTCTTTCAGATGAATTTGTGCATTCTATATGAATGGGACTTGCAAATCTTTTAACCGAAATTTCTGCTAACGTTCATACCAGTGATTTTGTTTGTGAGAATGTTAGTATCACAAGTGCTTGTGCAAATGGGTTTGTGAAAATTTGGGGGCCAAAGAGTTTATGTGTCCATCTTCATATCTCCTTGATTTCCCCATCCCAATAGTTCATTGTCAAATCAGGGCATAGAAATAACTACCATGTGGCTTTGCTAAGCAGTCACATGACAAATAACAAATAATCACAGGTATATTTGAAACAACCCCTCTGAAATGTATTCAGGTGGTAGGATGGCTCTCCAATCTGCTAAGGCCAGTCGGTACCACATAAAACCTTATACCAATGGGATAAGTTATTACTGCCTCTATTCAGCCTTAACTTGTGATAGGACTGAGTGGTTCTTCTGAATCAAGGAACTGCAACTGGTTCCCTCCTGCAGCTGATCCTAAATCCTGGTGTACATACAGTTTTTCTATTGGTTTAACTATTTCGGTTAGGGGTATGATGGTTGTACCAAAACAGTTAAAGTGGCACAAGCCCCCTTGTGTGAACACAGCTATATCAGTAGAAAGGTGCCTGGTACCAACATAACTTGTTCACCTTCCCCAATATAAGCACCTTTAAAGCAGTATAGTTTCATCCATATTAGGAAACAACTGCTTTTACTATAACCCTACCCTATACTTGTAGAGTTCAAACAGTACTTTTTCTTAATGTTGGCAGTCCTCAGTACAGCTTGGATTTAGTGGAAAATAAGGGCTACAAAGAGTGTTTTCACAATTGTTCAGCAACATAAGTATAAAAAAAATGACAGAAAAAGGCAAAATGCATCAAATAAATTGGCCCTGCTTTAGTGTGGACAGGATTCCTTGCTCCTAGAGCTGTTGACAGTAAATGCTTCTTGCTTTAGGATGGTGAAGTCATGTGAATCTTGAGCAATCTGCAAGGTGCATTTTCAGCCGGTTTGTAGAGAATTAATGCAAGCTCTCTATCATTAACAGTTGTATACCTCAGTTTGTGCACATTCCACCAAAATTGCCTACCAAAGTGGCTGTGACACTAACAAAAGCTATAATTTATGAAATTTTGCAACTGTTCATGTATCTGAGTGTTTGCATGATGAATTTTTGGTCATTTTGTCTTGAGTAATTGAATACATTTGATGAGTAAAAATAAATATTTCCTTCAAATGCAGGTACTCAGCTGTGTCCTGAAACCCACATTCTCATTATTTTGCAACATAATCAGTGTTTAATAGTATTAATCCCCATCATCTTAGTTATTAACAATGAATATGAGGCTCGTGAAAGCATCCGCTGCCTTGTGCTTCATCGCAAGCCTAACCAGCAACCTAACTCCTAAATGCTGATAGTGACCAATTCTCCAGTTATTTAGAAGCATGATATAAATAAAGCTCAGAATTTGAGCTACTAATGGTGGAAACAAATGGGTTTTCTGCTGTAAATTATTATTGTTCAGTTGACAGACCTTGTTGGCCCATGTGATGCCTGGTTGAGACAATCATAATTCGTAACTGACAAAGTGGGTATTCACCCATGAAAGTTTATGCTCCAAACACTATAAGGTGCCACAGGACTCTTTGTCATTTTTTACAGATCCAGACTAACACGGCTACCCCTCTGATAATTAGTACGTTATTTATAATAGCAACCTATCATAACTTTTGTACGAATGCTCCGTTTTCTTCTTTATTTGTATCGTGTACTGTCGTGGACTTCTGCTGGGCACTATACAGACATAGAACAAATAGAAGGTCCTTGCCCAAAGAGCTAACAATCTTACTGAAGTTGCTAGTATACATAGGTAAAATCCATAGCTACCATTTTCAAATATACATTCATATTAACCTTGGGCTCTAAAACAGGGTTCACCTATCTTGAAGTAGAAGGGAATGGTCAGGAAGAAAAGAGCTATTTAATCTAAATGGATAATGTTGGCACAAGAACAAATGGGTATAAACAGGCCATGAATAAATTTAATCTACAAATTAAAGGTTTCTAACCATCAGAGGAGTGAGATTCTGGAATTGCCTCACAATAGGAGTTGTTGAGGGAATCAACTTAATTAGTTTTAAGAAACAGCTTCTCAAATTTATGGGTGGAATTGTATCTGAGTGTTTTGTTGTGGTGGGAGTCCCTTCCGGTTCATGTCTTACATTCCTAAAATCTCATGTTTCATGGCTTCAGCAAGTCATCTGTAGGAATCAGGAAGGGAATTTTTATTCCCCAATGTATTCTGGGTGTTGTGGGATTGGCTGTTTTTTTCTCCTCCCTCTGGAGCATCAGAGATGGCCTCAGTTTGAGTTGGCACATTAGACAGGATGGGCTGGTGTTCTCAGATTGTACCGAATGTTCTCTTTATCAAGTGCTTGGCTGGCTGGTTCTTGCTCAGATGCTCAAGGCCTGACCAATGGCCATATGTGGAAGGAAGGAGTTTTCCACCAGGTCAGACTGTCAGTGACTTTGGGATATTTGCATTCCCTTACAGTGTGGGGTGTATGTCACTTGCTAGGATTTTCTGGGTATATTTCACTTGATTAATTCCCTGCAACTGCAGGGGCCTTGGGCTTTGGACCTCAGTCCCTCCTGTTCATTGCCTGTGGCACACAATTGTTTAGTCTTTTGAGGGATGCAATCCTTTGGTCTAATTTTGGTAGATGGGTGTAGTGAGCAGGTCTCTGGTTTCGTTGGTACCCTGTGCTATATAGGAGGTCAGGCTAGATGATCTGATGGTCCTTTCTGGCCTTAAACTCTCTGACACCCTAAGAAAAAATTAAGAACCAGATCCCAAAGTGTGGGAGGTAGGCATAGGTGGGTTCAGTCTCCCCCACCCCATCCACTCTAACTAGCACAGAGTAGATAATGGTTCCCAAAGAACTGCTCCACTTGCTGAGCTCAACCTCTGGGCTTCTCAAACCTTCTCCCTGCCACTGGCTCTGACTAGAACACCCCATTTTCCAGGGGATCAGGAACAGGTATGTCAACCTAGGATTCCCTTACACTAGAGGAAACCCTTCATTACTATCTTAAGGCTACTTTAAGTCCCCCCATTGTGCTGCTTGAGTGTCAAAGAAGACACTATAATCTTGAGAGTCTGGCTATGTGTGTATCAAAGAGTAGTAGTCTCAAAGTTCCTAGTGCTTTCGTTGTGAGTTGGGCTGCATGGGGAGGAAGTATTAGGCCTGTTATCTTCAAATCATAATGGTATATTTTCTGGTACGCACTAGTACAGAATAATTGACATTGCATTATATTATGCTGCTTATAAAATTTTATACAGAGAAATGTAAAAATATAGCGTTTTTCCTTTGTTGCATCCTCAATTCTGTCTTTCCAGCTGATGCCTGTATGCAAACCTAGTCACATGACGAGAGTGACTATGTTAGGCACCCTCAAACTAATCATGATGAATGTGACCTGCATGGAAAGCTGCTGAAATATTTCTTGTAGTATGTATTTTGTGGGGCAGTACATTTCAAAGACTTTAAAACACTACCCCTTGCAGTTGTAGGAAACCTGACATAAAATGTTTTCAATGTTTTATTTCATTTGCCAGTCTAATTCATTTAACCAGTGATTTATATGCAACTGTCCCTAGCTATGCTAATGCAATGCTGATGTGTATTTTTCAGGATATACTGCATCCTGTACAGAAGACTCAGAAAGAGCCTTTATGTTTTTCTGCTTTGCTGTCTTCCCTCTCTTGCCCTCTTTCTGCTGACCACTATCTTTCTCTATAGTGGTTCTTGCCATGCCTTATTGTAGCCCTTTAGTTAATATAGGGTTTGATCTTGCAATTTGCTGAACACTCCTATGTGGTGCAGAGGACATCGAGAGAGGTGCACTACATCTTCAATACAATGGGAGCAGAAGATTCTTAGCATCTCTCAGGAGATATTTGGCACCTTTAGGGCTGCACCCTTTGAATGTCTAAAGGGTCCATCAAGCCCCAACAAGATCTATAATGCATGACAGGCTTTATACAGCACTCTATGGAGCCAGTGGACTTTTGCAGACATGACAGAAATGTAATTAATTAATCAAATATGCAAATGGAAGTGGCGCTGCTTTCAGCAGCTCCCATTGGCCCGGAGCAGCGATCCACGGCCAGTGGGAGCCGCGATCGGCCAGACCTGCAGACGGGGCAGGTAAACACACCGGCCCGGCCCTCCAGGGGCTTTCTCTACACAAGCGGCGACCCCTGTTTGAGAAACCCTGCTTTAAAATTTGTAATAGACTGCCTAATGGATAAATTGCCCTATGTTAATTTGTAACTAATTACTGGTGGTGCTTAGGAAACATAAGATTACATCAAAAGCCTATTGTTTACCCAGGACTGTATGGTCAAGTGGATGCTAGAAAACTGTATAAAAGACGCTTGGGTCCCAATCTTTTAAATCTCAAATCTGCTTAAACTTCATCAGGGAAGTTTGAGTCACAAGATTGAGATCCCAGTTAAGCGGGAACACCCTGACTTTGATATTGGACATTGGACTATAACCTATGGATTAAATTCTGAACTCTTTGCAACTGCAAAGCTCACCATCTCTGTTATGAATCTGAACCTCAAGAACTTAACTCCTGTCTGTATGTATACTGATCTTTTAACCATACACGCTCTCTCTCCTCTTTTTTAATACATTTTAGTTTAGTTAATAAGAATTTGCTGTAAGTGTTATTTGGGTAAGATCGGAAATATTCATTAACGTTGGAGGTAATGTGTCTGATCATTTGGGCTTGGTAGAACCTTTTCTTTTATATGGTGAATAAGTTTTTCATTAATCCTCATCATATCTGACTTGGATGCCTAGGTGGAGGCCTGAGGCTGGGTTACTTTAAGGGAACTAGGTTATTGACTTCTGAGTAACTAGTGACGTCTAACACAAGCTGTTTTGTGCTGGCTTGGTAAATCTAAGTATTGGAATATCCACCAGCTTTGGGGACTAACTGAGTGACCGCAGCTGTCTCCCCTGGGATCCCGGTCATACTATGTAAAATACATATGGACTTTATCTTGTTACCTGAAATATGTAAAAGAGATTATTACAGATTTGCAGCTAGTATTCGTAGTGTTGATTGGGTGAAGGTACTTGCACGGCGAACAATTACAACCAAGTGTCCATTAGACAGTAGATAAAGAGGTGGGTTGGGGCAGCGGTTAGTAAATGATCCTGTCTGTGAAGTCCCTGGAAAAATACCTGGTGTCCATAAAAATGGCTGATTGGCAACTCCCTCCATCTCTGATTATCCTGTTTTAACTAGTTAAATGGGTTACTATTTTTATAGTTTATTTTTATTATTTTGCAGAAAGTCAGTCATAAGACTAGCGAGAATAGCTTCATTTTGCTGAGGGACAAAGCTGGATACAGTCTTTCATATGCAAGACTCAGTTATTGGATTTCTAATCTAATTCCCTGCTTTCAGTGCACACAAAGGGTTTCTGAAAACTGTGGATGCACAGTTATCTTCCTTTATTGTTTTGAAGGACTTGGGTCTGTGAAACTGTCTACAGTTCTTTACTTGCTTTTAATGAGTTTCCCACTGAAGACTCAATTCTGCAAGATGCTGGAAGCTTCCTCAGAAGCGCTGAGCACATTTAGGTCTCATAAAAACAAACGGAACTTGAGGGCACTCGATAGCACATGGTACCATGCAGGATCAGACCTTTAAAGGCTTATGGGATTTCAAATGTAAATGGGATACATTTGTGAAACTTAATATGCACTCTGCCTGCCTTATTTTAAAGGGGTTGGATCACTACAGATAATGCTCAGCATTATAATACATCAACATATAAAAGTAGCATCATCTAAATTTTTTGCCTTGATCTAGCATTGCAAAATGTTCAGGCCCATAGTCTGCTCTGCTCACTCTTACTGAGCAGAAACTGAATTGACTTTACTCTACTTGATTTCAGTGGGAATACCTACATTAGTACCCAGTCACTTATAGGAGTAAGGGATTGACAATCTGTCCCTAAATAAATAACCTAAATACCATGTAAAGAAATGTTATGCAGAACTAAAATTGGCTGCAACTGTATTCATGTAATGGCTTTTATTTTTGTTAGTGAAGCACTGTCTGGAACAATAGCAAAAAATAAACGTCCATAAAACTAAATGACCTCTTGTCACCCAATTTATGAGTTGGCAACCCTCGGGATAGGGTCAAATTTTATCTTCTCACTGTATTTTTGAGGATTCCTTTGGAATATTCGATGGTGGATACCAAAGGGTGTCATTTGCAGAATGAGAAGTTGAGATAGATTTGAAGACATGGTTTTGTTACGTGTAGGAAGCAAGATGCTGTTTTGGGGACAACTTCAATTTTTCTAATCTCTTTTTATGGTTTTGGGGTCTATTTTTATTGCTCTTTATTTCTATTTTTCCAATATTTCAAATTTTTATAATCCTATAGAATAAACTAAATGCTTTCTTGAAATGGCTCTGCATCTGCATTCACATCTAGGATTCATTGAAAATTTCTGTCAAAACTGTTCTTCAGCAGAAATGTGAATTTTTAACTAAACATTTTTGTGTGAAAAGTGTGTAAATTTTCCTTGGAAAGCAACATTTTTATATTAAAAACAAAAACAAAATCAAAAATTGTTTTTGACATTAAGCCAATTTTTTTGGACAAAACCAGTCTCATGTGAGTTGTAGTTCGGTTACCTCATGCCTCCATTCTCAACTATGGACTGGGTTCTCCAGGTGGACTTCATCAACCATGATGCACCACAGCTAGGAACTCCCAGGATGCACTGCTGTGGCTCAGCAAAAGGGAAGCCCATAGTGCAGCCAGGATAATAGGGGCATGAGGCACCTTAATTACAACTCCCATGAAACACTGCAAGATATTTCCAAATAATTTTTTTTAGTTTTCAGACAAGTTCTTGGTTTTTGATTTTGTCTCTGAAAAGTCAACATTTTCCATGGGGTATGGAGGACATGGTGAGACACTTTCCAAACAGTTTTGCTCACTGCTATTGGATTTACTCATTACATGTCTACCAGAAACTTTATATTACACTACTGTTGTATAAGATATGCATTCATTTCCATTTTGAGAGAATTTCTTTCACTTCATTTTTCTGAATTCATTTCCAGATGCAAGAGAACAGAATCTTGCCATAGCTTCAAAACCCATGAAAAAAAAGTCCTAAATACTGTGGAAACCAAAGAAGTGTTTTCCCTAGAAATGATAATCATGGGAAAACATCCTGAAGAACTCCAGTCAAGTGACATTCATAAGATGATACAAGTAGATATTAATTACTAGGGCTGATGATATTGCCTTAGACAGATACTGCAGGAATAAATTAATTAGACTCTTCATACGGCAATAACAGCTGCAGTTTAGGGCAAGGGCTGAAATAAGAGATTAGTATAATTCAAAATTAGCTGGACAAAATTACACATCTAGGTTTTGATTCTCATGTACACTAAGACCCCTTTAACACTGCCAAAACTCTGTAAAGGGAACCTAGTGTAAGAGAATCAGGATCATGATTTTTTTCTGCATGTGTGTTAAAATGTGGAAGTGAACAATGTATTTCCTGAGGAATTGTTCAGATGTTTATTGTGCAGCCATTACATACTCCCATTAACTTCACAGGTTTTTTACACAAACTTTTAATGTAGCCATAAGGGCCTGATTCTCAGAGGTGCTGAGCGCAGCCACTACTAGTCAGAATTGTGGTTGTTCAGTAACACTGAGCAATCAGTCCTTTAAGATGCAATAAGGAAAAACAGGGGTGAACAGGAATACAATAAAGAAGCATCAAGAGCATGGTCAAGTTTTTGCAAATTTAAGCTTTTGTCCTATGAAAAAACCTGCATGGGCCCATGCAAACCCCCCTTAAGTCATTGGGGCTCTGCATAGATGGAGGCGGTCAATAGCAGAAGTAGGCCCCTGGAAACATATTAATTGCAAGTATTATGATACAGTTAAATGAAATGTCAGCTGTGGTTGAATTATACATACTAGTAAGAGCTATTAGCTGATACTATAATACTATAACAGTAACAGAAAATCTTTCTAACTTCCGTTTTGTAGTGCTGCTCTTGGTGTTTTATGACTGTGTGCAGAAGTGATCAAGTTAAGATAGGATTCTCTACCTTCTCCATAAAACACCCAGCTTTATCATACTTTCAAAAGACCTTTTAAACCTCTATGCCAATGCTTCAGAGCAACAGTACAGAAGACTTTGTGTCATATGTTTTTCTGCATAGTAGTATTTGAAAAGGTTTGATGAATTCATATTATCTAACCCTGAATTTCTATCACACAGTTTTTCAGAACTATAGATACACTGAACCACATATCTCACAAGGATACTGAGGCCTAAAGTAAGCCTTTTGTAAACAAAAGAATCATAAAATTGTAACATTTACTGGCTGCTCAATCTTATTTCTAACAGTAATCATATTCACTTTCATTTTCATGTAGGTCAATAAAGTCAGATCTCACTGCATAATTATTTAGGTAACTTAATGCCTTGCTTTTCTGTTAATAAAGAATTGAGCAAACACAATACAGCAACATTTGATCGCTTCAAATGGTTACTATATACATTGAAAATGACAGTCAGGGTTTAAAAAGCTACTAGCTTTACTTTTATAAAAAAAATCCATATTTCTTCCCTTTAAAGTTATATTCTACATATGAAACAAAATAATCAGATTCTTAAGTTTGTCTAGAGATAAAATTGCTCTTTTGCCAAATAGTGAATAGATAGAGGGTAGGATTGCTTTAAATAATTTGTGAGCCCCCTAGTAGTGCTCACTGTATTTTATGTTTTAGAAACAGCCAGAAGCAGCAGTACATATGTAGCTGGGTTTTGCATGTTTGTGTATATTTAGTTAATATGGTTATCTGGGACTCAGCTATGCCTGTGTGGTTTCTTAATATTTATTTGGTGGATAAAGAGCAAAAGACATAACATGCCACAAGACCAAGAAGGAGGGAGTAGACAATATCCCTGTTTTCTATAAACTAATGTCCGTGTCCTTGCACGATAGAGTTTGGGGAAGAAGAGCATGTTCAAATCTTGTCTACTGCCCTTGGACACCAAACTCCTGTCCCAGAACACCTGATCAGGCCACCCAAGAGTCCGGTATCTTCATGCCTACACAAAATGATCCACATCTGTATGGTTTTAGGTTTGGATTTAGGACAGAGACAGCACTAGCTGCTGCAAATGAAATGTTCATACAGGTAGTCAATGATCTTTTGGTGATGAATGGAGATAAAACCTCTCTCTTGAGTCTCTTCGATATGAGCTGTCCTCAGCACTGATCACATGGCATTGTTGACACATCTGTCTCTTCAAGAAGTGATGGAATTGCTGGAGTGGCTCTGCTACCCTGCTTTCAGAGACACCAGCTTTCTGTCTTGCCATGCCTTTAGTTCTACATGACTATGAAGCCATTAATAGACTCTCTTAGAAATAAGATACAGAAAGTAATTGTTAAATGCTAAGTCTGTTCTGTACAGAACCCAAAGCAGTACACTGCCCTGCCCCATGGTTCTGTAAGGAGAGGCAAAAATATGCATGGTGACGGGCTGCTTCTCTGGGGGAACAGAAGATTATCACTGAGTATTCCAAGTATTTCTTAAGATGTGTATGATAACACAATTAGTTAAGGTGGGACATATGGTAAGTTTGGCACCAGAAGTGTGGTCTGAGGTAGGATGACCAGCTGTCTTGATTTTATAGGGACAGTCCCAATATTTGGGGCTTTTTCTTATATAGGCACCGATTGTCCCCACCTCCTGTCCTGATTTTTCACACTTGCTACCCAGTCACCCTAGTCCAGTGGTTTTCAAACTTTTTTTCTGGGGCCCCAGTTGAAGAAAATTGTTGATGCCCGTGACTCAATGGAACTGGGGATTAGGGGATTGGGACATGGGAGGGGCTCAGGGCTGGGGCAGAGGGTTGGGGTGCAGGGCTGAGGGCTGCAGGGTGGGGCCAGGAATGAGGGTTCTAGAGTGTGGGAGGGGGCTCTGGGCTGGGGCAGGGGTGCAGGAGGGGGTCAGGGCTCTGGGCTGGGGTGCAGGGGTTTGGGGTATAGGAAGGGGTTCTGGGTTGGGGGGGCTCAGGGCTGGGGCATGGGATTGGGATGTGGGGTTGGGGGTGGTTCCCAGTCAGCGGCGCAGTGGGGATACTTCCCGCCTGTCCTGGCACTGCGGACTGTGCTGTGCCCCGGAAGCAGCAAGCAGCAGGTCCGGCTCCTAGGCAGAGGGGCGCAAGCGGCTCCGTGTGGCTCTCGCCCTCAGACACCACCCCTCCCATCTCCCATTGGCTGGGAACTGGCCAATGGGAGTGCAGAGCTGGTGCTCGGGGTGGGGGCAGTGCACAGAGCCTGGTGGCCCCCCTGCTTAGAAGCCGGACCCTCTGCTGGCTGCTTCCTGGGCACAGCGTGTTGTCAGAACAGGTAGGCACTAGCCTGCCTTAGCTGGGCAGCCCTGCTGATGGGACTTTTACCGTCCCTGTGCTGACCAGAGTGACCCAGTGCCTGACATGCCGCGATCAGTAGTGGGTCGAGACCTGAACTTTGAAAAATGCTGCCCTAGTCTGAGATGGGATGTGGATGAAGAGAGAGTGGTCACCTTGAGCACTGTGTGTGAAAAGGGTTCCAGGCTCAGGGTCCATACTTTGTTCCTAAACAAATACACTGAGCAAAATCACTGTCCTGCACCTATAAGATTCAGACCATTCCTCAAGACTCGCTTCCTCAGTGAGGTGCAGGACAGAAGAGGCAAAGGAAAATAATAAAAAACACATAAAATAATCATTTTTTAAATAGCAGAACCATAAAGAATTGTGTAATCCCAAGTCAACATGTAATCTTATTGCTGCAACCTTCATCCTCCCTGTTCTATATTCCTAGTCATCAATCCCACTGTTGAATGCTCTGACACATTACATCATGTCTTAAATTAGATTGTAAGGTTCTTGGGCCAGGGGCTTTATCCTTTATATTTCATGCATGTATAACAAGCCTGATGGGCAGGTGTTCAGAATAAGAGCAATAAAAAGAGATAGAGGCAATCTAGAGGCTAAATTATGTTTCATCTTAATCAGTGGGGGTAAAGTAGAAATCAGTTAAGTGGGGAATAATCACAAGTAAATCAGTTTCAGTAGAACTACTATTAGGCTTACACCATAAACTACTGTCATCTATTACTGCTATCTACTGTATTTTAACTATTATCTTAATTAAACTCACTTTATAAGTAACAACTTACACTTATGAAATAACAGAATTTTGAATTAGAAACCACAAAACATTAGAATGTGAATCCCACTGCTATGCTTTCCTTTTTCAGTTTTTAGCAGCTGAAAGCCCCAAGTTTGGAGGGCTTATAGCAATCGAGTCAGGAGCAATCATCTTGTGCAATCTCTGTTTACTGTTTTGAGTTCCAGCTTAAATAAAGCCATGATGCTATGTGTTGGCTTCTTGATTGAACAATTATCCCTCTGCTCTTTTCCGGCTTACAGGCCCTTTGCTCTCTGACAGTTTCCCTGTTCTTGTCACTTCTCCTTGTATAGCTTAAGATGCTGTCTAGATGTTTTGTTTTACAGGCCTTACTATTTTCTTTCTTTTGCTACTGCTCACGTCTCCCTAATTCTTAAGTCTGTTTCTCTTGAATTACAATTTTTCTCTTATTACAGCTTATTTCATTCTTGTTTCACTTTTCTCAGTTTTCTAACTATGTTTTTCTAATAAAGTTCTTAGATTAGAGACTCTTTAGTTATTTTTCCTCATTTCAGAGTAGCAGCTGTGTTAGTCTGTAGCCGCAAAAAGAACAGGAGTATTTGTGGCACCTTAGGGCAGGTCTACACTAAGGGCGGGGGTCAAACTAGGGTACGCAAGTTCAGCTACGTGAATAGCGTAGCTGAACTTGAAGTACCCTAGTTCAAATTACTTACCCGTCCAGACGCCGCGGGATCGAAGTCCGCGGCTCCAAGGTCGACTCTGCCACCGCCGTTTGCAGTGGTGGAGTACCGGAGTCGACCGGAGCGCGCGGGGAGTTCGAACTATTGCGTCCAGATTAGAAGCGATAGTTCAAACTCCGAGAAGTCGAACTCACTGCGTCGACCCAGCAGGTAAGTGTAGACTAGCCCTTAGAGACTAACATATTTATTGTAGCATAAGCTTTCGTGGGCTACACAAAAGCTTATGCTACAATGAATTTGTTAGTCTCTAAGGTGCCACAAGTACTCCTGTCCTTTTTCCTCTTGTGTAACTGCACTGTTCTTCCTTTACCTTTTCCTCTTTCCAGGTACTGATCCTTTTGTTGCCATCTCTGTTTTCCTGCTATCTCTTCCCTGTCCCCCATGAACTGGGCTTTCTCCCTTTTAGCACCCTCCAATGCAACACGAATGCTGGGGTCCCTATCCATTGCCTCCCCGTCACCATTTATTGTGTCCAATCTTTTCTAGTGCCCGTAATTGCCTTGCTCACTACTGACCTCTTTCCCAGTGCTGGGGAGCCTCCCTCCAGATTCCACCACCAGCTGTTTCCAGGACTGTCTGTTTGGCTTGCTCACAACAGTACTCATGTGGGGGGGGAGGTGCAGCCTGTGCTCACTTGCTGTTTTTTTCTTTATTCTGCCTCGCCCCCCCCCCAAAAAAAGAGTCATCCCAGGCTTAAGCTCAGCCTGCTTCAACTGCCGCAGAAGCCTTAGATTCCTCCAGCTCCCTCACCCCCAGAACAGGTGTTTCATGCTCCTCCTTTTTAAAAAAAATACCCCAGCATTCTGATCACCATGAGGCTACTTCCAAGCAGCCAGCTTGTGTAGCTCCCACTGCTCTTTTGACCCAACAGCCTCTACGAAAGGTGAGGCATTTGGTTGTTGAACACTAGAACTGGTTGAATAGTTTTAGAAAAAAAATTGTGAATAAAAGCAGTGAGATTAATTCTGCGTAATTTACGGGGTCCTATTTTTAGAGGGTACCTGAAGCGATGAGAAAATACGTAAGCATCTGCTCTGAGAGTTACATTCAAGAGAGTCCTACAAATTTGCAAAGCAGCAGATAAGAAATTGCAAATGCAGGTTTTCAGTGAAGAGGAGAGTCAAAAAACAGTGAAGGAGATTATTTCATAGCAGGAAATGCTGAAAACAGCATAAAAAGGGACCCAAGCTGCATAACACATGGCTAGCCTATGCAATTGTGAGAGAATTGCAGAAGTCAATGTGTAGGCAGAGTCTGTCCAGCATTCAGAGGGAACTTGTCATAAATGTGACCATTTTGCTAACCCTTTGTGTTTGCTCTGAACGCAGGTGCACCTATGTGCTGAGCTCACAACAGAGGTTGCTGCACCGACCACTTACCTTAGCAGAAGGCCTGAGCCCTGGCATGAGATGGTTCTCCCATAAAAGACATCAGAGCCCTTACGCTGCCAGACTTGTCCACCCACATTTATCTATATCTTGTAAACTGTTTCATGGTGTCGCTGAAGAGCTACGTGAGTAAAGAGGAAGGCACAGGAGCAGTCCACTGCAATCACAGGGGCTCGGTGGAAGAAAGACAGAGCTACCCCTTCTAAATGCTGTACTGCTGCAGTCCTGAGGGCAATGTAACTGGCAGAACACCAGGAAAGGAGGGAGAAGCCTCTGCAGTGACCAAGCTACCTTCAAGCAGCAGGGGAGCATCATCCACCAATTATTAGTATTACCTTAGTGTAACCCACAAACCTTCTGGGTGGGGTTTTCTGTCCCATCTAGTGGCACTGAGACCACTTAGAGAGAGTTAAATGAGTCTGCTCTACAGCCTTAGCTAACAGGCAGTTGGCTTTTAGCTCATGTGGTAGAGGTTTATGCACTAAGCTCCAGAGGTCCCCAGTTCAATCCTGCCGACTAGGGTCTCTGTCGTCATTACATTTAGCATCTAGAAGGCCCAGTCATGGACCAGAACCCTCCTGTGCCAGTTGCTGTGCAAACACAGAACAATAAGATGGTCAGAGTTTATACCTCTGTCATGGCAGCAGAACTACACATGCAAGCAGAGTGGTAGTCTGGCAGTAACAGGGCCTCAAAGCACTAGGAGTGCTCCTGCACTGGAGCGGCAGTGAATGTTGGCCAGCAGTGGAGTCTCTCACACTGTGGTTGATCCAGCATGTCCTGTAGAGGCAAACAACAAAATGTAAAATCCTGCACGGGGCTAACCCTCTTGCATGCTAGGCTGCAATAGGAAGGAGCAAAGGGAACAAGCTGTTCCCTTTGTCTTCCTTCTAGTGTGCCCTAGAAAGTGGAGGGTGGCCTTGTGGTTAGAATACTCTGCTGGGCTGCAGGACATCAGGTTCAGTTCCTGGCTCTGCCACAGACTTCCTTTGAGACCTTGGGCAAATCACTTAAGTCTCAGCTTCACAGGGGGACAAATAATACTCCCCTGGCCTGATTGTGAGGATAAATTCATTATTGCTTGCAAGACATGGAGGAACTACAGTAATAAGGGGGTGACATATAAATATCTAGACAGATAGAAATTACAGCCCAGCTGAGAAGTCAGGCTGACTTAGAGTAGAAATACCAACCAGAATGAAATCATTAATCGTTATCCTTTGACTCAGGAAAGCACCATACCCTCACTGTCAACATTTATTTCCATTCCTCAAGCTTTGCAAATGGATTAACTACAGCAAGTTTGTTCTTCAGTAGCTTGACCAAGGGCATCCTTGGCTGCATCAGAGTCATTTAGCACAGTTTATCATCCATGTTCTCACGGATTTTTCCATTGACACTATAAATGCTGCACCCCCCCCCCCAATATCACACAGTTAATGCAATCTCTTATCACAGGACTGGGGTGGGTAATATTATTTACAAAAATGAATACCGAATCTATTTGGCACAGCTCCAGGTGATTGTCCTGGCTCTAATAATCATCTGAACTTGTGAGAGCTGGTTGTGCTATTAAATAGGCAGCTATATTGAATACGTTTTTACATTGTGACAGCACCATGGAGACTGTAATGACATCATCTAGCTGTTTTATCATTCTTTTCCAGTCCATAACAACACTCAGGGATGCAATATTTGTAAAAAAGGACACTGCTATCCATTGTTTTTCTTTAAAGGCAATGCTGACCACTGAATTGGCAAAATCTACTTGTGCCATTTAAGTAAGAATATGGCTAGATAATGCTAGATACTTGCAATGCCTCATTACTTGCTAATAAAATGCTGAGTTATTCTTGATGGAAACCATGACCATATGTACAAACTGTACTCCTGACTGCATTTTTTTTATGATGGTGTCTTGGTCCTGCACCATCCTAAGCACTGTGGCCCAGATTAAGCAAAGCATTTAAGCATGTGCTAAATTTTATGCACGTGAATAGTCCCAGAGCACTCAGTACCTTTCAGGATTGAACCTCAAGAGTACAATTCTCTTTATGGGCCCAATTCTGGGGCAAGTAGGTGCAACCCCACTGAATCTTACTTTGTGCCAATTGTGAATTTGTCCCTCTCTTTCCATATGGGAGGTAATGGTGCATTCCAGGGTATAAAGACATCCGTGGGTTTTGCATGGTGCTTAAATAGTGTGCAGTGATTGGGTAATGGAAATATATATATATATATACAGATATAACAACAAATCAAATATTTTACCTATATTTATGTGCTCACTTCAAAAAAATGTACTTAGAAAGTTAAAGGGTTTATAAATCATTGCCCTGAAGATATCAGAGACAAAATGATAAACATTAGAGAAAAGTTATATAGTAATATAGTCATCAGACCTCTCTGTTTAACAGGATTTTACCGTACTGCAGAGTGAGCCTCTTCACACTACCCAGGATAATGGTTTCTGGTTATCTTATTAAATTGAGTGAAACTTTTGATATCTCTACACCTAAATAACCCCCCCCCAACATACACACACAAACTATATTCAGATAAACACATTTATTGATCTAAACAATACCATTAATATGTAAACTGTGATATGTATCCAAACACTGCAATATTAGCTCATGTTTATAAATACCTTTACTTCATTGCAAGATAAAAGTGCCACCATTGAACTACCAAAGGGATTTACCATAGGGCATCATTGCCATGTACGATCTGTAAATATCTGAAGTTTATTTCTCCATTGTTCTTGATCACAGCCCTTGATCCACTCAGCTATTCATTCTGCCATCAGAGCACATCTTCTGTCTTTCCTCCCTGCCACACCACTTGTTCACAGCTTTCACGATGTCCTTCACCTCCTTTTGCTCTCTTATCTATTTGTTTTGCCTCTACATGCTTTATTGTGCAGCTTTTAGCTTGTGCTTTGTCTTCTTGGTGAGTGTCAATTTTTCTGTTCTCTAAATTACAACTGTCCGTAAAGCACTGTCTGAAACACTTTGGCTGAAATCCTGGCCCCATTAAAGCCATTGGCAAAACTCCCATTTGCTTCAATGGAGCCAGGATTTCACTCTTTATGGATAAAGGGTTCCTGCTCCTTATGGCACTGTTCAGTCTTCTACAAGTTGTCCATCCATCCTACATTCCAACCTTCAACCCCTTCTTCCTGATATGCAATAAAACAGCCAACACATATAACAAGATTACCATGTAAGGATTGTGACTATTTTGGTGTTAGGATGAAGTGAAGGGATGTAACACTATGTCCTTTGAGGAAAGAATATAAATATTTCCTAATGTGTAATAATAAACAACACTGATTTTGGGGTGCCCAAGCACAGCTTTCTTTACCAATACCCTCTCCTGAGCCATTTCACAAATGCCACTTTCACAAAGTAACCAAACTTGTAACAATCAATACAGCAATCAGGCCCAGATACTCAAATGTATTTAGATTCCTAACTCACATTAATTTCAGTTAACTTTCCATTGAGCTAGGCCTCAAACTCCTAATTCAGGGGAGAATGGAACACAGTGTGTCTTAGAGCATTCAAAACATCACACTCAGTTGTTGCGTGTACACTGGGTAGTTTTTGCTCTTCTATCATCTCAGTTCAAACTTGCCAAAGTAAAGCATTTTACAATCCTGTCTGCTTGCTTTTTTAACAAAAGTCCATTATCAACAAAATCTACTACAGATTCTAGTAAGAGTGCATATGGTTTGTTTCCTAACTTGTCAGAGAGTTTTATAATATTAGACATTGGGTCAAATATAGAAAAGAAACTCAAAAATAAAAATTCCCCATATTTCATGATTTGGACATTTGTCTTCATTCATCATTTCCTTTTTCCTGCACCATCCTTAAGGTTGGATAGGTTCTGAGGAGATTCCCTCCACATCTATGTTGAGCCACCACTGGAACTTCTTGGGGGTTGCCTGGATGGTCTGATATACCTATGATACCACTGTCTCCATGGAAGTCCCTGGCCTCTCACCAGCTATTCTTCCATAAAGAACAATTTTAGGTAGTCAGTATGGGGTCATTCTAGCAACATGGCCAAACCATTGTAATTGGCTCCTTTTGATGATTATAGTCATGCACTGCACTTTCAGTCTTCCATGGATGTCATCATTTCTTAGTCTATCTAGCCTTGTCACGCTTAAGATATGGCACAGGCAACTCATTTTCAAAGTTAGCAGCTTTTGCTCTAGATGTGTTGTCATTACACAGGTTTCACAACCCCAAAGGAATATGAGTACAAGGAGCAATGTATATCATCTGGATGTAGTTGTTGGGGACACGAATTTAAGGTTCTAAAAGTTTTTATTCAGGCATACAAATGGTCTGCTGACAGCAGCTACCCGCTTGATGATATCATGTTCATAGCCGTTATCATGTTATAATGAAACCCAAGTAGCAGAAGTTGTCTACTTGTTCAATGTCGACACTCTTAATGACTTGTTTAGCCTGTTTCTTGATTTTCGATGTTACTATTAATTGGGTCTTTTGATCATTCAATTTTAATCCCCATTCTCTGACTGTTGTGCACAGGTTAATTGCTGTGTCTAGGTTGTATTCCTCCATAGGCATTATTATGATTATTGTCTGTGAAGTGAAGGTGATTGATCATTTGCCCTAATATCATGCAACCTTCTTCACTGGTACTAAAGGAGTTGGACGAGATGTTTTCTAAGTACAGAGCAAAAGGTATTAGATTGAGTATGCACCCCTGTTTGACTCCAGTTTTCACTTCAAACCACCCTGTCAGCTCTCCATTTACTCTTACTGCATGTAAAGCTGTGCTGTACAGACTCTGCAGTATTTCGATTAGCTTTCTGCTAAAACCATACCACCCGAGTACTTCCCACACAGGTTATCTGTTAAAGTATTCAGGTGCTTTCTTAAAGTCAATGAATATGCAAAACGGATTTGTTGAACTCATTGTCTCTCTGAGATTTAACAAAAAACAAATATCTGATTGGCAGTGGAACATCGAGATCTGATGCCAGCTTCTGACTGAAAGGATTTCCTCTGCTCTTCCTTTCAATCAGCCAGGAATCAGAATACCTTTCTAGGAATGCTTATAGGATTTATTTCTCTGTAGTGGCAATTTGTCAGGTCATCTTGCTTAAAAAGTGGGACAATGATTGAGCATTGCCAGTCTTCAGGGACTTCACCCTTCATCCAAATAAGGTTAAATAGTTTGCAAAGGAGCATGACCAAGCCTCTTCTACCATGTTTTAACACTTCAGGTGGTATACAATGTAGACCGTGTACCTTGCTGTTTTTCAGGGACCTGATTGTGGCTTCAATTTTCACTTCCAATATCTGTTCTTCTTCATGGCTGCCTTTGCAGTTGACGGCCTCAAGGACTACTGACGTTCAATAACTGAGGAAAATATTCTTTCTCTCTTTTGATTTTTATCTACTAGCAGACATGTTACAGGTTGTAAGCCGGGCGGCCTTGGTTCCCGCCGCCGCCGGCGGGGAAGGGGTCCGTGGCACGCCCCTCGGACAGGGGGCGCCGGCAGGAGTCTCTAGCATACCCCTCTAACAGGGGAACGCTGGCAATAGTTCGCAGCGCGCCCCTCAGGCAGGGGAGCGCCGGCAGGAGTCTCTAGCGTACCCCTCTAACAGGGGGACGCTGGCTATAGTCCGCAGCGCGCCCCTCAGGCAGGGGAGCGCCGGCAGGAGTCTCTAGCGTACCCCTCTAACAGGGGGAACGCTGGCTATAGTCCGCAGCGCGCCCCTCAGGCAGGGGAGCGCCGGCAGGAGTCTCTAGCGTACCCCTCTAACAGGGGGAACGCTGGCAATAGTTCGCAGCGTGCCCCTCAGGCAGGGGAGCGCCGGCAGGAGTCTCTAGCATACCCCTCTAACAGGGGGACACTGGCTATAGTCCGCAGCGCGCCCCTCAGGCAGGGGAGCGCCGGCAGGAGTCTCTAGCATACCCCCCTAGCGGGGGAACGCTGGCAATAGTTCGGGTACACGCACCTCGGGTTCGGTCGGGTAGACCGCGGCGGGCAGCTCCAGCTCCTCCAGGGGTTCCGGATCCTCCGGCCGCTCGCAGCAGTCCGCGCCGGGCAGTTCCACGGAGTCCCGTCCGTTCTCGTGTCCGGGCTTCCCTGGGTTCCGCGCCTCACCGGGGTCGGCAGCCAGGTCGGGAGGGAGCAGCGCGGCGTCGGCGTCTGCATCCCTCTGTTGCGCCGCCCTCACGGAGCAAAGGGCCCCGCCCTTTGTACGCCCCTGTCAGGAGTCTACCCTCACTTGAAACTGGGCGGTTTCAAAGTGAGGACCCGCATGTCTTCCCCCACCCCAAAATCCTAGGGTAGGTCTCCCCTTCGGCTGCCACCACCCGGTCAATTCCGTGGGCCGGGACACCCCTGTTTCCCCCCTTGGGAACACAGATCAATTCACAGAGGAGGAACCTCCCCCCCTCTTCCCTCTCTCCAGCCTGCTCTGGAGACAGAGTTGCCTGGATTCAAATGCCTTGAATCTCTACACACAGGGAAGCAGCCCACTTCCCCCTCCCCTTCCCCTGAATTTCCCCAAGGGAAGGAATTAACCAAGTCCAAAGAAAAGAAAGAATTTATTAAGAGAACAAAAGAAAATACAGAATCTCTATGAATCCAAGCTGGGCACTCATAGGGTATAACCTTATCAATCTCTGGAGAGAATCCCCTCTCCCCCTTTTCTCAGTAAAAGCAATATCAGCAAACAGGAATAAAGCATTTCCTTTAGCAAACACACAATTGCAAATGTAGAAATCAAATCATAAAACTAATTCGCCTTTCTAATTAATACTCACTATTAATTAGTAGAAACTACTCCAGGAGAACTTGGAGACATGACTGTCCTCTGTTAGACCCAAAAACAGTTCTCACACAGACAAAGGCTTCCCTCCACAGAGATTTGAAAAAATCTTATCTCTGATTGGTCCTCTGGTCAGGTGGTCACCAGGTACTACATGTTAACCCTTTACAGGTAAAACAGACTTTAACCCTTAACTATCTGTTTATGACAGCCCCGCTCCGCCCCTCCCGCAGCTGGGGACGGAGCGAACTCGCCCTGGCCCCGCCCCCTCCGGCGGGGAACGCGGCGGTTTCCGCTCCGGCTCGGCGGGGAGCCACCCTGTCTCCCCACACAGGTGTTAGCTTTGTTGATAGTAGTCTAATTTTCTGAAAAAGCCCTCTTGCATTGATTTTTTTGAAAGTGTTTTTTCAATGTCTTCACCTGCTCTCTCTAGCCATTCCTTTTAGTTCCTTCTTGAGCTGCATTTGTCTGTATTTGTTTTTCTGCTCAGGGGGCAATCTTCAGCTTCCAGGTGTTCTTTATACACTTCTTTTATTTTTCTTTTTGATACGTTTTCGATCTCTGGTGTCACCCAGTCTTTCCTTTTTGGATACAACCTCATCCCTACAACCTTCTTGCTCATGGCATGAATGATGTATTTTGCCTCTGCCCAGAGCTGTTCCACTGTTGTGTCCTCTAAGTCTAAGACAGGGGCAAAGCAGCCACCAGTTGTATTCTAAAAGTTCATTATAAGGTCTATTTTTCAAAGCTTCAACATAGTAAATTCTCTTGTTATTTGCAAATTTTGAAGTATTCAGTGTGATTCTGACTGTAGTGAACACTGCACAGTGATCCGAGTCTGTGTCTAGGCTTCTGTAGACCTACAGCATAGAACGCTTGGACACTGGATATTGTCCTCCCTGAAAACCAGAAAATGTGTTCAATAATTAATAGGGCTGTAGATTAATTGCAGTTAACTCATGCGATTAACTCAAAAAAATTAATTGCAATTAAAACAATTAATTGTGATTAATTGTACTGTTAAACAACAGAATACCAATTGAAATTTATTAAATATATTTGGATGTTTTTCTACATTTTCAAATATATTGATTTCTATTACAACACAGAATACAAAGTGTACAGTGCTCACTTTATATTATTATTTTTGAGTACAAATATTTGCACTGTAAAAATGATAAAAGAAATAGTAATTTTCAATTCACCTAAAACAAGTACTGTAGTGCAATCTCTTTATCATGAAAATGTAGATTTTTTTGTTACATAACTGCACTCAAAACCAAAACAATGTAAAACTTTAGAACCTACAAGTCCATTCAGTCCTACTTCTTGTTCAGCCAAGTTTGCTTACATTTGCAGGAGATAATGCTGCCTGCTTCTTATTTACAATGTGACCTGAAAGTGAGAACAGGCACTTTTGTACCCATTGTTGCAAGGAATTTACGAGCCAGATATTCAAAACATTCGTATGCCCCTTCATGCTTCGGCCACCATTCCAGAGGACATGCTTCCATGCTGACGATGCTCGTTAAAAAAATAATGCATTAATTAAATTTGTGACTGAACTCCTTGGGGGATAATTATGTGTCTCCTGTGTTCTGTTTTACCCACATTCTGTCATATATTTCATGTTATAACAGTCTCAGATGATGACCCAGCACATGTTCATTTTAAGAACACTTTCACTGCAGTTTTGACAAAATGCAAAGGTATCAATGTGAGATTTCTAAAAATAGCTACAGCACTCGACTCAAGGTTTAAGAATCTGAAGTGCCATCCAAAATTTGAGAGGGATGAGGTGTGGAGCATGCTTACAGAAGTCTTAAAAGAGCAACACTCTTATGCGGAACCACCAAAAAAGAAAACCAACCTTCTGCAGGTGGCATCTGACTCAGATGATGAAAATGAACACCAGTCAGTCTGCTCTGCTTTGGGTCGTTATTGAGCAGAATCCGTCATCAGCATGGATGCATGTCCTCTGGAATGGTGGTTGAAGCATGAAGGGACATATGAATCTTTAGCACATGTGGCATGTAAATATCTTGCAACACTGGCTACAACTGTGCCATGCAAATGCCTGTTCTCATGTTCAGGGGACACTGTAAACAAGAAGTGAGCAGCATTATCTCCTGCAAATTGTCACCAAACTTGTATGTCTGAGCAATTGGCTGAAATAGGACTGAGTGGTCTTGTAGGCTCTAAAGTTTTACATTGTTTTATTTTTAATGCAGTTTTTTTTGTACATAATTCTACATTTGTAAGTTCATCATGAGACTGCACTACAGTACTTCCAATAGGGGAATTGAAAAATACTATTTCTTTTGTTTTTTACAGTGCAAATATTTGTAATAAAAAATAAATATAAAAAGTGAGCACTGTACACTTTGTATTCTGTGTTGTAAATGAAATCAATATATTTGAAAATGTAGAAAACATCCATAAATATTTTAATAAATGGTACAGTATTCTATTATTAACAGCGCGATTAATCACATGATTAATTTTTTAATCACTCGACAGCCCTAGTAATTAAGATTATAACTAACTGCTATTGTGGGCCAATTTAGCAACTTCTCACAGTCACATGGTAATTTGGCCAAGCTTTAGGTGCTTCAATGATTTTCTTTAGGATCCTCTGTGGTAGATCTCCACACTTTCTTTGTGCTACAGCACAGGTCACCATTAGTTGTTCTACAGTCAGACACGGTGTCATAATAGCCAGTATAGCATTGTATGGCTTGGTAGGTACATGGAACTCATGGGACATATCTCTATTTTTTAAGCAATGGGCTTTCTAATCAGATTATATGACACAAGACTGATATCCAGAATTGGGGAATTGTTTACTTGGGCTTTGTAACTTTTCACATCTGGACAATTTAACAGCTAGGAGACCATGTTTCCTCTACTCATGCTTTGAATTCTCATGCCAGACTTGTCCCAGAGATATGAGTACATATAATAAGAGGGCATAAGGGCTTCCTATTGCCAAAATGAACCTTTTGCTATTCAGATTCACACATTCAAAATGGCGAGAAGAGATGGTGACTTACGAGAGGGGAGTGGATTATAAAAAGATCTACACATGACAGAGGCTAGTCACATTGTATCATACATCACTTATAGGTCCTCAGATACCATTGTGATGGGTGTGATATAGGACTGTGAATTAGCTAGATAGAATAGAATAGAAAAACTTTACCAGTACAGTTGCCTCAGAATACAAAACGTATAACCAAGAGGGTTTTGAAACAAGAATTTGAATTTGCAACAAGACCTTTCTTCCCAAAGCAAATCTGATTCAGAGACTAAATATTTCAAGGTTAAGGTAACCCTCAACAACAAGTGTTTGCTGATCCATGATGCATGTTACTAAAACACTAAATCACATTTGGGACAACTCATTTACTTTTTTTAAACCATGAAATCAAGTGAGTTAATCACATTAGTGATGCCTGACCATTCCATTTCATTTCCAGCACTGTCTGTCAAGCTGATGAACTGTCTTGTATTTCTGTGACACCAACCTAGGCTTTTGCAGTCCATTTGTGACTTATGAACATATTTCCCCTTATTTCCCATAAATCTTTCCAAGTTTTATTCTCCTGCTCGCTCTAAGCACCTAAATCAGGGGTCGGCAACCTTTCAGAAGTGGTGTGCTGAGTCTTCATTTATTCACTGTAATTTAAGGTTTTGCGTGCCAGTAATACATTTTAACATTTTTAGACGGTCTCTTTCTATAAGTGTATAATATATAACTAAACTACTATTGTATGTAAAGTAAATAAGGTTTTTACAATGTTTAAGAAGCTTCATTTAAAATTAAATTAAAATGCAGAGCCCTCCAAACCAGTGACCAGGACCTGGGCAGTGTGAGTGCCACTGAAAATCAGCTCACGTGCCGCCTTCGGCACACTTGCCATAGGTTGCCTACCCCGACCTAAATCTACATGCAGGGTTGAATAGTGCAATGAATTTTGGTGATTGAAAAGATCAACTGTGCGGGCCATTTCTGTGCAAAAATAATATGAATTGGCAGAACAAGTCCTACCTTACTTTTAGAGGATCAGGCCTTTAGTGATGCCAGGTTTAATAAGTGTCAGAGACTTTTTTCCAGGTTGTGTTACAAACACTGAACATATTGTGTTGTATCTGTGCCAAAAATATTGTTAAGCCTGCTCAATATAGACAATGTGGTAACATTGTGTAACAGGGTCATCTGCCTCCTACACACCCTCTCATGGTCAGAGTTGATTCTGCAGCTTCCTGCCTCAGTTTCCACTTTGGGTTCCTCAATAAACTCACAAAAATGCTTCCACAATTCCAATAACATCTCTTTTTAGGGGCCAGTTTAGTAACATACATTTCAAAAAATAAACACAAAAAGCCTTCCACCCCAGCCTTAAGATCAGCACAGCACCTTCTCCCTGAGGTACTGCCTCCTAGTGTTCTCTGAGCCTCTAGAGAAGAGAACGTGACCTGGCTTGGCCTGGCCTGTCTCATTTGCCTTCTCCCCAAAAGGGAAACAAAACCTCCAGCTAGGGCTTTCCATCGAGCCATGACATCCTCTAGCAGAGACCACTGCAGGAGATTCTCTCATCCTGCAGCTTCACTCTGCAGTCCTAACTTTGAACATCCTTAGGCCTCTGTTTTTATGCCCCCAGAGGCCTGGTTTAGTCACATGGCCATCTATCCTGTGACTTAATTCACTCTCTTTGCCTGGGGAAGCAAATCAGCTGAGTCACAGGTGGGCTGAGACCGATATCCCTTTAAAATGGCCAGCCAACTTTTGACACATTGTTTTTGATATGCTTAAGTATCTCTGTAAATTCTTTTCAGATTTCTCTTTAGTTCAGATTCACACTTCATTTGGTTCTGAGCTGAACTGGGGCTAGCTGACCTGACCTGGTGAGTAATCCCAAAATACTTCTTAGCAGAAGGAGCTCACACTTTGCTAGGATGTCCTTATATGAGTAGCCTTCAAAAGGTGATGTAGGACATGGAGGAGGAGAATTTATCTGATTTATTATGGTAGTGACTAGGGGCCAACCAAGAACAGGGCCACATTGTGTTGGCACTGTACGAAGACTGAATAGGAGACAATTCCTGCCCCCAAAAGCATATAGTCTAAATAGACAAGGCAGACACACACTAGGGGAAAGAGATAGTGAGATGGGCTGCAAACAACATGCTACTGCTGCAATATTTCTTTAATATTGGGGTTTTGTTAGAAGGGGGTTATTTCAACAAATGAAGGGAGAGGGGACAAGAAATGGAAGGGAATAAAGAGGACATGGCAAGGGGAAGAAGGAGTGAAAGGAGGTAGAGGAGAGGGACCATGGAAGGAAGGTGGACTGAGGCTGAGGTGAAGAGACTCTGAGGTGCGGGAAGAGGTTGGAGTGAATGGCCAATCAGCACAGGGGAACATCTAGAGTGAAAATTGTGGATAGGAGTTTTATGACATCATCGGTTTCCCAGAGTCTCTGCTGGGACAGTTCCTGTGCCACCTTCTGCTCCTGAAGAGTTTCTCTGGCTCCTGGTGCTGTCTCCACCATAGAATTTCTTCCCCAAGCCCACACGGCTGAGGGGCAGGGTGTGTATGCATGGGTTCTACTGCCTCCAAAGGGCTGGCGGGGTCTTCCATGGAGAGTTCTGGGTCCACAAGGAACTTGTGGGGATGGGTGGTCATGGCTGGGCCCCATCTTCCTTTCCTTCCCTACAAGGTTGCAAACCTGCTTGAGCAGCTTCTGTTGGCTCCAGTTTCTTTGGGCCGTGGACTTGGCTTTTCTCTAGATGATGCAATCTCTTCATTCTATCTCTCTATCTATCAGAAATGGCAATATTCTTGGAAGAGCTGGGAATAATAACAACACCTCTGTTATGTCGTGGGCAGCTTCAATGAAGATCTACCCCAGGTCGGGGAAGTATTTTCAGTCACAGAGGGAATAAGGTATCTGACTACAGTAGGAGTGAAAGCAGCAAAGAATCCTGTGGCACCTTATAGACTAACAGACGTTTTGCAGCATGAGCTTTCGTGGGTGAATACCCACTTCTTCAGATGCAAGTAGGAGTGAGTAAATGACTTGACAACGCTTCAGGGTGTATAGGCTAGGCAAGGAAAGAAAGCAAAAGAGAAAGCTGTTGGGATTGTTGAATTATTATGAATTATTGTGATTGATATGAATGAATGTGGTGAACATGAGTTTAGTATGGTGTGATATGTCTGAATTTGCTGAAGTATTCTGGGAGCAGGATTCTCTTGGCATCAGACAGTTGGTATGGAAATTTACTGAGAGTGATTAGAGTCTCTATCTGCGTGTGTGTTTCAACATGGAACTTTGGAATAGATCAGCCAATGGCCAGCTCACCAAGTAAAGAAAACGCAAAAACATGGGATCAGTGAGCTTAACACAGGCTGACCCGGGTCAAAATGACCCTTTTGGATGGCATCGTGCTAAGAGCTCAAGCGAATGATTGATGAGAGGGTAAACGTCAACTAATCTTCGGTCTCTGCCTGTTTTGCAGTCCCTTTTAAAATATTAATTAGAAAAACCAGTAATGGAACACCCACAGGGCAAATTTCTGGGACATGTGACTCCTCTGCGAACAAGAGGTATAAATGCTAAGCAGAGTTAGTCAGTTAATTCCCCAATTAACGTCTGAAGAGGTCCATGGCACTGTAAGACAGAAGGTCTCAGGGTAGCCAAAACCCTGCTACAAGGGACTTTTGAACCATAGGGCCTCGGGATAACCAAGACCCTGCTTTGGGGGACATTTGACAGACCAAGTGCTTGAGAAGAAAAGAGAAGAGAAGAAAAAAAGTTCCCATGTAGGACTCGTAGCTATACCTGCTTTGTTTGCCAATCAGGATACTGTGTAAGGCCAACATAGTTACTGAGGGTTTATGCTTGGGGAATTGGGGCTTATTAGGGAGACATATTATAGAATCACATAAGCAGTAAGAGGTTATTTCTCAAATAAACTGCTGTGCACTGAGCAAACTGAATCCAAATTTTCACTGGTACCGGTAACAATATGCCCAGCTGTGGGCTAGTACAGATCAGTTTCAACAAAAGCGAGATATTGGTTACATTTCAGGAGCTTATTTGTAAGAAGGATCTAGTTTAATTATATTTACTGCTTGCTTATAGCAGTGGAAATGTAGTATGGAGTTAGTACTAATTTAGGACCTGGTCCCGTGCCCACTGAAGTCATTTGAAAGATTCCCATTAATTTTAATGGATGTTGGATCAGGATCTCAACCAGTAGCAATTTGAGTGCATTTGTTCCCAGGCATAGACATTAAGTTCTAATGTGGGAAGAACAACAGACACAACACAAACCTCCAGAAACATTCAGCTGAGCCTTTATGTTCCATCCCTTATTCCACAAGGAGTCGATCATCTGGTGAAATTCTGCCTTTCTTAATTAATAAAAAATATAAAAAATATGGAAACATTGTGTGACCTATGTTTCCCAGTTGATTCAAACAGGCACATTTAAACCAGCTTTGCTCTTACAAAACTCACACCATCTACAGAAAACATCCTTCACAAAGTATTTGTTGAAATACTAGTTCAGTCCTAGTGTGTTGTCCATTCTGGAATTATCTTATTTGTTAAAACTTCTGAAAGATGTTGATAAACATGATAGGCCATGATAGTATTGTATTCTTATTTTAGGAAGGCAGCAGCATTAAGCCTAGATAAATTATACTCTTCTTGGGAAACTGAGCTGTGTACTACTTTAACTGTATCCCAGTGGAAAAAAAATATTGGCTATAAAATTAAATAATCCTGAGCTGACCTATGGTCCTGATTTATTCAACAGAAGATCTTTCTTAGGACGTGCTGGATTCAGATTAATCATTACCTTTCTTTGTCTATTATTAAAAAGTTGTATTTTACATATAACGTCTGATAGTGACCCAATGAGTCATTCTCATTTTCTGAAGTCTATCTCTTGCCTTTTGTTTTTCTCTCACCCTCTTTTTTCTTTGCTAAAGATTGCACACAATTGTCCCTTTGCTGAGCAGTAGTAGAATTCAGGGCCTTATGAGTCAGTTCCTGTTTGGAGCAGAAATCAGGGATAGGGAATCAGGGATTTTCTCAGTGTAACTTGTTTGTTTATAAAGGGTACACAAGCTCTGTTTCCTTAAAAAAAGGTAGTTACTGTACGGCACATTTGCCCAGTCCCCAGGCAGGTCTCACTCCAGAGTCTCACACGTCTCACTGCTTCATGAACATGCTCAGAGTTCCCCTCTCACTGGTCTATGAGAGAGGACAAGGTTTGTCCCATTCATGGAATAAGGCATGGAACCTGGACCATAACCCAAAGGTCCACCAGGATTCACAGCAGGCTAAGGTCACCCTCACAGAGGCTCTTAGCTGGTTCTGTGTCCAGCCACTCTTATGCCCACCCCCTGGTAGTGAGCTCCAAGGGATCCACAGATGGATGTTCAGAGATCCATGGGAAAATCCCACTATGATAGGATGACAAAGGCACCCCCTAGCCAGACCCTAAATTGTTTATGCAGCAGCAAATTAAACCTGACCTCCTAGAGGGATCAGGGGAACTAATCAAATAGTGCCTGTGAGACAGCAGGGGGGAAACAGCTAGGTGGGAGATGAAGCCCTGGCTACAGGTCTATAGGAGTGTGGAGACTTGATTGTAGTTGCTGCCTTTATTTTGTTAGTGCTATTTAGTGCTTTAGTTTGTTCTGTTTGAACTCTTTATATGTTCCCATAAAGATGTTCCTGGAGAAAAGGGACCACAACTGACCGATGTCTGTCTGACTGTTTTACTTTTTGGCCTGGGAAATCAGTGCAGCAGCCCATGCATGGTGCAGAAAGTGGGCAAGCTGATTTGGCGTGAGTCTGAGAACCGGCTCTGCCAGGATGAAAAAGGAATCCCTTTTGAAATGATCTGGAGAGCAGCAGCAGTTCCAGTTCCAACAATTTATGGAGCAACAAAAGCAGATCTTCCTCTGCCTAGTGAACAGGAGTCTGAGAAACAAAGGTGGGCGAGGTGTCTCTTGTGACCCAAGATGGGACTAGAAGATGATTCAGAGACATATGGAAAAAGCTGAAGTACTCAATGGTCCTTTTGCCTCAGTCTTCACAAACAAGGTCAGCTCCCAGACTGCTGCACTGGGCAGCACAGTATGGGGAGGAAGTGAGCATCTCTCAGTGGTGAAAGAACAGGTTAAGGACTATTTGGAAAAGCTGGACATGCACAAGTCCATGGGTCCGTATCTAATGCATCCGAAGGTGCTAAGGCTGATGTGATTACAGAGCCATTGGCCATTATCTTTGAAAACTCATGGCTATCCTCAGCACCCTCAGCAAGTTTGCAGATGACACTAAGCTGTGGGGAGACAGAGAGATGCTGGAGGGAAGGGATAGGGTGCAGAATGACCTAGACAAATTAGAGGATTGGGCCAAAAGAAATCTGATGAGGTTCAACAAGGACAAGTGCAGAGTCCTGCACTTAGGATGGAAGAATCCCATGCACTGATGCAGGCTAGGGACTGACTGACTAAGAAGCAGTTCTGCAGAAAAGGACTTGGGGATTACAGTGAACAAGAAGCTGGATATGAGTCAGCAGTGTGCCCTTTTTGCCAAGAAGGCTAACGGCATATTGGGCTGCATTAGTAGAAGCATTGCCAGCAGATCGAGGGAAGTGATTATTCCCCTCTATTTGGCACTGGTGAGGCCACATCTGGAGTACTGCATCTAGTCTTGGGCCCCCCCACTACAGAAAGGATGTTTACAAATTGGGGAGAGTCCAGCGGAGGGCAACAAAAATGATTAGAGGACTGGGGCACATGACTTACAAGGAGAGGCTGAGGGAACTGGGCTTATTTAGTCTGCAGAAGAGAAGAGTGAGGGGATATTTGATAGCCGCCTTCAACTACCTGAAGGGGGGTTCCAAAGAGGATGGAGCTAAGCTAAGTGGTGGCAGATGACAGAACAAGAAGCAATGGTCTCAAGTTGTAGTGGGGGAGGTCTAGGTTGGATATTTGGAAACACTATTTAACTAGGAGGGTGGTGAAGCACTGGAATGGGTTACCTAGGGAGATGGTGGAATCTCCATCCGTAGAAGTTTTTAAGGCCTGGCTTGACAAAGCCCTGGCTGGGATGATTTAGTTGGGGTTGGTCCTGCTTTGAGCAGAGGGTTGGACTGGATGACCTCCTGAGGTCTCTTCCAACCCTAATCTTCTATGATTCATATCTGGATACATTTAAATAGGTCACCTTGGTGTGCCAGTGGCCCTGGGAGTAAAGACCACTCTGGCTGTCTCCCTGTCTGATCAGGAGGCTCAGGCAGCATATAGGGCATGTAAGAGGGGGCTAGAGTAGGCCAGAGAGACTGCACAGGCCGGCATCCAATCAGGAAATGGCTTACTGAGAGCCAATGAGAGCTGAGATTGGAGAGAGTCAACCAGGGCTCAGCCTATACCTTTAAGACAGTTTGACAAGAAGCTGTGAGGATACTTAACATGGCGGAAATGTACATGGCCAAACCAGACAGTCTCTACACAAAAGAATAAATGGACACAAATCTGACATCAGGAATCATAACATTCAAAAACCTGTAGGAGAACACTTCAACCTCTCTGACCATTCAGTAACAGACTTAAAGGTGGCGATTTTGCAACAGAAAAGCTTCAAAAACAGACTCCAACGAGAAACGGCTGAACTTGAATTGATATGCAAACTAGATACTATCAATTTAGGCTCAAATAGAGACTGGGAATGGCTGAGCCATTACACACATTGACTCTATTTCCCCCATGTTAAGTATCCTCACAGCTTCTTGTCAAACTGTCTTAAATGGGCCATCTTGATGATCACTACAAAAGTTTTTTTTTCTCCTGCTGACAACAGTTCATCTTAACTAATTAGCCTCTTAGAGTTGATTGGGCAACTCCCACCTTTTCATGTTCTTTGTATGTATATATATCTCCTCACTATATGTTCCATTCTATGCGTCCAATGAACTGGGCTGTAGCCCACGAAAGCTTATGCTCAAATAAATTTGTTAGTCTCTAAGGTGCCACAAGGACTCCTGTTCTTTTTACAGATACAGACTAACACGGCTGCTACTCTGAAACCAGTTTGAGAAAAAAAAACTTACTAAAGCATCTCTAAGGGTGAGATTATCTGCATTCAGTTTAATTAGACATAGATTTGTGCATTTTATTTTATTTTGCTTGGTAACTTACTTTGTTCTGTCTGTTACTACTTGGAACCACTTAAATCCTACTTTCTGTATTTAATAATATCACTTTTTACTTAGAGTATGTATTAATACCTGGGGAAGCAAACAACTGTGCATATCTCTCTCTATCAGTGTTATAGAGGGCAAACAATTTATGAGTTTACCCTGCATAAGCTTTATACAGGGTAAAACAGATTTATTTGGGTTTAAACCCCATTAAAAGTTGGGCATCTAAGTGCTAAAAGCAAGCACACTTCTGTTAGCTGCTTTCAGGTAAACCTACTGCTTTGGGGCAAGTAATTCAGACCCTGGGTCTGTGCTAAAGCTGACAAAAGTTTCTGGCTCAGCAAAATAGGGTGCTGAAGTCCTGAACTAGCAAAAAAAAACAACACAGGGGCAAAGGTAATCTTGGCGTGTCAGTTGGCAGCTCCCAGAGGGGGTTTCTGTAATCCAACCTGTCACACATACCTTTTAGGGAAAAAAAATCTAATTTTGATTTTAAAGCTATCAGTATAGTGGAGAATCCACCACTAACTGTATTCACAAATAATTATTCAAGGAAAAATTGCCAAAATTCTCAGCTAATATTATTCACAGTGGATTACTGGCCACCTCTAGTATGCAGCTTTCTGACAACTTTGAAGTTCTTAGTTGTTCATAGATTTCTTGCACTTACTACGGTAAATAATCATTTTTTTCTAACGACAATTCAATTTCCTTAGTGCTCATATCTGTCATCTGTTAAACTGATGTATCACTCCATATAAAGAGAGAGTATAAAACTGGGTTGCAATAATCCTAAACCTGACTTTGAAAGGATTCATTGTGTGTGGCTTTTCAGTCATGTAACTTCTCAGTGAAAAGGGGATAATGATACTTACCTATGTCACAGGGGCTTTTGTGAGTATTAGTTAATGTTTGCAAAGTACTTTGAAGATAAGTAAGTAGTAAGTATTATTACTAAGAATAAATCAACCAGGGATTTCTTGATTGAGGAGATGTCCTTTTATTTTATCCATCTGTTCAGAAATGCTGAGATTGCCTTTTAAAATTTATTTTAGGATCCTGCACATTGTTAGAGAAGTTCTCATTGTCTGAGCTCATTCACGCAGCAGGTGGTTGAGCATATTGAGTGTTGTCCAAGCAAATAGTTTGTCTGACAGTGTTTCAGCCCACTCCTATGGATGAACAAGTGGGTTGTTTTCCCTTCAGCTGCTTGATATTTTTAGGTAAGTTTCTGAGTCAAGAAGAGTCTGTTCAGAGAATGTAAAAATGCTGGAACAGTGAAGTGTTTAGGAGATCCTAACAGCCTTGAGAAGGAAATGAAAAAAAGCCAGTGTTCTATGGCACTGCATTTGCTTAGTTTCATAGATTGTAGGGCTGAAAGGGACCTCAAGAGGTCATCGAGTCCAGTCCCCTGCCCTCATGGCAGGACCAAATACTGTCTAGACCATCACGGATAGACATTTATCTAACCTACTCTTAAATATCTCCACAGATAGAGATTCCACAACCTCCCTAGGCAATTTATTCAAGTGTTTAACTACCCTGACAGTTAGGAACTTTTTCCTAATGTCCAACCTAAACCTCCCTTGCTGCAGTTTAAGCCCATTGCTTCGTGTTCTATCCTTAGAGGCTAAGATGAACAAGTTATCTCCCTCCTCCTTAAGAGACCCTTTTAGATACATGAAAACTGCTATCATGTCCCCTCTCAGTCTTCTCTTTTCCAAACTAAACAAACCCAATTCTTTCAGCCTTCCTTCATAGGTCATGTTCTCTAGACCTTTAATCATTCTTGTTGCTCTTCTCTGGACCCTCTTCAATTTCTCCACATCTTTCTTGAAATGCAGTGCCCAGAACTGGATGCAATATTCCAGTTGAGGCCTAACCAGCGCAAAGTAGAGCGGAAGAATGACTTCTCGTGTCTTGCTCACAACACACCTGTTAATGCATCCCAGAATCATGTTTGCAACAGCATCACACTGACTCATATTTAGCTTGTGGTCCACTATAACCCCTAGATCCCTTTCTGCCATATTCCTTCCTAGACAGTCTCTTCCCATTCTGTATGTGTGTAATTGATTGTTCCTTCCTAAGTGGAGTACTTTGCATTTGTCTTTATTAAACTTCATCCTGTTTACCTCAGACCATTTCTCCAATTTGTCCAGATCATTTTGAATTATGACCCTATCCTCCAAAGCAGTTGCAATCCCTCCCAGTTTGGTATCATCTACAAACTTAATAAGCGTACTTTCTATGCCAATATATGTCGTTGATGAAGATATTGAACAGAGACGGTCCCAAAACAGACCCCTGTGGAACCCCACAGCATGACATCTTCACCAGCATTGTTATATGGCTATGGTTCAATCTGGAATTTGCAGATATGTTAAGGAAGGGGAATGTGACGGGATTCCCAGGGTACAACCTAGAACTTGGATATCACTGTCCCCTTAACTTTCCAGCCTGGGCGGTATCACACAATGCTTTGCTAGTGACAAGCAGCAGATCCCTCTGGGCACTGTAATTGCTCAGTACAACAGCATGTGAAGCCCCACACCCATCTAAATTGCATGAATGCTCCACTCACGAATCACACAGAGAAAGGCACCAGCAAATCTCTCAAGCCCCCAACCTTGGAATATACCATCTTGCCCTGTCAGAAGCCTGATCCGTATAAGTTTATTATCCGCCCCTCCCTTGACGTGGAGAGGACACAGACTAGCCTTTGTAAACTGAGCTGAGATTTCCCAACCAAAACACTGTTTTAGGTAAAATATAAAATAGATTTATTAACTATAGAAAGGTAGATTTTAAGGGATTATAAATGGTAGGCACAAAAGGTCAGAGATAGTTACTGAAAAAAAATAAAAGGTAAGCGCAAAGTCTAAATCTTAAACCTTATTAGACAGTATTTGGATCAAGCAGTTTTTCTCACTCCCCTTTAAGCCTCGTACCAGTCTCCTCAGTTCAAGTGTTTCTTTCCAGTGTTCTTGTTGCTTCTAGCATGAGTGGGGGAGGAGAAAGTCAAAGGCATAATGCCACTGTCCCCTCTTTTATATCCTGAATCCATGTGCCTGGTGGACACTAGCCCAGACATGTCCTGGTTGGCTTTGCTGAGTCACAAGTTTGAACAATCCCATTGTGTGGTGCCTCTCTTACAGCCCTGTAAATCCCTTGTTTACAATTCCCCTGCTGATTAATGGCCATGTAGCACGCTCCTGGGAGTGGATCACCTCCTTTGTGTTCACTGGAGAACTGGTAGTAGATAACTCTCAAAGTTACAACATATTTAAATTATAATCATGCAGCAACATCTCATAACTTCATACACACTGAAGAAATACATATTTTGACAGAACAATCAGTTTCAGCAGATTATGACCTTTCATATGATATCTTATATGGCATGCTTTGTATGACATATCATAATTATATGACAGTGGTTACTATGGGGATTCCAGGGTCCTGCTTTGAGGTACAGAACTCACAGGGAATAATCCAAAATACCAACACTGTATTCAAACAGGAAGGACATACATAGAAAAACATTATTTCAAAATGAGGTAGTGACTCGGATACAAGTTTGCACTGTGATATTACAGTGTATTTAATAAAAATGCATCACATCTCAGAAAATGAAAGTGAAGGTCCCTCAGAAATGAAGAATCTAATAAGTCTTGTCAGTTTCTTTAGCTCTATATATTTCCCAGGAAGACATTTCTTCCTGGGTCAGATCTTCAGTTCATGTAAATCAGCATAGCTCCATCAACTTGGGATAAGGAGGACTAAGTTTACAATAGTAGGATTTTGTAGTTATTCAGCAAAGGCCAACACAGTGCATAGTGAAACAATTTCTTTTCCAGTATAAATAAAACTGTCATTAAATAACAATGTATTTGATTACTCGTTTATTGGAAATGAGTTTCATTTAGATTTGAGCATGCTCAGTACCTCACAGTTGTTGATCACTACACCTCCAAGGAACTGAGGGTATCTTGCAGGATCAAGCCATACATATCTATTACATGCTCAGGAACTAACAGCGAGGTGGGATTTAATTCTGATTCAACACGTAGTTTACTACTACACACAAGAAGGAAGAAATGACCCCTAGATCACAACTAAATTTGTACACACATACTGCAATGCATATGAATTATACATGAGCCACATCCTTTTTACCTTATGCATGATAAGTTCCATTACCTTCAGTAGGAACTACTCCCCTCAGCAAGATGAATGTAACATGGCTATTTGTATAATATTTTAATCCTTTGGGGAAATGAGGGTCAGATGATAAAAGGGATTGGTGATCAGATTTCTCCAATCAATCTCACAGCAAGTTGCTCACAATTGTAGGTAAAATCAATGTACACTAAAATGTGAATAGAAGAGTGCTGCGAAAATTACTGAACTTAAAGGTAAAAGTGCATGTGAAAAGAGCTGTATTTTTGTCTGAGGCCTGGTCTACATTACCACAGTAAATCGATCTAAGCTACGCTACTTCAGTTATGTGAATAACATAACTGAAGTCGACGTAGCTAGATCCACATAGTACAATGTCTACCCTGTGCTGTGTCGAAGGAAGATGCTGTCCTGCCAACTTACCTTCTCAGGGAGGTGGAGCACAGAAATCGATGGGAAAGTGCTCTCCTATTGATTTAGCACGCCTTCACCAGACCTCCTAAATTGATGCTTCGATTGCAGCAGTGCTGATTTTGCTCCATAGTGAAGCTGTGCACTGAGAATCACACTGTATTTAATCCAAAGTAAAATAGTGAATTTCCACCTGCTGACACAGCTCTGTATAATATTTTCATGTGAAAATTCTAGCCGCATGGGAAAATCTAGATTTTTTTCCTTATTTGCCCAGGCTGGAAATTCACCTTGGAAACAGCTTGTCAAAAATGAATTTTCTGCATGCAAAAACCGCCATGTACAACCATTAACCTCAAGGTTTTGCTTTTTTTTTTTCATTCTCATTTCTTTTTGGATTTTTGAAGAGATGGGTTTTATTCTTTTTTGTGGCTCTGTACTAGATTATAAAGGTTTTGTGGCAGGGACTGTCTCCTACTATGTTTGTACAGTGCCTAGCACCAAGGTTAAATTAAGGCAAGCTGGGGGACTAGACATAACACATATAGGGCATCCTGGTGTCATGACCCTGTGATGGGACCCTACCCCTTGGGAAGGCAGCAGGTTTTAGAGTTAAGACTGAATAGAGCATTTTGCACCTCTTGGTGCTATTGCTTCAGCCTGGCTGCAGAGCCAGAGCCAGAGCCAGAGCCAGGCAGGCATCAATTATGCTTGAGTCACATTTTGAAACTTTTCTTTGCATCCAGGAGGTATATATATATATAAAGGAAAGCTTAGATTCTGATCTCATAATGCAACTCTGGGAGCTGGGACCCGAGGCATGGGCCTTTACTGCCAATGCTGTAGTCCATCTCTGTCTAGCATAATGGGTCCCTGATCTGGGTTGGGGCTTTTAGGTGCTACTGCAATATAAATAATGAATGAGAATAGTTCATGGTGAGAAAGAGCTGATAAGTGCTTGGCAACCTTTGTGCCATTTATCTCCAAACCTCCTTCATGATATAACAATGTGGTTACTTCTCTGCAAGAATTTAAAAGAGAAGAGATTGTATAGCCCCACATCAGCCTCAGGAACGTGCAGAGCCGCAGGAGGGTCATAATTGTATTGCTGTTTCCAAAAGGAGAAGTTATGTCAACAAATATCTAATCTCTCTTTTTATCCCTATGTTCCTAGAATAGGATAAACACATTCCCCAAGATCAGTTTAGAATTAATACACTCCAGCCCTGCTGAAGCAAGATAAGTTTCAATTATTTTTCCTAATCTATTAGGTTTTGTATTTGCAAAAAGGGTATTGTGTTTGCATATTTCAGAAATACAATACAAATGCAATGATCCATTAAAGTAGAAGACTAGTAAAGCAAGTATGTGTTTGTCTGCATGAGGAAATTATACTGAGTCAGATCTCCAGAGCAGAAGGAAACATGTGGGAGAAGTGAGCATGGCCTTGAAACATTGTAAGGTGCATATTGCTCTAGAGACAAAACTCTAATACAGCATTAATTAGATGACATTTTGTGTTTATGTATAAAAAGTCATTAGGGGATCTCCTTAGCTGTGAAGCAAAATTCACAGCACTCAGGATAAGCAAGTTCCAGACTCCTTCGCCTGCTGACATTTGAATAAATAAAATGCTGTTTAACTGTGGATCTCTCATATCTGCCTGCCTCATCTGAATAAAAAGTATTAACTAATATGAACACATATCATACTGATATGTTGCCAAGGCTTTAGAATGCAAGGAGTTGCAGGACATCTTTGGGAGTAATGGCTAGATTTACCATGACATTTATGCCCCTACTTACTGGATTTTGTTTTTCCCATGTATGGCTTGAGAACACATGCTACCAACTGCTATGTTACTACATCTAACTTTGACTGTCTGGGACAACTTCCTGGGATGTCACTAAACTGGGTGAATGGGCAACAAAATGGCAGAGGAAATTCAATGTTGATAAGTACAAAGCAATGCACATTGGTAAAACATAATCTCAGCTATACATACAAAATGATGTACATAAAATTATGTAAATTAGCCGTTGCCACTAAAGAGAGATTTTGGAGTCGTCTTGGATAGTTTTCTGAAAACATCTGCTCACTGTGAAGTGGCAGTCAAAAAACCCCTAGCAGAATGTTAGGAATCATTAAAGGGATAGATAATAAAACAGAAAATATCATATGCCACTATATAAATCCATGGTATGCCCACAACTGACTATTGAGTGCAGTTCTTGTCACCCTGTTGTAAAAATCATACATTAGAATTGGAAAAGGTACAAAGAAGGACAGCAAAAATGATTAGGGGTATGGAACAGTTTCCATATGAAGAGAAGTTAAGAAGACTGGGACTGTTCAAATTGGAAAAAAGACAACTGATGAGGAATATGACAGAGGTCTATAAAATCATGAATGGTCTGGAGAAAATGAATAAGGAAGTGTTATCTACTCCTTCACAAAATGCAAGAATCAGGAGTCACATGATGAAATTAGTAGGCAGCAGGTTTAAAAGAGATAAAGGAAGTACTTCTTCACACAATGCAGTCAATGTGGAGCTCATTGCCAGGGAATGTTGTGAAGACCAAAAGTTCAAAAAACAATTAGATAAGTTCATGGCAAATTGGTTCATCCATAGCTATTAGCCAACATGGTCAAGGATGCAATTCCATGCTCCGAGAATTCCTAACCCTCCAACTGCCAGAAGCTGGGACTGGATGACAGAGGATGGATCACTTGAAATAGTTTTGTCCATTCCCTCTGAAGCATCTGGCACTGGCCACTGTCAGAAGATATAACTTTTAAACACCACATTTTCACTCATGCCTATTAGAATGCATTAAATAAACATCAAAACTGCCGTTTAGAGTGATTTAAAGGGGCCTGAAAAGGGCTTTCCTGACATCTGTTATCACTTTCAATACTCTCTGTTAATGGTTCCTCACTTAAGGATGCCTCATTAAAGGGTACACGGCAGCGTTGGCAGCTCACGGCCATATTTATTTAATACATATAGTAACATATAGAGGCTATGCTATGGTGCTGAGTAAAAGTAGTAGTAGAAAACTTAAACTTAAACTAAATTCCAATGAGGAATTTCACTGACTCCAGTCATTCCTGATTATAGTGGAGTAAATGAGAGGACAATCAGACCCCTTGATATTTGGAGTGTCTTGATTGTTGAGTGCTTTGTTTCTCAACTAGAGCATTTCGCAAGTAAGAGTGCATTTAATATCTGTGTAGATGTTTGTGCCTCATGTTCCTGCTTAATTTCTTCATATTTTCTACTGAGTAGGGAAATGATCCTGAAGTGATTTCAAAAAGGTTTTAAAAACCAATCCTTGCCCTGGCTGTACTTGTGACAGACACATTTCTGAGAAATGTGGCTGGCTGTCATGTAGACACAGGGGACGGGGGAAGCGAGTACAGAGAAGTGATTGTTTCCTTTTAATGCTTTGAAGCTCCCAGTGGCAGCATTGTACAGGCTTCCTATTTCTGTATGCACGTCTGCCTTTTTGTGAGCAGTTTGTTTTACAGGAATAGATGGCTGCTCACAGCACACTTAATTGTCTCACATTTTCAATGCATTTAACACCCAACCAGACCTTGTGTTCTCACCTTTAATATGGTACGTTATTAATGTAGAAATTATGATTCAGGAAAATGAAATTGTAGCTTGTTATTTGTATTAAGGTAACTAATGCCATCTAACAGTAAGCTTCCTGAATTCATATATTTCTTATGTCTCTCATTTTGGGGTATTGTTCCTCATCTGACAGCTAAAAAGTTATAGTTAAGAACGGCCATATTGGGTCAGACCAAAGGTCCATCTAGCTCAATATCCCGTCTCCCAACAGTGGCCAATTACAGGTGCCCCAGAGAGAATGAACAGAACAGGAAATCATCAGGTGATCCATCCCCTGTTGCCCATTCCCAGCTTCTGGCAAACAGAGACTAAGGACACCATCCCTGCCCCTCCTGGCTAATAAGCCACTGATGGACCTATCCTCCATGAACTTATCTAGTTCTTTTTAAAACCCTATTGCAGTCTTGGCCTTCACAACATCACCTGACAGGGAGTTCCACAGTTTGTGTGTTGTGTGAAAAAATATTTCTTTTTGTTTGTTTTAAACCTGATACCTATTAATTTCATTTGGTGACCCCTAATTCTTGTGTTATAAGAAGGAGTAAATAACACTCCCTTATTTACTTTCTCCACATTTCACAGTGAACAGTTTGTCACTCTGACAGACAATTATCAGACTAAGATCTTCCTCTGTCTATTCAGAGGTAGATAGATAGATTGAAATAATAAGGATAAGAAATACTCATTGGAGGGATCCATAGTGAGGAGATGATTCAGTGTATTTGTACATGCAATTTGGTGCATTTTCCTGCACTGCTGAGTTAGCATTTGAACCCTCTGTTCAACTTTATGAAACTAAACAAAGGAATATTTAGGCTGAATATCAGATAAAATTGAAGTGTAGGAAATGCTAAAGCAGTTGTGGGAAGTGGAGGAAGATTCATTTATTTAAAAGTAGACTGCATGAAACATTGGGGAATATAAAGTAGGAAGAATTGTGTATTGGCACTAGCTAACCTTCTTGGAATTCTCCATCTTTAAGCTCACTATTATATGTGCTGGTCCAAAAACTTGCATTTATGTGTATTTGAGAAATGAACAATACAGAGTGATGTTGTCGATTTGTCTGAATACAGGAAATGGAGCTACAAACTCAAGAAGTCTTATCCTGGCTTTGATTACTCTATGGCCTTCTGCAAGCCATTATCATTAGTACCTCAATATTCCCATTGGTAAACTAGGGATTGAAATACTTATCTGCATCACAAGGATGTTGTTTGGATGAATTACTTTATGTATGTAAAATATTTTAAGGAGAAGTGCTGTTTATTCTTATAGTTTGGGGATGAATCTGATCCCTGACCATGAGACAGCAAAATATTTTGAAAAAAATCACTTTCACTTTAACCATCTCAGTGTTGTTATATCCATGTTTTAGAGGGGGAAAGAGTGTTAATATTCCTTAATGAAAATGAAAATGTTTCCTTTGATTATAAAAATTCTCCTTTGAACTGGCTGACACAAAACATGTTCAGTTCATAGTGATTTCACAGACTATATTTTACCATACGTTATATGTAACTGGGATGGGCATTTTAGCCTTGAGGTAAGCATTTAAAAAGGTGCAAATTATTCATTATATAGTTATTCAGAATCACTACACAAACTTTTCACCAAAGTAGTGTACTGCTAGTCACTGGGGTTCAATTTTTGGCAAAACTGTGTCTGTTTTGTGCTGTTAAATCATTGCAAAGCAGACTAAACGTTTCCCTAAAGGGATAGCCAAAGGGAACTCCTTGGATAATGCAAAGCCAGTGGTAGCCAGCTCATTGCTACCTAGCCGGCTTTTTTTGGAATTGGGTAGATACAGGGGATATGCCAAGAGTTTGAGTGGAGCAGAGCAGAGCATATGGCCAGATTCTTGGTTGGCCCATCAGCCGCCTGTACCCTGGGTAACTCTTAGAAGCCTTGAGCATCTCAATTTGACAAGCCATCTTCATATCCTCATGTAAGCATCTCCTAAAAACTCATATCTTTCATGAGAGCTACCAAGTGATCTAATATGATTTAAAAAATCCCAAACTCTGCCTCCACATCAGGTTCCTTCTGCCTCTATTTTTCCCAATGGGATCTGCCTTCCATAAGTCTGGCTTTTTTAGATTATAGATCCTTGGGGCAGGACGTGTCACATTTTGTGTCCTGCAGCAGCACCAGGCACACTGATTAGAATTAATATATACATAATCATAATAACCTGCTCTTTACATAACTTAATACGTTAATATAATATAGTTTATACAATGAGCCTAGATTGTTGCTCCTAACCACTTGTCACTCATACTTCTGTCACAATACACACACAATATGTGCCCTTATCAGTTCTCTACAAATCTTATATACTAGCTGGGCTGTGTAAAGGTCACAGAGATAAATAGCATCCCTTTCTGAAGAGAAACTCACCCAGACTGAAGTTTTGTAAATTGAAACGGGAAAGTATCTGTAGGATCCGCCGTTAGGGGAAGGGCTCTTCGTCCTCCGGGCGACTGGGTACCAGGCCGCCTCACCACACAGGGGTGACACCACCGGCTCAGGACTCAGGCCCTCCAGCAAGGGCCGAGCAAGCAGTTCAGTCTATAAAGCCCAAGCCCTGGATCAGGGCAGGGCAACAAACACTGGTGCAGGGCTCAGGCCCTCAGGTAGGGGCTGAGCAAGCAGTTCAGTCTATAAAGCCCTGGGTCAGGGCATTGGGGCGAGGGGGAGACTGCCACCCGTGAGTGGAGTGGCAGGGGGGACGCAGGCCCGCCCACTCCACTGCATCCCAGCCCGGGGCCCTAACAGCGGCAGGCAGGCTGCTGCTGTGTCAGTGGGGATCCTGGCCGCAACACACTGACATTGGCTCTGGGTCTGCTGTCCCTGGGCCACTTCCAAACTCCCCCTCGGGGCCTACCTGGATTCTGGGGTCGTCCTCCACCGGGTCCAGGTGCATGGATTCGTCACGGCCAGGGCTGGGTGGCAGGTCCAGCAACTCCTCCGGAACGGCGGTCCAGGGTGGCTCCAGCGACTCTTCTGGGTAGTAGGTGCAGGGGAGCTCCAGCAGCTCCTCTGGGTAGCGAGCCCGGGGGAGCTCCGGCAGCTCCTCTGGGTAGTGAGCACGGGGAAGGGTAGGAGCCTCCCGGCGCCGAGCTCCCAGAGGGACGTCCGCTCGCTCTGGTCGCTGACTTCTCACTGAGCTCGGAAGGCCCGCCTTTATACTTCCGGGTCGGCGCTTGACCCTTTGCGGGGCGGGCTCAGAGCTCTTCAGCTCTGCCCAGTCCGGCCTCCGGCTGGGCCCTTCCTCCTCCAGGGCGGCTGGGTACCAGGCCGCCTCACTACAGTACCTGATAAAAATGTTGTTCAAGGTATGTTGTTTTGTGTTGTACAATTTTTTTTATCATCATTATCTTTGGTTCAGTCACTTATATTAACTCCAAACCAAAACTCAGGATTCAGTTACCCCCAGAACCAGTGACATTCAGATCTGTCAATCCCTCTGATGTTTTGACACATCTCATAGTAAAGGACCACATATTAGTTCCTTATTTTCATGCTGCACATTTATGTTTGATGCTGAGTCCAATGCTTGCTAACAAATGTTGATGAAGATTAAAATTACTATATCATATAATGAGAGTTATTAGAGGAAGAAACAGAAGAGAAAGGACTATGAAAAAAATCCTAAACTATTAATCATTCTTTTTCCTGAAGTATAACTGAAGCACTTATATCTCATAACAGATATAATTAAAGTCTGCAAACCACAATAGTCTGGATTGGTAGGTGTCTACAATTGCTAAGAACCAAATTCAAAAATAGTTTAATTTCTCCTATATATTCAGCTTTCGCTAAGTAAAGAGAACATGGGTGAAAAAGGGTATTGGTGAAAAGAAATATACAGGAGTTGAAACACCCATTATTTGCTTCTACTGATTGGTTGTTTGACCTTCAAATTACGTAGATAGTTTGACAGGTGTTTGATATCCAGATCTATTACCAGGTAAAGGTTGTGTGTGTTGTGGAAAAAGGCACTGGGAAAACATTTTGTAAAAATACAGTTTTTAGATATTTGATCAAATGTTGACAGTTAAAAATAGGAAGAAACAAATGAGAAAAGAACAACAGACAAAAAAACAAATATTTGAATATACAATATGGGCTTGATTTTACAGCTTAGCCTTATTTGGACCTCTTTTTTCCTTCACCAATTTTGTAAGCACAAATAATTGTGCAGACAATTTGTCATTTAGAGTTATAGGGATGGATTCACCACTGTGTTACTCCAGTTGTGTGGCATTACACCAGCATAAGACAGCAATGCAGTGAGGATGCTGGGTATAATCACGTACTTTAAATATAAATGGCATAAGTTGCATCAGCTATAATTATGGGTGTGCAACTGTGTCCTCAATCTGTGCTTGTAAATTGCGTGGACAGGAAGGCCAGTGTTTAAATATCTGGCCATATATTGCATATCCACATTATACACATCCACATAGCTGTGCGATCATCTGAATGTTCAAATGCAAGAAGTAAAATGACAGGCATTGGAATTTTGGTCAAGTGGCTGCAACTTTAATATAACCTTTAATCAAACAACATAACTCCTAAAGGCAACGTTTCCCAGTCCCATTATCAGACTGGAAGACAATCACCACCCCATCTTATCACTGGTCTTTTCCCCAATTCAGTGCTACAATCCCAATCATCCTGACATAGCCAGACCACTTAAACCCACAGCTGTAACTGGGGCACAATATTCCAAGGACTGTAGTAGCATGAAGAATATTGTATGACCTCAACCCAATTCCAGTGGGGTCATGAGACCTAACTTCCATCTCTAATAATTCTAGCCCTGCCAAGTGGAATCTAGGTATATGCTGCTGCCAGGATTAGCTATCCAAAGGTGTGATCCTGTAAAATAAACCATAAATTATATGAACTTGTGCTGATTCAGCAACTAAATTTTATATTAACAATGTAAGCTTCTAAATTCATTTTTACCCATATAAACCAATGACTACAAAACACCACATGATGCATAACCCCACACCAAGGTTATTAACAAACCCATGCAACCAATCAACAGCGGGGAAAGGGACTGTGTCAGGCTGTGCCTGTGCTGTAGCACCCCCTGCTGACCTAGTGTGGCATTCACTGCCTCAACTTCTCTTTTCTCAAAGCAGAACTCTGCACAGTACAAAAGGATATCAGATAAATTTCCCCTGCTGGGGTGGGGGGTCTACTTTATTAAATCAAAATAACCTTGAAATAAAGTCTTTCTCCCATTGGGCTTGGGGTCATACAGTCCTCTTCTTTGGGGCCTGTAGTCTCCAGGAGCCCCCATCCCTTAGGAGAGCTTTTCTCTGTGACCATCTTCCTGCAAGAGATCCCTGATGGCCTTTTATCAGTATCAGGTGATCATCATTCAATTAACTGAATACATGGGTTTATTCCCCTTAAATTAGCTCCTCATGGGCCTGGACTCCCCTTATAGGGACAACAATGCCATGACAGGGGGGATAAGATGTTTGCAATGACAAGGGTGCAGCAGGAAGAAGCCTGCTTCTCCTTTGTACTGCGCACTTGCCAATGAGGACATTCTTAGAATTCTTGGGATTGACCACTAGCAACGCCCCCGCCCCCGCCCCACAAAGGAGGTCTATCATGATGCCACCCCTGGTATGTCGTCCGCCCTTCTAGTTTCTACCCAGTAATCAGACACCAGCTCAAATGGTCAGGTCAGTGGCCCCTTATGCGTCTCTGGCCACTTCAGCTGCTTCCTATTCACCATCTTCAGTGGGGCCATTTCTAATATTTCAAATCTCGGAGCAACTTCAAACAGTGACCACTTGAGGACATAGGTCTCCAGAAACTGTGCTGTCCGGTAGCACTAACACAACATATTGGGGACATAGACCACAGTTACTACATAAACAAGACTGTACTGACAGCTTAATTCTAAATACATTTCTCCATAATAGTTCACTAAATACTGGATTCAGCTACCTAAAGAATCCATGTGGCAGAAATATTGGTATATTTGAATGAGGTAAAATAGTTTAATTGAAATGGTTACTTTTACACATTACAGTTTCCTCAGTACTGTTGTTAGAAAGGAAGCCAAGTGTTTTATAATTCTTTCCATTGTTTTTGAGGCCATTTTAGGAACCTATATTTGGATGGTTATTTCTGTCTGATACATACCTAGGCTACACATAAAATGAGAAAAGGAGGAAGATGAATGCTTGTCTCTTGCATTGTGTTTACAAGAAAATCCTTCCATTGATTTATATCTGCACCTGGCAAAAGTATAGTTTTAAATCTGTCTTTGAAAACACAGATCAACCATGTTGCCAATGCATTTTCTGGAGAGCTTAAGAGTTATGCCTTCTGCCAATGTTACCAAATCAAATCAATGTATCCTTTGCTGTCAACAATCAGTTTGCATTTGTTCAATCAAGAAGCACAGATGTTCAATATTAGGGCAGCACCTGGCTTAAAAGATACAGAATCAGACCTGATTTCTTATGTAATCATTTCAAATGGGGAGAGGATGGTAACCAAATAAGCTACCAAATTCCAATAAAAGAACATCTGCTTTGTCTGTATTGTGTTAATATCATAATAGCCTTTGGGCCAGATAATTAGGATCATGTGACATTACCTAATTGAAGGTACAAATAGGGCAGTTAGAGGTATGATGGGTCCACTCATGAAGTAAGATACAATTCAGTACGTGTAAGATTGATAGAATCAGGTCCAAAGTGAATGGCAGCAGGTTCAGATGAGAGTAATTGCATCTCCAACTAACTACCTGGTCTGTACCTGCAATCAAGTAAAGAAAGGTGCAACTACTCAATTACAGGTGATACCTGCATTAGCCAAAGGGTGCCCACCATTGTGAACATTTGCAGTTGCATTGGATAGTCGCATGCAGTGATGTCTCCTAAGATAATCTATGCTGCACATTCTTTTTGGAGGCATGTAGAGTACCTATGCTACATGCTGCCCCAGCACAGGTATAAATACCATTGTAGAGGGTGAGGCACTGCTTAGTAGAGTAGAGAAGAGACATGCCCACTCTCCCAAGCAATGCCTCCCTCACCTACATCGCTCTTTTTACCAGTGTAGTGTCCTGTGCCTCCCTGGTGCCGGAATCTTTCCCCACCACAGGGAGCTGCTGGAGCCTTTACCCCACACCAGGGTCTTTCGCTGACATGTGCAGCTCTATGCCGCAGCGTGGATGCAGCCTGCTTGTACTGTGGCACATAGCTACATGCCCTACATGCCACCACAAGTGGTTTGCAGTGTAGACAAACCTTTAGTTGAGTTACATATTTTGAATTTCATAATTTTAATTGCCAAGGGCTAGACTGTGACTCTTCAGCTCCGTCCCGGGAAAGATTGTATAGCTGCACTGCCCCAGGAAGCATTTTGAGTCAGAGATACTCCTCATAGGTAGAGTTTGTCACCTACTCCTTGGTTGTGCTGTGGGGAAGTAATTTATAATAGCCATTTTCAAATGACAGCTCACTTCCCCCCATATGGTCAGCTAGCTTTTTGTGCAGCAAGTAGAAGGGGAGGAGCCATAGCTCTGTGTTCTCCCCTCTCCACTCAGTAGCTCCCACCAACACTTGGAGTGAAAAAACAGGTAGCCCTAATGCAGCAAAACCTCTAGTCTCCTACTATGGCCTTGTAGAGTCATGTCAATCACAATCTAACCCTTAGGCAGGCAAAGGTTACTTTGTTGTTGCATTGCATTCCACAGTTCAAGTTGCATTAAAAATTAATCCACAAAATTAATCACCAAACTCCATATTTTTTCATATTTTCACGTGTTACTGACTTAAACAGAGTTTGAGAATACAGAGTTAATCACTAAGCACACAAATCAGTAGTGAACAGCTTGCCTTCACTGTAAATCCCATGGCTAGTATTTGCTTTTGAAAATATGTTTTATATAACCTGTCAATTCACCACTGGTGCTGTAAGTCCCTTTGAAATGAATCTCTTACAAATAGCATGCACTTGCTTGTTGAATAGTTTACACAAAGTATTATGCCATTTTAAAGTCAGTGTACACATTTAAGATATGAGTCAACCTATTGCTTCATATATGAATGCTATAAAAAAATCAATGTGAGTAACTACAGTAAATGATTTAGACTAGGACTGTCAAGCGATTAAAAAAGTTAATCATGACTAATCGCACGATTAAAAAAATAATCATGATTAATTGTGCGATTACTTGCACTGTTAAACATAATGGAATACCATTTATTTAAATATTTTTGGATGTTTCCCACATTTTCAAATATATTGTTTTCAATTTTAACACAAAATACTAAGCATACAGTGCTCACCTTATATTTATTTTTTATTATAAATATTTGCACTGTAAAAATAAAATAGTATTTTTCAATTCACTTAATACAAGTACTGTAGTGCAATCTCTTTATCATGAAAGTTGAATTTAGAAATGTAGAATTATGTACAAAAAATAACTGCATTCAAAAATAAAACAACAAAACAATATTTTGCAATGCCAGCTACAAAAGTGCCATGCAAATGCCTGTTCTCACTTTTAGGTGACATTGTAAATAAGAAGTGGGCAGCATTATCTCCTGTAAATATAAACAAACTTGTTTGTCTTAGCGATTGGCTGAACAAGAAGTAGGACTGAGTGGACTTGAAGACACTAAAGTTTTACATTGTTTTGTTTTTGAGTGCAGTTATGCAACAAAAAAAAATCTACATTTGTATGTTGCACTTTCACAATAAAGAGATTGCACTACAGTACTTGTATGAGGTGAATTGAAAAATACTATTTCTTTTGTTTATCATTTTTACAGTGCAAATATTTGTAATAAAAATAATATAAGATGAGCACTGTACACTTTGTATTTTGTGTTGTAATAGAAATAAATATATTTGAAAATGTAGAAAAACATCCAAAATATTTAATAAATTTCAATTGGTATTTTACTGTTTAACAGTGTGATTAATACTGCAAATAATTGTGATTACTTTTTTGGGTTAATTGTTTGAGTTAACTGCGATTAATCAACAGCCCTAATTTAGACCCATTAAGAAAGGAAAGTAGTAAAAAAAATCCAGACACTGAAAACTGCAAAAGCTACCTTGCTAAATGCAACAAAATGTATTTGAACATAATTTGCTATCATATGTTTATAAAACACTTTTTAATGGCTAATATTCCTTTTCATAAACCGGAAGGTTGAAAACCACTATGGATTTCTCAAAATAGATTTTTTTGTGAGTTATGATCAGACAGGGAAATATTGCTGTTGCATTACTGGAAGAATCCAAGACAGAGTTTTGTATGATTAAAAACCTGATCATATACTCAGTCTCTAAAGTATTAGATCTGTAGTTATAAGACTTATTTTCCCATAAATCTTCTACATTTTTAGTTGCCTCCTGACAGTCTAAACCTCCTGGCTTTAGTCTCAGTAACAGCTTAATTTATCTCATTTCAGCTTGTGTGATGAAAAAGTATCAAGGAACTCTGCAATCCCCCCAAAACATTTGTCTTCTCCCTATACATTTCAGAGTGGTAGCCATGTCATTGTTTTCCCTGTACGTTGTATTTATACTTGACATTTGTGTTTTTAAAGTTTTTTAGTTTGTTGATTGCATTTAACTAACAGAAATTAACCACAATCTGGAGGGCAGCAAAGATTACACAACAGTGTTAGAATCCAAATCTACTCACAAGGAGGACAATGACAAAATTCCCATTGACTTCACTGAAGCTGGATTTGGCTCTATCCTACCAATCCTGTGTGATAGGTGTTGCCATGAATAGCTCCACTGAGTTCAGAAGGCCTATTTATAATAGTACTGTGCTCTGAAGTAACAGTTTGAAGGTTCAGGCTTTTCAGCCCCAGTCCCACATACGGGTCTGGGCAGATGGACCTCACCAAAGCCCCTTTGAAGTCACTGGCACTCCTGACAGGTACAAAGGCCTGTCAGCCCATCTAATGCCAATTTTTTTTAAAGGCTCCAAAGGCGATCCTGGCAATTACAAGTCTAACTTCAGTACCAGAAAAAGTGGTTGAAACTATAGTAAATAACAGAATTATCAGACACATATGAATAAGATTTGTTAGGAAAGAGTCAACACGGCTTTTGAAAAGTGAAATCATGCCTCACCAATCTATTAGAATTTTTTTGGGGAGGAGGGGGGTCAACAAACATGTAGGCAAGGGTAATCCAGTCGATATGATGTACTTGGACTTTCAGTAAACCTTTGACATGGTCCCTCACCAAAGATTCTTAAGCAAAGTAAGCAGTCATGGATAAGAGAGAAGGTCCTCTCATGGATCAGTATCTTGTTAAAAGACAGGAAACAGAGAGTAAGAATAATTTGTCAGTTTTCACAGTGGAGAGAGGAAAATAGCAGGATTTCCCAGGAGCTGTTCAACATATTGATAAATGATTGGGGAAAATGAGTAAACAATGAAGTAGCAAAGTTTGCAGATGATATAGAATTACTCAGAATAGTGAATACCAAAGGAGACAATTATAAGTTATAAAGGGATCTCACAAAACTAGGTGATCATGCAAGAAAATGGCAGATGAAATTCAATTTATTTCAATACAATATTGATAACGCAAAGTAATGCACATTGAAAAATGCAAGCCCAATTATACAATCAAAATGATGGCGTCTGTGATAGTCATCACACTGGGGTTGGTTGGTAGGGTAGCATTCCTTAGTAGTCAGGGCTTAAGCCCATGACTTGCCCGGCATTGTTGGTAGAGAAGCCTGGGCCCTCCCACTCCATCAGGCTCTGACCCAGGGCCCTTTGAGTGCTATCAGTGATCTGACTGCCAGGAGATGCTTAAGGCTGCTCTCCCTGGGCCACTTCCGATCACCCTCCCCCACCACTGCAATTGTCCCAAGGTCACCGTCTGGGTTAAGGCGGAATGAAGGGTGTCTGCTCACAACAAGACACCATCTGGCAGCTCTTTTCCTCTTTTGGAAGGCAGGGTACAGGGCTAGAAGAACCATTGGTCAGACCCAGTATGGCCATTCTTGTGTTCTTATCTGACTGCAGGTTTAGGGCCTAAGACCCTGATTCAATAAAAGAATCAAAGATGTGTTTAACTTTCAGCTTCTGCTCTAAGCTCTGGTGAAGACATTTTTGTTCTGAAACATAAAAATTGAAAAATACCTATAAATTTGACATTTTCCCATGGAGAAAAAAAATCTCATTTTTGACAAAAACATTTTCCAAGGTGAAAAATTTTGATCAACTCTACCAGTATTATTCTTTAATATTTGTATTACTACAACACCTAATATTGTTTCCACAACATAAGCCATGTAATTTTAAGCATGAAATGGTGCCTACTTACTTTTTTGTCTCTAGTAGATCTGGAAGAGTTTCCACAAGTACTCAGACATTTTTAAACCAAAACACTTTGACCACTATTTGCACCCCTTTGGCTTTCCACAAATATTCCACTAAGCAAGTTTGGAAGGAATATTCACTGAAACAATTAAACATGGTGGCTATTGCAGAATATTTGTGGAAATCAAATTTCCAATTCATAATGGTGTATATTCTCACTAGAAACCCTTAGTATAAGTACCAGAGGGGTAGCCGTGTTAGTCTGGATCTGTAAAAGCAGCAAAGAATCCTGTGGCACCTTATAGACTAACAGACGTTTTGCAGCATGAGCTTTCGTGGGTGAATACCCACTTCGTCGGATGCAAGTAGTAGAAATTTCCAGGTGCAGGTATATATATGCAAGCAAGAAGCAAGCTAGAGATAACGAGGTTAGATCAATCAGGGAGGATGAGGCCCTGTTCTAGCAGTTGAGGTGTGAAAACCAAGGGAGGAGAAACTGGTTCTGTAGTTAGCAAGCCATTCACAGTCTTTGTTTAATCCTGAGCTGATGGTGTCAAATTTGCAGATGAACTGAAGCTCAGCAGTTTCTCTTTGAAGTCTGGTCCTGAAGTTTTTTTGCTGCAGGATGGCCACCTTAAGATCTGCTATTGTGTGGCTAGGGAGGTTGAAGTGTTCTTCTACAGGTTTTTGTATATTGCCATTCCTAATATCTGATTTGTGTCCATTTATCCTTTTTCGTAGAGACTGTCCAGTTTGACCGATGTACATAGCAGAGGGGCATTGCTGGCATATGACGGCGTATATTACATTGGTGGATGTGCAGGGTGAATGAACCGGTGATGGTGTGGCTGATCTGGTTAGATCCTGTGATGGTGTCGCTGGTGTAGATATGTGGGCAGAGTTGGCATCGAGGTTTGTTGCATGGATTGGTTCCTGAGCTACAGTTACTATGGTGCAGTGTGCAGTTACTGGTGAGAATATGCTTCAGGTTGGCAGGTTGTCTGTGGGCGAGGACTGGCCTGCCACCCAAGGCCTGTGAAAGTGTGGGATCATTGTCCAGCATGGGTTGTAGATCCCTGATGATGCGTTGGAGGGGTTTTAGGTGGGGACTGTATGTGATGGTCAGTGGAGTCCTGTTGGTTTCTTTCTTGGGTTTGTCTTGCAGTAGGAGGCTTCTGGGTACACGTCTGGCTCTGTTGATCTGTTTCCTTATTTCCTCGTGCGGGTACTGTAATTTTGAGAATGCTTGGTGGAGATTTTGTAGGTGTTTAAGAACACCAGTCAACAAGTATAAGAACACCAGTCAACAAGTCAGGGAACAGATTAGACAATGTGATGTAAGTGTCCAATTTTACATCAGACGTTTGCAATAAACTTCTCATGGATGAGCTACAGAACAAGATTTATTTGAAAAACTTATTCAGGGTCACCGTATTTCTTTTCAGGGGAGTAAGGCACCCACAGACTTCCCTGCAATCTCTAATTATGCTATGGTTGGCAGCCTCTGCAGGTGGATAGGAGGTAGGCAGACAAACTGAACTGACAACAATCTGCTCTGAGCATAGAGTTGGTGTAAATACTTTCTCCCAACCCCCGGAGCAAGGGCCTCTGAGTCATGATCTTGTTCCTCATCAGCTCTTGGTGTAGGGCAATTAGATGCTACCTCTTGCTTAGGGCTCATAGCAAAGCTACAGTAAACACTGAAGGAATAACTTCAAACAACAAATATAGCTGAGAAAACCTCAATCTGTTCACATGCTACCAAGGTACTAACAAAAAAAAAAGGCAAAAAGTCTATCAGATTGTTTGCTATAAATTATTGGCCTAGTTCCAGTTATTTGCAGGGGGACAATAGATTAGTGTTCACCATGCATTCCCCATAAGTACCCAGATACAGCTGGTGTGTGGTCTGGAGAAATGGATGATCTAACTAGCAGATTGAATTCAAGGACTACCATGAATCTCAGTCAACTGGTCAAACAGGTTCTGGACAATGACTTTCTAGACCAGGGGTAAGCAATCAATGGCATGAGTGCCGATGGCGGCATGCAAGCTGATTTTCAGTGGGACTCAGACTGCCTGGGTCCTGGCCACTGGTCCCGGGGGCTCTGCATTTTAATTTAATTTTAAATGAAGGTTCTTAAACATTTTAAAAGCCTTATTTACTTTACATACAACAATGTTATAGACTTATAGAAAGAGACCTTCTAAAAATGTTAAAATGTATTACTGGCATGTGAAACCTTAAATTAGAGTGAGTAAATGAAGACTCAGCACACCACTTCTGAAAGGATGCTGACTCCTGTTCTAGACACAGGTCCAGCACTTAAGATACTCCATATAAATGTTGAAGGTTTGTCTTACTCCAAGAGGGAACTTATTGGTGTTCTTGTAAAGGAAGTTCAAACTGACATTATTTGTCTACAAGAAACTCACACCACCCTGAATGAAGCATGTGGAAGCCAGTTTTTCTTCGACAAGCACATTGGGTTAAGATAATTGGTTTTGATCTGTTAAGTCGCGATCTTCATGTGAAACATCGCTGAGCCACATGCATCTGTAGTGATATATCGGATGTTGTCCATATCAAATCTTCATCCTTTTGTGACATGATTGAAGTCGGTGGGTTTCAAATTGCAAATATATATAAGCCACTGGGTGAAACATGGGGTTGACAAGTTCTCCCAAGGTTTAAGCATCTGGCAGTGTATACTGGCGACTTTGATAGTCATCATAGCAAGGGGGATATGTGACTGCAGACCCAAACAGTGAACAACTGTTGTAGTGGGCAAAAAAGAATGATCTCACACTGGTCCATGACCCTACGCAGTGTGGTACCTTCCATTCAACATGTTGGAATAGGGACTATTGCCTTGATCTGCGCTGGTTCACATTGTTTGCCAATCATCCGCAGCCAGTCATGTGTATGGTACTTAATGATTTTCCACATAGCCAACATTGTCCATCGTTGATTCAGATGGGAATGAGTCTTCTGCGTATAAGGAGTGTATCAAAGTTTAGACGGAATTTCTGGAAGGCAGATTGGGGCTCCTTTACTGAATACTTAGAAGAGAGCATCGTAAACATTCCATTAAATATCATCTCCGTGGAAGATACAAACTATCATTTCTATTGTGCCATTTTTAAAGCTGCAAGTGCAACAATTCCATGCAGCTTCCAACCCGTGTATATTCCTTGTTTGAATGAGGATTGTGCTGACTTGCTGTGGCAGTATGAGGAATAAGATAATCCGGAGATTGCAGACCATTTTATAGAATCACTGGAGGCAGCTTGCCAGGCTTGATGAAAAGAAGCAACAGTGGTGTTTGACGTTACACAGTCAAGCCAGAAGAGCTCGATCTTAATTCATTGACTAGGTCCATCTCAACATCTATGTGCACAAAGCAGGCCAGCAATTAGTCCAAATTAGATTGCCAGTTATCTGTTAAAGGTTGCCAAAGCTCCTGTTAACAGAGTTGTCAAATGATAGGTACATGATGAGTGGAGGTGTTTCCTAAGGAGTAATTCAGCCGATAGTAATATGAAGCTATTATCTAGTCTGGAACTGGATAATGTACTGAATGATTTAAAAATGGGTACAGCTCCCACATATGATAGAATTGCACCTGAATTCATGAAACATCTGGGGTCCTCACATTCAGGAATGGTTTTTTGGTTTTTCAACAGAATTCTGCGGGAATCCAGACTGCCTAGAATCTGGCACCAAGAGAATGTCATTGCCTTGCTGAAACCTGGGAAAGATCCACACTTGCCTTTGAGCTACAGACCAATTTCACTTCTAAGCATATATTCTAAGGTGCCTGAGCATCTGATTTTGCAAAGAATTTCACCATCTGTGGAAGGCATGCTGGCACCAGAGGAAGCTGTTTTTTGTCACCGTCACAGTGCATGTGATCAAGTGCCGGCACTTACAACTTTAATTAAAAATGGATTCCAACATTAGCTGAAGACTGGTTCAGTTTTTCTTGACTTGACCACAGCATATGATACAGTCTGGCACACAGGCCTTTTGGTGAAATTGTCTATAAATATGCCAAGTAAGTTTGTATGTGCAACAGCTCTGTTTTTGAGAAATCACCATTTTTGTGTGCATATTCGTGATAGAACAAGTGCTTGGAGGCACTAGAAGAATGGCCTCCCTTAAGGGATCAGTATTATCTCCAAAGTTATTCAACTTATATTAGAATGACCTACCATATACCAGGTTTTGCAAGTTTGTTTATGCCTATGACATATGCCTCGGCACTCAGCCACACTCCCTTGACATACTTGAGAACATTTTTTAATTCAGATATGGCGGTGATGGCCGATTATTGTTGTTGGCAGCACCTGATACCAACTGCAAGTAAGATTGTGTCAAGTGTCTTCCATTTACATCATGCACAAGTAGGCAAAGAGCTGAATATAGTTCTGTGGTCCATGAAAAAAGCATGATTCACACCCAGTCTATTTAGATGGCACATTGGATAAACTCTCACATATTGTGATCATCTTGCAAAGACAGTCACTAAGGTCAAAACATGCAACAACCTGCTTGGAAAACTGTCTGGAACGACATGCGACGCCAATGCCCAAATGTTATGCAGTTCAGTCTTGGCACTCTGTTATTCAGCAGCAGAGTACTACACTTCAGGATGGGCTCACTTGTCTCACACAAGGATGCTCAATGTACAACTTAATTCCACCATGTATATTCGGGTTGGAAGGGACCTCAAGAGATCATCTAGTCCAACCCCCTTCTCAAAGCAGGACCAATCCCCAAATGGCCCCCTCAAGGATTGAACTCACAACCCTGGGTTTAGCAGGCCAATGCTCAAACCACTGAGCCATCCCTCCCCATATTATTTCAGGCACACTTAAATCTACTCCTCCTACCATGGTTACCAGGTCCCTGCAGTATTGTTCCACCCAGTGTTCGCAGAGAGGAAAGTGTAGCAAAGCTCCTGACAAAATTGTGTGATATGCCACATCTACTGTTAATTAAAGACTTGCTTGATCCACCACATGCCATCTGCCCCCATGGCACCCATTGTGGATAAGTTTACCGGGATTTATGGTAGAGGATGCATGGTGAGCTTCATGGTCCGCAGAGTAAGTGACAAATAATTATCTTGTCTCAGACACCACTCAATGTCAATCCAAGTTTGATTTACCATGAAGGGAATGGAGCCTTCTCAACCGATTTCATACTGGACATGGAATTTGTGCCGAAACAGAATTTTGATGGTGTTATAGAGACAGTCCACTATGTCAATGTGGGCAGCCATAAACCAAGACATACATTGCTGAAGGCTGCAAAATAACTCAACTTCCTGGAGGTCTTCGTGCCCTGGACATTGTTGATAAGAACGCCATGGCTTGACCAGATTGCATATGCCAAATAAATAGTTCTTAGCATGTATACTTACTAAACAAATCCTTTGTGCATTGAAATATGATATTAACTCAATTCAAATCCTTATTTGGAAGAAGAAAGGTTATGAGCAACATGAAGACTTGATCCTGCATTTCTTATTCAGGCAAAACTCCCATTACCATCTTGGAAACTTTGCCCAGGCAAGGGCTGAAAAATTAGGACCAAATTATGGTAGAACTGATTTTTAATTAAGATTAGTCTTCTGTATAGTTTCCCAGATTTGGGGGACATTCCTAAATGTTAACAAAGGAGTGCATGCATCTTTAAATTAGAATTTGCTCAAAGTCTCTAACTGTCTACTCTAATTCTCTAGCACCTACGCCTGGAAAGCACTTAAGCAAATACCTTCAGTGGCTGGAGATGGGACACTAGATGAAGAGGGCTCTGAGTAACTATAGAAAATTCTATCTCAGGTGTCTGACTGGTGCGTCTCCTCCACATGTTCAGGATTTAACTAATCACCATATTTGGGGTTGAGAAGGAAAAGTACCCCACATCAGATTGGCAGAGACCCTGGGGGTATTTGGCCTTCCTCTGCAGCATGGCATGCAGGTTGGAACTAGAGTAAATGGTTGATTCTGTGTAACTTGAAGTCTTTAAAACAATATTTGAGGACTTCAGAAATTCCACCAGAGGTTATGGGTCAATTACAGACAGGGGCGGCTCTACAAATTTGGCCGCCCCAAGCAGTCATGCCCTGGAGGCGCCCCCGAGCCGCGGGAGCAGCGGACCTCCCGCGGGCATGACTGCGGAGGGTCCGCTGGTCACGCGGCTCGGCTGGACCTCCCGCAGCTGCGGGCGGTTCGCTGGTCCGGCGGCTGCGGTTGAGCTGCCGCAGTCATGCCTGCGGGAGGTCCAGCCGAGCCGCGGGACCAGCGAACCGTCCGCAGTCATGCCTGCGGGAGGTCCACTGGAGCCGCCGGCCGAGCGTCCCCTCCGCAGTCAGGCCTGCGGCAGGTCCGCTGCTCCCGGGGCTCCAGTGGACGTCCCGCAGGCATGACTGCGGCAGGTCCGCCGGCCCAGCCTGCCGCCCCCCTGGGAAAGGGCCGCCCCAGGCGGGTGCTTGCCCCGCTGGGCTCTGGAGCCGGCCCTGATTACAGAAGTGGGAGGATGAGGTTCTGTTGCCTGTGATGTGCAGCATGTTAGACTAGATGATTAAGGTGTCCCCTTGACCTTAAATTCTGCATGTGCAATTTTAAGTATGAGTAGCCTCATGAAGCCAATGGTACTACTGACATACTTAAAACTATGAATCTGCATAAGTGTTCTTCAAGGTAGGGAGCCTAATTGTTGCATATGAAGGGGAATCATCTACTGATTTTTTGTGTGTGTGTGTTTAATGTGATTGTACTTTCTGACTTCATAATATTCTTTAACCAACCTTTTAAAAACAGCACATTAACGTCTGTTCAAGAAGTATGTGATCAGACTGTTGCCAAATGAGAACTGATTAAAAATATTCCTTCTTTCCAGCTAGAAAAGGGAGATCACAATTTGTTAAGAATTTAATTTTGCTTGCAAACAGTTCTTAAATTCACGCATGCTTAAAAAGTTATGTATTGGCAAAATTGGAGTGGCTTTTTAAAATCAAATATCTAGTAGGAATTGATGGATAGAAAGATTGGTCAGACTCCCATCTCTGCTGCACACTGAACTTTAGCCCATTATGAGAGCTGAATGTCAATCAATACTTTTTGTGGTTATAAAATGTTCATAGAAGTATCTGTGTTTGGGGCTACTTCTTTTTCTGCCGTCACTTCCACATTCTGTTCAGGACCTGAACGAGACGCACCAAAATACTGTGAAAACAGCTGTTCTCACAGGACACCTGGATAAACCAGAACCAGAAATGCCAGAAATATTGCAAGAAAGGCTCTTCTACAAGATGCTCAGGTGAATTTTGCACATTTGGAAGATTCAAGGATGGTAACTAAGGTTCAGATACCCACTCAGTCCCAGATATTTAAGTGCTCTGCATGCAGAATTTCCATTGACTTCAGTGGGGGAGAGAGTGTTTGCAGTATCTGGAACACTGAACATTTGGATCCTTATCTCAACTGTCCCCTAATGCCAAACTTTAGGAGCTCTGTCCTTCTCTGTTGGTGAGAACACATCATTTTTACTGAACGGTTCCACCTCAGTTGAGATCAGCTGAGGGGTCTGAGCTGAAACCAATATTTGTCTATATAAGAAAGAGCTCCTAGCAGAGTGTTCAATATGATGGGTCTCCCAGCTTTGGAATTTGCCTCCTTACCACTTGGTCCAGAATAACTAAAATCTGGGGACCATCAGGGCATATAGCAAAGCTTAATTTTTTTTCCAAGGCTTTTGAAAAATGGGAGATGGAATTGCTAGAGTGGAAAGAGATGGGGTAAATTTTTGAGTTTCTGGTTTGCTGGTGGTAGGTAATATTGTATAGTGCTGCTGTATTAGCTAGGTCTGTTTAAAAATACAACACAATAGATTCCCAATGTTAAGGGCATTGATGGCCTTTGGTGTTTTGTACAAATCCAAAGAAATAAAGCAAATGAAAAGCCCATTATTTTCCATTCGCTATGTACTCTCATTACTACTCTATTCAAAGTCTATTGCCATCCCCTTCTTCAAAATTAATGTGCTAATATAACTCACAGAATTTGCATCTCAAAAATAACATTGCGAATAGAGGAAGCTATATGTACTAGAGCAGGGGTAGGCAACCTATGGCACGTGTGCTGAAGGCGGCACTCGAGCTGATTTTCAGTGGCACTCACAGTGCCCGGGTCCTGGCCACCAGTCCGGGGGGCTCTGCATTTTAATTTAATTTTAAATGAAGCATAAACATTTTAAAAACCTTATTTACTTTATATACAACAATAGTTTAGTTATATATTATAGACTTATAGAAAGAGACCTTCTAAAACATTAAAATGTATTACTGGCACACAAAACCTTAAATTGGAGTGAATAAATGAAGACTCGGCACACCACTTCTGAAAGGTTGCCAGCCCCTGTACTAGAGGAACTACAAATGTAGAGATTCCAAATCCTTGAAAGGTTCAAATTATGTATTTTCTTTTTGCTAAGTAGAGATTCAGTAACCCATTTTCTAGCACACTATGAATGAGAAACACTCTTGAAAATACGGCTATTATTTTAGCCTTCATATCTCTGTAATAGATTGCTGCTAAAGGTAATAGAGGTCAGAACTGAAGTGAGGCTATTTTGTTTCATGTCTGATGATACTGAATCCCTAGAAATGTCACTTAATAGGCCATTTTTAAGATATCAATAATAAATCATCGGAACAGTCTTAATAGTGAGAATCAGCAGGCAGGAGAAGAGGGAGGTCTTGGAAATCTATACCATTTGTGGTTTCTGAAACCTTGGTTGCTAAGCACTAACTGGAAGCAAGAGAAAAATATCTTGTAATGTTCAGTACAGGAAAGAGAGGCATAAGAACCTGTATATTATGGAGGAGGCAGCCGTCCTTTACACAGCAGGAATTATTGGAGATGGTCTAAAGATATTAAGGTAATTAGATCTCTAGAAAAATAGCAGATTGTTGGTTTATATGACCTACTCCTTTATGGGTGTATTTTAGCCCTAACAATTCTATGAATGTATGGATGGTAAAAGAATTGAAATTGTGTGTCTAGTGAATTTCTGGTTAAATAATTTCTACACTGAACATCTCAGCACTCATTTACTACCTGTGTAAGCTTCAATGTAAGCTAATGTACAATAGCACTTGTACTGTCCTGGGGACATCCCCACGACTTTTGAACAACCAAAGAAGAGATTGCCATCCAAGGTGTTAAATTAAACTCACTGCGTGATGGGACAGGACTTTGGGAGTTTAGTTAGTTCTGCATGGATATTGGTGTATTGCAGATGTGATCAACAAAGCCCATAATTAGAAACCTCACTCTCAAGCTCAGTGCTTTGATTTAAGGAGCTCTCAGTAACCTGAGTTACAGCACTCAAGAAATTAAATCTGTATTTCAGTGCTCAGGATGTTTGCATGGAGTACATAGTAAATGTTGCAGAAGTCCTATTTCACTAGGAGGGTGGTGAAGCACTGGGATGGGTTACCTAGGAAGGTGGTGGAATCTCCATCCTTAGAGGTTTTTAAGGCCCGGCTTGACAAAGCCCTGGCTGCGATGATTTAGTTGGTGTTGGTCCTGCTTTGAGTAGGGGTTTTAAAGAAAATATAGAAGGTGGGCTAGGAAAAAGCACTGCATACTACCTCTGCTCTCACACCATGTTAGTGTAACCCACACACCTTATGGGTATGGTGTTGTGTTCCATCTAGTGGCAGCGAAACCACTTAGAGGCAGAGAGAGTTACATGAGTTTGTTCTACAGCCTTAGCTGAGAGCCAGGTAGCTTTTAGCTCATGCGATAGGGGCTCATGCACTAAGCTCCAAAGGCCTCAGGTTCGATCCCACTGATGACTGGGATCTGTCAGCATTAAATTAGCACTCTCAAACAGGGTGACATTTTTCCACACTCACATTGAGGATTACATTATTACTTGAACAGTCACTGGAAAACTACTAGAAACAGCAGGATTACACACCATGTGAGGTACCATTCGATGTGAGTAAAGCCTTCAGACTCTGACCCCAGTAAGCACGCAGGATCAGATCCTCTGGACCAACTGACCTATATCCGCAGAAGTGAAAGGGCGAACACCATCTTTATAGCTCCCCAGTCCTGCATTCAGTGGGTGCCAGCCCAGTCCCTGTTGCAGGGAAGGAACACAGGAACTGCCATACAATGTCAGACCATTGGTTCACCTAATCCATAGCCCGGCCCCAGTAGTGGCTAGTACCAGATGCTCTAGAACAATGTGCAAGACACTCTGTCATAGGTAGCTGCAAGGAAACATGCCCCCAGGGAAAGCTTCCTCCTAATTTCCAATAATCAGAGGTTGGTTTATGCCCTGATATCTGAGGATTTATAGCCTTTCCTTGAATAGTGCATGCAGTTCTGGTCGCCCCATCTGAAAAAAGATATATTAGAGTTGGGAAAGGTACAGAGAAGGGCAACAAAAATGATTAAAGGTCTGGAACACCTTCCATATGAGGAGAGATTAAAAAGACTGGGACTGGTCAGCTTGGAAAAGAGACAGCTGAGAGGAGACATAATAGAGGTCTATAAAATCATGAATGGTTTAGAGAAAGTGAATACGGAAGTGGTATTTACTCCTTCACATAACACAAGAACCCAGGGTCACCTAATGAAATTAATAAGCAAACAAAAGGAAGAACCTCTTCACACAATGCAGTCAAGTTGTGGGACTCATTGCCAGGGGATGTTCAGAAGGCCAAAAGTGCAGAAAAGAGTTAGGCTATGTGTACACTGAGCACCTTACAGCGCACAGCAGTGCCGCTACAGCAGTGCCGCTGTAAGGTGCGCAGTATAGCCTCTCTTTATCGACAGGAGAGAGCTCTCCTGCTGACAAATAAAACCACTCCAACTGAGGAATAGTAGCTTCATCATCGGGAGAGCGTCTCCCACTGACAAAGCACTGTCCACATTGGCGCTTTTTGTCGGTAAAACTTTTGTCAGTCGGGGGGGCTGGGTGTGTGTGTGTGTTTTTTCACATCCTTGACTGACAGAAGTGTTACTGAAGAAAGTGCAGTGTAGGCATAGCCTTATAGGGGTATGGCTACACTGGCGATTTGCAGTGCTGGAAAGCCTCCACCAGCGCTGCAATTAGTAAGTGGCCACACCTGCAAGGCACTTCCAGCGCTGCAACTCCCTGGCTGCAGCGCTGGCCGAACACCCCTCTCGGCATGGGATATAAGCCCCAGGAGGATAGATACACCAATGGCTACTAGCCAAGATGTTCAGGAACACAACCGCATGCTTGGGGTGCAGGAGGGAGTGCGGGGTGTGGGAGGGGGTGCGGTGTGCAAGAAGGGGCTCAGGGAAAGGGATTGAGGCAGAGGAGGGGTGCAGAGTGTATGAGGGGGCTCAGAGCAGGGGTTGGGTGCAGGAAGGGTGCGGGGTGCAGCAGGGAGCTCAGGGCAGAGGTTGGGGTGCACAAGGGGGATCAGAGCAGGGAGTTGGGGTACACAGGGGTGCAGGGTGCAGCAGGGGGCTCAGGGCAGGGAGTTGGGGTGTGGAGTATATGAGGGGGCTCAGGGCAGGGAGTTGGGGTGCAGGAGGGTGCCAGATGCAGGCAGGGAGCTTAGGACAGGGAGTTGGGGGCAGGGCCAATGGGAAAAAAAAAGGCACAATCGCCGGCACTTCGGCAGCAGCTCCACTGCCGCCGCTTCATTCTTTGGTGGTGGGTCCTTCCCTCCGAGAGGGACTGAGGAACCCACTGCCGAATTGCTGCCGAAGACCCCTTTCCATTGGCCACCTTAAGCACTTGCTTGCTGCGCTGTTGCCTGGAGCCGGCCCTGGTTGTGGCGGCGGGGTGCAGGAGGGGTTCAAGCTCCGGCCTGGTGCCGCTTACGTAAAGTGGCTCTGGGGTGGCAGCAGCACGCACCGGGGCCAGGGCAGGCTCCCTGCCTGCCTGCCCTGTCCCCAGCCCCAGGCCGCTCATGGAAGCGCTGCGGCCCCTTGTGCGGGGGAGGGCTCTGCGTGCGCTGCCCTTGCTGTGCCTCCAGGTACCTCCCCCAAAGCTCCCATTGTCCGCGGTTCCCCATTCCCAGCCAATGGGAGCGGCAGACGGTGGTGCCTGGAGGCAAGGCCAACGCACAAAGCCCTCTGCCCCCACCGCCTGGGGGCCGCTTCTGAGAGTGGCGCCAGGCCCTCGGCGCCATGGGAGGCAATCCCGCAGTCCAGATCCAAAGCTCTGAGGGGCCGGAGCCGGACCACAGGCTGTAGTTTGCCCACCCCTGGTGTTAAGTGCTACACAAACACGTACCAAAAGGACGGTCCTGTCCCAAGGAGCTTACAATCTAAGGGTACGTCTACACTACGGGATTATTCCGAATGTGCATAAACCGGTTTTGTAAAACAGAATTTATAAAATCGGGTGGAGCGCGGCCATACTAAGCACATTAAATCGGTGGTGTGCGTCCATGGTCCGTGGCTAGCGTCGATTTCTGGAGCGTTGCACTGTGGGTAGCTATTCCCTAGCTATCCCATAGTTCCCACAGCCTCCCCCGCCCCTTGGAACTTCCGGGTTGAGATCCCAGTGCCTGATGGGGCAAAAATCATTGTCGCGGGTGGTTCTGGGTAAATGTCGTCAGTCACTCCTTCGTCTGGGAAAGCAACGGCAGACAAGCATTTCGCGCCTTTTTCCCCTGGATTGCCCTGGCAGATGCCATAGCATGGCAATCATGGAGCTTGTTTTGCCGTTTGTGACTCTCACCGTATGTGTACTAGATGCCGCTCACAGAGGCGATTCAGCAGCGCTACACAGAAGCATGCTTTTGCTTTTGCATGACAGCAGAGATGGTTACTAGCCATATTGCACCATCCAAATCCTTCCATAAATTGGAACTGAGGATGATCATGGCTACCAGTCCTTTTGTACCATTTGCTGCTAGTGCCCCTGGCCAATCAGCCAGGGGCGCAAAAGCCAAGATTGGTTACTAGCCATATTGCACCTTCCATCGTTTTGTACCATTAGCTGCTGTCATAAGTGCCCCTGGCCGATCAGCCAGGGGCGCAAAAGCAAAAATTGGGAATGACTCCCTGAGTCAATCCCTCCTTTTTGGTATCTAAAAATAGAATCAGTGCTGCCTAATATAGGCAAGTGTACTAGAGAACCACCGTATCATAGAACCAGAGAGCACAGCTGCTCTGTGTCAGAGCCTGCAGAAATTATTATCTGTATGCTATTCACAGGGGGTGCTCCTGTAACAACCCCACCTGTTGATTCCGTTCTTCCCCCAGCCTTTCTTGGCTACCGTAGCATTGTCCCCCCACTTGTGTGATGAATTAATAAAGAATGCAGGAATAAGACACACTGACTTGTTAGTGAGAAATGAGTGGAAGGCAGCCTCCAGCTGCTATGATAGTCCAGACAGGACATTAAGCAGTGTGTAGGAGAGAAGCCCAGCATCCCACTGCTAGTCCAGGGGCAACTGAATCTTTTCTTTACACATGAAGGGTGGGGGCTGATGGAGCTCAGCCCCCTGTTGCTATGATGAGGATGGTTACCAGCCATATTGCACCATCCATCCACCAGAAAAAATTAGGGCCAATAGGCTGATGACGAGGACGGTTACCAGTCCTTTTGTACCATCAGCTGAGGCTGATGATGAGGATGGATTTCCATCTTTTTGTACGATCAGCTTATGCTGATGATGAGGATGGATTTCCATCGTATTGTACCATCAGCCGCCCATGGCGGGGGGGGGGGGGGAGCAAGGATGTTGGTGTTGAGTGCTGCACTATCGCGTCTATCTGCAGCATTCAGTAAAGATAGGGTGACATGTAAAAGAGTCAGAGGATTGTTTTACCTTTCGCTTCTGGGGGTGGGTGGGGGGTGGGTGAGTAGATTGCCAAGCTATGCCCTGACCCGCGGACACTGTGTTTGACCCTAGAAGCATTTGGAGCTCAGCCAAGAATGCAAATAATTTTCGGAGGCTGCAGGAACTGTGGAATAGCTTCAGTCCTCCAGTCCATGCGCATCCATTTGATTCTTTGGCTTTCCGTTACGCTTGTCACGCTGCAGTGCACTGAGTCCCTGCTATGGCGTCTGTCTGGAGATTTTTAAAAAAGGATTCTGAATTTCATCTTCTGTAACGGAGCGCTGATAGAACGGATTTGCCTGCCCTTACAGCGATCACATCCGCATGGTCCATGCGGGAGCTCTTTTTTTATTTTGATTTCGGAATGCATCGCCACCCGTGCTGATCGGAGCTCCACGCTGGGCAAACAGGAAATATTCAAAAGTTCGCGGGGCTTTTCCTGTTTACCTGACCACTGCATCCGAGTTCAGATTGCGGTCCAGAGCGGTCACTGGTGCACTGTGGGATAGCTCCCGGAGGCCAATACCGTCGATCAGCGTCCACACTAACCCTAATCCGATATGTTAATACCGATACTAGCGTTACTCCTCTCGTTAGGGAGGAGTACAGAAACCGGTTTAAAGAGCCATTAAAATCGATATAAGGTGCCTCCTAGTGTGGACGGTTTTGGCGTTAAATCGGTTTTATGCTCCTAAAACCGATTTAAATGCCTAGTGTAGACCAGGCTTGAGTATAAGACAAGACACAACAAATTGATACAGACAGATGGCAGAATACAAGGAAACAGCTAGAAAATATTGGTCAGCAGTCCCAATCTTTTCAGTCTCTCTTTATTCCATGATCCTAAAAATTTCTATCACCCTTCAGGCCGCTTTGTCGCATGGTTACTACTAACAGCTCACAGGCAGCTGTGTGACAGCCAGAAGAAGAGGTCCTAGCTATCTTCTGCACTCCCCTGTTACAGGGGCGGCTCCAGGCCCCAGCACGCCAAGCGCATGCTTGGGGCGGCATGCCACGGGGGGCGCTCTGCCGGTCACCGGGAGGGCGGCAGGCAGGGTGACTTGCCTGCCATGCCTGCGGAGGGTCCGCTGGTCCCACGGCTTTGGTGGAGCCGCGAGACCAGCGGACCCTCCACAGTCACACCTGCGGGAGGTCCACCGGAGCCGCGGGACCGACGACCGGCAGAGTGCCCTCCGTGGCGCGCCACCCTGCTTGGGGCGGCGAAATGTCCAGAGCCGCCCCTGCCCTGTTATGTCCACTACACTGAGGGCTGGGGGTGGCACTAAGTGGAATTAACAGGCAAAGTTTCTAGATATAGCATTATACTGTTTTAATTGCTCCTCTTCTCTTTCTCTCTAACACACACACACACACCCCCCTGCATTTTAAGGTTGCTCTGGATATACTAGCCGAATGAATGTGGGTAAGCAACAATTGTGTCATAATTGTGTTCTCATTGTCAAAGGAAAACGTTTGAATACATTAAAGGAGAGAATTAACTACTTATAACAAAGCACATTGTCATAAACATTCAAAATATAATGTTGAGGTATAAAGATATATATTCTGCACAATATTATCTGATATGTAACTGACTGAAAAAAGTAGTTTCTATGTTCCACTAATCATTTTTCCTGATAAAATTTAAAGAGTAAAAATAACAAATCACAAAATGAGTCTATTCATAAAACCATAAACACCTGGGAAGCCTCTCTGCTAATTATCTTTCAGCAAATCAATAAATATACACATAATGCCGCTACCTAAAAAGGCTTCTAATCGTATGTTAGAAACTCAACGAAGAGCACAGAAACATAGCAATTACAGAGCAGAACAAACATCCATCTATTTCCATCTCCCATCACCAACTGTGGCAACATACTTCAGAGGAAGTGCAAGAAGCCTTGTAGTTGGCAATTAAGGAATGTATACAGCTTCAACTGAACTCCACACAGTTGATAGCCAATGACTTCAAGAATGAAAGCTTATTTCTTTTAAACATATTTCATCTTAGCTCATGTAACTTAGGCTGTCGTTTGGTGCTAAGTTCTTAAACTTGATTGTGCTAGCAGAAGAGGAAGGCTGGTCCAGTAATGAGGGCCTTAGTGTAGATTCTGGGTTCAAGTTCCTGCTCTCCTACAGACTTTCTTCACTGCCTGGAAAATGGAGTTAATATTACTTCCTTACCCCACAGTGGCACTATGAGCATTAGGGATTGTGAGGCCCTGAGATACCAAGGTAATGGGCACCATGTAGTCCCACAGGTGAATTCTGCTAATGGGGCAGAAAAATGATCATATTTGACCTCCTACTTGCATTAATCTGTCTTTCCACTCGAGCAAAGAGGGTTGGATGCCGCTTCTGATTCAAGGAGGTCTGCTTTAGACTGACATAAAACTCCTCCTCTTGATGGTGCTGGCCGCACTGCCTCTTACAGTATTCCCAGCCTGGGAAGCTAGACTCTGAGCTGAAGTTCTAGTAATCTATAATTTCTGGATGATGAAACAGTTAGAACATAGAGTGGATTAATAAGGCAATATCTAGGGGGAATAGCTCAGACATTAACAGCTGATGTCTGCTACTGCAGCAGCACTTTGATTAGAACCTTTGAAAAGCCTCTGGGGGCCTGGTTACACAACAGCTGTTTAGAACCTAACACACATGTTCAGAGCAGCCATGATTCCTCTTCATTAAAGTGACTCTTTGAGGTGCCTGACCTATTTTGCTAGGGCTAGACTTTCAGAGCTAAGCAGCAGCCGATCCAAACAATACGATGAAAAATAGCATTGCCCTCCAAAAGCCTCAAGGGGGACACATTTTCAGACCCAAACCCCACAGGCTTCTTGCCTACAAACCCTGATTTTTATGACTGGTTAAGTAGTTGAAATAGCTCTGGTCATTGTGCCTTTTTCTCTTGAGAAGAATGTGTTAGTATCCTTGTTACATGTAATTAAAAGGGTCTTTTCTACAAAGCTCCTCTCCATTTGCTACATCTTGACCTGGTGTCCTAGCAAGGTTTGGAGCAGAGAAGTTCTGTAATAGCTGGTGGCAGGGAAGGAATCCTGAGCCTCAGGATATAGGGTATCAGCAGAACTCTTCTGCATCACAAGCTACAGTTGTCCCTGTTGATTCTTTGGAACATAGGAGTGGACCCATTAACCCTACCTGGCTCCTACAACACCCAGGGGTGCACAGGAACCCCTGGAAGATCTGGGTCTCATGGTACACAGGGGTTCTGAACCCACTCTGCATATTCCCCCAATCCCACCCCCATCATATAGTAAGTTCCATTGCCCTTGGAGTCCTGCCCACATGTGAGCAGAGCTCTCACTAGCATGAATAGGGACTACGTACACCCGCTGAGACTATGCTCCAGTGTATATGGTGGGATTTATGTGTGCATTTCACCCCTCACACATCGAATGGAGACTAGATCTCTTCTGTACTGAAAATGAGCAGGATCACAGTAAAACAGTATCATTAAAAGGTTATTAAACACACAGAAATAATAAATAGAAATATTATTGATCTTAATATAATGAAATCTCAGAAATTTCATTCAGATGTGACTGACATGCACAGTGCATCCAATCCACTGATTCAGACAGATGTCAACAACAACAAAATAAATCCAGCTTCATGTGTCTGATGGCATAGATTTCCACCACAGCTTCAACAACCACTACTGTCCATTGGACTCTGGAGCTCTCCCATACAGCATCAACTTCAACAGTGGAACCCTACAGACAGCCATATACGAGAAATCCATGGATCACCATCTTACCTTTATAGATCTAGTAACTACCCCAAACACACCAAGAAACCTGTTATCTACAGCCAGGCACATTGATACCACAGAATATGCTCCAAGGAGAAAGTCCAGGATATGCACCTTAGCAGACTTAAAACCGCCTTCATCAAACAAGGACACTCCATCAGAGAAGTAGATTGCATCATGGACTGGGTCACCCAAATACCAGAGAGAACTTACTTTAATACAGAAATAAAATCCTCTCTGACTGCACACCCCTAATTGTCATCTACCATCCCATACTGGAACCCATATAGTATGTCATCAAACAATTTCAATCTATATACGATGGGAATCTCATCCTGAAAGCGATCTTTCCTGAACCCCCACTTCTAGCATTCAAACAACCCCCCAACATCTCCAAGCTCGTCATCAGAAGCAAGCTCCCCACAGATCAGGACATATCAACTCAAAGCAGCACCAGACCCTGCCAGAACAACAGATGCAAAACCTGCAAACATATCTGCAGTGCTACAATGATCAACACCCCACACAGCACACCTTTCAAGATCTATGGATCCTAACCATGCCTATCACAACATGTGGTATACCTCATCCAGTGCACTAAATGTCCCTCTTGAATGAACTGACATAGGAAAATGATAAAAGACAAAAACACCGAATCACCTGTGGGTGAACACTTTTCACAGTTATCACTCTATATCTGACACATCAGACCTCATGCTCAAAGGAACCCTGCATAACACTTTCGAAAGACAAGCCTGGGTGTTTAAATTCCAGACTCTGCTAGCCACTAGAAATCATGGACTGAACAAAGACACATTGGATTTATGGCTTATTCCAACAATCTGTAACCCACTAACCCCCTTTTTTTGTCCTGGCTTCAGAGATGTTAACTGGCCACTGTACTTTGAATGGTCCCTTAAAATATGTGCTAACTACGTTCGCAAAGCAATCTGTTCCACCTTGCATTTACTGTGATGCTGGGAGTACATTTTCCAGACCTGCAGCTTTGTGTGGCTGGAAAGCTTGTCTCTCTGACCCACAGAAGTTGGTCCAATAAAAGATATTACATCACCCAGCTTGTCTGTCTAGCATAAAAAAATGGCCTTTGAAATCTGTACCATGCTTTGAAGATGTAAAGCATGAAAGAAGTGCTAAGTATTATTTCTAAACCATTAGAATATTAGTTTTTTTAATAGTTGCGTACTGTTCCCACACACTCACTCTCACACACACATAAACACACAGCGGTTCACTGCATATCCATGTTTTCCCCTTCTAAATTTACATAACTCCAGCATTTTTTTTAACATTTAAGGGCCAGACTGAACTTCTGCTCACTGGCCATCCTAGGAACAGCCTAGGGAAAGAACTGTAACACAGTCTCAATTTCATCTCTGTTCCCCCTTTCTTAAGGGGTGGAGTTGGGAGTGGGAAGGAAGTACTGTAATCTGGACCAGCACTCTATCAAGCACAGTTACTTCCTCTTCATCCAGGTCAGCCCTACTGCCTGATGCATTGTAGGGGATTTAATAAACTCTCCATCTACTTCCTGAACTTCTCTGCCTCCTGCCTTTCCACTTGATGGGGAGAGAGGGTGGTTGCAAAAACTGGGTTTTCTTTCCCACGTCTGCAGACTCTGTATCTGGGGAAGATGCAGAGAAGTGTATGTGGGAGTGGTTGGTCCTAATCTTTCTCCTATGTCCAGTGTGGTCACATAAGGCTGGGCCATAATCTGGGCCTGAGAACACAACATTAACAATTACAAAACATGTCAAAGAACTAGTAAAACAGCAAATTATAAGTACATTGAAGCATTTCTTATGTGTGTTCACTGACTAGTCACACAAAGATTTAGCAACACACTCTCACTGAACACACACAGTCTCTCTGGCTTGCTTTGTATTGCTTTCTGATATGAGTATTTAAATTATGTTGTATATTAGATCCATGTTTTAGTAGCTTTTTAATACACAAAGTTACCTATGGAAGCTGGTACAGTTTGCTCCATGTATTTACTATCCATCTGTTCATTTATGGAACAAGTTCTTGTAAGGGCTGACAGATCTTGAACTTGGGCTCAAGAGCTCCCAAGCAGCCCTCACACCCTAGCCACTACTGGGCAGCCCCCATTCAACTATTGGAAATAGGGGCTAGCAGAACTTTGACCCCTCCCAGAGGCACCCACCCAAGAGAATACTGATTGGGGATGATGACCAGCCCCAGCAATTGGCCCGACAATACTCTGATCCCTACTTTAGGTCCTAGTTCCTGATTCAAGTGTTGGCCTCTGGCTCTGACCACTAGGTATGACCATCCCTGTTTCAACCACTAGTCAGACCGCTCTTGTCCCAGTCTTGACAGCTCTTAGTATTTGCCTGTCTGTAATGGTTATTAAACCTTCTTGTCTAATCATAATAATGTAATGGGACCTGTGATGACAGACGGTTTGCATGGGAAGCAGATGTTGGTGTTTACCTAGATGTAATTTACAATGATGAGTGGTGGTGATTGGAGTTGTTGTTTTTTTCTGTCAGTGCAATATGGCATATATTACAAAGCTGCAAAATGTCTCCCATGGAGTCATTATGGCCTGTCAGGTCAATATCATGCGTTTTAAAAACTTCCTTGAATACATGTTTATACAGCCTGTATTTACATGTGTTTAAAATATTTCTTTACATGATGTACTGCTACAGGCTTCCTCCAACCCCTTTGTCTTTCCAAAATGATTTATTCTAAAAGCAAAGGCAATAATTCCATGCAGTTTTAGAAAATTATTTGTTTAAATATTAATTTGGCATTTATGAAAAGTGTCAGCCAATTTAAATCCTGGGGCGGTGGGTGGAGCTTACCAACACAAGGAAAGGCTCAGCTCTTGTGTCAGTCTGACAGTTCTGAAGACTAAATGTGGCAGGCTTTGTTAAGGTTCAGATATTATAGGCAGCAGAATATTTAGAACCAAACCTCAGAATCCTTCTATAGTCATACATCACAGACAAAGGTATAACAAGAGCCAGTGACTGGAAACTGAAGACAGCAAAGGCCAGAGACCTTTTAATAAACACAGAGGGAGTTAACCATTGGAACAGGTTACTGAGAGATGTAGTAAATTCTCCATCACTTGGAGTCTTTAAATCTAGACTGAATGTCCTTCTAAAACAGATGTTATTATTCAACCTTACATTGTTGGGCAGGGATCACTGGTAAAATATTATGACCTGTATTATGCAGGAGCTCAGAACAGAGGGCCATAATGGTTCCTTCTTGCCTTAAAATCTGTTACATCATTAAATAGAATCAGATATCCATAGTTCTCAATTTTATATGAATCCATACTTTCTTTCATTTTCCATATCTCTCAGATCCAGAAGACAACTAAATATAACCTCTGAAATGTCAGATATATCTTCACTGCTCATTTAAAGCTTTTGTTCATGTACTCATCACCTCTAATGACTCCAATGGTTTCCAAATATTGATTTGTCCAAAATGTGCCATCTCAGCTTCTACTTGGCAACAGGGACATATCATCCCCTTTCTCAAACTTTCACTTGCTTTTTATTCATTGCAGAATCCAGTTCAAAATGTCCTTCTTTGTTTTTAAGATCCTCCACACATTTTATTCTTACTATGCCTCTAATTCATTGAAATGCACTAGTAAGGTATAAAACTCTATGCATTATTGGTCCTCTCTGTGTGTATGTGTATGTGTTCCCTAAACTCACAACATTCTGTCCCCAGTTCAATGTATAATCTAGGTATGTTTCTTCAGGGCCAGCCTTTTCTTTGGTTGTGCCTAAATTCTGGTAAAGAATCTGGAGGCAATGTCTATAGGACATTATACATCCCTCTTCCTTTTTATCTTGGCCACACAAAGTAAAAACATTCTACTTCCAAGCTACTTCCATTCTTCTTCCAATTTTTTTGTATTTTGATGAAACCAACAAAAATGTAATACTTGTTGGTTTCACTTGTACTAACACTTTGTGGATTCCTAGCAGCTAATGCTAGAAAAGACTTCTTAGATGTTAAGACCATAAGGAACCAGTTGATAATGTAATTTCACTTAGCCCAATCCAGGATCCTACTGTATCTTCACAAACTTTTTGTAAAGTCTAGTTTTAAATGTTCCAAGTGGTGGAGCATCTACCACAGCTGTTGGGATACCCTTCCACATCTAAAATCTCACTTTAAGGACATATTTTTCTGATAGTCAGTTAATAATTTTCCTTTCCTAATTTCAGACCATTGCTCTCCTTGTATAATGCTAAAAAATTGTCTTTCCTTCCTTGGTGTTTAGACCCTTCAAATGTTTATAGACTGTTACCATGTCCCCCTTTAAGTCATTTCATAGCCAAGCTGTGAATAGTTAGGACTAGTAATCAATTCTCATACATCAATCACTCCAGAAGCCTAATCTTTTTTGCAGCTTTTTTCTGATCTCCCTCCAATTTGTGATTATCTTTCTGATAATGAGATGCCCAGAGTCAAATGCAATGGGCCTTGTCTTCAGCACATGTAAATCAGTGTTGCTTTGCTGTAGCCAGTGATGCTATGTTGATTAACATGAGCTGAGGTCATGGCCCAACATTTCTGGTCTGATGACAGCAGAGCTGTCTAGAGAGGAAGTACTACCCCTTTGTCCTAGAGTGTAATTCTTCTGCATATGCAGCCCAAATTCATATGAGGCTGTTTTTGGCTTTTTTGGTAAACATTGCAAAGTCTGTTAAATGTAATGTCTGCTACCACTTTTTTCAGAATTACTACTTTCCAGGTATCCTCCCCCCACTGATTCTCTGTGATTTTAATTCTTTTTTCCTAGTGTGTGTGTGAGGTGGGGTAGGGGCTCCCCTGAGAAAGACTACTTCAAGTCATTTATAATGTCCTTCCTGGCAGTTCATAGCATATGAGGGGTTCTCTAAGTAAAACAAACAGACAAATGAAATGTCCTATCCTCCCTTATGAGAAAGGGGAATCTGAGTGAAAGCAAAAAAAGGCCTGACTCTCAGGCAGTCTTTCTGAATTCAGCTTTTTGGGCTTGGCCTATCAGTGGGTCTATTTTTTTTTATTAGGGTCTACCTTCAACCCCTCCTCCTGGGACATCTTGCTTTGCAGCTGATCCATGCAGCTTGCTTTGCAGCTGGCCCATGAAACCCCTTGACTGATCTTTCTGTGGTTAGCAGCCCTCCTCCTGTTCACTACCCCTTCCTGTGGCAGGTTTTCCCTTTTTAAGATCCTCCCCTCCAGGCATCACAAGCCTTGCAGGTGTGTCTGGTTTGTGCTGACCAGGCCCAGAAGAGCTTGTTAGTGTCCTCCACATGAGAGTGAGGGAGTGCCCCTTCATAATCCTCAAAGAAGTGAAACAGAATAAAATAATATAATCTGTGACCTGGTGTTGCAGAAGAAACCATGGCTGGGGGAACTGCTGGTAGCATGGCTCCAGTGGAACTGCATTACCAAAGGAGATGGCTTGGGCCAAGCTAAGGCAAGGAAGGGTTTGGGTGCTTAACTAGGAATTGGGAGATATGAACTCAATTCCCTGCTCTCTCACAGACTATCTGTGTAACCTTGGGAAATTCACTTAGGCCCAGATTCACAAAGGGACTTAGGTGTTGCAATACTCAGCATCGCCATGCCAACCTTTCAGGTGCCTAGAAAATCACAGGAACAACATTGTGACCCACAAACCCTGCATTAAGGCACCTCAGCTCCCTATACAATGCATGGAGAGAGAGAAGCGCCTTAGAATGCAATCCACTAAAGCCAGCATGCTAGGCAGGGAGCCACCAGAGCTAGCCAACGGGAGATGCCAGTAAGAGGGGGTGTCTAGACAGGGCACCCCCTCACAGAGTTAAATGCTGTCTGCAAAGAGGTGCGTTTGTCTCTGTTAGGGATCCACAACCGGGAACCTCGAACCTGTAGCTAGGCAGCTCAGATGCCTAAGGCATTTCTTGAAGAAGGAATTAGGCACCTGTAACGATCCACACAAAATAACTGATGATGCCACCCTGTCATGGGTCTACCCTCACTTGAAACTTGGGGGTTTCAAGGTTAGGACCCGCATGCCACCATGTCAAAGGTCTCACCCCCACTTGGAACTGTTGGGCTCCAATGTGGGGACCTGACTTGGTTTCCCTCTAAACTAAAATCCTAGTTTAGATCTAGTAAGCTGCCACCACTCAATCAGGAAATGTGGATTGAGACACAGTCCTTCCCCAAAATCCTAGGGGATTCCAAGAGCCCCAAATCCATGGAGTTCTTACACCCAGGAGAAACAAACCATTCCCCCTGCTTCCTCCCCCCTCCCTTTTCCTAGGAGAGAGATACCTGATTCAAACTGCTTGAATCAAACCCAGGAGGAACTGTCTCTTCCCCCCTCACCCTCCCCTGAATTTCCACAGAAGAAGGAATTAACCAAGTCCAAAGAAAAGAAAATAATTTATTAAGAGAACAAAAAGAAAATACAGAATCTCTATGAGCCCAAGCTGGACACTCATAGGGTATAACCTTATCAATCTCTGGAGAGAATCCCCTCTCCCCTTTTCTTTCTCAGTGAAAGCAAAGTAACAGCAAACAGGAATAAAGAATTTCCTTTAGCAAACACACAATTGCAAATATAGAAATCAAATCATAAGACTAATTCGCCTTTCTAATTAATACTCACTATTAATTAGTAGAAACTACTCCAGGAGAACTTGGAGACATGACTGGTCTCTTTTAGATTCAAAAGAGTTCTCTGAGCAAAACAGGGAACACAGACAAAAAGCATCCCTCCACAGAGATTTGAAATTATCTCATCTCTGATTGGTCCTCTGGTCAGGTGGTCACCAGGTTACTGAGCCTGTTAACCCTTTCCAGGGAAAAGAGACCTTAACCCTGATCTGTTTATTTATGACACACCCAACTTATAAATTTTAGGTCACTAGTTAAAGCATTCACCTGGGATGGGGGAAACCCAGGTCCAATTCCTCCCTCTGTAAGGGGAGAGAGGAGGTTTGAACATGGATTTCTCCCCTTTCCGGAGAGTTCTCTAACCACTGGGATATGGAACATACTGATGTGGGGCTCCCTTAAGCTGTTCTACTTTGAATAAATAAAGTGTGATTGGAACAGGGGCACTGGATTCTGGGTCTCCCATCTCCCATGTGAGTGCTCTAACCACTGGGCTGAAAGTTATACAGTGGACATCATCATCATCACCGCCTCCTCCTCCTCCTCCTCTGGCTGGATTTTTAATGGGACCTGACCTGACTTAGTAGGCAGGCTCTGAGCTACTTCAGGTGACTTAGGTACTCCTCTGCCTACCTTTCCCCAGTTTTCAGAGTAGCAGCCGTGTTAGTCTGTATCTGCAAAAAGAACAGGAGTACTTGTGGCACCTTAGAGACTAACAATTTTATTTGAGCATAAGCTTTCGTGGGCTACAGCCCACTTCTTCGGGAAAGTGTAGCTCACGAAAGCTTATGCTCAAATAAATTTGTTAGGTGCCACAAGTACTCCTGTTCTTTCCCCCCAGTTTGTGGATTGCAGGGGTGCTTAGGAGGGAGATAGGTGTCCAGATGCCTAAAGGGAGGCAGTAGTACACATGCCCAGAGGCAGTAACATAGGCACCTAGGGAAATTTGCACAGAGTGCCTAAGTTTAGGCACCTGCACAGTTAGGCAGCAGCTGAGAGGGAGTTTTGCGATTGCAGTGGAGCCTAAAACTGGGACTTAGGTGCCTAAGTCTGCGGTTGAGGCGCCTAAGTACCTTTGTAGATCTGAGACATAGTCTCTCTGCGCCTCAGGTCCCAGTCTCTAAACATGGGAGTAATAGCACTTCAGTACCTGCCAGAGATGTCGTTAGGATAGATATATTAATGACTGTGCAGTTCTGAGATATTATGGTAATGAGGGACATCTAAGTACGACAGATAATTCAGATGTAGTTTTCTGTCATGTCATGCCCTTTTTGTGGCAAGTTAATGCTCACTTTTCTACTGTCAAAAATAGGGGACTAGTTTATTTTATTATTTTTACTGGACTTTACAGGATTGGTATAACAGGTAGGGTATCAATAAAAGAATGATAACAGAACTTGGTTTATGTATCACTAAAAAGGCAAGGCTAGCTAGCCCACCTACTCCAGAAACCAGGCCTTCTCTTTTCCATAATCTTATGATCAGCTGAGGAGTTCTAAAGCCATTTACCTATTTCATGTGCCCAGGAAGGTCTGCAAATCCTGTCCAGCACATTGCTGTCTATTATCAGTAGCATTATTAAATATTTGGATCACAATAAACCTTGAGCAGGGCCTCAATGCAAATACTAAATGACTCTTTTTTCCAGAGATCTGGATCCATTCAAATACTTTAAAAGACAAAAACATCTATACACATGTATTTATGTTCCTCTAAACTGTATAACATTTAACTTTAATATCAGTAACAATTTCCCATAGAAGACTGCTGAGTGAAGGACAGGAACAGAGTAAGTTAGGGTGGAAGAATGAATTATATGAGAATGGCAGGTATAAAAGCTCAGCTCGTGTAAATCAGCATAAATCTTTTAACTTCAGTGGCACAATGCCAGTTTACACCAGTAGGAAACAGACATGGATGTCATTACTTCTCTGAAAAAGACATTAAAATGCAATGCAATAATATGAAAGTAGCCAGATGACAAAAAAAAGTGATTATCCTCTTAATAGATCTATATTAATCATATCAAAAATATAACATGAATTCATATTGAAAAGCAACTAAAATTTCAAAAAAGAAAACAGATGACTCATAAAAGATGATAATATCAGTAGTGGATGGAAAATACAAATTTTGCCTTGCAAGAAAAGTATTTTAAGTGAAGACAGTACTGATCTGTCTATCATGAAGCTAATCCCCTAGATCATATTGGAAAGAAGAGCATGCTAAATATGCTGAATTAGCAATATTTGAAAGAATAACTTACATGTTGCTATAAAGCTCTCTTGGTTATATTGAATTCTTATGTATATTTTCTCCTAGCATGTAATATAAAAAACACTGTTTTAAATAAATCTGCCTTATTGGAAATATATTGCAGCTCAGATGGCATTTGGTTTCGAAGCAAGATAGCATCTTCCTTGGGGAACATTCTGTTGTACTATATTTACTTGAAAAAGTTCAAAAGCCAGGCAAATTTGTAATTTAAATGCAGAAAGAATTATCTGCTGCCCAGTCTGCACTTTTGTAAACTGTTTACCATATTCTTTTTTCCTCCATTGTTTTCTAATTTATACACTTTATCTGGCCTTTTAGTTGTAAACGAGTATTTTCTGCTTGATTTCCTTCAGAACTGTTTAGTAAGACTTGCATGACTTCAAATTCCACAGGGAAGACTAAACCAAATGCCATCTAAGCCGTAAGCCATATGTCAAAATGACTTTGCACTCACTACCAAGGGAGTCACATAATAGCATGGGAGTCACAGATGATCATATTTGCTCAAATAATTGTAATCATAAAATTGGGATAAAAGGAATTCATTTTTATGCTATAAAAATGCATTTGGAGAGAAAATCGAAAGCCTGCAAGATGTTGTATGTATTACCATTCAATTTTGCTTTCAACCTGTATAGCCATAGAAATAACCAAATCTCCTCTTTAAACAACTCTTTCACACTTACCAAATGTGAATCTGTATTCAAATGGATTAGACTTGCATCATCTGCATGTACCAGCCACATTACACTGAGACAGAGACACAATTCATAATAACTTGTGTGGAAGCATGGGAATTGAAAATGGAAAACACCTGGGGAATTACCGTAGGTCATCTGCTCCATCATTCTCATCAGGCCTGTACCCTACAGTGTACTCTTGAGCACTGTGTGCAGTCCATCTCTCAATAACACCAGTGATGGGGTTTCCTGCACTACCTTTAAGAAACTATTCCACTGTCCTACTAGACCTCACTACTATGAATTTTTCCTGATATTCATGATAGTCCACTAAGGGCTAAATTGTGGCTTTGCCATGAACCCTGCATATAGGACAGGGCACTGATGTGATGCCACAGGAGCAGCCCAGAAAGGAGATGGTCACTAACAGGGGTGGAAGTAACAGAAGACTTACCAGGACGGGTGCCTGGCTCCAGGCCCCCATAATGGGCGAGGCCTTGGGTGGAAGGGACAGGGCTTGGAGGGTCAGCCTCCCCCAGCTAGCCCAGGGCTCCGGCAGCGATTTAAAAGGGCCCAGGGCTCCCCATTTGCCCCATTCTCAACATTTTTGAGAATTAATTGTGAATGGTTTCATAAATCCATCAGCTAGTTTCTTTGACTCCCAGGGATATTTGTCAGCTGCACTGTCCTATTCACAAAGATTTCATTTTTCCAGCTATTCTACCTGATTTTAATCAACACATGTATGTTGGAAAGGCTCGATTGCTTCCTAAAAGCGAGATTCTGCTTGGCCTTTATGCAGGTGTGCAGCATGCCTCGGGGATGGAGAGATACTCTCTACAGCCCATGTACTAGCCAAGGTAGAATTCCAGTGTGGGCCTTTGGGAACATAGGGACTGCTCCCTTCCTACTTCGGTGAGTTCATGAGATTTGAGCTTCTAACTCGCATGCTTTAGGAAATCCCAACTTGAGTGCTTGTGTCTGAGAACAATGGAGATTTGAATTGCTCTGCCTGCACATACCACAGGTCAGAGAGAGACCGAAGAGTAGCAATGCAAGCTTCCTACCACCACTATAAACACACTTCGATCCTTTCTTGCAAGGACCATTTCTAGATGTGAGAAGAGAACTGTTAGTTCATGCCCTGTTCTGTCCTCAGTTTCTGCAGAGATTGCTAAGGAGGATGCCAATACCACATATTCATTTCACAAAAAGCAGCAGTCATCAGATAGAAATGAACCTTGGTCCCATCAGCACTACTTCTGAACATTTTGGTTTCACAATATGCCCAAAACCAGAAGAGTTAAATATTAAAAATTTATTCATCTAAATTTCAGTTATGCACTGTGGAAAAATGTAGATGTAATCCACTGGTCACCATTTCTGATATAAAATAAAATTAATTTTAAACTCACATTTCTGAGCTCTAAATTCAGTCGCAGTTTTTCTAAGTGTCTCTTGGGTTTTAACCATTACTTTGCAATACCTTTTTAGTTTCTTCTGAGCAACAGGAAATAAGGAGCCCCTGACAGTAGCCGTGCATGAAGGATGATCAGCTGAAAGAGAGAACTAAACAAAAACACAAACTATTTTTTCCCCCACCAGTCTTCTAATATATCTTAATGGAAAGCTGCAGTGCTGCTTTTCTGCCAGAATTTGGTACTGAGTGAAACTATAAACAAACAGCACTTGCAAGTCTAGTCACTTGATTCCAAGATGACAGCCTTCAGGTGGCATTGCTGGCCTCTTCTGAATCCAGAGAAGATCAAGAGCACTAAGGAATTTAACCGTTAAAGTGTACTAAGGCCTCTACTTCTGAATAAAAAGGCAGGAAAACAGGAAAGTAATGGCTTGTCTACCTGGAAAGTTATTCTGAAATAACTGTATTTCTGATTTCCACACATAAAGTTATTCTCTTATTCCAGAATAAAAGTGCCTTATTTCTTTTTGCCTTATCACTCGTATTTCTGGAATAACAGCATCCACACATGGAGTTAATCAAGAATAGTTAAACCAATTTAAACTCACACCTTCCAGATTAACTTCCATGTTAGCAGCATTCAGCTGGACTTTCTTTCTCTATATTTCTTTTTGAACTTTGTATTAGGCTTCAGGGAAGAGGTTTCTTTAATAGAACTAGGATACCCTTCTAGATTCTCTCCTTTGCCCCTTCAGGGACAGTCTGCTATATTACATAATAACAATCACACGAAGCAATGGCATGGTTATTAATAAGAGCTGATCAAAATTTGGCAGAAAGTTTTTGTCGGGTTTTAGTTGAAAACTAAGTTTTTCCCAGAAAAAAAATCTCACTTCTGACAAGTGTCTTTTTCAAAAAAAAGCTGAGGAAAAATTCAGCAATTAAAACAGTTATTTTTTTTTCAAATTTGGGGGAAATTAGCTAGTTTATCCAATACTTTACTTTTCTGCTATGTAACCCTTTTGCCACGCCGAGTTGATAGCAGCAAGGGCCGGGTTCAGTACATAGGGGTCCCCTCCCAACAACGTAATGCAAATCCAGCTCGAGCCCCCACCCAGTGACCTGGGAAAATCTTACATACACCCCTGGGTGCTTCGAAGAGGCAATACTTCCCCTCTCGCAAGCACAGAGTCTCGGTGTAGCAGAAAATGTTTAATAACATGAGGTAGATGACATCAGCATTAAATTGGGAAAACACCACAACTAGAGTTCATAGACCAAACCATGAGCAAAGACTCAACCCAGCAAATTGGGCTGTGTCCTCTTCCTTTGATTCTTGAGTCCAGCAACCCAAAAATTACCCAAAGACCCCAAAGTCCAACACCCCAAAAGTCTCTTGAGTCCAGCACCCAAAAATCACCCACAATCCCAAAAGTCCCACAACCCAAAAGTCTCTGTCCTGTGTCAGTACAGCCCCAGAGTTCAAAAGTCTATCTGCAGGGTTTTACCCTCCCCAGTCTTGGTGGAAAGGGTGCGGGGCGCAGGGTATTAAGGGGCACCTAACATGGTCCAGGGCTGACTGTCCTGCCTCTCTGTGGGGTTCTGCTTCCGCCTTCACCACGAACTGCTCTGCTCCACCAGCTGTCCCCGCAAATGTCTCTGCTCCACTAGCTGTTCCGTGGGCCACTCCAACCATCCCACAAACTGCTCCGCTCTGCCAGCCACCCTACGAGCCGCTCCAGCTGTCCCCGCAAACTGCTCCGCTCCACAGTATAGCTGCAGGCTCCCCCACTAGTTAACACAGCACTCAGTGATCTCAGCTCTTAGTACCTTTAGCTCTTTAATAATTTCAGCTCTTAGTTATTTCAGCTTGTAGTATGGGAATCCCAGTGCTGGTGCACCATTAGCCCAAAGTGAAGTCAGCTCAGCAGCCTGTAACTAGATTCTTAACAGAATCAAAATTAGCCCTGACATTCAACAGTGGAGAGATGAGGAGGAGGAGCAGCAATTGGTATTTCAGGCTCACAAAAGGGGCCCACACCACCACCTACAAATACCTGCCCCCATCCTCTCTCAATTCACTGGGTTTTGGAACCCATATCCCTTGTCTAGCGAGTGCTACCTTAGTTGATGGTGAGACCCTCTGTCATAAAACAGTTTCATAGTCCTTCATTCACATAATCAGGGTAAACAACACTTTATTCTTCCTGCCCCAATAACAGAGAAATTGGGGATCCCACACCTGCCAAAGTGACCATTTGGAGCTGCTGTGGGCTCATGCTAGGCAGGGTGCATGTGCCTATGCAAACCAAATCAGCCTCTGAAGTTCTTTTCCACACTCGCCAAAATTCACCACCAGATGTCAGGGTAGAGCTCATCCTGACTCTGCTTAAACCTATAGAATGGTGGGCATGTTAAAAAAGTGATTGGAAGACAAAGTATGGATTTTTGTATACTTCTTTTTTAAAGTTTTTCTAGTGGGAAAGCCATTGTTTCTCAGAATTTAGAAAAATTCTAAAAGGGATTTTTCCCCCCCACACATGGGGAAAATTCCCATTTTCCAACCCACTTGAATTAACTTTTTGTAACTCTGACCCATGTCAGCTAATTGTGGCAGGAGAATAAAGAACAGTGTGTTACCACCATGCTTGAATATCACATCTGTATCACAGATCACATCAGGTTATATCTTCTGGAGCACGGACAGAAGCTTCACTACTGTTGAGTTTGTCTTCTGGGTCTAGTCCTTTGGTTCTGTGTAACTACACAAGGCTCAGGCTAACCTATCATATACCGCTGGTTTAATGGAACATTGCAGCAGCTTAGCTTCAGCTCTGTGGAGTTTAGGAGTCCTGTAGAATAAGAGCTGCTGGTTAACTGAAACATCAGTTTCACATAACTTTCTGATGTCCCTCGAGACCTTTGTAACAGGTCCCAAGGCAGCCTCTTGTGGTCTGGGGTGGTGATGTAGGCACCCTGCCTCAGTTTCAGTCTGAGTTTCAAAAATAATTCACATACACATGGAGTCTTTAAAATAGTAGTCTCTTTATTTTGGGATCTAATTCATTCAGATTACTCAGTTCCCCTTTAGTTTCAGGGGCTGGTGTGTGCATAATTCAGGCCTCCCTGGCCTGTAGAGCCTCTTAAATTCAGGGGTTTAACAGCCCTGCTTCCCAGATCCTGTGTGTTCCACTTTGAACCTCTAGATAATCCCTCAGGTCTAGGATCTCACAGCCCTCCTGTCTGGGACTGTGGCTTTATGTTCTTGCCTCCCTAACCCATAACTCACTGCTCAAGTTTAGAGGTTGTACAGCCCACCACCTTGGGACTGTATGCTGGGTGACTTCTCTCTCCTAGAAGGTGATTTCAGCAGCTTTCTCTCTAAGTGGGCTTGAAGCTCCTTTTTGAGTCATCTGATCACTCCTTGACCTTCTCAGGTGTGTCTGATTATCCCAAACACCTGCCTGAGCGAGCTGGAGCACAGGGGAATCTTCTCTGGCCCACTCTACAGGCTCCAGGTCCTGGGCCCATAAAGGAACAGTGGTCTGGGTTTTTCCTATACCTTCCCTCTCCCAGACACTGATGATTCCCTGAGACCAACTGCCACTGTCCAAATGACTGCTTCAAGGCCTTCATTCACTTTTCCGGGACACATGGAATGGGGTAACTATCTCCTCTGGCCCCAAAGAGCCAGTAACCCATTACAGTAGGGCTCTTCTGTGGAAGAAAGTTAAAATGAGGAACAGCTTAGAAGAAATAATTCTATCAGCCTCTCCCTCAGGGAAAAAAATGCAAAAGAAACCTATTTAGAAGGTTTGGGGGAATGCTGTGCTAAAACTGCATTATAAAATTCTCCCTCAGCACACTGTGGAGTTGAGTTAATGCTGCATTGATAAAAGCCCTCCCAGTTTTTTTATAGAATTTCTAAAACAGCTGGATTAGATTGATTTATTTTTAATCAGCACTTAACAAGACTGTTGTACTTTCTACTGCACACTGGATGCCACAATAGGTGCCTTACTTCCAGAAGCCAGTGTAGTATTTGCTTTCTGTTAAATATTGAACTCCTGCTAAAGAAACCCCTAATCGGCACTTAATGAGGCTATTGTATGCCATTACTTCTACTGCAGACTGAATGCCATCACAGGTCCCTCATCTCTTGAAGTCACTCTAGTGCTTGCGTTCTGTTAAATATTGAATTATTAGTAAAGCAACTCCTAAATGGAGCTGTTTCATTATGAAATTAAAATGTGCTAGGATAAGTGGACTTTTATGAAACTTAGTATTTATCATGAAGAGCACAATTTTGAACCTGGCCTGTAAACTCTTATGTGTATGCTTAGTGCTTATTTCAGTGCCTTCATTGAGATTTGTTTTGACTTGGTACCACAAGACATTTTGATTAAAAAACTAGAATGATATAAAATTAACATGATGCATATTAAATGGATTAAAGACTGGCTAACTGATAGGTCTCAAAATTTATCTGCAAATGGGTAATTGTCAGCAAATAGGTATTTCCAGTGGGGTCCCACAGAGATCAGTTCTTGGCTCTATTCGATTTAACATGTTTATTATTGTATAATTTATTTTATTATTTAATATTCATATTTATTGGAAGAAAACATAAAATCATCACTGATACAGTTTACAGATGACAAAAAGATTAGAGGAGTAGTAATTACTGAAGACGACAGGGTCACTGATTCAGAGATATCTGGATCACTTGGTAAACTTGGAGCAAGAAAACAATATGAGTTTTAATATGGTTAAATGTAAATGTATACATCTGGGAAGAAAGAACATAGGCCACACTTACAGGCTGGGGGACTCTATCCTGGGAAGCAGTGTTGGAAAAGATTTGGGGGTCATGGTGGATAGTCAGCTGAACATGAGCTCTGAATGAGATGCCATGCCCAAAAGACTTAGGGCTAGTCTACACTTACCTGCCGGGTCGACGCGGTGAGTTCGACTTCTCGGAGTTCGAACTATCGCGTCTAATCTAGACGCGATAGTTCGAACTCCCCACACGCTCCGGTCGACTCCGGTACTCCACCACTGCAAACGGCGGTGGCGGAGTCGACCTTGGAGCCGCGGACTTCAATCCCGCAGCGTCTGGACGGGTAAGTAGTTCGAACTAGGGTACTTCGAGTTCAGCTATGCTATTCACGTAGCTGAACTTGCGTACCCTAGTTCGACCCCCGCCCTTAGTGTAAACCTGCCCTTAATGTGATGGTGGGATGCATAACCAGGAGAATCTCAAGTTGGAGTAGAGAGGTTATTTTACCTCTGTATTTGGCACTGGTGTGACCACTGTTGGAATACTGTGTCTAGTTCTGATGTCCACAATTCAAGAAGGATGTAGATAAATTGGAGAGGGTTCAGAGAAGAGATGCGAGAATGATTAAAGGATTAGAAAACATGCTTTATAATGATAAATTCAAAGAGTTTAATCTATTTAGCTTAAAAAAGAGAAGGTTAAGGGGTGACAATTACAGTCTGTAAGTATCTCCATGGGGAACAAATATTTAATAATGGGCTCTTCAATCTAGCAAAGAAAGGTCTAACATGACCCAATGGCTGGAAGTTGAAGCTAGAGAAATTGAGACTGGAAATAAAGTGTACATTTTTAATGTAAGAGTAATTAACCATTGGAACAATTTACCAAGAGTCGTGGTGGAGTCTCCATCACTGATAATTTAAAAAAAATCTGCTGTAGGAATTATTTTGGAGAAGTTCTATGTCCCATGATATACAGAAGGCCAGACTAGATGAGCACAATGATCCCTTCTGGCTCTGCAATCTATTAATATGAATCTATGGCTATGTTAAAGTAAGTACTAGGGTCTTAATTCAGGGTTACCTAGGGAGGTGGTGGAATCTCCTTCCTTAGAGTTTTTTTAAGGTCAGGCTTGACAAAGCCCTGGCTGGGATGATTTAGTTGGGAATCGGTCCTGCTTTGAGCAGGGAGTTGGACTAGATGACCTCCTGAGGTCCCTTCCAACCCTGATATTCTATGATTCTATGAAAAGCTTTAAGCATATGTCTAAATTCTATAATGGGTCTTAAAATTAAGTTTATGCTTAAGTGTTTTTCTGAATAGGTATGGCTTCCTGAATTATGCCATATGAACAGATGTAAGAGTTTGTAGGATTAGGCCCTAAATACATTGTGAAGGCAAAATAAATATTTTAGCATCTGTCATAATATGTATGTTAAAATAACATCTCATAGGTAAAATCTGGCCCCACTGAAGTCAATGGGAAAGCTCCCAACCCTATTAAATTCAATGGGATTTCACCCATAAATTTAATCAGAAACTATATCAGCATTTAAAGAGATTGTGTGTTCTTGTCCTACTAACTGTAATTCTTAAAATGCTAGATTTTGGGGGAGGGGGAGAGGTGTGGGTTGTGATGGGAGGCACTTGAATATGTCCTGTGATTAATCTATTAACATAACAGTCTTGACAAGTGAATATGATTTCCACTGCAGTTGCCTGGAGAAAAATCCTGGGAATATTTTAAATTGCAATATTTTTGGCAAACCGCTGGAGGGTTTTCAGTTTAAGGTTTCTCTCATGGAATTATCTTAAAATAAATCTGCCTCATAGCACATATTTCTGCAGTAGAGAATTCCAACATATTGATCCACAACTTACCGGGAAAGTCTTCTTTAATATTTGCTTAATTAAAAAAACAGCCAACATTACAGTGTACTTCAAACTCCCTTTAAAACAGGTATTACAGTCTTTGTCCTCAGGAAACACAACGTTTACGGTGAATTTAAAAGAGTAAAGTTTTTGAAGTGGTGGCTACATCAATTAGAATAAAAGGAGGATTGGCTTGACTGAGCTTTCTAATTAGATTTTTATTCTGAGCAATAGTAGTGTTCCAATTTTAATGTATACAAAAAGTGCTTGTGTGATACTGTCATTCTTCAGATCAAAAGTCAAGGTTGTTTTGCTCTCACTCATTAGCTTACCACTGCTGATTGTATTACTATTGACCAGCCTGTATAAAATACCATGCTGCATTACAGCACTATATGCATTGGTGTTATTGTTATCTACACCACACTCTACCCGTATAACTTTGCTTTTGCAGTTATTTCCCATTTCTGTGAGCTACAGCACTAGTATGCTACTAGTTTGCAAGTTCTCAATAAAAAGAATGAAATCCCTCAGGAGAAAGCTAATGGCCACAGTAACTGCAATGGATCCTGCAATGTTCTACAGATTCCATAACATCAACCAACTCTGTGCTAAGAGAGCTGTGAAGTCTAGTGCCACTGGGGAACTGTCCAGCAAAGCTGTAACCCCGGAAAAGTTCCATGGGGAGCATTGCTATTTGCCAAACTAAGAAAAATACTATTACTCTGAACAACACATAAGGGTCTCCTTACGTAGTAACTTATTAAAAGATGAAGCAAACAAAAAGTAAAGGGCTTCCTTCTGCTGATTTATATGTTGAGGTAATAGTTATAGTATTTGTGCATTTAGCCCTAGCTATAGAGAAAGAGCAAAGAAACTAATAATATTTGAGACTCCAAAATGGAAAATGAAAATAGTGATGGAAGTACTGAGCCTGAGGATGTGATCAATTAGTTGATTACTCTAAATTAGTCTACTGAAATATATCTGCTGGATATTGTCACTGGCAATAATGAATTCTAATGGAAGTCTGAAATTTTTCATAGCACAAAATCTCCATAGAACAGGATACTCTAAAATGTTTAGGAAAAAATAAGATCCAATCTGTAGTTGAGGCATGTAGTTTTGCCTTATAACAATCTGCATTCATATGGTTTATCTTTATAAATAGAAGGTCCCTGGAATATAGCATGAACACAATTGTTTGATGTAGTATAGTTCAAGTGATGTGCCAGTATTTTAATAAGTCATTAAACTTAATTACTTGGAGTGAAATCCTGGCTCCATTGAAATCAGTGGCAAAACTCCCATTGACGTCAAACAACAAAAGTAACCATCTCTGCAAGACATGAACTGAACTATAATAATGACTAAGAATAACAAATTCATTTTGAATACATAGAAATCAATATCTACCTCACAGATAAATAATTGGAAAATAGACCCTATTGATTTGGTCTCATTGGAAAGATGACAATATGGTTATGTCTATTGATACATATTATAACTTAAGAACTCACTAGTTCTTGGGAGTTTCTTTTAGGATTCCAGGGAAAGTATTATCAGACAAAATCTTTCTTTGAAGTTGATTTATAATTTCTAAAAAAGATGTATTTAATATGAGAAGTCCATATACTTACAAATAGTCAAATGAATAACCCAACCCATAGAGTAGCAAACCGAAAAAATCCCAAACTACTACTTAGTGATTGCTATCCAAGGAAAGCCTTATCATTCATTAAATGTATCACCTATTAAAATGTAAAGATAAATCTCTTTTCATTGCCTTACAGATTACACTCTCTGGGCCAAGTTCTTCATGTTCAAATACACACTGTAACTTTAAATGCATGCATATAATCACTGTAGTCAATAGGACTGCTTGTTTGGGCAAAGTTACCCATGTGGCTAAGTTTTTTGCAGGATTGGGCTCTCTGAAATATTCTCCCTGAAACGGCATGCTATAAAACCTCAGTCTGCTCCTTGAAATCATTCCTCAATCTTTGTTGCTTTTTGTTAGCCTTCCAAAACTGACTTTCATTGACCCTTGTCCTAGTCAATCTCCATAAATATTGATATGTCACATTAATTAAAGAAAGAAAATAAGGGAATAAAAAGAGGACACGAGCACCTCTGAAAGATGCTGAGTACCTTCAGTTCTCAGCATGTCACTGGTACTTTGTAGTACGTATTTAGCAGGGTCATTTCCAGAATGTGGACATAACAAGAAGTTCATCTATGATTATTTACTGTTTTAACCATATCACTTGATGGGACATATAGAGCACATGGTATATTTCTATTCCCAAACTGGATGAGCATAACTCTTTAGAATAAGGTATTCAGTATGATTAGCAGCATTTACAATTTCAAAATGCACACTTCCCATATATTTTCCAATATCCACTGAAAATTCTCTCCTTCTGCAAATATTTCATCCAACAAACATATTCTCTAGAATATTTGTGGGGGGAAACAAGAAAAAAACACAAGAAAGAGTGTGGTCCTTGTATACAAGAATTGATTTTAGAAAGACAGATATAATAGTGAATGAAATATTACCAGATTTTTTTGCATTAGTATCCTAAGGTCTCATTTTTCCTAATTGCATTTTCTGCCAATAGGTGGCACTAACAATTTCTTCATTATCTGAACAACCCTGTTCTCAACAGGATAGTAGATTTATCACAATGTCTCTCTTGTAACCATCATCTTTTTGTTTTATTTTAATGGAGTTTTCTCTAAAAAGGAGCAAATATAGAGATTGTGGATCCAGCTAAATATTGCACATATACACCCAAAAGACAAGGAACATTGATGACTTATTAAACCCAGAAAAAAGCATTGCTGTATCTTTAAAAAATCAAACAATAATTCAAAATAGGATGATTAACACAGTTCCAGAATTTGAAGATCTGCAGGATCTGAATGGTATGTTTAAATCATTAAAGAGAAAAAGTGAAATACAATGGAAAGAAACAATAATATCATGATAACATTCAAATTCCTCATACTTAATTTGTTTTATTTCTCAAAAGCTTTAAGCTGTCCTTTTAACAAGATGTTGATAGGTTCTTTTCCCCACTACCCAAAACACACAGGTTCACAGAGAAGACTTTTGAGCTGAAGAAGTATGTTGTTTATTCACTGCATCAGTGAGTGATCAGTCCAGGGACACAAGGCACAGCATAGTGTTAAATGCAAGCACACACCCACATTCAGGTGCTCGCCTTAAATACATTGTTACAAAGTTAATTATTATATATTGTCTAAACACTTTTCTGCCTAACCCTAAGCTATGTCTACACTATGTCTACGGGAATAACATAGCTGGAGTCAACGTACCTTAGGTCAAGTTACCAAGGGGTCTACACCGCGGGGGGTCGATGGGAGAATATCTTCCATCGATTTACCTTACTCTTCTCATCGGGAATAGAGTACAGGGTTTGACTGGACAGCGATCTGCAATCAATTTGGTGGGTCTTTCCTAGACCTGCCAAATTGACTACTGGTGGATTGATCTCAGAGCATTGATCCCCTCTGTAGTGTAGACCTGCCCTAAGATTAATTTGCTAACTCAGTTGGTTACCTGATTGGATTGCTGACCAAGTTGTTCATTGGATTGAACTGCTGACTAGGTGGTTTACCTGGTCAGGTTCCTGACCAAGCTTTTTTACCTGGCTGTTCTCTTTCCTTGATAGACAAGCACAGATCTTTTCACATGTCCCAATACCTAAAATATACATTCTACATATCATATCCTATACAGATATTAAATTTAAAAAAAATCACTCTAGGCCAAATAATTCATGCCTCTCAGAAATGCCTGATATATGCTGCATTGTTAGACATAGACATACAACCTTCCATCTTTATGTCCAACAGCAAATCCTTGCCTTATTCCTTCTCTGTCCTGTATCTCTAGTGGTGTTGCAAACTGCTCTCATTGAAGGCAGGGCATACAGAAAGGAGGAGGCAGTGAATGGAGGAAGTCTGTGCTGGCAAAGGGGAGATGGATGACTGAGTTTCCCAGGCAGTCCTAGGGAGAGCCAGGTATGTAGTTTTCCCAGCTGCCTTGGCTCAGCTGGCCCTGCACACAGCTAAGGTAGAAGTATAAACACAGTTTTCAAAGGGGGAAGAGGTGGAGTAGTGTTGGTACAGTCTGAGGGTATGAGTGGATGACAGAACATACTCCCCCAAATAGGATAAAACACAAGAGGTTCCACACAAGTAGGACAATTAAGAGCTATGCTGATCCCCCGTATAAGTCTTCTGAGTGTCTGTAGATGCAGAGAGAACTGATCATCAGAGATTATTATTGTTACTCATAATTTGTATTACAGTTGCATCTTTGGGCCCCAATCAAGGGTCAGGCCTACACTGCTAGGTACTGTATGGAGATACAGTAAAAAGACAGTCCCCACCCCAAGAAGCTCACACTCTAGGCTACGACAGGATGCAGCCAATTATTTTGATCAGGCAAGTTTATTTTTCACACTTCACTCTCTTCCTATGAGGCAGAGTTAGTGAAAAGAGTTCAAGTCCCGTTCATGCATCAGGGAGAGCTCTTCATCTTTGCTCCCATCCCTTTATGCCCTGGATTTGGCTGTTGGAGAATTCCCCTCGCATAGGTACCATGAAGACAGCCTTCTGAGGAACCTTTGCAAGCCTTGGCATAGCAGGTGTGCTGGAGCAAGAAGGACATGAACATGTTGGGAAGGGCCATGGACTGTAGAGCTCTGGAGAGTCAGGGCAGTGCTGTGGCCCATAGGGCAGTCCTGAGAGGCTGCTGGACTTAGGCCCCAAGGTATGTCTCAATAACTCTGGAGCAGGATTGAGAGGATTCAAAGGTGATTCAAACCACCTTAGCCCCCCTGCACTGCACGGCGAAGCACAGAATTCCACCCTAGATTTTCAAACGAGGGCAAAGGAGGTGGGCTCCCCAGACAACAAGCCAGCATCTTTAGCAAGGTTCTTTGAATATTACCCTGATCCCGAATAACTAATGTACAATGTAGCATGTTAACATTTTATTGTAACTTTGGCTTAATAAAGTTTCAAAAGAGCTCAGCACAAGGGGTGCTCATTTGAAAAGCTGGCTCCATTGGTGCAAAGAAAGTGAACAAAACTTTCATTTTTTCGGTTTAATTTTCTAGGAAGTCAAATGTGTTACTTGGAATACACCTGGCAGTTGTTAAATGTGGAGGTGATTTCCCCTGCATATGCTTATTTGTGGAATATATATGAATGAACTATCTTACAAATATCTATGTAAGAGCTTATTTTGAGAGAATGTTTAAAATAAATAACAAAATGATTGGTCTCAGTCCTATGCTGTTTTCTGAGTGGATAGTCCCTTAGACTTCAATGCAGCAAAGTATGGGCGCATGTTGTTAAGTCCATCACTATTCAGCAGTGCACAAACTTAACTTTAAGCATGTGCTCAAGTCTCATTTAATTGAATGGATTTAAGCCTAAACCACTAGTGAATATGTTACAGGTCCCTCTCTGTTCCTGATCTGCAGAACATATGAGTCTATTACAGCTTTAGCTAAAGAGTCTCATTGTTTAGCTCTCACTTACAATTCTGGAGTTCTTGGTGTCAATACCTGGTGTGTCGACCAAGATGAAAGCTGTCATATAAGCATGTGTTTAAGTGCTTTGCTGAATAGGGGCCTCAGGTCCACACAGAACCATATTATAGGACAGCAGGCACTACTTATAGCTCTTTTAAAACAAAAATAGAATAATGTACAACACCCACTATAACGTCACCACGTCTTGATAAATCTGGATGGTGTTATGAATTCACTACATGTTTTATAATTTGTACATAAATTTATTTTATGGGAAATGTCCCAACCTCTTAAAGTGGTTGTCTTGATCTTAAATTGGAGTAAGATTAATGGAATAAATCTCCCTCTTTCCCAGACATATTTTTATTGCAGGAGTCCTACTCTTGTGTTACTAGTATGATAGTGTTTTCTCTATTTTGTACTGAAGCAACTGCCCATATATTTGCAGTTTAATATTCATCCATTAATTGGCTTGTAACTATGGTGTCTTCCTATTCTATTTAGAATTGTCGATATTAATGGTATTGCCTCAGCTTTATCAGTTGAAAATCTTTATATATTGCTTTCTATATTGCTTTATCATTTGAAAAGCATCGAGCAAGCCAAAGAGAAAGACATGCTTTTTTAATGGGAATATTTTGCACTGGGAAGTAGTGAAAGCGAGTAATGTCCCTATCTGACAGAGAACAGAAATGGGATGCAATCCTCCAGTGTAACATTGCATGGGAGGAGCACAGAAGATGAGGTCAGTGATTTTGAGGTCAGTGTGTGTGAGGACTATATGAATGGGGTAGTCCAGCCATTGGATGATCTGCAGCTCCCCTAAGGGAGATAAATAATCATTATTATTTGTAGGGGAGAACTTCCCTCAACCTAGCATCTACCCCTCCTAATTAGACCCAAATCCTGCTGCTTCTTGTCATGAAGTTTTCAGTGAAGGGGGATCAATGCCATATAGGACCCTTAAGCAGTCTTGACACAAAGTGGGAGCTCCAGTTCAATCCCATTACCCTAAAAATTCAGAGTTGGCGCACAGTGTCACCTGGAGGATTTCTGGAAAGCTTATGCAAATGAAGGTTTCTGTGGAGCTGCATTTCCCCTGTTCAGAGAGCTCCTTCCCTGCAGAGCTTCTGCCTGCTTTTTTCTCTTGTTCACCAACAGATGGTAATAGTGAGCTCCCTCCCCTCTAGGGCTTCAAGCCACTGGATTTACAACTCTACTTTAGGTCTTTCTATTGCCCCCATCATAACAGCATCTGAGCACCTCATCATGTTTAATGTATTTCTCCTTACAACACCACTATGAGGCGGGAAAGTGCTATTATCCCCATTTTACAGATGAAGAACTGAGGAGCTATGTGACTTGCCCAAGGGACATGTGAGTTAGAGCAAAGAATTGAACCTCAGTCACCTAAATCCCAGACTAGTCCCCAAACCACTGGACCATCCTTCCTTTTGGTTTCATATACTAATCTCAAGTAAAATAGCACCGTTTATGCTGAAGCATCCTTTATATAGTGCTTTTGGAGAATGACAATACCATCCCCTGCAGTTTAAAGGGTTAAAAGATTCAATAAAAAGATCTGTTTCAAGTGGGCAGCATGAAAAACGCTTCTGTGGTCTATAAACTTTATGTGAATTTTTCATGTCCCAGACACAATGTGCAGCAGATTGCACATAACCAGAGCTCTCAGACCTGATGTGACAGATCCCTATTATGCTAAGGAAAGAATGAATGTGAGACTGAGGTTATTATCTGCTAAGACATGGGTAAAGGAAGTACAGGTGTAGTAAAAGGATGATGCCAGTCCGGGGGAAAGGATCATCAAAGACAGGTTACATGGATTTAGAACAAGCTAGGGTCTAGCATAAGTATAGATTATAGTAGTAGTACTCAACATGTCTGAGAAGGCTCTGCCAAGATAAATTAGCTCCGATCACTATTCAGTGAACTGATATTATTGCAAAGGTCGGAAAAAGACCCTACATTGCTACACTATGCCCTATTACCCATATCCCGAGGGTGGCAAAATTAAGGACTGGGGAACATTATGAGGATGTAATGTGAAAGGTAGACTTACACTGTGTGTAATACAGCTAGGAAAAGGCTGTTGGTCACCGATCACAAACATGACAAAAGCTAAGCAACGAAAATCAAACATGCTTGGCTAGCTGTAGAGTTGAGTACACTGGTAGGGCCCTACTCTTCTGAGGGCCCACGACATGCACCAACACCCACAACATCTCAGTGCCACTTCTGACAAGATCTGAGTCCAGTACTAGATATCTTTATATACATAAGGTATTTATATGGCTCCCATCACCGTACTATCTGAGCTGCTATTATCCCCATTGTACAGATGGGGAACTAAGGGATCAAATAAGAACATGAGAATGGCCATACTGGCTGAGACCAATGGTCCATCTAGCCCAGTATCCTGTCTAACAGTGGCCAATGCCAGGTGCTTCAGAGAGAACGAACAGAACAAGCAATCATTGAGTGATCCATTCTCTGTTGTCCACTCCCAGCTAATGGCAATCAGAGACTAGAGACACGCAGAGCATGGGGTTGCATCCCTGACCATCTTGGCTAATAATCACTGATGGACCTATCCTCATGAATGTATCTAATTCTTCTTTGAACCCGTTTATACTTGTGGCCTTTACAACATCCCCTGTCAACAAGGAGATGCTGCCTTATGCATATTTTAAACCTGCTGCTTATTAATTTCATTGAGTGACCCTTGGTTCTTGTGTTATGTGACAGAGTAAACAACACTTCCTTATTCACTTTCTCCACAGCAGTCATGATTTTATAGACCTCTATTATGTTCTCTCTCCGCTGTCTAGTTTCCAAGCTGAACAGTCCCAGTCTTTTTAATCTCTCCTCATATGGAAGCTGTTCCATACCAGTAATCATTTTTGTTGCCCTTCTCTGTACCTTTTCCAATTCTAATATATCTTTTTTTTTAGATGAGATGACCAGAACTGCATGCAGTATTCAAGGTGTGGGCACACCATGGATTTATATAGTGGCATTATGATATTTTCTGTCTTGTTATCTATCACTTTCCTAATAGTTCCTAACATTCTTTTTGCTTTTTTGACTGCCTCTGCACATTAAGCGGACGTTTTCAGAGACGTATCCACAATCACTCCAAGATCTCTTTCTTGAGTGGTGGCAGCTAATTTAAATCCAATCAGTTTGTGTGTATAGCTGGGATTATGTTTTCCAATGTGCGTTACTTTGCATTTATCAACATTTGCCCAAGGTCACAGAGGAAGTCTGTGGTAAAGTGCATAATTGAACTTGCATCTCCTGAGTTTTGGGCTAGCTTCCATTATTCTTCCTCCTCCACATGGATACACCGACTTAATTCCATAACTGTCCTTCCCCACTGCCCATTTGGAAAATTGTGCATTGCCTCTGCTGCTTGCTTCCCAGTCCAGGGAGATGTATCACCAGATGCCATGGGGGCTCATGAAGAGGTGAGAGGTCGTGGTGAGTGACCCAACAACTTGAAGTCAGATCACAGGCCAGTATAATGTGACATGGACTTGTAGGGCAGTGGGTTCATACCCCCAAGTGTCCCTGTTTCAGATGCCACTGCAAACTTCAAGTGGAAGACAGTGGAAACTGAGAAGTTTTGCATAGTTTCCACATGAAGCCATAAGCTGATATTCTTTCCCAGGAATCTCCAAGAAGCCTTGAGTTCTATCCCTTCCCTTTTTCTATTTTCAGGAGGGATCTGCTGAGATACATCCACTCTTTCCATTCCAATATATTCAGCAGTGGCTGGTTTGTCTGCTTCCCTATCAGGAGTCTTCGTATAGGGGGGCAGCAAGGAGACTCCATTTTGCTTATCCTTTGAACTTCTATATCATCATGCTGTTCAAAATGGATGCAATTTTCCTCTCAATGTTCCAGCCTTTGCTTAAAATATTTAAGCCTGAAATGAGGCAAATACTGTTTTATCACAGAAGAAATAAGAGTGTGTGTGTCCTATCTGAGCAGACATCTTGCCCAGCAAACATTCAGTTTTAAGACACCCTCAGTTTTCAATGTAAATTTTCACAGACACTTAAGTATGCACAGAGTGCACAGATATCTGACACAGTGGGAAGGATAAATAGAAAAAATCATGTATAAAAAACAAGGTTGTGCCAATAAACATGGTATGTCCATCAAGGGGAGAGAGTAAATGCTTGTTAGCTGTGCAGGTGCCAAGCACAATGTGGTCCTTACACACTACTAACTGCAAGGATTATGCAAGACCATTGCTGACCTTAGTTTCTCCAAAGTGGACTGGGATGGGTCCAGAGAGCCATTTCCCTTCTGAACACTCTTTTATAGTGGCATAGCCAGGGCCGGTGCAAACATTTAGGCGACCTAGGCGGTCACCTAGGGCGCTGGGATTTGGGGGGCACCATTTTCTTCGGCAGTGATCGCAGCAGAGGGAGCTGGGGCAGGGAAGCGCGGGGAGGGCCATCTGCAGCAAGTAAGGGGGTGTGTGGCATACAGGGGAACTCCCCGCCCTAGCTCACCCCTGCCCCGCCTCCTCCCCGAGCATGCTGTGGCTGCTTCACTTCTCCCACCTCCCAGGCTTGCGGCACCTAAGATGATTGGCACTGCAAGCCTGGGAGGCGGGAGAAGTGAAGCAGCCACGGCGTGCTCGGAGTGCTCGTGCTCGTGTGCAGAGCAGGGGTGAGCTGGGGCTGGGGGAGGTGCCCCAGGGTGGAGGGTGGAGGGTGGGGGGTGGGGAGCTGCCACGGGGGGGCGCCTCAGGGCAGGGTGCAGCGGGGGGCGCAAGGTGGAAGTTTCGCCTAGGGCACGAAACATCCTTGCACCGGCCCTGGGCATAGCAGCCACGTACCACCTGTACAGCCCAGAGTTCTGCAATGCCTTGTGACTAATCCCACATGGTGTTTCCATTGTAGCAATGTGGCTTTTCATAATCCCCAAGGCAGGGTTGTACCTTTACACGTAAAACTGGGAGTAAAATATCTACAGGTTTTTTTTTTTCAAGAGCCTGTGTATTTAGTTAAAACATGGCCCAGTCAGCTTTAACTTGAGCAATCAGCACTTACACAGCTGATACCTCAAGGTGCCATTGATATTGGCACACTAAGCAGAGTCATCATAATAGGAGGTTAAGCAGAATAAGTAAGGAATATATCACTTTTATTTAAAATGATCACTGGTAATACAGTTCCACACCACCACTTCTGCCTCTGTTTCCCTGAAAACAGGTTTACAGTGTGGAATATTGCTTGACTACAGATACTGCTGTAGAAATATAATCATGGGTACCTGCTTCTCCAGTGTGGTGATGACACTGATCTATGTATCTCAGTTCTCAACTGATGCCACCACCACTAAGATGTCAGAATGCCTAGAAAAGATCAGCCCTTGGACGAAGAGCAGCTGGCTCCGGCTGCTCCCAGACTGAAGTGATGTTGTTCAAAAGGGGAAATGCTTGGAAGAACTAGTAGAGATACTGTCTCCACCTTACATTGAAGGCATACAGCCCTCATTCATCGAAGTGGTGTAAGTCCTCAGGATCCTGTTTGACTTCTCAGTAAGCTTGGATGACCAGATAGCATCAGTATTTAAAAGTGTCTTCTTCCATTTCCAGATTGCTAGAAAATGTCATCCATTTCCTCAGACAAGGACCTGGCCCCAGTGATCCATACATTTGTCACCTCCAGGCTGGATTACTTTAATTCACTGTATCTGAAGCTGGATGTGAAGATGGTACCCAGACCCTAGCTAGTATAGAAAGCTGCTGCCCACCTTCCCTATGGTTTAGGCTGCCATGAGTACATCAGGCTCACGCTTAAGTCCCTCCACTGGCTCCCAGTCAGCTTCCAGCTTTGGTCTTAATCTTCACAGCAATTAATGGATCACACTCCCGATATATTAAAAGCCAAATTTCAATCTATGACCACAGAGCCAGCTGTACTCCTCTGGGACAATGCGCACAGCACCAGATCCCATTCTACCAATTACACTCTTACCAAGCAAACTAAAACCTCAAATTCCACCCCAAGGAGAGATTTTTCCTCAAAAAGAGAGAGGATCCAGAGACTCCATGAAGTCTTCTACGGACTTTGCTATTGCTATTGATTTTACCTGGAAAGCACTCAGTGATAGAGGTATAAACCCATAAAAGAGATGGATAGATAGATATACCTAAAAACTCAATGCAGAAAAAAATGATATTTTAATGGTACTGCAGCTCTGACTGACAACACTGCACAACACAGGGTGATAGTCTATTTTTAGATTAGCCCATCTCTACTCTTAACTAAAAAGGTTTGACACAGCACAGAGAAATGAATCAGAGGAATATCATTCCTCACCCATTTGTTTTCAAAACTTGTTAGAGATGCAGCCTTGCTGCCCCCTGTTGTGTATTTGGTTGTCATGGTTTTTGTTCCTATGGCAACTGAGTTAGCTTATTAGGGGATAGCCCAACCGGTTTCGGTCGGTTGGGTGAGTTCTGTGTCTGTAAATAAAATGATAGTTTTGTTAGCTGTCTGCTCTCTGGCCTCAAGTGATTTCTTCCTAAACCGGCTGCCCCCAAGGATATAACAAGTGGCGACGAGGGTGAGATTCCGGTGCTGCTCCAGTAACAGAAGGAAGTAGAAGTCAAGGTAAAGAACAAACAAACAAAAAAGCTGCTTGTTTGCACTGACTGTGAAAGTGAAACTAAAATCATGGCTACTCTGACCAGGCCACTGGAACCTTTTGATGAGAATATAGAGCAAAGGCATGTGTATACTGAGCGTTTTGAGCTTTTTTTATTGCAAATGACATTACAGAAGCGAAGAAGGTGCCAATATTCTTAACTGTTGTAGGGGCTAAAACCTACTCCCTGCTACGCAGCTTACTACACCCTGTTAAGCCAGTGACTAAATCTTACAGTGACATTGTGGAAATCCTGGGGTCACATTTTTCCCCAAAACCACTGGTAATTGCTGAAAGATATAGGTTCCACAAAAGAGACCAAAAGGAAGATGAAACCGTTGTACAATTAATAGAAATTTTAAAAAAGCTAGCAGAACACTGTGAATTTAAAGAGATGTTAAATGATGCCCTGCGTGACAGGTTAGTGTGTGGCCTCTACAGTGAAGCTATATGGAAGCGCCTACTGATAGAGGCTGAGCTTACATTACAGAAGGCTGTTGATATTGCTGTTTCCATGGAACTGGCTACAAGGGAGGCGCAATACATCGGTGCATCCCCTAGGGTGCAAAAAGTGTCACAAGAACCAACCCACAAAATGGTGCAGAGACAAGAATGTTACCGCTGTGGTAAGCCGGGTCACCAGGCATCAGAATACTGGTGTAAGGACCTGGTGTGTCGACACTGTGGCAAAAAGGGACACATTGAGTGTGCCTGTAAACAAAAGAAAAAGAGGCCTGTGGTCTGGCCTACAAAAAGAGGAACCCTGCATACCCTAGAGCAGACCCAGGATGATCAAGGTGACACCTCATCGCAAGAGGAAGTGCCACTGCATGTTTTGTCTTTGGCAGTGGGCTCACATGAATACTGGGTAACCCTGTTGTTGGATGGCAAACTTATACGCATGGAACTGGACACCGGTGCAGCCGTCTCGCTGGTCTCCGAGACTGTGTATAAAGAAAAGCTACAGCATCTTCCGCTTAAGGCAACAAAAACTATTCTGAAGACTATACGGGAGAAGCTGTGCCCATGTTGGGCACTATTGATGTTAAGGTGGAGCTCAATGGACAGGCTGCTAAATTGCCACTGTTTGTGGTGAGAGGTAACTACCCAGCCTTAATGGGTAGGTCTTGGCTTGGGAAGATTCAACTGAACTGGGCAGAAGTGCACCGGATGACTAAAGAAGAAACCAGTCTAACCGCTATTCTAAGGAAACATGCTGCTGTTTTTGGAGATGATTTGGGAAGTATGAAGGGAATCACTGTGACATTGAACATTAAACCTGACAGTCCACCAAAATATCTGAAAGCCAGAACTGTGCCATATGCCATCAGGCCAAAAGTTGAAGCAGACCTGTAGCGCCTGGTCACCAATGGAGTCCTAATACCAGTTACCCATAGCTCATGGGCCACTCTTATCGTTCCAATAGTGAAGAAAGATGGCTCCCTCCGGATTTGCGGTGATTTTAAAGTCACTGTCAACCCAGTGTTGTGTGCAGAGCAATACCCGCTTCCCCGCATCGATGACCTCTTCGTAGGCCTGGCTGGGGGACAAAAGTTCAGTAAGATTGATCTGAGTCAAGCATATTTACAGATGCACGTCGATGAAAAGTCCCAAGAGCTGTGGACTATTGTGACTCATAAGGGGCTTTATCGATACTGTCGCCTACCCTTCGGAATAACGTCTGCTCCCGCCCTGTTCCAGAGGGCTATGGACCAGATCTTGTGTGGCTTGTCAGGAGTTCAGTGCTATCTGGATGATATCCTGGTCACTGGAAGAAATGAAGAGGATCACTTAAAGAATTTAGAGGCTACCCTACAAAGACTGGAAGAGTATGGCCTACGAGTTCGCAAAGACAAGTGTGAATTCTTCAAGCCCTCTGTTGAATATTTGGGACACATCATTGATTCTGCAGGTCTTCATAAGGCCCCTGCAAAAGTTAAAGCTATTGTGGAGGCTCCCCCACCTCGAAATGTAAGCCAGCTGCGCTCGTTTCTAGGACTACTAAACTATTATGGAAAGTTCATCTCACAGTTAGCCACACTGCTAAAACCACTTCATGAGCTCCTTGGGCAGAACAAGGCCTGGAAGTGGACTGAAGCCTGTGATGTTGCATTTAACAAAGCTAAGGATGCATTGCTAAATTCTGAAGTTCTAACGCACTTTGATCCATCCTTACCCCTGCAGTTGGCCTGTGATGCCTCCCCTTATGGAGTGGGAGCAGTCATGTCACACATTATGCCTTCGGGAGAAGAGAGACCTATTGCTTTTGCTTCACGCACTCTAAGCAAAGCAGAAACTAACTACGCCCAAATCGAACGTGAGGCATTAGGAATTGTTTTTGGAATTCGGAAGTTTCATCAGTACCTGTTTGGGTGAAAGTTTACTCTTCTCACAGACCATTGACCTCTGACGTCAATTTTTGGACCCTACACAGGCATTCCCCCATTAGCTGCTAGTCGTATGCAACGCTGGGCATTGTTACTTTCAGCACACACATATGAAATCAATTATCGGAAATCCACTCTGCACGGCAATGCAGATGGCCTCTCAAGGTTGCCTTTGCTGGTCAAACATCAAGATAGTGCCCAAAAGGAAATTTTCTACTTTGAACAGGTAGAGAATACACCCATCACTGCTACTCAGATAAAGAAGGCAACTCGCGTTGACCCAGTATTGTCCCAAGTTATGGACCTGGTGATGCATGGAAAATCTCGACAAACCTCTCCGGTCTCACCCGACCTTGTTACCTACATGTCCAGGAGGATGGAGTTATCGGTCCAATCTGGTTGTTTGTTGTGGGGGAGACGTGTCATTATTCCACCACCATTGAGATCACAGATGTTAGAACAGCTACATTCCGGTCACTGTGGAATAGTGCGCATGAAAGAAATTGCACGAAGCTATTTTTGGTGGCCTGGATTGGACAGTGCTATTGAAGAGAAGGCAAAAGCTTGTATGTCATGTCAGGGTGTGAGGAATGCACCCCAGTGGGCACCCCTACACCCATGGGACTGGCCTGAAAACCCGTGGCAACGTATTCACGTTGACTTCGCTGCCCCCTTGAAGGAAGCATGTTTTTGGTGGCAGTAGATGCCCATTCTAAATGGCCAGAAGTCTCTATAATGCAGTCCACTACTGCAGAGAGTACTATCCAAAAACTACGAGGACTCTTTAGTCGTTTTGGTCTGCCAGAACAACTTGTGAGCGACAACAGACCGCAGTTCGTCTCTCAGGAATTTCAAAATTTTATGAAGGCAAATGGGATACACCACATCGCGTCAGCACCATATCATCCATCCACCAACGGATTAGCTGAAAGATTTGTGCAGACAATGAAAAACGCTTTGAAATCAGCAAGGGGACAACACTCCATTCAAAAGCGTCTGGATACCTTCTTACTTTCCTACAGAAACACACCTCATGCTACGACCCAGGCATCCCCGGCCTTTCTAATGATGGGACGACAGCTGCGCACTTGCTTTGATCTGCTGAAACCTTCTGAACCCCGACAAATTGTGCAACGTCAGCAGCAATATCAAGTCATCAGACGGGCACCCAGAGCAAAAGACCGAACCTTTAGCCCGGGACAGCCAGTTTTGGCTCGGAATTATACTTCCAGAGCTAAATGGGTCCCTGCCACAATCATCACTCAAACAGGACCTGTTTCCTACACAGTCCGGACTGCAGAGAATCTTACCTGGCAGCAACATGTAGATCAGCTGTTGCCAGGTCATGCCAGTCCTCAGGACACATCTGCAGTTGAGGGGTCTGACTTCACCTCTTCTGGTGAGACCCGAATCACGAACCACTTGTTCCTGACTGTTCTCCTCCATTACTGCCGGCGGCTGAGATACTCCTTTGCCCAGCACGAGCTGATACCACCTCCTCACCTGTTCGTGCTGCGGACCCTGAGCCCATGGTACTTTCGGGTGCAACAACACCAGAAGTTCGCCGTAATCCACCTAGAGACAGAAGGCCTCCTCATCGGCTGGATCTTTAGCTAGGGCGAACCCATGGTTATGGGGCAAAATAATCCCCAGGGTTTAGCCGGGAATGGAGGCAATCTACCCTCCTTCTCTAGTCTAGTGTGTGTTTTATTTAGGGGATGTTCTTATTAGGGGGGGAGGAATATGTTGTGTATTTGGTTGTCATGGTTTTTGTATTTGGTTGTCAAAATGGTAGTTTTGTTAGCTGTCTGCTCTCTGGCCTCAAGTGATTTCTTCCTAAACCGGCTGCCCCCAAGGATATAACACCCCCACCTGCCACTAATATTGAAGACTGACTAGGAATTTCAGGATAATTCCCAGAAAAGAATGGAGAATGATAAACCACAATCTTTTCACCTGTTTTCTATTGTCCTGGACCATCACATGAACAATGGAAGCAACAACATACTTGGGATCAGAAGTGGACAAGAAGTATGTCTCTCACCATGCTACCCATGCCCTTGCAAAGGAGCTGGCCAGAATCCCAATGGGGAGTATTGTCCTTTCTCCCTTCTAGAGACACGGTGGGTACTAGATTCACACCACGAAAGGTGTGGAAAGAGGTAGGCTGAGGGCCGGACCATTACTGCCCTCCACCATTTAAACACATCTGATAGAGGAACATTGCCCTCCCATGACTTAGCAGGAAGTAATACCTCTCTCCCACCACTGGGAACAGCTTGGCAGACGGCCTTTCAGAGGAAACAGAGACACAAGGGCCTGTCAATAAACTCATAGAGGTCAGATTTCACTATAAAAGCTGATTTTTCCTGGGCATCAGCGTCTAAGGTAATGTGCCGATATCAACGAGTCAAATCCAGAATGCTTATGAATTTTGCATTCCCCAATAGATCCAGTAAATCCTCTATCTAGGGTGTGGAGTAAGGGTTAGGTTGGGTGATAGCATTTAACTGTCTAAAGTCCACACAAAACTAAACTTCAAGGTTTTATCCCTTTAGGTACCATCACAATAAGAGACACCCAGGAGCTTTTTGATTTAGTAATCAGCCCCATATCCAGCATGCTTTCCATTTCCTCTTGAATCTGTTTCTGCATTTCCCTTTATAATCCTGTCCTCTGATAGGAGCAGGATAGGTGCTATAGTTTCAATGGAATGCACAATCTTGTTAGTTAAACCTGGCTGGTCGAAAAAACCTGCCTGTGGTGTTTCAAAAAGCCAACATCTCCTGCTTTTAGGTTGGGTTCAAACCCTCCCAAATCTCAATGCTCTCCAGAGAAGACTCTTGCTTATTCTCCCTGGCCAAATCAATGAAAGAGGCATTACTTGTTCCCTCGTCAGCACAACAAATCATATTCACTACCACCTCCCTTTCGTGGTAAGCTTTCAATCTATTGACATTGCACTGCTCCTCTGCCAGGGGGTTTCCTTACATCATAAAGACCTCATTCACTCTCTCTACTACCTCAAACGGTCCTTCACAACAACCTTCCATTTTGTTCTTCCTCACTGGAAACAACACTAATACCAAATAACCTGTGTTCAAAGGCTTTTCTTCAGCATGCTTCTCATACCAAGCTTTCTGGGATGCCTGACTCCTTTCAGGGTTCTGATGTGCTAAGTCCATCATAGCCTTTGAATTCTCTTTAAATTGAGTGACATATTCCCCTACAGGCTGTCCTGTCTCTTCTGTACTCCCCTCCCAAGAACATCAAATTAAAACCAGCAGTCCCTTCACTTGTGTCCTGTAAAGGAGATCAAAAAGGGTGAACCTCATATACTCTTGAGATACCCTTCTCCACATGAATAACAAATAAGGGAAGCGACAAAGAGTCCTGTGGCACCTTATAGACTAACAGACATATTGGAGCATAAGCTTTCGTGGGTGAATACCCACTTCGTCAGACGCATATGGTGGAAATTTCCAGAGGCAGGTATAAATATGCAGGGAAGAATCAGTCTAGAGATAATGGAGCATAAGCTTTAGTGGGTGAATACCCACTTCGTCAGACGCATGTGGTGGAAATTTCCAGCGGCAGGTATAAATATGCAGGCAAGAATCAGTCTAGAGATAACGGAGCATAAGCTTTCGTGGGTGAATACCCACTTCGTCAGCCCCACACGTGTGTGCCGCGCTCCAACCGCCCTACTGGTCAGAAGCGCACGTGTCTCCGTCTCCCACTCCCCCTGCTTGTCACTTCCAGGGCCTGCTGAGGTGGGAAGCGCTGGGCATGAGGTAGAGCAGGTAAGTGCCAAGTGAGGGGAGGGGCGACCGGTCTGGGCTCGAGCTACATTTCAGGGGCGGGGGGACTGGGCCAAGACCCTGCCAACCCCCCCCCCCCCCGTTTGGTTGAGGGCGGGGTGGCTACAGCGCTGGTTGCTCCCAGGGCGGCCTCTGTAGTGATTGGGGGCGAGGGGTTGAACTGTCTGTGGGCAGCCAGGAAATCGTGTGTGTGTGTGTGTGTTGCACCTGCCCTGCCCCAACTGCTGCCCTCTTCCCTGGTCCAGTGACCTTCCCCCTCCCCGGCCCCTATCACACTGCCCCCCCGCCCCCATGGCTCGTGTTTGTGTTTTGGACAGGCACATCCAATCCCTTCACACTGCCCCCCTTTCCCCTCCCTGGCTTAGTTCATAGCCCCAGAAAATCCCTTCAAACTGTCCCTTTTTCCCCCTCCCCTTATTTCATGGGGGATGACAAACCGAGCGGGTGGGCGGCGCTGGGTGTGTGTGTGTTTTGTGTTTCGGGGGGGTTGGGGTGGTGGTGTTTTGGCAGCACTGGGGGAATGGGGGGGTTGGCCCTCAGCTGTTTTCTTTGGAGTGATATGGCCCTCGCCACTTTAGGAGTTGTGCAGGCCTGTATAGACCATTAGTTTCTGGATGATAGGAGGTGGCCTTTATGTCCCTCACTCCACATGATGCCCATAACATTTTGAAAACTAGAGACATGAAATTTGCACCATGGTCTGATCAGATTTATTCTGCTAAAAACAGTAAATAGCGCAGTAGCCACAGTTACAGCTTCTGTATTAGATAGATCTTTGGCAGAATCCACCACCACAAGTTTGTTTCTTTCTCTCCTGGAAGGTTTGGAGAGGGGTCTTACGATACCTACAGACACTGCAGCTCTAGCTGGAGCCCAATCCAGTCACTAGGCTTCAGAGCCCACGCTGCAAGATCTAAACAGTTATTTTTAGTGCTGTAGCATTAGCCTCATGAGCCTGAGTCTGTCAGCCTAGGCTCTGAGACTCACTGCTGCTCACTGCGCAAACATTTCCTATGACCCTTAAATCATTTTCAGAGTCACCGCTGTCCAGGATCCTGTCCCCCACTCTCTGGGTATTCTTTGTTTCTAGGTGTATGCATGACCCTAACAGCATCCCAGTGCAAGAGGACAAGGGGGTTGGACTAGATGACCTCCTGAGGTCCCTTCCAACCCTGAGATTCTATGATTCTAAGGGGCTCACTGGCATCTGATCATGAGTTTCAGCTGCCCTGACTTGTTCAGTGTCCCCCAATTATAAACTATCTGATATACATCATGTAAAGTATAATTGGAAATAATCATTTATCATTACTATTACATATTGTGTGGTGTATGTATAGTAACCACCCAAGGTGCCACACAACTATGAAGGAAATGTGAAACTAAAATGTGTCTACCAAACGCATCTGGGGAGTGGATAAACATTTTCTCCTAAATGACAAGCTGATGCCTCCAGCCAGGTGTCATCACAGTCGATTAGTAATCGCATGGCAAGTAGCCATTCATTTACATTGGAGAGGACAGGAACTTGCATTTTAGCAAACCCCAGTGGGGGGAAGAAACCAGCATGGAACTTGCTTCAGCACAAGGCTCTGTGTCTTTCCTCATAGCTTGAATAAACTTTATATTGGGGGAAAACCATCAGAAGAATCTATCTCAGATGTTCAGTGGATTATAAAAGAGAGGGGCAAAGAACACCAAGTTATCTTTTACCTAAGAAGAAAAAGGAACTAAGCACTTTGGACTTTGTGGGAGATTCTGACCATGGAGGTGGTCAGTCATCTTGCTGGAAGGAAGTTTAGTAGAAATCTTACCTTGAACCAATACTGTACTTTTGTTAACTATTAGTATCTAGAAAGTGTTTTTCATGTTTATTTGCTTGTAAGCATCTCTACCTCTGTTTCTTTTACTTGGCATCACTTAACCTATGTACTGTTGTTAATAAACTTGTTTTATTTTAATCTAAACTGACTCAGTGGTGTATTTGGGTTGAGATGATTGTTAATGCTGCTGGGTGTCATCTCTTTAGAGGAGCAAACAAACCTCATTATTTCTCTGAGTGGTCCAGGAGAGGGCTAGACATTTTAGAGCAGACAGCTCAGGGGAAATTTGCGACTGGGGGTGTGTCGGGGTCATTTGGCTAGTAATGACCAAGGCTGGTGGAGACCAGAGTGTGGCTGTGGCATAACAATTGGGCTGCTGGAGTTAGAGTTGCTGGTCCAGGACTGCTTACCACACAGACACTCAGTGCATGCTTGTAGGCTGGCTGGGAGCACCCAGACAAGGGAGCTACCGCAGCTGAGCATTAAGGCATCCAGAGTTGCAGGGCAGGTGGAGACACAACCCCCCACTGGTCTGGATTAGACCCCAGAACAACCCCATTTATGATCTTGCAGATGGCTGTATTAAAGTGCATTTTGCTGTGCTTCTTTATATAAATGAGGGGTGGACAGTTGCATTTTACACATGCTGTAGTCTGGAGAGCTGAGACTTGGGGAGTCATTAGAGAAAGCAGTTGCCATAGTAAAAATATAAACTATGAGGTGGTGCTTAAAATATGCCATGCAAGAAATGTTTGCCTCTAGTGATCAGAAGAGGTCAATAGTTAGCAAGTTGCTTTTTGAGTGATACTGCAGCACTGCCACTAATTGAGTTTTCTGTCCACTTAGTCAGCCAGTCTTTATCACCAGTGCTTGATTATGAAGAGGGTGTCCACAAATCCGATTTGAATCCCATTTGTTGAAATTGCATAATCTAATAGAGTGCCTGAATTTGTTATGCAGTGTGACTATTCCCCCTCACTTGCTCATCATTGCTTAATGCAACAATAACTAATTAAGTCCCTTTGATCAGATTAAAAAGGAGAGTCAACAGTTTAATTCAATTTTCCAAATACTTTAGTATGGGGCATTTCAGCTATCCCTGGCAGGCTTTGTTCAATAAAAATGCAAGCTCATCTGGAAAAACATGAACAACACGAACTTCCAGAGCACTGCTTTATAATTCAGTAAGGGCGGTTAGTCAGGTGTTGTTTTTTTCTTACCCTGAATTACTGTGAGGTGCATTAACCCATCCCTGCCTTTCAAAATGGCCTTTTGCTTATTTTTGATGACTGTTCGTAACAATCATTTATTGCAAGCAATGTGAGTTTTGCAGAAGTGATGCTGCTTATTCTTGGGGGGCAGCAGGACAGAGTCAGCTGCTGTGTTGTAACAATGTCTTTACAGAAATTAGGGAGATCAGCCCTGTTGTTGCCAGAGGGAAGTTGTCCTCTTGCCTTGACAACAAGCAGAGGCCTGAGGAGAGTGGGAGAGAGAAGATAAATGTACACAACATTCTAAGCATTTAGCAGATTTTTTAGTAGCTGGATTTTCTTTCCCTCCAATTCATTTCTGTTGGCCCCTGGGGGGAAGAGGCAGAATCATGATCACAGGGAATGGTCAGAATGATTCTTTTATGAATACTGCAGCTCCACCTTTGGATGGTAAAATGCAGCACATTCCAAAGATACCATTGTCTGGGCACAATTATTCTGGAAGGTGGTCAGTCACTCACAGAAATCTGAAGGGACCAGCATAATCTAAGGGAGGTAAAAGGGCTGCAGCTTTATGAACTAAGTATAAAATAAGGGGGTTATATTTGTTTTTTGAAGATGTCCAACAACACTGTCAGTGCCATAATAATATGATGGAAAATATCTCATCTAATACAATGTGAGGGGCTTCCTTCCACCGGAGTTCCTATGTTTCCAGAACTTAATCCTGCATTGTGTGTGTCCTGCTCTCTATGTACATATACGCAACCTTTCCAAAACACAGCAAACAAAAACAGGATATGCCAGGAGTCACTGATTGATCTGGAAAGGTTACTGCAGTGTATGGATATTATGCAAATGAGGTAACCTTTCTGAGCTGTTTGCAAACTGGAGGAGACACAACTCAGTAGGACAGTCTAATTGCTTTAGCGCTGTTTAATGCAGTTCTGTGGGAAAGAAAAATCAAAGAGGGTTTTAATGGAACCTTCGTTCTTTGAAAAGGTCCAAATAAAGGACAGAAAGGGCTCTTCCCCCCTCCCAGTTAATTCCACAGAATTTTAAAGTGAAAATACACAAAGCAAAGACATGCTTTGAGTGCTGTATGTACCAGTAAAGCTATCCAGCTAGGTTTACCAGATTATTTAACATGAGAGAGCTCTCTTGTAATAAAAGCTGGGGGCAGAGACAAAAATGCTGTTTTCCCTAGATAACTTAATAATTGTCCTCTATGGAAATGCAACTTTAACCATAAATAGCTTGAGATTTTGTGTGTGTGTGTCATAAAACTAATTCATGAATTTCAAATCAACCAAGAGGAGTTAACACTTTGACTAGCACATTGTATGCTTTCTTCTGGTGGCAGAATCATTTTAAAACCCCATGGCTAAAGGAAACCAGGAGATTGCAGATAGTGCAGTATTTTCTACTGAGAATGCTGCGGGTGGAAGGGGAAGTCCTTTTAAAATATATTATTGAGAAATTTGTAATGAATGACGTCTTTATGCATACTTGTTCCCACTGTACCATGTGCTCTCATTTCAATGGCAACTCAGGAAATCTTTAACTAGGGTTTTATTCTTGAATGTATCCTACTTTCACTGCTTCATAAATCTCTCATTCTCCACTGCTTCTGGAGCCATTGTATATATTTTTAAATAATCCAGTTTTCTTAAAGCTTTCCCCAGCACCCATTCTCTCCATTTATTCATGAACTGATTACCAGAAGACAAGAAGAAATATAAATAACCTTGCAAATGCATCTAGAGAACCACTGCATTTGTTGCCAGGAGAAATGTGAAAAAGAAAGATGCATTCCACCAAGACTGAGAAGGTAAACGCTGATATCTCTTTTGGTAAGGGTCCAGTGGAAGGGGCAGTGCTCCCTTTAATGAGCTCTTTCCTCCAGCGCACAGGAAGAGGAATTACATGCCTATGCTAAGAGTAGAACACATATTAAAAATAATAAATCTACATATTAAAAGAAAGTATTCTTATTTATTAATAAAAATATTGCAGACAAGCAGTGACAGAAAACCTCTTGTTGGCCACAATGGGTTAACTAAACAACCTTTTTTCCTCTGGCAACCTGGACTGAAGTTTGGTTGCTGCCACCTAGGCAGAGCTGTGTGTGGGAGTCTGCAGGTTGCCTGTCCACATTATTGGCTAAATCCTGACCTCTGCTGAGTTAAGTGCATAAGTAAAAGAAGTAGCCAGGCTAAATATGGTGTGAGAATCTCCCATCCAGTCTACCAGGAAGAGTCTTATCATAGGGCTGGAGGCCTAACTTATGGCCTGCATGCAACATCTCCAAGAGAATATTATCCACAAGGAGAAAAGCATTTCCAGCCACCCAGGTAGATAGTGTTTCTGCGGCCACCAAATGCAAGCTTTAGCTTGCAGTGATTAGGGAGTCCATGCTGCTCTGAAAAAATAAAAACCTACTCCCTGTGTCCCAGTTATGCACTGGACTGGCTGACTGTGAGATATCCTGTCCAATGACAGTAGTATGTCAAATTGTGATCACCTACTCACAACTATTCCCAAACATATAGCTATTTTTGCATATAGCAAGATTTACTTCCTTTCTCTAGTGAGTTCTTCCAGTTCTTCATTTTCACAAGCATAAAGATTCCCTCCATATGACATGTATAAAGACAGGAGGGAAAAGAATGTGAGATGCTTAGGGACAGCACATGCACAATAGTGTTACAAGTCATGAGTTAAATTCTCTCCTTTGATACATAGATGCTACTTAAGGCTGTCAATTAATCGCAGTTAACTCATGCAATTAACTCAAAAAATTAATCATGATTAATCAGTTTTAATCGCACTGCAAAACAACAGAATATCAATTGAAATTTATTAAATATTTTGGATTTTTTCTACATTTTCATATTCTGTGTCGTAACTGAAATCAGTGTCTATTATTTTTATTAGAAATATTTGCGCTGTAAAATGATAAATAAATAGTATTTTTCAATTCACCTCGTACATACGAGTACTGTAGTGCAATCTCTGTTGTGAAAGTGCAAATTACGAATGTAGATTTTTTTTGTTACATAACTGCACTCATACACAAGACAATGTAAAACTTCAGAGCCTACGAGTCCACTCAGTCCTACTTCTTGTTAAGCCAATCACTAAGACAAACAAGTTTGTTTACAGTGACAGGAGATAATGCTGCCCGCTTCTTATTTACAATCTCACCTACAACTGAGAACAGGCATTTGCATGGCACTTTTGTAGCCAGCATTGCAAAGTATTTACATGCCAGATATGCTAAATATTCATATGCCCCTTCATACTACGGCCACCATTCCTGAGGACATGCTTCCATGCTGATGATGTTTGTTAAAAAAAAAGTATTAATTAAAATTGTGACTGAACTCCTTGCAGGAGAATTGCATGTCTCCTGCTGTTTTACCTGCATTCTGCTATATATTTCATGTTATAGCAGTCTCAGATGATGACCCAGCACATGTTGTTCACTTTAAGAACACTTTCACTGCAGATTTGACAAAACACAAAGAAGGTACCAATGTGAGATTTCTAAAGCTAGCTAAAGCACTCAACCCAAGGTTTAAGAATCTGAAGTGCCTTTCAAAATCTGAGAGGGATGAGCTGTGGAGCATGTTTTCAGAAGTCTTAAAAGAGCAACAATCTGATGCGGAAACTATAGAACCCGAACCACCAAGAAAGAAAATCCACCTTCTGCTGGTGGCATCTGACTCAGATAATGAAAATGAAGATGTGTTGGTCCACACTGCTTTGGACTGTTATCGAGCAGATCCCATCATCAGCTTGGATGCATGTCCCCTGAAATGGTAGTTGAAGCATGAAGGGACATATAAATCTTTAGTGTATCTGGCATGTAAGTATGACAGTGCCACGAGAACACATGTTCTCACTTTCAGGTGACATGGTAAACAAGATGCGGGCAGCACTATCTCTTGCAAATGGAAACAAACTTGATTGACTGAACAAGAAGTAGGACTGAGTGAATTTGAAGGCTCTAAAATTTTACATTGTTTTATTTTTGAATGCAGGTTTTTTGTACATAATTCTACATTTGTAAGTTCAACTTTCACGAGAAAGAGATTGTACTACAGTCATTGTATTAGATTAATTGAAAAATACTATTTCTTTGGGTTTTTTACAGTGCAAATACTTGTAATCAAAAATAGTATAAAGTGAGCACTGTACACTTTGTATTCTATGTTGTAATTGAAATCAATATATTTGAAAATTTAGAAAATGGTATACTATTATTGTTTAGCAGTGCGATTAATCACAATTATTTTAATCGCTTGACAGCTCTAATGCCTCTCCAGATGACTTCAATAGGAAATGTGTGAGCAACACTGAGTATAGGATTTGACCCCAAATCACTAAAGAGAAAACGTTTTAACAAAATAATTCATTATATTACTCCTAACGCAAGAAACAAGAACCAAATCCCATCTTCTTATCTTTCAAATCATGTGAATACTTCTCTGAATTTACTCATTGCATTTTATAGTTTGGCTATATTTAATCCAGATGGAGACACCACATTTTTTTCCAGCATACTATGGTTTGCTATAACCTTTTTTTTTTTTCAGATAAGAATTGTTTCTCTGTCTCATTTAAGGATGAGATGATAGCCAAATCTTGCATGAGAGAAATATCTTGAATATCATTACTTAGTATCTTATTGAGCCTATTTCTTTCTCTCAATATAGTTGAACTATTGGGAGTTACCAAGGAAGATGTCCCAAGTCCATTTTCTTGTCCCAGAATTTCAGTCTGTATTATTATGTCCAGAGCTGGTGGGAAACTGGAATTTTCATCCTGTGGGAAAAGCCCAACATTTAGGGAGGGAAACCATTCTGAATTGCATCCCACAGGCCCAGATCCACACAGGTATTTAAAATCCTAATTTCCATTGAAATCAAGAATTAAGGCTGGGATTATGGATCTGGACTGAAGAGGTGAAATTTCCTATGAAATGAATTTTTTTAAATCATTTTGGGAACATTAAAACCTGTCATTTCCATGAGGTAAAAACATATCATTTCAACTTATCATTTAGATTAATTTTATTTTGACTTTTATTATATGAAAATATAGTATGTAAAATGACCTTGCTTTTGGCTGTATTAAAATGCATTTTGTTTGAAAGGGCTGAGTTTACTAAGATTGCTCTGTATGGTTGCTCTGTTACTATTATTTGTCACTCCACCGAATTTGTGCCATCCACATAATTTATGAGCAATGATTTTATATTTACTTCCAAATCATTTATAAAAATTATTGAACAACATCAGGCCTAGAACAGATCCCTGAGGGACCTCACTAGAAACACCTCTATTCCAAGAGGATTCCTAACTGACAATTATTTTTTGTGTTCTGTCAGTTAGCCAGTTCTTAATCCATTTAACATATGCTTTATTGATATTGTATAGTGCTAATATTTTAATCATAATGTCATGCAGTGCCATGGCAATTGCCTTACAAAAGTCGAAGGCTTCAGATCTACTCCTTACCAAATGCCTTACATCTATGCAGTTACCACTATCAACTAACCTTGTAATCTTGTCAAAAAATGAAAGCAGGGTTTGACAAGAGCTATATTCCATAAAATAGTGCTGGCTGGCATTAATGATATCCCCATACTTTAATTCTTTATTGATTGAATCCCATACCAACTTTCATTTGTTTTACCCGGGATTGATATCAGGCTAACTGGTATATGACCCGAGTCATCCCCCTGAGTGCCTGGTGAATTAAAAGAAAACCCATGATAGTGAAAATGTCCTTTGTGTTTATTTAGGCCTGGAAGTCTCATGCTAATTAAGGTTGTGATTTTCAAAGGAAAGCCAATGGGAGTCAAGCATCTGAGACACCCATAACAATCCTAACCTAAATGTATTTGAGTCTATTTCCAATAAATAATTTAGCAACCTTTCCAAGTGGCTTTTATGAAGGCTCACAATTCCCTAATGGACTCATCCACTGCTTTATCTGGCTGGCTGGTGATTTTTTTACAATAAAACTTATATATGGGCACTTTTCATCCTCAGATTGAATAGGACTTTGCAAAGATAAGTAAATATTATTGTCCTAATTTTTTACAGATATGCACCAAGGACCGGATTTCCAAATGTATTTAGGAGCCTAAAGATGCATATAGCACATAGTGGATTTTTAAAAAAGTCTAAGGAGGCTAGGTTTTAGAGTGGTAGCAGTGTTAGTCTGTATCAGCAAAAAAAAACAGGGAGTCCTTGTGGTACCTTAAAGACTAACAAATTGATTTGGGCATAAGCTTTCGTGGGCTAAAACCCACTTCATCAGATGTATGGAGTGGAAAATACAGTAGGCAGCATAAATCTTACAGCACATGAAAAGATGGGAGTTGCCTTACCACATGGGGGTTCAGTGCTAACGAGGCCAACTCAATTAAAGTGGAAGTGGCCTATTCTCAACAGTTGACAAGAAGGGGTGAATATCAAGAGCGGGAAAATTACTTTTGTAGTGCTAACAAGGCCAATGCAGTCAAGGTGGACATCACCCATTTCCAACAGTTGACAGGAAGGTGTATCTTGGAGGTGGGTAAGGGTGTGGGGCCTACCTTGAAGGAAGAATTGGACCTTTTGTGGTCTGCCACACTGAAGGGATTCATCCAAGGGACTGTTTAAAAGCTAGGGCAAAGCATAGATCCTGTGTATCCATGACGCCTTGGGCAAATCACTTAAGTTCTCAAGACCAGATTTTCAAAGAGCACATAAACATGAAGACAGGTGACTAGTGGGATTTTCAAAAGCACCTGTGAAGATTAGGTACCTAAATTGCATTGAAATCAATGAGAGTTAACCAGCTAACCTCCTTAAAAAATACAACAAGGAGTCCTTGTGGCACCTAAGAGACTAACAAATGTATTTGGGCATAAGCTTTTGTGGGCTAAAACCCACTTCATCAGATACATGGAGTGAAAAATACAGTATGCAGCATAAATATTACAGCACATGAAAAGATGGGAGTTGCTTTACCACGTGGGGAGTCAGTGCTAACAAGGCCAATTCAATTAAGGTGGAAGTGGCCTATTCTCAACAGTTGACAAGAAGGGGTGAATAGCAAGAGAGGGAAAATTACTTCGCCCATTTCCAACAGTTGACAAGAAGATCCACCTTGATTTCATTAGCCTCATTAGCTGCTCCTATAGACCTAGATGGTTTATGATTAGGGCTCTGTGTCTGTCCCGGAGGTCATGGAAATCATGGATTCCATGACTTTCTGAGACCTCTGTGACTTCTGCAGCAGCCAGTGTGGGTGACCCAAGGGCTACCCAAGAAGCTGGCTGGAGTAGCTCCAAAGCCATCCGCTTGGGCGGCCCCGCAGCCAGCCTCACTGGCACTGCTGGAGTGGCCCCAGGGCCAGCTGCACAGGCCTCTTGCTTGGGCAGCCCCAGGCAGCTGGCTCCAGGGACCACTGAGCAGTGGCCAGCACTGCTGGCCCTGGGGACTGCCTAAGCAGTGGTCTTGGGGGAGGTCGGAACAGCTGAAGCTCCGTGACACCCAGCAGCTGGAGCAGCAATGGGTGGGCAGCCCTGGGGGTGGCTGAAACTGCTGCTGCTCGGTAGCCCCCAGCAGCTAGTGCTGCTGGCTTCTGCCCTGCCCCCAGCAGTGGACCTCTGCCCCCTAGAGTAGCCCTCCCCTGCCCACCTCCGGCTATGATTTAGTCAGGGGTATGTATGGTACAAGTCATGGACAGGTCACAGGCCATGAATTTTTGTTTATTGCCAGTGACCTGTTCATGACTTGTACCATACATACCCCTGACTAAATCATAACCATAGTCATGATAGTGACACACACACCTCATGTCTCCTGTTCTGCCCCAAAAGCAAACTTAACCCTTTTGCCCCCACTAGGTAGCAATGCAAAGCACAGAAGGAAACTGAAGCGCACGTTGGCTTCATAAAAATATTACAGATCATTCCCATTTCATCACTCAAGGCCACACAGCAAATTAGTGGCAGAGCTGTTAGCTAGATGTCCAGAAACAGTGCTAACAGTCCACAGCTTTCCCATCTTTAAGTTTTCTTAGACTGTACAAGGAAAAATGACTTTCCCTTACTAACTGGATACAACTTTATTTTGTAGAGAAAGAGAAAAATATAAAGTTAGCCTGGCATAATTCATCAAGAACGGGTCTATGAGACAGACTTTCATGATTTGTTCTGCTACTGATTAATTTTTGGCCTTGGGTCAACCATGTAACCTATGTGTGTCTCAGTGTAAAATGGGGGTAATGTGGCTTACCAACATCACTGGACAGTGATGAGGTCTATTTAATATTTGCAAAGAGACATCTAATTTATAGTAAAATAATCCCCAAAGTATTGAAATTAGTAAATATTGCTTTGTTTACAAAAAGCTCTGTCGAGGCACTTACAGGTGTAAGAGGGAGAATGTGAGCTCCAACAAGCAAGACGAGGCACAGAATGAAAAAGGGAGTCGATGAATCAAAACGAACATGTCTAGGTAGATTTTTTCCATCTGCTTCTGTTTAAGAGCAAGATGCAGGGGTAATAGGCTGCATATCTGTGGTACAGGCAGGGCCGAATGTGGAAATAACAATCTCACTATTCTCCTGCTCCTGATTCAGTGCTGCTGGCTTCCTTCATTTTTTGTCTCCTCCATGCCAGTGTTTGCACAAATGAGTGCCTCCAATCAGACTATGCACACAAAGGAGCAAAGACAAACAGCAGTGGCAGAGCAGTTGCTACAGAAAGTGCATAAAGTTCCGTTTATTCTACTGATGACATAACTAACTTTTTTGGTAGAGTGAATATAGAATAAGAATGTGGACCCATCTGTCTCCGTGCATCAGCACGACATTGCTCTAGGCAAGGGGCATGCTGTTGCTAATTTTAGTTTATTTTGTTGCTCAGCTCGGTTTGCTTCTGTGGTTCACCTAGTTGTTGTGATAAGCAAATTAATTTAGTTTTGTTTTGCAGACTGCATACATGGCTCTTTGTACCGTGTAAAGGGCCAGCTGTGAACTCAAGTGATTCACAATGACACATCATTATTGTTCATATAGTGTCATAGTTGTACATGGCATTACACCATTAGGAGAACTGTGTCAGATAAATAACAGCTGCCTAGCTCAGGAGCACTTACAATCTAAGGCTACACTACACTGCACACCTCTTGCAATAGTGTGCAGGGTATGTGTAGTTCAGGGGTGAAAGTAACTTAGGACACTTACCAGTACAGGGCGGGAGTGGCTCTGGCCCCCGGAAGGGGCGGGGCCTTGGACAGAAGGCACAGGCCTGGGGGGTCAGCATCCCCCAGTCAGCCCTTGGCCTGCGCCACCCGAGGATCCTGTGTTGATTTAAAGGGCCCAGAGCTGCAGACACCACTGCTGCGGTAGCGGCAGCAGTGTCTGGCACCCCGGGCCCTTTTAAATCGCTGGCCCCAGGGCAGCTGCTCCCTTTGCCGCCCCCGCCCATCAGCGGCTGTGGGGGGGGAGGGGGTTCAAAAGGGGCAGGGATCTTAAAGTGCTGCAGGGTCCTTTGCCGCGACAGTGCTTTAACGTTGCTGACCCTTCCCCCCTGCCCCGGCGGCGGCCCTGCCAGTACGAACCCTACCAGCAGGGCCCCCAACAGGGGAGGAAAAAGAGGCAGGGATGGTCCTTTGTCACAGCAGCGCTTTAATGTGGGCTGGATATGGGCTGGTGCTGGTTCTTACCGGTACGGAGTACCGGCCCGTACCGGCTCACTTTCACCCCTGGTGTAGTTATACGTTGCAGTGACAAGCAGGCAGCATCCACACAGCAGAGTGAAGCTACATGTGTCAGTGAAAGGTTCTGGGATGGGGGAAGTAGTGGAGAAAAGCTCCAATGGACCCCTCCAGCAGGGAAAGGCTCCAGCAGCAGGGAGGTAGCTGTGGGACACTAGTATCAGAGGGGTAGCCGTGTTTTGTGGGACACTACGCTGCTAAAAATAGTGCAGATGGGGAGGCACTTGGGTGAGTAGAGAGCCATATAGGGTACATAGCTGCAAGGTTCAGGCATGTCTTTACTTTATTCCCGTCTATACAGCTATTTATACCTGAGCTACATGGGGAAGGAATTGTATGTATGCTACAACAGGACTCTAATCCAGAAATATATGTGCTTAATATGCATGTGCATAGTTCCATTGATGTAAGCATGTACATCAGAGTTTGCAGGCTCAGTGCCTACAATAGTATAAATGTTATAAAAACCAATTGTTCCTTTATACCATAGCCAGGAACAGTCAAACTATGTTATAAAGGAGCAATTGTTTTTTATATCATTTGTACTACTGTAGGCGCTGAATCTGCAAACTTTGATGCACATGCTTAACATTAATTACATCAATGGAACAATGCACATGCATGTTAAGCATGTGCATGCCAGGATCAGAGGTTTGTTTTATTATTTGTATAGTTTTAGTTAATCATAGAATCATAGAATATTAGGGTTGGAAGAGACCTCAGGAGATCATCTAGTCCAATCTCCTGCTCAAAGCAGGACCAACACCAACTAAATCATCCCAGCCAGGGCTTTGTCAAGCTGGGCCTTAAAAACCTCTAAGGATGGAGATTCCACCACCTCCCTAGGTAACCCCTCCCAGTGAAATAGTGTTTCCTATTATCCAACCTAGACCTCCCCCACTGCAACTTGAGACAATTGCTTCTTGTTCTGTCATCTGCCACCACTGAGAACAGCCTAGCTCCATCTTCTTTGGAACCCTCCTTCAGGTGGTTGAAGGCGTCTATCAAATCCCCCCTCACTCTTCTCTTCTGCAGACTAAACAAGCCCAGTTCCCTCAGCCTCTCCTCGTAAGTCATGTGCCCCAGCATCCTAATCATTTTCGTTACCCTCTGCTGGACTCTCTCCAATTTGTCCACATCCCTTCTGTAGTGGGGGGACCAAAACTGGATGCAGTACTTCAGGTGTGGCCTCACCAATGCCAAATAGAGGGGAATAATCACTTCTCTTGATCTGCTGGCAATACTCCTACTAATACAGCCCAATATGCCTTTGGCCTTCTTGGCAATGAGGGCACACTGCTGACTCATATCTGGCTTCTCATCCACTGTAATCCCCAGGTCCTTTTCTGCAGAACTGCTGCTTATCCAGTCTGTCCCCAGTCTGTAGCGGTAAGATTCTTCCGTCCTAAGTGCAGGACTCTGCACTTGTCCTTGTTGAACCTCCTCAGATTTCTTTTGGTCCAATCCTCCAATTTGTCTAGGTCACTCTGGACCTTATCCCTACCCTCCAGCATACCTACCTCTCCCCCATTTTAGTGTCATCCATGAACTTGCTGAGGGTGCAATTAATCCCATCATCCAGATTATTGATAAAGATGTTGAACAAAACCAGCCCCGGGACCAACTCCTGGGGCACTCCGCTTGATACTGGCTGCCAACTAGACATCAAGCTGTTGATCACTACCTGTTGAGCCCGACAATCTAGCCAGCTTTCTATCCACTTTATAATCCATTCATCCAATCCATACTTTAACTTGCTGGCAAGAATACTGTGGGAGACCGTATCAAAAGCTTTGCTAAAGTCAAGATATATCACATCCACCATTTTCCCCATATCCACAGAGCCAGTTATCTCATCATAGAAGGCAATCAGGTAGGTCAGGCATGACTTGCCCTTGGTGAATCCATGTTGACTGTTCCTGATCACCTTCCTCCTCCAAGTACTTCAAAATGGATTCCTTGAGGACCTGCTCCATGATTTTGCCAAGGACTGAAGTGAGGCTGACCGGTCTGTAGTTCCCCGGGTTCTCTTTCTTCCCTTTTTAAAATATGGGCACTATATTTGCCTTTTTCCAATTGTCCGGGATCTCCCCTGATCGCCACAAATTTTCAAAGATAATGGCCAATGGCTCTGCAATCACATTAGCCAACTCCTTCACCACCCTCGGATTCATTAGATCTGGACCCATGGACTTGTTCATGTCCAGCTTTTCTAAACTAAATGGTCCTTAACCTGTTTTCATCACTGAAGGCTGCTTACCTCCTCCCCATACTGTGTTGCCCAGTGCAGCAGTCTGGGATCTGACCTTGTCTGTGAAGACCAAGGCAAAAAAAGCACAGAGTACTTCAGCTTTTTCCACATCATCTGTCACTGTGTTGCCTTGCCCATTCAGTAAGGGTCCCACACTTTCCCTGACCACCTTCTTGTTGCTAACATACCTGTAGAAACCCTTCTTGTTACTCTTCACATTGCTTGCTAGCTGCAATTCCAGTTGTGCCTTGGCCTTCTGATTCCCCACCCTCGGCATGCTCTAGCAATATTTTTATACTCCTCCCTACTTATCTGTCCAAATTTCCACTTCTTGTAAGCTTCTTTTTGAGTTTACGCTCACCAAAGACTTCACAGTTAAGCCAAGCTGGTCGCCTGCCATATTTGCTATTCTTTCTGCTTGTTGGGATGGTTTATTCCAGTGCCCTCAATAAGGCTTCTTTAAAACAGAGCCAACTCTCCTGGACTCTTTGGCCCCTGAGATTAGCTGCTGCTTCCCCAGCAGCTCCTTACAGGTGACTGGATTCCTTTAAAGAATTATTTTCTATTGGAAAAGTTATTTTTGATACAAACAACAAGAATAGTGAATGTGCTGTGAGGGCAGTGAATGGTTTTGAACACAGAAATTACCATTGCATTGAGAGTTTTGTAAAGCAAACCTGAGCTGTCCAAATTTACAAAAATAAAATCCCTGTCTTTTAACTTGGATTTGAGGGAGGAAAGAGAGACCTTTATGACCCTTTCAGGAGTTAAAGATCCTACTGATGGGCTACTAGCTAGATTACTTTTTTCAATCCTATGTCAATGTTGAGCTCCTGCTCTCCATTAGCCTCTCAAGTGATGGAGAGTTTAACTTTGCAGCACTCATGGAAAGGTTTTTTTTTCTTTCTCCTTCTTTTCAACTGAATTTAATGTTTGGGAAGTGCTAGATTGACAGCGTTAGAGACTGAACAGCAGCGCCTGTTCTGTTCAAAGTGGTGGAAGATTGAGTCATTAAAATTTAGACTGCTGTGGCAGTGCAAACTTGCCCGTAATCTTCCCTTAATGTGGCTGAACCCTGCCTTGGAGGGAATCATTGGCTTCTCTGCTGAGCCTGCCAATTGTGATGACCATAGTGGTGGTTTTGTGATGTGAACACCTGTCTCTTGCAAACAGGTCTTTGACAACCAACTCATTTCACATACTGTGAACAGCAATCAGAGGATAATGACTTTTGAACACTGCTAAACACAGCTGCATTCAAACCAGTGATTTCTAAGTGAAAGGTTCGATATCCCATTACTGATCAGCTGAGTTATCAGCCCCACTTCAGTGAGGTTTGCTCCTCTGCTTACTGTAATAGTTAACCATCTCCCTATTCTAAAGCAAAAGGAAAAGTATCAAAAAGATATACCTGCTAAAAACAAATCCCACAAGTCAGGTGGCTACTTAAACCCAAATTTCAGAGTCTAAAGGACAGAACATGATGCAGAATATGTATCCCTTAAGCCAAACAGGGTAAGGATAGGACCTAAATTATATGAAAATACAAATATGTTCTTGTCAGCAGGAAGGGGAGCCCTGAGGCAGCTTGGAATGACTAGACCTCCATGTCTCCCATCTGCAGATTCCCTCTCTTGTGCTTCCCGCAAATTTCCCTCCCTGAATTATATTACGTGTGAAGGCTATAGATCCAAACTGCAGGTCCTGCCATAAGATTTGCTATGCACCTTCTAACTAGTGAATGAGATCTTTTGACAAACTGTTTTGTTTTATTTAAAGAAAAAAACAAAAAACAAACAAAAACCCACACTGATTCAGGAACTCCTAACTTGAAAAATTACTGGAAAAAAATTCAAAATTGTCAAAATGTCCCATTTTGGCATTTTCAAAACAAAGTTAGGATTTTTTGAGTAAGGACAACTGTTTTGTTTAGATATGTTATTACATTTAAACTACAAAAAATGTGAAAAAAAACCCACAAAACATTTCAAAACAATTGAAAAACATTTCAATTGACCCAAACTGTTTTTTAATGGTTTGGGGGGCAAACGTTTTGGGGATTTTGACATTTCATCTTGATTCAGGATGGGAAAACTTTTTGATATTTCAAACATTTGCACAGAACAGGAAAACTATTTTCCACTCAACTATAGTGAGATGGTCCGTCTGAAACCTAAGCAGCACATCTTGCTGCTGCATTTTGGAATGAGCAATCAATTACATAAAAACAAACTGGGACATGACTTCCTAGGAAGGAGTACTGCGGAAAGGTATCTGGGGGTTATAGTGGATCAGAAGCTAAATATAAGTCAACTGTGGAACACTGTTGCAAAAAAAGCAAACAGCATTCTGGGATTTATTAGCAGGAATGTTGTAAGCAAAAAAAGAAGTAGTTCTTCCACTCTACTATGCGCTGATAAGGCCTGGAGCATTGTGTCCAGTTCTGGGTGCCACATTTCAGGAAAGATGTGAACAAGGTCCAAAGGAGAACAACAAAAAATTATTATAGGTCTAGAAAACATGACATAGGAGAAGAGAGTGAAAAAATGTTTTTTTTTCATTTGGAGAAGGGAAGACTGAGGAGGGCGACATAACAGTTTTCAAGTATATAAAAGATTGTTAGAAAGAGGAGGGAGAAAAATTGTTCTCCTTAACCTCTGAGTATAGTTCAGGAAGCAATGAGTGTACATTGAAGAAATGGAGGTTTAGGTTGGACATTAGGAAAACCTTCCTAACAGTCAGGGTAGTTAAGCACTGGAACAAATTGCATAGGGATGTTGTGGAATCTCTGTCAACACCCTGGGCTTGTTCTGAAATATTTCACTTTATCAAAGCTTCCCAAAAGGACACATACAGCTACATTTAAAATGTGATAGAGCTGAAACCTTGATTTGTGGCTTATAGATGAAATATTTGGAAAATGAAGACTTTTGAATTGCATTGAAAAAGATCTTTATTGTTGTTATTTGACATTTATACCAGGTTGGGGGCCCATTGTGCTAGGCACTGTACAAACATATAGTAAGGGACAGTCCTACCCCAAAGTTTGCAATCTAAAACAGAAGGCATAATAGGCTGATGAGACAAATAAGTGAACAGGGGTTGAGGATAGAATAACAAAGACAATAGTCCTGTAGGTGTACATCTTAGCCAATCAGGAGCAGCTATCACAACTTGTCACCTTCTCTAGCCATGATCACATGGCAAGTTTCTTATTTCAGAACGTTGAGTCTGAAAAATTAAGGAAAGTCCAGTAGGTTTGCTAACAATTTAAGTATCCTCCGAACACTGGAATACTCTTAGCCAATTACTCTATAGCTATGGATGGTATTTCCCCAAGTGTCTTTTACTTCACCACTAGAGTCTGATTTGAATCTGTGACCAAGGCAACACAGTGCGATAGGGAGAACCTTCATGGTGCTAAATGAAGTGTCTTTTTATTCCTCTGTTCTCCCACTAGCTTGCCAGCCATTATCTGTTCTATTTTATGTGATGGAAGTTTTTTTTCCTGTGAGATATTTTATCTGGGTGGTGGGATGTGATCTACTCTACTGTTGTCCATGCTGAACATGTTCTGTGGATAGATCTCTATACGGCCTTCAGTGTAACTTGGATACCTTCATGGGTACTAAATATTGGAAATAAAACACTAGAATAATTTAAAAGGTCATCATCATCTGATACATGCTGAGCATTTAGACAAAGAGAATTCCATCTTGCTAACACATACAACTGAAAAATAGAGGTATGACATTTCAAAATCTATATGTAATTTCTGTGGCCTGAAGCTCCAGAGAGGAAGAACCTCTCTGACCCCATCTGTTGGTGAATGGAGAATTGCAGCTAAGTGAAGGCTTTATTTGCATAAGCCTTCTACCCAGATGTAACAATGTGGGACTCACCCCTGCGGAGCCTCCTGCTGGTCTCTGTCAGGAATTAGCTTGCCCAGCTTCCGGAGCACCCTCTGCAGGCCGGTGATCTGCCTTACTGCTGGTCCCCATGTCTCTCCCACAACCCCGGTGCCTCTTTCTCTCGGGTGCTGCCCCTCTGGCAGTAACCCCTCAGTCTCGGGGTCTCCCCACCCAGGGGAACCCCCATCCCCTAACCCAGTGGTCCCTGCCATGGCGCCCGTGGGGGCATCTAAATGTGCCCGCGTCCTGGCCGACGGTCGAGCATCCGCCGAAATGCCGCCGAATTTCTGTGGTGTTTCGGCGGCGACGCCTCTCAATGATGCCACTTGCCATCAACAAGTGATGTCACTGAGAGGCGTCGCCACCGAAATGCCGCAGAAATTTGGCGGCATTTCAGTGGATGCTCCACCACCGCCACAGTCCTTCCTCTGGCACCCACCTGACGAAAAGGTTGGGGACCACTGCAACCCCACCTTACCTCAGTGTAAGGCTACCGCCAGTCACCAACTAGCCCCCATTCCCTGTGGCAGACTGCAGTGTATGCCACGCATCACTGGCAATGGGGGGTTGGACCTGCTGCTTCTGTCTAGCCTTGGGCTATTCCCTACAACCCCAGTACCTGTTTGACCTTATACTAGGCCGCAGCCTGGGGGGGTTCCAGGCTGGAGCTCTCCAGCTCCTTTGGCCTTCCAACAGCCGTGCTCCACTCCCGGTACCTTATCTCTAGCTCCCTACAGCCAGGCCCATTTCCCTCTACAGCTAGAGAGAGACTGTGTGCCTTTACCCCGGCTCAAGCCTTTATAGAGCCATCTGGGCCCTGATTGGGGCGTGGCCCCCAGCTGAGGCTGTTTCCCCCAATCAGCCTCCTTGCTTTTCTCCTCCCACAGCCATCTTCTAGGGCTGTTTTAAACCCCTTAGGGCAGGAGCGGGTGTCCATCCTGCTACACCAGAATTCCTCTAATGACTCTTTCTGAGGCCCTGTAACACACACAAACTCATAATTGGTAGGGTAGGGGAACTAAACGTGAGAGGAGAAAAGAGCCTCTATGCTGTGTCAAGGATTCTGCTCAAGGGTTCTGTGTGCTACTGGTTCCCCCCTTCTGAGGATTCTATACCACTTGGGGGGCTCTTTGTTGATGTGGACAGCAGTAGAGCTTAATGAAATCTGGGCAGGCCCCTCCTACCCCATTAAATAAAGCTGAAATCACTGTAGCTAGGGGTATGTCTACAGTACAAGACTATTTCCAATCAACTTAAGTCGAATTTGTGGAATCGACCTTACAAAGTCGAATTTGTGTATCCACACTAAGGACACTAATTCGACTTTGTGAGTCCACATTAACGGGGCAAGCGTCGACTTTGGAAGCGGTGCACTGTGGGAAGCTATCCCACAGTCCCCGCACTCCCCGCTGCCCATTGGAATTCTGGGTATAGCCCCCAATGCCTGCTGGGGGGAAAACTGTGTCGAGGGTGGTCCTTGGTAACTGTCAGCATTCAACCGTCACTCCCGCCGGCGGGAAATCAGTTCGCGCACTTTTCCTGTTATAAGTGACAGCGCGGACGCCACAGCACTCCACTGCGATCATGGAGCCCGCTGCGATCATCGCTGCACTTATGGCCGTTGTCAACTCCTCGCACCTTATCGTACACCTCTTCAACAGTCAGATGCTGAGAAATCGGGCGAGGAGGCAACGGCAGCGCGGTGAGGACATGAAGTCTCAGACTGGCACAGACCTCTCACAAAGCAGGGTACGCCGCGCCGTGGAGATCATGGTGGCACTGGGTCATGTTCATGCTATGGGACGGCGATTCTGGGCCCGGGAAACAAGCACGGACTGGTGGGACCGCATAGTGCTGCAGGTCTGGGATGAATCACAGTGGCTGCGAAACTTCAGGATGCGTAAGGGCACTTTCCTTGAACTGTGTGACTTGCTGTCTCCTGCCCTGAAGCGCAAGGACACCCGGATGCGAGCAGCCCTGACTGTGCAGAAGCGAGTGGCCATAGCCCTCTGGAAACTTGCCACGCCAGACAGCTACCGGTCAGTAGCGAACCACTTTGGCGTGGGCAAATCTACCGTGGGGGTTGCTGTGATGCAAGTAGCCAATGCAATCGTTGAACTCCTGCTCTCGAAGGTAGTGACCCTGGGAAACGTCCAGGTCATCATAGCTGGCTTCGCCGCGATGGGATTCCCAAACTGCGGTGGGGCTATAGATGGGACTCACATCCCTATCCTGGGACCGGACCACCAGGCCAGCCAGTACATTAACCGAAAGGGCTACTTTTCAATGGTGCTGCAAGCACTGGTGGACCATAGGGGACGCTTTACCAACATCTACGTCGGGTGGCCGGGCAAGGTTCATGATGCGCGTGTGTTCAGGAACTCTGGTCTGTTTAAACGCCTCCAGGCAGGTAGTTTCTTCCCGGACCACAAAATAACTGTTGGGGATGTGCAGATGCCTACAGTGATCCTCGGGGACCCAGCCTACCTGCTAATGCCCTGGCTCATGAAGCCCTATACAGGCGCCTTGGACAGTGAGAAGGAACTCTTCAACTACTGGCTGAGCAAGTGCAGAATGGTGGTGGAGTGTGCTTTCGGACGTCTCAAGGGGAGATGGCGGAGCTTACTGACTTGCTCGGATCTCAGCGAAAACAATATCCCCATTGTTATTGCAGCTTGCTGTGTGCTCCACAATCTCTGTGAGAGCAAGGGGGAGACCTTTATGGCGGGATGGGAGGTTGAGGCAAATCGCCTGGCTGCTGATTACGCTCAGCCAGACACCCGTGCCATTAGAAGATCCCAGCGGGAAGCGCTGTGCATCCAGGAGGCTTTGAAAGCTAGGTTCCTCAGAGAGCAGGGTAACCTATGACTGTCCAGTTGCTTTACAGAGAAGCTGAACCTGCCCCTGTTTCTTTACCCAGTTACTGTTGACTCTCCTCTGCAGTTTCATACCCCGTTCACCCCGTTTGCCCCCTTCCAACACACGTGTAAAAATAAAGTTAATGGAGCATTGTTATTTAAAAACCTTTTCTTTAATAATGATTTCGCGTTAAAGGGTTGAAACAGCGACGCGGACTGTGGTGGGTAGGGTGTGCAGTGATGTAGAGACCGCTTCTAGACTCTAGGAATGATAGGCTACTGCTCCTACAGCGGTCTCTGGGGGGAGGACGGTTACAGGTGGGTGTGCAGGAAGGGGTGAGGGGTGTAGGCTTTGGGACGAAGTTTGGGTGCAGCCTCTGGGCTGGGGGTGGGGGCATAGGAAGGGGTGAGGGGTGTGTGGGAAGGGGGAGGAGGCGTAGGGGGTTGCGTGCTGTGGCTGGGGCTGAGGGTTTGGGGCATTGTAGAGGCTCAGGGCTACGGTAGAAGGGAAGGGTGAGGGCAACCTGCCTTGCCATTTGTGGATGGCAGGCGCTAGGACCCTGAGGCAGCAGACAGCATTTCTGCCGGTAGCTGCTCTACTGTCAGGTAGGGACGCAGCGCGTGGGGGGGGGGAGACGACACGCCGGGGGACGGGTGGCAGGTGGGCGCTGGGACCTGCTCCAGGCAGGGAATTGACGGAGCGGGGGGAGACCCCCGTGGGCCAGGGCCCGATCCAGGCAGGGCCGGGGGAGAGACCCACCTCCAAGTATACCTGGAGCAGGGCACCTGCCACCTATGAACAGAACATTTAAAAACATCTCACAGACTGACCAGGGTGCCTAGTGACTGCACTCAGTGAGTAACCTGTTGTTGATCCTGCCCCCATGTGTGTACCCTGTTCATGGTGAATGTCCTATGCAATTACCAAACCCCTCTCCCCCCTTCACAGAAAGTCTTCAGCAAACAAACATGACAGAAACAGTAATTAACAGCAAACTACTTTTAATACTCGACAACACAGTAAAGGTAAGAACTTTTCAAAATCTAGGGACTGAGAACTTTTGGGTAATTTAGCAGTCTGCTGTGGTGCAGTGACAGTTTTCACGGCCCTTGGTGCCCCTCCTTCTTGTTATTCTGGGTGAGGTGGGTATTGGAGTGTGTGGCGGGGGAGGGCGGTTGCAGACACAGTGCAGGGGGGCTCTGTCCTCCTGCCTGCGGTCCTGCAGAACATCGACAAGGCGCCTGAGCGTGTTCGTTTGCTCCCTCAGTAGTCCAAGCAGCGTTTGAGTCGCCTGCTGGTCCTCCTGACACCATCTGTCCTCCCGTTTGCTGTGTGAGCGCTGCTGCTGTGTGAGGTTCTCCCTCCACTGGCTCTGCTGGTCCGCCTCTGCTCTGGAGCAGCCCATAAGTTCAGCAAACATCTCGTCCCGTGTCCTTTTCTTATGCCGCCTAATCTGCGCCAGCCTCTGTGAGGGGCATGGTGGAGCAGGTCGGGATACTGTTGCAGCTGTGTGATGGGGAAAAGGGAGTGAATTGCTTACAAAGATACATTTTCTCAAAAATGAAACATAGTCTACTCACTGTCTGTGAACCAGACCATGGACGGTACCTATCTCATGCGCTCTCACTCAGGGAAAGTTTGATTTCTCTGCATTCGCTTTCATTGCCTGGGGTATTGCACTGCAGACCAGATAAGCGGGGCAGGAAAGCTGAATCCGTGGAGCAGCCAGGCATGGTAAGCCAAAGGCTTTTGGCTGCTTAAAAGTCAATGTCCAGCTCTGTCCTTTTGCTGCAGGCAATCCTGAAAGCATAAACTCTGCCCCTGTTCCACCCCCTCGCGGTTTTCCCTTGGAAAAGATCCCTGTATGCTGCCACTCTATAGCCTCCAGCACGTGGCTCTAAAGTGACGCTTCTTGTTGTTCTAAGGAACAGTGAAGCACTACCAATACTAATAGTACACAAATTACTCTACTTACATGCAGGAGTCTGCGCGTGAGATCACCCTGAGGAGGGTGTCACAGAGAGAGAGAGAGCACATGCTGAATGAAAGCCAGCACAAGCCAGGGCCCTATGCTGCGATGCTCGTCAAGGCACTGGTCCCGGAGTACCAGCTGAGAGCGTGGCACGGAAAAGTGTGCTACCTCGGAGCACCCAATAAGCCAGCTCTCCCCAGGAACCTCCTCCATAGGCTTTTCGACTACCTCCAGGACAGCTTCCTGGAGATCTCTGCGGAAGATGCCTGTTCCATTCCCCTGTATATAGACCTTATGTTCGCCTAGTCTATTTTCCTGTTCTTTTAAGAAATAAATGTTAACATGTTTAAAGCACTTACCCACTGATCCTTCTCCTGATTCAGGGTCCGTGGTAACGGCTGCGGAGGGTTCGTAGGGGATCTCAGTGAGGGTGATGAAGAGATCCTGGCTGTCGAGGAAATCAGCGTTGTAAGCGCTGTCGACTGCCTCCCCCTCCTCATCTCCTTCCTCATCTTCCCCATCTGCGAACATCGACGAGGAACTGGCCGTCGACACTATCCCTTCGTCAGAGTCCACGCACACTGGTGGGGCAGTGGTGGCAGACCCACCGAGAATGGCATGCAGTGCCTCGTAGAAGCGGCATGTCTGGGGCTGGGCTCCGGAGCGTCCGTTTGCCGCTTTGATTTTATGGTAGCCTTGTCTCAGCTCCTTGACTTTCACGCGGCACTGCATTGCATCCCGGCTGTATCCTCTGTCTGTCATGGCTTTGGAGACCTTCTCGTAGGTCTTCGCATTCCGTTTGTTGGAGCGCAGCTCCGAAAGCACAGACTCATCGCCCCACACACCGATCAGATCCAAGACTTCCTGGTCAGTCCATGCTGGGGACCTCTTTCTATTCTGCTATTGCCTGGACTCCTCTGCTGGAGAGCTCTGCATCGTTGCCGGTGCTGCTGAGCTCGCCCCGATGTCCAACCAGGACATGAGATTCAAAGTGCCCAGACAGGAAAAGGAATTCAAATTTTCCCGGGTCGTTTCCTGTGTGGCTGGTCAGAGCATCCAAGCTCGGACTGCTGTCCAGAGCGTCAACAGAGTGGTGCACTGTGGGATAGCTCCTGGAGCTACTAAGTTCGATTTGCATCCACACCTAGCCTAATTCGACATAGCCATGTCGAATTTAGCGCTACTCCCCTCGTCGGGGAGGAGTACAGAATTCGAACTAAAGAGCCCTCTATGTCGAATTAAATGGCTTCATGGTGTGGACGGGTGCGCGGTTAATTCGAATTAACGCTGCTAAATTCGAATTAAAGTCCTAGTGTAGACCAGGCCTACGTTAGGAAATAGAGCTTCAGTGCAGGACCAGGCAGCACTTCTAAAGGATATGGAAAGAGGCCTGGCCGAGTGCATCCCAAACTCTGGGACTGTACTACCCACTGACACCAACCGTGAGTGGGATATAGCAAAGGGGGAAGGGATTTGGTAAAGAGACATTTGGTGTTTGAATGCTCACACTGGCGGCAACCGGGGGTGGGGGGAACGGGGAGAGGAAGGGAGGGTGCTAACTGAGTAAAAGGACTACTGCTGAAGTTACTGTGGGGGAAGGAGTCCGGTGGCACATTAAAGACTGACAGATTTATTTCGGCATAAGCTTTTGTGGGTAAAAAACCGCACTTCTTCAGATGCATGGAGTGAAAGTTACAGATACAGGCATTATATAATGACACATGAAGAGACGAGAGTTACCTCTCAAGTGGAGAACCAGTGTTAACAGGGCCAATTCAATCAGGGTGGATGTAGTCCACTCCCAATAATAGATGAGGAGGTGTCAATTCCAGGAGAGGCAAAGCTGCTTCTGTAATAAGCCAGCCACTCCCAGTCTCTATTCAAGCCCAAATTAATGGTGTTAAATTTGCAAATAAATTTTAGTTCTGCAGTTTCTTTTTAAAGTCTGTTTCTGAAGTTTTTTTGTTCAAGAATAGTGACTTTTAAATCTGTTATAGAATGTCCAGGGAGACTGAAGTGTTCACCTACTGGCTTTTGTATGTTACCATTCCTGATGTCCGATTTGTGTCCATTTATTCTTTTACGTAGGAACTGTCCGGTTTGGCCAATGTACATGGCAGAGGGACATTGCTGGCACATGATGGCATATATCCCATTAGTAGATGTGCAGGTGAATGAGCCCTTGATGGTGTGGCTGATGTGGTTGGGTCCTCTGATGGTTTTGACAGAGTAGATATAGGGACAATCACTATTCTTAAACAAAAAAACCTTCAGAAACAGACTTCAAAGAAAAACAGCAGAACTAAAATTCATTTGAAAATTTAACACCATTAATTTGGGCTTGAATAGGGACTGGGAGTGGCTGGGTCATTACAGAAGCAGCTTTGCCTCTCCTCATCTATTATTGGGAATGGACTACATCCACCCTGATTGAACTGGCCCTGTTAACTCTGGTTCTCCACTTGTAAGGTACTCCCTTCTTTTTATGTGTCAGTATATAATCCCTGCATCTGTAACTTTCACTCCATAAGCCTACCCTGCCATACTGGCAGTAGGTGTCAGATTTAGGGGGAGTACAGGGCTGAATTTTGTTTTTACCGACATGTGCTTTTAAAGAGGTGTGTGTGTGATGCCGGTTTTGGGGGAGGCTATTTTTAGCATATTTACACTTTTCTTTCATATTCTAGTTATTGAATATGTGTCTTTCATTGGTACCTTAATAATTTAATCATTATTAAAATAATAATGAACTATGTAATTACATTATTATGAATTACAGTATATTAAAATCATTGCACTCACATACAAGCTGTGTTCACTAACGTCCCAGTTGAAAGGCATTACGTCTCACTCTAGTTTTCTGGATAAAACTGTCAGCAGCACTGGGGCTTGTGGGTGCGCAGTTTTCAATGGCACCATGGTACTGGGCCCACACAAAGAAGGGGCCCTGGTACCCGGACCCTGGCCCTGCCCCTGCCCCCTGCTGCACCCATGCTCCATCTGAGGCTCCACCCCCACTTAGCCTCTTCACCCCAAGGTCTCCCCCCCACACTCACTCCTCTCCACCCTCTGCCCCTCTGCTCACTCCTCTCTGCCACTTCCCCCCTGTACGAGCAGTGGGCGGGACCTTGGGGAGAAGAGGTTAAGTGAGGGTGGGGCCCCAGGGCAGAGCATGGGCAGAGTGGGAGGCAGGGCCACAGTCCAGGCACTGGGACCCACAAAAGATTAATCTGACTCTGTGGTTGCTGAGCACCCGATGATTTTTTGGTGGGTGCTTCAGCCCTGGAGCACCCACGGAATCAGTGCCTATGGAGGGAGGGGCTTAGAAGGGGAGACCAAGGCTTATGGCGGGGGCTGACTAGGAAAGAGAGCAGAATTCCAGCTTGCATTCTGTGAGAGGCCTGGCTGGGGCCAGGAACTACTTGAGATGCTGCTGCCTGTCAGTGCTCCTGAGGGAAGGTAGGCCTGATGCAGGACTATTATTGGGAATTACTACCAGAGACTTGCATGAGACACTGCTGCCTTCCAGAGCCTCCCTTGAGGCAGGTAGAGTAGGCCTCATGTGAGCCTGTAGTTTGTTACCAGTGCCTTGCTTGAGTTGTGGGATGAGATGTGGCAGTGGTGCCCTTCCTGAAGGGAGTTACAGCCAAATAACCCCACTTTTGTTTCCTTACATGGAAATAAGGTCTCGGCCATGGCACATCCTGAGCCCAGGGGTGACTCAGGATCACAGCTGCCAATATTTTAATATGGGGCTCCCATAAAATATACACACTCATCCATCAATGTGATGAAATCCTTGAGGGAGGGGTGCATGTGCCATTTCTTGAAATCTGGTCCATTCCAAAGTTTTTCAAGAATATCTTGGAGCCACAGGGATCAGTCATCTCTAGCAGAGATGATTTAACAGCATCTGTATTGGATATGAATGCCAGCAGAGACATAACTATCATCCCAAATTGACCTTCAATTTACTTAAGGAATATTAACAAGAGGAACTTTGGAGCCCCTGCAAGCTCCCTTCAGCACATCAAACTGTACTAAGTTTTGGAAACACCTCTCTCTGGCAATGAAGAGTGCTATGTAAAATTTATGCTCTCACACTTTTCAATTTAACTCAATGACACTGTTAAGTGACCCACATTTCCATTAGGATAAGAGTTTATTATACAAAGAAGTATGGTGACGTGTGCATTATTGTACCTACAGCAGATTTTCCAGTTAATTTTTATGGTTGATAGAAGGGTTGGATCCAAATGCCATTTAAATTAACAGAAAGAAACCCGTCATAGATTCCAAAGCCAGAAGGAACCATGGTGATCATCTCATCTTGATCTTCTGTATAACACAGGCTTTAGAACTTCCTCAAAATAATTCCAAGAGCAGATCTCTTAGAATTAAAATCCAGACTTGTTTTAAAAATTGTCAGTGAGGGAGCCACTGCCTGTTAGCTCCAACGGTCTTTGGATCACACACTAAAATTTCAAATAAGGAGGTTAAGTTTTGATTTCTTACTTGTTTAAATCTTGATATGAAAAAGGATCAATTTCTAAACCAGATTACAAACCATTTGAAAAAAGAAATGTTAAACAATTAATATTCTCAAAATCAGCACAGCTAAACCAGTAGATAAGTGGTATCCATAAATAACTTGCAGCTTCCCTGTTCTAGCAAGTCTCTGATCAGCTTCATGAAATATGATGCACCACAACAAATAATAGGTAAACTTTTAAACTGTAAGCTCTTTGGGGCAGGGATGGTCACTTCCTATACATTTGTAGAGAACCTAACACAATTTGACACCAGATGGGCTGAGGTCTCTTGGTTCTACCACAACACGAATGCCAAATAATAACATATAGATAGATAGATAGATACAGTTGCACATGCTAAAGCAGATATTTGCTTCCAACTCTTAATCTAGTTCTATACCCCAAGTCCCCAAATGTTTCAATGCACAAATTTCACATGGTCAGATGGTAATGGAATGTGAAGGCTGCATTCCTCATACACGAATGAGGCTGTGATATAGTTTTCCCCTGGTTACTGGTGTTCAGTGCTATGAGGCACATCCTATAAATGTTAGCAGCAGCTGCAGAGGTTTTTGAAATGTGTGATTCAGAATTAAAGGTTAGAAACACACAGGCACAGAAATGTGTCTGGCCCTGCTGTACCTTTCTTGTTTTACAATTTGATGGTTAGGCTTGTAAGCAGGAGCAAGGCTGGTGCCTCATGCTCTGCTGTACAGAAATTCTGAGGATGGAGCTGCCAAGGAAGTGAATGCCATTTCCTGAACTGAGAGGAGGATTAAGCAGGCTTGTTTCATCAATAATTCTGTGAATGATCTCATTCCTAATTTCAAAGGAATTGGATGTCTGCTCACTGTGTTGATTCCTTAGTGGGGAAAAAAAAGATGTTTTTAGGCCTGCAATATGAGAGTTTGATGGCTGATGAGCCCCTTAAGGGTTCTTTTGTTTGTCACAAAAAGCTTCTCTGAGACCACTGAATTACTTAACCTGCTTAAGTAATAACTTGCTTTCAAGTGCTCTAATAAGCAACCATGGAGTGGAGTACAGAAGGACTTCTTAAATCTCTCTAGGTGGACAAATATCTTGTAATTGCCAAAACAGCTTAACAAGGCATAGATTGACAAAAAGATACCTCTTGGTATCACCTTGAGGCATGAAAGATGGAGTGGATACAATGCTGATAGATCTTTGTTTAGCACGAAGGGCAGGATATGTAACTTCATCTCAGAATACAGTTGTAAAAATTGCATCAGAGGTCATCTTGTGGAAAAAAAGGAGAAGGGATTAAGAGTAAGGGCTTGTCTACACTTCAAAGTTAAGTCAACATAAGGTAGTTTATGCTCTCTGACATAATAAAACCACCTCAGAGAGAGGTTTAGAGCTTAAGGTGACATAGTCAGAGTGATGCAGCATCAATGTAGACACTGTGTTGCTTACGTTGAATTAATTTGCCTCCAGGAGGTATCCCACAATGCCCACCTGACCTCTCCAGTCACCATTTTGAACTCCGCTGCCCTGCAGCCAGGCACACAGACATGTTCCCCTCCTGTTTTAAATCCCCAGGAAGTTTTGAAATTGCTCTTCCTGTTTGCTCAGTGTGAAGAGCTCATATAGCAACTGCCCAGCTGAGCATGCTGGCTCCTGCCTGGAGTACACAGGTGTTGGATCTCCTGGGTCTGTAAGGAGAGGAGGCGGTGCAGGCACAGCTCCATTCCAGCTGCTGGAACTTGCTCGGGATATAGAGGGGAAGGGCTAAGATAGGGAGATGCAGCAGTGCCATGTACAAAATTAAAGAGCTGCAGCAGGCATAGCAGAAGGCAAGGAAGGCAAATAGTTGCTCTGGTGCAGAGCTGCAGACATGCTGCTTCTACAAGGAGGGGGCTGGGGTTAGGGTGGTGGTATGTGGGTGGAGGGCTGGTCGGAGGAACAGTCAGGGTGGAGGCTGTGGGAGAAGCTGGAGGCTTGGATCAGGGTGGTGGTATATGTGAGGTGCTCAAGGTGCTGAGCCTCAGGCTGTGGAAAAAGAGGGCATAGTTTTAAAGAAGAATGAAAAGAAATTGAATTAAAACTTTCCCTGGACAAGTAAAAACATGCACCCACTGGTGTTCACTTTTTCATATAGCTGTAAACCGCACAGGGTTAAATTACTGATGGAAGAAGGAGGTAGCATGGTGCAAACAAACAATGCCAGACTCAGCAAACTACAGCAAGAAACATTGCTATGGCTTATTGTTAAAATGCTCCTTTCCAGCCTCCCTCAGCTGAATAGTCCCCCGCCCCACTGTTGAGCTCCTCTTCTGGCCTTGTGTTCTTAGAATCATAGAACTGGAAGGGATCTCAAGAGGTCATCTAGTTCAGCCCTCTGCACTCAAGGCAGAACTAAGGATTATCTAGACCATCCCTAACAGGTGTTTCTCTAAACTGCTCTTAATAATCTCTAATGATGGAGATTCTACAACCTCCTTAGGCAATTTATTCCAGTGCTTAACCACTCTGACGGTTAGGAAGTTTTTCCTAATATCCAACCTAAATCTCCTTGCTTCAATTTAAGCCCATTGCTTCTTGTCCTATCCTCAGAGGTTAAGAAGAACAAGTTTTCTCCCTCCTCCTTGTAACAACCTTTTATGTACTTGAAAACTGTTATCATGTCCCCTCTCAGTCTTCTCTTTTCCAGATTAAACAAACCCAGTTTTTTCCATCTTCCCTCATAGGTCATGTTTTCTAGACCTTTCATAATTTTTTGTTGCTCATTTCTGGACTTTCTCCAATTTGTTCACATCTTTCCTGAAATGTGGTGCCCAGAACTGGACACAATACTCCAGTTGAGGCCTAATCAGTGCAGAGTAGAGCGGAAGAATTACTTCTCGTGTCTTGCTTACAACACTGCTGCTAATACATCCCAGAATGATGTTCGCTTTTTTTGCAACAGTGTTACACTGGTGACTCATATTTAGCTTGTGGTCCATTATGATCCCCAGATCCCTTTCCGCAGTACTCTTTCCTAGGCAGTCATTTCCCATTTGGTATGTGTGCAACTGATTGTTTCTTCCTAAGTGGAGTACTTTGCATTTGTCCTTATTGAATTTCATCCTATTTACTTCAGACCATTTCTCCAGTTTGTTCAGATCATTTTGAATTTTAATCCTATCCTCCAAAGCACTTGCAACCCCTCCCAGCTTGATATCATCTGCAAACTTTATAAGTGTACTCTCTATGTCATTATCTAAATCACTGATGATTCATAACATACAGCATGATACTGAACAACAGTGCAGGATCCATGCTTTCTGACAAATGGCTGGCTAACGGCTTATCAGGGAAGTTGAAAAGTGGCTGGACCTGTAGGATGGCCATGGAATGATGAGGATTGCTAACCCTTCTCATAATACCCTGTGTCCAGTTGCTACCCACAGTGCACTGCTCTGTGTCGCTGCAAGAGCTGCTACTATGGATGTACTCCACTGACACAAGGAGCATAGTGTGGATGTGGAACAGTGGTTTCATTACAGCAGTGGCATGATTCTTCTTTCATGTCAGTTTATATAGATGCCATTTCACTGACTGACATTGATGTGAGATCAGAATCAGACCCATGAATAAATGTCTCTGTGCTCTTGCTGTTCTGGGAAATGTATGACTCTTTTGAATGTATCTGCTGAAGATCAATGGGAACTGAATGGTATGAACCAGGCACAATGGAAACCCTTGTGCTCGTGTAATCGTGTGTGACCGGGGCTCGATCCTCTCCGAGGGGCGGAAGGGAGCCACACTGACTCACTACACACCGTCTGGTCTGGGCAGGTCCCTGGTGGTCCTGGGGCGACAAACACAAAATCCCAAGGCGCGGGCCCTCTGGCTTGGGGCTGCGCAACAATACAGAGTTAAAGGGACTCAGACCCTTTTGGCTCAGGGCTGAGCAAAGCACCAAGTTCAGGGAGCTCAGGCCCTCTGGTTCAGGGCTGAGCCACAGTATAGTCAAAAGGGGCCCAGCCCTAGGTTCGGGCAGGGCACCAAGCGCAGAGTCATAAGGCTCAGACCCCTTTGGCTCAGGGCTGAGCAAACAATCAGTAACACAAAGTTCAGGGAGCTCAGGCCCTCTGGTTCAGGGCTGAGCAGCAGTACAGTTTAAAGGGGCCCAGCCCTAGGTTCGAGCGGGGCACCAAACACAGAGTCACAAAGCTCAGACCCTTTTGGCTCAGGGCTGAGCAGACACAATCAGTTCAGTACATATGCCCGGCTCCTACGCCTGAGCGTTGGGGTGAGGGGGAGACTGCCACCGGCGAGTGGGTGGCAGGGGGGGACGCAGGCCCACCCACTCCACTGCGTCCCAGCCCGGGGCCCTAGCAGCGGCTATCGCCGCTGACCGGTCAGTGGGGATCCTGACCGAAACACACTGACATAGGTTCGGTTGTGTCTGCAGCCTGACTGGGGTCGGCTGCCCCTGGGCTACTTCCGGTCTCCCCCTCAGGGCTTACCTGGTCCATGGCATCGGCCCCCGGCCAGTCCACCAGCATGGGCTCCTCGCAGCCAGGGCTGGGAGGCAGGTCCGTCAGTTCCTCAGGGAAGTCCGGCCAGGTGTACTCCGGCGGCTCCTCCGGGTAGCAGCAGGGACGGGGAGGCTCCAGCGGCTCCTCCGGGTAGTGGGCGCGGGGAAGCTCTGGGAGCTCCTCCAGGTAACGGGCACGGGGAAGCTCCGGCCAGTCTGGGCGGCTGCCCTGGGTCCTGGAGGTTTCCCAATCTCGAGCTCCCTGTGGCACGTCTGCTCCCTGCGGCGGCTGGGCCCCGACTGAGCTCTGACGGCCAGCTTTTATCCTTCTGGGTTGCCACCTGACCCTTGGAGGGGCGAGCTCAACGCTCCGTGGCCCCACCCCCTCAGGCTTCTGCCTAGGTGCTCCCTCCGCTGGGCAGGAGGGGAGCCACACTGACTCACTACAGTTCCCCACAGTGGAGGTCTACTCCAGGTTTCTGCCAGCACTAGTCTCCCTAAATTAGATAGAGAGGAGCAGATTACCTCAGCTTCCCCCTCTGCCCACATTCACTAGTAATCATGGAGATGGGGAGGGTGTACTGGCCTTCTTCTAAAGTGATAGAGTAGCAGAGCTCACCCAAGACTATTGTAGTCATTGTGCCATCATTAGTCATGATACCTCCTGGAGCTCCCACTAGGACCATACCGTAGTCTGTGGAACCAAAATAAAATAGTTTAATACCATAACTTTCTTCTGAATTACAACTATTAGTAAGTAAAGATCTGTAACCTAATAGCACTATACAAGACACAAAAGAAGACAGTCACAGACCTGAAGAGCTCAAAATATGAGAGAATATGATTCTTTATTTCACTAGAAGTGATACTGCTTTATACACAATTGTAAAGCTTTACAATTATTATATTCTATTATAAGATGAATTATATATATTCTTTGTGTGTTTTCCTAGTAAGAAATCTCTCTTCTTTATTTCTTTCTTCCTCGGTGAAATAGTAAAACTGTTTAAAATCACTTCCTTTATAAGCAAATAAACAGACACATCTTTAAAGAGTGTTAAAGCCCAGTATGCAATAGAGATCTCATAAAGGGGCTTTTTTCTTTGCCCATTATTTTTTCATCTTACATCATGAGAGCAACTGTTATAGTGATTTGTTATCTGGCTGGTTTCCAAGAGCTGCCAAGGCAGATAAAGCAAAAAAAAGGTCCTTCTTATCTTCTGTGATCCCTGTCCCTTCTTACCTGATTGTGCTCCCATCTCTCCATAGATGTCTGCAGGGAGCATAACAACTGAATCACACGCATTAGTTCACAGCTAAGTTTTAGATCCTGGACAAGGTATAGATCATGCTCACAACAGCCTTATTCTACTATCTGTTCTCTGAATTCTTGCTCTACTAAACTACTTACCAAACATTAATAGTTCAAACTTCTTTTTTAAGAGACCCCTTGTGGCTCCCTTCCCGCCTGTGACCACTGATGGGATCTAAACATGAGTCAAAACAATCTAGTAAAGACCTAAATGAACCAAAACTCTATAGGAAAGAAACAAATATGCTCAGAATTATAATGTGGATAAGCAATACTGCTACATTAAATTTGACTTCTTTGAGCAAGGAAATGGAGCCAGCAGACTTCTAGTATTTCAATTAAGAAAACAACAGGTTCCATCCAAATTATTTACAAAATTATCCATGCACAAAGTAAGACAAAACTGGAGGAATAGTGGAGTTCTTTAATTCTTACTTTGAAGACTTTGACAATGTGCTAGATAATGCTGACTCAGTGATTGTTGATCCTCACCCAATAAATGTTTTGCATAAAAGCAATTTGGAAAATCTTAATGAGCAACAAATTGGAGAACTAAAAAAACCTCTTAAAATTATGAACATGAAAACGAACACTTTCTTTATTTAAAAATTAACAAAAATTCTGTCCCAGATATCAATAGGACCTGATCCAAAGTCCACAAATGTCAAGGGGAGTTGTCTTCTTGGTTCCACTGGGCTTTGAATTAGATGCTTAGTGCAGATTTTTATAAGGCCTTCCTAGGGAAAAAAAAATTGTCCACTTTTACACATAAGAAATAAATAGAATTTTGATAAATAGACTCCTCTCCATCTGACAATCAACAATTATAATGTTAATGAACAAAGAATAGAGAAATTATATTTAAATTTTTGAACATGACTAGTGATTTTGAGTGACCAACACCTTAAAGAGGACAGGTTTTCAGAAAGCAGATACTCACCATTTTTCTGAAAAAAAACCCCATCAGATCTCTTTAATGTGTCTCAAGTTGAAAACACACAATTTTGTGTGCCTAAAATTGCTACTCTCAAAAATTTAAGTCAATTTTTGTTTTCTCTTACAGACCGAAATTTTCACTACATTAAAAAATGGATAAGAGAACTGATCATTATCATTTCCTTTCTCATTTTCCATAACCGATTAATAGAGAATCAGACTATAACATTCCTAAAGATAACAAGCTTAGTCTGTCTTGTGGAACATTTTCTCAATCGTGCAAGTCTGTTGGCAGGGGCGGCTCCAGGCACCAGTGCACCAAGCGTGTGCCTGGGATGGCAAGCCACGGGGGGTGGTCTGCTGGTCGCTGTGAGGGCAGCAGTCAGGCTGCCTTCGGTGGCATGCCTGCGGGAGGTCCTCTGGTCCCACGGCTTCAGTGGCAATTCGGTGGCAGGTACACTGAAGGCACGGGACCGGCGGACCTCCCGCAGGCATGCCGCTGAATCCGCGTTACTGGCGGACCTCCCGCAGGCATGCCGTCGAAAGCCGCCTGACTGCCGTTCTTGGGGCAGCAAAATACATAGAGCCGCCCCTGTCTGTGGGTGCAGATGCTGTAGCATTTAGACATTTGCCTGATTGTGCTTGTTGACCAGGTAATTGGATGTTTAAGTGCTAATATTTCTATGGGCAATTAATTGTGCCCCAAATCAGAAGTCAGGTTGAGGCCTTTTCAAAAAGGTAGCCCACAATTTTTAAAATTCCCACTACCAAATGATGAAATATCTTGATTACAGTGACATGGGTAATGCAATTCCCAGAAAATGTTCAAGAAAGGATACAGCTGAAAGATCAAACTGATTATATATCAAGGCTGTAGTTAAAACTACTTCACTTTCCCAATTAAGTTTTTCTATTTAGAACTTCACTAGTGATTCCTTAGAATTTTAAAGCTCTGACCTAACCTTGAAAGGGTAGGGGTGAAGAGAAGAGGGGATACTCTGTGTATTATCTTGCATAGCTAGTTTAAAAGTAGAGAACTCATGTAGACATAAATGAGTCACACATATGCTGTTGTGCCATGTTCTGAAAATAATAATGTATAATCAGAGAAAATCAAAAATAAATTGGCCGTACAAATGCTAAGGATAGTCAGAGCTACAGGCGCTGTCTGTATAAGGGAAATAAACTCATGAGTTTTTATGCTATTAGCATCTTCTACTGAAACGATTTTTCACAGAAGTGTTCACATAGATAATGCCAATTCACATAGCCCGGGGTAGTGTAAGAAAGACAGGGTTAAGGATAAAAGAATGCCCTTGGCTTGCGCTAGCAGAGATGCTTCTTTGGCTTGAAGGCAGGCTGCATACCTAGAAAACAAGAGACTTGAATTTAAGCCCTTTTATTTACTTTGTACATCTGTTAAGTTTTTCTTCTAAGTGTGATGGGTGTAAGATGTTCTAAAGAGAAGCTGTGTAAAGCTTCAGGGGGAAGATGGTGTCACTTTTGTCTATATACTTTGACCCTATGGCTATCTTTGTAAGGGCAGCATGCCGTAGATATAAAGTGTGTTTCAAAAGATCTACTAGTAGGTACCTTTTACCTCAGTAGGCTACCTGATGGAAATATTTTTCCATAAAATTTATATCATTCTTAGCCATGCTGAATGTTAGCCTGGCAGAACTTTCAAGGCCTTAGCTTTAATAAGTTCTATGAAATATTTTGATATTTTTACTTAAGCTACAAAAATATTGGATCCCTTCCTCCCCAACACACAGGATTTCCCCATGGAAAATGAATTAAAATGCAATAAAACAAGGTTTTATATTTCTGTTCCACAATTTAAATTAAATAAACTATTACTACCAGACTCATACAACATGCTTCAGTGTGACCCATGCAAAAGTTAGTCAGAAACTTTTTGATAACATTTTTCTGTCAGAAAATGGCATTTCAACAAAATCAGACTATTGTATAGGAACATGTTGATTCCATCAAACCTTCTTATGGAAATGAGGCAGGTTTGTCTGGTTTCTTGCAAGTTCACCTGCTTCCCTGAGAGGCTGCTGCAAAACCAGGAAGCCTCAGCTCAAGCCAATCTTCTGAGGGCTTTTGCCCAGAAAACATTTAAGCACCTAGAAAATCACAGGAATAACATGGGGATCCACAGTGCCTGAGTTAAGCTCCTAAGCTCTCTATACAATGAAAGTGGTGAGAGAAAGGTGTATTAGAATGCAATCCACAAAGGTCAGCATGTTATATAAGGATCTTCCTCAGCATCTATTGGTGAATGTAGGTGAGAGGAGTGTCCTAAGCCTTGTCCCTCTCATGGAGTTTGGCACCTTCCTGTACCATCCGTATCAAGCTCTGTTCTTTAACTACAGAATAGATCACTCATTGTAAAGGGAGAACTTTCTATTTTTGCCATTTTACTTTTCCCTCAAAGCATGAGTTCATGAACTAGGCTCAGGAGTGCACAGCAAGACTGAAGGAGATAAAAACCACTGACAATTGCCAGGTATTGGCTGAGGCACTTTATGTCTGTTCCATGCTCCTGGAGTACTGTAATGTAGCAGAGCATTTTGGCTGGTAGGTTTATATCAGGCGTCAGCAACCTATGACATGTGTGCCAAAGGCGGCACGCGAGATGATTTTGAGTGGCACTCACACTGCCCGGGTCCCATCCGCTGGCCTCACTCACCCCACTGCTGGCCCCAGGTCCCAGTCACCAGTCCTGGGGGCTCTGCTGCCATCCGGGGGTCCCGGCCACTGATCTGGGGCTCTGCTCCTGGCCTTGGCCTGGGGCTCTGCAGCCGCCCCCAGCTGTGGCCCACTGGCCCCAGCCTTGAGCAGTGAGGGGTGCAGACAGGGGCAAAAGGGGGCGCATCCAAGCACCCACACCTTAAAAATTATTCCAGAACCACTGTACTGGGATATTTTTAAGTCCTGATTTGCTGCTTACATCACTATCACATCACGTGGAACAGCGCATTGCGTTTGACGTGCGTGCCGTCTGTCGTGATTTTCTTCCCAATGTAAGTTGAGGGGTACATTTGACAAAATGTCAGCTCCTAAGAAAGCGAAGTTAGATGTCTGTTCATTTCAGCCTTCTTGGACAGACACATTTGGATTTATTCGAAAGAAGGACCATGCTGTTTGTGCTTTCTGTTGAGAAAGTGTTATTTGTTGCACATCAAGTGTTCGATGATATTTTCAAATGAAGCACGAGAAAACCTTTCTTGACTAAGTAGACAAGACTGAATCGATCAAAAGGCAGTAGCAGGATATGAGAAGCAAAGCAGTGTTTTTAAATGCTTAAGTGTAAGTAAAAATCAAGCCACAGAAGGAAGTTACAAGATTGCACAGTGCATTGCAAAAAAACGGAAAGCCATTTACAGGTGGGGAATATATAAAAAGTTTTTCTCAGCAGTTTGGAGGTTCTGTTCAATGATTTGCCAAATAAAGATGCATATCTAGAATAAAAAACTGCCTGTCTCTGCCAGAACAGTTGAGAGACGCATAAGTGAAATGGCAGAAAACATTAACAAAAAGCAGACGACTGCATTAAAAGACACAGCAGTGTTTAGCGTTGCAGTTGAGGAGAGCGTGGATATAAACGATGTTTGGCATTTGTTGCAAGATATTTGCATCTGATGAAGTTATAATATATAATTTAATTATATTTTAATTTAATTTTATATTATAGAGAGAGACCTTCTAAAAATGTTAAAATGTATTATTGGCACGCGAAACCTTAAATTAGAGTGAATAAATGAAGACTTGGTATACCACTTCTGAAAGATTAATGACCCCAGGTTTATATAGTTATTCCTGAACTGCTTCTCAAATCCACCTCTGTGCTACCACTAAAGAAACACCTACAAAGCTCTCCTGCATGAACTATCTGCAGCTTACTGTCCTTTTCAGGTTGTATAGTCGTATGGAAGGTGCTGGCTTTGGACTTTAATCAAGTACAAAGAACGAAACCAGGATCAAAACCATAAGTCTAAACTGAGAACTTCTGTAAATTGTCAGTCTTTGCAAACAGAGGATGAAGAAATTGGAGACCATTCAGCTGAGTCTCAAGATAAGAGTTGCCACATATAACATGCCAATATGAGCACATGGGGGCTTTTAAACAGTGACATGACAGTACTGCTGCCCAGAGGACACTCAACGTAAGTGTCTAGCTGTTTTACAAATGGTTTTCCAGTACAAGGCTTGCATTTACAGTTTTCTTACTTTGCCATCCCACAGTATCTGACTGACATTTCCCAGGTACAGTGTCTCTGAAAAACTTTGGGTTGATTATCCCTTTATTCTACCACACCTAATGCTGGCATAGCAAGGACTCCCATGACACTGAGGATTGAGTACCATACATTTTTTAAGACATGGTAACCATAATTCACCAAGTAGGTACATATAGCTGGAGTGATTGATTAACTACATGGTATGTAGTAGATAGAGACCAATAGCTGTTGTGGAAAAAACTATATATGTGAATTATAGCTTAAAGAAATAGACTGTAGTAAACTCTGAGCCTCCCTCTGCATTCCCACTCCTTGTGCCTCCATATCAGATGTGCACCTGTTTCACTTTTATCTGATAGCATGAACTAAAGGCCTATAGGGAAAGATGGGCCTTGCTAAATTAGAGATAAATAAGGCATGAAAAACAAACTGAATTAAGGGTTTGTCCAAAAAGCTTATCAGTATATGCACAGTATTTTAAAGCTACAAGTTATCCGCCATGTCAAACATTAATAATTGCATCAAAATAAGACTCCTGGAGAATGAGGATTCTCCTTCTCATTCTGCATAGTCTTCATCCATATAATTAAACACAACACATCACTCTCTTCATCCCATTGTCCACCCCCAAATCAACACAAATAATGTTTCTGACTTCTTTGCTCCCTTATTCTAATATTTGCATTGACTTTCATCAAGTACCGGGTAACTATTGCTTTTCATAATAAACCAGGTTTTAATCTATACGGATAGAAATAAATCTTAAAGCACTTGGAGAGACCAAAATATCTAGAAGTATTTCAAAAAGTTGCAAATATTCCACATAATTTGCCAGAAGTTCAAAATTCAATTTATCAAAATGCAAAATAGTGGAATTTTTAAACTAGATGTTCTCTGAATTTCCTGGCTTTGTGGGTTTCAATTCTCACCTTCACATTACATTTATGTTGTATTATACACTGGAAAAAAATACTGTAAGAAGTGATTCATTTCAATGGGAGCAATAGTAGGTGAATACTTTGGGCAAGATTTATCCCTTTCCTAATAGTTCCTAACATTCTGTTAGCCTTTTTGACCACTGCTGAGCAGCGAGCTGAAGTTTTCATTGACCTACCCATGGTGACTCCATGATCTCTTTGAGAACCCATCATTATATATTTTCTATTTGGGATTAATTTTTCAGTGTGCATTACTTTGCACTGATCATTGTTGAATTTCAAGGGCAGGCAACTGTTCTGAAAGTTGTCAGACCAAACCACTTTTTTATACAAATTGAAAAACACAAGTATCAGCATGTCTCTTTTCACTAACTTTACTTAGCCTACAAGTGTGATACTGCCTATTAGAAAACAAAACAATGTGTCTTCTATGCTAAGGGGAAAAAGTTGCTGAAGTTTGTTCTGGGAGTTTTCATTTTTAACAGCTAGGACGTAGGTTGACATTCTTGGTTTTTATAACCTCTAAAAACTGCAAAAGATTTTTTTTCCATTTGAACGTTATCAGGAAGTCTGTATCTTGCACAGTTCATTCTTTAGCTTGCGTCATTGAATAACAAAGGAAAAAACTCATTTCTGGTTTTGTGGCTACCTGAAGGCATGGGGAAGCTTGAGGACTGCACATACTTCTGATTATATAATAATGAATAAATACTTTGCTCTTACGTAGCTGGGCTTGTGCCATAGTATATGTTCTAGCAAAGCCTATTGTCTTATTTAAATCAAGCCCAGCTCTCAGTCTACCAACCCTTTATGGACTTCTGGTGAACTTGTCCCAAACAGGTGTAGACAAACATGTAGTGTTTTGGTGAGGAGACTGAATGTTGGCTCAGGAGATATAGGGTCAATTCTTGGCTCTGCTGCAGACTTCCTGTGCAACCTTGAGTAAGTCACTTCTTGTCTCTGTGCTTCAGTTCCCATCTGCAATATTCCCTTTGTCTCATGCCTATTTAGATGGTAATCTCTTCAGGGCAGGGAACTCTTATTCTCTTTATTGTACTTTGCACAGTGGCACTGATCTTAGTTAGTGCTACTTCAACACTAATAAATCATTTTTATAATAGTAATAATTATAATAAAAAAAAATAATTCCAACCAAGCAGAGTTCAAGAGACCGATACCTTGCTATGTTGGAGAACAGGAATATCAGTGGGTGGCATGAGATCATCTTAGTCATTGTTTGCCTTCAATTTTGCCTTTCACAAATCAGTAGTTGAAGCCAAAAGTTATCAGTCCAGCTACAGCTCAGTTGTAGCTAATTTAGCTACAACGAGTCAGGAAAAAGATCTTGGCGTCATCGTGGATAGTTCTCTAAAGATGTCCATGCAGTGTGCAGAGGTGGTCAAAAAAGCAAACAGGATGTTAGGAATCATTAAAAAGGGGATAGAGAATAAGACTGAGAATATATTATTGCCCTTATATAAATCCATGGTACGCCCACATCTCGAATACTGTGTACAGATGTGGTCTCCTCACCTCAAAAAAGATATTCTGGCACTAGAAAAGGTTCAGAAAAGGGCAACTAAAATGATTAGGGGTTTGGAGAGGGTCCCATACGAGGAAAGATTAAAGAGGCTAGGACTCTTCAGCTTGGAAAAGAGGAGACTAAGGGGGGATATGATAGAGGTATATAAAATCATGAGTGATGTTGAAAAAGTAGATGAGAAGTTATTTACGTATTCCTGTTGTGTATTTGGTTGTCATGGGTTTTGTTACTATGGCAACTGAGTTAGACTATTCAGGGATAGCTCAGCCGGTTTCAACCGGCTGAGTGAGCTCTCTGTATCTGTAAATAAAATGGAGGTTTTGGTTAGCTGTCTGCTCTCTGGCCTCAAGTGATTGTTTCCTACACCGGCTGCCCCAAGGACTTAACACTGGCGACGAGGATGGGATCCTGGTGCTGCTCCAGTAACAGAAGGAAGTAGAAGTCAAGGTAAAGACCAAACAAAGAAAAAAAGCTGCTTGTTTGCACTGACTGTGAAAGTGAAACTAAAAATCATGGCTACTCTGACCAGGCCCCTGGAGCCTTTTGATGAGAATACAGAGCAGTGGCATGTGTATACTGAACGTTTTGAGCTTTTTGGTATTGCAAATGACATTACAGAAGCGAAGAAGGTGCCAATATTCTTAACTGTTGTAGGGGCTAAAACCTACTCTCTGCTACACAGCTTACTGCACCCTGTTAAGCCTGAGACTAAATCTTACAGTGACATTGTGGAAATCCTGGGGTCTCATTTCTCCCCAAAACCACTGGTAATTGCTGAAAGATATAGGTTCCACAAAAGAGACTGTGGATTGCCACGGACTCGCAGGGGCGAAAGAAAAATGCAGGCCTGTTATTTACCAGGCTGCACGTGGCAACAGACTATATAGGTAAGGGATGCAAGGAGAGTGTGGGTCACGATGCAAACTGCAGACACACACACATACACTAAACTTAATCAATTTAAAAGTTTTATTGGGGATAATTACAAGGGGTAAGGGAGCAGCGGATGATTAGCTAACAGAGTTAATACAACTTAAAACACACAATGACTAAAATATCTACTAACAATATTTATAAACAAAGATGCAGCATTTAGTAATGACTGATACTTACAAATACAAACCAACGCATAATGACCGGCAAACGTAGAAGCTCTGTTTGAAACACGTGAGCTGAGAGAGAGGCTTCGAGGTGATCAGGCTCGGTTACAGGTATACACAGGACACACGGGTATACACAGGATACACGGGTATACACAGAATACACGGGTATACACAGGATTCGTTTTTCTTTCTCCTCTCCCTGCCTGCACATGGCAGGCAGGCCATAAAGTACCCACTATGACATCATAGAAGTGTCATAGGGGATGGGGCCCAAAACCTGTTTGTGTTCGTTTCTGATTGGCACAAGCAAAGTTTACACCATGTAGGGGAGCAGGTGCCTTAAAGTCTGGCTTCGCCCCCAAAAGGTGAGGAAATGCATATTGTTTTAGAATGCGTTCAACACTGAATGACAAAAGTAGAGGCCAGGGCAATACCGGTATGGGCAAGTTTTACAGGATGCAGACAGGAACTCATCTCAACAGAGACCAAAAGGAAGATGAAACAGTTGTACAATTTGTAGCCATTTTAAAAAAGCTAGCAGAACACTGTGAATTTAAAGAGATGTTAAATGATGCCCTGCGTGACAGGTTAGTGTGTGGCCTCTGCAGTGAAGCTATACAGAAGCGCCTACTGACAGAGGCTCAGCTTACATTACAGAAGGCTGTTGATATTGCTGTCTCCATGGAACTGGCTACAAGGGAGGCACAATACATCGGTGCATCCCCTAGGGTGCAAAAAGTGTCACAAGAACTGACCCACAAAACGGTGCAGAGTCAAGAATGTTACCGCTGTGGTAAGCTGGGTCACCAGGCATCAGAATGCTGGTGTAAGGACCTGGTGTGTCGACACTGTGGCAAAAAGGGACACATTGAGTATGCCTGTAAACAAAAGAAAAAGAGGCCTGTGGTCTGGCCGACAAAAAGAGGAACCTTGCATACCCTAGAGCAGACCCAGGATGATCAAGGTGACACCTCCTCACAAGAGGAAGTGCCACTGCATGTTTTGTCTTTGGCAGCGGGCTCACATGAATACTGGGTAACCCCCTTATTGGAGGGCAAACCTATACGCATGGAACTAGACACCGGTGCAGCTGTCTCGCTGGTTCCTGAGACTGTGTATAAGGAAAAGCTACAGCATCTTCCGCTTAAGGCAACAAAAACTGTTCTGAAGACGTATACAGGTGAAGCTGTGCCCATGTTGGGCACTATTGATGTTAAGGTGGAGCTCAATGGAAAGGCGGCTAAATTGCCACTGTTTGTGGTGAGAGGTAACTACCCAGCCTTAATGGGTAGGTCTTGGCTTGGGAAGATTCAGCTGAACTGGGCAGAAGTGCACCGGATGACTAAAGAAGAAACCAGTCTAACCCCTATACTAAGGAAACATGCTGCTGTTTTTGGAGATGATTTGGGAAGTATGAAGGGAATCACTGTGACATTGAACATTAAACCTGGCAGTCCACCAAAATATCTGAAAGCCCGAACTGTGCCATATGCCATCAGGCCAAAAGTTGAAGCAGACCTGGAGCGCCTGGTCACCAATGGAGTCCTAATACCAGTTACCCATAGCTCATGGGCCACTCCTATTGTTCCAATAGTGAAGAAAGATGGCTCTCTCCGGATTTGCGGTGATTTTAAAGTCCCCGCATCGATGACCTCTTCGCAGGCCTGGCTGGGGGACAAAAGTTCAGTAAGATTGATCTGAGTCAAGCATATTTACAGATGCACGTCGATGAAAAGTCCCAAGAGCTGTTGACTATTGTGACTCATAAGGGGCTTTATCGATACTGTCGCCTACCCTTCGGAATTATACTTCCAGAGCTAAATGGGTCCCGGCCACAGTCATCACTCAAACAGGACCTGTTTCCTATACAGTCCGGACTGCAGAGAATCTTACCTGGCGGCGACATGTAGATCAGCTGTTGCCAGGTCATGCCAGTCTGCAGGACCCATCTGCAGTTGAGGGGTCTGACTTCACCCCTCCTGGTGAGACACCGAATCATGAGTCACCTGTTCCTGACTGTTCTCCTCCATTACTGCCGGCAGCTGAGATACCCCTTTGCCCAGCACGAGCTGATACCACCTCCTCACCTATTCGTGCTGCGGACCCTGAGCCCCTAGTACTTTCGGGTGCAACAACACCAGAAGTTCGCCGTAATCCACCTAGAGACAGAAGGCCTCCTCATCGGCTGGATCTTTAGTTAGGGCGAACCCACGGTTATGGGGCAAAATAATCCCCAGGGTTTAGCCGGGAATGGAGGCAGTCTACCCTCCTTCTCTAGTTTAGTGTGTGTTTTATTTAGGGGATGTTCTTATTTGGGGGGGAGGAATATGTTGTGTATTTGGTTGTCATGGGTTTTGTTACTATGGCAACTGAGTTAGACTATTCAGGGATAGCTCAGCCGGTTTCAACCGGCTGAGTGAGCTCTCTTTTTCTGTAAATAAAATGGAGGTTTTGGTTAGCTGTCTGCTCTCTGGCCTCAAGTGATTGTTTCCTACACCGGCTGCCCCAAGGACTTAACAATTCCCATAATACAAGAACTAGGGGTCACCAAATGAAATTAATAGGCAGCAGGTTTAAAACAAATAAAAGGAAGTTCTTCTTCACGCAGCGCACAGTCAACTTGTGGAACTCCTTACCTGAGGAGGTAGCGAAGGCTAGGACTATAACAATGTTTAAAAGGGGACTGGATAAATTCATGGTGGCTAAGTCCATAAATGGCTATTAGCCAGGATGGGTAAGAATGGTGCCCTAGCCTCTGTTCGTCAGATGATGGAGATGGATGGCAGGAGAGAGATCACTTGATCATTGCCTGTTAGGTTCACTCCCTCTGGGGCACCTGGCATTGGCCATTGTCGGTAGACAGATACTGGGCTAGCTGGACCTTTGGTCTGACCCGGTACGGCCTTTCTTATGTTCTTATGAAAATGTAAGTCCAAACAAATCTGCCAGACCAGTTATGACAAAAGGAACACTAAAGCCTGCCTTCTTCCCTAGAAAGGGTGAGAGTATGTACATAGAAACCTGACAGTCAGTGGCAGGCTAGCATGTCAAACCCTCAGTCCATCATGGTACACACAGAAATTGGAGGAGTAGTACATGTTATAAAAGACATCTGCTAAAATTACAGGAAGTTACATTTATCCATTTGGTTCTGATTATGGCTCAAGAACTTCTATGTCTAGATTACAAGACAATTAGTTCACCATAGATCTTTACCATCTTTGACCATAACTGACATTTTGTTGATAGAATCCACACAGCATCCAAAAAGACACAGTATCCTAGGTTTTCAGAAGTGACTAGTGATTATGAGTGCCTCGATTTTTGGTTGCCCAACCTGAGAAACTTAAAAGGCGCCAGATATTCACAAGGTAATTGCTTAGCACCTTCTGAAAATCAGGCATTTAGAGGCTTCTTAATTTGGGCACCCAAAATCATTGGTCACATTTTAAAATCTTGGACAAAGACAATTCTCTGGCCATATTATAAAACCACTTGAAAGATGAGCTGGAAACAGCAAGAGTCAATTTAGTGGAGTTCCCAACTACATGCTTGAAAGGCTCAAGGAATAGCTAAATGCTACAGATTATAGAAATGCCACCAACCTGGGTGAAGTAAATCTAATAAAGTATATTGTACCCAGGTTAATAACTTCCAGATGAATTCTTACATTTAAGTTTATGTCCCCAGCGTATTTGCTTTAGTAACCTTGCATGACAGGCTGTTACACATGGATCATTTTTATTTCTGGCATCTCTCATGACTGTGTTTTTCTGTAATTTTCTATTTAATTCCCCACTTGACCTATCTGTGGTAGAAAGCTAAAAATACTGATTCTGGAAAACCTAATTCACTATCTCATGAATAATGGTTTCTGTGCAATAAATAATTGTATAGGTTTTCAAAAATAATGCTGTATTCTGGTGAAGTACATAGGATCTCTACATGAAAATCAAAGGACTTCAGTTACATGATCCATGCTCTTTCAATGCATTTCCTGTGAATCATACCAACTGGGCACATTGTGTCATTCTTCAGTTAGATTTATTCTTATCACTACTTTTCTAGTCTACGCTGTTGTCAGAGTGTTACCGGTGTGGTGCTCTGCTCTCTCCAATGTTGATATCACTCGGCTGCGTGCGTGAGTTCCCTCTGTGTGCTGCCCCAGCTCTTCGAAGATAGCTGACACAGCAGACCCGACGAGAACCCCCAATAACCACAAAGTCTAGTAAGGTACGAAGGCACGTCGGCCAGGTTTATTGTTGAAAAAAGCACAACCTCCGGCTCCCTGGCAAACGTAGTCCAAGGTGCTGCTGCGGTACAGCTAGCCAGTACATATGTACTCCCTGACAATGGACTCAGCTCAGTCAGTGGCGGGATTTCCACTGCCCCCTAGGCTGGACAAAAGGCACCTCCCCAGGGATGCATTCTTATACACAGACACAAACAAGTTACACATCACACCTGACGTATTGAGGTGCAACCTTTCTACGTAGCAGGTTACAACCTTTCTACGTATTAAGGCACCGCCTTCTACCTTGTACATGTTGGTTCGAACAAAACAACTCTATCCATCATTTTACCCTTTTGCCCCTGTCATTGGGATGGGTCGGCCTGTCCTTTCGTTATCTATGGAATGTTTCAGTATAATATGTTCTAATGCTGTGTTTATCCTTTAATATGCTAGGTGAATATGTATTTCTGCAGCATCAGCCCTTTTCCTTGCCAGCTTCTGTGAACAGGGCCTGCCTCTGGCTCACAGCTTAACTTTGCTTTATGTTAGCAAAGTCTTGATCATTACTTCAGTTCAGGCCTCAGGTCTCATACTGGGCCTTTATCAGGGCCTGCACTTACTACATACGCTATATACTATAGCAAGTGTGTGAATAAATGTATCTGCTCACATATTTTTAAATTTTGATTTCAAGAACACTGTGGCTTTTCCTGTATCTTCTCAAATGCTATTCATTGTTTTGAATGTACAAATAGGTAAGCTATTCAAAGTGGGGCTTTTCATGAAAACACTGATGATAAGTGGCCACAGAGGAATTCAGAACAAGTCTTATCTATGAATGTCCAGCCTTATGCTATTGATCCTCCTCCAGGTCCTATGTTCTTCAAAATATTTAAAGCCTCAGATTGTGTGATGCTGCAGAATTTGCCACAGAATCTGGGGCACCCCAGCCACCAAGGGTGGTGGATGGAAGCTTCCAGGGACCCCGCTGCACGCAATGGCTGGGAGCTGCGAAGCACCCATGGTGGCTGGGAGCTCTCGGGCCCGCTGCCCACGGCAGCCACAAGCACTCTGGCGGCCGCTGGGAGCTCCAGGAAGCCTTACTGCCTGGTGGCCAGGAGCTCGGGGTCTCCCCACTGCCTGGGAGCTCTGGGAACCCCTGCCGCCCTCTGAGGTTGGGAACTCAGGCCCCTGCATTTCCCAGCTGCCAGGGGTGGTGGGGTAAACCAACAACTCCCAGGCGAGGGGGGCTCAAATCACGGAGGTCTCTGGAAGTCACGGTTTCCGTGACCTCCATGACAAAATTGGAGCCCTAATAATAGAATACAATTTATTTAAATATTTTTGGATATTTTCTACATTTTCAAATATATTGATTTCAGTTACAACACAGAATACAAAGTGTGCAGTGCTCACTTTACATTATAAATATTTGCACTGTAAAAAAACTAAATAAATAGTATTTTTCAACTCACCTGTACAAGTACTTTAGTGCAATATCTTTATTGTGAAAGTTGAACTTACAAGTGTAGAATTATGTACAAAAAATAACTTCACTCAAAAATAAAACAATGTAGAACTTAGGCACCTACAAGTGCACTTAGGCCTACTTCATGTTCAGCAAATCACTCAGACAAACAAGTTTGTTTACATGTGCAGGAGATAATGCTGCCTGCTTTCATGTCACCTGAAAGTAAGAACAGGCGATGGCATGGCACCGTTGTAGCCAGTGTTGCAAGATGTTTACATGCCAGATGCACTAAAGATTTATCTGTCCCTTCAGGCTTCAGTCACCATTCCAGAGGACATGTGCCCATGCCGATGATGGGTTCTGCTCGATAAAGATCCAAAGCAGTGCGGACCAACGCATGCTCATTTTCATTATCTGAGTCAGATGCCACCAACATCTGGTGGTTCGATTTCTGTAGTTTCTGCATCAGAGTGTTGCTCTTTTAACTCTTCTGAAAGCATGTTCCACACCTTCTCCCTCTCAGATTTTGGAAGGCATTTCAGATTCTTAAACCTTTGGTCGAGTGCTGTAGCTATCTTTAGAAATCTCACATTGGTACCTTCTTTGTGTTTTGTCAAATCTGCAGTGAAAGTGTTCTTAAAATGAACATGAGCTGGGTCATCATCTGAGACTGCTATAACATGAAGTAGATGGCAGAATGCAGTTAAAACAGAGCAGGGGACATGCAAGTCTCCCCCAAAGAGTTCAGTCACAAATATAATTAACACTTTTTTTTTAATGAATATCATCAGCATGGAAGCATGTCCTCAGGAATGGTGGCCAAAGCATGAACGGGCATATGAATGTTTAGCATATCTGGCATGTAAATACCTTGCAATGCCATGTGCCACGTGAACACCATGTTCTCACTTTCAGATGACATTGTAAATAATAAACGGGTAGCATTATCTCCCATAAATGTAAACAAACTTGTTTGTCTGAGTGATTGAAGTAGGGCTGAGTGGACTTGTAGGCTCTACAGTTTTACATTGTTTTGTTTTTGAGTGTAGTTATTCTAAGTGCAACCCTACCGCCCGCTTCTTTACTTTAAACAAATGTTGACTGTCCAGTAAAGGAGGGGAAAAAACCCTGAAACTTGTTATTTAAATCATTGTATAAACTATACTGTGGCTAAGTTGTCCAAGCCAAATTCTGCAACATCAATGACATCAAAGGAGTTATGTGGGTGTAGTTTGAGAACAATCTAGCACACTATATTCCCCACCCAGATTATGTTGCAAATACGTGCAGGTAAATATGTATCTGACATCCCTTTTCTGGATGGCACTTTGCAAATTACATAGTTCTGACTACCTTGGTAGGATTTCAGAATGATAACGTATGGCCTGGAATATTTTCCTTTTCGTAGAATGTTCAGTAAAATATGCACTAAGTCAAAGGATTTTCAAAATCATACTACTTCATTGCTATCTAATGCACTGTATACATCAGGCCAAAAGGCTCCATGGTGAATCCCAATGTCCTGCAGAGGAAGGTGAGCCCCTCACTCACAGGCTCAATCTCACCTGGAGGGAAAATTCCTTCCTGACCTCCTGAGCATGTGGGCAAAACCGAGCAGCCAGATACCTGGGAATGAATTCACTGTAGTAATTCACAGCCCTCCACATCTAGTGTCTCATCTCCAGCCATTTGAGATATTTGCTAACAACAGTCACACATGGGCCATATCCAGTTGTAGGCATTCTCATCATACCACCCTCTCCATAAACTTATCAAGATCAGTCTTGAAACAAGTTAGGATTTTTGCCCCCACTACTCCCCTTGGAAGGCTGTTCCAGAACTTCACTCCTCTGATGATTTCAAGCCTAATTTTGTTCATGCCAGTTTATATCCATTTGTTCTTTTGCCAGCACTGGCCCTTAACTTAAATAACTGCTCTCCATCCCTGGTGTTTATCCTTCTGATATATTTATAGAGAGCAGTCATCTCTCTCCTCAGCCTTTGGTTAAGCTAACCAAGCCAAGCTCCTTAAATCTGCTCTCATGAGGTAGATTCTTCATTCCTCTGATCATCCTGGTAGCCCTCCTCTGCACCTGTTCCAGTTTAAAATTATATTTATTTAACGTGTGAAACCAGAATTGCACACGGTATTCCAGATGAAGTCTCACTAGTACCTTGCAGAATGGTACTAACACTTCCCTATCTCTATTGGCAATACTTTGCCTGATGCACCCTAGGTTTCCCTCAGCCCCATTTAAAAACGTTTGTCATTTAACATAACCTCTTGTGTCTGGTGCTGCCTAATATGTGTCCTCATACAATTTATTCTCCATGAAACATTGTCCTTCCTGGATTATTTTAAATTTTGGTGACATTCACCACAAATTCAAACGTATATATTGGCAAAAAGTTTATTTGGGATGTTTTCAAATGTAATCTTCACAAGCAAACAGCAAAATTAAGTGTATGAGCATTTGTCACTGTAATATCTGTCAGATATTTGCCTGCATGATCGTAATAAGACTACTTCTCTGTTTCTCGATCAGCATTTTCAACGCATGGTCTTGTTCCTGATGGTACTTAGCTAAAACACCATTATCAAAGGCTTATATAATGCTAGTATCTACAAAATTTAATTTGCTAAATGACCCTGTTTATTGTTCCCTTCATTACTGAAACTGAAGCCATTTTTACACTAGGGACTTTCAGGAAAAAAAATTCCATTGCTGTTAACTGAATGGTGTTAGCCCTAGTCCAAAGAGGGCTCTAGTACCTTCTGGCATTTTTTACCACCATCTCTGTTAAATATGCTTAGGAATCAAAGCACAGATCTATGAGTTGGGCAGGTGCCTCCCATTTGTGCCTTTGAAAGCTTCCCCTCCATATAGACATGGCCCAAGTGGCTTTGTGCACCGCATGGTGATAGCATGCCTAAAGAACCCTTATTTTTTTAGAAATATATTGTAAAACATACAGGTATCTTACATTCCATCAAATGGCATATATTGGAGAATCAAATGTGTGACACACCATCCAACTAGTGTTTCTTTTAATGGGGGAAATTCAGAAGTTCTCAGAGCAGAAAATCAGCCTTGCTTGTTTTTGTTTTTGTTTTTTTGTTCTGTAGCCTTGAGGTTTCATTTTATAAAAATCATCTTGTTTCCGATACTAAATGCAACTCAAGGCCTTTTTTAAAGTAACACATCAATGAGCTTGTTTGCAAAAATAGAACATCTGACTGTTTGAAAGTAGCCCCAAACTGCTATTTAGTACACAAGATCATGCCAGCTGGCAATGTTTGTCTGAGATGATATGTCTTCAGGTAACTATGGAAACTCAACAATGATTCATTAGTACAGTGATGAGATTTACTTTTGTTTATGCCGCATATAAACACACAAACAACTGAAAAGATGAATTTCTGCAGCATACTACAGTACTGTGATCCCATAACATAAGCTGCAAAGGTCCTAAATTATAAAAAGGCAAGAACTGTATGATTGGCTTCTTAGGGCCAATTTCTGCCCCCATTTACAGTCATGCAACCCTATAATTTCACTAATGCTCATACTTAAAAAAAATGAAACCCAGTTTTAATCAAGAACTCTCACTCTAAGACTTTGCTCAGAAAGGGAAATCAGAAAATCTTGTGCTCAATAGCGATTCCTGCTCTGGTGTTTCTAAGCTACTTCCACAGAACAGACTAGCCAGAAAATATCTGTATCTCCCCAAGTGGGAATTCTCACAGCCTGGGAGAGTCTCCAGATGGTGTAGTGCCCCTGTACCTAGCTGCTATACCACTCCCCTAACATCCACAGCACAGGGGATGTGTTGGGGGTGTACCCCAGGGGGAAGCAAGTGGCATAACCAGAGTATTTTCCTATCCATCAGTTTGCACCTGGCATATGAATCTTTGGCCTGGTCTACACTACGCGTTTAAACCGATTTTAGGAGCGTTAAACCGATTTAACGCCGCACCCGTCCACACTAAGAGGCCCTTTATATAGATATAAAGGGCTCTTTAAACCGGTTTCTGTACTCCTCCACAATGAGAGGAGTAGCACTAATATCGGTACTACCATATTGGATTAGGGTTAGTGTGGCCGCAAATCGACAGTATTGGCCTCCGGGCGGTATCCCACATTGCACCACTGTGACCGCTCTGGACAGCAATCTGAACTCGGATGCAGTGGCCAGGTAGACAGGAAAAGCCCCGTGAACTTTTGAATATCATTTCCTGTTTGCCTAGAGTGGAGCTCCGATCAGCATGAGTGGTGATGCAGTCCCAAATCCAAAAGAGCTCCAGCATGGACCGTACAGATGTGATCGCTGTATGGGCAGACAAATCTGTTCTATCAGAGCTCCGTTACAGAAGACGAAATTCCAAAGCATTTAAAAAAAATCTCCAGACAGAGGCCACAGCAGGGACTCAGCACACTGCTGCGTGACAAGCGTAACGGAAAGCCAAAGAATCAAATGGACGCTCATGGAGGGAGGGAGGGCGGACTGAGGATTCAAGCTATCCCATAGTTCCTGCAGTCTCCGAAAAGCATTTGCATTCTTGGCTGAGCTCCCAATGCCTGTAGGGTCAAACACATTGTCCGGGGTGATTCAGGGCATAGCTCGTCAATTTACCCCCCACACCCACCCCCAGAAGTAAAAGGGAAAAAATCATCTCTTGACTTTTTTAAATGTCACCCTATGTCTACTGAATGCTGCTGGTAGATGCGATACTGCGGCAGTGAACTGCAGCATCCTCTTCCCCCATCCCTGGTGACAGATGGTACAATATGACTGCTATCCATCGTCATCATCAGCCTGGTGGCAGACGGTACAGTGCAGAAGGACTGGTATCCGTCCTCATCATCAGCCCGTGAGTGCTCCTGGCTGGCCTCAGGTGAGGTCAGCCGGGGGCACCTGGGTAGATGGTACAGAACGGCTGGTAACCGTCTTCATCATAGCAACTGGGGGCTGAGCTCCATCAGCCCCCGCCCTTCATGTGTAAAGAAAAGATTCTGTACTGCCTGGACTATCATAGCAGCGGGATGCTGGGCTCCTCTCCCCAACACTGCTTAATGTCCTGTCTGGACTATCATAGCAGCTGGAGGCTGCCTTCCCCTCATTTTATCTCACTAACAAGTCACTGTTTCTTATTCCTGCATTCTTTATTACTTCATCACACAAATGGGGGGACACTGCAATGGTAGCCCAGGAAGGCTGGGGGAGGAGGGAATCAACAGGTGGGGTTGTTGCAGGGGCACCCCCTGTGAATGGCATGCAGCTCATCATTTTTGCGGGATCTGACACGGAGTGGCTGTGCTCTCTGGTTCTCTGATACACTGGTTCTCTAGTACACTTGCCCCATATTCTAGGCAGGACTGATTCTATTTTTAGATACCATAAAGAAGGGATTGACTCGGGGAGTCATTCCCATTTTTGTCTTTTGCGCCCCCGGCCGACCTCAGCCAGGGGCACCCATGACAGCAGCAGACAGTACAGTACAGAAGGACTGGTAACCGTCATCTCATTGCCAATTTACAATGGCAGCAGATGGTGCAGAACGACTGATAACCGTCTCTGCTATCATGCAAAAGCAAATGAATGCTGCTGTGTAGCGCTGCTGTATCGCCTCTGTCAGCGGCATCCAGTACACATACGGTGACAGTGACAAAAGGCAAAACAGGCTCCATGGTTGCCATGCTATGGCGTCTGCCAGGGCAATCCAGGGAAAAAGGGCGCGAAATGATTGTCTGCCGTTGCTTTCCCAGAGGAAGGAATGACTGATGACATTTACCCAGAACCACCCGCGACAATGATTTTTGCCCCATCAGGCACTGGGATCTCAACCCAGAATTCCAAGGGGCGGGGGAAACTGCGGGAACTATGGGATAGCTATGGAATAGCTACCCACAGTGCAATGCTCCAGAAATCGATGCTAGCCTCGGACCGTGGACGCACACCACCGAATTAATGTGCTTAGTGTGGCCGTGTGCACTCGACTTTATACAATCTGTTTTACTAAACCGGTTTATGTAAAATTGGAATAATCCCGTAGTGTAGATGGACCCTTTGAAACAGCAGCCCTGGGTCGACACTAAACTATCCCACTTCCAGGATCAGGGAACCACAAATGGTTTCCCCTTCAGTTCTGCTCAGTAGACACTGGACACAGCTGACTGAGGATGTAGGCTCTACTCCAAGCTCTTGCTGTGTGCTCATAGGGAAATCATTTCCTCCCTCTGTGCCATAGTGAAATAGCAATAATCATTAGAGGTGAGTGAAAGTGACTAGCTGTGGGTTTTGGTTTTTTGAAAAACATTATGCAAGCATCTTTCATTTACCAATTTTAGCCCCTATAATTGCAGAGCAATCTGATGCTGAAATTAAAAATGATGAATGTAAATTGAAGTGAAATCTTGAATAAAGCTACTTCACTTCAAAGAAAAAATTCATCTCAGAGTTTGGAAGACAGTGTAGAATAGTGGCCAGCTCAAAATTGTTTTTTGTAGAGTTAGGAGTTGAAAGAGGAAGAGGCAAGGTAAGAAAGAAAGGGAGAGGTGTTCCCATTCTCATTGACTTCCTGCCAAAGCCATTCATCACTGACAGCACAAGTAGCACAAAAAGAATGTTGTTGGTAGACTGGGGTGGGGGGGCTGATTTGGAGTCCTCCCCCTAGTCCATGTGTCCCCCTCCCCCCACCGCTGCCTCCTCCACCATCTCCACCTACCATCTGCCTCTGTTCCTAGCTCCTGGACTTAGATGCTTGCCACGCCCTCCTCCATCATCTGGGACTATTGCAGCAGCCAGCATAGACTGAGCTTTTTAAGCACACGTGGGCCCACGTCTCCCTCCATCTTGGACTGTCCATCCACCCCTGCTGCTTTCGGCTGGTGGACTTCCCCACCCTCAGTTTTACCCACCAGCCTCCTCGCAGCAGTTTTCCGCCCCCCCTTCCTTTGTTGCCTGCACCACCCTGGCCCCTGGCCATTTGCTGGTCTCCCTACCCCACCCTAACGCTTACAGTTAGTCCCCCTGGCTTTCCTGCCATAGCCCCGGCCCATTTTCCAGCTTGAATTCAACTGATCCCCCTTTGTCCAACCCCTTCGTTCCATGTCCCCATGTCCCCCTCACACGCTTGTGCCCTTTCCCCCTTTATGTTGAACCCCTTTATTCATTGCATCCCCTATGATATTGTAGACCTCCCCTTCCCAGTGCTGCCGGAGGAGCCGGTATTCCCATCGCTTGTCAGTTTTCATGCCCTCTGCTTCCCTGCCTGATTAAGGCATCTCAGTGCCCTTCTCCTCGCATTAGTGCCCTCCTTCCCTGCCTGCAGCCTAGCGGGGACGAGTGGCTGGCCTTTCCCCTCCCCCTCCCCTTCACTGCTCATCACCATCTCCTCTGAGTATGGCGGAGGAAATGGCAGGTGGCCTCCCCCCGGGTGGATCCTGCCACCCCCCCACACACCTGCCCCCTGTCCATCCATCCCTGCAGACCATCTGCCATCGCCCCTGCTGGGGCACTGCTGGCGGCAGCGGGCATAGGTGTGGATCCTGTTGCTGCCATGTTGTTTGCCTTTCCGATTCTGGGAGAACCCTTCTGGCTGGTAGGAAGGGCCAGGGGAAGAAAAATGGTAAAAGCCCTGCCAGGAAGGCCAAAACCTCTGTGGCAGGGACTGTCCCCTCTGCCGTGACCCTGTCATTGGCCACAACCCCTCGTGCCCCTCCCCTTGCCATCCCTTCCACCAGATCTAGGGGTAGCCCTCTCTCGACCCCAGGAGCGTACACTCAGGTGGCTGCGGCCCCTCCACCTTCCACCTCGTCATCTCTCTCAGCCCCTGCCTCCGGTTCCATCTCTGGTGGCTGGGGCCCCTTTCCCACTCTAACGAGGAAGCACAGTGTCCGCTGCCTCCTGGTGCCTGCCTCACCCCATGTAGAGACCTATGTGTGGGTGTTGATGAGGGTAGTGGGGCCCTCAGCCATGGTGGCGACCTCTAAGATGTACAAGAAGGTGGTCTTCTTCCTAGCATCACAAGCCACTGCCCAGGAGGCGGTGGAGAAGGGTCTGGCGGGGGTGGTGGTGGTGTACATCCACCTTGAGCACCTGGAGGACTTGGGCATGTGGATGGTTTTCACCTCCGTCCCACCCTTCCTTCCCAATGCTGCCCTTCTGCCTTTCCTTTCCTCCCATCAGTTATTAGCCCTCTCCCATTAGGAGATCTAAGTACACTATGTCCACTGGATCCCCCATGTCCACATGTTTGTTGACTCCTTCAAAGAACTCTAATAGATTAGTAAGACACCATTTCTCTTTAGAGAAACCATGTTGACTTTTGCCCAACAATTTATGTTCTTCTAGGTGTCTGACAATTTTATTCTTTATGATTGTTTCAAATAGTTTGCCCGGTACCGACGTTAGACTTACCGGTCTGTAATTGCTGGGATCACCTCTAGATCCCTTTTTAAATATTGGCATTACATTAGCTATCTTCCAGTCGTTGGGTACAGAAGCCGATTTAAAGGACAGGTTACAAACCCTATTTAATAGTTCTGCAATTTCACATTTGAGTTCTTTCAGAACTTTTGAGTGAATGACAGCTGGTCCCGGTGATTTGTTAATGTTAAGTTTATCAATTAATTCCAAAACCTCCTCTAGTGACACTTCAATCTATGACAGTTCCTCAGATTTGTCACCTACAAAAACCGGCTCAGGTTTGGGAATCTCCCTAACATTCTTAGCCGTGAAGACTGAAACAAAGAATTTGTTTAGTTTCTCCGCAATGACTTTATCATCTGTAAGTGCTCCTTTTCTATCTCTATCATCGAGGGGCCCCACTGGTTGTTTAGCAGGCTTCCTGCTTCTGATGTACTTAAAAAACATTTTGTTATTACCTTTGGAGTTTTTGGCTAGCCGTTCTTCAAACTCCTCTTTGGCTTTTCTTGTTACAATTTAACACTTTATTTGGCAGTGTTTATGCTCCTTGCTATTTACCTCAATAGGATTTGACTTCCACTTTTTAAAGGAAGTCTTTTTATCTCTCACTGCTTCTTTTACATGGTTGTTAAGCCACGGTGGCTCTTTTTAAATTTTTTTTACTGTGTTTCTTAATTTGGGGTATACATTTAAGTTGGGCCTCTATTATGGTGTCTTTAAAAAGTGTCCATGCAGCTTGCAGGAATTTCACTTTAGTCACTGTACCTTTTAATTTCTGTTTAACTAACCCCCTCATTTTTACATAGTTCCCCTTTTTGAAATTAAATGCCACAGTGTTGGGCTGTTGAGATATTCTTCCCACCACAGGGATATTAAATGTTATTATATTATGGTCACTATTTCCAAGCGGTCCTGTTATTATTACCTCTTGGACTAGCTCCTGCGCTCCACTCAGGACTAAATCTAGAGTTGCCTCTCCCCTTGTGGGTTCCCGTACCAGCTGCTCCAAGAAGCAGTCATTTAAAGTATCGAGACATTTTGTCTCCGAATTTTGTCCTGAGGTGACATGTTCCCAGTCAATATGGGGAGAATTGAAATCTCCCGCTATTATTGAGTTCTTAATTTTGATAGCCTCTCTAATTTCCCTTAGCATTTCATCATCACTATCACTGTCCTGGTCAGGTGGTCGATAATAGATCCCTACTGTTATATTCTTATTAGAGCATGAAAGTACTCTATCCATAGAGATTCTATGGAACATGTGGATTTTTACTTCATTTGATTCTACATTTTCTTTCACATATAGTGCCACTACCCCCTCTCCCCCGCACGACCTGTTCTGTCCTTCCGATATATTTTGTACCCCGGAATGATTGTATCCCATTGATTTTCCTCACTCCACCAGGTTTCTGTGATGACTACTATATCAATATCCTCCTTTATCACAAGATACTCTAGTTCACCCATCTTATTATTTAGACTTCTAGCATTTGTGTACAAGCACTTTAAAAACTTGTCACTGTTTAATTGTCTGCCCCTTTTCTGATGTGTCAGATTCCTTTTTATGTGAATGTTTCTCATCTAATCTGGCCCTTACATTATCCTCTTCCATCCTCTGTTCCTGACTATAACCTAGAGAATCTCTATCAATAGTCTCTCCTCTAAGAGAAGTCTCTGTCCTATCCACATGCTCCTCTGCAGCAGTTGGTTTTCCCCCATCTCCTACTTTAAAAAGTGCTCTACAACCTTTTTAATGTTAAGTGCCAGCAGACTGGTTCCACTTTAGTTTAGGTGAAGCCCATCTCTCCTGTATAGGCTCCCCCCATCCCAGAAGTTTCCCCAGTTCCTAATGAATCTAAGCCCCTCCTCTCTACACCATCGTCTCATCCATGCATTGAGACTCTGAAGCTCTGCCTGCCTACCTGGCCCTGCACGTGGAACTGGAAGCATTTCTGAGAATGCTACCATAGAGGTCCTGGATTTCAGTCTCTTCCCTAGCAGCCTAAATTTGGCCTTCAGGACGTCTCTCCTACCCTTCCCTATGTCATTGGTACCTACATGTACCACGACCACCGGTTCCTCCCCAACACTACACATAAGTCTATCTAGATGCCTTGAGAGATCTGCATCCTTTGCACCAGGCAGGCAAGTCACCATACGGTTCTCCTGGTCATCACAAACCCAGCTATCTATGTTTCTAATGATCAAATCTCCCATTAGTAACACCTGCCTTTTCCTAATTACTGGCGTTCTCTCCCCCTGAGGGATAACCTCAGTGCGAGACGATACCCCAACGTCATCTGGAAGAGGGCTCCCAACTATGGGAAGGTTTCCCTCTGCTCTCGTAGACTGCTCTGCTTCCCTGGGCCTTTCATCCTCCTCAACAGCGCAGGGGCTGTCTGACCAGAGGTGGGACAATTCTACAGTGTCCCGGAAAGCCTCATCAACATACCTCTCTGTCTCCCTTAGCTCCTCCAGTTCCACCACCCTGGCCTCCAAAGTCCGTACGTGGTCTCTGAGGGCCAGGAGCTCCTTGCACCGCTTACACACATACGCCACCCGTCCACAGGGCAGGTAATCATACATGCCGCACTCAGCGCAATAAACTGGATAGCCCCAACTCTGCTGCTGGGCTTCTGCCTGCATTGTCTCCTACTTAATGAAGGGGTTGTTTAAAGCAAGAAGTTTTGACTGTCGTTTAGTTTATAGGTTTTAAAACAAACACAACAGCAAGGGGCCCTTGCCCTCTTCCCACTCCCCTTCCAAACTCCCTTGCGAAACTCCCTGTTAGCAGCCCCTGGTCGCAAAGCTCCCTGGTCACTTGTGCACTGCTTTATAAAGCCCTGGCCTGCTTGATAGTCCTGCCTACTGATTAAGGATCAGCCAATCAATAGAGGCTTCTAGCTTTCAAACCTTCCTTTGAAGCTCACAGCTTCCAACTGCCAGCCACAGCACACGGTCCTTCAACCAACCAACCAAATAGACAGACAGACAAACACAAGCTCAGCACACAGCGAGTAACCCCCAAACACATACAGACACACACTACAGACAGTCACTTTCCCCAAGGGTGCTGTATTTGCTCCTCCTTCACCTGGAGAACTCCCTTGCAAAACTCCCTGTTAGCAGCAGCTTCTGCGACTCCCTGATAGCTTTTGTGGTTGATCATGGGTTGCTGCGGGGACCATTGGGGGCCGTTGGCGTTCATGCCCATGAGTATCCCCCCCAGCCCTCATCATGGCACCGATCATCTTCGGCACACTAAACACCCAGGGCTGTAGGATGGGCCTCCCACAGGTGCCAGGTGCTCTCCTTCCTTCAGGACAGTGGGTACTCTGTGGTTTTCCTGCAGGAGACCCATACAGCTCCAGCCGCTGGAGCTAACTGGCAGCTGGAGTGGGGGGACAGAGTGTATTTTAGTCATCTCACAGTTAATACGGCTGGAGTGGCCACCCTGTTCTCCCCTGACTTACGGCTCGAGGTGCTGCTGGTTGCTGAGATTGTGCTTGGTCACCTGCTGCATATCCGGGTCCATATGGAGGGGCTAATGCTGAACCTTATTAATGTCTACACCCTGACATTGGGCCCTGAATGGCGTCCACCTTCCTCAGCTCCTTTGATCCTCATGAGTGCCTGGTCCTCAGCGGAGATTTCAACTGTACCCTTGTGGAGCGGGACCTCATGGGTACTAAGTTGAGCGTGGCTGCCGCAGATGCCCTTTGGGAGATTGTAGATCACCGTTCCCTGGTGGGTGTCTGGCGCGACCATCACCCAGATGACAATTCTATGTTCATCTATGTCTGGGTGGAGGAAAATCGGTCACGCCACGGACCGCATTTACTTTTTTCATCATCATCTTTTGTGAGCCCATTCCTCAAGCATTCAGCTGGTCCCATTCTCGGACCACCATCTGGTGGCCCTTTTAGCCTCTCTCACCTCGGAGAGGCCGGGGCTGGCCTACTGGCACTTCAACAATAACCTGCTGGTGGATGTGGGCTTTGTAGCATTCTTCCAGGAGTTTTGGCTGGCCTGGTGAGGGTAGAGGTGCACTTTTCCCTCAGCACAATGGTGGTGGGATGTGGGGAAGGTGCATGCCTGGTTCTTCTGCACGACTACACCCGGGGCACCAGCCAACGGAGGGATGTGGTGATAAAGCAGTTGTAGTGGAAGGTTTTGGAGCTCGAGAGGCATCTGGCCACCAGCCCTGAGGATCCATCCCTCTGCGGAGCATGTCAGGAGAAACGGGAGGTGTTCCGGGCCCTTGAGCATCACCGGGCCCGGGGTCCGTTCGTTTGATCCTGCATCAGTCTCTTTCAGGAGATGGATCGCATCTCCTGCTTCTTCTATGCCCTGAAGAAAAAGATGGGGGCCTAAGAAGTACGTCATCTGCCTTTTGGCAGAAGATGGCACCCCCCTCACAGATATGGAGGAGATGTGTGGAAGGGTCAGGGCCTTCTATGCCAATCTCTTCTCCCCGGATCTGATCGACGCAGATGCTTGTAGGGTGCTCTGGAATAAACTCCCAATAGTCAGCGCAGGTGACCAGGACCAGTTGGAGCTATGTCTCTCTCTGGACGAGTTCTTGGAAACCCTCTGCCTCATGCCCACTAATTAATCTCTGGGCATGGACAGGCTGACTGCCGAGTTCTAGTGCGTGTTCTGCGACATTCTCAGCATGGACTTTGTCACCATCTGGGCTGAGTCCTTGGGGAACAGGGTCCTCCCTCTGTTGTGCCAGTGAGCCGTGCTACCTAAGAAGGGACCTTCAGAATTGGCAACACATCTTGCTCCACAGCACAGACTACGAAGTTATAGCGAAGGCCATCTCATTGCAGCTGGGGTCTGGGCTGGCAGATGTGGTCTACACCAACCAGACCTGCACCATCCTGGGCCACTCCATCTTCAATAACCTGTATTTGGTCCAGGATCTCCTTGAGCTTGAGTATAGGGATGGTCTGTCGTTCGCCCTCTTGTCTCTTGATCAGGAGAAGGCATTCAACTGGATGGACCACCGGTATCGCCTGGGCACTCTGCGAGTGTTCGGCTTTAGGCCCCAGTTCATAGGTTTTCTCTGGGTGCTGTATGCCTCTGCGGAGTGTTTGTTCAGGCTCAACTGGACCCTGACTGCTTCTGTCAGCTTTGGGTGAGGGGTATGTCAGGGCTGTCCGCTGTCAAGCCAGCTATATACTCTGGCCATTGAGCCCTTCCTCTGTCTCCCGTGTAAGAGGTTGACGGGAATGGTGCTCCGTGAGCCAGAGATGTGGCTGATCCTGTTGGCATATGCTGATGACGTGCTCTTTATGATCCAGGACCCAGGCGACCTGGTGCGGGTGGAGGCCTGTCAAGGGGTTTACTCAGCAGCCTCTTCTGCCCGGGTCAACTGGGTCAAGAGCTCTGGCTTGGTGGTCGGGGATGAGTGGCAGGCGAGCTCTCTCCCACCCACGCTTCAAGCCATCTGGTGAAGCACGGATCCACTGATCTATCTTGGCCACATCTGTCTTTCTGCTGCACATCCGTCTCCGCCAGAAAACTGGCAAGTTTTAGAGGTCGGGGTGGCTGAGTGGCTACAGAAGTAGACGGTACTGCTCTGGCGCCTTTCCCTTTGGAGGAGGGCACTGATGCTCAACCAACTGGTCCTGTCCATGCTCTGGCACCAGCTCAACACCCTGTGCTTGACCCTGGGTTTCCTGGCCGATCTCCAGAAGCTGGTACTGGAGTTCTTTTGGCTAAGACCGTGGTACTGGGTCTCTGCGGGGGCTTTGCATCTTCCCCTGGAGGAAGCGGGACAGGGCCTGCTTGTGCACGCAGATACATGTCTTCCGCCTCCAGACCCTGCAGAGACTTCTTTATGGTGCACGTAGTCTGGCATGGAGCACATTGGTGCACACCTTCCGCCGCTGTTTCTGAGAGCTCCGATATGACTAGCAGCTCCTTTATCTCCATCCAAGAGATCTTCCGTGAGACCTCTCTGAGCTGCCGGTCTTCTCCTCCTCCAGACCTGGAAACTGGCTTCGGCCACTAGGTCTATGGCAGCCGCTGGGGGGTCAGATCTTCTCGTGGTGCCCCGATACACAATCCCCAACTGCCATGTGCAGGTGGCAGAGTCCCCGGCGTGTACTTCAGGAGGAGGGCAGCCTTGTTACCCACTTCTCAGGCTTACCTCAAATAGGTCCTTCAGGAGGGTGATCCCCGTCCACCTACACCCCAGGCCCTCCGGACCTTTTCATAGGGCCCTTGCCTTGTGAGCCCCCTCAGCTGCCCCATCCATATAGCCCAAGCCAACTGCAAGACTTGCCACCGGTACACTTTTAAACTGTGCCAAGGGCACATCTGTATACACTTGTGCTCCATACTCTTCATTTCCTCAACCTCGTGTCCCACCCTGACACGAAATGGCAGGACCTAATGCCAGAAACCCCGGTGGGCCAGCCAGTATTCCACCTTAGTCCCAAGGCCCGCCAGGGGAATCGGTTGGAGGCTCCTTCATGGAGCTGTGAGCACGGATGTGTATGTGGTGTGGTTCACCCCGTCCCTGATGTCTGTCTCTTCTGTGGCATGAGGGAGACCCTGGCATACATTTACCTGGAGTGCGCTAGAATACAGCCCCTATTTCAGCTGCTCCTAGATCTTTTATTATGTTTTTGGCTGCACTTCTCTCCCTACCTTCTCATTTATGCACATCCTATCCGTGGTCCCACAAAATCGTGGGACCTCCTCATCAACCTCCTCCTGGCGATGGCCAAAGTGGCCATCTACAACACTAGGGAGTGGATGTTGGCTGAGAGGGTTCTTTGTGATGGTAGGGCCTATGTTCAATTCCTCCTCCTTTCACACATCTGAGCAGAGTTCCTCTGGGCAACGTCTGCTGGCTCCCTTGATACCTTCGAAGAGCAGCAGGCACTATCCAGGGTTCTCTGCTTGGTGTCTCCTTCCGGTTCCCTTTTTTTACCCTTTGACCTTCACACCTGCCCTTGTTTTTTTGTTGTTGCTGTTCCCCGTAATCAGTTGAGTTCCGGGCTCAATGGATCCTCCCTAAAGGCTGGGGGAGGGTCCTTTAGCTGTGTGCAAGCTTATGCCTGCCCACTTCCCTGGAATCCAATAGGATCACTCTCTTATAGCTTTACAGTCAGACTCTGTCACAATAGATATAAATATGCTTCCTTTTTGCTTCACTTACAATAAAAATAAAACTGTTAAATAGGAGAGAGGTGACAAAATTTAACCCTGAAGGACCTTACATGAAAAATCCTTTGGGGCAGAAGATCAGTGCTTTAAGAGAAAATAGGTCAACTAGTCATTCTATAACACTGAACCCAATGAACCTAGCAATGGTCCACAACTTAGGCTACATCTACACTACAGCTGGGATCGATGCTCTGAGATCGATCCACCAGTGGTCGATTTAGTGGGTCTAGTGAAGACCCGCCAAATCGACAGCAGATCGTGCTCCAGTTGACCCCTGTACTCTACCCCCAACGAGAAGAGTAAGGTAAGTTGACAGGAGTGTAGACCCTGCGGTAACTTGACCTAAGGTCTGTTGACTCCAGCTACATTATTCATGTAGCTGGAGTTGCGTAGCGTAGTTTGAATTACCGTGGTAGTAGAAAAAGTCATGGTCAACAATATCAAGGAATGCAAACATATCTTGAAACACACTCCTGGATATTAGTTGTTAGGGGCATGGATATCTGACCATTGCTCGCAGATAGGAGTGCAATCAACCAGTGGAAGACTGATGCATTTTCCATGTCATATACAGAGGAGAACAACAAGGCTGAGAGGAATAAACTAAATCTGTATGACTCAAAGACACCGAGGAGCTCAGATAACACCAAAGTTACCTGTCAGAACCTTCTCAGTAACTCACCCTCATCCCCAAAGGGATGGAGAGAGGATTACAATGCTGAGACCACGAGTGGCAAAAGGGGAGTTCTCAAACAATGTTCTAGCATTTGCCAGTTTAACAGCTGTGTTACGTTAATGCCTAGAAATCATAGTCATGAAAAGACCCTGTTATGGTAGGTGATGTACCAACATGGAGTAAAAAGTCACTTCCTGACACCAGAAAGCTAAATATTGTTCTAAGTCACTTCCTTTTGCAAGAAAAAATGTTAATCAAATGTATAATTAGTACTGACCTAGTACTGCTGTGCTACCTTGATTCTTAGAAAGACTACTGCGTAACTTTCTAACACTGTGCTTAGAAAACATTTGTGATCTAAAGGAAGCTGAAGAAGGCTACATGCACAGCAGAAGAGATATGTGAACAAGTAGTTAAGCCATGAATAAAAGGAACAACCATTTAATGTACTAGAAACTAGTGGCTTCAGTGTCCAGTTGCGTGAAAAAATTATTTTTGCCTACACATCAATATATGTTGTCCATGGTTGACATTTACTGTTAGTTAATCTCTCTATTTTTAAAGTTAAATCTGAAATACTTTCCAGGACACAAAAGGAATGAGAAAAAAAGAGAAAACCCAGCAGGAGTCCTTTTTATCACTGCTCTTCTGTTATCTCATTTTCCCTATGTTTTTGTAGGATTGTTTTTGTACTATTGCAGTAGTGCTGAATTTTAATGATACAATACTTGGCCCAAACCAATACCTTTGGGTAATAGTTTTAATTACCAAATACTTGTCCAAAACCTCTTTGAATATTTTGAAACCTGCCACATCTAGCATCAGTGTACAGCTCATCAGCTATTGCGGGGTTTTTTCCATGTGCCAGATAACAGAAGTTACAACCTGCTAAAACACGGTCTGAAAGCAAAAGATTCTGTCCTCTCTAACTCCAATAAGCTGCAAATAGATAATGAAGAAACTCAAATAAGAAGAGCAAAATTTAAGTCCCTGATTCAGCAAAGCACTTAAAAACATTCTTAACTTTAAGTCAATGGAATTACTGTTGTGCTTAAATTTAAGCAGTTGTCCAGGGGCAGGAGTTATCATCACAAGTTAAACTCATTCTATCCAAGCATTAGGTTGAAAGCACGCTTCTAGGACGTAGCAAAGAGAAGACACTTGGTAAGTACTTGTCACAACAAAATGAAAAACTTCTCAAAATTGATATTTTCTTAAGAATAAAACCTGGTAACTAAAAAAAAAAAAGCAATAGAGATGAATTTACTGAATAAAGATGGGCTTTTATCCAACCAAGCAAAGCTGACTCACAAAAAGGAGGAAGAAATTTGATTTTGTTTATGTTTCCAGCAAGAAAATTGTGTGTGTATTTGAACAAAATGGTGACAGAGAAGCAAACGGTGAGTGGTATGATTAAATGACAAACATCTATTCTAGCACAACTGCAATATAGTATGAAATACAAATTACCTTTCAGCATGACTCCAATTAATGAAATCTTTCAGAAGCCATGCTGCCAATACCTCTGCACTACCCACTACCCCAGATATCCTCACGGAGGGGAGATATCACAATATGGACATCGTTAGGGTTAGTTAATTATTATTATTCATATGTATTGCAGTAGCATGTAGAAACCCCAGTCGTGGACGAAGACTCCACTGGGCTAGGGACTGTGCAAACAGAACAAAAATATGGTCTCTGCCCCAATGATGGATTTCAAGGGGATACATGGGCTGATGCCTGCCTTCTATTGACTCAGAGCCCCAAGTCCATGATGTACCTATACAGGAGTTTTCACAGGAGGGAGGGGACAGTGGAGGAGGAGTGGCCACTTTTTATGTGCCTAAATATGGATTTAGATACTCATCTGAATTGTATACACTGTATGTGTTTTAATACAGCCCTCTCTTTATTCAAACATTCCGTGCAATTTTAATAAAAACACAAGATTTGGATGTTGATCAGCGGAAGTGATTTCTTGTGAATAACAGTAATCGGTCTGTTTTCTAATTTATCCTTCCTCTGGCCAGCACTTTTCCTGTGTAAGCCAAGCTGCTGTCCCACAGCAAGATATAAGTCACTTAGGTGGCAGTCTACTAGGATGCTTTTTTAAAGGAACACCTCTATTCTAGCTGGCCTACACTCCTGTTGGAAGCTACACCAGCATGGATCTGGTGCCTTTAAGGGTGCTCCTATTCAACAGCAACAGGGAGCTGTTGCACCAGCATGTCTCCTACTCAACCATCCATGACTCACCAACAGCATATGGTCAGGAGTCTCTGCACTAGCCTGGCATGAACATGGCCCCCCACACAACAGTTTTTGGCCCTATCCAAGAAAGAGAGGCTCTTTAAAGCCTAACAGGTTACTAAAAATACTTTAAAATAAAGCAGAACAAGCAACAGAAACAACACTGTGCTAATTAGGGGTAGCTGAGCTCCTCTCCTCCACATGCAGGTAGTGAAGCATATGGAGAATGCAGTGTTGATATAGAACAATCTTAGAAGAGTTCAGGAAAAACATCAAGATATTGTAAAATAATGGCTGCATGCTAACAAATCTATGAAATGAAAGGGGGGAAATACAGTCTTGTCAACATTTTGGACTGGAAGAGTGGGGAGCTTTTGTTAAAATGTAATTCACCTCAGATGCCGAGTATCAAGCTTTATTCCATGGTTTTTTTTCTGAAAGGTGTGGGGGGGTTGTTTCTTAAATTTATATAAAAACATTGATTTAAAAAATCTTTTATTCCATTGCATAGAAAGCACTAGAACTGCAATTATTATAAATTGAAGTATGTTGTGTCGTGCAAACGGTGTTGAGTGCCTCCTTTTTTTACAAAGATACATCTTCCCTTTGTATTGATAGTCTGTGGGATGAGATACAAAAAAGGAGCCAATAATCCTGATTTAGTCAGTGTATGATTATAACAAACAAAGGAGTATTCTTTAATAATTATTAATATTGCATCTGGATCTGTCACGAGTATGATGCTTCTGCATAATGGAATGGATATTTAACCCTATTGGGTCTGACTGGGTAACAGACAATCCACGTATGGAAAGAGGCCCTTTCTGCTAAGCCCCCAACAGCTTCTATTTAACAGTCCTTAAGAGATAATGCCAGAGTGAACAGCCTTAAAAGCACTAGCTTTGAACAGGGTGGGTCAGACTCAGAGAACCAGTCTGAGACACCCACAGACTCAGGAGGATCTGGGGGGCTTGCTAGGAGACTGTAAGAAGGATCTGTTCTGTTCCTGTAACTGAAGAGGAAAGCCTATTTAACTTAGCCTGCCTGCATACTTAGTATCATCTCATGTTACCCTTCGCCATAAGCTGTTTGTTGATAATGCTTTGTTCATAGAAATATAGGGCTGAAAGGGACCTCAAGAGGTCAACTAGTGCACTTTCCCACGACCACCAGCTGAGATGGGACTAAGGACACCTAGACCACCAATGACAGGTATTTATCTAACCTATTCTTAAAAACCTCCAAATACAGGGATTCTACAATCTCCCTTACTAACCTATTCCAGTACTTAACTATCCTTATGGTAACAAAGTTTTTTGTAATATCTAACCTAAATCTCCCTTACTGCAGATTAAGCAGATTACTTCTTATCCTACCGCCAGTAGATGTGGAGAACAATTGATTATTGTCCTCTCTATGACAACTCTTAATATGTTTGAAGACTATTTTTTACAGAGATTCCAAGTCCAGAAGGGACCATTGTGATCGTTTAGTCTGACCTCCTGTATAGCACAGGCCATAAAGGTTCCCCAAAATATTAAGCTAAATAGATTGAGAACCTTGAGTCTATCACTATATGACATATTTTCCAATTCTTTAATCGTTCTTGTGTCTCTTCTTTGAACCCTCTCCAATTTATCAACATCCTTTTTGAATTGTAGGCACCAGAACTGGACACAGGATCAGGTCTCCCCTCAGCCTTCTTTTTTCAAGGCTAAAAATGCCCAAATTTTTCTAACCTTTCCTCACAGGTCAGGTTTTCTAAACCTCATCATCTTTCTTGTTCTCCTCTGGTCTCTCTCCAATTTGAAATCAGTCCATCAAGGGAAACTCCTCATATTCTGAGTTCTTGCTCAAGCTTTTCTATGTGGCCCAGTACCTTAGGAAGTGGCTTTTGTTGTTTTAGCTATCTTACTCCATAAAAGAGCTCAATCACTTTTTCCATTTAGCCTGAATGGAGGGTGACCTGCATGCCCATCAATTTTAACAGGCTCAGCAATTGCCTGTGTATCAAAGATACTCTTGCTTGCAGCCATTGACACCTTCCAACCTATCAATACTAGTATTAGCACACAGATACCCAATTATTTGTTAATTTGTGGAACTGAAGCAGAACCCAACCTCTATCCCTGTTCTGGGATGTTAGTTACGTTTTAACACATATTTTTATTGTAACTCATTTCTAAACTTGCAACTAGGTCCTGAACTGGCTGTACTAAAACCAAAGTTGTTGTGCAATTCCTCCTTCTTGACAGTTATAGTGTGGGTTTTTGTTAGTTTCTGCTTTTGGTGTGGTTGTTTGTCTTGGGCAGGTGGTCTTATGGGGAATTATGAAATAGGGTCAGCCAAGAGAAACTGGTCGCTTTTTTTATCCTGTAGATGGCATTATGGCATCAGTAGATTTCTAGCCACTCATTCAGGTCACATTCAGAAATACAAAGCACTGAGAGATCATAGAGGTGTGCAGAGGCAATGCAACATGAGATGAATCTAGATGTATGCTGTATGAGTATCATTCAAATCCCTAAAAATCAATGGAATGTTTAACTGCAGTCCAGTGTAATGAGTATAAACTATAACCTATGAATAATGTACTGACTAACATAAGCTAGCCATCTCCCAGAAGAACTTTTCTGCAGTTGTAGTCAACCCAGATTAGTAACTGGCAAATCAAAAATGGAAGGCATTACAATAGTCAATAATGGAAAAGGCCAAGGCATGACTTGAGGCCTCAGCAGCAGTGGGGCTTAGAAAATGATACAACCTGGCTTTTTAAAAAGTTGTTGATATTAAGCCTTGGAGGCATCAGGGATATGACATTGGAAAGAAAGATCAAAGGCAAAAATATCCTCAATGTTCTAGACAGAAAACTAAGATGGTCACTACAGGCTAATAAGAATGAAAATGTATTTTTTTTTAATGTGTTAGGATTCAGTTACTGTGATTCCCTTTCCTCTTTGAATTAAGTTGCAGGTCAATAGCCCGTAGCAAATCCTCTATTCCAGGGGGAGACAAGATGCTATGTTACAAGACACAAACTACATTATCTTGTAGAATGTTTGAGAGAGCTATATAAACTCTTTAGGGACACATATAAGTGATTAATACCTTAAATAGCTTTGTCTCAGAAATGTACTACTCATCTACAATACTAGAAATTATTAAAGAAAATGATGCTCTTTAGGTAGAGATCAGATATATTCAATTACCTTCACTGCACACAGAGAAATCCTAGGATAATCTTGGTCACTAGAGATAAAAATAAGACAGATTTCAAAATACATCCTGCATCTTGCATTGTGTTTAACTATGTATCTAAAATATTTCTTGTACACACCAATAATATAGAATTGCCTTTTTAAATCAGGGAAATTATTCCTTTATGTGACCTAAGCATGACTGGAAAATAGTGAAATCATCTAACAATAAGGAATACAGATATGTTATTTCAGGTACACTTGCCATTCTTTAAAACCTTTAAACTAAACTATAATCAAAACTTCTTGATTTAAACAAAAACCCTATCATTAACCTAGGTAGCTGTAGGAGAGAATGCAGGCAGAAGCCCAGCAGCAGAGTGGTAGCTATAGTGTTTATTGTGCTCAGTGTAGCATGTATGATTACCTGCCCTGTGGGCAGGTGGGCTACGTGTGCATTCAGTGCAAGGAGCTCCTGGCCCTTAAAGACCGCCTATGGGCTTTGGAGGCCAGGGTGGCGGAACTGGAGGAGCTAAAGGAGGCAGAGAGGTATGTTGAGGCTTTCCAGGATACTGTAGATTCATTTGTCCCACCTGTGGTCAGACAGCCCCTGCGCTGTTAAGAAGGATGAAAGGCTCAGGGAAGGAGAGCAGTCAAAGGGAGCAGAAGGAAACCTTCCCATAGTTGGGAGCCCTCTTCCAGATGATGTTGGGGAATCCTCTCGCACTGAGGTTATCTCTCAGGAGGAGAGAACGCCAGTAATTAGGAAAAGGCAGGTGTTACTAATGGGAGATTTGATCATTAGAAACATAGATAGCTGGGTTTGTGATGACCAGGAGAACCGTATGGTGACTTGCCTGCCTGGTGCAAAGGATGCAGATTTCTCAAGGCATCTAGATAGACTTATGTGTAGTGTTGGGGAGGAACCGGTGGTCGTGGTACATGTAGGTACCAATGACATAAGGAAGGGTTGGAGAGATGTCCTGGAGGCCAAATTTAGGTGGACTGAAATCCAGGACCTCTATGGTAGCATTCTCAGAAATGCTTCCAGTTCCGTGTGCAGGGCCAGGTAGGCAGGCAGAGCTTCAGAGTCTCAATGCATGGATGAGACGATGGTGTAGAGAGGAAGGGGTTAGATTCATTAGGAACTGGGGAAACTTTTGGTATGGGGGAGCATATACAAGAAGGATGGGCTCCATCTAAACCAAAGTGGATCCAGACTGCTGGCACTTAACATTAAAAAGGTTGCAGAGCAATTTTTAAACTAAGAGATTGGAGAAAGCCGATTGCTGCAGAGGAGCACGTGGATTGGACACTTAGAGGAGAGTCTACTCATAGAGATTCTCTAGGTTTTAGTCAGGAGGAGAGGATGGATGAGGATAAGGTATGGGCCAGATCAGATGAGAAACATTAACATAAAAAAGAATCGGACACATCAGAAAACGGCAGACAAATAAACAGTGACAAGTTTTTAAAGTGCTTGTACACAAATGCTAGAAGACTAAATAATAAAATGGGTGAACTAGAGAGCCTCATGTTAAAGGAGGATATTGATATAATAGGTGTTGCAATCCGATTCATAGTTATGGCTATGTATGGCCACTTGTCGGTCCACGGCCATCTTGAACCTGTTCAAAGGACAAGACAGCCTCCATGTTGGACCAAGTTCTTGTTAAAGGGCAGAGATGCTATCCTGCCCAGCAACACTGGTTGTGTATGCTTTTCTCCTTTTTTCTTTTACTGGGTCATCTAGGGGTCGGGTTAGTGCCGTGTGCAGAAGCCTGATCCTGCCCAGCAACTTGTAGTGTCGTATGCAACATTTTGGTGCTGTGTGCATTTTTCCCGCTCTTTTTGGGCCCGGTCGTCTGGAGGTCAGGCTGGTTCTGCCCAGCAACTCCAGAGTACTGTATACAGAGACCTGATTCTGCCCAGATACTCCAGTGTGCCGTGTGCAAATCCTTCCGACGTGGGGTGGCAACAGCTCAAATCCTGAAGGGAGGAGGGACCAGGGAGCCAATCAGATGCTGACATGAGGGAGTGAGACCTTTCAATAAAACTAGGTTTCCCCCCAGAAAATCTTGTCTTGACCATTTTCTTTTTGGTGGAGTATCCGCGTGTTAGCCGAAGGACCTGATCAACCTTTTGGCCAGGGTCTCCTCCCGGTAATAGCTAGCTCGTGTTCGTGTGGAGTATCCGCGTGTCAGCTGAAGGACCGGATCAACCTTTCAGCCAGGGTCTCCTCCCGGTATTGCTAGCTCGTGTCGTGTCGTTTTGGATCCATTTCCATCAACTTGTCATGCTTCTGGTGTCTGCTCTGCTGGTCAGCTGCGCCTGGAGTGCGGTATTTGCTTTTTGATATCTGACAGTTACCTTATTTAGCCTCTTATTTGTTCCCTTCCTTAACTTGGTACCAAATATCTACTCAGAATATCAGGATTGTATTAGTGAGCTCAGAATTGCACAATTGCTTAGCTAGCTTGTATAATTGTATACTTGTTATTGAATTGTTAATTGCAAACTGCTTTATGTGTTTGAATCACTGCTCTGTCTGTGTCCAGTGTGTGTGTGTTTAACTGGGGAGCTGCCTCTACTTAGAGGGTGGCTGACCAAGGGGGTCCAGTCCCCGCGGTTTGAGTGAGTGGAATCTGCCCAGCTGCAGCCGCACCACACTCTGGGTTTACCCTCTGTGTGAAAGCAAGGGTGGCTGAGGCAGTGGCCCGTGGGTCTCTTTTCTGTGTTTGCACCGGGCACCGCCCTGACGAACCCGATTCCTATCTGTGTGATTGGTGTGTCTGCCTATTTGGTGTGGTGTGGTGAGCAGTATAAAGTGTATTATTACTGTGTTTTGGGGTGTGTTTGTACTTTTGATACCATCCCAGCCAAAGTTGCCTATTCCCCCAGCCCAAGTTGTAAAAATCCCTAAATAAATGCAGCCACTTGGCTTTTCAGTGTTACCCTGGTCCTGCCTGTCTTTTCCTCACGCAATACCAAGCTTGAACGAACCCCCAGCTAATTCAGACAATAGGCATCACAGAAACCTGGTGGACTGAGGAAAATCAACGGGACAATATCATTCCAGGGTACAAAATATATCGGAAGGACAGAACAGGTTGTGCGGGGGGGTGGGAGGGAGTGGCACTATATGTGAAAGAAAATGTAGAATCAAATGAAGTAAAAATCTTAAATGAATCCACATATTCCATAGAATCTCTATGGATAGTAATTCCATGCTCTAATAAGAATATAACAGTAGGGATCTATTATTGACCACCTGACCAGGACAGTGATGGTGACTATGAAATGCTATGGGAGATTAGAGAGGTTATCAAAATAAAGAACTCAATAATAGTGGGGGATTTCAATTATCCCCATATTGACTGGGAACATGTCACCTCAGGATGAAATGCAGAAACAAAATTTCTTGATACTTTAAATAACTGCTTCTTGGAGCAGCTGGTACAGGAACCCTCAAGGGGAGAGGCAATTCTTGATTTAGTCCTGAGTGGAGCGCAGGATCTGGTCCAAGAGGGAACTAGGACCTCCTGGAAATAGTGACCATAATATAATAACATTTAACATTCCTGTGATGGGAAAAACACCTCAGCAGCCCAACACTGTAGCATTTAATTTCAGAAAGGGGAACTATGCAAAAATGAGGAGGTTAGTTAAACAGAATTAAAAGGTACAGTGACTAGAGTGAAATCTCTGCAAGCTGCATGGACACTTTTCAAAGACACCATAATAGAGGCCCAACTTAGGTGTATACCCCAAATTAAAAAACACAGTAAAAGAACTAAAAAAGAGCCATCGTGGCTTAACAACCATGTAAAAGAAGCAGTGAGAGATAAAAAGACATCTGTTAAAAAGTGGAAATCAAATCCTATTGAGGTAAATAGAAAGGAGCATAAACACTGCCAAATTAAGTGTAAAAATGTAATAAGAAAAGCCAAAAAGGAATTTGAAGAAAAGCTATCCAAAAACTCAAAAGGTAATAACAAAATGTTTTTTAAGTACATCAGAAGCAGGAAGCTTGCTAAACAACCAGTGGGGCCCCTGGACGATTGAGATTTAAAGGAGCATTTAAAGACAATAAAGTCATTGTGGAAAAACTGAATGACCTCTTTGCTTCAGTCTTCACAGCTAAGGATGTTAGGGAGATTCCCAAACCTGAGCCATCCTTTGTAGGTGAGAAATCAGAGGAATTATCACAGATTGAAGTGTCAATTGAGGAAGTTTTGGAATTAATTGATAAACTTAACAGTAACAAGTCACCGGGACCATATGGCATTCACCCAAGAGTTCTGAAAGAACTCAAATGTGAAATTGTGGAACTATTAACTATGGTTTGTAACCTGTTATTTAAATCAGCTTCTGTACCCAATGACTGGAAGACAGCTAATGTAACACCAATATTTAAAAGGGCAGTACCAGGAAAATTAGTTGAAACAATAGTAAAGAATAAAATTGTCAGACACATTGAAGAACATAAATTGTTGGGCAAAAGTCAACATGGTTTCTCTAAAGGGAAATCATGTCTTACTAATCTATTAGAGTTCTTTAAAGGGTCAACAAACATGTGGACAAGGGAGATACAGTGGACATAGTGTACTTAAATTTCCAAAAAGTCTTTGACGAGGTCCCTCACCAAAGGCTCTTACGTAACTTAAGTTGTCATGGGATAAGAGAGAAAATCCTTTCATGGATTGAGAACTGGTTAAAAGAGAGGGAAGAAAGGGTAGAAATATATGGTAAATTTTCAGAATGGAGAGGGGTAACTAGTGGTGTTCCCCAAGGGTCAGTCCTAGGACCAATCCTATTCAACTTATTCATAAATGATCTGGAGAAAGGGGTAAACAGTGAGGTGGCAAAGTTTGCAGATGATACTAAACTGTTCAAGATAGTTAAGACCAATGCAGATTGTGAAGAACTTCAAAAAGATCTCACAAAACTAAGGCCTGGTCTACACTAGGACTTTAATTCGAATTTAGCAGCATTAATTCGAACTAACCGCTCAACCGTCCACACCAGGAAGCCATTTAATTCGAACTAGAGGGCTCGTTAGTTCGAATTTGGTACTCCACCCCGACAGGTGGAGTAACGCTAACTTCGACATGGCTAGCTCGAATTAGGCTAGGTGTGGATGCAAATCGAACTTAGTAGCTCCGGGAGCTATCCCACAGTGCACCACTCTGTTGACGCTCTGGACAGCAGTCCGAGCTTGGATTCTCTGACCAGCCACACAGGAAATGACCCGGGAAAATTTGAATTCATTTTCCTGTCTGGGCACTTTCAATCTGACGTCCTGGCTGGACATCGGGGCGAGCTCCGCAGCACCTGCAACGATGCAGAGCTCTCCAGCAGAGGAGTTCATGTTATCTGTGAATAGAAAGAGGGACCCAGCATAAACTGACTGGGAACTCTTAGATCTGATCGGTGTGTGGGGCGAGGAGTCTGTGCTTTCGGAGCTGCGCTCCAAAACAGGGAATGCGAAGACCTACGAGCAGGTCTCCAAAGCCATGAGAGACAGAGGATACAGGCGGGATGCAACGCAGCGCCGCGTGAAAATCAAGGACCCCAGACAAGGCTACCAAAAAATCAAAGCGGCAAACGGACGCTACGGAGCCTGCCACCACTGCCCCACCAGTGACCGTGGACTCTGACGATGGGACAGTGTCGATGGCCAGTTCCTCGGTGATGTTCGCGGACGGGGAAGATGAGGAAGGGTTTGTGGAGGACGAGGCAGGCGAGAGCGCTTACAACGATGGCTTCCCCGACAGCCAGGATCTATTCATCACCGTCACGGAGATCCCCCAACAACCCTCCCCGGCCATTAACCCGGACCTTGAATCAGGGGAAGGAGCAGTCGGTAAGTGCTGTAACCATGTTAACTTTTATTCTTAATATAACAGGAATCTGAAGTGTGTGAGAAGGAGGTCTCTCTATATATGGTGATAGAACAGAAATCCTCCTGGGAGATCTCCACGAAGCTCTCCTTCCGTTAATCGATAAGCATCAGCAGGAGGTTCCTGAGGAGAGCTGCCTTATTGGGTGCTCCGTGATAGCACCGTTTTCCGCGCGAGGCTTTCATGCGGTATTCAGGGAGCCTTGCCTCCCCTTGCACGGCTGCATCGGGCCCTGGTTCGTGCTAGCTTTCACGCAGCATGCGCTCTCTATCTCCTTCAGTGACCCTCCTCAGGGTGATCTCGCTCGGAGACTCCTGCATCTAATTAGGTTAATTACTGTAATTTTATGCCTGGTCCAAAGTATTTTTAAAAAATCTAAGGACAGACGGCATAGCACAGACTCAGCACGCAGCTGCGTGACGACCGTAACGGAAAGCCAAAGAATATAATGGACGCTCATGGAGGGAGGGGGGAATGAGGACGCAAGGTATCCCACAGTTCCTGCTGTCTCCGAAAAGTATTTGCATTCTTGGATGAGCTCCAAATGCTTCTAGGGTCAAACACAGTGTCTGCGGTGGGTCAGGGCATAGTTCGGCAATTTGCGCACACACCCCACCCACCACCAGAAGTGAAAACAATCCTCTGTTGACTCTTTTACATGTCACCCTATCTTTACTGAATGCTGCAGATAGACGCGATGGTGCAGCACTCAACACCAACATCCTTGCTCCCCCCACGCTATGGATGGCTGATGGTACAATAAGATGGAAATCCATCCTCATCATCAGCCTATTGGCACATGGGGCAGTGCAAAAGGGCTGGTAACCATGCCGACTAGTATCAGTAAGGTCGATCAAGGGCGCCTGTCCCTAATTTTTGATGGCTGATGGTACAATATGGCTGGTAACCGTCCTCATCATTGCAACAGGGGGCTGAGCTCCATCAGCCCCCACCCTTCATTGTAAATAAAAGATTCAATTGCCCCTGGACTAGCAGAGGGATGATGGGCTCCTTCATCCACACTCCTTAATGTCCTGCCTGGACTATCATTGCAGCTGGAGGCTTCCTTCCACTCATTTCTCACAAACAAGTCACTGTGTCTTATTCCTGCATTCTTTATTACTTCATCACACAAGTGGGGGGACAATGGTATGGTAGCCCAGGAAGGCTGGGGTAAGAACGGAATGAACAGGTGGTGTTGTTGCAGGAGCACCCCCTGTGAATAGCATACAGCTCATAATTTATGCAGGATCGGACACAGAGCAGCTGTGCTCTCTGGTTCTATGATACAGTGGTTCTCTAGTACACTTGCCCATAATCTAGGCAGGACTGATTCTATTTTTAGGTACCAAAAAGGAGGGATTGACTCAGGGAGTCATTCCCAATTTTTGCTTTTGCGCCCCTGGCTGCTCGGCCAGGGGCACTTATGACAGCCCCAAATGGGGCAGTGCAAAAGGACAGGTAACCATGCCCATCTTATTACCATCTTATTACCAATTTATGTATGGTTGATGGTACAATATGGCTGGTAACCATCTCTGCTGTCATGCAAAAGCAAAAGCATGCTGCTGTGTAGCGCTGCTGGCCCGCCTCTGTCAGCGGCATCTAGTACACATACGGTGACATACACAAAAGGCAAAACAGTGTCCATGGTTGCCACGCTATGGCGTATGCCAGGGCAATTCTGGGAAAACGGGCTTGAAATGATTGTCTGCCGTTGCTTTCCCGGAGGAAGGAATGACTGGCGACATTTACCCAGAATCCACCGCGAAAATGATTTCTGCCCCAGCAGGCACAGGGGTCTCAACCCAGAATTCACAGAGACAGCCTAGACTCAGTTAATTGTTCGCAAAAATGTATCTTTGCAAGGAATTCACTCCCTGTTTCCCATCTCACAGCTTCCACTGTCTCCAGACCTGCCACAGCATCCCCCTCGCAGAGGCTGGCAAAGATTAGGCGGCGAAAGAAAAAGACAAGGGACAAGATGTTCGAGGAACGTATGGGCTGCTACCTAGCAGAGGCGGACCAGCAGAGCCAGTGGAGGGAGACCGTCTCTCTGTGCCAGCGCTCACACAGTGAACGGGAGGAGAGGTGGCGTGAGGAAGACAAGCAGGTGACTGAAACAATGCTTGGACTAGTGAGGGAGCAAACGGACACGCTCAGGCGCCTTGTGGATGTTCTGCAGGACCGCAGGAGGACAGAGACACCCTGCAGTGTATCTGCAACCGCACTCCCCCGCCACAAAGTCCCATACCCCCCTCACCGAAAATAATCAGGAGGAGGGGCGGCCGGGGACGTGAATACTGTCACTGCACCACAGCACAGTGCTCAAGTACCCAAAAGCTATCATACCCTACATTTGCCGAAGTCCTTCACTTCCAGACTCACAGTAGTCCCAATCCCAGTCCCATCCCCTAACTGTCTACTTAATTAATAAAAATGCTTTGCTGTTAATTACTGTTTCCGTTATGTTTTTTCAAAGAAGACTGTGTTTGAATGGGGGGCGTGGGGAAGGGGGTGGTTAATTGCATAGGACAGTCACCTTTCCCAGGGTACAGACACGGGGGCAGGATCAGCAGCGGGTCACACACACGGTGCAGTCAGTAGGCACCCTGGTCGGTTTTTGGAGGTGGTTTCCAGGATCTGTGTGGGCGGGGGAGATGTGACTTTGCAGCGGGGGAGGGCGGTTACAGATCTTATACAGCGGTCCTTGTCCTGGACCGCTGAGTCACGCAGCTGAGGAATCTGTATCCGTCCTCCTCCACCACAAGGTCACATATCCGCCCGCACACAGAATTCCATAAAGAGGGATGGCAGGCTCCGTTGAAAGAAGCCTTCCGGCACTGCGGACCGCTCTAGGAGCAGGAGCCTGTCATTCCTTGAGTTTAGAGGCGGTCTTTACATCACCGCACACCCTACCCAGCACAGCCTGCGTCCCAGTTTCAACCCTTTCACGAAAAGTCATGAATAAAGAAACCTTTGTTAAGTAATAATGGGACATGTATTTTATTTTTACACGTGTGCTGGAAGTGGGGGTAACGGGGTGAACGGGATATGTAACCGAAGAGGAGAGTCAACAGTCAGTGGGTAAAGAAACAGGGGCAGGTTCAGCTTCTCTGTAAAGAAACTGAACAGTCACAGGTCACGCTGCTCGCTGGTATTTGAAGAGTTCCTTGTCGCTGTCCCAGGCGCCTGTATAGGGCTTCATGAGCAAGTGCATTAGCGGGCATGCTGGGTCCCCGAGGATGTCTATAGGCATCTGCACATCCACAACAGTTATTTCGTGGTCCGGGAAGAAACTACCTTCCTGCAGGCGTCTGAGCAGCCCACAGTTCCTGAAAACACACGCATCATGAACCTTGCCTGGCCACCCGACGTTGATGTTTGTAAAACGTCCCCTATGGTCCCCCAGTGCTTGCAGCACCATTGAAAAGTAGCCCAATTTCTCAGCAGCTGACTGTGGAAGAGGTGGACGATAAAGTGCGAGGAGGAGAAAACGGCGATGATCGCAGCGGGCTCCGTGCTTGCAGTGCTGTGGCGTTCGCGCTGTCACTGACCAGAAAAGTGCACGAACAGATTGCCCGCAGGCGCTTTCCCGGAGGGAGGGAGGGAGGTTGTGATTGACGGTTCAATGACGACACTTACCCAAAACCACCCTCGACACATTTTTTCCCCCAGCAGGCATTAGGGGCTCTACCCAGCATTCCAATGGGCAGCGGGGAGTGCGGGAACTGTGGGATAGCTTCCCACAGTGCACCGCTTCCAAAGTCGACGCTGGCCCCGTGAATGTGGACTCAGAAATTCGAATTAGTGTATTTAGTATGGATACACAAATTCGACTTCATAAGGTCGAATCCACAAATTCGAACGAAGTTGATTCGAAATAGTCTTGTAGTGTAGACAAGGCCTAAGTGATTGAGCAACAAAATGGCAAATGAAATTTAATGTGGATAAATGTAAAGTAATGCACATTGGAAAAAATAACCCCGACTATACATACAATATGATGGGGGCTAATTTAGCTACAACTAATCAGGAAAGAGATCTTGGAGTCATCGTGAATAGTTCTCTGAAGACATCCACGCAGTGTGCAGCAGCAGCCAAAAAAGCAAACAGGATGTTAGGAATCATTAAAAACGGGATAGAGAATAAAACAGAGAATATCTTATTGCCCTTATATAAATCGATGGTACGCCCACATCTTGAATACTGCATACGGATGTGGTCTCCTCATCTCAGAAAAGATATACTGGCATTAGAAAAGGTTCAGAGAAGGGCAAGGAAATGATTAGGGGTTTGGAACGGGTCCCATATGAGAAGAGATTAAAGATGGTAGGACTTTTCAGCTTGGAAAAGAGGAGACTAAGGGGGGATATGATAGAGGTATATAAAATCATGAGTGTGTGGAGAAAGTGAATAAGGAAAAGTTATTTACTTGTTCCCATAAGATAAGAACTAGGGGCCACCAAATGAAATTAATGGGCAGCAGGTTTAAAACAACTAAAAGGAAGTTCTTCTTCACACAGTGCACAGTCAACCTGTGGAACTCGTTTCCTGAGGAGGTTGTGAAGGCTAGGACTATAACAGGGTTTACAAGAGAAAGATAAATTCATGGAGGTTAAGTCCATTAATGGCTGTTAGCCAGGATGAATAAGGAATGGTGTCCCTAACCTCTGTTTGTCAGAGGGTGGAGATGGATGGCAGGAGAGAGATGACTTAATCATTACGTGTTCGGTTTACTCCCTTTGGGGCACCTGGCATTGACCACCGTCAGCAGACATGATACTGGTCTGGATGGACCTTTAGTCTGACCCAGCATGGCCATTCTTATGTTCTTATGCTATTAATGGCAGAATGGGGTGACATCTTGTGCATTTTCAAACATGATTTAAATTACGCACACTGAAGTGTGATTGTCTCTCCATCAACCAAGTGACTCATTGCTATCTTTGTGTAATAGATGGGAGCTAGCATGTTCCAGTGATCTCCAAGAAGAAAAGTTTACTTTTGCTTTATGCTGGAGTCAATGGATGTCAAGATACTGTTTCAGATATTTAACAACAGGGAAAGTACTCGGTTGATCAAGTGTTGAACAGCATGAAGTGTTCAGTGATAACAGCGTCATAATATGTTCTCTGTAAAGGACTTTGTTAGGTCTACTCTTACCTAAGTAATACCTAATGTGTTCACCCCTGGGGTGCTGTATCTGAGCCCAAGATGTGGAAAGAAAGCTAGTTCACTGGATAGGCTCATAAGAGTGACAAAAGACTGACTCTCTTGGCACTTCTCTTCAGATTGTTGCATAGCAAGTTAAGGACAAGATTATGTCTTTAATATAGTACCAGCATTTGGGGGACAAAGGGCTGTGCACAACAATAGCTGTTCCTGGAAGTATTGAGCTGAGGCAGGTGTGATGTTTGTGGAGAACAAAGACATGATTGTTCTCTGCTCCAGCTTTTTGCAAGACGCATTCCAGCCATGCTAGCCTGCCTGTGACAGCCAAAGCTCTTCCCAGTCTCAGACTCTTCCCCCTGCCTCCATGAGGAGTCTAGCACCACTGTAGATTTTCTTTGTGCACCAGGAATGTAAGGAGCAGATTATGCCTGACTCCTGTGCTGAGTGCAAGTGTGGTGAGGGAAGGTTCAGTATTAGGAAAAATCCAGCCCTATAACTCTTCTAAATCAAAAGAAACAATGAGAATAGAGCTCATTGGAGCACTTTCAACTAAATGTTTTGTCATCATAATGTGCTGTTACATAGCCACAAAATGTTTTGATTTTGAATCGATTTTGACTTAAGTTTTTCCTAGGAACATTTCTGAGGTCTAGGGCTTTCTGGTTACATCTGATGAGCAGGAGACCAAAATTGAAAACCTGACCTTTTCAAGCAGAAAATGGATATTTCACCACAGCTCCATTTCACATTATTTTTAAAGGTTTCATTCCAGTGTGGAGCAAAACTAACTTTGAAACCTAAAAAGCTGTTGCAAAAAGGCATCGTTGTCCATCCTCCAGCCAGGTCTAAATGAGACACATTGATGACATTCATAATTTCTACTGTATAACATTCATCGAAAGAGCTTCAAGCCATGCTATTAATTGTGGACCAGATCCTCAACTAGCGTAAATCTCCATCGCTTCAACGACTCATGGAGTGATGCAATTTGCATCAACTGCAGATCAGGTCCTAAATCTCCACTGTCGATCCTACAGCCTCATTTATAGCACAGCATTTGCTTGAAGTGATATTTACTAACATCGTTGGCCAATAATAAGAAATAACACAATAACTTGCTGTGTTCTTTTTAAATCTATTTTTAAGTAATACTTACAAATAATTTGCACTCCATATCATTTCCCATGCTAAGATTATAAAGCACTGACATTTACTGTTGGATTAGCCATAAGACTGTCCTGAAACAGACATGAGACTCACTCACAGATCACATGCTACATTCACTGTTAGAAAAGGATGCTCAGTAGAGTAAAAGCTATGGTGATCATTTTAGGAAGTTCAGTCAGACTTCCACAGATCATACTTAGTGAAGGGAATGGATATGTTTTCATCTGTATTGAATATATGGCACATGCACAGCAGAGCACTAAGAGCTTATAGAAGAATAGGCCAACTGGTTAGATTTCTTCTGAAGCTACACATCATTATCTCTAAAATTAGAGCTGCAAGAAGCTGCCAGTTTAAAAAATATTGCAAATGTTTACATGTGACAGACTTTTGCATGTTTTCACAAAAAGCTTATTTTGACAAGGGCAATAGTTCTGCCAATGTGTGTATATATATATAGAGAGAGAGAGAGATGTACACCTATCTCATAGAGCTGGAAGGGACCCTGAAAGATCATTGAGTCTGGCCCTCTGCTTTCACTAGCAGGACCAAGTCTTGATTTTACCCCAGATTCCAAAGTGGCCTTTTCAAAGATAGAGCTCACAACCCTGGGTTTAGGAAGCCAATGCTCAAACCACTGAGCTATCCCTCCCCCCTTTCCTTAGTTCATGCACTTTGGGACAAATTCTGAAGTCCTTGGCTTTTTCTTAGACTGGACTTCAGGATTTGGTTCCCAATGAATAGACTGTGTTATTGTAGTCCAGTGTAGACCAGTGGCCATGAAACCATCAAGCTTAAGGAATCACAAGTACAGAAGGCAGTAACATAGGTAACCATGATCCATCCTCCACTCACTACATTGTCTCTCCATTGAATACTGAATAGATAGTATGTACATCTGCCCATTGCTGCATGCCTATCATTATTCCCCCCAATTAAACTTTAATTTTCATTTGTTATGCTAAAACGCATTAATCCTTGTGTGTAAAATAATGAATCCTAGATAGCAACACATCTTGTTACGTTTATCACTCTTTATTCTAAGTAATAGGGTGACAATATTATATTAATTTTCTTCAGTAAATATTTTTGAAGTTACTTCATGCTGAAGATGAATAAAAGTCAGTATTGTATTTGATTTGGATGATATTATGCTGGATTTTAGTTCATCTCATTTAGAATAACATAGGTTTGGAGGTCTGTGTTTAATATTTGGGATATTAATCACTTGCTTGGTAAAATTCCATAAAACTGCTTTGGAAATGTACTGCACCGAAGAACATGAATTACCTTCTCAGAAATAGGCATAACTGTCTTGATAATGAGGATTGGAGTTCATTTTTGGTACGGATATTGGCTCAGCACCTGAATAAAGAGATTAATCCTTAATAATGAGTTTCTTATTGTGTTGTCTTAAAACTTACAAATGAAGTTCCACATCTATATTATTTACACCTGATGAGGATATGGTTTGAAATGTCAAAACTAAGAGTTAATGTAGCATCTTCTTTCTGTGACAATGTAATTTTAGGACCAAATTCCATCCTTGCATATTCATGTGGGGTTCCAGATGACTTCAGTAGGAGCCAATGAGATGAACATCCCAGTGTTGAACTGCACACAGTGTTTTTTCTTCTCTAACAGTGTGGGGGGGTTTATTTGAAACATTAAAGTAGCCATTCATCAATGAATCATTCATAGTTAGAGTGAGAAATTTATACAGCATGTCTAATAGGTATAACAAAGACGTTTGCAAAAAATTAAAGGGGGACACTCAAAACACTTCCTGTATCCTGTTGGAAACTAGTGGGGATCTTTTAGATGCACTGGTTTTTGAGGCCAGATCTGCCCTTTTATTTGCTGCTCCCTAGAATGTACAGAGCTGCTTGCAGCCTGGTGATCCCATTTGATATGAGACAGTCTCAACTGCTAACTTCCAGCACTTTGAGATTCTGCTCCAACAGGCAGAACTCCCACTAACTTGAATGGATGTACTTTGCCTGGGAAGTGGGTATTGGTGACACTGCATGGACTAGGCATCCTTTTAAAAAATGGATTCTTAAGTGTGCTCTGAGCCTGGACCTATATTGATAGCCTATAGTATTTCCTAATTCTTTAGTGGCTATCTGAGCTGGGGCTGAATTGCCACCCTATTTGTGGTGTTTCCACTTCAAAGAGCTGTTCTGTAACTGTAGCCACTCAGTGCTGCACAGGAAGTCCTTGCACTGAAGGCAGACTCACTGCATAGTCTCTTGGAGCAATGAGCATGAAAGGCCTGCCAGCTTGCATCTGGTGTGTGGGGCATGGTTTTCCAAAACAGCCCTCAAATTTGTAAATAAACTGAACAACAATAAATATGAGTTAAAATAATACATCAAGAGTAGACTGGTAGATTGTGTCTCCTGTGTAGTTGTGCTAGACAGGCAAGATGACAATGGGGAGCCCTTCTCCTTCTAGCACACTCAGGAAGAACATAGCCATGATATGGCTACAGACACTTTGAAGAACAAGGGGGAGGTTATAAGAATAGCCACCAAGAGTCACAGGGTCTATACCCAGAAAGGATATGACCCACATCCCACCACAGGCTATTGAAAAGGTGGAGCAAAGGACATTTCCCAGTTGGCTTCCAGGAGGCATGTATTTCAAAGGCATAGAGACATACTTTTTCCAAAGCATTGAGCCTGTCGTGTCCTTCTGAAAATCTGGTCTCAATTAGGCTACTAAGCACTTGAAAATATGGTGCATAACTCCTCCAGCCTCCTTCGGTGGGTATGGGCACACATTCATCCCCACTGCTCAGAGACATAACTGAGTCAATACCTTTTAAAATGAAGATTGTTATACAATACAGATGATGTGCTGGGAGGAACCAGCAAGAAACTCAGCCATTGGCTGTAGAGAAAGGAATCTGAGACCATGGGGTGTGGCCAGGGACTGAGATCCAGCTGGGGACCTAGGGAATGACTGACAGCTCTTTCAGTTATTACTCTGGACATTCTCTCCCCTATTGCTCCCTCCATTGCCCACCCTCTTCCTTCCTCTCTTTCTCTTAACTCTACCTGTCCTCCCTTTCCTTGGCTTTATGTCCCCTCCCAACAAAATCCCACACCCAAACAATCACAGAATCATGGCACTAGCACGACATTTGCCAGCCATCCCTCTCTCCTCTCGCCTGGTATGTTATGTCCCTTCCCTCAAACCTTTAGTCCGTGGTGTCTGTTTAGACTGTAAGCTGATCAGGGCAGAGAGTCTCTTATTCTAAAGTATGGTACAGTGTCTAGCACAATAGGGTCATGGTCTCATTTGGCCTCCCTGTGTGCTTTTATAATACTTATCATAAACATATGTTTATTTTAAATGTAATCATCTCTATTAGAAACTGAAGTAATCATTTGAGAAGCAAGATAGAACACCTCCTCATCTGTTGTTGGGGGTGGACTACATCCACTCTGGTCAGGTTGGCCCTGTCAACACTGGTTCTCCACTTGTGAGGTGCTCTTTTCTCTTCATGTGTCATTATATAATGCCTGCATCTGTGACTTTCACTCCATGCGTCTGAGGACGTGGGTTTTTTTACCCACGAAAGCTTATGCCCAAATAAATCTGTTAGTCTTTAAGGTGCCACCGAACTCCTTGTAGTTTTTGTGGATACAGACTAATAGGGCTACCCCCAATACATGATAAATATAGACAAATGTATACACAACGCAAGCAAGGTGTGTTAATAGAGCACAGAGCTAGGGCTATAGTTAAGGTAGCTCAAGCATCTTCATTCTAAAGGTTAATTTTCAGATATTAATAACTGTTATAATTTCACCTTTCAGGCTAAAACTTGGCACGTGTTCTCAACCAAGCAGGTTATTTTTAAAAGTATGAACAACATACAATTCAGCTATTTTATAGTAAAGGGAAAATAATACTTTTGTCATTGTTAAAAAATAAGATTGTTGTCCAACAATCCCGGAGCCCCTGCTACAAGAGTTAACTAGAAATTTGGCAGGATCAAACATCTCAATTATAACTCTTCAATTATAAATTAATGTGATTGAATGTAGTTCAGCACTAAATTTGGCCCACTGATCGCAGTGTGAGTTATTTGCATGTATGAAAATGGGGAATTTATGTGAAGTTTTTATCTTAAACTAGCAGTCATAAAATTGTCAGAGAACTATAAAAAGTTCAATAGTTAGAAAACAATGTTGCCTACCTTTACTGGTTTTAAATGAAAACGTAAAGTGGTATTGTTCTAAAACAGCCCTAATAAAAATGCATTCTGCTGAATCAGTGGTTCAAAGCAATGCAACACTGAGTAACAAAGGAGAAGCAATTGAGAAGCAGTATGGTCTAGTCAATAGGGCACTACACAGAGGCTCAAGCATTGTGGATTATTTTCTTGTCTCTGTAGAAGCAGCAAAGAATCCTGTGGCACCTTTAGACTAACAGACGTTTTGCAGCATGAGCTTTCGTGGGTGAATACCCACTTCTTCGGATGCAAGTCTCTGCAACTGACCTGCTGTGTGACCTTGAATAAGACACTTTACTTCCATATTCCCTCCCAAATTTTATCTTTTTGGGTTGGGAACTGTCTTTTATGTATTTTACATTGCCTCTCACAGGGAGGCTCCAATTTCAGATGGGCTTCTATGTGCTACTGTACCAATACGTTAATATGCCTGTTTTGTTTACATGGGAAAAGCTTCCATCAATATCAAATATGATTACTCAGGGTTCTGATTATTCCTTCAGGGTCATCTCTATACAAGTTATCTTGTTAGTACAGCAGTCTTCTAATAGTAACCACTAATTCTACAGATTTAAGATATTTGAAGAATATCTAGCTAAAAAGTGTTAATGTGGCACAATAGCCCCATATGTACAATCATAATAATTCCTTTATATGAACTGCTGCCTTTGTAGGCAAGCCAATGTCAGAAATACTCATGTGTACTCATATGTGTTTGTATTTGTGTGAGTGTGATATGTGTACTGAACACTCATTACTTGTGTAAAGAATTCATCACCACAGGTTCCTTCCCTTAGAGGCAGCTACACAGCAATTTCTTGTTGATTGGGAAATTGATGGGACACGCGATAGATAGCAATATAAACTTTAATTACAAACCAAATAAGTATACTTATTAGCATAACTGAACAAAAAAAGATATAAACTCAGTTATACCTCTTAGAATAATGAACATACTCACATCTCTAAAGAGTGAGTGGAAATCAAAGATAGAAACATCAGCTAGTGAAACACATCAAAGAGCAGGTTAAGAACCGATTGAAACCAGGGCCGCCCAGAGGATTCCGGGGGCCCGGGGTCTTCGGCGGCGGGGTGCCCTTCCGTTCCGGGACCCGCCGCCAAAGTGCCCCAAAGACCCGCGGCGGGAGCCCCCCCGCCGCCGAATTACCGCCGAAGCGGGACCCGCCGCCGAAGCACAGCCCGGTCTTCGGCGGTAATTCGGTGGCGGGGGGGGCTCCTGCCGCGGGCCTTCAGACACTTCGGCGGCGGGTCCCGGAACAGAAGGGCCCCCCGCCGCCGAAGACCGGGCTGCGCTTCGGCGGCGGCGGTGGGTCCCGCTTCCCCCATGCCCCGGCCCCAGCCCCAGCTTCAGCCTCAGCCTCTTACCCGAGCGCGTCTCCGGCGGGGCCTGAGCTCCGTCCCGCTCAGAGCCGCGTGGGGAGGGGTCGGGGCTGGGAGCTCAGCCCGGAGCTCGCAGCCCCGCCCCCTCCCCACGCCGCTCTGAGCGGGGCGGGGCTCAGGCCCCGTTGGAGCTCCCAGCCCCGCCCCCTCACCATGCGGCTCTGAGCGGGGCGGGGCTCAGGGGCTCGGCCGGAGACTCGGCGCTTGATGCGCTGAGGCTCCAGGAGAGGGGCGGAGGCGGGAGCCTCCGCTCTTCTCTTGGGGGCCCCCGTGGAGCCCGGGGCCCGGGGCAAATTGCCCCCTTTGCCCCCCCCCTCTGGGCGGCCCTGATTGAAACCATTTAAGGAACCCAACATACCCACATTTTAGGGAACAAAGTCAGATCTTTTATATCCATCCTTTCCGTAACCAAATGGATACATGAACATATTTGACCCTTTCTGTGACCATAATAAATGCTATTCCTGTCCATTATCCATATATACTAATCATCATAATTATCCTTCTAATCACTGACCTAAGAACTTGTGTCAATCAATTCCTTAATAAATCATACACATCAGTGCATTCTAACTGCCAGTTTACTATGTTACAAAATATTGCAAAAGCCCCCAAATTGTCCTCCTATTTAAAAATAACTTTTGCAACCTTACAGTGTACCTGTTCTTCTGTGGTCACATGTTTATCATACAGAATGAGAAGGCACAATTTATGACCTGGGGTTAATTCCTCAGGCCTGGTTTGGCTATCTCAGAATCAAACGTTAACATAAGCCTGTCACATTAGGCTTCAGACTAAATAAAATAAACCTATTTATAATAGAAAAGCCTAAAACCTCCATTGTTTGTGTTTCCTGCTTGCCCCCAGCATTTTTCAAGCTAATAAGCAATCTAATCATATCAGTATTATACCCCTATGGTGTTATTACAAAGAATGACAGGACCAAAGGTTCAGCATATAGAATATATAGAAAGTGTGCACATTGCAGCATTCCTAAGCTCATATAGGTAGTCTTAGGATATGCCTACACTATGAAATTAGGTCGATTTTATAGAAGTCAATTTTTAGAAATCGATTTTATACAGTCGATTGCGTATGTCCACACTAAGAGCATTAAGTCAACGGAGTGTGTCCTCACTACCGTGGCTAGCATCGACTTACAGACCGGTGCACTGTGCGTAGGTATCCCACAGTTCCCGCAGTCTTCACCACCCATTGGAATTCTGGGTTAAGCTCCCAGTGCCTGATGGGGCAAAAACATTGTCACGGGTGGTTTTGGGTACATGTCGTCAGTCACCCCTCCCTCCACGAAAGCAATGGCTGATGATCATTTTGCACCAGACACCAGAGCGATTAGAAGAGCACAGCAAGGTGTGCTGCTCATCAGAGAGGCTTTGAAAACCAGTTTCATGACTGGCCAGGCTTCTGTGTGACAGTTGTATGTGTTTCTCCCTGATGCAAACCCACCCCCCCTTTGTTGATTTTAATTTCCTGTAAGCCAACTACCCTCCCCCCTTCGAAATAAAGTAACTATTGTTTTGAAACCATGCATTCTTTCTTTATTAATTAAAAAAAAAGGGATAACAGACAAGGTAGTCCAGCTGGGATGGAGGAGGAGGGAAAGACAAGGCCACATTGCTTATTGTAGCCACACTGAAAATCAAACTATTTTAATGACAGCCTTCTGTTGCTTGGGCCATCCTCTGCAGTGGAGTGGCTGGGTGCCCGGAGCCTCCTCCTCCCCACCCCCCACGTTCTTGAGCATCTGGGTGAGGAGGCTATGGAATATGGGGAGGAGGGTAGGCGGTTATACAGTGGATGCAGTGGGAAGCTGTGCTCTTGTTGGCTTTCCTGCAGCTCCAAGAGATGCTTGATCATGTCTGTTTGCTCCCCCATTAGCCTCAGCATCGCGTCCTGCCTCCGTTCTTCACACTCACTTAAATCTTTCCTAGCCTCTGCCACTGAATACCTCCATGCATTAAGCTGTGCCCTATCAGTGCAGGAGGACTGCATGAGCTCAGAAATCATGTCATCGCGAGTGCATTTTTTTTGCCTTCTAATCTGTGATAACCTCAGGGACGGAGATGATAGGGGGAGCATAGGAACATTCTACACTCTACAATTCTGGGGGAACTGCATGGTCACCTGTGCTTCTGAATTCACCACAGTGACCAAACAGGAAATGAAATTCAAAAGTTCCCGGGGCTTTTCCTGTGTACCTGGCTAGTGCATCAGAGTTCAAAGTGCTGTCGAGAGTGGTTACAGGGGAGCACTCTGGGATAGCTCCCGGAGGCCAATACTGTTGATTTGTGTCCGCACTACCCCATATTCAACCCAGCAAAGTCTATTTTAGCACTACTCCCCTCGCCGGGGAGGAGTACAGAAGTTGATTTTAAGAGCCCTTTAGGTCGACGGAATGGGGTTGTTTGTGTGGATGCAGTCATTTTTAAATCGACCTAACATGGCTAAATTTGACCTAACCCTGTAGTGTAGACCAGCCTCATATACAGACGCCCCCTGGGTTACGCAAACCTGACTTATGCAAATCTGCACTTATGGAAAAAGTTTCGTAAGCTAGAAATAGGAGCTTGTTTTGGTTTGGTTTGGTTTTGCGTAATGGTCGGGTATATGTTTCCGACTTACGAAAAATTTGAGTTATGCAAGGCGTTCCAGGATGGAACGCTTGCATAAGTCGGAGAGTGTCTGTATTCTTTTTAAACCTAGCTTAGTTTGCATTGCAGAAAGCTTTCAGATCAGATAGGATGATTTGGCTGAGAGCAAGTATGATGGATCTGACATGATCACAGATTCCCTCGCTATTTGTACGCTTATAAAAATAGAGCATTCATTCTGGTTTTGCTAATGATGTAAAAATGCATTACTCATTGTATATAGGCTATTGATTCAATCCATCATTCCCCTTTCTTGTGCACATAAAGTCATAGTTCATCTGTCTTGTCAGGCTGGTGATATCTGAATGTATTATCTCCCTGCTGTGGTTTTACAGTATTCTACATGCATCATGTGTCTTGTTTAGAGTAATGATTTGACACTAAATCATGCTTTGAAATGTAACAGTCTGTCACTTCTTCACCTCAGGCCAATGATGCCATGTAACATGACTCAACTTGCTTTATCATGTGGCACAACATCTTCTTTGGCAAATTATTCTAATACATATTATTATGCATGTATTATCAGTTGTTCTTTGTCACTAATTCCTGTATTTAAAAAAATGTGTAGTAAATCACAGATGAAGACACTTTAAGGTATAGTTATGGATATAAAATTAAGGTTGTTCATGCTCTCTCTCTGTACACAAGTTAATTATTTTAAAACTAGAAGAAGTCTACATATGTACAGTTACCAGTTCTGGTAACTGTTCCAGTATAGGCAGCAAAGAGTCCTGTGGCACCTTATAGACTAACAGATGTGTTGGAGCATGAGTTTTCGTGGGTGAATACCCACTTCGTCCCATGCATCCGACGAAGTGGGTATTCACCCATGAAAGCTCATGCTCCAATACATCTGTTAGTCTATAAGGTGCCACAGGACTCTTTGCTGCTTTTACAGATCCAGACTAACATGGCTACCCCTCTGATACTTGTTCCAGTACAGTGGCATTGGTGCCCAAATTGAGAAGTCAATGAGGTAAAGGTGAATATGATACTTATTTCTGGGGTTTGGGCTCATACAACCTTATTGGAGAGGATGGATGACGTAGGTACAGTAAGTGTTTGCTCTGTACACTGACACTGGATTTCAGTCAAGTTAGCTCTCTGGCCTGTAGTGGTAGTGAAGAAGAAGGGTGAGGGCATTCTTTCTATAGTGACTTTAGCATGTTTCAACAGGAATGATTAGGGAAAATGGAGCAGGATTTGGGGCTGATATGAAGGGGAGGAAATGTTTCTTAGCTCCACATGTACAGTATGTGAGATGAGAGGGTGTCTCAGTCACTAGGGCAGACATGTAGATTTATCAAACCTATTGTAGGTAGCCAGCGGGAACCCTGCACTGGAGGAGGGATTCAGTTCAAAGCACTATCGTCTGTCCTATTTTAAGATTTCCACTGGGTGGAGTCAGCTTTAAAATCAAGACCCTTTATAGGAGTTCACCTGGTGGTGGCAGCTTAGTGTATGTCTAGACTGCAATTAACACCCGTCGTTGGTCCATGATAGCTGGCTTGGGCTTGTGGGCCTTGGGTTGCTAGGCTTGGACTGCAGCCTGAACTCTGGGACCCTGCCAATGTAGACATACCCTTAGTGGATGCCCTGAATCTGCACATCTCCGTGCCCCTACTCCAGCCTGCAATGGTAAGTGTCTGAGTGATGCTGGCACCCTGCTGTCTCCTTCCCTTCAATGGAAGGGAGGTTGACAGCCGATTTGAACCACTACATCTTTCTCCTAGAGGACTGTCTGCTTTTGGGGACCTCTAGACTGGAGCAGATTGAATAATAGATAAAAAGTACCCACAAATAACTTCACTGGGAAAAAGGGAGTCAAAATCTGCAATGATGTAATCTCCAGTGCCTATGCAAATGATTTAATCTACCACTGATTAACTCACCACGTGTTGTTGTTGATTTGGGATTCAAGACTGGATGTCTTTGTAAGGGAGATGCTTTTGCTTAACCACTAGTTGTTGGGCTCGATGCAGAAATCATTAGGTGAAAATCTATGGTCTATTTTATTGCAGGAGGTCACACTAGGTGATGACAGTGAGCCCTTCTGGCTTTAAGTCTGACCCCATTCAGAGATAATTAACGTTTTTGCATAAGCCTTAATGGTAGACTTTCTGTCTTGCAATTTTTTTTGAGCTGTTAGCACTCTAATGTTTTTAGAGTAATTGAAATATATTTTCAATTGTATCTTAATGACGTTTTTTTTTAATCTGACAACTTCCTTTCTTATTTAGAAAGTATTAATACTGCTAGGTTAAAAAAATGTAGATTGCTATTGTCATGTATTCACAATATTTTCTTAGCACTATTAATAAAGAAAGTCCTCAAATAAAATGGCTTTTTCTTTCTTTCCTTGATTTTGCTGGTTTGCTTTCATTATTTTTAAAAACAACCCAATCTCAGCCAGCAAGACTTCCCGTTTATTAAGGAATTCAGTTACCAAGGTCTAAAGCTGCAGCACTTGGTTGCACATGTGCGCAGCAAAGAAAGTTTACAGAAAATTTGAAAACTGACTCATGTAGGTGTAGCGAATAAAATAAGTGTAGCTTTTTCTAACGGAGTAGCAAATTGATAAATTAGCTGTAAAACCTAGAGCTGTATGTCTCACATACTTCTAACTCTTGGAGGAAGGTGTGGGTAGCTAAGAAATTGTGTAAAAGATAGAAAACTTTAAACCTGACTTACATAGCTGTATAGTACTAAAGAAGTGTCGTTTTTGTAATCAAGTAGCAAACTGCTTATATTATCTGTAAAATATATTCAGAGACGCCTAGTTTCTGCCATTATATTGTTATGCAAACTTTCCTCCTAGTCTGTGATAAATCCCAGAGAGGAGGGGTGAGAAAATCTATTTATTCATTTTCCCATTTAAACAAAATATTTTTTTTCATGTCCATATTCAAGAACAGAGGCAACTCCTCTTGGCAAATACACTTACATTAAGGGAACTTGCTATAAATAATCATACTTTGATCCTGAAAATTATACCACTTTATACTGGTATGAAGCACTGTCTCCAGTATACGTAATAGGAAAGGGTGTTTGTGTGTGAAGATCGTGGGTTTAGTGGGGTCCCTGGGAGCATTTGTTGAATGTGCCTGATATGTGGGGTGACTTGATGTATTCCAAGCTCTTTGAAAGTGTAAAAAGAGGAAAGACATAAGCATTGAGTTAACACAACATGAAGATGTTGAGAACAAAATTAATCAAAGGCCATGAAAAGAAGAAATCCTTGAATTGCCTATATACTAATGCTAGGAGCCTGGGAAACAAACCAGCGGAATTGGAATTGCTCATTTATGAGCATAAATTCAATCTAGTTATGTGACACTACACCTCTTTCTTCATGTCAGGGATCTCAGCGTTTCTCCCTCTGGTGTTGAGGGGGCCTGGGGTAAATCAGTCCCACTCTGGAGGTTTAATACTTCACGCTTGTTTATTTTCAGCATTTAGAGGGTGGGCCTTAAGGTTTGCTTGAAGACTTCTTTAAACAAAAACATAAACAAAAAAATAAATTTTCCTAACTCGCTCTGTGGTACTGCCTCTTCTTATGCCAGCTACCAATCAGCAGCCACCTTCTCTAACTTACTGTGGTCCCAGCTACACTAGGAAATAAGGATCCCTCCCCAAACCCTTTTACCATGATGGTTGTGCTTACTGAGTCCTGGGGAACTGTTCATGTGTGCGAGGATTTGCAGGATCGGGCCCTTCACCATTAAGGACCAGATTGTGCCTTGCATTACATATCCATGCAAGGGATTGTTAACGCCATAAGAACATAAGAATGGCCATACTGAGTAGACCAAAGGTCCATTCAGACCAGTATCCTGTCTACCGACAGTGACAAATGCCAGGTGTCCCAGAGGGAGTGAACCTAACATGTAATGATCAAGTCATCTCTCTCCTGCCATCCATCTTCACCTTCTGACAAACAGAGGCTAGGGACACCATTCCTTATCCATCCTGGCTAATAGCCATTAATGGACTTAACCTCCATGAATTTATCTAGTTCTCTTGTAAACCCTGTTATAGTCCTAGCCTTCACAATGTCCTCAGGCAAGGAGTTCCACAAGTTGACTGTGCACTGTGTGAAGAACTTCCTTTTAGTTGTTTTAAACCTGCTGCCCATTAATTATATTTGGTGGTCCCTAGTTCTTATATTATAGGAACAAGTAAATTACTTTTCCTTATTCACTTTCTCCACACCACTCATGATTTTATATACCTCTATCACATCGCCCCTTAGTCTCCTCTTTTCCAAGCTGAAAAGTCCTAGCATCGTTAATCTCTTCTCATATGGCACCCGTTCCAAACCCCTAATCATTTTAGTTGCCCTTCTCTGAACCTTTTCTAATGCCACTATATCTTTTTTGAGATGAGGAGACCACATCTGTATGCAGTAGTCAAGATGTGGGTGTACCATGGATTTACTTAAGGGCAGTAAAATATTCTCCATCTTATTCGCTATCCCTTTTTTAATGATTCTTAACATCCTGTTTGCTTTTTTGACTGCCACTGCACACTGCGTGGACATCTTCAGAGAACTATCCATGATGACTCCAAGATCTCTTTCCTGATTAGTTGTAGCTAAATTAGCCCCTATCATATTGTATGTATAGTCAGGGTTATTTTTTTCCAACGTGCACTACTTTACATTTATCCACATTAAATTTCATTTGCCATTTTGTTGCCCAATCACTTAGTTTTGTGAGCTCTTTTTGAAATTCTTCACAGTCTGCTTTGGTCTTAACTATCTTGAGCAGTTTAGTATCATCTGCAAACTTTGCCACCTCACTTTTTACCCCTTTCTCCAGATCATTTATGAATAAGTTATATAGGATTAGTCCTAGGACAGACCCTTGGGGAACACCACTAGTTACCCCTCTCCATTCTGAGAATTTACCATTATTCCTACCCTTTGTTCCCTGTCTTTTAACCAGTTCTCAATATCATGAAAGGATTTTCCCTCTTATCCCAGGAAAACTTAATTTACATAAGAACCTTTGTTGAGGGACCTTGTCAAAGGCTTTCTGGAAATCTATGTACACTACGTCCACTGGATCCGCCTTGTCCACATGTTTGTTGACCTCTTCAAAGAACTGTAATAGATTAGTAAGACATGATTTCTCTTTACAGAAACCATGTTGACTTTTGCTCAACAATTTATGTTCTTCAATGTGTCTGATAATTTTATTCTTTATTATTGTTTCAACTAATTTGCCCGGTACCGACATTAGACTTACCGGTCTGTAATTGCCAGGATCTCCTCTAGAGCCCTTTTTAAATATTGGCGTTACATTAGCTATCTTCCAGTCATTGGGCACAGAAGCCAATTCAAAGGACAGGTTACAAACCATAGTTAATAGTTCTCCAATTTCATATTTGAGTTATTTCAGAGTGATCTATAAGAGTGGCTTGTATCTCCAATAGTGACAAGTCCAGCTGCAGCCTGAACATGTTTTCCCATCACTTCATCCTCTAGGATCTCATGACAGAGCAGGTGACAGAGAAGCAGGCCCTCTGGAGAATATTAAGAGCTGTCTTCCTCAGTTCAAAGGAGAGAGAGCAGGAGCAGTAGTGTGGTGGGGTGCGGTCTATGGTAGCTAAGAGAAGAGGCCTAGAGAAACTGGAAAGCCCATGACAAGAAGCAGCCCTGAAAAGGGGGTTATGGAGGCTGGAGTGGATATGAACTCCCCTGTCTCTCAACTGTGCCACCTGGAGGGGTTGGGTGGAAATGCCTAGAAACCCCAGTGTCTAAGGGGCAGCCTTAGATACATGGGGAGGAGAGCCTCTACCCATCAAGGGTAGAAGGACTATCTGATCCTGGAGAGAATAGAATGACTACTTATGATGTTCAGAATATTGGTTTGGGCTCTTTTTGCTCCCTGCAAGAGAAAGACTTTTGCTTTCGGTAATGGATCAAACCACTCCTATCACTCATGTATCCTCTCAGCCTGGCCCTGGGAAAGACTATTCCAGGAAGTATGGTGACAGGAAAATGGGCACTGCAGTTTGGGATGCTGGGAAGATAAGCCATAGCTGCATGCATGCATACCTTATTAGGCCCCTGTGTGGGCTCTCCAGACATTAGGACCAGGCGAGCAGGAGTAAGAGTTACGTGCTCACTTACTTCTCTGGCAGACCATTTTTAAATTGTCATCCTGAGCCTTCAGTTTGTCATCGGCTCTTCTCAAAGCACAATGTGAAGGGCTATGTGGTGTAATGAATTTTTTTACTAACAAGTTTTTCAGCTCAAAGGAGGCCAAAAATAATTGGCTTGTTCTTAAAAATATGTAGCATTTAAATGTAAATTTGTATACGGTTTACCTCTGTTTTGAGGTAGTTATTACCACTGTTTAATTCCTGATGCCATACATGTGAATTTCTTTCTACAGAACATCCTAGCCCTGGAACTGGCCTGTTCCTACAGGCCACTGACTTATTCCATGGATAGTTTCAGTGGGCCAGAGTTGGCCCATTGAGTGCCTCCATTGGCTTCAGTGGATCCCTAGAAAGCACAGAGTTGAAAGGAAAGTTGGCAGTACATCCTAGCAATGCCTCATCCATTCCATCTACTCCATGAGGTTGTAAAAAACAAAGTTGGAAAAGGTCCTTCAGAGTATGGTATCACCCTAGTTATAGTTCTTCTCAACTGGATGCTGTCTTTCCTGGCTGGCTTCTATAGGTAAGGTTATTTGTAGATAGCTGACTATTAAATACAGGCTGGCCAGGTTAAAGTGGGAGAAGAGAGAGAATGTGTGTTGCAAGGCCTCGTTCTTGGAGATCCTGAACAAAACATGCCCTCTTACTTCCTAGACCTATTCTTAGCTTTCCTACAATAAGCAATGAAGGGCAAATTGTAAGAAACAAGCTCTCTGAATAAAAGCTACACTAAACTTTAATTTCTTTAAAATGTCAGAATAAAGGGCAATACCTTAATTTTGCTTCCAAGGTTGCATGTCAAGCATAAGTTTTCCAAGTGCAGTGTACAAATTCTTTAGCTAATCCGCAGATTTCACTTCTCTATTAATGGGATAAGAAACTGGACCAATCCCTTTTTTCTGGTAAGAATAGCTTCTGAAGTATATTAAAGGTCCAGGGCAGATGCCATTTTCACTTTATTTATAATAATAGGAGATATACCTAGCTCCTAGAACTGCAATGGATTGAGTTTGAATGGCTGGATCTTGAAAGGTCATTGAGTCCAGCCCCTCGCCTTCACTAGCAGGACCAAGTACTGTTTTTTCCCCCAGAGCGCTAAGTGGCCCCCTTAAGGATTGAGCTCATAATCTTGGGTCTAGCAGGCTAATGCTCAAACCACTGAGCTATCCCTCCCCTTGCTCAAGGCAACATAGTGCTATGCTCCAGGGGACTTGAGAAAGTGAGGTAAAAGGTGTTGAAGAGGTTTCTTTGATATAAGCAGAACTATGAAATTAAGCTTCATGCCTCTGAACAGTTTGTCTGTTATTCCATATCTGTAAGCTCTATTTTCCTTTGACTCTTTCATAATTCGCATGTGTGTGAACATCTACAATCCAAAATCAAGGAAAAAAAGATTAGAAAAACATTTAATGAAAATCTAGAGGGCCTGGGCTAATCTTGATTCAGGCTGCATGAACATAATGCTTTGTACAGCATCTTTTACTTTTATCTCTGTACTGCACATCATGTTCCCGTCAGCAAAAGAAGAATATGGCCTTTGGTTTGCTTATGGCAAATACTGGCCTTATGACAGTGTATATTTGGTATTTGCCTTAATAGCAGATGGCAGACTGAAAACTCTTATACACACATTCCCACAATAAAAAGATAAGCATTGTTCAGTGGTTACAGATTAATATTTGTACTTTCTCTGAGTCAAATCATGTATTTTTGTCATGTTCACATTTTTTTTTACATTTAAGAAGCTGCAGGATGTGAAGCAGAGAGCAAGACATGGTCCAGTGGTGAGGCCACTATTGTGAGAGATAGGAGACCTGGATTCAGTTCCCTCCTCTGCTACAGACCTTGAACAAGTCATTTAGCTCCTCATCTGTAAAATGATGATAGTACTTTCCTACCTCACAGAAATGCGAGGATAAATATATTAGACTGGGAAGTGCTTTGAGATCTACTGATGAAAAGAACTAGATAATATTAAGTATCCATACAACAGTGCTATAAAAGGACCAACAGCAATTATTCCCCCAGGATTCTAATTTAAAATGACCAGAAAAGATTTTGTAAATGAAAACAAATCCTAAATCATATGCAGAAAGTAAAAGCCATCTGAAATAACAAATGGCTGTTTTATACCACAATCTAAAAGCTGCTGCTTTTACCCCCTTAAAGTGGTTGCCATTAAAAATAAAATATTAACTTTTGCTTGAAGCTGCCACAGAATGGTACTGAGTTATGGCAACTTTCTATCATTTAAGTAAAGCGACAAATTCCTTGAATGGTAAGGAGGGCATGACTGGAAAAGTTTGTACACCATTGTATGAGAGTAAACTAGTTTCCTTGCCATCTGTGGCAAAGTCCCATCTCAGTCTCCCCAGCCTCTGCTGTTTTTAGCTCTGGTGAGACTGGCTTGGGTAATGCAGTCCCCCTTAGGACTCAGGGGAAGTCTGTTCCCTGTCTTCCCACCAGTCTTAGTTAAAGTATTTTTACCCTGCCTTGCGGGAAAGCGTCCTGCCGCTCCTCCTGGGGAGGCTTGCTGCTTCAACACTCCTGGCAGCCAGGCTCCTTCTCTCTCTGCTCCCCTTCCTTCCTCCCTCCCAGGAAGGGGTTTAAAAAAGGTCTCAGGCAGCTCCAAGTTGGAATCAGCTGATCCTAATTACCCTCAGGTAGCTCCCCTCAGCTGATTCTAATTTGCTATCTTGGTAACCCTTTCTCAGCTGAACCTGATTGACCTGTAGTTGCCTCTCAGTTGATAAGGAGGAGGGCCTTTTAACCCTCTGGGACTGACTCCTCCCCCCCTCTTGCAACTGTCTGTCCTGAGTTTATCACACATCATTCTGAATCGGAGTTTTGCCCAAGGGCTCCATGATCAGGCCCTTATACTGACTGATATTCATGCCCCAGATACAAAAATATGGTTTGCAGACTGGACAACAGGGATGGAAAGAGAGTGTTGTATATTTGACTGGTTTGCTTTCATCTCTTGAAATGCAGGCAGAGTGGTTAGAGAAGAGAACTAACATAACCTAGGAATGGTCATACTGGGTCAGACCGATGGTCCATCTAGCCCAGTATCCTGTCTTCCAGCAGTGGCCAATACCAGATGTTTCAGAGGGAATGAACAGAATAGGGGAATTACTTAACGAGCCACCCCTGTCATCCAGTCCCAGCACCTGGCAACCAGACGCTTAGGGACACCCAGAGCCTGGGGTTGCATCTCTGACCATCTTGGCTTATAGCCATTGTGGGACATATCCTCCATGAATGTATCTAATTCTTTTTTTAACCCAACTATACCTTTCACCTTCACAACATCCTATGGCAGCAAGTTCCACAGGTTGACTATGTGTTGTGTGAAGAAGCATTTCCTTTTGTTTGTTGAAAACTGCTGCCTATTAATTTCATCAGATGTCCCATGGTTCTTGAGTTATAGGGTATATAACATTTTCTTATTCACTTTCTCCACACCATTCATGATTTTACAGATCTTTAGTATATCACCCCTTATTCGTCTCTTTTCCAAGCTGAACAGTCACAGTCTTTTTAATCTCTCCTCATATGGAAGCTGTTCTATACTCCTAATCATTTTTATTGCCCTTCTCTGTACCTTTTCCTATTCTATCTTTTTGAGATGGGGTGACCAGAACTGCATACAGTATTCAAGGTGTGGGCATACCATGGATTCATATAGTGGTATTATGATATTTTCTGTCTTATTATCTATCCCTTTCCTAATGGTTCCTAACACAGTTAGCTTTTTCGATTGGTACTGCAAATTGAGCTGATGTTGTCAGAGAACTATCCACAACAACGCCAAGATCTTTTTCTTCAGTGGTAACAGCTAATTTAGACGCCATCATTTTGTATGTAGAGTTGGGATTATGTTTTCCAATGTACATTACTTTACATTTATCAACACTGAATTTCATCTGCCATTTTGTTTCCCAGTCACCCAGTTGTATGAAATCCCTTTTAACGCTTCACAGTTGGCTTTGGACTTACCCATCTTGAGTAATTTTAGATAGTCTAGAAATTTGCCACCTCACTGTTTATCCCTTTTTCCAGATCATTTGTAAAAATGTTGAGCAGTACTGGTCCCAGCACAGGTTGTTGGGGTCCCTGCTGTTTATCTCTCTCCTTTCGACAATTTATTCTGACTCTTTGTTCCCTATCTTTTTACCAGTTATTGATTCGTGAGAGGACCTTCCCTCTTATCCCATGACTGTTTATTTTGCTTAAGATTGGGCAACTTGAGAGAAAAGATAGTCTTTCAGCCAAAGCATTGGGAGTTGGACGATTGGATTCTATTTCCTCCTCTACCACAGACTCCCTGTGTGACCCGGTGAAGTCACTGAAACTCTCCGTGCCTCAGTTTCTCCCATCTGTAAATTGGAGATGATGATGCTTACTTAAATCATACAGAACTCTATCAAAATACAAATTATCATTGAAACTTCATTTTTAATCAGTACACACAGCTTAGGTTGGCAAGAAATGTCTCTCTCATTCTCCACATCTATTTTGCAGGGTGTATGTAGAGTAAATGCATTCTCAGAACACCCGTGACCTTGCACAAGTTTCAACCTGATAAGTAATGTATTGAATCTGGTCCTAAAAAGATTATTTTAGAAATATTTGATATACAATAGACCCTCAGAGTTATGAACACTAGATGTACGAACTGACCAGTCAGCCACACACCTCATTTGGAACCATAAATACACAATCAGGCAGCAGCGGAGACAATAACAAAAAGAAATACAGTACAGCGCTGTGTTAAACACAAACTGCGAAAAAAATAAAGGAAAAGCAGCATTTTTCTTCTGCATAGTAAAGTTTCAAAGCTGTATGAAGTCAACATTCCATTGTAAACTTTTGAGAGAACAACTATAATATTTTGTTCAGTGTTATGAACGTTTCAGAGTTACAAACAACCTCCATTAACTGCAGTGTACATAACTCTGAGGTTCTACTGTATAGTAGAGAGTGATTGTTTTATACAACATGACTAATTCAAATTACATATTAATGGGAGTAGAAGAGAGATGCTATAAAAACATACTCTGTTCCATTCTTATTTTATGTATTTATTTACCATTTAGGATAATTTAGCATTGGCAAATGTCTTTCAGCTTCATTCATTCATTCATTGAGCAATGCAATTTAAATAGCATCTTTTTTGTTCTGTTTTCTGAATAATGTTGATGCAAAACATTTACAGATGAGGCAATAATTCTTTATCTCTTTTAACTTCCCCTAATGGGATTACATTGCTTGTAATTACCAGGTGATATCTTATTTCAAAACTGTTGTTGCTTGAGGCCAAAAAGGGGTCAGATTTGAGTCATACATTTTATAAGAAAAATGTTCCATAGTTCACTTAACCGCAATGAATTCTAGCCATTATTGTTCAGTCATTTCAGCAGTCGCCTCTCTCTAACTTGATACAAGGTCACTAAGTAATTAATTATCTGTAATCAAATAATATTAAAGTCCTGGCAGGTTCATTGCAGGAAAAAAAGAACGTTTTCAGTTTTAAAATAGGATGGATGAATAGGTGCCCTTTACTGTGGGATTTAAATAATACTGAAACCTTAATATATTTTATACACTGCAGGTTATATTTTGCTCCTTTGATAATAGATAATATCTATTTTGCACTTGGAGTGATATTTTGTTGGATCTCTGGAAACAAATGATACATATTACCTCCTTTGTCTCTCTTTACAGATCAGGCTGTGGGCAGAAATTGCTGGGGAGGCAGTATGGGATTAAAGCCCTGATGGAGTCAGAACACCTGAATCCTATTCCTGACACTGCCATGTGCCCATCACTTCATGCTATAGTTTCCCCATCTGTAAACTGGGGGTAGTGCTGGTTGCCTTCCTCTGTAAAGTGACTCGAGTGCTACATTGGAATGCTAGATTGGCCCAATCCAGAGTCCCCTGAACTAAACAGAAGGACTCCCATTGACTTCAGTGGACTTTCGATTGGGGCCAGTAAAATTGAAATATTTCTACATTAGTATCTGTGACAGACATATGGTCTTTTTTCTTCCACTTAATATTGCTGAGCCTTCTCTTGTGCATTCGAGCTGGAAACATTTGGATCCTATCTTAGTATGCAAGCCCTACTTCCCTCTATGGGATTCTGGGTCCCACTACAAATCAAGTCTATATGCTGAGGCACCCAGTAGGAAAGTCATTTTCTTCACTAGCCAAACTTCTGGGTAACTGGATATGCATTTTACAAGTTAAAATAATTTGGAACTATGTCACTGTAGAATAGTTTTGTTGTGTCCTATTTTGGTATAAGTAGATTTCATTGCATTATAATATTAGCTATAGCTGGGTCTGCCTGTCATATAATATCAGCACCTGCACTACTTGCAGGGAATTTAGAAATGTAATGCATTATTTCCTGAAATTGTGTTAATTGTGTTAATTAGCAGTATAGTTCATTGCAATATAGATGGCAAGACACTCTTTATATTAACTACCCTAAAAATATTTTAACAGAAGTTCCTTTCCACCCTACCCTTATTAAAGTGCCTGCATTAATAACGGAGCACATTTAAGCTCTGTGCATTTCTATGTTCTCTCCTTTCATACTGTTTTGTTCTTAAATCTGTACCCACTGCAGGGAAAACTTAACTCCTGCTGTTAAACTAGGCCAACAGATTTCTCAAAAATTGCTACCAAGGGAGGAGAAAGCAAAGCTAAAATGTACTGTGAGCAGATGTTGATCTTAAAAGTTCCTGGGCTTGATGCCTTGTGTTTGATTTTTCTCCATATTATTATGGCTGAAATGTGTGAGTGGCTTGTAGAGAGATGCTCTGGACTTTGGGGAAAGGGAAAAAAAGCCACAACTGGAGATGACCCAAGGTAAAAATAACCAAAGAGCTGCAGAACACTTGTGACCTCTTCTGGCTGGAGGCCTGAGAAGCAACACTAACACTGACAGCTAATGAACAAGCTGCTTTAACTCAAATGAACTTACATCTTTTAGATGTGAGCGACCCCCGTGTGACACATTCCTCTCGCACCAAAATCCATGCTTCATCAATCCTAGCAACCACCATATGGTTCAGACTTTTGGATGCATACTGCTTTTCCACTACCCTGAGCTATGATGGCTTTGCTTACAGTCTGCTGGAATAACTCCATTGTAAATTGAACAAAGTACATAACATCTAAAAAAAAATGGTCAGGATGTTTTGCATGGTGTAAGGTGATGGAGCTGGACGGGGGCGGCCACATACTGTGCAAGCTTTTGGTCAATAGAGCTAGCCCATGGCCTACGAGGAGAGTTTCCACTTGCATTAGGGTTGCTAGGATTGTAAAGACAAATCACGAGGCTCCACTTCTGCAACACCAGGTTGGTTCTCTTTCCCTGCCTACTATATACAAACCCCTTTCTGAAGTCAAATTACTCAGTTAAATTGTAGGAGGGCAGGGTATCCTTAATCTTGCTCAAACTCCCTTCAATCCTCAGGTCAGCCTTGGGAATAGCATTGTGATCACAATGGACAGGAAACTGTCATGTTCAGGGATGAAGGGTGGGAGTGGAGGGGGGAAGCAGGACTATTTTTTGGATCAGGGATTCACTGTGCTAGGTAGTGTATAAACATGCTCCAGAAAAGACCTCAGCATAAAGAATGGTACAAGCAAGTGGCTGGTTACTCGTTTTCCATTCTCCTGTATCATCTCCAGCTGTGGAGCGTTCCTGCAGTGAGGGTGGAATAGATGAGTAGTGCAACTACCTTTGCCCCCTTTGGAGCTTTTCTTCTTCCCAGAGCTCTTCCCCTGAAACAGAGAGAAGGGAGGGAGCAGGGCAGACCTCTGTTTTCAGGCAGACTTGTTGTTAGATTCTAAGGATACCAGTACTGCAGGCCACAGGCTGCCTGCAGCCTGAAAATCCTGGAAGTCTAGTAATGCACCTGGTATAAAAACTGTACTGGGCACACAGAATATTCAGGGGACATAAAACAGTAAGAGTAAAAATTAACTTTCTTTAAATCTGCAGCACTGGATAACTTGTACCTAGGAGATCTTTAAAATATTGGATGAGGAGCTCTCTTCACCATTACATTAAAAAAAACCAAAAAAACCCCCATATCTTGGAGCACTGGAAAAGTTCCAGAGGACAGGGAAAAAACCCAGTTAGCCTGACACTGCTCCTGGGAAAAAATCATGGAAAGGCTGATATTGGATGCAATCAGTAAAGAATAAAGAGATGGTTATTTAAAATCATAAAGACTCCACTCCAAAGCTCATTATAAATAATAATACTTAACTCTAACAGTGCATTTCAGCAGTAGATCTCTTAGCACTTTTCAAAGGAGGTCAAATGGAGTTTTAGGATGCATCAGGCGAGGTATTTCCAGCAAAGATAAGGAGGTGTTAGTACCGTTATACAAGGCACTGGTGAGACCTCATCTGGAATACTGTGTGCAGTTCTGGTCTCCCATGTTCAAGAAGGATGAATTCAAACTGGAACAGGTACAGAGAAGGGCTACTAGGATGATCTGAGGAATGGAAAACCTGTCTTATGAAAGGAGACTCAAAGAGCTTGGCTTGTTTAGCCTAACCAAAAGAAGGCTGAGGGGGGATATGATTGCTTTTTATAAATATATCAGAGGGATAAATATTAGGGAGGGAGAGGAATTATTTAAGCTTAGTACCAATGTGGACACAAGACCAAATGGATATAAACTGGACACTAGGAAGTTTAGACTTGAAATTAGACAAAGGTTTCTAACCATTAGAGGAGTGAAGTTCTGGAACAGCCTTCCAAGGGAGTAGTGGGGGCAAAAGACCTACCTGGCTTTAAGACTAAGCTTAATAAGTTTCTGGAGGGGATGGTATGATGGGATAGCCTAATTTTGGCAATTAATTTGGCAATTGATCTTTGAATATCAGCAGGTAAGTATGCCCAGTGGTCTGTGATGGGATGTTAGATGGGATGGGATCTTAGTTACTGCAGAGAATTCTTTCCTGGGTACTGGCTGGTGGGTCTTGCCCACATGCTCAGGGTTTAACTGATCGCCATATTTGGGGTCGGGAAGGAATTTTCCTCCGGGGCAGATTGGCAGAGGCCCTGGAGGTTTTTCGCCTTCCTCTGCGGCATGGAGCACGGGTCACTTCTTGGAAGATTCTCTGCAGCTTGAGGTCTTCAATTTGCGGACTTCAATAACTCAGATATAGGTTAGGGGTTTGTTAGAGAAGTGGATGGGTGAGATTCTGTGGCCTGCTTTGTGCAGGAGGTCGGACTAGATGATCATAATGGTCCCTTCTGACCTTAAAGTCTGAGTCTATAATGTCATTATTCTCATTTGACAGATGGTAAAAACTTCAGTACAGAGATGGGAGAGGACATACCCCATGTGATCCACAGGCTAGTGGAAGCAGTGGAATTAGAACCCATGTCTCCCGAGTCCCAGTCCAGGTCTCCATCCACTAGGGGCATTGACACAGTTAATTATACACTAAATACAATTAAATAAAACGTTGGTAGCATTGAGGTAAGTTTCACAGAAACTTGGCTGCCCAGTTAGCACTCTTCATCTGCGACCATCTCAAACAGATGTATTTTGCAGCGTGCACTGAAAGTCATCAAATTTGGGCTATTTTGGACCAAAAGATAGAGCACGTCCCAGAGCCTTGGACCCCTACAGAGAATGCCTGGCCAGTTGCCCCCTCCCTCACCGGGATAATGAAGGGGACCTAGCTATAACACCCTTGCTAACTGCAGTTGTGGTTGGATGGCCCACAGAGAGAGGAAAGCCTAAGCAGGCAGGCTGGTCTCAGGCCAGCTGGGGATCTGTAGATCACAACCGACAGCTTAAACTCCACTTGGAGACCAACGTGCAGTCAGTGCAGATCGTGGAGCACTGGGGTCATGTGCTCCCAGCCAGATTCCCCACTCAGTAAATGATCTACTTTGTTCTGCTCCAGCTTCAGTCTGAATGGTTTTAAAGAGTGGCCCCACCCTACAGTAGTCTAATCTCAAGGTGACAACAGCATGGATCATAGTGGCATGGTTGGCATCCGAAAGGAAAAGTCACATCCTCCTAGCCAAATGCAGATTGTAAAAAGCCATGCCAATCATCATGTGTTTTTGAAAAATAGGTCTTGCCAGACAAACTTGATACTGTCTTTTGATGAGATCACAGAAGATTAATATAGACTTCTGTGTGATGTCAGTTACCTTTTAAGGTACTTGACTTAATCCCACAAGGAATTCTGATTTAAACAAATAGATTGCACTATAAAAAGATCAGTGTAGCCTGTATTAAATGGATTAAAAATTGGATAACTGCTAGATTACAAAAAGTAATTGTAAACAGGGGATTGTCACCCAGAATTTTCCTCCAGGGCAGATTGGCAGAGGCCCTGGAGGTTTTTCGCCTTCCTCTGCAGCATGGGGCACGGGTCACTTGCTGGAGGATTCTCTGCAGCTTGAGGTCTTCAGACCACAATTTGAGGACTTCAATAACTCAGACATAGATTAGGGGTTTGTTACAGGAGTGAGTGGGTGAGATTCTGTGGCCTGCATTGTGCAGGAGGTCAGACTAGATGACCATAATGGTCCCTTCTGACCTTAAAGTCTATGAGTCTATGATCCCAGATATATCTGTTTTTGGCCCACTGTTATTCAATATTTGTAACAGTGACCTGGAAGAAAAGATTGAATTACTGGTAAAACTTGCAAATTATACAGATTGATGGAATGGTAATTAATGATGGGGCAGGTCAGCTATACAGACCAAACTGAATCACTAGGTGAAATGGGCTCATCGAAACAGCATGCATTTTAATATAGCCAAGTTCAAGGTTGAAAGGCTAGGAATAAAGAATGTAGATCACACTTCCAGGATGGGAGAGTGTGTTCTGGAATGCACTGATATTGAAAAGTAGTTGGGGGGGAGGTAGATAATCAATGGAACATGAGCTCCCAATGTGATGCTGTATCTAAGAGGGTGAATGTGATCCTCAGATATATAAGCAGGGAAATATCAAGTAGGAGTTGGTATTACCTCTGCATATGGCATTAGTAAGACTGTCACTGGAATATTGTGTCCAGTTCTGACGTCAACGCTTTAAAAAAGATGTTGAAAAATTGGAAAGGGATCAGAAAAGATCTACAAGAACAATCTGAGGCCAGGAAAGCATGACTTATAGTGAGAGACTTTGGAAATTCAAGTTGTTCAGATTATCCAAGAGAAGGTTAAGAGATAATCTGCTAACTGTTTAGATGTATATACATGAGGGAAGAGAGTTGTGATCATGGATGGCTCTTTCATGTATCAGAAAAAGGCATAATGAGCTCCAAGGATTGGAAATTGAAACTAGACAAACTAAGATTGGAAATAAAGATGCAAAATGTTAATAGTTAGAGAAATTAACCATTGGAACAACTTACTCTTTAAATTGAGACTGGATATGTTTCTAAAAAGATACAATATAGCTCAAATAGAAGTTATGGGCTTGATAAAGAGATTACTGGCTGAGGTTCTTTGCCCTCAGGAGGTCAGACTAGATGGTCATAATGGTCCCTTCTGTCCTTAAGATCTATGAGCTCTCCCGCATAGCCAGAATAGAGCATAACGTTCTAATCAACTGCACACCTAGCCTTAAAGATTTGGAAGAGCTGGTTGACATTTTTCAAACATTTTTTGACCACAATGGATATTTGCATAGAATTTTCATTCTGGGGAATTTCCAACATTTTCTTTTTTTATTGTTTTGACCAAAATGATTTTTTTTATAAAAAATCATTTTGGGCAAGCTACGACTGTCTTGTTTCCTACAAAACACTTTCAATCAGCTCTGCTTCTCAGTTTGATGCGGTGATAAATGGCACTTTTTATGACAGGCTGTTCTCTGGTCTGCTTTATGTAATAAGACCATTAAAAAAAAATCCACCCACTCTAACATCGAAGCCTGACTCTACATACCAGAAGTCTATGGAAACTGCAATCTCTACATAAATTTCTGCATTATAATAAGACTGAAAGTACATACAAAATATAGCAGCAGAGAAATTGATTTTCTCTTGCTTACACTTGTTTTAAACAGGTGTAGATACTGACTTCAATTGAGAGAACAGGCGTACTTGTGGCATCTTAGAGATTAACAAATTTATTTGAGCATAAGCTTTCGTGGGCTAAAACCCACTTCATTGGATGCATGTAGTGGAAAATACAGTAGGAAGATGTATATACACACAGAGAACATGAAACAATGGGTGTTACCATGCACGCTATATGGAGAGTGATCAGTTAAGGTGAGCTATTATCAGCAGGAGAGAAAAAGAATTGTTTGTATTTCCTCATGCTTATTCTCCCCTCCCCACCCCCAGTTCCTCACATCTCCTTGTCAATTGCTGGAAATGGGCCATTTTCATTACCACTTCAAACAGTTCTTTTTCTCTCCTGCTGATAATAGCTCATCTTAACTGATCACTCTCCTTATAGCGTGTATGGTAACACCCATTATTTCATGTTCTCTGTGTGTATATACATCTTCCTACTGTATTTTCCACTACACGCATCCAATGAAGTGGGCTGTAGCCCACGAAAGCTTATGTTCAAATAAATTTGTTAATCTCTAAGGTGTCACAAGTTCTCCTGTTCTTTTTGCGGATACAGACTAACACGGCTGCTACTCTGAATCCTGACTTCAATTGAGTTATTCCTGTTTTATACACATGTGCAGAAAGTGCACTTAAATGTTTATTCCATTCTAAAATAGTATACCAATTTGACAGCCATTCTCTATACATAAAATAAGAAATATTGGTAGAACTAAATCTCTCCAATTGGTGGAGATTATTAAAGTACTTCCATTGTAAGTGAGAGGATCTGTCACAGAATTTCTAAGCAAAATGTCATATGCTGGGGATGTTACAGTGAAGCGAGCTGGGGCATTCAGGAACAATATGTTTCTGTAAACACCTGTAGCAGTTAGCCTCCATATGTTTTTAGTTTATGCTGTAGGGTGGTAGAACTCCAAGCATTTTGATGAGTCAGGACTTTGGGACCTGTGCCCATATTTATTTTATTTTATTTTATTTTATTTTATTCACCTACAGTCAGCTTGTCATTTCTTCAGTCACTTGACCAGTGGCAATCAATGAGTTGAACATGACTGTATGCATTAATGTCCATAAAGCTAATATTTGTCTGACACTTGGATCTCACACTTACATCTAACCCTAGAGTCCTGCCCCTGGTATCTTGATGCTTAAATAACATTTCTGGCCTTACTTTCCTGATGCTTAGATGATATATTTATTGCAACTACCATGCCTGGTGAGATGAGGAACAGTAAATTGATACTTGATTCTTTGGAAGCTTCCGCCACAGTATTATTTTTCACTTCATCTCTACACCGAGTCTCCACTCTGCTGATCAGTATTCTATTCCAAACTAAACAGCAAATGATGTCTCATTAATCCTTTCTGGTCTCAGTTATTGGTACAAACCAGTCATACTTCCACTGAAGATAATCCAAATTTATCACTGTAAGTGAGATTGGAATATATCCTCTTTAATATCTTAATACTCATTTTTGAAAATAGCAGTAGATATTGCTTGGGCAGAGATGAGGGTTGATTTTCAAGGGTTGCTACTAGAATGAGGGACAAGAAATTCAAACTTCCTCCTCCAGTCTGGTTTAATCAGAGCATATTCAGGTTCAATTGAAATCTGATTCTTAGCATCGATTCTTCAGAGTCTAACACATATCATTTAATCTCATCAGTGATGGACTAAAATCCCCAATCTCAGTCTCTTACTTTTAGAATGAACCCTGTTCACAAAGTTGCATGTGAGAAAACAGCCAAGTCTGGCGCTATTGGCAGAGCATAGAAGCTGAGGTGACTGGTTCAATAAGATACCAGAGAACCTAAGTACGTAGGGGATGCTGTGAGGGCACAAAGCTTGAACTTGATGCCAGGCAAAAGGGGAATCAGCTGACGGATTCTGCAGAGTAGTGGGAGGGATAATATAATTGTCATATTCAGGAAACAACACAGAGGGGAAAGGATGGATCATCTGCATAACAAATGCCACAATAACTGATCATTCAGAACTTCTGAGGTGCACTGTGGGGCAGGAAAACTGGGTTGTCTATCTTATTTGCCTTCTCCTAAGATCAAGATTCAACTCTACTTAATATTGCAGATCTTAATGTTGTATATGGGAGTGTATACATGGCCACACATTTTAAGTGTAAGAAAAAGATTTTCTAGTGTCACCAGAAATGAGACATGCTGGTGGTTGGTGTGTCCGTTGGTGGCTGAGTGCCATGGAAGCAGCGGAAATGATAAAAGCTTGAGCCAGACAGGCTGCAGCATGCAGACCTGTATGCATAAATTATATTCAGCTTCCTAATGTTGCCAGAGGACAGGGAAGAACTCTGACTGCTTCACTCTCACCTGTGTGACCACACCTGGCTGCAAGGTGGTGAGGAAGATCTAGGACCATGAAGATCTTTCCGCTCATACTGTTCCCATCCTCTGCCCTTGGCAAGTTCAGTGCTCCCCATTTGGGGAACACTGGTCTAAGGCTTCAATAGCTTCTTTTAGAAGCAAAAGATGGATTTAATGAAACTACTGAAATTATTGCAGGCTGAATCTGTATATTTCTGCTTATCTTTAATGATCTTCCAAACTATGTGCTCAGATACTACAGTGATGGTAGGACCTTACAAGAGACTAGATATACTGTATTTAGTGTTTGCAGTAATTTTCTTCTTCCCCAATCCATGAATCCTTTACCTCTTGACAAAGAAATCATTGAAACTACTCAGCTCACTGAACTGGTACCTAGGAGTCTGGAAGCAAAAATAAGTATTAGACTGCTGCTAGGAAGAGGAGTGTCCCATAACCTAGCTAATACAGTTACTTCTGCCAGAATCATATGAATGATACATTTGCTAATTAAATGAACTCAAGCAAGTCCCTCCTTGCTGTGTTCACTTTACATCTGCCTTTACTGCAGATAAATGCGGTAGGGGTAGCCTCTACAATACAGAATGTCATAAAAGAAGAACAAAAGGAACATGTTCAAGTATCACAGGGTTGTACTTGACAAATAATTCTGAAACTGCAGAAAGCTAGGTTCTCAGGATGAGGATAACAGCCTTTCACAAATCTTCGGGGAGCAATGTTCATGACTCTGGGCGACCTGAAGCCTCTGACTGCCAGATGCTGCATCTGGATGACAGGGGATGGATCACTGAATAATTACTCCACTCTGTTCATTCCCTCTGAAGCCAGAGTCAGAAGACAGGATACTGGGCTAAATGGACCATTGGTCTGACTCCATATGCCGATTCTTATGTTCTTATGTAAGAATAAATTCAAGCCAAGAATAGCTTCTTTTTTTCTTGGTTGTGAGAGTGGGAAGAGTGTAACTTATGGAACAGGTAAACCAAAAGACATTTAATACTCCTCGGGGAATTCTGCACCACTGCATGTGTGCAGAATTTATATCCCCCAAAGATTAGTTTGCTTTCCTGCAGAAAAATGACTTTCTGACAGGGAAGCAAAGGGAAGCTTCAAGAGCAGTCACACACCACTCCCTAGCAGCACAGGTACATCATTTCAGGCACCTGGAGGAGCCGGCAGAGAGGTAAATTACTGCAGGGCTGGGGACACCCCAGCCAGTGGCTCCTACCCTGAGCCAGGATCTGAGCTAGTCCTGACTGTGCTGGAGGCAAGAGAGGATGGGACTTCCTCTTCCCCTGCAAGCAGTGTCTGGGGCTGTGTCAGACCCACCCCCATGAACCTCCCCAGTTGGAGGAAGCTCATCATCCTCCCTTGCTTCCTCCCCACATCGCTCCTCGGCCGTGGGGGGACGGGTCACTGTACAGGGAGCTGCTCCCCCACTCCATCCAACCTCCATGCATACAGACTTCCCAGAGCCATATACCCCTGCCAAGCCTCACTCAGTACATCTGGAACCTTCCTAGCCCTCTGTCTCCGAACCCCACCCCACTTAACTTCAATCCCTGCCTCTGGATCCCCACCCTGGAAGCCAGACCATCCTTATGAGCTCCCTGCACTCAAACCCCCACCCTGATGAGCCCCAAACCCCCACCCTGATGAGCCCACACTTGGATCCTCTCTGATTGAGCATGCCTGCCCCACACCTGGTGTGCCTGGTGCACAGGTGCAGGTCCCCAGGGTATTTCTGGGGCAGGCCCAGGCCTTGTGCTGTGTCAGGGTCAGGTGCAGCCTCACTGCTGTGTCTATGTCCTGGGGGGTGGGGGAGCAGCAGGGTGATCTCCCACCTTCATGCACCCAGTGGCCTGTGCTCCTCACTGCCATTCTGGAGCCTCTGCCTTTCTTTATTGACAAATAAAACTTGCAGAATTTTTAATATTTGGGGGCAGAATTTTTAATATTTTGGTACAGAATGCCCTCAGGAGTAATTTAAGGTGAGTTTTTTAGTATTTTAAAGTACATCCAAAAGAACCCATTTGAATGCATTAACAAAGCAGAACAACTTGTTGCGATAGTGTATAAAGAAAAAACAAGTGACCAGCATTTAGACTGGACTGAGGGAGCATATATCTAAAGAAATATATTTAGAGAGAATAGTTGGAAGCAGTGGATGGGGTTAAAGGTACTGGTTTCTGCCTTGGCTCCTGCATCTGCATTGTAGAAAGGGAGTTTTAGCTGAAATTTATTAGGGGGAAGCCAGTCATTAAATTGGACATATTCCCCAGCCATTTATCCTCAAACTTCAGACCTCCTGGTTGTTGCTGAGGCTGCTCTTTGTTCAAACTCCTATTCATCAGTGTTATGGCTAGGGGTCGTTTTGCCAATGTGCAAAGGGAGGGAGAGGTCAATGGATTCAATCACTGCCAGAGTCCTCAAATGACTTTGAATCTCACTCAATGCTGGGGTGGGGATGGGGGAGGAGGAATAGTTCTTTAGTTCTCTTTTACTTTGTACTTCTACAGTTCTTTCCAATAAATGATTATTAAGTTCTGGGGAACATCCCTCTGAAGTAGGTGTATTATACCCATTTTACAGATGAGTTAAGTGACTGGGTCACAGTCATAAAGTATGTCAGTGACAGACCTGGTGATACAACCCGGGAGGCCTAACTCCGTAGTAGTCTTGCATATCAGGTACTAGGAATCATACCCCTTGGTCATAGTGTAGACATAGCCTTTGGTTCATGCTTCCAGTGCAGACACTTATGTTTACAAGTTCATGATTTACTTTCCACAAATATTCTCTAATATGCACTTACACTTTGCTGTTTTCCCAGTAAATTCGCCTGCTGGCATATTCAACAGAGTTGTGAACACAGCTGCAGTAAATTTGATATTTTGTTTGAGTGACTATTTGTGGACATCTTATGAGGTATTTGCCCAGTTCTGTTTACCTATGCTGTACAATAGTTCTTATACCACACCCATCACTACAGTATCTGAGTGTCTTCCAGTAGTGCATTAAGCAATGTGACTAACATCTGTCACGTGTTTGTTTGTTCTCTCCCCAGAAAGAGAAGCGTGTGCAGTGGAGTGTGTTGTTTTGGTAGTCTCTGAGTGTGTTGGGTTTTATATATAAATATACCTCTTGCTGTGTGTTCATGCTAGACAAGCCAAGACCAAAGAAATGGGCCTTGCACTTGGAGTGGAAACTGGTGAGGTTTGTGATGGTCCTTAATTCATACCACAATCTCAGAGTGCCACGCAGAAAGTTCTGTCTCCCATACAGACGAACTTTATTCTTATTGTGGAATTCCATTGGGCCAGAGGAACTTGGTTGTCAACAACAGTCTTCACCCAGAAGCCTTAGATGATCTTTAAGCTATCTTGGGCCCAGACCATGTAGCACTTTGAAGATACCTATCCCAGTGTGGTGATGTTTAATACTTTGTACTTCAACATTGAGTTTCAGATACTGCTACTTATTCCTAGTCTACTAAGACAATGGTAATTAAAGTCTGAAAAGTGACTCAAAATTAAGAGATTATAAAGCCAAAAGGACCATTGTGTTCATCTAGTTTGATCTCCTGCATAACACAGTCTAAGGGACTTCCCTGAATTAATTCCTGTTTGAACTAGAGCATGAAGCACAGATTCACATTTTCTGTTTCCAGCAACCACACGTTACGCATCTTAGTTCTGAAGGTATACTGTTCATGTTTCGCTATCCAGTTGTATTTTTTCTTGTTGTTCAGATGTGATGCTGAAAGGTGATGGACAACTAAAGTGCATTTAAAAACAGCAGAGTTCACTATTTCCAGGTCAAAAAGGCTTTTCTCCTGATACTGTATATCAAACTTTGTTAAGATGACATCAAAAAGATTTACAACAATCTCCCACTTTATTTTTCCGAGCATGAGTGATTTCTCTTTTTATGCTCTATGGCCGTGTCTATACAGGGAAGTTAACCATCATAGCTATACTGGAATAGCTTCTCATGTGGACAATCTATCTCCTGCAGGAGCAGCCCTAGCCCTTTTGCCAGGCAGGGTGGAAAATGTTTTTGGCATCCCCACTCCCCATGAGCAGCTGAGCCAAAGATGGATCAACAGAGCAAATAAAGCTGAGTGGCATGGCTGTACGTCACCCACTATTAGTGCTTGTGATTACCACCCTGATTGCTCACCCTGCAACTAACCCAGGTTTCTAATCTTATAAGCTGTTTGGGGCAGGGAAAATATTTTTGTTCTGTGGTTGTACAGCGCCTAGCACAATAGAGTCCTGGTCCATGACTAGGATTCCTCAGAGCTATGGTAATGCAAATAATAATAATCTTCTCCAGAGTTATATTGAATTATGCAAGCTAATCTAAGTGTGAAAGGGGGCTCAATTTATGAATTTTCTAGAGTGCCAATTAGATTTTACAGCTGAAATCTAGCCAACTAGGTTGCTAATATTTAAGAGAATTCAGTTGGATAACCTCCTTTATTGAATCCAGGGAAGATTAGTTTTAATGTTGGGTTCTTTTCAGGTCAACTTTTAGCTTGAATGGTATTTCTCAATTCAGGACACTTATTTTTTCTTAACCAACCAACAATTTATTAATTCACCCAGAACCACATTAGTGGATAATCAACAGTTCACACTCAAATGTAGACACAACCAATTGTATGCCCTACATACATATACTATAGTTTTGCAAGGAATTATCACAGACTAAAGTTGAGGTTCAGCAGGTATATCAAGGAACAAAGCAAACTACCAAGATTTCTTATTATGTATACTTATAAGTATGGTTACTACTCTTAGACTGGATTGTCCAAAAGGACCAAGCTTAGAATATTACAAGCAATTGCTTAAAATAATTATTTTCAATCTTTCAGACCAGTTTGCTTGCATTTATAAAGGAGTTAAAATCTAAAGTGTGGTTACCTGAGGTCTCACAAGAGAGTGTAGACTCAGCAAGATAACCTATAGTTATTTAGCTAAAGAATAGAAGGGGAAATAAAATCTTTGAAATGAAATTTCACCACTTCTTATCCTCCTAACCCTGGGGACTGGTGAGATCCTTTCCACCCACGCTCCCACACTAGCACCGACTTCCTGGACACAGTCAGCTTAAAAAAAAAATCCTATAGAACCCTACAGACAACTATACACAAGAAACCCACAGATCACCACACTTATCTTCACTGATCAAGTAATCACCCCAAACACAAGAAGAAATCTGTTACATGTACAGCCATGCACTCAGATACCACAGAATATGCTCCGAGGAGAAAGTCTGATACATCTTAACACACTCAAAATCACCTTCACCAAACAAGGACACTCCACCAAAGAAGTAGATCCCATCATGGAGCGAGTCACCCAAATACCCTGAGAGAACCTGCTATAATACAGAAATGAATCCCCCTCTCACTGAAAAAGTACTCTTAATTGTCACTTAGCACGCCACATTGGAACCTATGCAGGGTATCAAACAACTACAATGATGGGGCCCTCATCCTGAAAGAAATCTTTCCTGATCTCCTTCTTCTATCCTTCAAACAATCCCCAAACTCTCCAGGCTCATCATCAGAAGCAAACTCTCCATAGAGCAGGACACACCAAATCAGAGCAGCACCAGATCCTGCCAGAACAACAGACACAAAACCTGCAAACATATCTCCACTGCTACAATGATCAACACCCCCACCGCAACAAACACACCTTTCAAGATCCATGGGTCCTACACAAGTCTATCACAACATGTGGTGTACCTCATCCAGTGTTCTAAATACCCCAACAACAACTATGTGGGCGAAATCAGACAATCACTATGCTCTCGAATGATCTTGCACAGGAAAAAGATAAAAAGAGAAAGATACCCAGCACCATTGGGTGAACACTTTTCACAAAGTGATCACTCTACATCTGACCTATCATTCCTCATTCTCAAAGCAAACCCGCACAACACTTTCAAATGATAAGCCTGAGAGCTTAAATTAATAACTTTGCTAGACACTAAAAAACCTGGTCTTAATAAATTATGGATTTATGGCTTATTACAACAATCTGTAACCCACTAACCCTCCCCCCGCCTTTTTGTCCTATGACTACAGGGGTGTTAACAGGGTGCTTCATCTTGAATGATTCCTTAGAATATGTGCCAACTACTTATAGCAAACTATCTGTTCTAACTTGTAATTAGCTGTGACACACTCAATACCTTTCCCAGACATGAGGAAGAGGTCTGTGTAGCATGAAAGCTTGTCTCTCTCACCAGCAGAACTTGGTCCAATAAAAAAAATATGCCCTCATACACTTTGTCTTTCTATTATTAACAATGGAAGGATGTAGATCTGACTCACAAGGCAAACAAATGTGCTGCTTCTAATTTGGGGTGAAAGATAGATGATCCATGGTATACTTGATTTACAAAAACAACTAGGAGTTCGGTGGCACCCTAAAGACTAACAGATTTATTTGGGCATAAGCTTTCATGGGTAACGAACCCACTTCTTCAGATGCATGGAGTGCCCAAATAAATATGTTAGTCTTTAAGGTGCCACTGGATTCCTCGTTGTTTTTGCAGCAAAGAGTTTTGTGGCACCTTATAGACTAACACGTTTTGGAGCATGAGCTTTCGTGGGTGAATACCCACTTCGTTGGATGCATGTTTTTGTGGATACAGACTAACACGGCTACCCCTCTGATACTTGATTTACAAAGAAAACAATGTATAGTTTATAATTTGAGATGAAAACATTTGGCTTGGAATTCTTGGGTTAACAGGCAATTCATCCAATTTGACCATCATTCATATAGCCACATTTCTAGTTTGCTTAACTTGCCACTTCAACACCCACCTCTTGATCCACTCAATGTACAGTGGGCCACTTTGCATATGAAAGCAGGGTGTGACTGTGGCTTGGTAAACTGCAGTTCTTTTTAAATAGGTTGGGAGGGAGAAACGTTTTTTTTTCCATATGCAAATTACAAGAGATTCTTTCCTAGGTGATTAACAATACTCTCATTTAGCCATTTTGGTGTCTGTTCTTGGGAAGGGGAATGCCCAGCCTGTGGTCCTCAGGCAAAGAGTCTCACATGATGTGAACCATTCTCTTATTGACTTCATAGGTGGATCCCATTTGGGGATAAACGGAGATGGAGAGCTTTTCTAATTTTTGAGGGCTGGAAAGAATCGTTCATTGTTTATCATTCAAGGCAAATCTGTTCCATATATTCTTTACATTAAGGTTCTCGCCCTTAATGCCTTGCAATTCTTTTTTATAGGGTCAACCTGTGGTTGTTTTTTAAAATTATGCTTTCATAGTTCCTAATGTAACCCACACATCTCCTGGGTGTGGTGCTCTGTCCCATCTAGTGGTGGAGAGATAGAAAGATTTATATATATTAATGAGTACACTCTCTAGCCTCAGTTAACAGGCAGTTGGCTTTTAACTTATGCTGTAGAGGCTCATGCACTAAGCTCTAGTGGTCCCATTTTCAATCCCGACGACTGGGGTCTGTCGGCATTATACTAACATGACTCATGCTTTTAATTATGAAAAATTGTGTTCAGAAACAACAACACCCACTCTTTTCTGTGGGGGAGATACATGGGAGATTATGTTATATACTTTTCTTGCCAGATGAGTGTGGGTGTATCACACAACCCAACCATAATGTCCTTTTTATTTTTTTAAACTGTCACAAACCCTCAGCCACTGAATCACGAATTACATTATCTATCTTTTTAGATATGCAATTTGTGGTCCCAGAATAGCTGCAGCACATCTTGTTCCACATGGCAGCTGGGCAAACAACAACATGAACAGACAGCATACTCTAAAGGGGCACTTGGTATAGAAAATAAGCGCTTTAATTTTTCCCACTTATTTGCTGCCAGATGGTTTCCAATAGAAGTCCTCAAGTGTTTCCTACTGTATTGCAGCAGAGTTGAGCATGTGTAAGGTCTTTAGACCATTCTTGGCAATGTATAAAGCTAAGCGCAAGAGTGAGCTTTTCAAATGACACCCAAAATATGCTGGGGGAAGCAAACAATATTTTTTGGTTACTCGCCATAATTATGAGGCTAATTCAGCCATGTTGTTCATTACTCAAATATGCTATAAACATTTAAAAGCATCTCCTATTTTCAGAATGAAGCTTCAAGCTGGTATTTTGGAAAACACATGAAAGCCACTATTAAGTATTTTTTGTTTCTGTTGATGTGTGGATAGTGTACAAATGAATCTTCACAAAAGAAAATAGTGCAGAAAGTGTTATGTTTGTTTCTTTACATTTTCATTTGATTGGACATGGTGAGCCACCCATAACAACACCACCACGCGACAGCAAATGTTGATTGCAGATGAGTTCAGATCTGTATTATTTATGGGTATCCAAACTTCAACTCCGCCAATTAAGATCTAAACTTCAGCTTGGTTCCCTGCCAAATACACTTTAGAAATAGATCTCTTTAAGCTAATGGTGTTGTTAAGGGTGTGTTAGAGTGTCTCGAGCCTTGGATAGGCATAGTTATAGTTATTTTGATTTAAATAAATAAAATAAAAGAATCTGATTTTTTTCAGGATAGTGCTGAGCACCATGCTCTCCAAACACCAGACCACTTGTAAGGTGTCTTAAGCCAGGTATCTGAAAATGGAGAATCTCCTGTTAATCATGTTTGAAAATGTTGGCCTTTGCTTCTACAGTTCTAGGGTTGTGCATTGACTACAAGTAAAGAATGATGCTGGAGATATACTCCTTTCTGGAACACTGAACCACAGACTAGTTGGCAGCACTGACCAAAGCACAGGATTTTCTACAAAATAACATTTTCCTCTGCTAAAGCAATGTTCACTGTAATTAAGATGAGAGCCCATGCTAGCTCACTCTTTAGTGTGAGTGTGTTTAATATTTAACACATAGTGTGTTTGTGATTTTTTCCTCTCTACTTTCTAAAATCTTTCCTTTTAGTTAAAACCACTGGAAAACAGACTGCTTGCTTGTGAATACCTACAGTTCAACATTTTGGGCAAAAGTGAACAGTCTTCTGACCATAACAGAGGATTTCTGACCTAAGGTCTTGTTTACACACACAGTTGCACTAGTTCAACTAAAAGTGGACTTTTAAAACTGATTTAGATTACAGTGCAAAAGGCAATGTGGATAGGTTTAGCTGAAGTTAGGAACGGGTTTAAATTAGGAATTAAAATAAATATAAATAAGGAACAGGTTTAAGATCAATCAAAATAAAACTTTTTAAATCCAGAATAAATGTCCACACAAGGGTTGGCTTCTGTTTAAATAAACAAGTACACACTTGTGTGGAGACAACCCTTAAGATTCATAGTATTGTTTCTCTTCCCAGACTGAACTATTGAGCACTAGAATAGGAAATATTGGATGTTCATAGTCTTATAAAATATTCTTGTTTTTAAGGAATAAAAGTATTCCTGTGGGGTCTAACCTTGCTCTATTGAAATCAGTGGAAGTTTCACCATTGACTTTAGTATGAACAAGCCCATAAACAAAAGCTTAAACGTTAGTGGGGAAAAAACCCACATTCATGTGAATGTCTGAAAAGTGACTACCAAAGAGGAAGGCACATAGCAGAATCAAACAGCTGTTTAGAACTTGAGCAGTCAGCTCACACATATTGCATTGCAACATTCAACCACTCTAGTCTTAATGTGCAGGAACAAAGTAGACTTAATGGGTAAAAAACATAACTTGATTTTGAAATGGTGATCTCAGAAACTACCACTAAAACAGCTTTGCTGATACAACACTTTAGTTCCTTATTTCACTGGTCAATTAACAATAACTGACTCGTATGGTGAAAACATCACTGAATATAATTCTCATTATATTTCCAGTAAGACAAAAGGGATAAATGATCTTTACAGATGCAGGTACTTCCTTAAGTTGGCCTTATGTAGTCAGTTCTCTGAGTTCTACATGAAATTAGTCCAGGCTCATCATTCAATATGCAGCTGATATTACTGCAGATTGTGAATCAGTCAGATGGATAATGTAAGCAGACATAATTTTATACAATTGAACTACTGTTAGACTCATAACACTCTTAGAATACCTGGCTTTAAAAATTCACTCAAGCATAGGGTAATGTACATTTAGAAGGATGTTAACCTTTCATCCCCTCGCTCCTTGGAGTGGCTATGTCTTGTTTTGTTAAAATCTCCTTACTCATTGTAAACAGCTCCCCAAGTACTGTGACTCTAACAAATCTCAACAAGCCTTGAAAATCACTTCTTTCTTGCTTCGCATGTATGTGCTGCCAGATCAGGACCAAGCTAAAGCACTTTCTGCCCCATATCATAGAACCATAGGGTTAGAAGGGACCGCAAGGGTCATCTTGTTTAACCCTCTGCCAAGATGCAGGATTTGTTAGGTCTAAACCATCGAAGACAGATGGCTCTCCAGCCTCCTTTTGAAAACCTCCAGTCAAGGACCTTCCTCAACCTCCCTATGCAGTCTGTTCCATTGTCCTACTGTTCTTACAGCTAGGAAGTTTGTCCTGAGATTTAATCTAAATTTACTATGCTGTAGTTTGAACCAGCTGCATCTTGTCCTGCCCTCTGTGGCAAGAGAGAACAACTTTTCCCCATCTTTTTTTATGCCAGCCTTTCAAGTTGCAAACCGCTATCATGTCCCCCCTTAATTTCCTCTTTCCCAAATTAAACATACCCACATCCTTCAGCCTTTGCTCATATGGCTTTGTCGAAGAAAAACTTAGTTCTCGCTTTTTGTTTGGGTGCAGCAAAATCAAATACTTTATTATTTCTCCAGTAATTACAATGGAGGGAGAGAGTGCCATAGGACACAGGGTCACCCCAGTCCCGGACAGGTCTCTCAACTGGTAAACAATTACATCAAGCCTTTATACCTTTGTTACAGACAATTTCTAGCAATCATGGAGACAGTAAAAAGAAAACAATTGCATTTGTTTATACATAAGCCTCTTTGCTATCTTATTTGTATTACTACTAGAAAAAAGCAAGACTGCATATTGCAAGGTCGTAACAACTTTCACACAGTTCACTTTGTCTTACATTATCTTGCTTTTACAAATTTCACATCATTAGGGTCACAGCTAGCCTAACTCATGCTAACTAACTAACAGTCATTAAGATTTCTTTAAATCCTTGTTAATTATTAATTAGCTTCCACAGCTTGCATTCTGTCCCCTTGATCATCTTTGTCACTCACCTCTGGATCCTTTCCAATTTCTCTACATCTTTTCTATACATTTGTGACCAAAACTGGACATAGTACTCCAGCTAAGGCCTAACCAGCACCAAGTAGAGTGGTACTATCACTTCCCATGACTTGCATGCTATGCCTCTGTTATTGCAACCTAAAATTGCATTTGCTTTTTTTGAAACAGCATCTCATTGCCGACTCATGTTGAGGTTGTGATCCACCACTACTCCTAGATCCTTCTCAGCAATGCTGCTGCCAAGCCAGTTATCCGTCATTCTGTATTTGTGCATTTGGTTTTTCTTCCCTAAGTGTAGCACCTTTGTTGAATTTCATTTTCTTGCTGATGGCTCACTTCTCCAATTTATCAAGATCCTCTGAATTTTAGCTCTATCCTTCAAAGTGTTGACAACCTTCCCCCACCCCAGCTTTGTGTCATCTGCAAATTTGATCAGAATACTCTGTATTCTTACATCCAGGTCATTAATAAAGACGTTATCAACACTCGAATCAGAACAGATCCCTGTGGAACCCCACTTGAGATATTCTTCCAATCTGATATCATTCTATTAATTGTTCCTCTTTGTTTGTGGTTGTTTAACCAAATATGTATCCACTTAATGGTAGTTCTGACAAGTCCGCATTTCTCCAGCTTACTTATCAGAATGTTATGTGGGACTGTGTCAAAAACCTTGCTGAAGTCCAGGTATATTATGTTCACTGTGGTCCCCCTATCCACCAAACCAGTTACCCTGTCAAAGAAGGAAATCAAGCTGATTTGGCATTGTTTGTTTTTGGTAAATCCATGCTGGCTGTTAGTGATTACCCCATCATCCTCCAGGTATTCATACATTTAATGTTTTATACATTACTTGAGTAGCTTTCCTGGTGTCAAACTCAGACTGACTGGTCTATAGTTCCCCAGCTCCTCCTTTTTCCTCTTTTTAAAGAATTTCACTATGTTAACCCTTCTCCAGTCTTCCAGGGCTGTACAGATATATATACAGCTTGTGTAAGCTTTCTACCTCCTCCCTCTCACCTGAGTTTGCTTGGCTGTGTTTCCTCTTCAGAAGTAATCCTGGCCCTGTAATTCAAAATGTGTGCATTGAGTAATATACTCTAATTTAAATAGTGTTTTAATGTAAGTTTTGGTTGTATGGGTTTTTTTGTTTTTACTGTTGTGAGCTAGGTGAAACCTTGTTATGAGTTGAGTTAAAACCTTGTTAAAACTGATATGTGAACATGCCCTTTAGTTAAGATAGTTGTAAGAAACACATATGGGGCCACACCGAAAACAAGGCCTAACGGAGTAGGCCCAGAAACTTGCACCATGTAGGTGGAGGGTTCCACTGAGTATTGTCAGGCTCTGGGTTCTAGGTGGTGAGGATAGGTGGCTAGAGTGATGGTTGAAACTGGACCTAGGGTCAGGATCTGGCCAAGGGCAGCACTGAAATCAGGGTCTGGGGACAGACCATGGGTCATAATTGGGGTAAAGGTCCATAGGCAAGTCAAATCAGGATTGTAGTCAGAGTCAGGCTGAAGTCTGAAGCCAGACTGGAGTTAGGCCAAGGGTCTGGGGATCAGGAGGCAGGTGCAGGGCTGGAATGGGTCAAGAACAGAGCTGGACCAAGGTCAGAATATGGCATGGACAAGGCGCAAACATGGTTTGAACAAGACTAGGGCAGGAACAGGGACAGGATAGAGAGCAAGGTGGAAGTCTAGGGAGTCTAACGCCAGGAGGCAGCAGGAGTGTTCATAGCTAAGTGTTGCTGTTACACAGACAGCTCAGACAATGCAGGTGAAATACCTGTGCTCTGGGGTCATCTGACCTGGGCCTTACCCAGGGGTAGGCTGCTGCAGCATGCCTGAGGGCTGAGTCACTCCAGGTTCTGCTGGAGAGATGAGTCATTGTAGCTTAGTGAGCAGCCCAGATCCGCTGTGGGGTTTGCCTCAGGTTACCCTTCCTCCCACCCAACGTTGACTCCCATGCATCTCTGGGCTGGTTTTGTCAGGATGGGACAGGTGGAACACATGGAGTGGGTCAGGGGCATGGGTGTTGTTTGCTGGCTCCCATGAGTGCTCCACTGGGCTGTAAACTTCCCAGTCCACAAGGTCCAGGAGCTTTTCCTCGGAGGATCTTGGAATCTAGGATTTGACTCACAAGGTATTCTTCCTGACCTTGCACTATGACCAGAGGAGGAGGATCCTGAGTTCACACCAGCAGGAAGTTGTAGATTTGCTTCCTCAGTAGGGAGACATGGAACACAGGAAAGTGACTGGGTTTATTTGCTGAGTGATGAAGAGGGGAACAATGTAGTGGTAGTTGGGATTGCAGAAGGGACAGAAAGTGTGCAACTGATGCGTGTATGATGTTGCACCCCATAATGCTTTATAGAAATATGCTTATGAGTGTAAATATGACATAACTGAAACATGTTTTATGCTAGATATGCCATGTAACATATTTTTGCAAAGGTTATAATCTACTGAATATATTCATCCTATTTGTATGCATGTATCATTTTTATATCTGAAGTTATGAGCATTGGCTCTATGCTTGTATTTAAAGTGTTTGCTGTAGGAAGCACATATGACAGATTTGCTCAACATAGTGTGAAGGGGTTATTTAAGTAATTGGGAGTACTTAACTAACAATGGACTTTGGGAGACGCCAATCCACATCTCAGCTTTCCTGGAAACATTCAAATTAACATGTAAACAATGGCGTTGGCCTGCAAAAAGCTGAATAATTCATAGACATGCGACTTGCCCAAGTGGTTAGAGACCTCATCTTGTGGCTGTGATGTGATACAAGAGAGAGAATATAAAAGGCCCTGGAAACCCCTCCATTTTGTCTTCAGCTGGTTCAAAAGATAGCCTCTCCACCCCAAAGAGATGCCTGAAAGAATTTGGAAGAATGGACAGTAACTACGGGATGTGATAATCAACACAGAGGCAGTGTCCTGTCCTTTTTAACAAACAGGATGGGGGCTCCAGCAGGGAATTTGGAGGGCCGAGCAAAGTTCTTAGCCAGATTTTCATACAGGTAATCTTGCAGGACCTTGAGCTTGGGTTCTGATAAAGGATAAATGTGCCCACAAGGGATTTTGGAGGTCTATAAGGGCAATTGTAGGGTCAGCAAGAGGGTAGAACATCAGCATTCTTCATACTGAACACGTCCACAAGGTTATGATACTTGGCTGGAATTAAGGAACCAGGATTTCCTGATGTTGACATAGCACTAAGCAAGGATGATACTTTCCCAGGGGCCAGTTTCATCTTCACCTCCGTGGTTCTTCCTATATGCCACAATCAGCAAACCCCAGAATCGAACCAGACCCCGCACACCACCCTGGAAATGCTCAGATTGTGGAGGGAGACCCAGGGGAGGCCCAATATGACCTGAAAGTGTCGCAAAACGATCAGGCTGAACTGCTTAATTTCTGGCTGTCCCAGAACTCAACCCAGAGAGGTGCTGTCTCATATGAAATTGGCTCAGGAGTCAGCATACTGCCATAAATAGTCTTCCCCTGCTCTGGGACAAGCTTCCTCCAAATGGACAAGTGGTTGGCTCATGGAAAGTTCAAGTCCATAAAGTTGCCGGACAGTCTGAGTCAATCAATGTGTGTGGGGTACAGCTCTCTTCGGCGTGGACCTGGAGCTGGAGGGGATCTGAAGGTCCAGTTGGCAGGGCTTTGTTTGGACAGAGGCACATGTAAGCAGCAGAGGGATTCATTTGGGGTGCTTACTGTCTGGGTTATGTCCAGCTGCAACCACTGTTCCATGGCTGGAAGGGGAGGTCTCCCTGCATCTTAGCAGGTTGGAGTTTGTGGGGGCACCCTGAAGCATAATGGCCACTTTCCCTGAGGTACAGGAAGAGGCCATTTTGGCACCAGTACTCCTTCTCTTGATCTGTGAGGTGCCTCCTGATGCTGCCAATCAGGTCTATAACTGGGCAAAAAGCATGCACAGGGGCCCTCGATATTAGGCTGGGAATGGAGGGAAGCCTGTTTCTTTTCCTGGAGATGCCTGAGCAGCTGGTTCTCAACACTTATGCAGATCTCACTGTGGGGTAGTAACTCAGCCGAGTGGGGGTGTGGAACTTGAGTCAGCTTATCCTTTATGGTGTTCAGTCCCCGATGAAAATGGTGGATCTGGTCTTCCTTGCTTCAGGCCATATCAACAGCCAGGTGCCAGAAGTGGGCTGCATCATTGGAGACAGGTCACAAACCCTATACAGAACTGTAGGACTGCTTAGGTGGTGCAGGCTCTGTTGGAGTCATCAAATATTAATGAGGAGAAGTGGATAAAGTCTTCAAAGCTATTAAGCATCAAGTCAGCCCATTCCAGGATGGATGATACCAATCTAGGCTTTGCCAGATAGCAGGCTGATAACCAGGCCGAGCGTCATCTGATCATCTGCATACAAGGATCGCCACTTCAAGAACAGCAAGCAGCACTGGTTAATAAACCCTCAAAACTTGCAGCAGTCACCATCAAACCAGTCTGGCTAGAGATTTTCAGACTATGCTCTGCAGATGCCACTATGGGTGGGCCTGAGGGTGCTGGCGGGGTCTAGACCTGCATTTGGAGGGAAGCATTCTTTAACTGGAGCTTGGCAATTTGGTTCTGGAGTAGGGATGCAGTCTCCAAGGCTACAGCACACAGGAGCTCCATCTAGGGCCTGGGGTCCAGTACGGTGGAGTCTGTGCAAACTGTCAGGCTCTAGGTCCTAGGCAGTCATGCCTGGTGGTTGGAGCAGTGGTCAAAGCCAGACATTGGGTCAGGACCAGGCCAAGGACAGCACTGAAACCAGGATCTGGAGGAAAGACATGGCTCAGAACAGGGTTCAGAGTCCATAGATAAGCCCAATCAGGATCGTAGTCAGAGTCAGGGAACTGGCCGAAGGTCAAAGCCAGACTGGAGTCAGTCCAAGGGTCTGGGGGTCAGGAGGCAGGTGCAGGGCTGGAGCGGGTCAGAATAGGGCACAGACAAGGCTGAAGCAGGCTCTGATAAGGTTTGAGCATTAATAGAGACAGAGAGAGGGCAGGCTGGAAGCCTAGGGAGTCTGTAACACTGCAAGGCAGCAGGAGGGTTCCTAGCTGAGTGGTGTTGTTACACAGAATAACTTGCAGCTGTGACTATAAGGGTGAAATATCTGTGCTTTGCAGTCATCTGACCTGGGGCCTGCTGAGGGATAGCCAGCTGCAGCATCCCTGAAGTTTGAATCACTGCAGGTTCTGCTAGAGTGATGAATCAATGCCGCTGAATGAGCAACCCTGGCCCAGTTGTGGGTTTGCCCCACCAGTATTGTGATTAGGTAGGAGCAGAACACACAGGAACAGAGATACTCAGAAGCAAGAAAGCCACGCAGGAGCCTGTAAGTACAGTGTATGACCTTGGAAAAAACTAGAGAGTTTTTTTGGGTCTGGCCTTGAAGAAAGATGCTCGGGGCTGTTTGCTAAGAAACTATTATTTTGTTCTTAGTTCCTCCTGCATTTTAAGAAACAGGACTTCATGCATTCCTTGTAAAAAGCAAGACTGCATCAAAGAAAGTACCCGACTCCATCAATTACCAGCTAGATATCCGCAGGACCCCCAACTTTGACTAGCTGCTTGGGTCAGAAAGAGTCAAAATTACCATCACCCTTGAAAGCGAAACAATGTTATTGCTTATGGAAAAAACAATGATTATTTTATACAAGACACAGATATCACTCAGCAGTGCATCTTTTTGTTTTTCACTGTGCAATTTCAATGTGTAATGCTATTACTAAAAAGTCATTATCTGAAGTACAAATAAAGCTAAGAGAAATTGCATCAACTAGAGGATTTGATTGCAATAGCTAAGTGCAAAGCATAGTTAAGAGACATACTTCACAACTGCTGCTCACAATAACCATTCCAAGACATTGTTTACGGTGGAATTAAGATTGTAGATACTATCAGTAATTTAAAGCCAATGAACATTAGAGAACTATGTTGTAGATTACCCAAACCAAACACTGGAAAGCACGGGAGTACAGAATTAAGGCACCCCAAGGAATCTTACCTTTGCCCTTGCCATGCTCACAGTCCATCCAGTGACTGGTAGATGAGAATTGAATGTAAATTTGTCAATGAATTATAAGAAAGGAAATATTACTAACTTGTCAAGGGAGTGTATATTGGAGGATAACCTGTGATTGTCTAATGGGGGCTGATGTAAACATTAGCATAATCAGTATGGTACACCATAACGGGGTCATGTGACTTATTGTCAATGTTAGAGGGGGACGCTATTCCATAATTTTAAGTAGAAAGTAGAAAGTAGACAGAAATATGAGGCAGAATTGATACTGTTTGCAGAGCTGGCTCCAGGTTTTCTGCCCTAAGCGGCAAAAAAAAAAAAAAAAGCCGATCGGCGGCACTTCAGCGGCAGCTCAATCACGCCACTTCATTCTTCTGTGGCAGTTCGGTGGCAGGTTCTTCATTCCCTCTCTTCCCCTTTGGCAGCACTTTGGCCGCAGCTCAAAGAGGAAGAGAGGGACTGAGGGACCCGCTGCTGAATTCCCACCAAAGACCCGGACGTGCTGCCCCACTAACGGAAGGAGTGACGCCCCTTTGTATTGGCTGCCCCAAGCACCTGCTTCCTTCACTGGTTCCTGGAGCTGGCCCTGATTGTTTGGGGTTATGCAATTTCATAACTTCTGATGTGTGGTTTTGTAAAAAGTCAGTCACAACTTAGAATTCATGTGTTTTTATCAATATTTAGGGAGCCTGGGTGAAATCCTACTTCCTTTCAAGGTTCTCAGGTTTCCTTGAAGTTAATCTTAATTTTTGGTCTAGAACATTTTTTGTATATAACCCATTTTGATGTACACTACTAGTATCCACATATGGTCTGTGGTTTTGTGCAAAGCTATTATAAAGATATGGGGCAAGGTTCCTATCAGATCTTGTGACGATTGGACCATTCATACAGTATAATCACAACGCTGAACTTGTATGACGCATATTTTTGCCTTTACCCAAACTTCATGTTATCTGTAGAGAAAAAGTATCATTTGAAAAAAATAGGCTTTTTTCCTAGTGAATACATCACATTAACAATATTATGTTCAAAAGCAATAATATGTTTTATAGACTGTGGTTATTACAATTACTGTATGGCCAAACTAGTATCAGACCATGCTGATATAAGCAGGGTCTGAATGTGCTCACAGCTGACATCTAGTGATGAGCTGTGGAAGGGGACTTCAGGAGCTGATCTCATTTGCATGGGCACACCAACCCTTCCTAGTTGCTCAGCATGATAGGAATGCTTGCCCTAACTTTCACTTTGTTATTATTGTTATATTGTTAACAAAGGATCACTTTGTTAACAAGGTTGTTATCCTTGTTGTGTGAATCAAGGGCAGCAGAACTGTGTTTGGCATACACTGATTGAGGGACTCACCATGAACTAAATGGCACTTGCTAGGCGGGGGACATGGGTTCTGAAGCCCAGTGAGTGGAGAAAGGGTGGGGATAGGTATTTGTATCTGATGGTGTGGGTCTTGCTCAAGGGTCTAAGAAATCATTTGATCCTTTCTCTGTTCACTGTGTAATAAAAGAGCTACTTTAGACTCATTTGAGAGTCTTGTTACACAACACAGAGCTGAAATTGTTGATACCTAGCTCTAAGTGTTAGACCTGCTTTGAAACAGTGTTTCTGATAAAAAAGACTGCTCAGTGTGCACCAGCAGTGAAGGTCCCCCACTAACAGTTGGAATCACTGAGAGCTGTGTTAAGTGGTGGGACCTGAAAACATCCCAACAGCCAGCATAGAGGTATGGCGATCATCTGGCAAGATAGCTGTTGGAGAGGACTGGGGTGGACCCCACAGAGAGGCATGGTGATCGGCCAGCAGGACGACTGGTGGAGAGGATCAGAGTGGAGCTCAGCAAAGAAGCATGGTAATTGGACAGCAGTGCAGCGGGCAGAGAGGAACGGCGAGTGAGTGCCTGAACAGTGGAGTGAATAAGGTGCCTTCTTAACCCTTCTCCACCCAGGGTGGGAGGTGAACTCTGCAGATGCACCTCTGGATTCTGGGTCTGCACTGACCAAGGGCAGCAACTGTGAGTGGGGTGCAGAGAAGGGATGGGCATGTTAAAGGGACGTTTAGTTGCTGAACTTAAGAATCTGAGGCAAAAGGACACTGCCCAACTTACTTGTGGGTGGGTCTTTTGCCCATGATCTAGGTTTATGAACCCTGTTTGGAGTCTTTTCCCAAATTAATGCTGAGTTACTTCCCCCTTTCTTATTCAAAGTTTCTTTGCTATACTCAGACTCTGTGCTTGCCAAAGGGGAAGTATTGCCTCTTAGAGGCACCCAAGGGTATGGTATGTAATTGTCCCCAGATCACTGGGTAGGGGCTCAAGCTGGTTTTGTGTTGAACTGTTGAAAAGGAACCCCTAGATACTGAACCCGGCCCTTGCTGCTGCCAACTCTGACTGGCAGAAGGCTTACACTAACATACTGTACTATGTTCTTTAAGCCATAGAAGCTTTGTATTTAACATTTAAATTACTTTTATAAACAGAACAGCAACCAGTCCCTGATGTCCACCGCAGCCACCGGCAGTGCAGAGCCCTGTTTTCCAAAATGAAAGATGACCTTTGAATAACCTGTATTAGATCTTACTACTATTTAGGTTGATCACCATAGTCCATATACTACAATGAGGATTGAAAGCTCTTCCTTGATGAGGTGTCATTGAGAATCTTGTGGTACACTGGTTAAGTAGCATGCTCTGTGTTCCACAAGCTGGAAGCAAGGTGTTTCAAGCATTGGATGTAGCTCTTGGTGAGTTCCCATAAATGTGTACATATGTGTGTGCACAAATGGCATTAGGAACAGGGCATTCCTTGCTGAAGGTTGCAAGAAATTAAAATGTGGAAGTAATCTAAGAATAACTACTTTGTTATAATAAAAAAGCTCAGTCCTGTTTAATTAGAAAATATCCAGTAATGAACCAGTAGGTTTGCTACAAAATGTCTATACTCCATCTGACAACTTAAATCCATATAGCCTAGTAGGTCAGATATGAAATTGGAGGAAGGCAGGGATTAAGATCCATCATCAAACTTCCTCATGTTTCCATAAAGCTTATCTAAAAATTTAACTACACATTTTCTGAAAATAGTCAAATATTAATATTTTCTGAAACAAAGAGATTAAGCCCAATTTTCAGTTTCAGTTTAAATGTATCATGGGACAAAATAATAAAGCTATTTTATTGCTTTCAATATTTGCAAAACAGGATGAAAAACTGCAACTAAAAAATTAAGTGCAAAATGTAAAATGAAAAACAGACAATCTTCAAAGGACAATTTAAGGCAACAATGCAAGATTACCCAGAAAGCAAAATAAACGTCATTTTTTTCCCAGCAGGCATTACTTGTAGTTTCTTTATAATAGATACTTCTGTGCATCCTTTGTTAACATTCTTTTTTTGAACTTGCACTACAGCAATGGATTTGTAGCTCTTGGGGAAAGTATCATGAAATTTAATGCACCATGAGATTTAATTTTTGCGACTCTAAAATAGTATCCCATTATTTTTCATTGTAGTCCTTGATTCTGGAAGATACCTAGTATAGTAAGTGGCTTCCCAGTATAATGTGGTTAAAGCACTGGACTGAGGCTGACAAGATCTTTGTTCATTTCCTGTCTCTGCTCCAGATACTCCTGCGTGACATAAAGTAAATAATTTAATCTTTGCTTTGGCTCACCTCTGTAAAAAAGGAATAGCAATAGCTCCTTTCTCTCAACCTCTGTCTTGTCTAGTTAGACTGTAAACTCTTTGGAGCAGGTACTATCTCTTACTAGCACCTAGCACAATGTGGCCCCCATCTCAGTTGGGCCATGTAGATGCTACTGTTATTTAATAACTCTACTCCAGGATAGCCTAGACTAAATTCTAGCTCCTCTGAATCAAGATAAAGTCAAAGGTCTCAACCCTGAACAGGGAACTAGGATAGTTGTCTAAACTTGACAAACGTGTTTTAAATTATATTATCACTCTGCAATATTTTGACACAATTTCAATAGGCAAAGCAAAAGCACCTCTGGAAAGCAGAGCAGCATAAGAAGTAGTGACTGAAGCGACACTGACAAAACTCAGTTCAGGCTCAATACATTTGTCATTTCTGTTTCACTACTTAGTTTTGTTTAGCATTAAAGAACGTGTTGACTTTTTAATGGGACTCAAAATAAACACAGAGAGGGCACTTCAAAAGATCACTCTGCTTTTAGAGTGATTCCCTCAACTTTAAGTGGAAAATAAGTTTAGAACTGTTCTCTCTAAATGGAATAAATCTTCTTCAAGGCACCCTCTGTATGACCTCTATATTCCAAACCAAATATAGTCTAGCTGGATACAGAACTAACACAGATTTTCAGTATGACTAATTACTTGACTTCAGCTAAACTATCCCCTTTAGCAGGGAGGAATTATAATCAAAGTGTATTTAAGTATGGGATCATTGAAATTCAAGACTGTCTAAGAGCCATAGAGTTGTATTTGCAACTTCTATATCTGCATACTGCATGTATTCAGGATAGCTCTGGGTTCAGCTGAAGTGCATTTTCATGAGGTAACTCCTAATAGCTTGTTGAAGAAACTAATCTTTCTGAAAGAATGGACTAATAAATCCCTTTGCAATGTCTCAACATTTTTCAGGACATTCATACTGGGTGTTCTTTGGACACCTCGCCAGCTGTAAGTCCAATAGTTGTGGGCCAGATCATCAGCTGGTTTTAAGTGACATTTTGGTTTACACCAGCTGAGAATCTAGTCTTCATTTTATTCTTCTGCCTAGCTTCCTACCCTCAACACACACACACACACACACACACCCCTTAATCTCAGCCATCAGATTTGTAAAGATTACATCTTGCCCTGCTATCTTTGTTGAGTAGAAACATCTGCTTCATATCTTCTAATATCATAGAAAAGATTATCAATTTTTCCTTTAATAACATTCAGCAAACCCTTTATGAAACTCAGTCTTATGTACCAAATCCAAACTTGCAGACTTCTGATGTTGCAAGACAGTTTCACTGAATTGCTGCTGAAGGTCATGGTACTATCTGTGAAGTCTGATGTCTCTAGCTTGAAGAAAGGTTTCTTTTGATTCTGAGTCTTATCTGAGGAGATAACTAAGATTTTCTTAATGCTTAGGTGCTTCATTCTTCTTCTCTGGTGTAAGATCTCTTGGGAAAATCAACCTTATATGATAAACAACCCAAAACCAGGTTGGCAAAACAAAGTTGCCTCCTTACCTATATGTCTCCAACACCTTTAAAATGACTTTGAAGTGAAAAATCTCCTAGGTCCAGATCCACAAACTCATGTGTATCCAGTGGACTAAATAAATGGAACCCCTTGTTGGGGTTGTTTGAACTACATTTGAACTGTGAGTTCTGGAAGAGCCCAGAAGAGGCAGAGAGGAAACAGAGGCAAGGTACCATAGAGTGACCTCTGGCCACAAAGGGGTTGCATGGGAGGCAGCTACCCATGTTACAGAGTATCATATATCTTCTTAGTAAAACAAATGTTTAATGCACACAAAACACATTGTAACTAGTAGAGAACATTGTAAATAATATTTGGAATACTGTGAATAACTTTTACAAAAAAGCAATTAGACAGTAAGTCTGCTGATGTTTCTTATACAAACTTGTCTCCTCTTGTTCTTTACAAATATTCAAATATCGGGGTTCAACTTAACATTTTCTATGCCTCAGCACCCACAGCAAAACACATTTCACTCAGATTGTCTCTCAGAGATGATTATTCCATCTGTATAAAGTGACCATAATATGTAGTGTGTGTCACCTGGACTCTTCAGAGCTTGTGGAACGGCAGCATCTCAGTCCCTTCAAACACTTCAGAATGCTGTTAGCAACCAAACAGTCTGGAGGTCTCCTCAACTAGCAACAGTCCAGTCCTTGGGTTAATAGCTGGCTTCTCCTCTCAATTGCTGGTGAAACACAAGTCTGCAGCCTGTATCCACAGGGCTATAGGTATTGGGATCAACATATAAAATATCCATTTTCTGGATCTCTATAAGGCTCTCGCTCTATAGGACTCCATTTTCTCCACATAGGCCCAGCTAAGTCAGGCAAGAATTCACAAACCCTCGCCTCATTCTTCCCCCTTCTCATTCTCTAACTGAGATAGAATCCCAGTTTGAAAGAGTTAGCTGCTAGCTCAATGCAAGCTCCACAGGTTCTGTAGCCTGGGGGGTGGTATGTCTACAGAGCAAATAGGATCCTAGAGCAGCAAGGCTCAGAGCCCAGGTCTAAGGGCCAAGCCCCAACAACTACACAGCTATTTTTAGCACCGTAGCATGATGAACCCAAGTCTGTTCCAGGTTCTGCTCTGGGACCCTGCTTGCTGTATGGACTCTGCCTCCCCTAGTTCTCCCTGTGGGTCTGTTACACCACAGTGAACCAAACATTATGCTAAAGAGGGCTTCCCTAGAAAATAAAGCTGGAATAGCACTGACCTGTATCTAAAGTGTACAGGGATTGGGACCCAACTCTCAAAATGGAGGCATCTCTTGATCTGCATTGATTAGCCACTGAGTCCATAGGACTGTCTTTGACTCCTGTATTTATAATCTTTCTCCCCTTGTGCTCTGATTGGCTCAGCTCTCAGAGGGTGACTAGGGTATAATGTGCCAGGTGAGTTGACCACAATGAAAACTTCATATACAGCCTCAGAACAGCAACTGAGCATGTCAGGTAACTGCCCTTCGGGCTGATTTGTCCTGTCCTGCTGTCTGCATGTGTGCAGAGATGCAGAATATTCAACCAAGATCCATGTTTCCTCTCTAGGAGAAACAAAGTCAAATGCTGCCGTTTAAAGAATGTGGGTTAGAGAGACTTTTATGGATCCCATTCTTAGTTGCCTATCTTTCCCCATTTATTGTATAGGGAGCCTAGGCACCTAATTGTGTGTTTCTGGATTCCACTGGGTGACTAAGTGCATAAAAGTTAGTTGGTGCAATGCTGAAAATTGATATGCTAATTCCTTTTGTGGATCTGGGCCCAAATGTTTAAAACTCTCAGTTCTGATAACCAATGTTATTTAACTCACGCTTCATAGGGAAATTCTCCATCATAAAATTATATGCATGTAATCTCAGGCCAATTAGTTCATGTTAGGATATAGATATTCAGGCCTGTCTGCAAAGGCCTATACTTTAAGAATTTAGGTGTATTCTTATCACTTAGCTAGTTATAGATGTATAAAAGAAAGAATAAAAAATCACTGTCTGTCTGTGTAATGGCCTTCTCTTACTGTGACAGTCTGGGGCCTGGTTCTTCAGCTAAGCAGCAGAGGCCAGCCATAAGCTGGGAAGTGTATGGTCACATCCTCACATTCCAAACTAGTCACATTGAAATAAGGTGCTATTGGGCTGTTAGGAATACAATCCTGTCCTGGTATTCCTATCACCTCCAGAGAAAGAGAAGAGCCTAGAAGATGTAAAAGGAAACTTACTTTGATAGCATCCTGTCTGGCAAACACTCACTTATCAATAGCTGGGATGTGAAATCCTCATTTTTGTATTGTTCAATCACTGTAGTCTCCACTTCCCTATTGTTTGTCTGTATAATCTCTGTCTGGTTCTGTGATTGTTTCTGTTTGCTGTATAATTAATTTTGTTGGGTGTAAACCAATTAAGGTGATGGGATATAATTGGTTAAATAACCATGTTACAATATGTTAGGATTGGTTAGTTAAATTTCAGTAAAATGATTGGTTAAGGTATAGCTAAGCAGAACTCAAGTTTTACTGTATAGTCTGCAGTCAATCAGGAAGTAAGGGGGGGTTGGGAACAGGGACTGGGGATGGGGGTGGGGAATTGGGATCATGTTTTGCTAAAGGGGGGAATGGGAAAAAGGGATGGGAACAGAAACAGGGACACAGACAAGAGCTGGGAAGGGGGACACTGAGGAAGGAAACTGGAATCATTGCTTGCTGGAAGTTCACCCCAATAAACATCGAATTGTTTGCACCTTTGGACTTCGGATATTGTTGGTCTCTGTTCATGCGAGAAGGACCAGGGAAGTGAGAAGGTGAATGAATAAGCCCCCTAACAGTTCACCTGTAGCTAAGTAAGAGAAAGGAGACAAGGATTATAATGAAAAACTAGTCAAAGCCTTAACACCATAGAGAAACTCTCTCCAATTAATAGCTTAAAGTGTGAAGCACAATGAAGACTAGGAAAAGTGATGTTTTTATTAGCATACGCTGTAAACTAATCTTAATTAACTGAATAATCACAGTTTATTAATTACAACTCCAGAAATTAATTCTTGTACAAAACTACTTTGGCAGAAGGTCTGAAAATAATATAGTATCAGATTTTTCTTCCCACAAATTTAATTTTCATGTCAATTAAAGAGCTATTACTGGAGGAGGACTGAAACTTAGGTAACGTTTTTATTTCTCTTGGGTCTCTTCTGCCTTTTATCATTCTTCCTGTATCGTTAAACCATCCTTCATCTTTCTATGATCCCTTTCCCTCCTTTTGACTTGCATCTCTTCAACTGCCCCATCCCCAGATCGCACAATTTTATGTCAGAATTCTGTGTCACTAAACCTCTACAGCACCAGTTCTGAATTCAACATCACTGGTTAGTTTCACAGATCATTTCACGTAGTTCAACATGGCTGCTGTGGGTATCATCTTAGCAGCATTTTGTACTACCAACAAGAACTTAATTTGCAACGCAGAAAGAACTTTGCAAATTGAGCTTTACTGGCTTCATAATTCTTAATCTAATCTTATTCTGACATCCAGAGGTTAAAAAAGGGAAAGTTCAGTGCTTAAGAATGGGATCCATAAAAACCAGCATACTGAGTGACCCAAGGTAGCTAATATCAGATGCTGAGGAGAGGGGTGCGGCTTAAAGGGATTTAGGTTCCTAGTTCCTGGCTGAAGGGAGGGGCCGTATTGTTACCTCGGGTCTTCTGAACCTGAAACTATGGTAACTAGTCTGTGTTTGCCAGGCAGTTTCAGGACATAAGTCAACGGGGACACAGCTCCTCCATCTGATAAATGATTGGTACACACAAGAGTGTTTTCATCCAAAAATCCTTTTTTTTCGTGACTCTACTGCACACATCTAAAATAACAATACTTTAGAGAACCTCAGATATAGTCACCCAAAGTCTGAGATGGTATTGAGTGTTGAGCTGCAGGTTTCTGGTGGTCAGCCTTTCTCCTAGCCTCTGGGGAACTGGATGTCAGTCTCGTAGTTTGTCAAAATCCTCTCCGAACTTCTCCTAGTTGTACATTCTGGCTAATCTCTTTATAAATTGCTACAAACAAAGCATATAACTCAGAGTAATCCCTAATGGGCTAACAATTCTCCTAGCATCAGAAAAAATCTCATATTTCTAGTTATCAGCAAAGCAACTCCCAGTAAGAAACTCATGGTCATAGACACCCAGGTCGAAGGTCAGTTATCCACATTCCCTCCCATTCTCATGAATCTGTCTCTTTGGCCAGCCTTATTACCAATACTGTGGCTGTGCAGCTGTTTTGTCTGCTTAGGCAAAGGCCAAATTATTCCCAACTGTGGTGGTCTCACTTCCAGTAAATGGTGGCTGAATACACAAAATGGCTGCCATTATGTCAAGTACACTTCTCTCGTAACAATATCTATTTGGAAAACACAGCAATGAACCCTCTCCCGGAGTCATGCACCTAGGCAGTTTCTTGTATTAAAACTGGTAGTGTAGACTAAACTCTACATAAAGCAACTGCCTCCCTTATAATCTTGTGCTCGGTGGTTAGGACACAGACTGGTGGAGACCCCAGTTTAATTCCCCCTTCTGCCTGATGAGAAGGGACTTGAATGTGGGTCTTCCACCCTCTCACATGAGTGCCCTAACCAGTGGACTATAACATTATTCTTACTTTCTGTCTGGCCCAGTGCATATTTCATTATTTCATTATTGCCAGCTGTTGCTATTTGATCACACCTTTAGAGATTTGGGAGTGGGTTTTTTTACTTGTTTCATGAAAAGAAAATGAAAGGCTGCCAATGTGAGAATTTTTCCTGATTCAAAATGGCCATCGTCTCCTATTAGTTCTGGGGCTGAAACCAGCAAGATGGCCACCATTTCCCTACAGTCTATCTGTATGGGGTAGTGAGACTGCTCTTCATAAAGTTGGATCCCCACTCCCACTGTTTTCAATAAGATTGAATCCATGCCTACGGGGGACCAGACAGGACAAAGGGAGAGACTGTGAGAAGTAGCAGAGATATTGTGAGAGGTGAGCGGGAAGGGTGAAGTGAGCAGGGCACTGTGGGGAGAGCAGGAGGCCGATGTCGTGGTTGCAGAGGAATGGGTTACAGGTGGATGTGATGAGCAGGTAAGAGGAAGGAGGAAGAAGGGGAGGAGGCTCTGGAGCAGTGGGAGGAAGGGAAGGAGTATGTGTAGGGGAGTGCTGCCTAGTCTCAGGCACAGGAGCTGGTGGTGGGAATTCAGGGAAGTGTTGCTTCTTGCAAAAGGCTAAACCCATCCCATATTATTTTTACTGTGGCATCATGTTTGTCAATTATTCCAATAATTTAACATTCTTTAATATGTGTATGTGTAATTCATCAACCCTAAAAAGTAATAAGTTCTATATGTGAGCTTGAATCGTGATATATTAATTGTCACTAGTTCTCAAACTGTTTACCATCCAGCACCTCTTTTATCAAAGGCAGTAGGCTAGGATGGGAGAGAGTCAAGACAGTAATAGGGAATGGAGAGCAATTCCCCTATCACAGGGGTGAGAAGAGTGTAAATGGAATCAGAATCTGAGCAGCTATTGAGAAGCTTGCATGTTTGTGTGCATTAAAGGTTTATGTTTCAACCTGAAATTCTCTCTCACAGTGGCCGGGGGGCTGAGGGGTGCAGTTAAAAAGTCAAAAGACAAATTAAAAAATGTGATTTGATGGTTTTGTAAATCTTTTGATTTTAGGGAGTCTGACTCATGATTATCGATCTCTTGGAGCCAGACTTGTTACATTTGACATGAGATTGGCAACACTGTTTATTTCTACTCAGTGGAACAGCTTCATCAGGAGAGACTGAGATGCCCACATTAGAATAAACCATAGCCCAGTGATTCAGTCTCTCACATCTCTCTTTCATATACCAGGAATTCATCTGAGAGGTGGGGGATACGCGTTCAAATCCCTTCCCATCCGGCAGAGGGGGGACTTGAATTAGAGTCTCCGACACACATTCTATATAAATACCCTAACCACTGGGCTAAAGGTTATAATATCTCTGTGTATTGTGATTACAGATCTCCTATACTGTATGTGTTACAGCCAAGTCAGTATGTGGAGAGGAGGCTGCCGCAAAACACCTATCTTAGGTTGTACAGGATAATAATCTTTGACCAGAAGGGAAGAACACTACTTCCCAGTTGTAACTGCAGGGGTGCATTTAGCTCTACATGATGTTAATTCCACAGTCAGAAATTAACCCATATACTGCGATATAGTCTGACTCTGATATTTGCATCTGACCTAGCTAACCTCACCTCTACAGTTACAACTGGGAATCTGTGTCCTTCCCTCCTGTGCACTATTAAATAGTTGCCACATTTCCTCATAGCGTTGACCTTATTTCAGCAGTGTATAAAGTCACATCTGTGCATTAGTCAGGGGGAATTTGTAAAGCACTTTGATATTCTCTTAGATCAGGGGAGCTGTACAAATTATCCTATTACATTGAGGAATACTGAGCCCAAGACATTTTTGTGGGTTTGAATTTTCCCAAGTACAGTCTATCCTCTCTGTAACCTAGAAGTTACAGGCTTCCTATATTGAGCTATCAATGTGTTTTCAACCTGGGAGCTGATTCACTAAAACACCTAAGCACATGTTTGAATCCATTCTTTAAGTTAAGCATGTGCTTTGCTGAATTGGGGCTCTTATTCTGGAGTAATTACCTCTATGGGGTAGGGAAATTCACCCACCCCTCTCTGCCCCCAAAGGATCATTCAATCTTTGAATTCTCTGACCAGGGCCGGCTCTACCATTTTTGCCACCCCAAGCAAAAATAAATAAATAAATAAAAAATAAAGCCCCTCAGACTGCCGCCCGAACTGCCGAAGCAAAAAAATAAAAACAACCCGGACTGTGCTGCCCCAAGAATGGATGGAATGCCGCCTCTTAGCATGTGCTGCCCCAGGTATGTGCTTCCTCCGCTGGTGCCAGGAGCTGGCCCTGTCTCTGACTCTATCAACAACCACCACCAGTTTGTGGATTTCATTGAATTCCTCTGTGACCAGGGTTCCAGTGGGGGCCAGCTGAGGTCACTCATTTAAGGTGAACTGCAAAGAATGGGGCAGACAAACCCCAAAGCTGGTGGATAGTTCAATACTTGGATTTACCAAGCCAGCATAAAACAGCTTTTTAATTACCTCACTGGTTATTCAGGAGTCAATAACATAGTTCCCTTAACGTACCAGCTTCAGGCCTCCGTCCAGGTACCCAAGTCAAATATGATGAAGATTCCTGTAAATATCTTATTCCATCAAATAAAAGAAAATGTTCTACCAATCCCAAATGATCAGACACATTACCTCCCAGGTTAATGAATATTCCAGATCTTACCCAAATACATGCATACAGCCAATTCTTATTAACTAAACTAAAATGTATTAAAAAACAAAAGAGAGAGAGTATGGTTAAAAGATCAATATACATACAGACATGAGTTCAATTCTTGAGGTTCAGATACAAAGGAGAGATGGTGAGCTTTGTAGTTGCAAAGAGTTCCTTTAGAAATAGTTCATAGGTTATTGTTGAATGTCCAATATCATATTCAGGGCGGACCAGTCAGCATTGGGATCCCAACCTGGTGGCTTAAGCTTTCCCTGATGAAGCATCAAGCAGATCTGAGATGAACAGGATCAGGACCCAAGGATCTTTTATACAATTCCATGTCTTCTTTGACAAGTTGGAGTCCCTTGGTGAAGAAAAGGTAATTGGGATGACTTTGAAGGAGGTCCATCACTGGTACTTAGCTATACAAATTAACATAAGGCAATTTAATATACGGAGATATACCTATCTCATAGAACTGGAAGGGACCCTGCAAGGTCATTGAGTCCACCCCCCCCTGCCTACACTAGCAGGACCAAGTACTGATTTTGCCCTAGATCCCTAAGTGGCCCCCTCAAGGATTGAGCTCACAATCCTGTATTTAGCAGGCCATTTCTCAAACCACTGAGCTATCCCTCCCCGTAATTTGCTTGTTCCTCCACCATTCACAGATGATTTGTTATACATTTCAAAAAGAGGAATACACAGATATCCCATGTTTACAGTTCATTTAAATGCTAGGATGTTCTTTTGATCTCTGAATTATCAGAATACAGCATACAGCATAAAGGGACTGTTGATTACATTGTTGACCACTACCCATATATATGTAAATACACAAAAACACAAACATTATCTCCCCACATGTCTTTAAGGGTTGAATTTGAGTCATTTATTTTGCAGGATGTTTAACCCTTTCTGGCCATACATCAAATCCTCTTTCACACTGAAAATATATATTTTAACTAAAAGCTTTTAATGGTTGCTCAGATCTCAGATTAATGACGTTAATGAGGAGCTTAGGGATAATGGTAGGATGACAAATGGGAATGAGGATATGGAGGTAGATATTACCACATCCGAGGTAGAAGCCAAACTCGAACAGCTTAATGGGACGAAATCAGAGGGCCCAGATAATGTTCATCCAAGAATATTAAAGGAACTGGCACATGAAATTGCAAGCCTATTAGCAAGAATTTTTAATGAATCAGTAAGCTCAGGGGTTGTACCGTACGACTGGAGAATTGCTAACATAGTTCCTATTTTTATGAAAGGGAAAAAAAGTGATCCGAGTAACTATAGGTCTGTTAGTTTGACATCTGTAGTATGCAAGGTCTTGGAAAAAAATTTGAAGGAGAAAATAGTTAAGGACATTGAGGTCAATGGCAATTGGGACAAAATACAACATGGTTTTACAAAAGGTATATTGTGCCAAATCAACCTGATCTCCTTCTTTGAGAAGGTAACAGATTTTCTAAACAAAGAAAATGCAGTGGATCTAATTTACCTCGATTTCAGTAAGGCATTTGATACGGTTCCACATGGAGAATTATTAGTTAAATTGGAAAAAATGGGGATCAATATGAAAACTGAAAGGTAAATAAGGAACTGGTTAAAGGGGAGACTACAATGGGTCATACTGAAAGGTGAACTGTCAGGCTGGAAGGAGGTTACTAGTGGAGTTCCTCAGGGATCAGTTTTGGGACCAATCTTATTTAATCTTTTTATTACTGACCTTGGCACAAAAAGTGGGAATGTGCTAATAAAGTTTGCAGATGACACAAAGCTGGGAGGTATTGCTAACACAGAGAAGGACCAGGATATCATACAGGAAGATCTGGATGACCTTGTAAACTGGAATAATAGTAATAGGATGAAATTTAATAGTGAAAAGTGCAAGGTCATGCATTTAGGGATTAAGAACAAGAATTTTGGTTATAAATTGGGGACACATCAGTTGGAAGTAGCAGAGGAGGAGAAAGACCTTTGAGTATTGGTTGATCACAGGATGACTGAGCCGCCAATGTGATATGGCCGGTAAAAAAGCTAATGCGGTTTTAGGATGCATCAGGCGAGATATTTCCAGTAAAGATAAGGAAGTGTTAGTACCATTATACAAGGCATTGGTGAGACCTTATCTGGAATACTGTGTGCAGTTTTGGTCTCCCATGTTTAAGAAGGATGAATTCAAACTGGACCAGGTACAGAGAAGGGCTACTAGGATGATCCGAGGAATGGAAAACCTGTCTTATGAAAGGAGACTCAAAGAGCTTGGCTTGTTTAGCCTAATCAAAAGAAGGCCGAGGGGAGATGATTTCTCTCAATAAATATATCAAAGGGATAAATACCAGGGAGGGAGAGGAATTATTTAAGCTTAGTACCAATGTGGACACAAGAACAAATGGATATAAACTGGACACCAGGAAGTTTAGACTTGAAATTAGATGAAGGTTTCTAACCATTAGAGAAGTGAAGTTCTGGAACAGCCTTCCAAGGGGAGTAGTGGGCCAAAAGACATATCTGGCTTCAAGACTAAGCTTGATAAGTTTCTGGAGGGGATGGTATGATGGGATAGCCTGATTTTGGCAATTAATTGATCTTTGATTATTAGCAGGTGTCATAAACAGATAGTTAAGGGTTAATGCCTCTTTTACCTGTAAAGGGTTAAGAAGTTCACCTAGCCTAGCTGACACCTGACCAGAGGAACCAATGGGGGGACAGGATGTTTCAAAAGGAAGAAGGGAAGTTCCCTTTGTCTTGGTCAGTTTCGGTTTTGGCCAGAGTGGAAAAGATCAAGGAACCAGCCTCTTATCAGAGTAGTTAGTTTAGAAAAGAATAAATAGGTTTATGTTTATTTTCTTTTTGTGACTTTGTCTTTGTGCAATTAGAGGAATAATCAAATTGGGAATTCTTTTGTGTGCTAAGTTTTTGCCCAGGGGAACATCCTCTCTGTTTTGAATCTGTTGTCAGTGAGAGTAGTTGGTATGCTAATCTCTCCCAGAGGTTTTTTCTTTTATCTTTCTTTACTTTAATTAAAAGTCTTATTTTTAAGAACCTGATTGATTTTTCCTTGTGTTAAGATCCAAGGGGATTGGATCTGGACTCACCAGGAATTGGTGGGGGAAAAAAGGGGGGATGGTTAAATTATCCTTGTGTTAAGATCCAAGGGGTTGGATCGGTGTTCACCAGGAAATTGGTGAAGAAGTCTCTCAAGACTACTCAGGGAAGGGAGTTAGTACTTGGGAGTGGTGGCAGCAAAACCAGATCTAAGCTGGTAATTCAGTTTAGGGTTTCACATGCAGATCCTCGTATCTGTACTCTAAAGTCCAGAATGGGGGTGAAACCTATGACTGCAGGTAAATATGCCCAATGGTCTGTGATGGGATGCTAGATGGGGTGGGATCTGAGTTATTACAGAGAATTCTTTCCTGGGTGCTGGCTAGTGAGTCTTGCCCACATGCTCAGGGTTTAACTGATTGCCATATTTGGGGTTGGGAAGGAATTTTCCTCCAGGGAAGATTGGCAGAGGCCCTGGAGGTTTTTCACCTTCCTCTGCAGCATGGGGCACCGGTCACTTGCTGGAGGATTCTGTGCACCTTGAGGTCTTTAAACCACGATTTGAAGACTTCAGTAACTCAGACATAGGTTAGAGGGTTGTTCCAGGAGTGAGTGGGTGAGATTCTGTGGCCTGCATTGTGCCAGAGGTCAGACTAAATGACCATAATGGTCTCTTCTGACCTTAAGTCTATGAATCTATTAATCTGATGTATTCACTACTGTCTGAGCCTTGATGTGAGGTAAATATATGATAGTACGAAGAATTAGTTCTTTCTGCTCAATATATTCCTTGTGATGGAGTGTCTTTGATCCTTTCAAGTCTTTTGAATCTTGAACACTAGTTAGGGACCTTCCAAAGAAAGCAATTTGAAATTAAATATTAGGAAAAATTAGACTTGTTTCTGATTATGTTTGGAGGCTAATTTAAAGGAATCAGGTGAATGCATGGAATTGCCTAAAGAAAGCACAGAGGAATCAAGGCATTTAGAAGTCACACTGCTTCCTGATAGAGGTTGGTTTGTGATTTAAACAAACTCTTGTGATAAATTACATCATGTTCTGAGTATATAAGGGGGTAGGAGACCCAAGACAAACAGTGATGGTCAAAGCTACATGTAGAATTGTGCTTATAAGATAAGAGTATGCCTTTAGGCTCATTGTACGGTGAGCTCAGAAAACCCAAGTGTTTGTCTAAACTAAGGTTCTTTCATTAACAGTCTTTTCAGAATGCAATCTGTTTCTGAACAGGTATTCATTGGAAATGTGCTCCCATAAATGCTAAGAGGGTGTGGGTGGGTGTCCAATAAAGTTGATTGAATAATATGTAAAAGCGTTGGTGAATAATGTAAGTTTTGATGCAAACAAATCATATGTTATTTAAGCGCTGTCTGAGCAGTTTAAAAATCCAGTCCATTATGTGTCATATTAGTTGAATAAATTATTATAAACTCAAATTTGACCAATACACTTCAGTGAATATTCTGTCCTGCTCGTGTGCTGAAACTACATATGGGGAAAGGCTCCTGGAGGTCAAGGTTGTGCAAAGCTTTTGAACTAGTTTCTGGCTTTAAAAATTGTGATCAAATATACAAAGTTTACTTCCTTTACTTTAATCCCATATTTTATTTCTAGGAGGGTTGGGGGTGTGGGAAGTGAGGGGAGGAAGTGCCAATGCCACTACTTTCCCCTAAAAAGACGCATCAGACAATTGGGGTATAGCAACATCCGTATGAAGTCTAGGTTGAAATCATCCACCACAAATCTTGTAAAGTGCTTTTCAGTTAAAGGAAGGATTTTTCATGGTTCAGTCAGGTGTAAGAAATTTGTCGTCACTGCCTTATCCTAAAAGTCCTTGAAAATTTGTTTTATTAGAGCAAGGGAGAGCTGAAAATGAGTTACCTTAACAGCTTTATATAGTACTCAGCTGCATTTTCTTTAATTTTCTAATATGCAAGGCTTATTCCCATCTCTGCAGCTGTTGGTCTAATTGGATGATTTCCTGTTTGAAATGCAAAGTAATTTAAAGTGACTAGCAGTTGTTCAGGGAACCTCCCTTTCTAGGACATAACTTAATCTGACGTCTTCAACACTCATCAGAGATTCAACATCTTTTCAAACTGATTACTGCTTCCGCCATCACTCTTCAAGTTCCTTGACTTCCATTTAAGTGCTCCAATTTACAGTTTGATTATTCAAATGAATCTGAGTAAAAACACCAAGTTTTTTTTTAAACAGTTTGCTTCATTGGATGGCATTTTAGATGTGCTCCTAAATGTTACTTATTGGCTTCCTTGTCTCCTGTGGTGCTGCTACAATCCACTATGTTTCTGGTTTTACATCTGCTGAGCTTCAAGAGGATAATTTGTAGAAAGTTCATGTAGCATAAAGTTAATATAATCAGAATTTATTAAGTGGAGAAATAGCTGAATTTTGTCAAAGAAGGCAACCGTGAGTGAAATTAACAAGGATGCCAGAAATAGCCCTGAATCCCGTGGTTCAGACCGCGGAGTGAACAGCTAAGTTTAAACTGTTCCTATGCAGGCAGCAGGCTATCTGGAGAGGCTTCTCCATTAGTCAGTCCCCCTGCTTCCTGCTACAAGCTAGAAGGGAGCCCCTGCAGCCCCTGCTGAGTGTGGGGATCAGAGGGGACGTGGAGCCTAGCCGTGTCAGGCAGCCTGGCTGGAGGAGGAGGAGGGAGGATGAGGAGAAAAATGTGACAGTGAGTTTTCAGTTTTTCAGGCTTATTCCAATAGTAAAGTTTTATTACAGACAGTACTGGTAGTAGTAATAGTAGCTTTATTTTCTATATCTAAGTCATGCAATGGGAGGAATCCATGAAGTATGTAGGAGAGGTGGGTTGCTTGTGTTTGGACTGTACGGGTAAGAAATGTAACTTACTTCCACCCTGCCCCGCCCCCCCCGTATGAGGCCCCGCCCCTTCCGGGGGTGCAGGGTGGGACTCGTACTGGTAAGAGCTGTATTTTACTTTCACCCCTGGTACTGGGGCTTGTGACTCTGCATTGGGAACAAGAAGGGAGGTTGCTAGCTAGTTAAGTGGGGAGGTGGTCGCTCTGTGTGGCTTTGCAGAGAGCGGCAGAAGAGGGCACCAGAGGGGTTTGTTGGGGGAAAATTCACTGGCGCCAAAGACAACCAGGAGCACCCAGGACTCACCACCAGACTGGAACTTTGCTCAGGACTCCCGAACTCTGTGTGCAGACACATTGCTTGGTGTCTGCCCTTCCAGGCTGTGCTACCACTGGGCCCGTGGGGCCTTGGTTTGAATGCAACCCTGTTTTACTGCTCCCCCTATATTTCCCCTTGTTGTATTTCTCCTCTCATCCCTCTGTAAATAAATATTTCCCTTTCTGATATCCACTGTACTTTTCCTGTGGGTGGGTGTGTTCACTCTGGGGGGTTTGGAACAGGTGCCCCTGGGGTGGAAGGGATTTCTCCTGCGCGCGCTGTCTCTTGGCCAGAGCTGCCTGCAGAGCAGACTCCATCTTGGCCACGAGGGTGCTAAAGTTACACTGATAAGAAAATAGAATAAATTCCTAAATGGCAGGCACAGAAAACAGTCTTGCAAATAGATACTGTGACTGGCTGGAAGGCATGGAGTCTCTCTGAGTCACTCTGTGGTAAAACTCTGCAAAGGAGTATAACAATTTTACTCACAAGCGCTTTCATTTAAAATCTTGCCTCCACTGAAAAGTCTCTAATAATTAGAAGCTTGCAATAATTCAGAGGTGAGATGAGAGGAAACCAGGTTTCCCAGGCTATGGATCATGATTTCCAGGGGGAGCACAGGAGGGTCACACAAATAGCAAATTCTGAAAAAAAATAAATACAGAATGACTAAAAAAACCTTCATAATATGAGACTAGTACTGATGGTTTCGTTGGAAGGCAAGTTGACAGACCACTCCTATGACAAGACCCTGCGTTCTGACTTTCTCTAAATCAGCAGATTTTAGCTGAAGAATTGGCAATCCTCTCTGGCTGTTACTTTTCACCCCATTTTCATCCTCATATCTCAGTAAGGCAGGTTTCTCTTCAGGAGGAGCAATAAAAACTAAGCATCATAAATGAAAATAAATCCTGCTTGATCCAAAAAATGACCTAATTGTGAATTTCCTCAATTCACCTTTTTGGTACATCTTTTGACTTTGCCATTAAATTTCAACATTCACATTGAATGGCAAGTGTGTGTGTGTGTGTTTTAAGTTTGTAACTCCTATATCATTAAAGTTCATATTTGGAATCTTCATAGTTCTGTCCAAAATGGTTATGGTTACAAAGTTTTCTGAACAGGGCTGGAAGAGGGTTGCTAAATATTATTTAGTCTAGAGGAGGTCAAAAACTCCAGGTAGTTTGGAAACAGTTTCAAAGCAAATGCCTTCGTATAACACAATAGCCAAAATATAACAATTTCATGGCGATATGTAGAGGGTCATGCCTGCACACAGGGCTCAATAACACAGAAAAAATAAGTGACCTTACAACTTTATGGTCATTTTAGAGGGGGTGGCTATTAATAAAAAATCCTTAGCCTAAGGACTTTTCTTTCTTGATTTCTTTAAAGTATTTATTCATGGCAAAAGAGTTCGGAAATAAAAATACTTGCATGAGAACGATGACCATACTAAAACTTTCCCAGGAGCAGAGACTGTCTGTTCCATAAAGATCAGAAAGCCCCAAGGTTTACGTAACACACACCTATTGAGATTTCTAGTGCAATCTCTCAGATTATTCCTTATGAAGAAAAATTACATTGGATTAGTCTTTAAGAAGAATTATTGTGCTAAATCCTTCTCCTACACCATAATAAAACCGGGAACCTCCATTGACAGGAAGTTGTTCTGGATTTATACCTTTTATATCTAAGAATTTGGCCCATTATTTTTAATGTTCTTGAGATAATTTCAGATTCTGTACATATTAATTCTGTACATATTAATAATAATAATAATAATTAATAATACATAATAATATGTATCATATTGCCGCTATATCTTGGAATTGAAAAGATACAGAAAAGGGCGACCAAAATGATTAGGGGTATGGAACAGCTTCCATATGAGGGGAGATTAATAAAACTAGGACTTTTCAGCTTGGAAACGAGATGAGTAAGGGGGGTATGATAGAGGTCTATACAATCATGACTGGTGTGGAGAAAGTAAATAAGGAAGTGTTATTTACTCCTTCTCATAACACAACAAATAGGGCTCACCAAATGAAATTAATAGGCATCAGGTTTAAAACAAACAAAAGGAAGTATTTCTTCACAGAGCACACAGTCAAGCTGTAGAACTCTTTGACAGAGGATGTTGTGAAGGCCAAGACTTTAACAAGGTTAAAAAAAGAACAAGATAAATTCATGGAGGATAGTATCAGAGGGGTAGCCGTGTTAGTCTGGATCTGTAAAAGCAGCAAAGGATAGGTGCATCAATGGCTATTAGCCAAGATGTGTAGGGAAGGTGTCCTGGCATTGGCCACTGTCGGAAGACAGGATACTGAACTAGATGGACCTTTGGTCTGACCCAGTAAGGCTGTTCTGATGTTCTTATGTAGTGGAACAAATACAAAATCATCATTTCATATTTGGAGTCTTGAAAAATTAAACAGGTTCCAATCTTATTCAGTAATTCTTTGTAACCATGTAATTCATGGTTTTCTGTTTAGCAAAAGTAAGCAGCCTACAGGCTGTGTTATGTCATATGGTTTTCTTGACAACTCTTTTTATACACGATACATTAATGTATAGTTTGTTATTAGGACTGTCAAATCATTAAAAATTAATCACAATTAATCACAGTTTTAATCACACTGTTAAACAATAATAGAATACCATTTTTTGATGTTTTCTACATTTTCAAATATATTGATTTCAATTACAACACACACTACAAAGTGTACAGTGCTCACTTTATATTATTATTTTTATTACCAATATTTGCACTGTAAAAATATAAACAAAAGAAATAGTATTTTTCAATTCACCTCATACAAGTACTGTAATGCAATCTCTTCATCATGAAAGTGCAATTTACAAATGTAGAATTATTTTTTTACATAACTGCACTCAAAACCAAAACAATGTAAAACTTTAGAGCCTATAAGTCCACTCAATCCTACTTCTTGTTCAGTCAATTGCTAAGACAAACAAGTTTGTTTACATTTAAGGGAGATAATGATATCCACTTCTTATTTGCAATGTCACCTAAAAGTGAGAACAGGTGTTCATATGGCATTGTTGTAGCCGGCGTTGCAAAGTATTTACTTGCAAGATATGCTAATTATTTGTATGTCCCTTCATGCTTCAACCACCATTCCAGGGGACATTCTTCCATGCTGATGACAGATTCTGCTTGATAACAATCCAAAGCAGTATGGACTGACACACATTCATTTTAATCATCTGAGTCAGATGCCTCCAACAGCAGGTTGATTTTTTTTTCTGTTCTGTAGTTTCTGCATTGTCGTGTTGCTCTTTTAAAACTTCTGACAGCATGTTTCACACCTTGTCCCTCTCTGATTTTGGAAGGCACTTCAGATTCATAAATCTTGGATCGAGTGCTCTAGCTATCTTTAGAAATCTCACATTGGTATCTTCTTTGCGTTTTGTCAAATCTGCAGTGACAGTGTTCTTAAATCGAACATGTGCTGGATTGTCATACAAGAGTGACATAACACAAAATATATGGCAGAATAAGGGTAAACCACAGAGCAAGAGACATACAATTATCCCCCAAGGAGTTCAGTCACGAATTTAATTAACACATTATTTTTTAACAAGTGTCATCAGAATGGAAGCATGTCCTCTGAAACGGTGTCTGAAGTATGGAGCATATGAATGTTTAGCATATCTGGCATGTAAATACCTTGCAATGCCTGCTACAAAAGTGGATTTGTAGGCTCTAAAGTTTTATATTTTGTTTTTGAGTGCAGTTATGTAGCAAAAACAACAAAAAACAACGTTTGTAAGTTGCACTTCTTGTCCTATGCTCAGAATTTAAGGAGAATATTTTTTCTCGCTCCTCCTTGTAACAACCTTTTGTGTACTTGAAAACTGTTATCATGTCCCCTCTCAGTCTTCTCCTCTCCAGACAAACAAACCCGTTTTTTTCAATCTTCCCTCATGTTTTCTAGACCTTTAATCATTTTTGTTGCTCTTCTCTGGACTTTCCCCAATTTGTCCACGTTTCCTGAAATGTTGTGCCCGGAACTGGATACAATACTTCAGTAGAGGCCTAATCAGTGTGGAGTAGAGTGGGAGAATTATTCTCAGGTCTTGCTTATAACACTCTTGATAATACATCCCAGAATGATATTTGCTTTTTTTGCAATAGTGTTACACTGTTGACTTATATGTAGGCATGTGATCCATTATGACCCCCACATCCTTTTCTGCCGTACTCTTTCCTAAGCAGTCATTTCCCATTTTGCATGTGTGCCACTGATTGTTCCTTGCTAAGTGGAGTACTTTGCATTTGTCCTTATTGAATTTCATCTTCAAACCATTTCTCTACTTCGTCCAGATGCTTTTGAATGTTAATCCTACCCTCCATAGCACTTGCAACCCTTCCCAGTTTGGTATCATCTAAATCATTGATGAAGATATTGAATAGAACTGAACCCAGAACTGATCCCTGCTGGACCCCACTTGATATGTCCTTCCAGGTTGACTGTGAGTCACTGATAAGTACTCTCTGGGAATGGTTTCCCAAAGAAGTTATGCACCCACCTCCATGTAGGTTTTATTTCCCTAGTTTGTTTATGAGAGGGTTGTGTGAGACAGTACCAAAAGCATTAACTAAAGTCAAGATGTACCATATCTACTGCTTCCCCATTATCCATAAGGCTTGTTACCCTGTCAAAGAAACCTATTAGGTTGGTTTGACATGATTTGTGCTCAGCAAATCCATGCTCACTGTTAATTATCACCTTATCATCTTCTAGGTGTTTGCAAATTGATTGCTTAATTATTTGCTCCTTTATCTTTCCAGGTATTGAAAAAAACCTGACTGGTCTGTAATTCCCCGGTTGTCCTTATTTCCCTTTTTATAGATGGGCACTATATTTGTCCTTTTCTGGTCCTCTGGACTCTCTCCCATCTTCCATGACTTTCGAAGATAATCGCTAATGGCTCAGATATCTCCTCAGTGAGCTCTTTCCTTTGAGTATTCTAGAATGCATTTCATCAGGCCCTGGTGACTTGAAGACATCTAACTTGTCTAAGTAATTTTTGTTCTTTCCCTATTTTAGCTTCTAATCCAATCTCATTTTCAATGGCATTTGCTATGTTAGATGTCCAATCACTACTAACCTTTGTAGGTGAAAACTGAAACAAAAATAATTTAACACTTCTGCCATTTCCACATTTTCTGTTATTGTTCTCTCCCCCCACACACATACCCTGTCCTTGGTCTTCCTCTTGCTTGTAATGTATTTAAATTTTTTTCTTTATGTCTCTAGCTAGTTTAATCTCATCCTCCCCTCCCCCCAGCCTTTCTAATTTTGTCCTGACATACTTGTGTTATTTGTTTATATTTATCCTTTATAATTTGACCTAATTTCCACTTTTTGTAGGACTCTTTTTTGAATTTCAGATCATTGAAGATCTCCTGATTAAGCCAGGGTAGTCTTTTGTCATACTTCCTATCTTCCTACTGAGTGGGATAGTTTGCTCTTGTGCCTTTAATAGTGTCTGTTTGAAAAACTGCCAACTCTCTTGAACTGTTTTTCCCCTTAGACTTGTTTCCCATGGGATCTTACCTACTAAATCCCTGAGTTTGCTAAAGTCTGCCTTCTTGAATTCTAATATTTTTCTTGTGCTATTTTCCCTCCTACCATTCTTTAGAATCATGAACTCTGTCATTTCATAACCATCTAAGCTGCCTTCCACTTTCAAATGAGTGAATAGTAACTTTTCGGGTTCACATACTCACTCACAAAGTATTGGGAAGTGGGTGCCATCAGTTTGGAAGCCCCACTGTCTGAAATCCAGCTACTCTTTCCAGTACTTGGATTATGGTACCCATCTGTGGATAGATGACAGTATTGAGTGCCTCACAAACCTGTACAAATATGACCCTGACAATGGAGTTCCCCATCCTGAACTGACCAGTAGCTGTTTGGTGTTGCCAGGGCAATAAACATCTGCTTCTGCACCAGTAGGGATTTCCAAAATTGAGGGCTCTTGTGCAGGTGAGTTGGTACAAGCTCTTCACATGACTCCAAAAAAGTCTGTTTTCTCATTCAGAAGTTCTGAAACCGCTGCTTGTCATTCCAGGTTTTCTAAATAACGTGATCCACCACACCATCCTGGACCAGAAGTGGTGTACCAAGGCAAAACTGGCAGTCACCATATCTGCTCCAAGGAACCAGAGTGGTTTGTCACTCACCTTCTCAGTTCTGGTCTGATTCATTCCAGTATCTCAACTATTGACTATTACACTGCAGTAAACATTTGTTCTGCAAGAAGGTGCAGGAGCAGAATCACGGCACCAGTCACCTTCTGCCGTGTCTTCCACCCAATTTGGCAGAAGGGAGAGATGAGCGGGAACTGTTACCCCAAGATTTGGACCAAAAGCACTCCAATACTGGCCTGCCTATCATTATAAATTGATTGTTAATTTATTATGTGCAAATGGGGAGAAAGGTGGTGACCTATCATAAAGGAATTGGCAGGGTATTACCAGGGGGTTTGTGTCTGACCCGCAGAGGACTCCCCAGAACAGGCTAATCCTGCTAACCCTTGAAAGGACACAGATACAGCCCTCTGTTCAAAGGATTGTCATGCAAGCAGTAGTTCTTCGAAAACAAAGTCTCATTTATTGAGAGAAAATTAGGCAATTACAGTATATTAAATAAAGTAAGAAAGAAAGCAGTACAGTATATAATAGGTAGTAAGGCACAATGACATTACACTTAAAGACTATACACTCAATTGATACAGAAGACTAGGACTATATGACAAATACATTGTTGCAGTATTGATGCGCACTGACCCTTTATACATATTCATAAGGCCTTCAACATTAGACTTATTACAATGTACCATACAAATGCCCTATGCACATGTATAGAACAGTACTGACATATAACATTAAAGAAACATTAATATTTTGTGAGCGGTGATTAGATGGCCATGAAATGGGGTGGGGTGGGGTAGATCACACTCAGAAGCAGGAATTCTGCTTTATTTACAGGTATACTTGGTCATTTCTCATGAATCATGATAAAACCAGACTTACGCTCCTTTGCTATCCCTCTGAATCATTTAGGGTCCTTCTGTTCTGTCTGTCTTCTCTCTGATCTTTCCCTTCTATCACTGTTGCTTCCGACTGGTTGCCTTCTCTGCTGTTCTTGGTCTTCTCCCGCTGCTCCTTACCTGGTCTTCTCCATTCTCACACACTCATGCCAAACCTGCTCCTGGCCAGCCTTGTATTCAGTTTCTGGCTTTTTCTGAGTGGTTGACTTTTCAAGCTGAGTGCTCCCTGCATGAGTGGCAACTGTTAAGTCAATCAGCTCTGTTTTGACATAGCTAATCTTCCTAGTCAAGTCACACTTCCAGAACGTTTTTCGACCTTTGTTTCTCACTTGCTATTGGTCAATTTAGTCATAGAATCATAGAATATCAGGGTTGGAAGGGACCTCAGGAGCTCATCTAGTCCAACCCCCTGCTCAAAGCAGGACCAATTCCCAACTAAATAATCCCAGCCAGGGCTTTGTCAAGCCTGACCTTAAAAACCTCTAAGGAAGGAGATTCCACCATCTCCCTAGGTAACCCATTCCAGTGCTTCACCACTCTCTGAGTGAAAAAGTTTTTCCTAATATCCAATCTAAACCTCCCCCTCTGCAACTTGAGACCATTACTCCTTGTTCTGTCATCAGGTACCACTGAGAACAGTCTAGATCCATCCTCTTTGGAACCCCCTTTCAGGTAGCTGAAAGCAGCTATCAAATCCCCCCTCATTCTTCTCTTCTGCAGACTAAACAATCCCAGTTCCCTCAGCCTCTCCTCATAAGTCATGTGCTCCAGCCCCCTAATCATTTTTGTTGCCCTCCGCTGGACTCTTTCCAATTTTTCCACATCTTTCTTGTAGTGTGGGGCCCAAAACTGGACACAATACTCCAGATGAGGCCTCACCAGTGTCGAATAGAGGGTAATGATCACATCCCTTGATCTGCTGGCAATGCCCCTACTTATACAGCCCAAAATGCCGTTAGCCTTCTTGGCAACAAGGGCACACTGTTGACTCATATCCAGCTTCTCATCCACTGTAACCGCTAGGTCCTTTTCTGCAGAACTGCTTCCTAGCCATTCGGTCCCTAGTCTGTAACAGTGAATGGAATTCTTCCATCCTAAGTGCAGGACTCTGCACTTGTCCTTGTTGAACCTCATCAGGTTTCTTTTGGCCCAGTCCTCTAATTTATCTAGGTGTCTCTGTATCCTATCCCTACCCTCCAGCATATCTACCACTCCTCCAAGTCTATGACCTCCATTTTGAGAATTTCTAATACGAAATCAGTGTGTCCACCATTCTGGATATTTAACTCCAAACTATCATTATTTATAACTTATCGAAAGCATCTAGCTTAAAACGAACTTCGGTTCCCTGCAAACTAAAACACTCTGCTGCTATCACTACCTTTGTAATGGTAATTGGGAGAGGTGAATTATGCACAATGTTTCTCCCCCCCTCCACACTCCCCCAACTGTCATTATTTCTATCTAGAGTGCTGCAATCTTTATATAGTATCCAGGTAATAATCTCTGGTAACAGAACTGCCATCAACAAACGTGCAAACCCAGCGGATGGTACCAACCACCAACTAGTGCATGTTCCTAGAGTGTCTCCTGTGATGCAAAGAATGCTGGGATGCTGCCCCAGGAATGGTAGTGCTAACATCACCTACCAAACAGAGGCAGTGTGGATGCAGGTATACAGCACAGCATATGTGAACAGTTGACACAGGTACGGGGTACATGCACAAGCATGTACCTGCTCAACTACCCAAGTATGAACACTAGCCTTAGAGATTGTTATGTGACACAGCACTCAAAGATTGTGTGTGTGAAAATGTCACATAAGAGCATTTTTAAAAAAATCAGTTACCAAATTATTTTGAACTTCAGGGATGTGGTTTAGAGCATTTTCAAATGCATTTATGTGTGGATGTGTCACTCAGAAAACACTTAGAGCCAACTATCAGATTCTGTTTTTTACTATTTTGATGGGTTTATATTTAATAAAGTTAGATGGCATCTCTCTAATCAGTCTGAGGCACCTATATTACTGCCAACATCCAATTTTTCAAGTCGTGTGTGTGTGTGTGTGTGTGCAGTTCTTGTGGGGAAAAGTGGGGCTGGATCCTATTCATCACTTACTCATGAAGAATCTGGTCTGCAAGCAATATGCTCCCTTTGGTGCTGGGGTAGCTGTTAAGTACTGTTTCATATGCAACAGTTTTTTATATACTATGCATATTTTTAGGTCTTCTAGTCTCAAGTTTCCTGACATCCATCGCTATTCACCATAATCACTACCATCATAAATTTGGTGTGACATGCACATGTGTGACCATAGCTGGGAAAAGTGTGATTCCCCGCATAAGAAGTTTGCATCAAGGACTCAGGAGTCAGGAACATTTTGACAGGTTGCCCCTCTAAGTGTTGGGTGGATTTTAAACTAATACAAATTTAAAAAGAACAAATGCTGCTCAGACATCCAATGAAACTAAACTAAACTAACATGACAGTGAGCCTTAATCAGCTCATGTCAATCTCCATGTACCTTTAATAAGGCAGTTTCCGAACCATGGTGCAGTCTAATGCTTGACATGAAAATTTTAAAACTAAATCAAATGGAGCAAGATGAGTTTGTAGCAAAATATAAATAACTCATTCAAGGACCTTTGATTTTTTTTTAAAGCATAAATTGGAAAATGGATACAAATTAGATTTACCATTTGCTGTTGCGGATCAAGGCCTGTTTTTGAATCTGATGAAAGACTTCTGGATCCTAATGACAAATTCCCTGTTTAAATGTAACCATACCAACTAAAAACACTCCCTCAGCACCCAAGCAGGAACTGGATCTACAGTGAATTTTGTGGCCTCAGGTGCTGCATCATCTCAACAATATAAGACATAAATGCCTGAGAAAAGCTAACCCCTGGTACTCAAAGGGGTTAGTTAATTTTTAAAAAAAATTAAAAATCTAGGGCAGAAAAGGATATGATACCTGGATGGAGAAAAATAATCAAAGGATGGGTTTGACATATGCCACAATCACTCAGCATTGAAAATGAATTCTTAAAATAATTACAGAAATTATATATCATGTATTGACCTGGATTTAAAGCATGGTTATAAATTTAAGATGTTTTGCAGGAGGAAATAGCCTTTCAGAAAAAAAGCACCTGCACTATAACAACAACTTCATGGTGCTCTGTGATATATGCAATTTCTATGCTTCAAATAGACACACGCAGTCTTGTCAAAATGCATTTATATTCCTGTTGATGTTCCTTCATTGTTGTTATGCTCAAAGCATGGGTATTCCTAGGAGAATAATGAGAAATATGCTGAACCACAGCCCATGAAGATGCCATCTCAATGATTTTTTTAAAGTGAATAAGTTAAGTCTACAAAAGCAACCTCCATATTTTACATATAATGTACATTCCCTGCCCAAGGAGCTTATAGTTTAAATTGGATAAGACAAAGACAAACTTAAAGAGTTCAGGATAAGCTTCACTAGTCTTTCAGCCAACCTGTAGATCATGCATTCTTGCAACTCTCTATAATTTCCTAAGCCTGTTTCTTGTTTGCTAAAAGTTTAAATGGCTAACAGAAATTAGAAGGTTTGTGGTTTTTGTTGCTTCTGAAAGAAACTATAAAATAAAAATAACTGGCATGGTAAATTCTCAGAGCTTATTCATAACAAATTTCTGAACAAAGTTTAAAACTTGCCATTTAAATGCAATTTTCAATTATTTCCATAATCTCAAGATCTGTTTCCAGGAAAATTCTACTTCTTTACCATATTTATGTTCTTCCTCTTGGGCCTCTATTGGCCTATCATTTCCAGAACTTGAATGGGAAATCTATCTGTTAGATATGATGTAGGCAGCCCCAGATGGAGCCCTTCACACTTGGGAAAAGCTTCCTATAAGCATCTGCAAAACTAACTCATTATTCTCTTTCAAATCCCTCCTTAAAACGCTCCTTGACCATGATGCCTACAAAAAACAGGACAATGGTTAGGCTTCTTGTGTGTTGAGACCACAGCCTCTCAGGCTAACCAATATTGTTTCCTTGTGCTCCTGTAGGTCTGTCTGTATCCAGCTGTGGTCTCTTGCGCCTTTTACTTAGGTTGCAGGTGTACCCTTTGGGTGGGCTAGAGTTTGTTAAATTGCCCTTCTCCTGTGCCTATAAACCCCCAACTCTGATTTTAAAAAAGCAACTGAAGACCCAGAATTCAGTCTCTAATTGTTTTCAGCAAGGATTGCCCAGGATCAGCCTCCCCACACTCAAGTGCCAAAAAAAATGAAAGGAATTAATCTAATTAACAACTTTATAAAATTGTATGATAAAGAAACATAATAAATGATAATTTAATTTTTACAACATAACATGGCTATTTTATAATCCACGTAATTATCTTCATAATTATAATAAACATAAATAAAGAAAACAAATTAAACCTAAACAGGTCATTTCCCACAGAAACACGGTGAGAAGAAACTCAGAGTACCCAAAAATTTAGGTTGAGTTCACCCGAGTCTCAGTTAGAATCTTTGATCACTAAATCTACACAGTCTGCTGAGTCAAAAACAACATCTTCCTTCCACTTGCTTGTAGGAATCTTCAATTGGAATCCATGCAGACTTTTCCTCTTCCTCTTCCCCTACTGAAATCACTGTTAGCCAGTCAGCTAACTGATTAACCAACCACTCAGTTAAGTATATCGTTTAAAAAAAACAAACCCTGCTGCAGAATGCTTCAGAGTTAGGGACAACAGCCTGCTTTCTGCTCCTGGGCTTAGCTGCTCCCAACTCACACAGGGCTCATGGCCTTTTGCAAAGCAGCTGCCCTGACTGCTTGCCCTCATGCAGTCTGACCCCAGCAATAGGGAACCTATTGGAGCACACCCAAAACTACCACACACACTTCTAGAAACTTCTGGATGTGAAGTGCCAACTCTTCCTAGCAACAATGACTCAGAAGACACTACTCACTCCTAACCTCTCCCGAAGGGGTATCTCAAAGAGATATCTCCCTATTAGGCACATGGGTTACACAAGCTCTTTGGGGCAGGGACTGTCTTTTTGTTCTGTGTTTGTTCAGCACCTAGCACAGTGGAGTCCTGGTTGATAACTGGGGCTCCTAGGAATTATGATAATGCAAATAATAAATGGTAATATTCAGAGTTTCCTTGGAAAATTCCCATCAAAATTACCGATCTCTAGAAAGCCAACATACCAATTCCAGGCTGTAATGTTTAGTTTAAATTGCATTATTATCCAGCAAATTGAGTTACATCCAGAGCTGGCTGGAGGATGAAAATTGTATTTCATAACAACTTTCAAGATATCAAAATTTGGTTTTGTTCCATATTGAAACAAACGGAACCTTCTGAACATTTTCTGAAAACAGAATTGTGTCAAAATGTCCATTCTGGGATTTAAAAGATCAGGCTTTTGATTCAGGTCTCTCATTCTCCTCAGAAGTGACCAGAGTCCACCCTGGGCCTCTGAAACCTTTCCGCCAAAAGCTTTGTCAAAACTGATATGTCCCCATGAAATGTTTCAGCTTTGAAAAAAAGTTTTGTCAAAAATGTTCCAACCAGTTCTAGTTATTTCCTCTCTACTACAAGTTTTCCATTCTTAAGAGTATTTTCAAAACTCTGCTCTGCAAAAGAGATCTACTGCACACACCCCTACCCTGCTGATAAGCTTTTCAAGATGGAAAATAAAATGGAAAAAGTTATAGGCAAACAAATATGTTTACTAAATGTTCAGCTGATCTCCAGCTTTGTGTTGGAGTGAACTGAGGCCTCTTTTGTTCCCAAACAGAACAACTAGACTGAAGGCAAAAGTACCCTAATGGTCTGGACAAGGAATGGTCTCCAACAGTGCTCCTGAGTTAATCTTTCTGGCATGCAGGAAATGTTCCACTCACAATACAGACTTCAGTAGCCACTACCAGAGTTTATAGACTTTCCTAGGACAGGGTTCTGTCTGCTAGCTCTCCTCATCAGTCAGTGGAGTTCAGGGTAACATCAGAGGTATAAAAGTGGTTGTATTGCTAAATAACCAGGCATACTCTGAACAGGATGACGTGACTATGTAAACACCAATCAGTTTGAAAGGTGAACAGGCAGGATTTCTACAGACTGGATCCCAGACAGTTTTTATACTTTGTCTATGTTCTGCAGATCTTGTGGCTATTCAGTCTTGAATGGCAAACTAGTCATTAATCTAACCTCTTTATTACCATTAAAAGGAAAGGAAAGTGTGCCCTCAACATACTACAGCAAGAGACAGTAACCTCCTTAGATTAAGATAAACAGCCAGCAAAGAAATAGAGATACATAAAAAGAGATCAAGCCCAATTCCCAAGCTGGCTTTGTAAAAATGTTTCTCATTTTCTAATTGAATAGGAGGAGGAAAATAGTAAAAATACTGCAGCTGTGGTTGAGAGAGAGAAATCCACTTCACAGAGTAAATCATACTGCAGATTGAAGTCTTTTTCTAGCTCATCAGAAAGGCATCCCAAAAAGAAAATGCAAATCTCACCAAAAAATCTCAAACAGAAAAAGAACCATCTGTTTAGCTTTGAGAACTTCTTCATTGGAAGATAGTGGGGTGTTGCGGGAGGGCAAAAGATTGGGCTTTCATAATCCGAATCAGGTCCCTTTACCACAATATTTTGAAGTTATTATGTTCAGTATAACCTGAGGAACTAGAAACAATAGAAAGGCAGGGGGACAAATATCAGGGAGATTCTTTGAACTTCATAGGTAGTAAGAGTTGAGTCCCTTTACACACATTACGAAGAGATGTGATCCAAGCAGAGTGGGAATTTCCAGACAAAACCAGAAAACTAAATAATGCAGACAGAGATATTAATGGAGTTCAGAAAGGAAACTGAATCATTTTGCTAATGGTAGATGTAGTCATCTTGTCCTTAGTTAAGGGCACAGTAATACTATCAAAAGGTGGATTCCTGCTAGAGAAACCCGTTACTGAAAAATAGGAGAACACCTTAAGAATGAGCTACAAATCTGCAGTAACTGCCTTAAGCAATCAATATAAATAAAGGTAATGTGAGTGCCTTGTTTGAGAAGTGCAAATTTAATTCTGCATTTTCTGGGTCTCTCACATTTTTCAAAGACTAACATTCTTGAAAGATGATATGCACTCAAATGTTAACACTGATATGTGCCTGCAACCTTAATTTTGCCATAAAGTTTTTAGATTGTGGTGCTTCACAGATAAAATAAAGACAAGGGGCCATTTCTTGGAGTCTTACAATCGAGGACCACAATCCCACCAGGAGATCTGCACATGAGGGCCCCTGACCCAATGCAGTGTGCACTGTAGTCAATGGAACCTTGCAAGGACAAAGGAATCAGTCCTTGCAGGGCTTCTTTCAGAATTGTACCCTAAGCTAGATCTAACGAAGGGAAAAATAGCATTAAGCAAGGAAGACATGGAAGGAAGTTTATATACACAACAAGGTTTAGGTTATGAAGTCAATGGGACTATACAGATTTACACTAGGTGAGGATCCTATGAGTAGTGTTGGAATAGAGTTATTGTGGGAATAAATGGGTTTTGAAGGTATATTAGAAGGAGGAGACTGAGGTTGCATATTATTTAGGGAAGATTTTTCAGGTACAAGGGTCATGAGAGGTAGAGAGGGCCAATGGATAGGGCACTGGACTGGGACTCAGGAGACCTTGATTCTATTCCTGGCTCTGCCACTGATCTGCAGTGTGATCCTTGGGCAAGTCACTTCACTTATCTGTGCCTCTGCTTTCCTATTTGGAGTGAAAGCTTGTCAGGGCATAGACTCTTATTGTGTGGGTGCAATGACTAGCACGATGGGGACCATATTGTTGTAGGAATATTAATCACAATAGCATTTGTGAGAGGAACATAGTATCCCAAAGTATATTTCACACATCTCTGAAAATAGTCCTACTTTATTTCTGTACAAACCCCAAAAATGAAAGAGTGATACGTGATACAAACTGATGTCAGAAAAGCCACTAAACAATTCTAGAACTGAGGTGTGTCACCTTATATTAAAAAGGAGGAAATGTGTAGAAAAGCAAAGGCTCCAGCTAGTACAGAATGCAGCTACCTGACTTTTGCATGTCTGAGGCCACTGTGAGGACCATGCTGAAGTCCTTCCGCTAGCTCCCAGGCAGCTTCGCATGCCAGTTTAAAGTTTTGGCCCTAATTTTCAACACAATTAGTGGATCACGCCCCAGCTACATTAAAGGTTGAATTTCAATCTGTGAGAACCACCCTGGCAACCATATTCCTCTGGGACAATGCAGATCACAAAGCCTGAGATTAAGCACGAGAGCTGGAGCTAAAAGCACTCTTGTTTAAGGGGATCCAGTCATATTTCTTAGGAAATCAGGTAAATCCAGAGACTGACCATCTTTAGGAAATGCTGCAAAACCTTTTCCTGTTAAAAAACCTTTCCACCATAAGAATGGCACTGACACCCCTGCCTACCCAATAACCTCTAGTAACAAAAAGAGAAAATTAATAAAATCTAAAACATCAAAACTAACAACCCTAACCCAAGCAGAGTTGTTGTCCCTGAAAAAAGCACTAGCCATTCCATGAAATCCACTAGGAACTTCACAATTTCTATTGATTTTCCATAGGGGGTCCTCAGATACTATTGTGATGAGTGCTTATAAAGCTCTAGGATGGCTAGAAAGCATCCAAGGCCTCTGACACCAATTAAAGCTACATATAGAGAGTATCAGAGGGGTAGCCATGTTAGTCTGGATCTGTAAAAGCAGCAAAGAGTCCTGTGGCACCTTATAGACTAACAGACGTATTGGAGCATGAGCTTTCGTGGGTGAATACCCACTTCGTCGGATGCATGTAGTGGAAATTTCCAGGGGCAGATATATATATGCAAGCAAGAAGCAGGCTAGAGATAACAGTTGAGGTGTGAACACCAAGGGAGGAGAAACTGCTTTTGTAGTTGGCTAGCCATTCACAGTTTTTGTTTAATCCTGAGTTGATGGTGTCAAATTTGCAAATGAACTGAAGTTCAGCAGTTTCTCTTTGAAGTCTGGTCCTGAAGTTTTTTGCTGCAGGATGGCTACCTTTAGATCTGCTATTGTGTGTCCAGGTAGGTTGAAGTGTTCTCCTACAGGTTTTTGCATATTGCCTTTCCTAATATCTGATATTAGGAATGGCAATCTCCCTGGACACACAATAGCAGATCTAAAGGTAGCCATCCTGCAGCAAAAAAACTTCAGGACCAGACTTCAAAGAGAAACTACTGACAAATTTGACACCATCAGCTCAGGATTAAACAAAGACTGTGAATGGCTTGCCAACTACACAAGCAGTTTCTCCTCCCTTGGTTTTCACACCTCAACTGCTAGAAGAGGGCCTCATCCTCCCTGTTTGAACTAACCTTGTTATCTCTAGCCTGCTTCTTCCTTGCATATATATACCTGCCCCTGGAAATTTCCACTACATGCATCTGATGAAGTGGGTATTCACCCACGAAAGCTCATGCTCCAATACGTCTGTTAGTCTATAAGGTGCCACAGGACTCTTTGCTGCTTATATAGAGAGTAGCATACAGTAACAGTCAACATTAGCTACTTAAGTTAAGAGTTAAGGCTTGTGTCAAAGATGCCTATGAACTAAGCTCCTGATGTTATTAAGGAGATATTCAACCGGAACAATGGTCACACCCTGGCCTGAAATATCATTGTACAAGGGTTCTCACTTGCTGAGCATACACATATTTATAAAGAGCTATACTATAAATCTGCAGGGCCCATGAGATTGCATCCTCTTGCAGAAGCATACTATACACAGCCAGGCCTCAGCAAATTAAGATTCTGTACCAATACAAGTAATTGAAGAACATAGATCTGCCTTAAGCATATGCATGTTGTGGAAAATCCCCACTGTGAAGGTTGGTGGCCAGGATATAATTCCAAGTAATGAAATATTAGGTAAGAACATTCCTTTTATATTCTTTTTTCCTCATTAAGTCTTTATAATTCCCTTGTGTGGTTTAAACTTTAAAGACTCTGCCCAGATGCTGTTTCCCACACTAATTAGACACTAAGCATCTGTTGGACTCTCCTTTGGTTACCACTAGTACTTAAACCACCACTATTCCCCACCGAATAGTAGTGAAATCTTTTCTCCACTACAGACTTGTCTACACTTGGTTGATGCAAGTTATATCAACTAAAGCTGCCACAATTAGTCTATTGCTCATGCACGTACATACTTAGCTCCTTCCATTGGTGCTGCATTTACATCAGCATACAGCTGCTGAAGTTAGTATATTGCTTGCACATGTGCATACATATCTCCTTGTGTTGGAGTGCTTGTGTTGATGCATAGTGCAGTTTACCATGGGTAGGTATCTGATTGTGCAAGCTGCTCAATGTCTTTGGGAAAGTTTTAGTAATGCATGGTGGGGCAGAAATGAGTTTTGCAGTGGTGACTGGGAGCGTGGGTCAACTTCCCACCATTCAACTGTCTCCATCCCATAATGTCATTTATATTCCATATTTTTGGTGCCTTTTAAAAAAATCTCATGAACCCACATGGCCTTGCCACCAGGAAAGACTCTGGCTGCAGGGAAAGGCTCTGGCAGGGAGGAAAGACTCCAGCTGCTGCCTGCTGCTGGAGCCTCCCCCTGGTGCCTTCTCTGTGCCAGAGCCTCTCACTGCTGTGTGTAGCTACACACCCCAGTATAGACATGGCCTGCTTTTTTACTGTGACATGTAGCTACACATAGAATACTCGCCATCACAAGTGTACACAAGACACCTTAGTTGATGTTGCACAGGAAAAAGTAGAATCTAGCTCCCTCTCTTAATGGTGTTGGCTCCGCAGAGCTAAGCGGAGTAAAATTAATCTTGTTTTTGCCATTGAAGTAGGCAGACGTGGTTTAGCTATGTATAAGAAACAGTATTCCTCCTCTCCCTCCCATGCCTCTAGGTATACCACCCTAGCATGGCTGGGTGTTGTGTGGCAGCCAGAGGCTGGGGCAGTCCCCACTAGAAACGCAGAATGTACTATGTGCCTTACATCAGAACATTGCTTCATTCCATCTGTTACCTGCTATTCCCTAAGCCTACTGGCAACTGCTTGCTTTCTCTGTATCTTTATACACTTCTTTTTCTTGTGTATCTGTACTTTTTAAAAGCAGATCACTGTTCTGCGGGGGAGGAGGGGAGTCATGTGGAGAACAAGCAATACGTGATCAGTAGCACAGTCACTTAACCTGCATCTGCTGATTGTGTTATGTATCTGACATGAGTAAACCAGAAGCACTTGGCAGAGTGTATGGAATTTTCTCATCACCCTTGGAAAGCCTGGTTGAGCAGTCAGCCCCTTAACTATATCCCAAGTCTCCATCCATGGAGCATGCACAGAACTTGGACATAATTAAAATGGTCTCAAAATCTGCTGAGTCTGGGCTGGGCTTGCAATGACCAGGGTATGGGTGATCAGGCCTAATAGTTAAAGTCAGGAACCAAAGCAGGGGGTTAGAGCTGGAGACAGAGTCAGGAGTAAAGCCAAGGTTCAAAGCCTGAGTCAGAGTCAAGCCAAGGGCTGGAGCCAGAGTCAGGGCATAGGAGCAGGGACCTAGAACAAGGCAGGAAAGCAGAAACTGGGGAGGCTGGGGATCTGGGATAAGGAAGACAGGGCTTAGGAACAGGCTAGGAGGCAGTGTCTGCAGTGGCAGCCTACCAAGGATTTGCCTAATTGCTCAGATAACTTCCTGTGCCTTCTTCTGACTTAAGAGGTGGGATCAGCTGTCTCCCCCAAGCATGGGCTTCACAGGCAGAACCCTTGGTGAGCTAGAGCTCTATCAGACCCCTTCTTCAGTGATTCTGGTGAACAGCTGGGTGGTAGCTGCAGTCTGGGGCCTCACGGTCACACAATCAAGACCTGTGATTCCTTACGAGGCTCTCCTACAGGCCACTTGCACCCCCATATGCTTTCCAAATTATTTAGTTTAAAAATAAAATGAGAATTTCAGCTAGCAGTAAACGTGGAAGGAGGAAGACTGGTCTTGTGGATAGGGCACTGGACTGGGACTCAGAAGGCCTGGGTTTTATTCCCGGCTCTGCCACAGATTTCCTGTATGATCTTGAAGTTAATCTACTTAGTTCCCCAGTTCTAAAATGGGGCTAGTACCTCCCTTTCTGACAGTGGTGCTGCAGGGATAACATCCGATAATAATGGTGAGCCACTCAGGTATGATAATCAGAGCACTTATGGGGATTATTTATTACTGCTTCACTCCCCCTCTGGTATGGATGGATGAGGGTGGGGGGGGGTGGTCTTACTAAAATTGTTCCCTGCTGGAAGCGAAGATACAGCTTCCCAGAGGCACCTCATAGGTGTTTCAAATTCCCTGCAAGAGAAAGCGGTAAAGAATGGCCCTACCATCACATCCAAGCATGAAGAATGCTGGTTCGCTTCCCAGGAAGGCCCTCTCTTGTTACACCGTTACTTTCAGAAGGCTTTGTTGTATTGTGATTCCAATGATAACACTTTGTTCTTATGCCACGTGTTTCATCCCTACATCTCAAAATACTCTACAGTGGGAGGCCAATATCATTATCCCCATTATAAAGCTTGGGAAGCTGAGGAACAGAGTCGCTTGCCCAGGGTCACAGAACAAGTCAATGGTAGATCTGAGAATGGAACCAGGAATCTTTACTCCCTGTTTGGTGTCTTCGCCACTGGACTACACTGTCTCCCATTAAGAAATCACACCAAAGACATAGTTCAGAATGAGGATAATAATATAAAATATTTTCTGTCCAACAATTTTTTTCCCTAAAATCAACTTATCTTGCAATATATTTAAACTTACTGTATGAAATCCTTACCCCCACTGAAGTCAATGACAAAGTTCCCATTGACTTTAATGGAGCCAGGATGTCACTTCTCATATATGTAAGATGTGTGTATACAATACATTTCTCTTCTCTTTTTTTTACAGATTTGTTTCATAGGCTTTTCCTTTGCTGCTGATACACATCATCATTTCTATTTTTGTGAACATGCCTGTGCTTAATAGTCTTGGTTCAGTCAGTTTAGTGGATCATTAATTAACACTGATTACTCTGCTCTCATTAAAACTCAGATGGCATCACGAATTACCAACATTAATAATAAAACAATCACTTTCCATAGCCTTAAAATGTCTGAAAGAAACATTTTTTCCCTATCCTATTAAATTTTATTATAACAAAGGATTCAGAATTTAACAGCTAGAACTACTTTATTAGGATTTTTATGATGTCCTAAAGCAGTGAATGTCTTCAAACTTTCAGTAGGAGAAAAGAGAGCAAACATCTGAGACTTTAAAAATATATAGTTTGACATTTCCTTTAATTGTTCACAAATTAAAGGAAAAAATCAATTGAATGTTTTCTCAATATAAATTCTTTCGTAGGGATACTGGGTCAAACTCTGCTGTTGTTTACACCAATGGATATCTGGAGTAACTGCAGTGGAGTCAATACAAATTTACATTCATGTAACTGAAATGAAAATTTGGGCCACATTTTATGCAAATTAGTACATAAGCTAGGATTTGTTGAAGGGTATTATTGTCCTTCAAGAAGGCTGTCACAGGAATGAAATAGATCTGGATATAACAAATGGATATAAAGAAACAAGTTAATAATCATAATTATATTTATAATTATAGAATGCAGATATGTAAAGTACCATAGAAGTTAGAAGCTGAAAAATTCATTACTGTATTGCATTACATGTTTCATTTTATAAGAAGCTGCTCTTGAGTGGCTGTAATTGAGATTAGTAATTGGGAAGTTCAGAAGCTTTACAAATGCGGGTCACTTGGTCTTTTGTTGAAGATATTAAGAACTGTCCAGTAACTTTAAAAAAGGATGGTAATCAACTTTTAATTAGTTTTTGCTTAAATAAGGATTTTGATAATAGTAGTGTTACACATATCAATGGCTTATAGGCTGAAAGCTCTGATACACAAAATGAAAGCTGTTTTCCAGGCTTCGCAGATGATGGGTTTTCAGACTGAGAAACAACCAGTTAACTAGCCATAGGCTCAGGAGCGGCGCCAGGGTTTCTGGCGCCCTAGGCAGAATTCGGGGGGCGGCATTTTGTGCGCTCTCCACGGGGCGTGCGAGAGCTTCCAGTTCCGCTTCCATCGCGCTGCTGAAGAAGGACCCTCCACTGAAATGCCACAGGCGACAGCAGCAGTCATTGAGCTGCTCAATTGCCTGCCTCTGTTTTCCACGGCACGTCGGCGGAGGGTCCTTCTTCGGCGGTGCGACGGGTGCGGCACAGAAAGCTCCCATGCGCCCTGTGGGGAGCGCACAAAATGCCACGCCCCCAAATCCTGGCGCCCTAGGCGACCGCCTAGGGTCGCCTAATGGAAGCGCTGGCCCTGCATAGGCAACTATTACATTTGTGAAAGAGGAACTTCCTTCTCTCCATTTTCAGCTGGATTCTCTTAACTTTGCCCTCGCTAAATAGTCCTTTACTATGTGTGTAGACCTGTTGAAATCTATGGGATTTCATGTGTTTTAACTTTCTGCTCCGTACAAGGAAGGGTGGCAAAAACTGTCCCTCTGTGACCTAGTTGATATTGGAGTATGTGTAATCTATAGAGATATTAGGATAATAGGAGCCTGTGTTGGAGAAAAGTGAACCACTAAAAAGAAAAGGGTTAAGTTTAAATAAATAGAAATTATTCTAGATTCAGAATCCCTGGAAATAAAAGGTATCATAAGAAAAAGTTTTGTTGTTTGGAGACCATAACCAGAAACTATAAGGATACACTGTTTTTATTTAAAAATATGAAATATCTTCAGTCAAGATACTTAGTAGAAAAGATAATAACACATATACATAGATTTTATTGTTTTGTTCATTAAAAAGCAGGCAACGTTTGTAATGCATATGTTGAAAAGTGAAAGACCTTATACAAGGCCCAACTAAAATATGTATCATCAGAACTTAATTGCCTAGCCAGATGTTTGTTAACTGCTTGCTTAGAATTAGAGAGACAAGGTGGATGAGGAAATATGTTTTATTGGAACAACTTCTGTTGGTGAGAGAGGCAAGCTTTTGAGAAGAGCTCTATGTAGCTCGAAAGCTTGCCTCTCTCACCAACAGAAGTTGGTCCAACAAAATATATTACCTCACCCACCTTGTCTCTCAAATATCCTGAGGTCAACACAGCTACAACTACACAGCTTAGAATTCCACAGATTCACAGCACAGAAGTGATTCCAGCACATGGAAGAGATAATGGTTGTGGTTAGTTTTGTTTCTGACATTTTGGTGGCAATAATTTATAAATCTCATAAAACTTCTCAAATAAATAAATAAATAGAAAAAATGCTTCATCCAGCTACTAAGGAGCCAAGCTAAGAGTGTTACAGAACACATGACTCAAGTGTCCAGGTTGCTGTATAATGGACAGATTTGATAAGTTTCATTTTGAAATGGCTAATGTTCCAGTATGAGTTGGACACACTGCATGCAGCCAAGTGTCATACTTCTGGAGTGGCTGTCACTAGAACTAGTTTAACTTAAAAAAAAAATTAAAAGGTTGAGGAAAATAGGTTAAGGACAATTTTGAAGACTTAAATATTGCACCTTTTTTTGTGACTACCTGTAACTGTCAAATATTTTCCCTCTTCCCTGTTCTCACTTTCAAGTAACATTGTAAACAAGAAGTGGGCAGCATTGTCTCCTGCACACGTAAACAAACTTGTTTGTTTGTCTGAGCAACTGGCTGAACAAGAAGTAGGATTGAGTGGACTTGTAGGCTCTAAAGTTTGACATTGTTTTATGTTTGAATGCAGTTATTTTTTGCGCATAATTCTACATTTCTAAGTTCAACTTTCATGATAAAGAGATTGCACTACAGTACTTGTATTAAGTGAATTGAAAAATACATTTTCTTTTATTTTTACAGTGCAAATATTTATAATAAAAATAAATATAAGGTGAGCACTCTACATTTTGAATTCTGTGTTGAAATTGGAAACAATATATTTGAAAATGTGGAAAACATCCAAAAATATTTAAATAACTAGTATTCTATTATTTTTAGCAGTGCAATTATTCGTGCAATTAATTGTGATTTTTTTTTCATTGCGTGATCGATCACAATTAATTTTTTAATTGCTTGACAGCCCTAGTATAATCATTAACATATTATTAGAGGAGCAGACTATCAGAAAAAACTTGTTCCCATCAGGAGTCAAGGTCTTCAGCAGAGCCAATCTGGAGGCAGGACCTAAAACAGAGTTAGTCTCCGGGCAACCTAACCTGACCTGTAGTAGCATGCCTGATTGGCTACAGCACCTGATCTGTCGGAAGAGTCAGCTGACCTGTAGTAGCGTGCCTGATTGGCTACAGCACCTGATCTCTCGGAAGAGTCAGCCAACTGGCTTTTAAGCCCTGCAACAGCTCAGTGGCTGCTCAAAGCCTTTGCTGATAGCTCCTATGCCTGCTTGTACTCAGCCTTCTAGCCCTGCCTCACTCCAGGGACCCTGATCTTGATCCTGACCCTTGTTTCTGATTCCTGGCTCTCACCTCTGATTATGACTTTGTCTCTGACTCTGGGCTCCAACTCTGTTTCTGACCCTTGACTCCAATTACCAACTCCTGTTCTAAACACTAGGTCTGACTCCTGCTCTAACCACTGGACAGGACAACCCATGTCCCTGTTGCTGACAGTTCATATCTTTAAAAAAAAAACACGTGGTGAATTACATGTAATGGGGTAGGCCCAACACTGCCTCTTTCGTGGTATTCCTCTACACAGCAGCTGGATGTTTAATTTCCACCCCCACATGCACCCTGGAGTGAGGCATCTATCTCCGAGAGAAGCTTAGTGCATACTCTTCTTGTTGGCATCGCCCTTTGGCTAGTTTAGGTGGCTCCCTGCCTAGCCTTCTGGTTTTATGGATCACTCTTAGGAGCCTGTCTCTCCCCATTCATTGCATAGGAAGCCTAGGTGCCCAACTCAGTGTGTATCAGTGTTGTTCCTGTGATTTACTAGGTGCCATGTTACTCAGTGATGCAACATCTAAGTTCCTTTGTGGATCCCACCCTTCCTGCCTGATAACTCTTCTCAAGTGGGACCCTATCGTCTAGCTGTCCTTGGCCCCAAACTGTACTGAACTTCTTAAGTCTCCCCAGTACCTTCAGTGCACCCTTTCCTGGAGCTCCACCACTGTGGGTATTCCTGTTTGCCCCTTCAGGGACAGGTGACAGTGTAAGCACCTAACACACTCACTCTGCAAAGGGAGTTCTAAGCACACACTCATGCTTCACTGCAGAAGAGCTATGCAGGTCTCTTGAAAAACAACAAAATGCTGCATGCCAAGCCCTGTCTCAGTTTCCTCACTCTAAGAGACAGTGTTTAGTCACTGTTTTTTCTCTTCATGCTCCATCCTGCCTGCTTCTGATCTCACCTCACCTCTTTTTCCCCCTTTCTCTAAAATGATTAGTAAGAGAGTCCTCCCCTTATGGTCATCCTCAAAAGTGACCAACATCCCCTGTCAGATGATCCATTAGTTACCAACTTACCTGATAGGAGGGGTTTCTCTGGGCAATAGCTAATTCATTGTCTAATTGGGCTTGCATTTGAATAGGAGACCTTCCAAATTAATGAGCCTTGATTGGTTTGGATTGTTTGCCCTCTGTCAGCATCTTCTGGAATTCCAGTTCAAGATGAGGCAAAAAAGACAACAGTGAAGGGGCAAGCTTCTTGCGAAAATGGTGCCCAGAAAACAAAATGGAGTTCACAGTTGATGCCTACACATATTCACTAACCCAGTTCTGCGTGGTTATGGCTGTGACAACTTCCAAAAATCTCAGCTAGCCAAGGAGCCATACCTTAATAGGAACAGCTACATCAGATTGCATGAGGGAGAGAAAAGATGAGTTGAATAATCTTTTCAGTTTTCTCTGTCTGCCATTATTTCCACAGGGTTTTTTGTTCGTTTGATTTTTGGGTTTTTTGTTTAGTTGGTTGGTTTTTTTGCCGCTCCACTTTCGGCCTGATCCACACTCAAGGAAAGCAATGAAAGTCTTTCCATCGACTTCAGCAGGCTTTGGATCAGAGCTCTAGGATCTGATATTAAGGCTTTAATCAGATCAAACTGCAAGTTTCTTGAATAGGTTTTGCCTGAGTAAGGCCTGTAGGACTTAACTCAGAAATTTTTGAAAGCATTTGGATTTTCTAGAAGACCTTCATGAAACTTCCATATGTTGCTGACTAAATAAGAGTAGAATCTTGATTCAGTATGTTGAGGCTGGTACATCAGAATAAACTGCAGAGGATCAGACTTGTATTATTGGAAACCTGAAGAAACCATTTGGCCTGTTCTCAGTTATCTGGCTACTAGATATCTTGGATGCCCTCCTATTACTGGACTGTCTGAAAATATAAATCAAGAAGAGAGACATAGTCTCATCACAGGTGAAACTGTGCTGAAATCCAAAATTACTTGAGCATATTGTCTTTCTCACTTAATCTGCCTGTGCTTGATTTACAATACCAATGTTAACTCAAGAGAAGTGCCTGGTTTTAAATAGTCTCACAAAGATGTTCCAGAGGCTTTCCAATACATTCCTGCTAGAGTTCATTATAAAACAGTTTTTGTCTAAATTTGGCATTTGGTTGTGTGTTACAATGGAAGCAAATTTAAGAATCTCTGAAATTGTTCAATGAAAAATTAAAAAAAAAATGAAGTTTCACATATTAAACAAAACTGTGGTATTTAGATGGCTTTGAAAATGTCCTGCAAATATTTGGGCCATTGAAGAGCAATCACACCGATATACATGAAAAACTATTTAGTACTAAATTAGTAGTAGATAGGGCCTAACGGCCCTAATTGAGATCATAACTCCACTGTACTAGGCACTCTGGCCTGGATTCATTAAAGGAATTAGACATGGTGGTGCTAAGCATCAGAGCCTAACTTTTAGACACCTAGAAAATCACTTTGGTTCACAAAAGCTGAGTTAAATGCCGAGGCCCTTATACAATGAATGGGGAGTAGTGGGTGCCTTAGAGTGAGCCACAGAGAACAAAATGGCATGACTGATATTTTTCTCCTAGGAAGCCTGTGATGGAATTAGGACTTGAACCTCCATCTTCTGAGTGCTAGTCCAGTGCTTTAACTATCAGACCATCTTTTACTCTTGTTGAATGGAGCTTTCTCATACAAAATGCAAGGATGGATGCAACACATCACTCACAAACCTTTCATTTTTCTTTAGTATGTTCACAGAATTTTACAAATAACTTGTACTGATTTTTTCACTTGCCAAGAGTGGTTCTTAGGTTTTTAAACAGAGTATTGTCTATTTTTGGTCTTCAACAGTAGGGGGGATGTGGAAGAGAGAGAGGGGGGATTCACTTGTTAGGAGAAATGAATTGGTTTCTTTATACAAAAGTTTCAGGTAAGTCTGAATCTTGGGGTGAATGCTTTGCAGTATTCACCCAGCTTTGTCAGAGACACTTGGTATAAAGGCATATATGCTATGCGTAAGTGAAAGAATATCCGTCCTTTAAGAATTACTAGCAAGTAGCTACAAGAACATTTGACACACAAAATCTTTGCATGACACACAACACCAAACACTGGGCCAAATTCACCTTGGTGTATCTAATGCAAATTCAGCTGTCATTCATAGATCCCATTGATTTCAGTGGGGACTATAGAGTGTGACCGCAGATTTCTCCAGCTGACTCTTGTGGGGTTACAGAAGACATGAATCTTGTCTCACCAAGGTTTACCGTTCACCAAAAATCTGATTCCAATATGGAACTATTATGATGTGATTGTAGGATGATGACAGCCTATCACAGTCAAATCAAACTGAGTCAGTCAGTCTCACTGTCATAAATGTTATTTGAGCCTACACAAATGACAAGCACAACAGCTGGAATCTCTACCTATTGCCTTATGAACTGGCCCATACCAGAGCACACTCTAGACAACCCTATATAATTATTAGGTAGTAGCAGCTTGAAAATTCGATTAAAGCTCTGGAGGCATTCTCAGGCAGAAACAGAGCCAGAGCAATTACAGGACTACAAGAATGAATTTACTGCATTGCCTGCAATAAGGCCTCATGATAGAAATCTGTCAGACAGTCTGAAGTGATCTTATTACAGAGGAAGAAGCCTTTTCAAATGAATAACATAGTGTGACTACTAGACCACCAAACCCTTATGCTTGCATTTGTCAAACTGCAAGGTTGACTTTTGTGTGTTTAAAGAATTGAACAAAGTCTTTCTTCCAAAATTATGTGATTTAAACTGCAGGTTTATGAGAATATATAGTTGGCAGGATGTTTGTGCTTGGAACCTAACAAACCTCTTATTGTTTTCCATGTTAGGTTCCAGGTGTATAAAACATCAGTAGCTTCTTGATCTAACTGGTGTTTTGCTAGATGAAATATCAGAATATATTTTAATTTCCTCGTTAGAAAGTTCTCTAGGAAATTTCTCTGAACAAGTTCCCTAGAACAAAATTCTGAGTTACACCAGTTGTGACAGACCCAGACCAGTGGGGTACAGGAGTCTGGTCCTATTAGTATCCAGGAAGTGGGCGGGCGAGCCCGCCCACTGCTAAAGGACCTCCCCCCAGCCTAAGGAGAGGATCCACAGGTCCGGGACACTAACTAAGTACGTGGGACAACCAATGAAAAAAACAGGAGCAGGAGTGAGGTCATAGGGTTAAACGAAGGGAACCGGATGGGGACACCGAGCAGAGAACCCCGGACAACGCCCACTGCTCCTCGAAAGCGTCAAGGGAGCCAGTGGACGCCGCCCAGAGGAACTCCGCCCGGATGCGTGAACGGACGGAGGAGCGGAAATAGGCCCCACAGTCGCAGGAAATCCCATCAGCCAACCTCCTCTCTCTGGTTTTATAGATGGCTAGTTTGGCCAGGACTAAGAGGAGGTTGACAAGGAGATCCCGCGACTTCGTGGGGCCACGGATAGGGAGTGTATAGATAAACAGGTGAGGGGAAAAGTGCAACCAAAAACGCAACAGGAGATCCAAGAGGAGCCGGAACAGGGGCTGCAACCTGGCGCACTCCAAATAAACATGCGCCAGGGTCTCCTTCACGCCGCAAAAGGGGCAGGTGTTGGGGACAGGGGTAAACCGCGCCAAGTACACGCCCGTGCTCACGGCCCCATGAAGGAGCCGCCAACTGACATCCCCGGCGGGCCTCGGGACTAGGGCAGAATACAGGCTGGCCCACCGGGGCTCCTCACCCTCGAGAGGTGGCAGGAGGTCCCGCCATTTCGTATCGGGGCGGGACGCGAGGGTGAGGTAGTGAAGCGTGTGGAGCACGAGCGTGTACAGATGTTTTCTTGGCGCGGTCTGGAACAAAACCGGCTGCAGTTCGGGCAGCCGGCTTGCAGTGAAAGGGCGAGGGGGGTGAGTGGGGCCACGGGGCAGGGGCCCGATAAAAAGATCCACAGGGCCCGGGGTGGAAGGTGGGCGGGGCGTGCCCTCTCGCAGGACCCGGTCGAGGTAAACTCGAGCAGCGGGCAGTAAAGCGGCCTTCACCTCCTGAAGTACGCGCTGGGGGGTACGAGGGCTGGAGAGCCCCATGCGCTGAGCGAGCGTCAGGGGATCCAGCCAGTCTCCCCGGTCGTAGTCCAGGAGGTCTCCGACCCTGGTGACTCCTGCCAAGACCAGCCTCTGGCACACCGCGGGGGACTCCGCCACCTGCACACAGAGCTGGGGGTTGTGTAGCAGGGGCTCCGCGAGGAGATCGACCCCCACGGTGGCCGCCACGGACCTGGTCGTTGAAAAGAGCTTCCAGGTCCGGAGGAGGTCTTGGTAGAAGACCGGCAGCCCAGAGAGGTCTCGCGGAAGGCCTCTCGGATGGAGAGAAAAGAGCTGCCGGTCGTATCGGAGCCCTCGGAAGCGGCGGAGGAAGGTGTGTGCCAATACGCTCCACGCCGGACTACCCACACAGTACAGGAGCCTCTGCAGGGCCTGGAGGTGGAAGACATGGACCTGAGTGCGCAGGCACTTCAGGCCCTGCCCCCCCTCCTCCAGGGGCAGGTGGAGGACCCCTGCAGAGACCCAGTGCGTTCCTGGCCAGAAGAACTCCAGAACCGCCGTCCGGAGGTTGGCCAGGAAATCCGGGGCCAGGACCAGGGTGTTGAGCCGGTACCAGAGCATGGACAGGACTAATTGATTCAGCACCAGCGCCCTCCCTCGAAGAGAGAGGCACCGGAGTAGTCCTGTCCATTTCTGGAGCCGCGCCCTCACCCCGCCCTCTAAACCATGCCAGTTCTCCGGCGGAGACGGATGCGTGGCAGAAAGGTAAACGCCAAGATAGAGCAGCGGACCCGCGCTCCACCGGATGGCCTGAAGCGCGGGTGGGAGGGAGCTCGCCTGCCACCCGTCCCCGACCACCAGGCCAGAGCTCTTGACCCAGTTGACCCGGGCGGAGGAGGCCGCCGAATAAATGGCCTGGCAAGCCTCCACCCGCGCCAAGTCGCCCGGGTCCTGGACCACGAGGAGCACATCGTCGGCGTACGCCGACAGGACCAGCCGCAGCTCCGGCTCCCGGAGCACCAACCCCGTCAACCTCCGACGGAGGAGACAGAGGAAGGGCTCGATCGCCAGAGCGTACAGCTGACCCGAGAGGGGACACCCCGCCGTACTCCTCGCCCGAAGCTGACCGGCTCGGTCAGGGTCCAGTTGAGCCTGACCAGACACTCCGCGGAAGCGTACAGCACCTGGAGAAAACCCACAAACTGGGGTCCGAAGCCTAATGCTTGCAGAGTGCCCAGGAGATACCCGTGATCCACCCTGTCGAACGCCTTCTCCTGATCCAGGGACAGGAGGGCGAACGACAGACCATCCCTACACCCTAACTCCAGAAGGTCCCGGACCAGATACAAGTTATCAAAGATCGTGCGGCCCGGGACGGTGTAGGTCTGGTCCGGGTGGACCACGTCCGCCAGCACGGACCCTAGCCGAATCGAAATGGCCTTCGCAACGATTTTGTAGTCCGTGCTGAGGAGCGAGATGGGACGCCAATTCCGTAAATCGCGGAGGTCCCCCCTCTTCGGCAATAAGGCGAGCACGGCTCGCCTGCACGAAAGAGGGAGGACCCCGCTCCGCAAAGACTCGGCCCAGACGGTGACTAGGTCTGGGCCGAGGACGTCCCAGAACACGCGGTAGAACTCCACGGTCAGCCCGTCCATGCCCGGAGATTTATTGGTGGGCATGCGACGGAGGGCTTCCGAGAACTCGGCCAGAGTGAGAGGCAGCTCTAGCCGGTCCCGGTCGCCCGCGCTGACCGTCAGGAGTCCGTCCCAGAGCACTTTGCAAGCGTTAGGATCGGTCGGATCCGGGGAGAAAAGAGCCGCGTAGAAGGCCCTGGCCCTCCCGCAGATCTCCGCCGGATCCGTGAGGGGGGTGCCGTCCTCCGCCAGGAGGCAGGTGACGTGCTTTTTGGCCCCCCTCCTTTTCTCCAGGGCGTAGAAGAAGCGGGAGCCGCGATCCATCTCCCGAAGGAGGCGGATGCGGGATCGAACAAAGGCACCCCGGGCTCGATGATCCTCGAGGGCCCGGAGCTCCTCCCGCTTCTCCCGGCACGCTCCGCAGAGGGATGGATCCTCGGGGCTGGTGGCCAGACGCCTCTCCAGCTTCAAAACCTCCCGTTCCAACTGCTCTATCGCCGCATCCCTCCGTCGGCTGGCGCCCCGGGTGTAGTCGCGGCAGAAGAGCCGGGCGCGCACCTTCCCCAGGTCCCACCATCGCCGCGCCGAGGGAAAGGCGCGTCTCTGCCCTCGCCAGGCCAGCCAGAACTCCCGGAAGGACGCCACGAAGCCCACGTCCTCCAGCAAACTATTATTAAAATGCCAGTAGGCCGGCCCCGGCCTCTTCGCGCAGAGAGAGGCCGTTACGGTGGCAAGGTGGTGATCAGAAAAGGGGGCCGGCCGAACGCTGGAGGAGTGGGCTCGTGAAAGGTGGAAACGTGACAGATAAATGCGGTCCAGCCGGGAGTGGCGCGACCGATGGGCCTCCACCCGGACGAAGGTGAAAGTCGAGACGTCGTCCGGGTGGTGGTCGCGCCAGACGTCCACCAGGGAGTGGCGATCGACGATCTCCCGGAGGACGTCCGCTGCGGCCGGGCACTGCTCGGTCCCCGAGCGGTCCCGTTCCTCGAGGGTGGTGTTAAAGTCCCCGCCCAGGACCAGGCACTCACGAGGATCCAGGGAGCCGAGGAAGGCGGACGCCTGCCGATAAAAACGCAACCTCTCCGGGCCCGATGTCGGGGCATAGACGTTGACGAGATTAACCACAAGCCCCTCCATGCGGACCGTAGGTGCAGCAGGCGGCCCGGCACAGCCTCGGCGACCCCCAGCACCTCGGGCCGTAGGTCGGGGGAGAACAGGGTCGCCACTCCCGCCGAGCGAACCGAGAGGTGGCTAAAGTAGACCCTGTCCCCCCACTCCAGCCGCCAGCTAGCTTCAGCGGCCGGATCCGTATGGGTCTCCTGCAGGAAAACCACAGAGTACCCTCCGTCCCGAAGGAAGGAGAGCACCTGGCTCCTGCGGAGACCCATCCTACAGCCCCGGGCGTTCAAAGTGGCAAAGATGATCGTCGCCATGAGGAGTGTTGCGGGGGATCCTCGCCGGCAGACACGCCCACGGCCTCTGTCGGGCCGCGCAGCAATCCGTGACCAAACCCGTGGGTGAGGAGAGAGTCACGGAAGAAGCAGACCCGCCGGTAGGCCGCGGCGGCCTGCTTCCCGGTCCCCTTACCCTCCCCTATGAGGGCCTTTGCGGCCCGGAGGATTAGATGGAAATCCCCCCACCGCTGGAGCGCGAGTTGGACTTTGTTACGGGAGCCACGGACGTCCTCAAGGAACGCCCGCAGCTCCTCCCTCAGCGCATGGGGGGGCGGGGTAACGGATCGATGACCGTCCCCCAGCGGGGCCCCCATCACAGCCCCGTGGCCCACCAAGGCAGGCAGGCAGGGGGCAGACCCTCGACGTGGCGTCCGATGGGCCGACGCCACACGGCCCGCCCCGCTCCCCAGTTCAACAGGGGGCGGCGGAAGGAGAGCAGCAGCCCCTGATGGGTCAGAGCAGGGAAAAACAACTAAGGCCGCACCCTGGGGAGTATCCCGAGGGGCGGCAATGGCATCACGGGAGGTGGAGGGGACAAGAGTAGGGCAAGGGGTCGGTTGGCCCACACCCAAGAGGGACACCCCCTGGGAATCGGGTCCGGGCAGCGGGGCATCGGCCGTCGCCTCGATGGGCTCGGCGGCCGTCAGCGGGGTGCCACCCGCAGCCGGGATGATGGAGGATCCCAGGGGACCCTCAGAGGCAGGAGCAGAAGCGGCAGTCAGGGGAGGGGAAACCGGGGACAGGGGGACCGAGGTGAGGTCACTCAGATCGAGGCCCGCTAGTAAAGGGTCGTCCTCCCCCTGCGTAACCGGGGTCAGACCCAGGGCCTCGATCTCCTCGTAGATGGAGGGGAGATCGCCGTCCGCCACCCCGGGGGCCTCCCCGCCAACACCCAAAGCGACGCCCACCTCAGTCCTCGCGGAGGCTGCGGATGGCAAGCGGGCAAGGGGGGCTCCTTCGGGGGCTTCCTCAGGAAGGGACCCTGGAGGAGGGGCAGCGTCACCGTCCGGTGCTGCCACGTCGCGCCCAGCCGGCACCACAAAACGGGCGTCGTCGGGGGGCAAGGCGGAAGGCTCGTCATCAGAGACCCCCTTCCTGCTCTTCCGGGGGGCCTCCGAATCCGAAAGATGTAATGGGACCGGAGCCTTCCGCTTGCCCCGCTTCCCCTGCACTAAGGACCAGCCCTCCATGGCATCATCCGGGGGCTGGCTAACAGGGGTCAGGTCTGGGGGCAAGGGCAGCGGCTTAGGGACTCGGGGAGGCAACGGAGGGGCAACAGGAACGAGGGAGGAGTCTCCCTGGGGCGGGCCCTCTCCCGCGCCCGGCATTATCTCCGCCGCACCCTCTTCCACAGCGGTGGACTGAGAAGGAGGAGGGGCAGCGTCAGGTGCTGGGCAGCTAGGGGCACTGGCGGTGACGGGGCCGGCGCCATACCGGGGCTCGGGGGTCCCGGACGCTCCTCCGTGCCGGGCCAAGGGGCAGTCCCTCCGGACGTGCCCCATCGCCCGGCAGAGGTAGCACCGGGCCTCCCCCGTTGAATAATGCACCCGGTAGCGGGCTCCCTGGTAGGGGACCACAAAGGACCCCTCGAGCGCCTCTCCGTCACGTGCCGCCGGCGGCAGTTGAAGCTGCACCTGCGCGGAACGAGAGGACGTGACGGAGGGCGGGGTCCTTGCAGCCCAACGGGAGAGGGCTGATGACAGAAATAGGGCGCCCCAGGGCAGAAAGGGCGGGCAGCAGGGCGGCATTGGGCAGGAAGGGAGGGACGGAGGTCAGGACCAAGCGGACCCCCAGGTCTTCCAAGGGCTCCAGGGGCACAAACACGCCCCCCACCGCCAGACCCGTCTCTACCACTTCCTGGGCGGCGGCCTCCGACGCCAGGAAGAAGACCACCTTCCCGTACATTTTGGAGGCCGCCACAATGGCCGTGGGCCCCACTACCCTCGCCAACGCCCTCACATAGGTTTCGACGTGGGGCGAGGCGGGCACCAGGAGGCAACGGACGCCGTGCTTCCTAGTCAAGGTGGGGAAGGGGCCCCGGCCGCTAAAGATGGTAGTGGAAGCGGCAGGCGGAGGAGTAGCGGCAGGCGGGGGGGCCGCCGCCACCTGGGCATATGCCCTGGGGGCCGGGGGAGGGACACCTGCGGAGCTGGTAGAGGGAACAGCGGGGAGGGATGCCGCGGCCGGTAGCGGGACCACGGCAGCGGGGGTAGTCCCCGCCATGGAGGGCCTGGTCTTTATAGCTGGGCCCTTACCCTTCTTCCCACCCCGACCTTTCCGACCGGCTGGGGGGGCTCCCTCCGAATCGGAAGGGGCGAAGGACGCGGCAGCAGCGGACGTCTCCCCGATACACGCCGGTGCCGGTGCCCCAGCGGGGGCAGTGGCAGGTAAACCGGCAGCTGTGGTCGAGGTAGAGGCTTGGGGATTGGACACGGGGGTTTCGGGAGGAGGGGCGGTGGGAGCATCGCGAGGGGTCTCCCCCGCCGCGTCCCCCGCCATAACGAGAGCGGGAAGGGGGACAAACAGCGAGGGGAGGGGGGGGAAAGGAGGCGACCACCCCTCCCCGCTAGGCTGCAGGCAGGGGAGGAGGGTGCCAGAAAGGGAAGGCTAAAGGGGCGTGGGGAGCAAGCAAGGACCCAGGGGCGGGAGGGTGGCAGGCCACCGACCCAGAGGGGAATTCCGGCTCCTCTAGTTGCACTAGGGGATCAGGGGGGCTAACAACATGGGGGGGGTGCAGTGAACAAGGGCAAACTCAAATGGGGGAAGGGCACAAGCGCATGGGAGGGGGCATGGGCGCACGAGGGGAGGGGCCAATCAGGGCTGGGGGATCACAGGGCCGGGGGGGGAAATCAAACTAGGAACAGGACAGTGGGACCACGGGGCTAGCTGCAGGGCTGGGGCAGGACAGTCAGGGCCACAGAGGAAATGGGTGGGGCAGACAAATGTGGCAAAGGAAAGGGGGCCAGGCCAAGGGGGTGGGGGTGGGGGGTGCGCCCACGGGCACTTGTGCAAAAAGTCAATGCAGCTGACTGCTGCTGCAGGCCCAAATGGTGGAGGTGGGCGTGGCAAGCCAGGTGAGCAGCTCAGTCCCAGAGGCAGGAGAATGAGGCAGATGGAAAAGCGCCAGCGGGGGTGGTGGAGGGGGCAACGACGGTGGTGGGGGCAAAGGGGGACACAGATGGACCGGGGGCAGGCTCCACGCCACACCCCCAGTGTCCCAACAGACACAGTCCAAGCCCCCACCACAAGAGCACAGTCCGAAAAATACTCAGTCCTTTAGTGCCCCCTCCACGGTGGTCTTCAGAGCCTCTATGAGGTCCTCCAGCAGCAGGCGGTCCTCTCCTTCTCCTTCTCCTCCGCCTCGGGGCTCCAGCAGCTCCCCAGCAGCAAACACAGCAGCTCCAGCAGCTCCAGGCGGTGGTCTGGTGGCCGGGCAGGAGGGACCCCGCTCAGAAGATGGTGGTGGTGGAGCCCTCAGCAACAAGGGCTGGAGCTGGGGTCCCTCACTCCCCTCCTCCGGGGAGCAGGCCAGCAGCCCCCCCCCCAAGGGGCTGTAGGTGGAGTAACAGCAGCAACTGGGTGGTGGTGGGGAAATCTACTAGCCAGCCAGCAAGCAGACAGCAGAGAAAGGGGGTGGGTGGTGGTGTCTAGCCCAGCCAGGGGAGCAGCAGCAGCAGCAAGGGCCCAGCAGGAACAGCAGCAGCAGCAGCAGCCCTCTCCCTCCTAGCCTCTACAGCAGAGGAGTCAAAGGGAGGTCTTCTGGCCACTGGAGAAAGAGGTTTCTGTTCCCTGAGTGACCAGAGCAGGGGCTGCACTAGAGTAATCAGGAACCTGCTAGAACCAATTAAGGCAGACAGGCTGATTAGAACACCTGCAGCCAATCAAGGCAGGCTAATCAGGGTACCTGGGTTTAAAAAGGAGCTCACTTCAGTTTATGGTGTGCATGAGAGGAGCTGGGAGCAAGAGGTGCAAGGAGCTGAGAGTGTGCTGCTGGACGACTGAGGAGTACAAGTGTTATCAGACACCAGGAGGAAGGTCCTGTGGTGAGGATAAAGAAGGTGTTTGGAGGAGGTCATGGGGAAGTAGCCCAGGGAGTTGTAGCTGTCATGCAGCTGTTACAGGGAGCATTATAGATAGCTGCAATCCACAGGGCCCTGGGCTGGAACCCAGAGTAGAGGGTGGGCCTGGGTTCCCCTCAAACCTCCCAACTCCTGATCAGACACAGCAGGAGTTGACCCAGCCTGTGGGTTTCCACCAGAGGGGAAGATCGCTGAGGTGAGCAAATCTGCTAATAAGTGCAGGACCCACCAAGGTAGAGGAGGAACTTTGTCACACAGTGTAAACCCAATTACTTCAGTTCAATGGTTACTCCAGTTTTACATTGGTATTACAGTGAGGAAAATCTGGTAATATCATTACTGGTCATCTTAATTTATTCAAGGTCATTTTTTTGCTGGGCAAATGAAGTGTCATGGGTAACTGATCTCAACAAGTAATTATAAGTAGGGAATCCTCATCCAGTTGAGGTGGTTCTAGTTAAGTGCCGCTGGGATCTGTTCTTGGCCCAATGCTATTCAATATCTTTATCAATGATCTGGAAGAAAACATAAAATTGCTGGTAAAGTTTGCAAAAGACTCAAATTGGTGAAGAGGTAAAGAATTCTAGAGAGTGATTTAGGCCACTTGTAAAGTGTCCTCTGTGATGCTATCTAAACAGGTTACCACATCTGTGATGCAGACAGACCAGTTCAGAGCAGAGCAACAGAGCAATTCATCTGTGTATGAATAGCCAAGAAAGGTTGAGTGTGTCAATATGTACTCGGGCCAATTCACTTATGCTGATAGAAATCAAGAGATATGTTGATTGTATTGTTTTCATCTGTCCCTGTCCTGTACTTAATTAGCTTTAGATTGAAATGTATGTTAGTGTTAAAATGTGAATTTACTTGATGTGTAAAACTGCATGAAAACTAATGAAGAATTGTTTCTAGCTATCACATTGTGTTTTCATTATAAAGGAATACTTCTGGCACCTTACGGACTAACACATTTATTTGGGCATAAGTGATTTTGGGCTAAAAGCCACTTCATTGGATGCATGCAGTGGAAAATACAGTAGGAAGATATATATATATATACACACACAAAGAACATGGAAAAAAATGGGTGTTGCCATACCAATTCTAATGAGACTAATCAATTAAGCTGGGCTATTATCAGCAGGAGAAGAAAACCTTTTGTAATGATAATCAAGATGGCCCATTTCAAACAGTTGACAAGAAGGTGTGAGTAACAGTAGGGGAAAAATTAGCACAGGGAAATAGCTTTTACTTTATGTAATACGCAAATACCTCTCTATGCAAAAGAATAAATGGACACAAATTAGACATCAAGAATTGTAACATTCAAAAACCAGTCGGAGAACACTTCAACCTACTGACCTAAAAGTCGCAATTCTCCAACCAAAAAAACTTCAAAACCAGACTCCAACGGGAAACTGCAGAACTGGAATTAATTTGTGAACTGGACACCATTAAATTAGGCATGAATAAAGACTGGATGGGTCATTACACAAACTAAAAATTATTTCATGCTAATTTTCCCCTACTGTTACTCACACTTTCTTGTCAACTGTTTGAAATGAGCCATCCTGATTATCACTACAAAAGGTTTTCTTCTCCTGCTGATAATAGCCCACCTTAATTGATTAGTCTCATTAGAGTTGGTATCGCAACACCCATTTTTTCATGTTCTCTGTGTATATGTATCTTCCTACTGTATTTTCCACTGCATGCATCCAATGAAGTGGGTTTTAGCCCACGAAAGCTTATGCCCAAATAAATTTGCTAGTCTCTAAGGTGCCACAAGGACTCCTGTTCTTTTTTCTGATACAGACTAACACAGCTACCACTCTGAAACCTTTTTACATTGTGTTTACCCATTGATGATTGGAGCCCTGGAAATGTAAATGAAGGGACATGTTGACTTCAAAGTGTAGGTTCAACAACAAAGTGTAGAGACCCATGCTGTAATGGAAACGCTTGCCAGACTCTTTTCAGCTATGAGAAGGGACCCTGGGAGCGATTCTGTATCTTGATGCTGTCAGAGGACATCCAAGATGCAGTACAGAGGTCCCCAAAGCCATTTTGGGCAACCCTGAGAAACGTATGGGAAACTAGCAGATACCACATCATTGCTATCATTTGAACTTACAAACTCTGACTCACATGTTATGTATTTTACCTGCTTTAATCTCTCAATAATTCTCATTTATTTTTCTTAGCTAATAAATCTTTACTTGGTTTTACTAAAGGATTGGCTGTCAGTGTGGTTGTGGGTGTCAGATCCAGAGTATCAGCTGACCTGGGGTAATCTAATGTTAAAACCAAAAATGACCACACAACCTTTCGTCACAGAAGTCCTGCTTGTCTGAGTGGCAAGATGCTCTGAAGAGCTTAAGGGGACTGTGAGTGGCTGCACAGTGAGACTAATATAGTAGTCCAGGAGTGTACATTTGTTGCTTGGTGAAATCTTTATAGAATATGCCACCAGTTTGGGGTGTCTGCCCTGTTTACTGACAGTCTGACCTGAGAGTTGCATTCTTAGCTGTGAGCCACATACTAGACACCATGACAACCTCATTTGAACAAAATGCATTTTTAATAAAGCCAAATACAAGGTCATGCATCTAGGAACTAACAATGTAGGTCATCGTGTAGGCTGAAGGACTGTATCCTGGAAGGCAGCAAATTTAAAAACGACTTTAAAAAAAATCATGGTAGATAATCAACTAGACATGAGTACCCAGTCAGAGCTATGACAACTAATGCAATTCTTAAGCAGGGGAATTCTGAGCAAGGGAGAAAATACACAGCATTAGTGAAACCATTACTGGAATAACATGTCCAGATCTGGGTCAACATTTCAAATAGGATGTTGACAAATTGGAAGGGTTCAGAAAAGAGCTACACACATTTGTTAAGTTCTGGAAAACCTTCCTTACGGTGACAGACTAAAGGATCTCAGTCTATTGAGCTTATACAAGAGAAGGTTAGGAAATAACTTGATCACAATGCATAAGTACTGGGTTAAAGATTTCTGATAGCACATGGCTCTTTAATCTAGCCCAATAAGATCCTATGAATAGAAGCTGAAACTAGACAAACTGAGCTACAAAATTTTTTTAGAAAGATACCAAGTCTCAGTATAAAGACTACAAGTGATGGAGAATTTCCCTTTGCAGGGTTACAACAGTTGATACTCTCCCTGTTAAATATTTGTGCCTTATTTCTGGTCTCAACCAGAGCTCAGTGAAATTCTACACCCCGTATTAGCAGGAGATCAGATTAGATGATCACAATGGTTCCTTCTTGGCTAAAAATCTGTGAATCATTAGCTTTTTTTTCCTTATCAGTCATTATGGTAAAGAGTAAGTGAATAGACTTGGTTCCCAAATGATGCAGTACATTTTCATGAGAATTTTTCAAGGCTGTGGAAATCTCTTTTGAGCAAATCCTTTTGAATGGTGGGGTTGGCAGGCACCCTGACATGAAGGAGAGACACTGAATACAAAATGGCAGCTAACATTGCCAAAAATGCATATGTAGAAAAATTTTACAGAGGACCTAACAACCATGAAACTGCAATAAGGACGGGGTCCTGTTAATTAGTCATAGCAGACATGTTTGTCCGTGTGCCTCCTCTCTTGAGCTCTGTGCTCAGCAAAGCTTGGCTTGACCTGAGAATCAGACCCAGGTGTCCTTCAATCACATACATGAATGTGAGTTGTTTCACTGTGAACTGTGTGAGACTATTTAGATGTTTAAAGTTATTCATGTGCAAAAGTGTTTGCAGAATCAGGGCCTAAAATGTGACTATACTCACAACTAATGGACAACATCTATGCAGGACTGTGAGGAAGATGGTGGAAAACAAAAGGAGCAGGGAAAAAGCCCTTGAAGGGAGCACAATTTCACACAGCAGTGAAGAAAGATATTTTTTGCACCATCAATTTGAAATGACTTGACTTTAAAATATGCAATAAAAATACAGTATAAAAGAAAAATACATCTCTTTAGGATGGCATTATACTCTATATGTTCATGTGTATTCGTGAAAGGAAAGTGAAAACTGACTAAGAGAATATGTGAATTTCTTTGAAGAAATCCATGCTGTCAGATAGACAGACTTCCATTGAAATTAAACTAATTTGGCTAATGATGAATCCTTTAAGTGTAAACAGTTTTTTGCTTTCTTCCACATCTGGCTATGGTCCCTAGAAGAGGGCAGGTGTGGTTGCCATTTAGAAGACACTTGCACCAAGTTGGCTGAAATTTAATAATTAAAAAAAAAGTCTGAGAAAGAACTCATTTTATGTTAAACAAAAGATTTCACCAGCTTTCCCAAGGTGGAATTTACAGGAACTAACACAACACATAATGAGCCGGATGGCTGTTGGCCCTAATATGCATATTTATCAGTCTCAATACAGCTGGCAATTTGCCACGTTTAAACTTAGCTCTGTCATTCAGATTCTCCTGTGCAAATGAATAGGCTTTGCTTGTACAGCTGAATCCATTTAGAAACTTTTATTCAGATTTTTTCCTCTTCTTCATCCTCTGGAGAGAGTTAATGTAAGAGATGCTGATAAACATTCCACATTTCACATATGGTGCTAAAAATCCATTATCTGAAGAATAGTGAAGAAACGGTTTTGATAAGATGGAACTGTTTGAAGGTCAGGTTTAAATAGATGTATAACATTAGCCATGCTTGATTGGCTATAGTTTTAGCATGTATTGCTGAATGACTATTTAAATATTGATGTTAAGCAAACTCAAAACACTACTTAAAATCAGAAGCAAAGGCAAAATTCAGGATAATAAGATGAGCCTTAGCAACTCTTTTATGTAAGTATTAGAAACTGCAGGAAATAATGTCTAGGTGTTGTAATAAGCAGACTCTTAAGTGCAGGACACAGTGTTAATGTATCACCCTAGTTGTCCTGGGAAAATAGAGTCTGGTCCAGTGTTCATTTAAGCCAATAGGAAGACTCTAATTGACCTTAAAATTCAAAATGAAGAACAGACTTTTGGGTTAACTGTGCTGTAATCTGATTCCTAATTAGCAGCTGCCAGGGCAGGTATGTGATTCTCATTCTATCAAGATGAGTTGCTGTGTCTCTTCTCCTAATCTCTGAGAACCATAAGGTGCCTTCCCCTGAAAAGGAGACAGAAGAATCAAGAAACTTCCCAGTGTGAAACTTGAACAATTCATTTTGTATCCTCTTATCAAATGGGAGGGGATTAATGGTTTCCCTGAGATACCAGGATTATAGGCTTTAGGCATCAGAAGAACCTGGAGCACTATGTGTAACTCCACTCCACACCCACTGAAAGCACTGGGTGCCTCCAATTATGGCAGCACATTATGAGCCTTGTGAGAGTTAATGATATTTGTATACTTACACAGGATTTTTCCCTTGGAACTATTTCCTAAATAATCTGTTGGGACAAAATAGAAGGATTTGTCTTTCAACCCTGGTACTATTTTGAATCAGATCATCAGCCAGTGTAAATAGGCATAATTACCTTGAAGTCAGTGAAGCTACACAGACATAAACCAGCTAAGGATCTAGCTCAGCATATTTAAAGACTGTAAGAGACTGTAGGAGTCAGATCTGAGGCTGTATACTAGTGCTTTTTTATACTATTTCCTTTTCAGATTGCCTGTACAACTTGGGCTCTATAAATCATCATATAGCTATACCATGATGAGTAAAGTGGCTTAAATTAAACCCTACCACTTGCACTCAGATTTCCACCAACCAGGTCACATACACTTAACAAAGGGTAACGAAATTTGGTGTCAGCTTCATATTGAAGAGCTTAAAAAAAAAGTATGACACATATTAAAATAGTGTTGGTTACCTCTTTTTAGTTGCTTCTTTTGTTTCACTCCAGATGTGGCCTATCCATGTATGAGATGCACCAGTTTAGATTTCCTCACACTCTGATTCGGTGGACCGGACTCAGAAGTGATATGGAAAGGTTGGTGGGGGGGGAAGGGGAAGATAGCTACACATTAGTGTGTCTATGACTGCATCTAAATGCAAAATCTGCTGTCTGCTATGCTAGAATAAAGCTGGAGTAACACCCCCTGAAATCAAGCAGAGTTTCTCCAGATTTCTGTGATCTAAATGAGAAGAATTTGACTCTTAGAAACCCACCCATCCACCAGCAAAATGTACAGTCTCCTTTAGGCATTATCCTGAAATCAGTATGGAAGGGGTTAAGTGTTGATTTCTCTAAATTCCTACCAAAATGACTAAGTCATTAAATCCCTGATACAGCAAGTATTTGTCTTACACTTCTTATATTGGTGTAAGACAAATAGTGATTGAACTTACCAGGTAATCACCATGAGCAAATGGTAAAGAATTTTTATAGTGTAAATAGCAGGAAACAGGCAAAAATATTTTTAAACTAGGATCATCTTCATATTGATGCCATATTAAAACAATAACAATAGTAGTTCAGTTATTAATAAAGAATTAAATAACTGTTTGATATATCTAATTGATTTACAAATATCAAACCTCTAGTGGGAATAATTCTAATTGATCAACATACTTCATTGCTATTGTTAGAACTAGGCTATCTTGGGTATGTCTACATGTGTTACAGTTACACCTCTGATTGCAGTGTTGACATAACCTAAAGGGTCATGTTGCCTCTTACCAGAGAAGCCCTAGAATGTGCAGGATGGTGTTAGGACAACAAGGTAGGGTGGCCAAAAGAGAGACAACCAGATCTTGAAATAGGGTAAACAATGACAGGATGACTTGCTGGACATGGAGTGGTTTTGCAGAGTCTGGCAAGGATCATAGAGAAAAAGACCTGAAGAAGAGTACTGTGTAGTTCAAAACTTCCTCTTTCACCAGTTGGTCCAATAAAAGATATTACGTCACCCACTTCGTGGAAGAGACAGCAGCAGGGAGTCTTTTGGGAGTGCCCGTATGAAACTTTTTTCCTACCACAGCTTATCTACATCAATGAAATGGACAGTCAAGGGCTGTGGCAGCATAAGAATGGCCATAATGAGTCAGACCAAAGGTCCATCTAGCCCAGTATCCTGTCTGCTGACAGTGACCAATGCCAGGTGCCCCAGAGAGAGTGAACCTAACAGGTAATGATCAAGTGATCTCTCTCTTCCACCCTCTGACAAACAGAGGCTAGGGACACCATTCCTTACCCATCCTGGCTAATAGCCATTAATGGACTTAACTTCCATGAATTCATCTAGTTCTCCTTTAAACCCTGTTATATCCTAGCCTTCACAACCTCCTCAGGCAAGAAGTTCCACAGGTTGACTGTGCGCTGTGTGAAGAACTTCCTTTTATTTGTTTTAAACCCGCTGCCCATTAATTTCATTTGGTGGCCCCTAGTTCTTATATTATGAGAACAAATAAATAACTTTTCCTTATTCACTTTCTCCACATCACTCATGATTTTATATACCTCTATCATATCCCCCCTTAGTCTCCTCTTTTCCAAGCTGAGAAGTCCTAGCAATGGAAACCATTATTAGGTGCTGAGATACTGTGGTAACTGAGTGCCACATAAGTATGTAGTTGGACAATTCCATCGTGCCAGTCATTTTAAAACTGAACTGGTTACAGGACTGAGGAAGGGAGCAATCCTGCTTTAGTAGACTATGTTCTAGAGAGCCTACAGGTCTATAGCTTATCCTGTGATATACAGTACATCCAAAACGTACTGCTAGAAAGCATTTTTAATCCATTCTGGAGACCCAAGTATATGTACAGTGCAGTGCCATCTACAAGCAGTGGATCTGTGCATGAATAGGGATAACCTTCTGAGTGGTACAAAAACACCCAGAAATGTGTTCTAGAATCAGAATATACTGAGACTGATTCTCCACTGCATTCACCTTGTGAAATCACTTATAACTGAGCAAAGTAGGTAAGAAATCCAAGTGTTCTGATAGGGTCGCGTTTTATACCTACTTTGCACACATGTAAATGATTACACAAAGTTCCAGAGAAGGGAGAATCAGGCCCATTTTGTGTTTTCCATTGTCAGCTGCCATATTTGGGCCCAAATCCTTAGCTGGTATAAATTGGCTTATCTCCAAGGAAGTCAATGGAGCTATGCTGATTTATACCTGCTGAAAATTTGACCCAGTCTGTTGGAGAATAAGTGCTGAGCACACTTTATTATAATAAAGACTGGTTAATCTAAGCTAAAATACTGCTACCATTTGTCATGGGGAATACCTGCTTATCTGAGTTCTGGTCATGGAAGCTGGGAAGGGGAAAAGTGTGTTTTCTTTCGGATGTGGAAATGAGAACTTTCATACGAACATAAGAAAAGCCATACTGGGTCAGACCAAAGGTCCATCTAGCCCAGTATCCTGTCTTCCGACAGTGGCCGATACCAGGTGCCCCAGAGGGAATGAACAGAACAGGTAATCATCAAGTGATCCATCCCTTGTCGCTCATTACCAGCTTCTGTCAACAGAGGCTAGGGACATCATTGCTGCCCACACTAGCTAATTGATGGACCTATCCTCAATGAATTTATCTAGTTCTTATTTGAACCCTGTTATAGTCTTGGCCTTCACAACATCCTCTGGCAAGGGGTTCCACAGGTTGACTGTGTGTTGTGTGAAAAAATACTTCCTTTTGTTTGCTTTAAACCAGCTGCCTATTAGTTTCATTTGGTGGCCCCTAGTTTTTCTGTGATGAGAAGGTGTAAATAACACTTCCTTTTTTACTTTCTCCACACCAGTCATGATTTTATAGACCTCTAACAGATCCCCCTTAGTTATCTCTTTTCCAAGCTGAAAAGTCCCAGTCTTATTAATCTCTCCTCATATAGCAGCTATTCCATACCACTAATCATTTTTGTTGCCCTTTTCTGAACCTTTTCCAAGTCTAATATATCTTTTTTGAGATGGCGTGCAGTATTCAAGATGTGGGCATATCATGGATTTATATAGCGACAATATGCTATTTTCTGTCTTATTATCTATCCCTTTCTTAATGATTCCCAACATTCTGTTCTCTTTTTTGACTTCCACTGCACACTGATTGGATGTTTTCAGAGAACTATCCACAATGACTCCAAGATCTCTTTCTTGAGTGGTAACAGCTAGTTTAGACCCCATCATTTTATATGTGTAGTTGGGATTATGTTTTCCAATGTGCATTAGTTTGCATTTATCAACATTGAATTTCATCTGACATTTTGTGGCCCAGTCACCCAGTTTTGAGAGATCCTTTTGTAGCTCTTCGCAGTCTGCCTGGGACTTAACTATCTTGAGTAGTTTTGTATCATCTGCAAATTTTGCCACCTCACTGTTTACACCTTTTTCCAGATCATTTATGAATATGTTAAATAGGACTGGGCCCAGTACAGATCCTTGGAGGACACCACTATTTCCCTCTCTCCATTCTGAAAAGTGACCATTTATTCCTATCCTTTGTTTCCTATCTTTTAACTAGTTACCAATACATGAGAGAACCTTCCCTCATATCCGATGACTTACTTTACTTAAGAGTCTTTGGTGAGGAACATTGTCAAAGGCTTTCTGAAAATCTAAATATACTATATCCACTGGATCCTCCTTGTCCACATGCTTGTAGACCCACTCAAAGAATTCTAGTAGATTGGTGAGGCACGATTTACCTTTACAAAAACCATTTTGACTATTCCCCAACAAATTATGTTCATCTGTGTGTCTGAAAATGTTGTATTTTACTATAGTTTCAACCAGTTTACCTGGTACTGAAGTCAGGCTTACTGGCCTGTAATTGCCGTGGCCACCTCTGGAGCCCTTTTATAAAATTGGCATCACATTCACTATCCTCCAGTTATTTGGTACAGAAGCTGGTTTAAATGATAGGTTACAGACTACAGTTAGTAGTCCTGCAATTTCACATTTGAGTTTCTTCAGAACTCAGAATACCGTCTGGTCCTGGTGACTTATTACTGTTTAGTTTATCAATTTATTCCAAAACCTTTTCTAATGACATCTCAATCTGGGACAGTTCCTCAGATTTGTCACCTAAAAAGAATGGCTCAGGTTTGGGAATATCCCTCACTTCCTCAACCATGAAGACTGATGCAAAGAATTAATTTATTTTTTCTGCAATAGTCTTATCATCCTTGAGTGCTCCTCTAACATCTCGATCATCCAGTGGCCCCACTGGTTCTTTAGCAGGCTTCCTGCTTCTGATGTACTTGAAAAAAAATGCTATTACTTTTTGAGTCTTTGGCTAGCTGTACTTCAAATTACTTTTTGGCCTTCCTAATTACATTTTTACACTTCATTTGCCAGAGTTTATGCTCCTTTCTATTTTCCTCACTAGGATTTAATGTCCACATTTGAAAGGATGCCTTTTTGTCTCTCACTGCTTCTTTTACTGTCTTGTTTAGCCATGGTGGCTCTTTTTTGGTTCTCTTACTATGTTTTTTAATTTGGGGTATCCATTTAAGTTTAGCCTCTACTATGGTGTCTTTAAAAAGTTTCCATGCAGCTTGCAGGAATTTTACTTTTGGGGCTGAACCTTTTAATTTCTGTTAACTAAACTCCTCATTTTTGTGTAATTCCCCTTTCTGAATTTAAATGCCACAGTGTTAGGTTGACACAAGGATGTTAAATTTAATTATATTATGGTCACTATTACCAAGGGATCTAGCTCTATTCACCTCTTGGACCTGATCCTGTGCTCCACTTGGGACTAAATCAAGAATTGCCTCTCCTCTTGTGGGTTCCAGGGTTAGCTGCTCCAAGAAGCAGTCATTTAGGGTGTCAAGAAACTTTATCTTTGCATCTCATCCTGAGGTGATATGTACCCTGTCAATATGGGAATAGTTGAAATCCCCTATTATTATTGAGTTTTCTATTTTAATAGCTTCTCTAATCTCCCTGAGCATTTCACAGTCACTATCACCATCCTGGTCAGGTGGTTGGTAATAGATCCTTACTGCTATATTCTTATTATTTGAGCATGGAATTACTATCTATAGAGATTCTATGGTACAGTTTGGTTCATTTAAGATTTTTACCTCATTTAATTCTCCTATTGTTCCCTATTTCACTGGTACCTATATGTACCATGACCACCGGCTCCTCCCCGGCACTACACATAAGTCTATCTAGATGTCTTGAGAAGTCCACAATCTTTGCACCAGGCAGGCAAGTCACCATGCAGTTCTCTCAGTCATCGCAAGCCCAACTATCTATGTTTTTAATGATCAAATGGCCCATTACTAATACCTGTCTCTTCCTAATAACTGGAGTTCCCTCCCCCAGATAGGTATCCTCAGTGTGAGAAGATACCACAACATCATCTGGAAGGAGGGTCCCAACTATGGGATCATTTCCCTCTGCTCCAAGTGGATGTTCTCCTTCCCTGAGGGTTTCATCCTCCTCAACAGCACAGAGGCCGTCAGACCGGGGGTGGAACCATTCTACTGTGTTCCAGAAAGTGTCATCTATGTACCTCTCTGTCTCTCTTAGCTCCTCCAGCTCAGCCACCTTAGTCTCCAAAGCCCATACATGGTCTCTGAGGGCCAGGAGCATTTTGCACTGAATGCACACACCTGGCACCTGCCCATAGGACAGGTCATCATACATGCCGCATTGGGTGCAATAAGCTAGGTAGCCCCCACTCTGTTGCTGGACCTCAGCCTGCATTCCCTTTCTACTCCTGCAGCTGGTTCCTTTGTTGTTGTTTTGTTTTTATCAGGGGGTGCTTTGGGGCTTCAGTTTAAAGAAGTTTAAAGAATGTTAAGCGTATCTACCACCACCACCCTCCCCAGTTCAAACCTCCCTTGCAAAATTCCCCAGTTAGCCACTCCTGTTCACTAGCTCCTCTGGTCGCTTAGGAGCTGGTCTTCCGGATAGCCCTGGTTAAAGGTTGATGGGCACTAAAGGGCTTAGGGATCGAAGCCTTGTTAAGAAGCTCTCAGCTCGTAGCCTTGCCTAGCAGGTTGCTAGGCTCAGCACCCACACAGTCAGCACACGGTCCCCCAAATAAAGAAACCATATGGTATATTTCAGTCCAACAGCAAGTACACCACAACAGACAAACGTACCCTAAGGATCACGTTATCGCTCCTCCTTCACCTGGAGAAGTCCCTTGAAAAACTCTCCTGTTTGCTAGCCAAAATGTAAGTGAGAGAGACCCACCCCGGAACAGCCAATAGCCTGGGGTGTAGAGCACTCAGTTGAGATGTGACAGCCTCAGGCCTTATCCAGCCTTTAAACACTGCAGCGATGCAGTTGCAATTGTGCTGCTGTAGCACTTAACTGTAGACAAACCCTATGCCAACAGCAGGGGCTCTCCTGTTGGCATAGATAATCCATCTCCCCTGAGTTGATGGAAGAATTCTTCTGTCAACCTAGTACTGCCTACATGAGGACTTAGGTTGGCTTAATTACACCACTCAGGGGTTGAATTTTTCATGCCCCTGAGAGACCTAGTTAAACAGACCTAATTTTCTAGCATAGACTGGGCTTCCAGTTCACATCTCTGGTCTCAATAAAGCAGAGGAGGGACTCGATCCTGGGTTTCCACTGTGCTGTTTGGTTATTTTTTCTTTCTCTCTCTGTTCCATCCTGGACCTGAGAGAAATTTTTGTCAACGCCAATACTTTTCTGCAAACCGTCTGAGTGTTGACGAAATGGCACTCTTCAACAGAAAAAAGTTTTGTTAGAAATTAACTGACCAGCTGTGATGTAGAACTGAGTTGCAGTGGGCCTGATCCTGTCCACACATCGGTGAATACTGCAAGTAAAACCTTGAAATGTGAGGGTACTTAACCATTGGAACAATTCACCAAAGTTTGTGATTTTTTTTAAATAAAGATTGTCTTAAAAAAATATGCTCCATCTCAAAATGAATTATTGTGGGAAACTTCTGTGGCTTGTGTTATACAGGAGGGCACACTAGATGATCACAGTGGTCCCTTCAGGCCTTGAAATCTAAGAAATCAGTGCAGTGACACCAATTTGGAGCATCTTTAAGTAAGATCTGAGTCACCCCTAGGGGGTGGAGGTGGAGGAGAAGGATGATTGAAGCTCTATTGAATGTACAGAGGTATGAGTTGGAAACCCAGGTTCATCTTCCATGTAGCCAGTGGAATATAAAAATATAATAATGGTCACATTGATCAGATCAATGGTCTATCTAGGCCAGTATGCTGTCTTCCAACAGTGAATAATGCCAGGTGCTTCTGAGGGAATGAACAGAAGAAGCAATAATCAAGTGATCCATCCTCTGTCATCCACTCCCAGCTTCTGGCAATCAGAGGATAGGGCTACCCCAGAGCGTAGGGTTGTATCTCAGACCATCTTGCTATTAGTCATTGATGGACCTATCTTCCAGGAACTTAACTACTTCTTTTCTGGACCTTGTTATAGTTTTTGCCTTCACAACATCCTTATGTTTCCTTATGTTTGTTTTAAACATGCTGCCTATTAATTTCCTTGGATGACCCCTGGTTCTTGTGTTATGTGAAGGAGTAAATAACTCTTCCTTATTCACTTTCTCCACACCAGTCACAATTTTATAGACTTCTACAATATCCCCTCTTAGTCATCTCTTTTCCAAGCTGAAAAGTCCCAATCTTTTAAATCTCTCCTCATGGAAGTTTCTTCTTTCTTTATTATTTTCATGTATTCTACCTATAATGAAAATCATACAGTTTTCAGTGAAGAGTACGGAATAATTACCAACATCAGATTGCCGAATATTTACCCAGACACAAAAACTGTTTCCAGTGCACATCTCTTGTGTCCACACCATTTACTTGTCCATTTAAGAAAACAAGTGACAGTAATATCATGAGTTCTTTCCTCCTCTTCTATTAAAAACCATTGAAAGAATCAAGGGATGAGAACCAGCACCTGAATAATGAGAATGAGCTGTCTCTCGAAGCAGAATTTATAAAGGCACTAGGATTTGCAATTGATGTTGACATTATTTTATTTTTTTCATTTGAGATGCTGGGAATATGCGAATGTATCGAAACTGTCCGCTGCCTTAAGAGTAAATGCTTGGCATTACTTTGCAATTTTGAAAGTCTACTTCTTGATTAGATTAATGGACAAGTTTACACTTCATATCACAGTAATGAAATAAATGTCAATAGTTACTCTTGTGATTAATTTGATCTTATTTATTTATAAGTAAATATTGACTAAGTTTGGAAAATACTACAATTACCTAATACATGCATTTCATTATTTTACTTAATCAGGTTGAGCTAGAGTTACACAAAGGGTAAGAATATTCATATACTTATTTCTATAAAAAACAAACAAACAAAAACCACATACACACATTACTTAGTAGCTGAAAGCATTCCTTATTTCCTTTAGTCCATAATGTTGCTGCATGGGACATAGATGACTACCTGAGATCCCAGATGTCAAGTTGAAAAATATATTCTGCTATCCCTGTTCTACACTACGAGTTTAGGTCAAATTTAGCAGAGTTAGATTGATTTAATTCTGCACACATCCACACGACAAAGCCATTTTTGTCGACTTAAAGGGCTCTTAAAATCAATTTCTGTACTCCACCATGATGAGGGGATTAGCACTGAAATCGACGCTGTTGGGTTGAATTTGGGGTAGTGTGGACACAATTCGACAGTATTGGCCTCCGGGAACTATCCCAGAGTGCTCCATTGTGACTGCTCTGGACAGCACTCTCAACTCAGATGCACTGGCCAGGAAGACAGGAAAAGCCCCGCAAACTTTTGAATTTCATTTCCTGTTTGGCCAGCAAAGCGAGCTGGTCAGCGCAGGTGACCATGCAGAGCTCATCAGCACAGGTGACCATGGAGTTCCAGAATCGCAAAAGAGCTCCAGCATGGACCAAATGGGAGGTACTGCATCTGATCTCTGTATGGGGAGACAAATCCATGCTATCCGAACTCCGTTCCAAAAGATGAAATGCTGGAATACTTGAAAAAATCTCCAAGGCATGAAGGACAGAGGTTACAACAGGGACCCGCAGCAGGGCCGCGTGAAGTCTGCCAAAGAACCAGAGAGGCAAACGGCCACTCCAGGTCAGAGCCCCATACATCCCACTTCTATGATGAGCTGCATGCCATTCTAGGGGGTGCCCCTACAACTACCCCACCCCTCCCAGACTACCTTGGCAGTTATCTCCCCGTTCAGGGGCGGCTCCAGGCATCAGCACGAGAAGCGCGTGCTTGGGGCGGCAAGCCACTGGGGGCACTCTGCCTGTCGCCACGAGGGCGGCAGGCAGGCTGCCTTCAGCAGTTTGCCTGCGGAGGATCCGCTGGTCCTGCGGGAGGTCCGCCGAAGCCGCGGGACCGGGGACCTCCTGCAGGCAAGCTGCCGAAGGCAGCCTGCCTGCCATGCTTGGGGCGGCAAAATGCCTAGAGCCGCCCCTGCCCCCATTTGTGTGATGAATTAATAAAGAATGCATGAATTTGAGACAACAATGACTTTATTGCCTCTGCAATTGGAAATCAAGGGGGGGTTGGCTTACAGGGAAGTAGAGTGAACCAAGGGGGTGGGTTTTCATCAAGGAGAAACAAACAGAACTTTCACACCATAGCCTGGCCAGTCATGAAACTGGTTTTCAAAGCTTCTCTGATGCACAGCATGCCCTGCTGTGCTCTTCTAATTGCCCTGGTGTCTGGCTGTGTGTAATCATCAGCCAGGCAATTTGCCTCAACCTCCCACCCCACCATAAATGTCTCCCCCTTACTGTCACAGGTATTGTGGAGCACACAACAATGGGAATATTGGTTTTGCTGAGGTCTAACCAAGTCAGTAAACTGCACCAGCAAGCTTTTTAAACATCCAGAGGCACATTCTACCACCATGATGCATTTGATCAGCCTATAGTTGAACTGCTCCTTACTACTGTCCAGGCTTCATGAACCATGGGAGCAAGGGGTTGGCTGGGGTAGGTGCGACCGCACAGTGCTGCCAACTGGGAGAGCAGCCTGAGGCATAAGCCTCCAGCTGGCATGATATTCCAGGCAGGACTGAACCTCCATCAGACGAAATTTAAAAAAGAGGATGACCTGGAGTCATTCCCATTTTTGTCCAGGTGCCCCCGACCAACCTCACCAAGGTTGGCCAAGAGCACCCACAGGACTAAGACGATGGCCACCAGTCATATTGTACTGTCTGCTGTCTGCAAGGCAAGGCAAAGGGATGCTGCTGTCTAGCACTGCAGAACTGCGTCTGCCAGCAGCACCCAGGAGACATACAGTGACAGTGAGCTGAGCAGGCTCCATGCTTGCCATGGTATGTCATCTGCACGGGTAACCCAGGAAAAAAGGTGAGAAATGATTTTTTGCCGTTGCTTTCATGGCGGGAGGAAGGGAAGAAGGGAGTGGGGCCTAACGACATGTACCCAGAACCAACCCTCCGAATGTCGAGGCTAGCTTCGATACTGTGGACGCACATCGCCAACTTAATGCGCTTAGTGGGGACACACACAATCGACTGTATCAAATTGGTTTCTAAAAAATCAACTTCTATTAAATCGACCTAATTTCATAGTGTAGACATACCCTTAGTAACAGCATCTGGCCATTTTGCAGATTCCTCCATTAGCAGCTGTCAGTCACACATTCATTCTGCTTTTGTTTAGTTGGGGGTGGGGTTCAGTTCTCTTGTTACCAGGTTCCATTTAGATTTGTAGATTAAGGCCAGAAGGGACCATTGTGATCATCTAGTGTTGCCGCCTGCATGATGCTGGCAACTAGAGCTTGTCTTTTAGAAAAACATCCAATCTTGATTAGTTTTATTACTGGTACCAAATACAGAGGCGATATAACCTCTCTATTCCTACTCTGTATTCCTCTGTTTATACATCCAAGCATTGCATTAACCCTTTTGACCGCACCAAAGCACTGGGAGCTCATGATCAGCTGATAATCCACCATGACCTGCAAGTCTTTTTTCAGAGCCCCAGCTTTCCAGGATAATGTCCCCCCATTCTGCAAGCACGGCTTTTGTAACTCTTCGTTCCCAGATGTATGGCTTTACATTTGGCCTTATTAAAACACAAATTGTTTCCTTGCACTCATCTCACCAAGTGAGCCAGATTGCTCTGTATCAGTGACCTAGCCTCGTCATTATTTTACCAATGCTTAATTCATGCCAGGGCTGAGCCCCGGCACCTCTAGGTTGGCAGTTCATAGCCCTGGCACCTCTGGGTTTGCTGCATCAGTTATGAATGTAAAAAAGTTGCTTGAGCCCCAGCTCCTCTTTAATTATGAATTAAGCCCTGCTATTTACCACTGCCTCAATCTCTGTATCATCTACAAACTTTCCTAGTGATTATTTTATATTTTCTTCCAAATGCTTGAAAAAAATATAGTGTTAGGCCAAGGACTGTTCCCTGCAGGACACCATTAGAAACACACCCACTCATTGATGATTCTCCATTTACAATTACATTGTGAGACATATCAGCTAGCCAGTTTTCAGCTGGGGCTGTGTGAATAACTGCTTTGTCAGTTCATTGGCAGTTCTGAAATGAAATATTTCATATTGAGTTTTTTAAAAAAAAACACAACTTTTTTAAAAATAAAATTGAAGGAAATTGCTTCCTAGTCACTGTAGTGAGCTGAGATTCTTGGAAGAAAGGATTGCCCTGCCTGCTGTTTTTACCATCTCATATCAGGACTATACATGTATAGTGTGTATGTGTAAATAAAACAAGTCACACTTAGAATATATCCAGGCTGCGCATAACTTATTTCTTTTCCAGGGGAAAGCTTCCTGAAAGGCGACAGAAACCTGTTACTGCTCAACTGTGGTGCCAGAATGGGACAGTGAGATCTGAAGAAAGGGCAACAGCAATAATTTGTTAGAGGGAAACTGAAATACTTGAATCTCAGAGTGAAGGAGACACCCACATTTTTTAGACAACGAAGAAACTAAATCTCCCCATAGAGGAGAAAAGGACAGCCAAATAATATACACCCCCCTCTCCCATTCTATTGAAAGTTTTGCTAAGGACTTCAATAGATGCAGAATTTGACTCTTAAGGACACTGGATATTTTAATAATTTTAATTGATTTCTGAGATGTTCTAATAGTTTGGAGCTGCGGTCTCAAGGATAATATTGTTGTGTTAAGCATTTAAGCTAGAGTAATTGACAGTGCCCATAACTTCATTAATGGTAATGGACTTAGTTTAGAAAGATTCATAAATATCAATATGAATAACGTGAAGTAGCAATTTGACAGATGAAAGAGTCTTGAAAGTTCAGCCCATTTAATCATGCCCTAGTGCTTTCTCATTGTACACAAGTGCTACTGAATTTTGTCCAAAATAGTATCCCTTTGATAGCTCCACAGAGGGACATGAGAAGTTCAAACCTGTATTAGGAATGAAGAAAATGGACCAAGTGTTCACACAATGTAATACAAAAGTATTTCCAAGAGACTTGTAGTATAACATAAGCATTCATGTTTAACCTTTAAAAGACAGCTTGAGAAAAGGCTTTTTTGAGCCATTGTGTAATAAATCAAGTGAAAATGTACCACTTACCATAATGGTAACTGATTCCAGTAATGCCTCTGAACTGAATGATTGTAAATTCCTGACATTCTTCCTTCCAAGGTCTTCCAAAGTCATTTTTTCTGGTACTTTTACTGGTTTTCTTTGTTTGTTTTTAGTTACATATGTAATAACACTGATAATACTACAAGTAGCACTTTTCATCTTCAGAATCGTTTACAAACATTGACCTTTAACTCTGCAAAAAGTGTCCATATATAGTTTTTGAAACGGTGTGAAATGAGAAAAAACATTCCACAACATTTTGTATAACTTTTTTTTCAGAAATATTCTGGATGATTTTGAGCCCTTGAATTTCTTCTCGGCAATTCTAGAAATAGGTTATTTTAAAATGAAAATCATGCAAAAACACTCCTGGTGCTGGCCAAAGCACTGCACTAGATGATTAGGCAGATACCTGTGGCTTTATAAACAGCTAAAATGAAGCTAATATATTTTACTGTTTACTTTCCCAGAGACTGTATTATATACCAGTAAAATTTTTGCACTTATAAATTATGTTCCAAGTTTGAAATATGGGGAATCAGCATTTTAGATAAATATTCCCTGCATGTGGGACTGCACGAGTACCCAGCTATCCTAGAAAAAGATCTTTCTACTGTTTTTTATGTACAGTTTTTGATTTAAAATCCTCTCTTTCAGACTGTAGTTTAGAGCTGCTGGATCCAAGTCTCAAAGACCTTTTGTTGTCATATAAATCAGTAAAATAAATGCATCAGTGACCACGTGTAAATAAACCCCACACTACTTATCTACTGCATGGCTTTCTAAAATAATCCCCTCAAGGAACAGTTTGTGCCCAAGTCACTCTATTGTTCATCTCAGGGGCAGGGGGTTTATAACTTTAAAATAAAGAGTGGGAGGGGGGCATAGGGGCACATCGCACACCTGTGAGAATTAGGTTACTTCTATATAATTCCCTAGAGTGGATTTAAGAGCCTATCTTTAGGCATCCATGTCTGAGCACTTAGGTTGTAGCTCACATTTGGGCAACAAGACATTTTGTAATGTGGTGTTTTCTGTTGACCATGTTACTTCATATATACAGCCAGACCACCTTAAGCACCTTGCCAGAGATTGAGCTGGGTGGCACATGATCTGTAAGGAGGCCATGTCTCCTTGGTGATGAAGAGGGTGTTAGGTTATCATGTTTGAGACTGAATCACTGCTTGTAAGAAAAACATATACAAAATATTTTGCTTTAGATTAGTAATTGTTCTTTTTTTTTTCATTTTCTTTTACATACTTTATTTGGTATCCAGTAACTGCAGATAGTTCTATAGGCATCGATGATATCGGTGGTGAGCAAATGAAGGTTAATCCCTTCCATCCATTTTATTAAATCTTTCTAGGCTGAGTAAAGCTGGCATAATAAGAAAGCTGAGTAATTTACATTTCACAATAGCACAGACATCTATCAAAACACTCAGTTGCATTAAGTGAAAGTGGCTTTGCGATGAAAAAAAGGGGAAGAAAATCAAGACTTTGTTTCCCTTATGGAAGAATAGGGTCTCTTGAGTGTGGAATAAGGCTGAAGCATCATTAAAGACAGCGTATATAAGGCACAACAGCTTCATTTCCTATGGGGGAGAGAAGCAAGTTCTAAGTCGTAGCTGAGTTCTGAGATTTCTTTTTAAAATAGTGCAGGGAATGGAGAGGGGAAGGGAAAACAACAAGACTATACAGTCAGTTAATGCTGACAGAGAGAAGATGAGCAGAGCAATAAAACCAATATGGGTTCCCCTAAAGAAAGAATGTACAATAATTAAATAATAAGTGTGGCAAACCCAGGACAAATGGCTACAAAGGGAGGGATAGTAATTAGTCCCAGGGGGTTAAAAGGCCTCTCCCTATCCACTGAGGAGAGATAGCCATGGGGAAATCAGGTTCAGTTGAAAAAGAGTTACCAGGGAACTAATTAGGTTCAGCTGGCCCCAACTGCTGGAGACCTTTTTAAACCCTCCCCGGCATGGAAGCAGGGGAGAGAGTGAGAGAAGCTGCCAGCAAGTTAGGTGCAGCAAGGCTCTGAACCCTTCCAGCAAGGAAGGCTGCACTCTGTCCCCAGAAGGGAGAAAACCAGCACAAGGGACTGACTGAGGGAAGGATCAGCCAGACCCTGTGTGACCTGGAAGGATTTGCTTTGCTGAAGCTGGTGTCTCCAAGGCTAAAAAGGACTGAGCTTGCTGAGGAGAAGCAGGTACTTTGCCACATAAGGTAATAAGAAGTATTTGGTAGAGTAATTTAAGAGGCATCCACTGGGGTATAGTGATGTGTTTGTGTATAGTGGCCCTTCAATGTAATATCAATGATGGAGACTAATGTTGCCCAAAGGGTGACAGCAAATAAGGGCTTGGCTACACTTGCAAGTTACAGTGCAGTAAAGAAGCCCCGGGTGCTCTAGCTCACTACCTGTCCACACTGGCAAGGCACGTAAAGCGCTCTGGCTCTGTGGCTCCAGTGCTGCTGGTACTCCACCTTGGCAAGTGGAATAACGTTTGCTGCGCCCCTGCTGGAGTGCTGCAGTGCCAGTGTGAATGAGGTGTTGCGTTACTGCGCTGTGATCAGCCTTGGGAAACATTGCATAATCCCCTTAAGTCAAGTGGCCACTCTTGTCATTGTTTTGAACTTGCTGTAGGAATGTGGCTATGCTCTTTCTGACAGCTGGCTGCTTATCTGCTCTTGGACAAAGGAACAATTACTGAGGAATGCTCCTTGCTTTGAGTGAGTGAGAGAGAAGGTGGGGAGGAGGGAGGTCTGCTGCTGTCTGAATTTACAAGACAGCATGCTGACATGCTCTCAGCCCCCAAAAGTCCCCCTCTCTCTCTCCCTCCACATACACACTCCCTGTCACACTCCACCCCATCCCCTGCATTTGAAAAGCACGTTGCAGCCACTTGCATGCTGGGATAGCTACCACAATGCACTGCTCTTTGTGGCATTGCAAGAGCTGCTAATGTGGCCACGCCAGTGCACTTCCAGCTGAGAGCGTAAACACCTGCTGCAGTCTCCGAAGGCTTGTTTAATTTCCAGTGCTCCACATCTGCAAATGTAGCCAGGCCCTAAGAATTTCTTCAAGAATATAATGTGAGGAAAGAAATATTAGAGCCATGGATAAATGAGCAGGAATATTAAATTCATTATTGTACTAAAATGCTTGGTTTTGTTGAAGACCATGTCAATTAAGAAGTAACAAAGGATTTATAAGTACTGTAGAGTTTGTTTAAAAAAAAATATTTTTACAGCAGATTCAGGTGATTAAGGGAGTAACTAAAAATAACATTTATGGTAAATGATTACAACAGCACTCAAAGTTGCTAAGCAAACATACAGGAAGAAGTGCCCCTTCCCTAAAGTGCTTACTGCACTGACAGGCAGACAGATGAAGAGTGGGGCAGCGGGGGTACAGCATACACAGAAATCGTTCAAGGTAGTGATGGGCCATGTCATGATAATTCCATTATATAGTTATAATTAGTTCCAAGGGCTTTACTGAGCCAGCATGAATTTACTCATCCATTGGGCATCATGTTAGCAACAGGTCTTGAGGAATTTGAATGCAGCAAGGGTACTGGTCTATTAAAACTCTAATGTCATAAATGCTAGAAAATCTTCAACTGTATCTCACACTACATAATCAAAAGTTGGCCATGAAACCAAAAATAAACGTGCACTACTGCTTGGCTGAATCGACCATAGCAGACCTGTTGGATTCATGATTATAAGTATGTGTTTAATTCCATTTTAAAGCTGCTCATGATCACATGCACAACTCTGGCTATTGTTGAGGTGAGTTTAGAGGGTTTTTTTGGTTGTTGTTGACTTTGCTAGAATTTTCTGATATCTGATTATTTCTAATGTGATTGAAGCCAGGTTCCCTTCTCCAGGTGGAAGTGAGGCTGCTCTAGTAGAGACATCTGACATCTCCAGGTATTACCAATGGGTATAAAGGTAAGCTGGTCACATCTTGTTCTCAAATGGTTGGACCTATGTGCTGTTGCTTCTGCCTACATTTTATTGCCTCATTGAAATGCTTTTTTGGAGGAGTACTACAGATGCTGTGAAGAGCAACTCTGTGGTTAAAGCATTTGAGGGGGCTTCAGAAAAGGTGGGTTCAATTCCTGACTTCATCGAGGGCTTCTTGTGTAACTTGGGGCAAATCCCTCAGTTTCTATACCTCAGCTACAACAGCTGTTAAAGCAGGAGGAATGAGTGCTGAGGATAAATTTGTTATTGTTTGTGTTGGGTATTCAAATATACAGTAATGGAGCCACATACATATTTCTTCACTGTGAGCAGAGCCAACTCTAGAGACAATTACAGTGAGGGGGAGGAGAAAAACAGTAGCCTTCCACTAAAACTGCTCTGGGTAGAAAAAAGAGAACCCTGTACACTGATTCTCACAGGACAGAAAACTGAGTGCCTTGGAGGCATACTCTCCCAACTAGTTAAATTGCAGGAAAATTTAGAGAGGAAATATCTCATATGTGATTAAGTATATTACACTTGTGCATTATGAAGAGTGAAAGCTAGAAATTCCTTTCAAAGTTCCTTTTGATTGTTCATACTCTTCACTTTCAGTCAATACATCACAATTTCAGTGACCATTTTACCTTTCAGCAGTATTTTACTGCCATTGTTCTCAGAGCCAGTCAATATTTAACATTTACTGTGCAAACCTACATTGAGGAAGTGAAGGGATATTCTTTCAAAGATTCTGAGAGCCAACTGTTAGTTAATAAGTTTTTTGTTAAAACTAGAATACTGTAAGATGGATTTTTTTTCCTAGAGGTCCTTTAGAGTCTAACATTATTGGTAATTTTGTGTTCAATATGTATAGCTTTGACTGCATAACATTGACTTATTCTTTACTTTAGATTGGAGGGCTGAAGTTGAAGCATTTGGTTCTTGCATAGGCTGCCAGCAAATGTGATTACAGATGTATTAATTACATTGGTTATGTAAACATTTGACATTGGATTGGATTTAACAAGGACAAGCTGTAGAAGCCATGAGGTTCTTAACTTCATTGTGAAAAGGTAAATGCCTCTGGTCCTGCAGGGAAAGAAGAACATTGATTCTTCTCATGATTTCTCATGTATCAAGATAACTTCTCTCAAACTATCATAATATTAGCCTCTCCCTCCTTGCTTCCCTGACACACTGGCTATATTAGCCGTAAACTAGCAAAGAGCAAGGTTGATCTGCTACAAGGGGGAACTGTCTGCTGGCTATTTTTGCAAAAAATCCACTCATTTTGCACTGACTAAAATTCAGTTTAAAGCAATCAGCATATGAGAGTTCAAAAGATATCTACAGTACATATTAATTTGTGCAGCTCATTCTACTAGCTCCCCATCGAACACTGGATCAAATTTAAAGTCTCAGCCTTTCTCCTCAAAGCCCTCAATAGACCAGGCTGAATACTTAAAGGACCATCTCACTTCTGATGCTTCAAATGCCTTCCATAGACCCTCTCCTTGGGTGCAGTGCAACTGTCCATTTCAAACATAAAGATTGTGTGTGCAGGAGACAAATCTATCTTGGCAGCTTGACTGAGACTGCAATTCATTCCTGCAAGAACTAAGACTAACCACAAACCTCACAATGTTCTGGTCCAAATTAAACTCCCTTCACCGTTGCTTTTCCATACAACAACTTATAACTGGTTGGTATTTATGGAAGAGGGGAAAAATAAAGTATAGACTAAGCTAGGGGGAGAGATAGATAGGGTCCAGAGTGACCTAGACACATTGGAGGATTGGGCCAAAAGAAATCTAATGAGGTTCAACAAGGACAAGTGTGAAGTCCTGCACTTAGGATGGAAGAATCCCATGCACTGCTACAGGCTGGGGACCGACTGGCTAAGTGCCAGTTCTGCAGAAAAGGACCTGGGGATTACAGTGGACGAGAAGCTGGATAAGTAGGCCCTTGTTGCCAGGAAGGTTAACGGCCTATTGGGCTGCATTAGTAGGAGCATTGCCAACAGATCAAGGGAAGTGATTATTCCCCTCTATTCAGCACTGGTAAGGCCACATCTGGAATATTGTGTTCAGTTTTGGGTCCCCCACTACAGAAAGGATGTGGACAAATTGGAGAGAGTCCAGCAGAGGGCAACGAAAATGATCAGGGGGCTGGGGCACATGACTTATGAGGAGAGGCTGAGGGAACTGGGCTTATTTAGTTTGCAGAAGAGAAGGCTGCTATCAAATCCATCCTCACTCTTCAACTACCTGAAGGGTGGTTCCAAAGAGGATGAGCTCAGCTGTTCTCAGTGGTGGCAGATGACAGAACAAGAAGCAATGGTTTCAAGTTGCAGTGGGAGAAGTCTAGGTTGGATATTAGGAAAAACTATTTCACTAGAAGTGTGGTGCAGCACTGGAATGGGTTACCTAGGGAGGTGGTGGAATCTCCATTCTTAGAGGTTTTTAAGGCCTGGCTTGACAAAGTCCTGGCTGGGATGATTTAGTTAGTGTTGGTCATGCTTTGAGCAGAGGTTTGGACTAGATGACCTTCTGAGGGCTCTTCCAACCCTAATAGTCTATGATTCTATGGAATTCATCTTGCCAGTTTTTTTTTACTTTGAGGAGCATTAGTATACCACAGTGATGGGTGAGATGTGAAAATCTAAAGAAAACAAGATGAAATACCACATGTGGTGATAATATTGCTACAATCATGCAATATATTGCATCTATTTTGCACATCTGGCTGCCTCAATCTGCACAATCTATCTCCACGCAGCACTTCTAACAGTCTAAGCTTCCATGCAGCCTTTAAGAAACACCATTTTACAAAGAGAAATAGTCATTGCCCCTAATTGTGGTTCAGTTAAAAGTAAATATTATGTTGATTTAAAGTTTAGGGCAGGAAATACTCTGCTCTTTATGCTTTGATATCTTGCAAACCAACAGCATTACAAAACACCTGTTTTACAATATTGGAAAGTCCCTTTTCTTAGTGAGTCTCTATCACCTAAAAAGTCACAAAATCTGTACTGTTGTCTGTTTAATTTACAATGTAAGATCCTTGGCATTTTCTGCTCATTTTTTCCTCTCTTTTGTACAATACTGTAGAAGTTAACAGAGTTCAATATATAATAGAACTGGCGAAAAAGAGATTTTTCTCAATATCCATGTTTTTAAAATCTCTCATCAAAACTTGAAAAATGCTGATCAGTTCTAATAAGTAATATTGCACCTTGGTTTTATAAACTTAGAATAAATTTTATTTCATAACCTCATCCAAGAGCCTTCAGCATTGTCTAGAAAACAGCTGTGAAATTCATCTCTGTGTGAGAGAGAGACAGATGTCCCACTCGTAGGTAGTCCACATAGAGAATGACAATCTACTACTCTTCTCAGTTTCTCTGTTAGCTCAAATGGCAGAGGTGTGGGCTGTGGATCTAAAAGTTCTGGCCATTATTTGTATGGGGATCAATATATTTCCACATGACTGAAGTTCTGTTTTTTCAATTTTTTTTTAAAACATAGGTCATCACATTAAAAAAACTGCACTAAAATAACATTAAGGTTGGAACAACAAACTGTCTGAAGTTAGGAAATGCCAGAATTATAGTTATTTGTGAAGCCTTAATTCAGCCACCTTGTGCACATATGTTATGGTTAGAGCTAGGTGAAACTCTTCACCTCACTTGTTGAAATATGTAATTTTGGTTGGCCTGAAACTATCTGTGAACTTGGTGTGAATTTGCTAAATAGCTTCAGATTTAAAAAAAAAAAAATCAGGATGTAGATGCCATTCACATCACAGTCACTGGGCCAGGAAACAGGCATGTGAATCACTAGAGCTGGGTGGTTAGAAAACTCACCTAGGATATTGAAGACCCCGGTTCAAATATCTGCCCAAATAACACAAGGGCACCCTCACCACTGGGCTCAAACCTCTTCCTTCAACCATTTTGTGAATCTAGCCATTTAAAGATACCTAAATATTGTTTGTTTTTGTTTTTTTCTGAATTCATTGGAATTTTTCACAACTTTCAGATTTGGTTCAGCTTGAGCAAAAAAAAAATTTAAAAACTGGAAATGGCAGCAAACTGAAAGATCAGTTTTGTCCATTTCTAATTATGATAGAGGGTCAAAAGTGCCTAAGTATTCTAAGAGCCCAAGTGCTGTTTTCAGAAGTGACTGGAGCACTTTGGAATGTGCTTCATTTACAGTCAATAGGAGTTAAACTTCTAAGGTCTCATTTTAAAGTGATTAAGATGTTGCCCTGCTCATTTTGAAAGACCTACGGTTGGCATTTTGAAAGGATTCCAAGACCAATAATATCCAGGTGGAATTGGACACGTAATTCATTCATTCTCCTTTAAGAGTCCCAGTTTACACGATTTAGATGCCATAAGTCTCAATATCAAAAGTGATTTAGGCACTAACATACCGAGTCCCACTGACTTTCAGTAGCCACTACTCAGCTGCTGCCTAACCTTGCAGGTACCTAAATTCCCTGAGCGCCTAAACTTCCACTGGTAAAGTCCCTAGGCACCTAAATTTCTGTCAGTGGGCATGTGCTACAACCCCCTGAGATCCAATACCTCCAAGCTTCTCGGCACCTAAGCCCCAGTGGGAGCCTGAAACGAGGTGTTCCCCCACACCTGTCTTGCTTGTTGGGCCCAGTATGGTGGGTGTACTCAGAGGCTGCCTCAGAGCATATCTATTGGATCAGCCCCTGCACAGAATGTGGAGGAGGGGGTTCCCCTCCTCCTTATACCCAATAGCCCAGTGCTGAGAGCACTCACCCAAACTGCAGGAGACTTGGCTTTAAGTCCCCACTCTGACTGATTCAGAGCAGGGACCTGAACCCAAGTCTCCCTTCTTCTAGATCAGGGTGGGGAACCTCTGGCCCATTACTTCCAGCCCGAGGCAAGTCTGTTCACCGCAGGCCAGAAGCCCTGAGCCTCGGCACCCCTTAGGGGTGAGCACCAGCTTGCCCTGCTATGAGAGTGGGTTGCCAGGCCATTAAAACTCTGGTCAGCTCCGCGTAGCTCCCAGAAGCAACCGGCATGTCCCTTGGGCCCCTAGGAGCAGGGGCAATCAGGAAAGCTCTGCACACTGTCCCTGCCCCCAGCACCAGCTCCGCAGCTCCCATTGGCCGGGAACCACGGCCAATGGAAGCTGCTGGGGCAGGACCTGTGGTGTGGACAGCCCGCACCGCACAAAGCCCCCTAGCCCCTCCACTTAGGGGCCAGACATGGCAGCCACTTCTGGGAGCTGCATGGAGCAAGGGCAGGCAGGGAGCCTGCCTTAGCCCTGCTGCACCACCAACTGGGAGCTGCCTGAGGTAAGCAGGGATTGATAGGCACCACCTAGCTGGAGCCGGCTCCCCAATCCCTTTGCCCCAGGTCAGAACCCCCTCTGGCACCCTAACCCCCTCCCAGACCCTGCACCCCCACCTGGACCCCAACCCCCTGCCCCAGCCCTGAGCCCCTCCCATTCCCAGAGCCTGCACTCCAAACCTCCTCCCACTTTCCAACCCCCTGATCCTGCTCTCCAAACCCCTTTCCCCAGCCCACGGGCCCCCTCCTACACCCAAACCCCTCATCCCCAGCCCCACCCCAGAGCCTGCAGCCCCCTCCGGCACCTGAACCCCTCATTTCTGGCCCCACCCAGAGTGTAGGGAAAGCCCTGAGCCTCTATGCCCCCCAAGAGGGCTGGAGCTGTGAGCGCTGGCTCACCCCACTGCGGGGAGAAGCCCTGAGCTTCTGCGCCCACCTGTGGGGCTGTGTGTGACCCGCAACTGATTTTTTCTGAGAGTCAATGGCCCCTGATAGAAAAAGGTTCCCCACCCCCGTTCTAGATGAGGGCCCTTACCACTGGGCTATTGGGTATCCTAGGGTAGGGCTCCTGTAATTTCTCCTGTGGAAGTTGTTCCACTTTGTATGATGTAATGCTCACTTATCCCCATGCACAATGGCTCTGTATCCTAGTGGCTAGTACACCCACCTAGGAGACCCCTGTTCCAATGACTAAGTATTTTATAAAAAGTGACTTTCTCCACCCAGGCATTTCCTACATGTTAGGTTAGCCACTCACCTAGCTGGCTTCTGAAAAATCCCATTCTCAGGTACCTAGCTCTTCCCAAGCATTATATAGGTAGCGTGGGCATCTAATTCAGGGCTAAGGATTCCACTGGACGGAACCTAATTAGGTGTTGCAATGCTGAGTCAAAGTCCCATTTGTGGATCTACCCTAAGTGCCTAAGTCACTTTTGAAAACGAGACTTACCCAGCTAAATCTCTTGGGCCTTGCAATGCTGAGCAGAGCCACATCAAAATACCTTCAAATATCTGGGTCCAAGTGCCTACATCATTTCTGATAATGGGATTTAATAAAAATAAGTTAATAATTGAAGATATATCAATCTCCTAGAACTGGAAGGGACCTTGAAAGGTCATTGAGTCCAGCCCACTGCCTTCACTAGCAGGACCAATTTTTGTCCCCAATCCCTAAGTGGCCCCCTCAAGGATTGAACTCACAACCCTGGGTTTAACAGGCCAATGCTCAAGCCACTGAGCTATCCTCCCCTTTAGGTGCTTAAGTCACTAAAGTGCTTTTGAAAATTGTCCCCGGTCATTAATTACATGATCAACACTATCCCTCCCCTCCCCCTGGATCTTTGTCTTTTTATTATTCTAGTGCTCCTGCTGTAATTCTTAAAGTGACTCTTATTTCTCCTTTGAGTGAATGTTGTTTAACTGAATGCTATGATATCATTTATGAAAATGATGACACTTTTGCTCATTACAATGTCCTATGCATCCATTGGTATTTAGTTTATAATACTTGTTGTGTCCTATATTTGTATTTATTTGGAAAATTTCTAATGACCGTTCTCTGAACTTCATATTCGTGAGGGCAGGAAATTCATCTCACTATGTTGCAGCTGTTTTAGACTCTTAATGTAACATTTAAATTTCCAAAAGTGATTTGCCAAATTAACATAGATAACTTCCAGGAGAGGAGGATTAGTCTGATTCTTTAGCAGCTTGAGAATTCCCACTAGGGGCAGAAATAAGATTCAAAGAGTAGCTCTGCTCTCTTCCACAGCTTTTGTGAACAAAGGTAGAGCAAAAATTACTTCCAAATATTTTGTAATTTAACAGAACTGGGATTATATAACACCCAGCCTAAAGATAATCAGCAGTAATTATATGTTTTCTGTGCAGTTTCTCATGCTTTCTATGTTACATTTTATAAACCTTCCTGCAATAATTTATTTGAATGGGGGGAAAAAAACCCAAAACACTTGTAATACAGATGCTTTGAATTACAGTGGTTAACGTTTCACACACATGCTTACAGGGTGATCTGAAGTATTATACTCCATTTTTTTTAAGCAGGGCAACATATGTGAGGCTTCCAGAACGGAGGAAGTGGCTAGAGCAGATGCTTTTGGCTAAGCCTCCATGTATCATCATGGAGAGGTAAGAGCACAAAAAGCTTAGATTCATCCATATAGTTAAGCTGTAAATTAGCTATCCAACCACGACCACCTGCTGACTTGACACTCCATTATGTTAGATGTCATACTGGACCATAAGGAAAAGATTGCCCATATAAAATCAGTCTTTTATAGTAGTGACTGAGCAAAATTAATCCCTGATATAATTCCACTGGCTCCCCAGTCTCCACATTGAGATCCTCAGTTTGTCAAATGGTCACATAAAGTGTTTGCAGGACTCAGGCCACAGATATCTGGGGTCTGAACACTACGCTTTTTGAGCTATTTCTTATTTATCCATTCTCATTTACATTGCTCACATTATTTGAACTAGCCAGTGGCTTGGTTCTCCATTGCATCTGAACTCTACTCAGGTGCGGTGGAGCGGGTGGGGACTGTCAGGGAATTTGTTGCAGCTGCCCATCTGCAGGGATTCAATCTTAATATACTGTGCTAGAGAAGCTGCATAGCAGAGCCTTGCTCCACCACACTCACCATTCTCCCATAGCCAAAGCAAATGGTAGCTGGAGAAATGTATCCTACAGTTGTTGTTCATTTGTTGTGATGATGCCTAGAATTCCCAGTCATGGGCCAGGACCCCCCTGCACTAGGCAATGTACAAACAGAACAAAAAGGCAGACTGTAAACTCTTTGAGACAGAAACAACAAGGAGTCCTTGTGGCACCTTATCCCTGGTCTACACTGGGGGGGGGATCAATCTAAGATACGCAACTTCAGCTATGAGAATAGCATAGCTGAAGTCGACATATCTTAGAGTGAATTAAAATTACTTTGCGTCCTTGTGGCGCTGGATCAACAGCCGCAGCTCCCCCGTTGACTTTGCTTCCGCTTCTCGCACTGCTGGAGTTCATCAGTCGACGGGAGAGTGATTGGGGATCAATTTATTGTGTCTACACTACATGCAATAAATCAATCCCCGATAGATCGATCGCTACCCGGCGGGTAGTATAGACGTACCCTTAGAGACTAACAAACTTATTTGGGCATAAGCTTTCATGGGCTATAACCCACTTCATCAGATTCATGGAGTGAAAAATACAGTAGGCAGGTACAAATACACAGCACATGAAAAGATGGGAGTTGCCTTACCAAGTGGGGGATCAGTGCTAACAAGCAGGACAATCCCTCACTCTCACAGACCATGGGAGACAGGCCAGTCCTCGCTTACAGACAGCCCCCTAACCTGAAACAAATACTCACCAGCAACCACACACTACACCACAGAAACACTAACTCAGGAACCAATCCCTGCAACAAACCCCATTGCCAACTCTGTCCCCATATCTATTCAAGGGACACTGTCATAGGACATAACCACATCAGCCACACCATCAGGGGCTCATTCACCTGCACATCTACCAATGTGATATGTGCCAGCAATGCCCCTCTGCCCTGTACATTGGCCAAACCAGACAGTTTCTACACAAAAGAATAAATGGACACAAATCTGACATCAAAAATTGTAACATTCAAAAACCAGTAGAAGAGAACTTCAATATGGCTTGACACTCAATAACAGACTTAAAAGTGGCCATTCTTCAACAAAAAAACTTCAAAAACAGACTTCAACAAGAAACTGCGGAATTGGAATTATTTTGCAAAATTGACACCATCAAATTAGGCCTGAATAAAGACTGGGAGTGGCTGGGTCACTACAAAAAGTAATTTTCCCTCTGATACTCACCCCTTCTTGTCAACTGTTGGGAATGGGCCACATCCACCCTGATTGAATTGGCCTCGTTAGCACTGACCCCCACTTGGTAAGGCAACTCCCATCTTTTCATGTGCTGTGTATTTATACCTGCCTACTGTATGTTCCACTCCATGCATCTGATGAAGTGGGTTATAGCGCATGAAAGCTTATGCCCATATCAATTTGTTAGTCTCTAAGGCAGTGGTCCCCAACCTTTCTGTGGCCAATAGCACATTCATGTTTTCAGAAGAGTGTGGCAGGCGGGTGCCAGCAATTTTTCAAGGCTTATTTTGTATTTGTACATTAAATAATATGAAAAACATCATATTTAATATTACATAATATATGAATCGTTAAGATAAAAAGGGTAATTTTACATGTAAAAGGTATTACATTAAATTATTCAGCAATTACTCTTTCACCTTTGCTCTTTTTTATCTACCTGTAAGAAAAATTAAGGAGCTTTTACAAAATAAATACCATAAACAGTTTTCATCTTTTTTATTTAAAAAAAGTAAAACATTGTTGAACTGCTGGTCTAAATATATTTATTATTCTTACTTTAACATAGAAGGAAGCCTGCAGCCCTGGAGTTCTCTGTCCCCGGCAGGCGCGGGGCCGTGTCTTCTCTCCGGCGCCTGCTGGGGTCTGAGAACACCGGCGCCTGCAGCCCTGGAGAAGCTGGAGAGAAGCCGCAGCCCCGTGCCTGCCAGGGACAGAGAAAGCTGGTGCCTGCAGCCCTGGAGTACTCTGTCCCCAGCAGGCTTGGGACCCCAGCTTCTCTCCCCTGCTGGGCACTAGGCGGGCACACATAAATGCCCCAGCGGGCGCCATGGCGCCCACGGGCACCGTGTTGGGGACCACTTATTTAAGGGTATGTCTACACTACGAAATTAGCTCGAATTCATAGTCATTTTTTAGAAATGGTTTTTATACAGTCGATTGTGTGTGTCCGCACATAAAATGTTCTAAGTGCATTAAGTCGGCGGACTGCGTTCACAGTACCGAGGCTAGCATCGACTTCCAGAGCATTGCACTGTGGGTAGCTGTGAGTAGCTATCCCACAGTTCCCACAGTCTCCACTGCCCATTGGGAATCTGGGTTGAGATCCCAATGCCTGATGGAGCAAAAACAGTGTCGTGGGTGGTTCTGGGTACGTCGTCAGGTCCCCCCTCTCCCTCCCTCCGTGAAAGCAATGGCAGACAATCGTTTTGTGCCTTTTTTTTCTGGGTTACCTGAGCAGATGCCATACCACAGCAAGCATGGAACCTGCTCACCTCACCATCACCGTACATCTCCTGCATGCTGGCAAACATGGGACTGCATTGCTACACAGCAGCAGCTCATTGCCTTTTGGTAGCAGACGGTGCATTACGATTGGTAGCCATCGTCATCATATTCCTGGGTGCTCTTTTAGCTGACCTCAGTGAGATTGGTCAGGGGCAGACATGGGAGTGACTCAGTCAGGTCATTGCCATCTTCTGCCAAGCACCCAGGAGATGACGATGGCTAGCCGTCCTACTGCACCATCTTTTGGTGAGCAGCCAGGAGATGATGATGGCTAGCAATCATAATACAACATCTTTGGCCGAGCACCCAGGAGATACAATGGCTTGCAGTCGTACTGCACCGTCTGCTGCCAGCCTAAGATGTAAAAGATAGATGGATCAAACCAAGAAATTGATCTGATTTGTTTTGTGAAATCAACGGCCTGCTAAACCCAGGGTTTTGAGTTCAATCCTTGAGGGGGCCATTCTGTGTGACAGTTGTTTGTGTTTCGCCTTGATGCAAAGCCACCCCTTTTGTTGATTTTAATTCCCTGTAAGTCATGTTGTCAGTCGCCCCTCCCTCTGTTAGAGCAATGGCAGACAATTTGTTTTGCGCAAAACCAGGCGAGGAGGCGACAGCAGCACGGTGACGAGAGGGACATGGTCATAGACTTCTCACAAAGTATGGGCCAGGCAATGTGCCCCAGCAATATGCACATCATGCTGATGAGCTCTGCAAACACGCTGGCCAAACAGGAAATGAAATTCAAAAGTTCGTGGGCCTTTTCCTGTCTACCTGGCCAGTGCATCTGAGTTGAGAGCGCTGTCCACAGCGGTCACAATGGAGCACTCTGGGATAGCTCCCTGAGGCTAATACTGTAGAATTGCATCCACACTATCCCAAATTCAACCCGGCAAGGCCGATTTCAGCACTAATCCCCTTATCGGAGGTGGAGTAAAGAAATAAATTTAAAGAGCCCTTTAAGTCGAAAAAAAGGGGTCCAGGGTTAAATCAAGGTAACGCTGCTAAATTTGACTTAAAGTCGTAGTGTAGACCAGGCCTAAGGTGCCACAAGGACTCTTCGTTTTTTCCTGATACTGGCTACCACTCTGAAACCTGTCTTTGAAGCAGGGCTAAGTAAAGTCTCTAGCACTCAGAGATACTGCCACAATTTTCCCTGGAATGAAAACATATGTTTCCTCAGTAATATTGAATACCAGACCATAGCAATAATTCTGTCTATTCTTGGCCCATAAACAAGCCAGCATGCACACATAATCGATTATAGCAAATATATGAAAAGCATAAGATGGATGATGCAGCACAGAAGACACAGTATAAGAGACAGGGTGTACATGTTTTGGGATATAGCTGATTATGTGTGATGTCATTGTAATAGAAAAGGCAACAGCATCAAATCCTTTCCTGCCACTTTTACATTTCCAGACAGGGATTATTTTGAGCCTCTTGTCAGATCATAAAGGTTTGGCTGATATTGAAAATATTAAGAGTGATGCCAGGGTCATAGAAAGACAGTTTTGTATAACAACTTCTAGCCAACCCGTACTCGTCCCCTCTGCCCCTACCTTCTCTGCCCCCTCCAACCATGCACATATTAAAGGCAGGTAGAATCTGCAGAAGGATTCAGAGCGAGGAGATATTTGAGATACTAGGTGTTCCCCTCCCACTTACACTTTTGTAAATCTGGAATAGCTCCACTGAAGTCAATGGAAAGCCACTTAGCCTAAAATAGGTGCAAATAAGAGGTGAATCATGCCCATTATTCTCTACTGTACTCGTCAGTTTCATCTCTGCGGAGCTTCTTCTGCATGCAGATGATATACTCCCCTTATTTTAGAAATATTCCATTGTACTGACAAGCAAATCCCTTCAGGATTACTCTACATAAATGATAACAAATATTTTTGATTTGCTGTACATACAAACCAATTAGTCAGCTGCATGAGACAGCTGGTTCACAATGTTCTGATATTAGTGCTTTACATGATTTTGATTTAATTTCCAGGGCAGACTATGGAGAGCAAAGTTGCAGAGGGGGGAGAAGGGTTGGCTGGTTTGTTTAGCCTTTTTGCAGACTTTCTTTGATGCCTACTCAAAATTATAATGTTGTGTTATTGTATCTCGTTATCCTTTATTAGTAGAACACCAATAATTAGGAGTCGGGATTATACATCATGCCCTCCATATGGAACAAGTTAGCATATGGAGGCTATGCCTACTGCAGTTTTCAAGCCTGAAGAAGGAGGAAATTATAACGGAAATCATACATATTTCATACTGTCCCTGTCAAATGTCCCTGGCCTGTACACTTTAATTTAGAGCTATGTTCATTTTTTCTACTGTACTTAATAGGAAACAAAGGTATATAATATAGTCCATAGAGTATAACTATAGTCTGAGCATGACCCTAGTGGTAGGATTAAGACAGGGATTTCTAATTTTTAAAACGAAAACCTAAATAAGGTTTCAGAGTGGTAGTCGTGTTAGTCTGTATCAGCAAAAACAACCAGGAGTCCTTGTGGCACCTTAGAGACTAACAAATTTATAACAAACTGATGCCCAAATAAATTTGTTAGTCTCTAAGGTGCCACAAGGACTCCTCATTGTTTTTGCTAAAAAAAAAATAAGAAAGACTTGAAGGACATAAATCCACACCGTGTAGAGGTCAAGCATAGGAGTTTATTACACACAGCACTGGTGGAGTGTCACCTGGCTTATTAGGCTCAGAGACACTGTCAATCAATTGATTACAATAGAATATATAGATTTTCCATGGGCGGGGGAAAGTGACGGGGTAGGCAGTTCCACACCCCAGGATAGGTTTTGCAGCAAAACAAGATAGCACATTAGCCAATGGTTAAAAGGTTACATAATGTCTCCGCCCATGGTCTCAAGTTAGCAAGTTAACATTTAATTAATACTTTGATAAAATGTTATTAGTATAAAATATATATATTGAATTCTGATTTGGAGTCCATAGGAATGGAGCAACTCCTTTGATTGTCCAACAGGTACATTCCAAGGGGTTAAAGCAAAGAAATATACTTTCACTATGACAATAAAGATTGTCCCCTTATTTCTTAAGGCAGGCATTGGTCCCTGGGAAGGGAGGTGGAAGGATACCATATCTTATACTGACATGTGCCAACTTTTCATAAACTCAAGGTTGGATCTGTGGGAAGAACGTTCCCTACAGAAGAGACTGACACAATAGGAACAGGGATCCTTTGTTCAATTTGCAACTCTGAATAAGACACAATTATTTAGTTCTTAGCTCCAACACCTGGTAAACAGTGAGGTGGCAAAGTTTGCAGATGATACTAAACTGTTCAAGACCAAAGCAGTTAAGACCAAAGCAGACTGTGAAGAACTTCAAAAAGATCTCACAAAACTAAGTGATTGGGGAACAAAATGGCAAATGAAATTTAATGTGGATAAATGTAAAGTAATGCACATTGGGGGAAAAATAACCCCAACTATACATACAATATGATGGGGGCTAATTTAGCTACAACAAATCAGGAAAAAGATCTTGGAGTCATCGTGGATAGTTCTCTGAAGACATCCACGCAGTGTGCAGAGGCGGTCAAAAAAGCAAACAGGATGTTAGGAATCATTTTAAAAGGGATAGAGAATAAGACAGAGAATATCTTATTGCCCTTATATAAATAAATGGTACACCCACATCTTGAATACTGCGTAAAGATGTGGTCTCCTCATCTCAAAAAAGAGATACTGGCACTAGAAAAGTTTCAGAGAAGGGCAAGGAATGGGTCCCATATGAGGAGAGATTAAAGAGGCTACGACTCTTCACCTTGGAAAAGAGGAGACTAAGGGGGGATATGATAGAGGTATATAAAATCATGAGTGATGTGGAGAAAGTAGATAAGGAAAAGTTATTTACTTATTCCCATAATATAAGAACTAGGGTCCACCAAATGAAATTAATGGGCAGCAGGTTTAAAACAAATAAAAGGAAGTTCTTCTTCACACAGTGCACAGTCAACTTGTGGAACACCTTACCTGAGGAGGTTGTGAAGGCTAGGACTATAACAGCATTTAAAAGAGAACTGGATAAATTCATGGAGGTTATAGTACTGCTCTGCTTGGCACTGGTTAAGCCTCAGCTGGAATAGTGTGTCCAATTTTAGTCACCAATGTGTAGAAAGGATGTAGAGAAACTGGAGAGGATCCAGAGGCAAGTGACAAAGATGATCAAAGGGATGGAATGCAAGCCATATGAGCAAAGGCTGAGGAAACTGGGTGTTTAGTTTGGAAAAGAGGAGATTAATGGGGGACATGATAGCGGTTTTCAAATATTTGAAAGACTGGCATAAAAAAGATGGAGGAAAGTTGTTCTCTCTTTCCACAGAGGACGGGACAAAAGGCAATGGGCTCAAACCACAGCACAGCAGATTTAGATTAAATCTCAGGAAAATCTTCTTAACTGTAAGAACAGTAAGGCAATGGAACAGACTGCGTAGGGAGGTTGTGGAAGCTTCTTCACTGGAGGTTTTCAAAAAGGAGGCTAGAGATCCACCTGTCTTGGATGATTTAGCCACAACAAATCCTGCATCTTGTCAAGGGGGTAAACTAGATGACCCTTATGGTCCTTTCTAACCCAATGATTCTCTGATTTGAGAAGCAGCAAAGAATCCTGTGGCACCTTATAGACTAACAGACGTTTTGCAGCATGAGCTTTCGTGGGTGAATACCCACTTCTTCGGATGCATCCGAAGAAGTGGGTATTCACCCACGAAAGCTCATGCTGCAAAACGTCTGTTAGTCTATAAGGTGCCACAGGATTCTTTGCTGCTTCTACAGAACCAGACTAACACGGCTACCCCTCTGATACTCTGATTTGAGAAACACCGTTCTAATTGGACTTAACAACTGCATGTATATAATTCTACAGAAAGGTTTGCGATCATCCAGAGATGTACTCTATATTTCTTTGGGATTGATTTACTTTACTTTGATTTCAACTGTCTGGAAAACAAAAAATCCATTTCACAAAAAAATTCAAAGTTTTCAAATTTGCTTTTGTTTCACATTGGAATAAAACTGAGAACTTTCAAAATCTGTCATGGAAAAAAAGAAGCAGAAGAGGCAAATGCACCCCATAATAGCCAGCTGGGCAGGGCACTCATGTGGGATCTGAAAGACCTATGTTCAAGTCCTCCAACTGAATGAGGGACTCGAATGTGGGTCTCCCACATCAGTCCCCAAACCACCAGGCTATTGTGAAGTCTCTCTTTCTCATTTGGAACTTTCAACCTGGACATGAGAAACCTTCCTGACCAAAGTTGAATTGAAACCAATACATTTCAATGAAAAGATCTGGTTCCATCAAAAAAAGTTTCATCAAAAAATCCTGACCAGATGGAATTGTGACTTCCTTGCCATATTACCAGAGAATTAGATATTCTAATTGTCTGCCCCTGAGGCTGAAGCTGTTTTGAATCCACAGGTAATAAAAAACAAATCCTTCTTCCCATAAAGAATTCTGCTGGTGAAATGCTGTGTGCCGAAGTGTTGACTGATATTCTAATTATGCTCTTGGGGTCTCCTGGCATTTTTTAGAACTGTTTTTAAATTGTCATTGCTCTTTCCAATTCCCTGTTACTCTGAGGAAAGCTGGTGATGTGTTTGAAATCAGTCTTTGGAAAATAAGCAAAAGCTGCAGTAGACAAATGAGAATTGTCAATGGATTTTAGTTGATTAATTATGCAGTCAGTTATTTCCTCCAATTTGGACATTTTGCTATATTCAGAGAAGAACTCTGTTACAGTGTTCTCGTTCCAGAAGAATAAGTCTGTTGCCACAGGCTGCAAGGCCTCTGTGGAAGAGTTGTTGACATCAGTGCTTCTGGCAGTCGAGGTTGCAGTTTTTTATTATTTTTATATCTGTGAACTGACACCAATCCACCCACTGATTGAAGAGCTACTACATGGCACTCACTTGTGTTGCATGGCACTCGGTTTTTTTATTAACTTCCAATACTGTTCTTCCTTTCATAAACCCTGAATTAAGTGCTGCATTGTATTGAAATGAAATACAACGAAAGCATTGTATTCCTGTAGGTAAAGTGCAAAAGTGCAAAATTTATGTTTTATTCTGTGCTGTTGGATTGAAGTTCTTAGATGAACTAAGAAGAATTTCTGTTTTATTTCAGTAGTGAAGTCCACACTCATCCAGTAAAGCTAAATGTGCGAGCATCAGAGATGAACAAGAAATGGCTTTCTTCATGCATGAGGGCTTGAGATTTTAGAAAAATATTCCTGTTCCAAATTGGGACAAATTCAAAATCTCAACATTTTTTATAAAACGATAACTTGAAAATAATTTCAGATTGCATCAAATTGAAATATTTTTGTTTCAATAATTTTGAAACTTTCTTTCAATGTCGACCTTTTTAAAAAATAACCCTTTCTTAGTATGAATTAACTAAAATTTCAAATGAAGTAGTTTCAAACCAAAAAACAAATTTTTCATTTAGAAAATGTTGAAAAAGGACATTTAGACAATTTCAAAGCTTTTTTCCAAACATCTTTTTGAATTGGGATATTTGTCTAAATTGACTTTTTCCTGCAGTTTTGGTTTCAACAAATGAGCATTTTCTGAAGAAAAAGAGATTTTGCAGGAAAATTCCCAAGCAGATTTAGTTGGCATGACTGTAGTGCCATTCCTCTGTGGTATACACCACTCCTTGGACTCCCCCCCCCGGATATGAAGTTGTCTTGATGGATGTGTGTGATTTATTTTTTCAGAGAGATGCTCATGCCCTGGAGTCTTCTCATCATGCCTAAGTATATTTGTTCCTTAAAAATCTGGGTCAATCAATATTTAATTTGTATTGTACCTCCAGAGACCCAGACATGGTCAAGGCCTATCTGTGCCAGGCACCTTAAAGAGGTTTAAAATCTAAGGACAGACAGAACCTTGAGAGCAGGATACAGCATATAGGAAAGTGGTTAGGCTGACTAGATACACATCTTGCACATTCAGTCTTTCTTCTTCCCTCTTTTCAGGCATCATACATAGTGTGGAGAAGGCTACAACTAAAATGATTACAATATTTCTCTTTAAAAATTCATATATACATTATTAACTTTTTTTGTGTAAATACATTTATCATAAACTGTACTTAATAAGCCCTCAACCTAACCATTGTTAGTTGGAGATTTCCTGTAAGCCTCACAAGCACTAAACGTTTTTTTTCTCTGATCTGTTTTATTTTCTGTGACGTGTGTGTTTGTTTGTTTAGGATGAGACCAACATGCTTCAAGAGTCTCTAGTTCTATTAGTGACTTGTGATCTTCACTATGGTCTAGCATATTTGCATATCAACAGAGCTGCTTAGGATGCTTTGCAGTCTCACTACTCTGTGATATTCTTTTCTGAGGATGCACTGGCACCAATGAAATGCTGTAGGAAATTTTGTTGAAATGCTATCTCACAAAGCAAATATTGGAATTTATTTGAGGTGTTGGGAAAACCCATTTGGGGAAAGAACCAACTCCAGTACTAGCAACTGGGTACAGGGACAGCGCTAGACCAAATGGCGTCCCAGGCAACAAGCATCTTCAGCACCCCTCTCTCCATTTGTTAAACCTTTTAATATAGTATTTTTATTGCATTTGAAACCCATTTCATGACTTTGATGCTGGATTTTCATACATGATTTATCCCTGTCATATAAGATGATAGATTTGCACATTTCTCCTGCTGATAATAGCCCACCTTAATTGATTACTCTAGTAATTGTCGGTATGGCAACACCCATTTTTCATGTCTTCTGTGTGTATCTTCCTACTTTGTTTTCCACTGTATGCATCCGATGAAGTGCGTTTTAGCCCATGAAAGCTTATGCTCAAATAAATTTGTTAGTCTCTAAGGTGCCACAAATACTCCTTGTTCTTTTTGCTGATACAGACTAACACGGCTACCACTCTGAAATGTTAGGGTCTGTAAATCTGTACTTATTCATGCAATATATAAGCAAATTAAAAAAATGTTTCCTCTAAGCTTATAGAAACTTTTTAATTTTAGGAATAACTGAAATGTACTAACATCAAGAAATTGAATTGTGCACCAACATTGGGTGGACCAGGATTAAATAGTGTTACAGTAGGTGACAGCCTTAGAATGTTAACTTTATTCCTTTAGTTTGAAAGGTTGCTTTTCTCACCTTGCCCTTGTGAACTGAAGCACAGTGTCAGAGATCAAAGAGTGGCCAATGGCATTTTCAAGCGATAAAATAGCAAGTGATGTCAGTTTCTCATCAGCCATTGTCGACTGAAGATGTGTTTTAATGAGCCTGAGCCTCGAAAAGCTGCACTCACCACTTGCGACTGTGATTGGCAGCATGAGCAGAATCCTCAAAGCTGTCCATGCATTAGGAAAAGCGTCGTGCAGCTCTGCATCATGAATGAATTGGAGAACTTGGAGTGGAGAATGCTTCCTGTGTGGCAAAATGTGATGGATGTTGCCCAATTCGACATAGAGATCGTTATCATTGGTGTCCAAACATTCCCCATGTGTCAGCATCCAGTGAAGTTTCATACAAATGTTCAAGAGTGTTTTCCTGTCTACCGGCAGCTTACTAAGGTAATACTATGCCCCGCTCCACCCCCCCAAAAAAAAAGTCGTTTTGTGGTGCTTCATTTGTCTGAACCTTTCTTCAATGGACACTTGAGCAGTGTCAACAAGCGAGCAAAAAAACTACCTCTTGAATTTTTCTTCTGAGCTTCCCATCACTTCATCTCTGCCCTTGTAACAAAAGTGTCTCTTCTTCAATGAATATTGAAGTCCAGCTCAGCTCCTAAGGTTTCTGCCATTTCTTTGGCAACAGTGATGGCATCTTCAAATACAATGTCTCCGTATGCCACAACAAAATCAAGGCAGCTTCTCATCAAAGTAATAGCAGTCGTGATGTCCAATGTTTAATTGTAACAGGATAGCGTGCCAAACCACAAGTGAGACCAGAAATTTGAAGTCGGTGATCTGGTTTTCCAGGCTTTGCACCCCATGTTGGATTCTGGTCTTGGTTTTACTCAACTGCGCCTTAGGCTGTCAATGCAGCTCTCCCAGCAAATGTCACTTAGTGGCTTCATGGTCAGATTTGTAACTTTGTCTGAGAGGATCTTCCATTTGATAGTTGATGCTGAAAACAGGACATGTATCCTTTGCAGTACTCCAAAGAGAGATACTGAATCTAAAGAAGATGATGCAATCTTAAAAGTCATTAAACATTAGGTGTTAAGCATAGCAAAAGAAGTAACAGCATTTATTTTATATTGTTGTATTGAAAGGGGTTTGATAGATAACTCTGTCTCATTAAATATGTCCTTTATTAGTTACTACTTACACTCTTCAAGTCTTAAAACACAAGTACACTTTCACAATTACACAATAAAACAAGGTTCACAATATCGCAACAGGGCTCTAACTTCACTTCAGTTCATTCTTATATCTCACTGACTAACTGGCAATACTCCATCCCTTATATACCCATTCAGGCATGGCTGAGAACATTCTAGGAGATTCGAGGAAAATGTAGTTCTCAGAAAGTTCCATGAGATTCTACAAAGGTCCATAACATTCTAGGAGAGAAATGAAGAATGAATTCACATGCGGAATACCTGAAACATGTTACTTCAAACATTCCCTTTTCCCTTTTGTCACTAACAATAAAAACAGCACCCAGAGCCCAGCAGCCCTCAAGCCCGGCACCCCAGGCAGTCACTTGGGTTGCTTTCCTCAAATCCATCCCTGATTGGGTATGAGTATACTCTGGCACTGGGGAGCAACATCATCATTTTGACCTATTTATTATTTGCCTGATAACTTTCCCGGATATCTGAGAGCTAAGATATCAAACTGTCTTAACTCAGACAACTGCTTAGCTCTGTGGAGAGACCAGGTGGGTCAGATAACATCTTTTATTGGACCTACTTCTGTTGGTGAGAGAGAAACGCTTTCACAGAGCTCTTCTTCAGGTCTGTGTAAGCTCTAAAGCTTGTCTCTGTCACCAACAGAAGTCAGTCCAATAAAAGTTATTACCTCATCCACTGTGAGTCTCTAATATCCTGGGACTGATGTGTTACAACAATACTTGATATAGCTCTGGGGAAGGCATTGAATATAGTTCTGTGTTGCTAATCAGGGTGAGATGAGGATGCCATCTATCAATAATTCTTTATACACTAAAATCTCTTGTGAATTTTTGCTAGCAAAATTCTATACTGAAGACAGTGGTATTGATATAGTGTCTTTTTAAAAGGAATTAAGCTGATATTCCATGCACTGGATTTTCTCTTCTGTAGGTAGCGTAACATAGGTTTTCTATGCTATTTCATACATTATATTTCCCATGGGGAGGAATATACTATGGTTGGAGCAGGTGTTATATTAACAATTTTGTCAGAATATTCTGGTGAATTCATAGGAACCTGGCACCAGAAAGAATTTTTAATTATGCTTAAAAAAATGTGATTTGCTGAAGAGGAAGGAGTTGTCATCTGGTTTAGAAACTTCTCATAATTTTTCTAGCTGCATAAAACTGCCAAGGGATTGAGGGAGTTATTTTTGTCTCTTGGTACTTAATTTCCTTGCTTTTCTTTTAAAAGTACTGGTGTGAAATGCAGTTCTGAAATTTGCAGCGTCCTGACTCAGGCACCTACTGTTGTGTTGGAAAGTGACAGCCTACAAAGAAAACAAAGCTTTCCCATTTGTCAGAATTAATGATGGGCCAAACCAAGCCTTTTTCTCACATACCCTCTTGCTCCCCAGAATGTGTGCTTATAGGAGGGGAAGGTTTTAGGCAAATAGAACCTAAACTCCAGATTTCTGATCCAGAAGCAGACCAAAGCCTAACCTGCCTGTTCAGTTTAAGGAAAAAGTCTAGCTCTGCTTAAATTAAGAATGAGGAATGTTAAACATTTTTTTTCTTATTCCCAATAAATCGCTGTTTACTAGCTAACCTGAAGCACAACTGATCACCACCAAAGCATTTAAAGTGGGGATAGGCATAACAGACACTGAATTCTGGAAGAGAACCACAGTAACATTGTCGCATGTCAGGAAGAAGAGTGAAGGTGGGGACATTCGGTGTATCCTCTTGTTGTTGTTTATCTAGGGTGGGGAGAGGCATTGGTGATGGGTATCAAAGGCAGGGGAAGGCTCAGGTTACCCAAACTGCTTGTGTGGCCCTGCCCACACGCCACCCCCAGGCACCCTCCTGCTTCCTGCACATTGCTGCGGCTCTTGGCTGGGGCCCGGGTCAGTGAGGACGGGGTGGGGATGGTCGGGGGCCATGGCCCTCCCCTCTCACTTTTTGGAAGTGGACAGGCCTGGCCACACTGCAGCTCGGAGGCTCTTTCCCATCGGAGCCAGGTCGAGGAGAGCTGCAGGGGCAGCTGTGGGGAGCCTTGGTCTCTCCACTTGCCCTGGATGGGGGACCTGGGACACGGGCATGGGGCTGCTTTTGCCTCCAGCTCAGATGGGGGCCCCAGCCTCCCCCACTTTTGGGAGGGCTCCAGCGCCCTTGTAGGGGCAGATGTAGCAGCACAAACTGCAGCTGGCACATTTTCCCACCAGTAGCAAGTTTGTGCCACTACACTGGCCTGCAGCCAGGGACTCTGACTGGCTGGAGCTGGTGCTCTCACTGCCTGCCCTCCTGGGGCTAGGGTGACCAGACAGCAACTGTGAAAAATCGGGATGGGGGTGGGAGGGTAATAGGCGCCTATATAAGAAAAAGCCCCAAATATCGGGACTGTCCCTATAAAATCGGGACATATGGTCACCCTACCTGGGGCCAGGGGCCAGGCTGCCTGTCCACCCGGAACTGCCTGTCCACCCAGTGCAGGTGGGGGCTGCACTGCCTGTCTGTCAGCCATGCTGGGAGCTGCAATCAGCTGCCTGCCCTCCTGCCGCTCCAGGGCTCAGGCTGGGGGCTGTGCTGCCTGCCCACCCACTGAGTGCTCTGGGGCTGGGGAGGGGCTCTGGGTTCTGGTGGGGGAAGGAGGCCAGGAGGGGCATGGCCCTGGACAGAAGGGGCTGCCAGCCGGGGAATAGCCTCCCCAAGCTTACAGTTCACCTGCCACCCATGCGGAGAGGCAATGAGGGACCTTACAAATGAAGACAAATAGCTAATGTCTGATGCAGTACAGAAGGAGGAGCCAATGGACAGATGCAAATAGATGGGTGAAAGGGTCAGAGCAACAGGCTAGGAAGCTATATTTGCAGCAGCATTTTGAATGGCTAAGAGCAGGGCAAAGCATTTGTCAAGGCTAGAGAAAAGGATGTTGCAGTAATTGAGATGTGAGATGATGAGAACCGGGACAAGAGTTTTAGCTTTGTGGATGGATAGGAAAGGCCATATCTTAGGGATGTTGTGCAGAAAGATTCTTCAAGATTTAGATATAGCCTGAATGTGAGGATTGTTAATGTCTCCAATTGTTAATGTCTCAAATCAATTATGCACATTGTGGCAAAGGCTGAGATACTCAAGTATGGCTGTAGACCTGGTTGTTCCTCTGTCAACCAGAACTTTACCTTGAGACAGCATTTGAGAAAAGGGTTGAATTTAATAAGATGTGCATAGCACTTATTATAGACTTCCATCAAGACTTTGATTCAGGGCACCAAGCAAGTTTGTGGGTTCTGATGTGGTGACTTGGCATCCCTGGGAAGATTGTGTCATTAATAGAAGAGCTCTATAATGGAACAAAAAGCTGTGTTCAAGATAGTGACAGATATATAGCGTGATTTTTTATCTCCATGGGAGTTTGGCAAGGCTGTATTCTGTCACCATTGAAGTTCAATATTGGCATTGATTGGCTGATGGATCAGCTTTAGGAGGTAGCTATTGGTGGCATTGAGCTGAACACCATTCTGCTTCATTATCTTGAATACACCCATGACATTGTCTTGTTGGCTGAGTTTGGTAAATTGTTGCAACTGATGGCTGATCTGGTCGGGCAAGAACCAGCACGCAACTCTGTAGAGGAGTTGGAGGAAAACCAGGAGAGGACAGTCAGGGAAGCCAAGGGAGGACAAGATTTCAAGAAGAGCAGCATGACCGACTGTGTTAAAGGCAGCTGACGGGTCCTAGGGAAGACAGGGATTTTGATGGGTAAGGGAGGGTCAGTTATGGTGGCTGTTTGGAGGAAGACTAAGGGAAAATCCATTACAAAGCTTTTAGGATAAGGTTCTGGTGCATGGTGAAGGATGCTGTTCACCAAGGAACTGGTACAATCCTCTATAGGGTCCAATAAGTATCCAAAACTTTAGATGCTTATTCAAATCAAACCAAACCTTCCAAAAGTCTCCAACTGGTAGTTTTTATTAGATATAGGCTGAAAAAGCAAGGGGTGTAAAGCAAAAGGCAAAGGGTATAAGAATGGTGTAAAGCAGCCTTAATGAAAATGAAAAGTAATCACAAGATTTGGAGTGTCTGGGTTTTATTTTAGCAGGGCCACTAAAGTTCTAGGTAAGGGGAGAGTTAAAAGTCTTGAATTTCCTACTATAATAATAGGAAAACCAGGCTTTGGTTTTGCATACTTAAAACTAGGGATGATTCAAATCCAGGTTTAATTCACCACAGTTTGCTGCATCTGGAACTGTTAGACAGACGTTTCTGGTTTAGGGCCATCTCTAGCGCTAAATTTGGGTTTTGGTTTTTTTTAAATGAATTCCTCCTGGCAGTTTTGAAGCCTCTCAAGAATGATTTAGATGGAGGAAATGAGATTATTGTTTCAGTTTGAATATGTCTAGTGATTAGGGGAAAGATGGGAACTTATGGATACTTCATATTTTTATGCTGTGTATCCAAATACAAAGTCACAAGAAATGAGTGACCAGAATTCTACAAAAATAAAATCAAAGCCACCATAATTTGGCCTATCTGTAATCAAAATTGATTTCAACACCCCCGGAAAATTTGATACAACAATAACAATAATATAATTATTGTATTTATATAGTATCTTTCATCATGAATCAGTCCAAAGTGATTTACCAATTAAGGAATTGAAAATAATATTGAATTTTCATATCCAATTAAAACTGAAGTGGGAACTTGCATAAGCCAAATGCAATTACCCAAAGTAGAGTTTGGCGAGGACACCCTTACTCTTGCAAAAAATTGCACATTCAATAACTACAATCCCTGCTGTAACTACTGATTTCAAACAAGAATGAATTTGGCCCATTATTTTTATTGGTAAGGGATCAGCCAATCCTAAAGAAAAAAGATGGTCTCTAAATCTCTGCTGGTATCTTTATGCCAAGGCCCCAAATCAGTCAGGAACAGTAGCCTTCACACTCTCGTCATCTGAAGCCACATCTTCACTCATAGTCTGATAAAGCCATTTGTGCCTCTCCCTTTAAACAGGGGTCACACATGTAGCCCAGGATATCTTCTCCCACTGAACTACAGTGAGTACCCATTCAAACACCTCTAGTCCTAGCTTTGACAGGGTAAAGTTGGGTCTTTCTGGGAGCCTTAGAGATGCAACTATTTAGTGAGTCTCTGAAGCAGTTGCTTCTGGAATGCTTGCTGGTGTTGCTGGAACTGTCTGTGCTCTTCCTGTGGGGTTTCCGCCTGAGTTTGCTGCCCCTTCATAAATTGCAACAAGGTCTGTTGCATTAAAACCTCTGCTTCTTGCTTTAGTTTAGAACTATGGTTTGACCCTGCAGCTGCTCCTGAAGCTGTTGGTTTGCCTGCCATTTCAAGACTTCTTCCATTTCCTCTTTGTTTAGAGGATGTCTGGGATCCTGATTTTTGCCATCAAATCTAAATGGTCAGGGTCCCTACTCCATTTTCAAGAGAGCACATAGACATTGCATGTCTGTTCAAACTCACCCATCTCAGAAACTGGACACAGCAGCGAGCCAGAGTTAGCAGTAGTTACCCTGAACCTTAGTATTGGGTTTCAGAACTTGAGCCTAGGGTGATTCAGTAGAAGGAACCTGTGTTGCTATTTAGGGTCTTAGTGTCTGCTACTCCTTTACATAGCTTAATTGTACAGAGCAGAGATGCTGCATGATTAAATCTCAGCCAGAGCAGCTAATTAAATATTTACTTAGAAGAAGGTTAAATGTGTTTCACCTCTATGAAGAAAATGTAGGTGCTTTAGTACAAATATCAAGCATATTCTCATCTCATTGTACAGTTCAGAATTAAGCATAAAAATCCTCATGCATCAAGAACATAGGAATGGCTATACTGGGTCAGATCAATGGTGCATCTAGCCTAATTTCTTGTCTTCTGACAATGGCCAGTGCCAGTTTCTTCAGAGGGAATGAACAGAACAGGACAATTATTAAGTGAGCCATCCACTGTTGTTCAGTCCCAGCTTCTGGCAGTTGGAGGTTTAGGAGTATGGGGTTCATCCCTAACCATCTTGGCTAATAGCTTTTAATGGACCTATCCTCCAGGAAATTATCTAATTCTTTTTTGAACCCCACTATAGTTTTGGTCTTCACAACATCCTATGGCAATGAGTTCCACAAGTTGACTGTACATGTGTGAAAAAGTACTTCCTTATGTTTGTTTAAACCATGCTGACTATTAATTGCATGTAATCATGTGTTATGTGAAAAGGAAAATAACATTTCCTTTTTCCCTTTCTACACACCTTTCATGATTTTATAGCTATTAATCCCCTCTTTGGTGTTTTTTCTAAGCTGAAAAGTCCAAGTCTTTTTAATCTCTCCTTCTATGGAAGCTGATCCAAACCCCTGATCACTTTTGTTGCCCTTCACTGCACCTTTCAGAATTCTAATATATCTTTTTTGAGATGGGGTGACCAGAAGTTCATGCAGTATTCAAGGTGTGGACATATCATGGCTTTATAAAATGGCATTACAATATTTTCTTCCTTAGTCTATTGCTTTCCTAATAGTTCCTAATATTCTGTTAGCCTTTTTGACTGTTGCTGTGCATTGAGCTGAAGTTTTCAGAGAACTATCCACAGTGACTGTGTGATCTCTTTCTTGAGTGGTAACAGCTAATTTAGATTCCATCATTATATATGTGTAGAAGGTATTATTATTTTCCAATGTGTGTTACAATGCACTTATCAGCATTGAATTTCATCTGCCATTTTGTCACCCAGTCACTCGGTTTAATGAGATCTCTTTGCAACTCTTTGCAGTCAGCTTTGGACTTAACTATCTTGAATAATTTTGTATCTTCTGCCAATTTTGCCACCTCACTGTTCACCCTCTTTTCCAGGTCATTTATGCTGGACAGCACTGGTCCCAGTAAAGATCTTTGGGGACGGAAGGGAGGGCTGCTATTTATCTCTCTCCACTGTGAAAACTGAGCATTTATTCCTACCCTTTGTTTCCTATCTCTTAATCAGTTAGTGATCCATGAGAAGACCTTCCCTCTGATCCCATGACTGCATAAGAGCCTTTGGTAAGAGAAGCAAAGTATCCTGGTAAGAGACCTTATCAAAAGATTTCTGAAAGACCAAGTATACTATATCCACTGGCTCACCCTTGTTCACACGTTCATTGACACCCTTAGTGAATTCTAATAGATTGGTGAAGCATGATTTCCCTTTACAATAGCTGTGTTGATGGTTCGCCAACGTATCATGTTTAACTATGTGTCTGACAATACCATTCTTTACTATAGTTTCAACTTATTTGCTTAGTACTAAAGTTAGACTTTCTGGCCTGTAATTGCCAGGATCGCCTCTGGTACCTTTTTAAAATATTGGCATTACATCAGTTACCCTCCAGTAATTTGGTACAGAGGCTGATCTAAGTGATAGGTTACATACCACAGTTAGTAGTTCTGCAATTTCATATTTGAGTTTCTTCTGAGCTCTTGAGTGAACACCATCTGGTTCTGGTGACTTATCACTGATTGATTTACCAATTTGTTTCATAACCTTCTTTATTGACACCTCATTCTAGGAGAGTTATCTAAAAATAATCTCTCCACACATCCTCTGCACTGAAGACTGATGCAAATAATTTTAGCTTCTCCATAATGGCCTGGTTTTCCTTCAATGCTCCTTTACCACCTCAATTACCCAGTGGCCCCACTGACAGGCAGGATTCTTGCTTAGGATGCCCTTACATTTTTTGTTGCTGTTAGTTTCTGTGTCTCTAGCTAGTTCCTCTTCAAATTCTTTCTTGGCCTACCTTATTATACGTTTACACTTGACTTGCCAGAGTTTATGTTCCTTTAGGATTTGACTTCCAATTTTTAAAGGATACCTTTTTATTACTGACTGCCTCTTTTACTCTGTTGTTTAGTCCTGGTGGCATTTTTTTGGATGTCTTACTTTTTTTGGTGTGTGAGTGGGGGAGGGAGCAAAATATACATTTAGTTTGAGCCTCTATTTTGGCATTTTTAAATAGTCTCCATGCCATTTGCAGGCATTTAACCCTGGAGACTGTTTCTCTTAATTTCCATTTAACTAGCTTCCTCATTTTTGTGTAGTTCCCATTTGTGAAGTTAAATATTACTGTGGTTTGTTTCTTTGGCACATTTCCCCCTACAAGGATGTTTAAATGTAATTACATTATGTTCACTATTATTGAACTGTTCAGATATATTCACCTCCTGGGCCCAATCCTGTGCTCCACTTAGCATTAAATCAAGAATTGTGACTCTCCTTGTGGGTTCAAGGACAAGCTGCCCCAAGAAGCAGTCATTTATGGTGTCTAGAAATTTTATCTCTGTATGCCTTCCTGAGGTGACATATGCCTAGTAAATATGGAGATTGTTGAACTCACCCATTATTATTGGGGTTTCTGTCTTTGTAGTCTCTCTAATCTTGCAGAGCATTTCACAATCACCATTGCCATCCTGGCCCAGTGCTCAGTAGTATATTCCTACTGCTATAATCTTATACTTAAGAATGGAATTTCTATCCATAGAGATTCTATGGTATTGTTTGATTTATTTAAGGTTTTAGTTTTTTTGTCTCTGTGCTTTATTTCACATATTGTGACACTTTGTCACCAATGTAGTTTATTCTGTCATTCTTATATATTTTTCCATGGTATTACATTTTCCAATAGATTTTCCTGATTTCACCAAGTTTCTGCAATGCCTGTTACACTTGGATCCCCTTTTAATGCCAGGCACTCAATTCATCCATCTTAGAATTTAGACGTCTAGCATATGTGGTACAGACCAGTGATTTTCAACCAGGGGTACATGTAGCCCTGGGGTACTCAGAAGTCTTCAAGGAGATACACCAACTGATCTAAATATTTGATTAGTTTTACAACAGGCTATGTAAAAAGCACTAGAGAAGTCAGTACAAACAAAAATTTCATAGAAAATTATTTGTTTATACTTCTCTGTATACTATACACTGAAATGTAAGTAAAATATTTATATACCAATTGATTTATTTTATACTTATATGGTAGAAATGAGAAAGTAAGAATTTTGTCAATATTCAGTTGCTTGCCTTCATGTGTTATATTACCAACTTCTTTTCTATCCTCTTTACTAGGATATAGAGTTCCACCTTTAATGAACTCATCCTAGGGAATGTCTCTGTCTGAACCATATGCACCTATACACCTGTTGGCTTTCCCCCATTCCTTAGCAGGGCTGCACAGAGGATTCCAGGGGCCTGGGGTCTTCGGTGGCGAGGGGTCCTTCCACTCCGGGACCCGCCGCCAAAGTGCCCCGAAGACCCGTGGCGGGGGCCCCCCGCTGCCAAATTACAGCCAAAGACCTGGCTGCACTTCGGCGGCGGGTCACACTTCGGCAGTAATTCGGCGGCAGGGGGTCCTTCCGCCCCGGAGCAGAAGGACCCCCCCACCGGTGAAGACCGGGAGCAGAAGAAGCTCCGGGGGCCCGGGCCCCGTGAGAGTTTTCCAGGGCCCCCGGAGCGAGTGAAGGACCCCGCTCCAAGGGCGCCGAAAGACTCTCGTGGGGCCTGGGGCAAATTGCTCCACTTGCCCCCCCCCCTCCCCGGGCGGCTCTGTTCCTTAGTTTAAAAAATCTTCTAAATTTTTAATTTGATGTGCCTACAGACTGGTTCCCTTTTTGGGTTAGGTGAAGCCCATACTTTCTGTATAGGCTCCTTCTTTCCCAAAAGGTTCCCCAGTTCCTAATAAATCTAAAACTTTTTTCCCTACACCATTGTCTAATCTACACATTGAGACCATGCAGTTCTGTCAGTCTAACTGGCCCTACAAGAGGTACTGGAAGCATTTCTAAGAATTGTTGCATGGAGGTCCTGGACTTTAATCTCTTACCTAGGAGCCTAAATTTGGCCTCCAGGACCTCTCTCCTACCTTTCCCTATGTCTTTTGTACCTACATGTACCACGATCACTGGCTTCTCCTCAGCACTGCACATATCTAAATGTCTCATGAGACCTGCAGCCTTTGCACCCGGTAGGCAATTTATCATGCAGTTCTTCCTGTCATCACAAACTCAATTATTTACATTTCTAATAATCAACCCCCTCTCCCCGCCCCATTACCATTACCTGGTTCTTGCTAGTAACTGTGATTCCCTTCTTATAAGGGGTATCTTCAGTGTGAGTGGATACCATGACATCATCTGGAAGGAGGGTTCCATCTGTAGGATTGCTTCCTTCTGCTCCAGCTTGATGTTCTCCTTTCCCAAGACTTTTATCCTTTTACAGAACAGAGGCTGTCAGATTGGGGATGGGACGGCTGTACTGTGTTTCTGAAAGTCTCCTCTATGTGCCTCTCTTTCTCCCTTAGCTTCTTCAGTTCAGCCACTCTGGCCTCAAGGCCTGAAGGCCATGAGTTGCTTGCACCGTGTGCACACATACACCACCAGCCCACAAGGAAGGTAATCATATATTCTGCATTCAGTGCAATAAAATGGATAGCCCCTGCTCTGTTAGCGTTCCCCCAGCTGGACTTCTCCTTACATTATTTTTACTCTTGTAAGTGTTGTTTGTTTGGTTTTTTGTTTGAGGTGGGAGGGGTTATTGGCCTAAGTTTAGAGTAAGTGTGTTTGTTAGGTACATCTGCTTCTCATACTCCTTCTCTAAACTACAATGTGGCTCAGCACATAGCCCCCAGAACAGACTGCACTACAATGTTCAAGCCAGCAAGCACACGGCAAGCAAGCGAGCATACAGCAAACAAACAGACGAACTCATCCCAATTATCATATAGTCTCTCCTTCTTCACCTGGAGAATTCCCTTACAAAACTCCCGTTTGCTGCTCCTGCCCACAAGCTTACTGAGATAAGATTATATCTGTATGCCCAAACCCAAATCCATCACCTTGCTTTCTGTACACAATAGCCGTGCATTTTTGTGATGCCTCTAGCTTTTGAAATTAGACCTTTTTTATACAGTTCCACTTCCATAAATTTCATTTGCAATTTTAACAACCAAAACAAATGTTTTATTAGTCAAAAACCACTCCCTCCCTGTGTTGCTCTGCTTCATGCTATTTGATATCAGTGTGCAACTCACAGTCTATAATAATATAAATAGATCAAGACACACAAAGATAACAGACAGAAATATTCATATTGTTTCTGAAGCTAAAATCCTTAGTGTGTTCATATGAGTCAAAAAATGTTCACCCTCCCTTAACTATAAATCTTGAATAAAATACTAAACTGCAAACTGTGCCAGTGAAAATAGCAGCAGCAGAAAAGCATTACACAAGATAGAAATCTTGGCAGACTTTGCTCCTAAGAAGGCTATGCAGTGAAGGTGAATTACTCTCACTAAATAAGAATCCTTGAGGTCATGATGATGATGCCCTCAGTGTTCACCAGAAAAAAAAATGTTGCCTTCACCAGTACTTTACTTGTCTACAAAAATTAAAAGGATGAATTTAGTCTCTGGAGAAACCAGTCATTTGTAGTTCAAGAAACACAAGGGTAATTGTAATGAAATACAGAAGACCAAGAAAAATAATTTCCACACTGCAACTACTGTTGTGCCATTCTGCATAATGAAGCTTTTGTGGAAAACTGAATTTTTACAGCTTTGTTGCCTCAGGGTGATCATTCAATGAGCAAAGCCTCCCCTGTATAAATGTGATCACTAGTTCTATGAAGTGTTATTGTATTTTGGGTAAGATTGGTAGTCCCACTGCACATGTGAGGTGATCATCAGTAAATTATTATATCTGTGTTGCACTGGAGTTTTTCAAGTACACATTCATAAGAGCCTTATCTATAAACTTAATTGTGTAGGTCTAATTCATGATGTGGAATGTACCACAACTGTTCCCCAGATAACATTATGGAAAGTGAATTTAGAAAAATATGTATAGTTCAACTCATTATGTACCATAGTAATTCAGTTCTTATTTAAATCTGTAGAGTCAATCATATGAGAATTTTCATGTTCTTCAGGATATCAGGTTATTTACAAATATGTGTTAAAATTATCATTATTACATTGATCCAAAAGCAGTGAATTCTCTATTATCCAATACAATTGGCAGTACTGGCACTGGACTAGCTCAAGGTGTATCAGTGATAGCAGTGCATTGGTGTGCTCGTCTCAATGTTTCTTTTTCATCAAACCCAGATGATACTGTCCCATTATTCTCTCAGTTACGGATTGAGACGGGGCAGGGGTAAAAATGAACAGGCTATGAAGGTTTTCTGCAGAGGGAAGCATTTAGAAGACAGTGAAGAGTCAGCACCTGCGCCATGTGTTGCAGGATTTGCTTGACTTTCATGCTGAATGCTCTCAGCTGGGGGCTTCTATTAGATCCATCAGAGCTGCTGAATTCCTAACTAGAAGCAATAGCCCATATGGCTTTTTTCTAACTTCTGCTGACCCAAGAGTTTCAACTTTTCCACCATTAATGCAGGTATTGCAGAGATTGTTACCTCCAAGACAGACTAGACTAATGTGCCTTACTAAGGACTACTCTTGAACACTAACCAGAAGTTTAAACTAGTGTAGAATGCAGGTACTGGGGCGAGTTGTTCTGATCACATAACACGTGTTCTCAGAATTCAGTGCTGGCTGCTTGTTCATTTCTTAGTGTACAATTCATGAGTATGGGTGACAGCTTTGAATGTTCTGGGAACCAGCTATCTGAAACACTGCCTTTCTTCTTAAATAAATCTAGAAATGTATATTGCCTCCATTACCATACTATCTGAGCAACTGAAAATATTTACAAATGAAAATATCTTTGTCCCTTCCTTCCAATTGTGCAGGAAAAATTGTTTGTCTATAGGTTAGCCTATAGGCTGTTTGGTATATTTGCATGAAGACATAACCAAGGGAAAGTCAAGTCAAAGAGATGAGATTTACATTTAGTTCTGAGCATGGTTAGGTTTCAGGTCATTCTTATCTCATGTAGGAATGACTTCCACAGTCTAGGTCCAGCTAGTGTGAAAGCTCTGTCATTTGCATTCATAAACCTCTCCATCCTGGACAATAGTTCAGTTGTTCTCAGCAGTTAACATCAGCTTTTGCTGGTGGTTCCTGGAGTTGAACTCTTCTCCACCAGCTGTAGAGCTTACTAAAGGACCCACCTCTCACCTTTGGAACTTGCCATGCTGAACAGATTATTACAGCCTGAATGTGGAAGCTTTGAAACAATGCAAAGCTGTAGTTATTGCATCTGGTCCAACATCTGCTTGCAGTATCTTCAGTTTGGCTGGGCTCCTAGAAATTAGATGGATCATATCTGTAGATTGTAGCAATAGTGACAGAGTTTGTGCAGCCCATTATGAGTAGTTTGGTATCTGTGTGTTTATTGTTATGTATCACAGTTTTTGGCTAGTAAAAGGCAATAGGTATAATTAGTTAATAAAAATACATAATACATAAATCATGTTCATCCAATTAACCTATTTTTTTTCTGCAAGAAAAATTCAAGTAGCTTTGACAAATTAGGTGTGGAACATTTCCTACATGATCTGAATAATATCCTACCTATGGCTTTACTTCTCAGATACAGTATCAGTAAAATGTTCCATTAGTAGTTGTCCCAAAAGATGCAAGATGGGTGATACACTAAAGGCAGCACTTTATATTTATAAGAGACCTTGTATTCTGAAGGATCCCTATTTCTTAAACTGTGGCACCTTGCATGAGACCTGCACTGGGGATGCAAAGAGCCTTTTTGCCACTGTGCTACAGGTACAGTGATCAAGGACAAATCACCCCAAAGAGGGCAAGGAGGAGGTGGAGCTATGTTGCAGGCAGATCACACGAGGAGATAGAGGCTATGCCATCCTAAAACAATGTTCAGTGAATGATTGCACCACTCCGGGGCACAATCCTTCTCTGATCTCTCACATAGAGCAGTGCAGCTCTGCACCAAACCCTGCACAGTGAAGCTTTGTCTTCTTCATGGAAATTAAGTGAAAAAAATCCCACCAGTTCTAACACTGGTTCAACTATGGTTAGGAACACCAGAAGCCTGAGTGTAGACAAGGCTCCTTTTTTTTACCATTATGTAAATGAATCCTGCTTTTAAGCAGGATAATAAAATGCCACAAGCTGCTGAAGCTTTGTCTGCATTTATGGCTCCCACCAGTTTGGCCTGCTGGTAGTTTGACTTTTGCTGTGTATCTGACCTCTCTCTGGAGCAGTAGGTATCAACTCCAGAAATAACCTTCTAAAAATAATATGCCTATTCTTTTCTCCAATGAAAGTCTACCCTGAAGGCAAGCAATAGTAGTCTGAGAGATCCAACCTGATGACATACTTTTACTATGTGCTTATTTCATATCTCCACCTAATTCCCTATGAGAATGAATAGCTTGTGAACTCAGAAGTGATGCAGATACTAAATACCTGTATAAGGGTAACCCTCTTTAAAAGAGCTATAGAGAGGGAGGTGGGGAGATGGAAATGAGTTGTGTCTGGGTCATTGTTGCTAGGCAGATGCACAATTAGCACTCCACACCCTGAAGTTTCTGGAATTGGGTGTGGTAGTTTTGTGTATGCTCAGTAGGTTCCTAGTAGCTGCAGCTCCATGTGGGCAAGTGGCCTGGGCTGTTGCTTTACAAAAGACCATGTGACCTGCACGAAATGGAAGACACTGAGTCACAGGAGTAGAAAGCAGGCTGTTTCCCCCTAACTCTGAAACATTTTACAGCAGGTTAGTGATACTATTAACCTGCCAACAGGGAAGTCCTAGTAGTGTTAATTATAGAAAGGGACTATTAGGAGGGTAAATTAATTTATTTTATTTTAAGTGTATACTTTGACTGTTATTTGATTTTAGCCAAACTGTATTAGTTGAATTGTCTCAACTAGTATGATTCACCAACTTGTCTCTTCTTTAAATGTGATAATAGGGAAAGAGTTATTTATATTTTGCTCTTCTCAGTTTTGTATTTTTCTTGTAACAGTTTTTTTTTTAACCTATATACTTAAACTGAGTGCTTGGTTGGTTAATTAGTTAGCTGAGTGATTTCAGCAGAGGAGGAAGAAGAGTGCATGGATTCCAGCTAGAAATTTCTATATGCAAGTGGGAGGAAGATATTGTTGCAGTGCTTTCAATTCAGCAGACTGTAGAATTTTGGTGATCAAAGACTGTAACTGAGACTCAGGTGACCTCAACCTAAGCTTTTGGGAACTCAGTTACTTCTCACTGTATTTCTGTGGGGACTGACCTGTTCAGATTTAATTTTTCTTTTGGTGTCTATATAAGTGAAGATAATGAATGTGGATTATAAAGTAGCCATGTTATGTTGTAGAAATTAAGTTGTTTTTCTTTATCATTATAAGATTTTTATAAAGTTGATACTTAAGAATTAAGTTCATGCCTCTTGTTCTTTTGGGGCTTGACTGTGGGGAAATTTGAGCCTGTGTAAGCCTTGCTGAAAATCCTCAGTGACTAAATTCTGGGTCGCCATGTGCCGTCTGTAGGAGGGTTTTTTTTCTTTTTTGTTTTGTTTTAACACTAGGAGTGCCTACAGCAGTAAACTCTAGCCCACCCAAAAGTCACATGTGCACATATTCTCTCACACACAAGCATTTAGTATTTCTATTAATGTTGAGGTCATAAGCCAAACAGTCTCAAAGGGAGTTAGCTGGAGATATGAAATAAGCACATCATAAAAGTATGTCATCAGGATAGGCCACCCAATGTCAGAGTTAAATTAGAGCTATGACATGAACACGTAGTAAAAGTGTATACATATACCAGCATTTAATATTTTAAAATACATATTGCATGAAGGTGTTTTATTTCTCAATATCAGATCTTCATGAAAGAGACAAGTTAAAGAATGTTCTTATCCTATATTGTTGTTCACCGAGGATTTTGTAGGGAGTCCCACAGCTGTGGAATTGATTGACAACTGGGATTTGTACTATTGGCGGCTATGATGATACAAGAGAAAACAGAATATGATAGAGTCAAGTTATGAGCATGACACTAATTTCCTTCCTAGTGCTGTATTCTGAAATGTCATAAAAGATTTTTATACGATATTATGATATGTTGCTAAATAATAAACTCAGTATTTCCAATGCAATGCCAGTATTAGGCAACCGGGAATTTAAACTCTTTTTTGAAACAGCTGTGTCCATTAGTATTTCTGCCAATTGTTCTGCAGTGATATCTGAAACAGAAAGAAAGCATGTTTGTTAGGGAATGTTGTTTTCTTTTGTGAAGTGATAGCTCCTCCGAACAATCAGCAATATGCTATCAAGGCTGTTGGCCAATTTTTTTGATGTGGCCATATCCCATATAATTAGAAACAACTAGAAATAACTTTATTTTGGTTTTCCAGCATAAGCACAGGAAATAATCTCTGAAAGGACTTTAAATCAGTGTCAATTTTGTGCGTCAGGAGTAGAATGGATGAACCAACCAATTCAGAAAGAATTTACAAACTTCAGGGTGAACATCAAACAGAACCTAAAGTTTCAACAAGATGTAGAAGCTCCTCTCCTTGTCAGAGTTTTAATGGTTTTATTTTGTTTTTGAGTTTTGGTTCAGGGGAAAGGTTCAAGCCATAAGTGATCAGTAACATGGAAAGAATCGCAAATATAACCCGCTTTAAAAGAATAATTTCCGGGATTCATCCTGACCAACATATTTTAAAGGAAAGTGTCTGTGTATTATATTTATCAACTTGACCTTAATTCTCTTTGTTAAAGGTAAACCTCTGCATTCATAGATTGTTCAGAAAAAATGTTAAAATGCCAAACTCATTAAAATATGAACTGGCCTTTCAGAATCATTCGAGGTAATTTTATTTAATCTCTCTGCCAAGATCAAATGTTTAAATGGAATTATCAAATGTGTGTTACACACCCAGAACATAAAAAATACTCTAGTCTGGTGAAAATCATAAGTTGGACATCATTTGTAATATTTATAAGTTTAGCTGGTTGGAAGTTTTGTAATGAAACAGTTTCATCAGAAAATATTAATTTCTTGAACAGAGAAAAGTGAGCTGGGTTTGACACTTTTTTTTTTATTTTATTTTTTTATTTTTTATTTTTATTTTTTTACTGAATCACAGATGCCAGTTTGCCTGAGAGCTGGGGACCCCAGGTCTTTCAGACTCTTGAGCCAGCTGGCTTCTGGGTTACCCAGAAAAAACAGCAGTTAAACTGACATGTCAATTTCACTCAGCAGCTGCTGGTCCTAGGGGAGCATATTTCACTTAGAGAACACCATGCGTTGGTGTTTCTGAAAGTACTTTAAAAAAAAAATTCTGGTGTGTGAGAAATTTCTAAAACATTGGTTTTGGTCTGATTTGGAATGAAACCAAATTTTGGAAAGCTAAAGCTGTTAATCCTCAGTTTTGGCCACCTCAACTTAAACTATAATTGCACTTGTAGCTTCTATGGCACTGATCCTACAATTTGTTTGTGTGGGCACAAGGGGGTCTTCCCACATGGAACAAATTGCAGAATTGGGACCTATACCAGTAAAAACAAATAAACCATGGGTGAAATCCTGCTCCCATTGAAGAAAAGGGCAAACCTCACCTTCATTTCAATGGGAACAGTATTTTACTTCCTGTCTTGCATATTTATGTAGCCTGCATGTGCAAGTAGCACATGTATTTTTTTACTGATCTATATCTGATAGTGTGAAGGTGTGCAGAGTAATGGATCAGTAATTACTACTTTGAAAGAATAATCAACTTTTTTCAAATTCAACAATTATCTGTGCAAATCATTCATAATCACAAGACCCCTTTGTTTCTTCATTAGAGCTGTTTGGAAATGTTTCAATTATTTTTTGTTGTTGGAAAATGTTGATTTGTCAAAAACAAAACTTTTTGTTGGAATGTACCACTATTGACAAAACTTGCGTTGGGAAAGGTTTCTGAGGTCCAGGATGGTATTTCTTCTCACATAAAGGGACGGACTCACCTTGTTAGCCAAAAGGGCTCGTTTCCCCCTGGAGCTTACCTAATTACACCAAGGGAGGCCGGAGGAGACAGGGAAGACAGTACCCACACCCTTTTATTGATCGGTTCAGCTGAGCGGGTGGTTCCTCTCGGCTATGCCAAGAAAGAGACACCACCTTAAATGGCCAGATGGGCTTTACCTTTATACCCCGAAAAACAAAATACTTAGCTCGTTTGTTTCTACGTCATTTGGTTGACCTGTGTTAGAACTGTACATGCATCTGTTTGGGGATTATTTGGGATATGCAGGATACATATATCATTTTGTGCGGGGGCTACAAGATCTATACTCTCTGTTGAGGTACATTTGTCATTCTGAAGGGGGACACAAGGATACATTTTCCGTAGTTGACCTTTGTATAGATACTTTGATGCATACTGTGAAAGCGTGCTGCACCACTTGGAGCAAATCATATAACTTGGGGATCCAACAAAATGTAGCGAATATAGCTGATTAGGTATGATACAACAGCCTTCAGTCTAATGAGTTCGGTAAGCTTTCCAACACAGTTTGGACAAGCATAAAATAACTTTTGGTTTACTCAGGCCTGAATACGTAAAGGCGTCTATTAGCACTATGATTTTTCCAACAACTCCCCCCTTTGAGAATACTCACCAACCTTTGGCTGAGTTTTTTCTCACACTTTGAGGACAAAAAGCAATGAAGCTCTGCAGAAATATTTACAACTGCTCTTTTAAGCTTAGTCACACCCAAGCCCAGGATGAATGCATGGACAAAAGTGTTGAATAGAACCTAGTTCATTGAACAACTAGGATTGGGGATGACTATAATCAGGTAGGTGAGACCTTATGGTTTTAATGTCACCAGATGTCTCAGGTGAAATAATTTAGTCCCATATGCATGCACTCCCCATGGTCCCGGGTGGATTCGTATGTGGTAGCCACAACCCACCTAACTGGTTCATATGGCTTGGAAGGAGCACTGTAAATGTCACACTTCCATCCAGAAAGTGTTCCTAATATGTTTCCATGACCACAGTCAGTTGGTACTTCGATGTGTCTGTAAGGGCAGTGGGCCAAGTCTGGTGCTCAGATACTCCAAATGGGCATCTGCTGGTTTCATTCAGGAAATCTTGGATTTCTAAACATACTAGATCCCACTGGCATTGCGCTTCCCAGTCTTAGTGATATTTTAACAACATCTTCTGTCAGTATAACTTCTGGGTTCATAGAACTAGGGTGGAAATGACATGTTAAGCTTACCAATCTCCCGCCTTTACTTAAGATAGCTGAGCTTCAAAATTAAGGCTAGTGACCTTTTCTAGTTGGGCCCAATTGCTTTAGCATATTCTTGGGATTTGGAATAATAATGCAGATGACTGCAACACTATTGGCCCCAGCCCACAGGGATCTGGTCAATTCCCCTTTCTCCAGAGGAAATACCCAGGCTCTTTGTTGTGCTAATCTATGGCAGCCCCTTGTGAGCAATCTGGAGTATGTAAAAGTGATCTGGGATAAACTGGATAAATTAAAGGCTATGTCATTTAAAATCCAATTAGGGAGGGCAATACATACTAAAGGATTTATCCAAACCACAGGGTCGCAGCAGGCTGTAGAATAAACCACCATAAATTCAATTAATACACATTTCCAAACAGGATCCCACCATAGTTTCTTCCTCGCCAGGGTAGTATTTGTGTTTCTTTACCAGGGTTCAGTTCTCAATGTCTTTTTAGTCAGGAATTCCTGTGGACTTTGGCGTGTCAGTGGAGTGAGTGTTTCTTCTAGTAAAGTTCAAAGGCAACAGTAGGTCTATCTGCAGGCCTAGGGAAGAGGTTAGCTAGCAACGTCCACCTTGGCCTTTTTCCTGCTGTCAGAAAAGGCACAGTTGGAGCTAGATGAAGGAATAGGCTAATCTTATAGGAGAGTTCTCTGATGTGGACGGGTCATTTTGCAGTGAGAAGCATGGGTCCAAGCAGGTCAGTCTTTGGCACGTCACAGCGGTGTTGGTAATCTGAAGGATCTCACTAAGGGCCTTTTCCAGCGTGGAGCCAAAGCAGTCTTTTGTTGGGGACCTGTACATTGATCTGGTCTCAGGTTCCATGGAGTGAGTGGCAGGGCTGCTAGTGTCTTAGGGTAGTGGTCTTTACCTGTGTAAAAAGGAAACCTAAAACACATTGCATTAGTGTCTGTGCAGATTTTACAGCCCCCCTTTTTGGTTGTTAGCCAAGTGTCCTTGAACGATTGTCAGTGTATTTTTTCTTTTTTTTTTTTTGGACTGAGCTTGCTAGTTAAAGTTTTTCTCATTTAATCGATCTTTTTCCTTTTCCCTTTTTTGGTTCCTTTTTTTTTTTTTTTATACCTTACATAGGAAACTTTTACTTTTTACTTATACACCTTTTGTTAACTAATGACACATACACATTGCTGTTTATACAGTACATTTGTATTATTATTTAATGTATGCCAACAATATACCCTTCTACTAACTAACCTTATTACTGAGCTTTGGAAACAACAAGCCAGGACAAAGCACCCACTTTGATGAGTTCATTATACAAGACTATAGTTCAATAGCTTTCCCACATCCCAGCACTCTGGCTAGAAAATCTGAGGTAGCCAGAGGATCCCATGTACAATATGGGGAGAGGGGTTAACTTTTTATGACTTGCTTCCAAAGACTGTTAGTAGCATTTGGCCAATGCAGGTTTTTTCTTTTTACTTAAGTAAAATTACATAAGACTTTAGTATTTCACATTTTTCTGATGTTATTCAAACACTTTGTATTTTTTTAAGTTGAACAAACAAATATCTTGCATTTCAATTCAAGCCTTCTGCTTTATTTCAAACACAGACCATCCCAATTGAAAACTATTAACTGAAACAAATTCTGGCCACTTGAGACAGGACACCACAAGAACAACCATAGAACACAAAACCTAATTTTTACTCTGCCAGTAAATTTTGTATGTTGTATGCTGTTTAGCTGGCATTAGTTTTCTTTGATTATCTGAAAGGACAAAAAACAGAGGTCTACCCCTTTTGGGCAGTCAATATTGCTTAAAATATACAAATACCCTTGTTGATTTTAGGCAAAATCAGGGGAAATTTACCCTTATTTTCTTGTATTTGTTTATATGCAGCCAGTTTACAGTGCCATTAACCTTATCAGTTGGAATAATTTGCTTAATACAGATGCTTTCTGGCTTGCTTTTTTATTTTAACTCCTGCTTTAAACACTGAAAGAAAAACATCACCACTTATGATAGTGCCTTTGTAGAGCCTAATAATTTTTCCATTTTTTACATAGCACTGTATACATTCTTCAGCTAAATCAACAAAATTGTTCTAGCAAAATGATTTTTTTTGGCAATTAATAATTTCTTTGCGGAATTTATTTACAAACATTTAAAAAAAAAACTCCAGATACTTTTCTCTTTAGCATTTTTACCAATGTTGCATCTTAATACTCCCTCCAGCAACTACAGATGTTAATCTATCACCTCTCCTTCAATTCACTTGCTCTTTCTTCATTATATCACTGCTTTGTCTTTCAAACAGCCCATTACCAATTCAATCGCTAATTTCAAATATCCTCCTGGAGTATTTGAAATCCCCCATGCTTATACTCACTTACTTCTTCATTCCACGAGACCCTCAAAAGTTTCCAACCTGTTCTCTCAAGCTCTCTGTCTGTTGCCTGCCCGCCCTGGGCCCGATCCTTTTTTTTTTTTTTTTTTTTTTTTTTTTTTGGCGCTGAACCGTTTCTATTGCATGGGCTTATGCCCCCCACCCTTCTGGTTTTTGTTTTTTTTTTTTCAACTAAATCATTTTATTCACAAGACGAACCCGATGCGAGTCCTCCCTCGTGTGCTCTGGCCTCACCTGGGACAAAACGCTTGGCCCACTGGCGTTTAACTATTTAATGCCTCTTCTTGTAGCAAACAACACTGCTGTTACGGCATATGCTGAGCACGAATGGTTACATTTTAACAAGTCCCTGAAGGAATGGTTTCTTGCTTAGCCAGGGCTTCCTTTTCTCCAACTACTGTATTGCCCAGTCTGCTACGACTGGAGGGATAGATACTTTCCACCTGACACCCTTCCTGGTCAACCAGGGTGGAGAGAGGAATGCTAAACCCTCATTCTCCAGTTCTCAGACTTATGAAGCTGAGCAATGGGCACACCTTTAATTATGCAATCCTCAACTATATATAACCACACAGACCAAATAAAAACAACATAAAACAACAAGGGTATACAAATGATGGTGTGTTGTAAATTCTACAGGGTTCCCCCATTCTCTATTGATCACCAAACTGTGACAAATTTCTGGTAACAAAATTATCCATCATGTCAGGTGATCAAAATGACACTGCAGGACGTGCAGGAGGATAGAGAAAATACACAATATAACCTAAATTTTAAAGCTTTCATTAAAATGATTAAATCAACAAATGGATGAGCGTTGGGGAACGCTTTCCTCATCTACTCAAAAAAAAATACGATGCCCCATACTTACATATTATCCAGGAATGGGCCACGTCTGTATACAAACATTACAGAAAGGGGAAGGAATAGGTTGGAGGGAGATTTTTTACTGTTATATAGATTGTTCAGAATTTCATACAACATTGCTTCCGCTCTTTGGGAAGGCTGTTTTTTTACACCCTGGGATCTCCTGCGGTGTCTCTTTCAGAGATTTAGTCCCAGGTCAGCTACCTCTGGCTTCTCCAGTGTCACCAGCCACTACAGCACCGGCATCCGTCACAAAGTCAGACTGTGATTCTCACAAACTGTTATGCTTTGCCAAATGTAATCTCAGTTCTGTAACTGTACTGCTATGAGTTTGGCATGACCTTGAGCATAAAAAAAACTTTCTCTTTTTATCTTTGGGCGAAGCTGTGTTTTAAATTAACCTCGTCGGTTTCTAGAAAATTGCTCACACTGTGTCAGAGGCTTTTCTTTGGTGATTAATGCTCCTCTGAGTTATATGTTCTTATCTAGATTAAAGTTTACCTTTTAATGGGCAATTGTTTGAGATGGATTCTTTCCGCGTATAAGATTCCAAATTCTCTAAATACCTGCAGGTTTTAGAACCATAATGTACGTACATTATAATATGATGGGGGTACCCTTAGGTGTGTGTTGAGGTGGAATGTTTTAGACTGTCCATACCCACGGAAAGAAGGGGGGGGGGATGGAGAAGATGGGGTTCACACGCTCCATAGACCCAGGGTTTTCAGTTTAGAGCTTCCAGCATACAATAGTAGAAACATAGAAACAAAAGTACCGCTACAAAAAAGAAAAAGCGGAGCCTGGGGCTGCTCTAAGTCCCAGTATTTGTTTCTGCGATGGGCTCACGGACTCGTTGGACGTTAATGGAATTATTCATTTAGCTGTGTTCTGAACCTAGGTACCTTATACCAGAAAGCTTTTACACCACACACACCTTCCTATTTTGTAGGGTTCCTTTACCATTAGGGGACCTAGGTTCCCACCCCCACTCTTCGGGGCGTTAATCCTCAATTAACCTGGAGGTAACTCACTTACCACGCCCGGACCGTTGGCCACGTCTGGCAGGTGGGACTCCCCTCTTTCTGGTACTGTCTTGCCATCCGTGTCGTTTTGGAAGTTCTCTATGGAGGTGGCGTAGCCCGTCACGGCGATTGCGGCGAAACGGGGGTGCTTGGCAAAACCAATTGCTCATGGTGGGCCACTCTCTGAGCCGTCCTCGGCCGCGGTCAGCGCCACAACAGGGAGAGAGAATTCACGGCGTGGAGTCGCATTTGTTTGCAAAAGGGCTCGTTTCCACCTGAGAGTTTCCTAATTACACCAAGGAGGGCACGTGTCAGGAAGACAAGTACCACAACCTTTATTGATCGGTCAGCTGAGGCGGGTGTTCTCTAAGGCTTAGTGCAGGAAAGAGACACACTTTACATGGCCAGAAGGGCTTACCTTTTATACCCCGAACCAAAACACACTTTAGCCTAACGTTTGTCTACGTCATTGGTTGACATGTAGAACATGTACATGCATCTGTTAGGGGAGGATAAATTGGATATGCAGGATACATATATCATTTTGTGGGTGGGGCTACATGATACATTGTTGTGGGATACATTGTTCATTCGAAGGGGGACACAAAGATACATCCGTTGACCTTTGTAATAGATACTTTGGATGCATTACATGTGAAACGCAGCTGCTTACACTTGGGGAGCCAACATTACTTGGGGATGCCATACAAAACTGATAAGCGAAATAGTTGACTTAGTAAGATACACAGCCTTCAGTCTAATGAGTTCTGTAAGCTTTCCAACACAGTTTGGACAAGCATAACATAACTTTGGTTTACTCAGGCCTAATACGGAGAGGCTTCATTAGCACTATGATTTTCCAACAACCTCAGAATAGTCAATAGCATGGTGGACTGAGCATTTGTGAGGGATGAAGGCTCAGGTCCCTGGTCTGCCTGGTTTTGTTTTCTCTACTCTACTTATCAGTCTGCAAAGTCCAGTAGAAAGGAGAGGTTTTGCAATATGAGTGGAAGATGGCAAATGGAGGAGAAAGTGAACTCTCGAGTCAAGGTGCCTTCATGGAGAACTAACTCCCTGCTAGCACACCTCTTCTGCTTAAACTAAAGGAGTTGCAGCTGGAGTGCCCCACTGTGACTGGCAGTCTCCTAGATACGTACAGATCTGGTGAAACAGTGAGACCAATTACCCATTCAGTCAAATACCACAAATGTTCCAGTGATTCATCAGCTGTTTAATGCTTCTCAATTACAGCTACAAATTGGTCAGTGGAAGCAAAGATTGTGTTTTGTTTCTTAATTGCATTTTTTTCCAGTTTTCTTATGTTTTATACAAATAAAATGCCAGCCAAGAGCATTAGGTAGAAGACGAATAACAAGAAACAAAGAATTACATGTCTCTTACCTGCCATCGAATCAAGCAATGGCCTACAGAAAGAAGCAAACAGTATTGTGGGATTTAATGATACGTTTTGTTTTGAACTTAATTTTCAGAGATGCCTTAGCTAGCTTCACCATGAAGTGAAAAATCAATTATGGAAACTGTACTGATCCAGGGAAACACAGCTGCCAAGATTATCTCCCTCTCCCCCTGCGCTGTCCATAACTCCCCTTTCTTAAATCCCTGCACTAGTTTCAATTTTCCTTCTGCATCAGTTTCACCATCCTCATTCTCACTCCTTGTCCATTCTCTCCCTCCCTACATAATCTTCTCTCTCCCTCTACTACAGCCCTCTCCCACCCCATATGTTAAATATATTTACTAGTTGTGTAAATAATGACATAAAATACACTCAAATATCCTTTGTTTTCTTTGTCTGCTTCTCCACTTCTGACTTTGTGCCTATCTTTGTCCCCCTCTGTCCCTAATTGCCTCAAGTGACAGATTATCAGGGAGAGGCAGAATTATTTTGCTGACTTCAGCTATCAGATATGGGCAGCCAGGCTAATGATGGTCCCAGTAGCTATAAGCTGCAGTATATAAAGGCTTGCAAGACACTCTCTGTGGGAAAAAGTTGAAGGTAGGAGGTTACCCAGGAGAGAGAGTCTCTAGAAATAGCCAGCTTCAAAGAACGTTCAGCGTATGGTCTGTGTTTGGTCACCTTTGTATGGCTATGAAAATAAGAGGAAATTCCAACAAAGATGTGAGTTGTGTGTGTGACAGAGAGAGAACAAGCAATCAAGCATACAGGGGAAATTTCTGTGGTGTGCCTTTTAGAGCCCAGGCGTGCGTGTGCGTGTGTGTGTGTGTGTGTGTTAGTTTTAAACCACCATTGGGCCCTCCCAATTATAGGCCATTCCAGGGGCTGGAAGGATGCCTGACATAGCTCACACAAGAGAGTTTGCGCATGTTATGATGGCCTTCCAGGATTTCCCTATGGATTACCTCTCTGCCTGGAATCTCCATAACACTGCATGCTGTTACCCTACCTCAGCCCCACCTCCGGCGTGTCCCTTACAGCAGGGATTATGAGGTGTCTTTGCAAGGCAACTTTATGGCTGTTTTCACATTACTTGCACAGCAAAATCCTCTTCCATTGATATACAGGCCCTTTAGGACCACTGTGTGCTGTTCCAGCCCTTCTAGATGGTGTAAAGGGGCTGGCACAGAGGTGAGACTTTCACCCACAGTGTTTTGGGTTGAGACTTCACTTGAGAATCTGCCTCCATGACCTCCTATCTTCTCTTTCAGACTTCCGAAGACCAGATTGTTCTGTAGAGAACATTACTGCGGTACAGACCACATCCCACTCTTTCCTCTTTTCTGTATGTTACTTCATATTGCATTATGCCTTTAAAAATGTAAATATTTCAAGGAAGGGACTCTGTTAATTCACTGGCATGTCTGCACTTTGTACAGCACATGCTTTTCATTTTTTATTTACAAGAATAAGGTAAAACATTTCAAAAGCTTATCAAGTTGTTACATTTCTCTCTCAAGGAAGGATACGTGGGAGGGAAAGTGCCAGTCCTCACCTGTTGCACTGAACTGAAAAATGGTTTTATTCAGATACAAGTTTGGAGGTCAGTCAAAATTGAGAGGAAATTCCTTTTTAACGCACACACTGATCTCAAGTAAGATATAGTACAATTTTCTTAGTAAAATTAACACAAATAATTGTACTATTAATTGCCAAATTAATGGTTAAAAAGCCTTTAATTAAAGAGACATGCAGTTGAAAGCTGGCACTCTGTTCCTTCATAAAACTCTCAAGGACTATTTTCAATTAGTCTCCCCTATTAACCATTCTGTGGTTCCCTGTGTCAGTTGGTTTTTCTTTTCCATTCCAAGTTGTGCACTGTGATTATCTTTGCATCTCTTTCTGTCTCTCCCACATCACAGGGAATACTATAGTGATGCAAGAGACTGTCGCATAAGGCTAGAAGGGACTAGTGTGGCCCAAACCATAACCCAGGCCAAAGATCATCACCCAGCACTTTTGTATAAAGCCCATAACATTTGTTTACATTATTGCCTCTCTTCTAGAAAGATATCCTATATTGATTTATGTGCTTCAAGTGATGGGGAATTCACCTCATCCCTAGGTAGATTTTTTTCCGGTGATTAATTACCCTCACTGTTAAAAATTTGCACTTTATTTCTAGTCTGAATTTGTTTAGCTCTAGCATCTAGTCACTGGATTTAGATATTCCTTTTCCTACTAGATTAGAGACATATACTGTCAGAAATCTCTTGCTCGTGTAGGTACTTGTAAACTGTAGAAAAGTCACCTCTCAACCTTCTTTTGTATAAACTAAATAGCTTGAGCTTCCTAAGACTGTCACTATAAGGCATGTTTTACAGTTCTCAGTTCCTCCTTGTACCTCTCTTCTGAACCCTTTCCAATTTTTTCAACATCCTGTTCGAAGAGTAGACACAGACAATGTAATCCAGTAATGGTCTCACTAATGCAGTGGTTCTCAACCAGGGGTATATGTACCTCTGGGGGGTATGCATAAATCTTCTGGGGGTACATCAACTTATCTAGCTATTTCCCTCGTTTTACAACAGGCTACATAAAAAGCTCTAGCAAAGTCAGTACAAAATAAAATTTCATACAATGACTTGTTTATACTGCTGTATATACTATACACAGAAATATAAGTACAATATTCCAATTTATTTTAAAATTCTATGGTACAAATGAGACTGTAAGCAATTTTTCAGCCAGTGTGCTGTGACACTTTTTTGTATTTTTATATTTGATTTTATCAAGCAGTTTTTTAAGTGAGGTGTAACTTGAGGGTACACAAAACAATTCAGACTCCTGAAAGGGGTACAATAGTCTGGAAAGATTGAGAGCTACTGCACTAATATATACAGAGGTAATACCATATTCCCTACCCCTACTTATTTTCCTGCTTCTACATCCAAAGATCCTATTTGACCTCTTAGCTACAGCAATGTACTGGCAGCACATGTTCAGTTGTACATCTACTCAGGGCCGCCCAGAGGATTCTGGGGGCCTGGGGTCTTCGGCGGCGGGGGGCCCCTGCTTCGGCGGTAATTCAGCGGCGGGGGGGCCCCGCTGTGGGTCCCGCTTCGGCGGTAAGGACCCCCCGCTGGCAAAGACCGGGAGTGGAAGAAGCTCCGGGGGCCCGGGCCCCGCGAGAGTTTTCTGGGGCCCCCAGAGTGAGTGAAGGACCCCACTCCAGGGGCCCCAAAAAACTCTCGGGGCCCCTGCGGGACCCGGGGCCTGGGGCAAATTGCCCCACTTGCCCCCCCACCCTCTGGGCAGCCCTGCATCTACTATGGCTCCTAAAGTTATTTTCAGTGTCCACTACAGTCTGGCATATAGTTTCCCATCTTTATATTTGTGACTTATATGCTCTGTTCCTAGATGTATGACCTTGACTTTGGAGAAGCTCAGTAGAACACAACCAACCAAGCAAACTAGATCCAACTGTATAGTGGACCTGTCCTCATTATTTACCCTTATCGCTTGCAGATTTCCCCAGTAATTTTATATTTTCTTCTACATCATTGATATTATTCAGGTTTCAGAGTAGCAGCCATGTTAGTCTGTATCTGCAAAAAGAACAGGAGTACTTGTGGCACCTTAGAGACTAACAAATTTATTTGAGCATAAGCTTTCGTATGCTACAGCCCACCTCATCAGATGCATAGAATGGAACATAGTGGGGGGGAAGGGGTGCAGTGAGGGAAGCCAACTTTAGCAGCATTAGTGAGCATGCTCAGTACAAGCCAAGCAGCAACTTGGGGCGTAGCGGTGGCCTTGCCTCTGAATATATTATAACTAGCTCAGGTATACCTACTTGAGCTGCAGTCACACCTTGTGATTGCAGTCTAGACATATCAAAGTATATTATGTCAGCACAGTTATTTTTATTGACCAAACTTGTGATCTTATAAAAATATCAGGTTTGTTGGGCAAGAACTATTTTCCATAAAACCATGTTGATTAGCATTAACAACACTACCAGTCTGGTGGGTTTTTTGTTTTTTTTTAAAATAGGGTCAGAGGATCCATTGTTGTGCAGGTTCTCTGATCATCCCACTCTGGATACCATCCAAAACCAGATGCAATATGTGCCTTATTTTCCGTTTTTATGAACATATGACATTAAGTGGTATGCTGTACTGGCTATGGGCAGAAGGTAAATGATAGAATCCATGCTGGATATATTTCATTTTAGAGTGTAGCAGAAAACTTCAGGGATACACAATCTGTTGCAGCTCTATAAGGCAGCTCTCCTTTAAATTGAGTGACTTTATTTATTTGGCTACAAAGTGAAAGGTTAAGTTTATTTTTTTTAGTTACTGAATCCCACAGAGGTGAGAGCTAGCCAAATGTATCATGTAAAATTTCCCTTAAAACAGGGAAAACTCTTTATTCTTCTTAGATCTGCATTACTTCAACCAAAGCCTTTCTAGCAGAGATTCATTGAGACCGAACATGTTACTTTGACAAAATATGTATTCTTAATTATCTGTTCAAACGAATTATAAATTACTGATATCTAGTTTGGGCTAATTATGATCTCATCCATAGAGTGCAGACCACAAACAGGTGCCTATGTCGGGTACACCTCTGAGATGCTGTCAAGACAAAAGCTTTAAAACTACATTTATTTAAACTAATAATAAGAATATAAAATCTCTCTGAGTTATCCATAACGTTTTGAGATTTCACTTGGAAAGCTATCCTACTTTTGGCATTCACCCTAACTTAATTATCTCTTACTTCAAGAGAATGAGACTTTCTCCAGCTGAGGTAGCAGCTGCATCACATTGCTGTAATCCAAGAAGGACAAAAATTACATCTGCTGTTCTCACTCAGGAAGAGGAGTTATGTAGACTCATTATGGTAAATGTCATATGCAGTAATAATGTTGCTGTGATGTGATATAGTGTTTGTCGTTGTCTTTAACATATCAAACTCTTCTTTTTTTTATTTAGATTTCTTTAATTATTTAATCATTCCTATTCCTCTCATTATCATCTTTTGAAAAGAATGTCCTGGTTTTATTGGAAGGGGGCGAAATTTTTTTGCCCAATTTTTTTTTTTTGCCCAAAAACACAGCTTCAAGGTTGACCAAAGCATTTTGTGAATTAATGTTGATTTCAGCAAATTGTTTCAGTTAAAGAAAATATTGGTGGGGGGGGGGGAAATGTCAAAATGATTCATTTTGTCATTTAAAAAAAATGTTTTGATATTTCAGACTAGATTGAAAAGGGGACTTAGGTGCTATACACAAAACTGAGGAAGAGAAAGTAGTGCCCCCTTCTTTTATACCCAGTACCCCAGTGGTTAGGACTCTCACCTGATGTGTGGGAGATACAACTTTGAATTCTCACTCTGGAGCAGGGACTCGAGAACCTAGGTCTCCCATATCCCAAGTGAGTGTCCTGGCCACCAGCCTAAAGAATCAGTCTCCCTCTGTGGCCCACTGACTGATTACATGTGTCTACTAAAGTTCCTTCAGCATTCCTGGGTATATACCATCTTGGCCTAATGCTTTTAAAATGAACAGTTTATTCTAGTTTTGGGATCCCTTGAGGCTCTTCTCCACTCAGTTCCCAAAAACTCAGTTCTACTCCAGAATTCATGACTCAGGTACCTTTATTTGGCATAGTGTTGCTGTATGCCAAGCTGGCCAAACTCAAACACAGGGGTAGATGCAGGGTACGCATCAAATCCAAAGTTACACACACAAACTTTTCCTGACTCTCTGTTCAATAACTTGCTTCATGATTGGCTTGGTTACTTTTCAGGAACCAATCCTCGTACTGCATGCTCTGGCTATGTATAGCATATTCTCTATATTCTAGGTTTATCTTGTCCACTATCCCTAGTACTAGGGTCTTCCTGCTTATCTTAGCTAAACTGACTCCAGCCTAATGGTTGTTGCACCCTTAATCTTCTTTTCACCTTCCCAGTCATGCTTACTGAGAAATTGGATCAATTGTCAAGTTAGGCCTACATCCTGTTCTGGCACTTCAGTCATGTATCTAAGGAACATGAGAACTTCAGTACTGGATCAGACCCAAGGTGCATCTATTCCAGTATTCTGTCTCCAAAAGTAGCCAGCAATGGATGCTAGAAACCCTCTTGCAGGCAGATGTGGAATAATCTATCCCCTACAAAGGTTTTATCCTAATTCCTAATACATAGAGAAGCCTTTATTAGCATTATTATAACTCTGGATTTTCATGTTATCTATGTAAATATCAAATATTTCTTTGAAGCTTACTGTGTTCTTGGCTTCCGTGTCCTCCTATTACCAGAAAAGAGCTGGTACTGTATAGGAATCCCTATCATCCTTTATTGTGAAGACTGATGCAAAGCAATAATGTCCTGATCTTTCGCTACCTCCTTTTAACCTCTGGTGGCATCAGATTCAATGATTCTTCTCCAGACTTCATGTGTCTGAAATACTGAAAGCGTCATTTGCTTGTTTTTATACCTTTGGCTGTTTGCTCTTTGAAATCTATCTTAGCTCTCTTAATTGCCTTCTTGCATGTTGCCTGCTGCAATTTATGCTCCTGTTTGTTTGCTTCACCAGTGGTTAGATTTCCAGATTTGTGGAGATCTCTATTTGACTCAACCTTCATTCTGCCATTTTAGCTATATTGATTTACTTCTTGCCCCCTAGATCCCCTTTTTCTTTAGAAGTATGCATGCCTTTTGACAATGGGGTGTTTTTTTCTTAAATAGTATCAATGCAGGATTTTACTCCTTGTTTAAAAGGCCTTAAAGGCAAAAATATAGTTGCCTCATTTTATTGACATTTTCCTCAAGTTTAGTGTCACCTTTTTGGTACTTCGCCACCTCCAAGAATGTTGAACCTAATTATAGTGCAGTGATTGTGTTGCTTTCTGACTCAGTTATTATGTCTTAACTGCCATGTATTACTTAAGACTATGTTGAGATTAGCCTCTCTTGTGTGCTATAGAGAGCTAGCTGTTCCAAGAAGCAAACAATTAATTTCACTCGATCACAGTGAAATTCACATTGTAGCAGCTCTGTAGCCCATTGGTGAGTACGTGCATCTGAGCTGTGCCAGCTCACAGAGGTTATGAGTTATTACAGTCCCCAGTTAAGAGTTTGACCCTTATTTCAAGCTGTATCAGCATATGCTTGTAACTCTGAAGTTCCCCAGTTCAGTCCCTGGTGTGTCAGTCAGGATGGAAGCCACCACACCTGCACAAGGCTGTATGTCTCACTTCACCACATGGAGTTAAATTTCACTGTTTCAGATATCTGGATTGTGGCTTATCCTTTTAAACCTTTTTCCTGCCACTTGTGCTCTGTATTAAGAAGGGGTTCCCTTGGCATCACTTGCACCCACTCTTTGCCATGCTACACACCTCAGAGGATCAGCAGACACAAAATACACTGCCTTGGTCAATTCTTCCTACACCCCTCCCCACACCCACCCTTCTAAAAGGTGGTATTTTTATTGTTAGGGATGCTCTTGATTTTTGTATCCTCTCAGCATAGACTCATAGACTTTAAGGTCAGAAGAGACCATCAAGCTGATCTCTTGCACGTTGCAGGCCACAGAGCCTCACCCACCCACTCCTGTAAACACTGGGGGACAAATTTGAAGGGAAAAAACTGAAGCTGGGATTTGTGCAATGGCTAGCTGGACAGTTCTGAAAATGCAGCCCTTGCAGTTGACTCTTTTTTTTTGTTTTGTTTTTTTGGTCCAGGACAACCAGATTTTGGACTTTGTCAGCTTCCTTTTTCTACTTTGTGGGCTCCTTTCTTCATGCTCCCTTTGTATTTGTAACCGCCTCCCTGTATGAGAGCTCCCTTCTCACTGAAGAGCTGAGCCTTTATGTTTGCATTTGGGGTCATGGGGCACTTCCAGCATCTTGTGAGGTTCTCTCACTGTGCTAGATACTGTCCTTTGTACCTTTTCAGATTATTTAGCGAATTCACATAGGGCCAGATTCTTCCACCCTTTATCACCTTCATTAGTGCCTTACTCTGTGAGCAGTCCCAAAGGTGTCAATACAAGCTGAGTGTCAGTAAAGGTGACAGAATCTAGCCCTATACGAACAAAATAATGCCTTCCTCTTGTTTCAGTGTATTAATAAACAGTCAGTTTTACTGGTGAGTGTTTTGTTGTGCTGCCTGGAGTGCCAGCCTCAGTCACAGTGTTCAAACCTGCTGTCACCCTGGGAATGCTGTAAAGATGACTGAAAGAGCAGAGCTAGCGCTCATGTGGCTCTGGTGGGGGAAAGAGGAATTCAACTGTTTGGGTAAAATCACTGTGATTGGCCTCCAAGCTGCTGAGAGATACTTTCTTCCCACTCTCCACCCAGTGTCCGAAGCTGTATGTGAATTTTTTGGTGGCATGAGAAACATGTTTCTTCTGCACCCGCCTTCTGTGTCAGACATGTTGGTGGCTGCAGTCCCCTCCTACAACCTGTAGCTCTTCTGTGGATATTCTTAGAAACAGCAGCAGCATCTCTACAGCGGCTAGTGCAGTATGATGCTAACATTGTCTGTGGCACAAGCTGATGGGAGGCTCTTAGGTAGGTAATAGAGAAGTCAGTGATGCCATCTGCTCTATAACAAGATGAATTCATTACTTCTGAATGTAATTAATTGCTGAGCTACACACTCAGCGCTGCCTGAATACACCCACATTTTTGTTGGCACATCACTTGAAAACATCTTGGATCCTTTTTCCTTAATTAAATAGTTTAAGTATTCTGGTCAATCTCTGAACACTCCACCAGGGGCCATCATTCGCTAGCTAGACAGGTGCACCCTCTGCAGTCCCACTACATACTTTTCACCTCTATGAGGCACAAATACAACCTGTCGTCCCTCTTCAATAAAATGCTAGATTAACACACAGACCCCCTAGACCTCCCCATAGGTCCCAAATCCATTGGGGAAGGAAAGAGAGAAGAATAGACAAAGGGTAATAAGGGAAAAATCTCAATTTTTCCCATCTACACAGTCATGCAACAGAACATTCATTTCAAAATATGATGAAACTACATAGCACAAAGCACTCAGTATTTTTATATAACTAAGAGCTGAATAGGTCACTGTAGAGCTCAAAGATGGCCAGCACCATAAGGAAACCAAAGTGTAGCCAAGTAACAACTTCAAGATGGTTGCTGCTTGGCAGATGACCATGGTGCAGCTTGCTAGTGAACACCTTTGCTTCCCTATATCACAGGGCCGCCCAGAGGGGGGGGGGCAAGAGGGGCAATTTGCCTCAGGCCCCGAGCCCCACAGGGCCCCCCACGAGAGTTTTTCGGGGCCCCTGGAGCGGGGTCCCTCACTCGCTCCGGGGGGCCCGGAAAACTCTTGCGGGGCCGGGCGTAGGAGCTTCTTCGCTCCCGGTCTTCGCCAGCAGGGGGGTCCTTCCGCTCCGGGGCGGAAGGACCCCCCGCTGGCAAATTACCGCCGAAGACGGAGCGGGACCCGCCGCCGAAGTTCAGCTCGGTCTTCGGCGGTAATTTGGCGGCGGGGGGCCCTTCCGTTCCGGGACCCGCCGCCGAAGTGCCCCGAAGACCCGCAGCGGGAGCCCCCCGCCGCCGAATTACCGCCGAAGACCGGGCTGCACTTAGGCGGCGGGTCCCACTTCGGCGGTAATTCGGCGGCGGGGGGTCCCCGCCGCGGGTCTTGGGGGCACTTCGGCGGCGGGTCCCGGAACGGAAGGGCCCCCCGCCGCCGAAGACCCCGGGGCCCCGGAATCCTCTGGGCGGCCCTGCTATATCATAGTAGTGGCCATCTTGGATGTATCTCCGGCACTTGGATGTGCTCCATGTTGCTTCAGTAACCTGGTAAGGAGCCTGGGAGTTCAACCTGTTGGAACAGGTTGGGAAGTATAAAATAGTTATCTTACAAAAATCAATCCTAGATTTCAGTGATAGGCTTGTAGCAGAAACACCAAGGATGGAAACCTATCCAATTTCATATTAATTTAGTGAGTAAAATGTGTATGCAATTGCTGTGTGATGGGAGGGGTGTGTCAAAGGTAACCTGATATCCTTGCATAAAGTGAGGATCCATGGGACCCCTGAAGTTCAGAACTTAATTTGGGTCAACTGCTACTAGAATCTATTTCAGGGCTGGTTTTTAAAGGGGCCTTAACCTGCTCTCCCCTTTGTTTATTTGAGGGGGTGGGGAAGTCCTTGTGTGTCCTTCCCCAGGCCTCACAGGGAAAGGAATGAAGAACTTCCCCAGCTGTGAGGCCCTGGTTCTATTTTCCCTTGGCCTCAGAGTATCAGGGCTGCTTATGTGGTGGAAGTGAACTGTGAGGGAGGGGAGTGGAGTGAAGTAATAAAACTGGGAGCATGATACCCTACAAATATCTCAAGGGTGTAAATAACAGAGGAGTCCTTTTGCTCCCTTGCTACTTACAGCAGAATCCTATTCTAAAGGGTTTACGATCTAAACTAGACAAAGTCTAATTGAAATATCTCATGTAAATTAAACATTCACAATACATTAATTGACGCTAAGCCTTTATGCAACAGGTAGGGTGTTTTGGTTTTGCTTCAATCTCTTGTATATGATTTTGAGGAAATGTGAGTATACTCATGGTTTGGAATATTTTAAAAACTAGGCTGGACAAAGTACTAGGAAATGTGCTGGAGTGAATAATCCCAGATTGGCAGGTTGATGGTCTGAATTATTCTACAGCAGTAATACTGTATATTGAACTAGGCACCTTAAAAACACAGGAAGACAGTCCCCCGTGTCTGACTATTGAGAATTTACTCATTTCCTAGTGTATCTGGTTCTCAGCAACCTGTTATCCAGAACCCAGCATCTGTTAATACATGGTGCAGCAGTTACTGCAGGCTCCCTTGTTCTAGCCTGACTGACTATCCTTGATTTTCTGGTTGACAGGATTGTGTAAAATATGCCTATACATTCCATACACAACTTATTGCTTTTAGCACAGATGAGAGGATAGGATGAGAAGGCATAAAGCAAGGTTAAAAACACTTTATCAGAACAGACACAGAAAAAGACACTTCACCTCCAATTAAAACCGTACGTGATGGAATGGCCTGCCAGACAAAGCTCTTGAAGCAGAGATATTGCAGTCATTCAAGATGCAATTAGATGCAGTCCTTGGAGAAATAATGTATTCAGTAGGACAAGCCTCAGTGTGCTGAGACACCTTATCTTTCTCAAATGTTCCTTGTGTTTTTATATTTGTTATGGCAGCGAATGCAGTTATAGCTTTAACACTTTGAAAACCTTGCAGCAGAAGGTGGGAAACCTGCAAACTGGAAGAGCCTGTCTTCCACCATCTCAAGACTCATACTGGCCAAAGAGCCCTCTAGAACCAACAGTGCCCATTTTGACTAGCCTGTATAGAAGCACTTGGGGCCAGTATTACCCCTAACTTGTAGTATAGCTGGAGAAAACACAGAGTGTGGTCTAATGGTTAGCGTATAGCCCCGGGAGTCAGCAGATCCAGATTCTGTTCACAAATCACTAATATTTTCAAAGGGCTATGAGATCCCTGAATGAGAGAAACTATGTATATGCAAAGTATTATCTTGCATCATACACGGTTAAGTTGTCTCCTCTGGGTGCATGGGTAAACCCACAAGTTCCATGAAAGGGCACAGCATGTGGTAGCACATGCATTCTTTGAAGGGGGGCAGCATACTCTTTCTCCTCCCACCCCCACAGCAGGCCAGCACATGGAAAGGGAAGGCCCTGGCTTCTTCTTCTGCCTGTGGGACAAATTGCTCCTTGGTGTGGGTGGGGGAAGCATCTTGGTAGCACTCGATTTGTGCAAGCACATCTACTCCCGCTACTTGTTGCACAGCAGCCTTGTGGAACTTCCTTTTGACCATGTATTAAAAAAAGGAATGCAGATAGTATTGTAATCTTGATAGCTTTCAGTAAAGAATGAACTAGATTGTGACATGGACCATGCACTTGCTCATAAGAAGGAATAAGGACCTTCCCCCCCCACATTTTTGGGTATGGGTTTACAGAAGTAAGTGGGCCCTGTGTACGTAGTGTGTATGTAATGCTGACAGACCCCGGTCATCAGTGGGCAGGATTGAACCGGGGACCTCTGGAGCTTAGTGCATGAGCATCTATCGCATACGCTAAAAGCCAACTGGCTGTTAGCTAAGGCTGTGGAGCAGACTCATTTTAATCTCTCTCTAAGTGGTCTCAGTGCCACTAGATGGGACAGAACACCAAACCCAAGAGGTGCTGGGGGGACACACACACACTCACTCACCCACCCCCTCACTACCATCCCCACACACATCCTGAGCAAGTGCATGGGGAGCAGGCAGGGAAGGTTACAGACAGCGCTTTTGTGCACACTACACACTCAAATGTGAGCACAGATAAATGGGTGTCCGAGCATCGTAATTTGAAAGCTAAAACTGCCTCCTTGACTCCCCCTATCCGGCACATTCTCTCTCTGGTGTGACCCCATAGACCATGCTTGAGGCAAAGCCACAATTTAGCCCAATATAAATTTGTCCATTGTTGGGAGCGACCATGCTCTGTGTATCTCTTAACTACAACGAAGTTGGAGAATTATCTTCTGTGCCCTACTTGTCATGTTTCTGGCAGCTAGAATAACATGACTGCAAAGGTCTCTATTTTGATTAATAAAAGGAATACTTGGATTGCCAGACTCAGAAGAAGGTTCAAATCTGTGAAATCATTAGGCCCATTACTAGCCAGTAATTAAACTAACTGGATATGGACAAAGCCATGATCCCTGACTAAAGAATTCCCTCATTCTGCATCTTTTTGCAAGATTCATCAATAATTCTATAATTATGTTGAGTATTTCCAAAATTAATGGGACTTGTATTTTACCAAGTAAGAAACATGTGGGAAGCAGATCTCTTCTAGTCTTCTTCTGAGAACAGCACCAGCCAGATCCGACAAAGTCATTGGTAGTCCCACTGACATGAGTCTACTCACATGGGCTTTCTTACGGTACTCCTAACAGGTACTTGGCACCCTCCATTTCCATTACAGCCAATGGAAGCTGAAGGAGATCAATGCCTTATAGTAGTGGTTCTCAACCAGGGTATGCAGAGCTCTTCCAGAGGATACACCAACTCATCTAGATATTTGCCTAGTTTTACAACAGGCTACTTAAAAAGCACTAGCGAAGTCAGTGCAGACTAAAATTTTGTAGAATGACCTGTATATATTTGTCTATATTCTATACACTGAAACATAAGTACAATATTTATACTCCAATTGATTTATAATATGGTAAAAATGAGAAAGTAAGCAATTTTTTCAGTAATAGTGTGACTGTGACACTTTTGTGTGTGTGTCTATGTCTGCTTTTTGTAAGCAAGTAGTTTTTAAGTGAGGTGTAACTTGGGATATGCAAGACAAATCAGATTCCTGAAAGGGGTATAGTAGTCTGGAAAGGTTGAGAGGCACTGCCTTATATGATCAGGTTGGAATAAATATTTCCTTAATGTAGCTCAGTTATCCTGATCCTATGAAGTGAGGTGTACCCTCTGCTACTCTCCCATTCAGTGAGTGAAGGGTATTCAGCACCTAGCTGGATTAGTCTGAAAATCCCATTTTTTTCCCTACCTGATCTAGATAGGGACATCTGTATTTTCCCCATAGCAATTGTTTGAGTTCAAATTTTAGAAGGTGAGCTTCTTTGAAAGGTTGTCACCATACCCCAGCGGGGCACAGCTGAGAATACCAGACTCAGGACAAACTGATGAGAAATAGGGCAGATTCACCCCCAAACTGGTGGTTATTCTATAATTAGATTATACCAAGGCAGTGACAAAGTAAACTTCTGTCTTACCACACTGGTTAAGGAAGTCAGAGGTGCCATCTCCCTAGGCGTTTCAGCCCTTGTCTCACCACCCAGATACTGGACTCTATGATGAATGGCTACTGAAAAGCAATTTAATCAAATATAGGGTCCTTCCAATCTCACGAGATCAGCCACTTAGCCAGGTCAATATCTAATTCAGATATCACCCAATAATCATGCTGGTACCAATCCTTTAGTAACTAAAACTAAAGATTTAATAATAAAAGAAATAAGATTTAATAATGGGTAATCAGATACACACAATAATTGAAAGGTTATCATCAACTGTGTAGCAGTAATATAGACTGCTGGCTTGTAAAGTCTCTCTGATAACTTCCAAAAGTTTGGAAGGTCCTCAGTTCCACAGTTCATTATGCTCCTTTTAGTTGTAAATCCACAATACAGATATTCAGGGCAGCAGAAAGGAAAAATGGAGATATCTCAGGGGTCTTTTATACTCTTGTGCCTGGAAACGTACTGTTTCAAACTCAAACAAAGCTCACAGCCCAATGTGTGGAAAGTTACTGGCCCAAGATGGAGTCCAGGGTCACATGAACATATCCCATGTCCTTACATGGCTTGATGACTCTCAGGAGTAACAATTGGCCCCTTCTGAGGCAGAGGCATCCTCAGGAAGAGCTACCTGGGCAGAATGAATTTCTTCTATCAGGGCCGGCTTTAGCAAGTGCGGGGCCCAATTCGTGGGGCTTGTACCCATGGGGTGGCACTCCAAGTCTTCGGCGGCACTTCAGATTGCCGCGCTCCAGACAGGGGAGTGGGGCTGCGGGGCCCTCTTAGGCGCGGGGCCCAATTCAGGGGAATCGGCCTAAAGCCAGCCCTGTCTTCTATGGTCCACTGTGAGAGCTAAGTGTCTTTGTTGGGCCATCATACATAGCTGTCTGGCCTTGATGTAAATCTTATCTTACCCAGGAACAGAGCACATGTATAAGATACCAGTGCACAGCCAATTTTCATAACTTCAGATACAAAGATGATGCATGCATATAAACAGGATAATCATACTAAGCAAATAATAACTTTTCCATTGTCATATTACATGACATACTTTGTATGAGATTTGTTGCAATTGTTGAACAGAGGTAATATCAATGATATAAATGGTTATATTCAATCATACATCATCACAAAGGCAGATTCAGTTTTGATCCTAGAGAAGACCTTTCTTTATTTTCCCTAATGCATGAGTGACTCTAATGAAGTAGAAAAGATTACTTGACTTTTTCCTACCATTAATCTATTGTATTAGTATCTTACATCAATTAACTATTTTTAAGAATAAATATTATCTTTAAAAATGATTTCTCCTTCCATCTACACCATTTTGTGTCTCTGAGAATTTACTCCTTATCTTAAACATCAGGCATTTAATAAGAAACTAAGGAGGTACATTTTCCTTAGCTCTTGCTGTTGAAACTCAGAGTCTGATTTTAGTTCAAAAACAGGTTTATTCTTGTCTCCTTACGAATTGGGATTTAGCAATTTTTGAACAAAAGCAATTGTTCTCCCTTCTTCAGTTTCTCCTTCAAGTCTCAGAATGTTCATAGTAGAATGTCTAATTCAGCTCTCTAAAACCTTTCATCTTAAATTTTTTATAAATCAAAATTTTTCTAATCTTTAATTTCCTATCTCTTTCAAATTCTGTCTCCCATTCTCTTGCTGTGTTTATCCAAGTTTGGAATCTATTTCATTCACATTGTTCTATTCTTCCATGTTGGGTAAGATTTCACTTGGAGAATTCATAATGTCCCTGATCATGAAGGCTATTTTGAGTCAGGGTTTTAAAGTAGAATTTATTGAATTTTATTTATTATAAGAACTATTGTCAAGTAGTGTGATCTGTTGCTACACAATCTAAAACTCACCTCTCTATACTTTTATGGCCCCTTCCGCCATAGCATCTGATTATCTCACAATCTTTAATATATCTGTGCTCCTCACCCCATGAGGAACTCATATTGTCCTAATTTTACAAATAGATGAAGTGACTTGTCTATCGTCACCCAGAAAGCATATTGCAGATCACTGAATTGAAACCAGGTGTCCTGAGTTGCAGGCCAGTGCTGTAACCACAAGACCATCCATTAGGGTGACCAGATGTCCTGATTTTATAGGGACAGTCCTGATTTTGGGGTCTTTTTTTCTTATATAGGCTCCTATTACCCCTCACCCCGTCCCGATTTTTCACATTTGCTGTCAGGTCACCGAACCGTTCATCCAGGTTATGGCCTTTTAAAGGAGACTCAAGTAGTAGATCGCTCTGGAATATGAGACTATGGATGCAGGGAGATTGAACCTTTGCCCTCCCCCAGCCAGACCAGCAGTGCAGTACTGAGAAGTGATGCTATATAGAGCCGAGAAGTGCTTTCTATCTTAGCATTTATGTTGTTCTAGTTACTGCAATATTTTAGTGCTAATATTCAGCATATCTGTTTGTTATAAATTCAGGTGTCCACTTTTAACTATCTTTCATGAGGCATATAACTTTTTAATTTTCTCTACTTAGCATAAGTATAACTTTTTAAAAAAATATAGTTTAAGACCCCAACCTAAGCAACTTCAAGACCTTATATCTGTCCCTTTCTCCTACCCCCATATTACCCAATGTCACCATCACCTTTCATGTCACATCCTAATTTAGTAACTGGTCTTGCTAACACTACACATTGGGGTTATTTCCATTAGGTCATATCATGTCATCCGGTTTTGTACAGAAGTCCCCATTAATGTCAGTGGAAGATCTGCCTAAAAACTAATGTCACAATATTGTCCATTGACTTTAATTGGGCTACTCATGTGATTAAAATTATTCAGGCAGTGGGTATACACAAGATCAGAACCCTAGACCGTAAACTCTTTGAACCCAAAGACATTTTTTTCTTTCACTGACAAGCTCCATGTGTATTTATCATGTAGTAGAAATCTGTGCCATCCTATGTCTTCACCATCTGCCCTCAGTTAATGCCACTGATTACACTGAACTAATATAAATGTTCATGATGACACAGTATGCTTGATGATCAATGCATGATACTTGGAAGTGAAGCAATTCAGAATGCAGTACTCCTCAGACTCATTCTACTTCCAACAGTAGTACTGATTCCCTGGTCTGGTAATGCTTCAAGATATCACTCCTACAGAATATGTGGACCAGTTATTATCTCTGTACAGTATCAGAGGGGTAGCCGTGTTAGTCTGGTTCTATCTCTGTACAGATACTGGTATGATGACAACATAAACAAAATCCTGTTATGATGAAGATTCTCTTTCTTGGAAGTGGAGTTGTTGTTATCAGGGGCTGACTAAGGGAAAGATCACCACAAAAGATAAAAGCTGTTTCAAGTTCAAAGTTAACATAGTAGAAAACACGCACATTATATATTGTGGCAAATTGCCGGCACTATTATGATGGGCCTCGCGCTTTCTCTTCTTTGGGGGTTCAGGGCACCATTTCTTGCCCCTAAATTGGAATATTAATTGCCCCACTAGTGTCCTAGAGGAGGGGAGTGGAGAGGGAGGGACCTGGGCCCGCCCTCTACTCCAGGTCCCAGCCCAGGGGCCCTGAGGATAGTGGTGAACCACTTGAACTGACAGTTCCTTCCCCTGGGCTACTTCCCTCTCCTGCCTTTCAGCTTGTGGAGGGCTTCCTGCCCTCCCTCTGCACAAGCCAGGTGCCCCTTACCTAGGGTCTTGGACTTCTTAGCCCACTGCAGCACTTCCCCAAACTGTCCTCTGCTCCAACACCAATCCTTTCTGCTCCTACTCCCACACTGTCTAATTGAAGCATGGGTTTTTATCATGTGACTGGCTTCAGGTGCTCTAATTGGCATCAGGTGCTCTAATTAATCTATAGCAAACTTTCTTCCCCTTACAAGGAATAACGCTCCCTTCTAACCCTCTCCTGCTGCCCTCTGGCCATGCTGTAGCACGTGCGCACACTCTCTCTCTCTCTCTCTTTCTCTAATCTATCTTCCATACAGACCATGGGCCATTTCCTCAGCTTGTAGGAATCAGCACAGACCCACTGAGGGCAACTGGTATCTGACTATGGGTAGAGATCTTTATGTAACTCAGAGGAGTCTCCCCATCTTGCCCTGTAGTTTGAAGTACAGCTGTTCTAATGAAGCACTTGTATTCTAAATTGCCTCCAAATGTAAATATTATTACACCAAACACAACAGTATCCACTCATTTGAGAACCCCTTAGGTACACATTGCAGCTTTGAAAACTCTTTCCAGAGCTATCAAACTTGAGTGATTTTGGCCACATTATTGTACTGAGGATGAAATTGTACATTCCTTATTCTGCAGTCACAGATTATAAACAAATGCTTATTTCCAAAGACTATACCAGAGATTCAGCCTAATACAATGAATTGGCCATAAAACAATGGAAACTTCCACATTTGAGTAAATTTTTAGGTTTTCAATGTATAATAATAAATGACCCCCTATCATGTACAATATTAAAAACCTAAGCCAAAATGGCACTTATGTAATTCTTCTACTTTTCAGTGTGTCCTTAATGGAAAAAAAGTACATTTGCTCTTTTTAATTGACAAAATAAAACTGCATGTCCTTGAATAGCATCAACCAATTGACTCTGAAGTGCAATTTTTAAGGGGAGTTGTTTTTTCTGACTTGCTAAACATAAAACTTTTTTTAACCAAGACCCTCAGGAAAGAAAGTCATTCTACAAAGTCCTCTACTTCCTGTACTCTGAAATTCTTTATAGACCCCTTTTTAATTTCTTCACACTTGAAATGATAGGCTAGCTCTCCAGAGCATTATGAAGAAAAATGTGAGCAGGAGTAGTTAACAGGCATAACCACAAAGAAAAATCTGTCATAACAAGCTATGATAGTTAGAATAAACTCAAACTGCCATATGTACATAAGCACATGTAGGGTTGCTGACCTCCTGTCAGGTTTTCATTGAAACAGTCAAGTTCTTAAAAGCTGTACTCTGTGTCAGGATGAAGGCAACATTTATCAATTTTTCTTCCTTGTTGCTGCTTCCTCCCTCATTGCTAAAACAATAAGTAAATTAAACCTTTTAAAAGTTCAAGAATGTCTTTAATTAAAAAAAACAACCTTGTAAGAGTGAATTTAGAGGTAGTGTAAGATACCAGAAAAACTACACTGTAAACGTCAGGTTTTTTGTCTATACAAAGAACAGATAAAACATATGCAGATTAAGTATTATTTATTTGTTACTGTGTGTTTTGATTGCAGAGGATGGGGGTGAAAATTTATCACTAGTATTGGATGCAGTTTTAAGGACTAAATTAGTAGTAACTATGATGCACCTTCATATTGTACCTTTCATACCAATGAATTCTGAAGCAGTATATACTTATAATTCCTCAGCTTTGATACTGTAGTGATAACTGCCTTAAAAATCCCCAAAGTACACATAACCACTAAAAAAAAAATGCCACCACTGGGGTGGTATTATGGGTGATATCCAGCACACTGTACACTGAGTAACAGTTGGGGAGGAGAATACTGGAACAAGCCTCTTTTAAAAGTTCATGGGTTCTTTAGTAGAATCGTAGAAATGTAGTCCTGGAAGGGACTTTAAGAGATCATCTAGTCCACTGAGTCAGGGCCAAGTAAACCTAGACCATCGCTGGCAGATAATTGACCAACTTGTTCTTAAAAACCTGCAGTGATGGAGATTCCATAACATCCTTGGAAGCCTATTCCAGAGTTTAAGAAAAACTTTCTAACTATAAGGATATTTATCTAACCTAAACCATCCTTGCTGCAGATTAAGCCCATTACTTCTTGTCTTACCTTCAGTGGACATGGAGAACAATTGATCACTGTCTCTTTTATAACAGCCCTTAACATACTTGAAGACTTATCAGGTCTCCCCTCAGTCTTCTTTTCACAGACCTAAACATGCCCAGTTTTTAACCTTTCCTAACAGGTCAGGTTTTTTAAACCTTTTATCATTTTTTGTTAGAATCAAGGTATATTATGGTTGGAAGAGACCTCAGGAGGTCATCTAGTCCAATCCCCTGCTCAAAGCAGGACCAACATCAACTAAATCATCCCAGCCAGAGCTTTGTCAAGCCGGGCCTTAAAAACCTCTAAGGATGGAGATTCCACCACCACCCTAGGTAACCCATTCCAGTGCTTCACCACCCTCCTAGTGAAATAGTGTTTCCTAATATCCAACCTGAACCTCCCCCACTGCAACTTGAGACCATTGCTGCTTATTCTGTCATCTGCCACCACTGATATTGCTCTCCTCTGGACTCTCTTCAGTTCATCCACATCTTTCCTAAAGTTGGGTGCTTAGAATTAGACACAATACTCCAGCCGAAGTCTCACTAATGCTGAGTAGAACAGGACAAATATTTCCCATGTCTTACAATAACACTCCTATTAATACACCTCAGAATATTAGCCTTTTTAATAACTGCATCAATTTGTTGTTTTTCATTCAATCTGTGATCCTCTATACCTCCCCATCCTTTTAATCTGTACTACCACCTATCCAGTTATTCCCCATTTTTTTTAATTATACATTTCATTTTTCCATCCTAAGTGTACTAGTTTGCACTTGTCTGTCTTAAACAAATTAGAGAATTGGTCTTAATTCTAATCCTGTTCTCCAAAGTACTTACAACTTTTCCCATCTTGTTGTCATCTGCCAATTTTTAGAAGCATATTCAAGGGAATCAGGAATGTAAACAACTTGTTCTCTGATGAACACATCCTTACTGAGGTCATTACATTCCTCCAAACTACAGACAAATCCTGCTCTCATAAAATCAGTGGCAAAATTCCTATTGATTTCAGAGGGACTGGGACTCAATCCTAAACATTTATTTCAGCCAAACACAGTGGGCTAGATTCATCCTATATGTAACTTTAGAGAAGTTAATAGAGTTACATCATTGTTGGATTTGGCCCACCATATGCAGCTGAATTGCCAAATATTTCTCCACATCTTTTAAGATGAGAGCAGGTTTGGAAACTTAAAAGTCATAACAATCTTCTTAGTACTGGAATAAGTTATTGGTTAGGTGGTCTAAGAGGCTCTATTAGCTAAAGACCATGGGACAAATACAAAGCAAGGAGCATAACACTGGAGCTCTTGTGAAAAAAAATTAGGGTTCTTAATTTGTCCATGACATGTAATTGTAAACTATTTGTTACTGGAACAATGAAGGTTGGCAGAGAGCGCCATGAGGAAGACCTACATCTCTCATCAAGGTTTAATATGCTCTGACCATTATTGCAATTGCAATTCAATATTGCACAGGATCATAAACAGTACGCACAAAAATTAAAAATCCTACAGAGTTTCTTTGTCCTGCTCTTGGTTCATACTGGCCAATTTACCTGCTATGATGTAATCAGGGAAGAAAGAAAACCCCTCACATTTGACACCTTGCTGGAACAGTCAACATTCAGCCAACGTTTTCTGGCTTGCTGCACCTTTAAGGTCTTCTGAGCAACCTTTTTCCAAACACAGAATCTACTCACTGTAAATGTTTATGCTGAACACTCCAATCTACATGTTTGTGTTTCCACAAAAATTGTTTGTGCCCTTTAGTGCATTAATGTTCTTTTCAAATACGTTCATTAATTAAACATAATATTGCATTAGTCCACTTATAAAGGCTTCTAGTATTAGAATATTTTTTTCTTCAGTGAGTGACCTGCAGGATATTGCTGCAAGAACTGAGCCCCTCTGCTGCTGGATAGCTATCACTATTCCACATGGCCAGGCTCTTTTTTGGTACAACCTGTAAGGACGGAGGAAAGCTATAGAACTGGTATTTAAAGTATGAAAATATTTAAGATGGTTATTTATTTTTTAAAAAATGACAGTGTAAGAAAATGTGTTAACTAGGTGCAGCATGCACTCCCCTTGATGGCTATCTCACTGCAATGGCTGGTACAGAGTAAAACTGGTGCATAGCAGTTTAGCTTTGTAGTGTGGGGGGTGCTGGTTGGTGGTGGTGGTCTGTGAGGTCAGACTAGATGAACTTGTAGTCCATGCTGGCTTTAAACTCTGTAACTGTATGACTCACTGCGTCCTCTCCCCCACTTCTTTAGCTGCTTAGAAGAACTAGTCAGGAGCAGTCCTTAAGCACTGGTCAGCACAACAACTGCAGTTACAGCCAGTCTCTGTGTGTTTGGGTGGGTGGATGGGTGGGGGCACAGTTGGGAGGTGCATTTTGTTCATCTGCTGAAAGGCCAGCCACACTTTGATCCTTAATGGACAGACCATGTTGTTAATCCACTTCCAGTTTCAAAATATTCAATAATAATGTACCCAAGTGAGTTAGTCTATAATTTCCCAGGTTGGTTTTACCTTATCTTTATTGCTAATAATTATGCTGGTTTATGCATTCTTATTCATAACCTGCAAAGCTGTGTGCATTGACACTTGTGCCCTTGAAATTGGGAATTAATGTGTGTATAATTCATCAAAATATAAATCCTCCTAATTTAAATAATGTACTGTGTACATATTTCTCTAATACTAAGTTTAATCAATTCTGAGGCTGCTACATTAAAGACTAATGTTTCTCACATCTGTCAAAAATGTGTTAAATGGGTAACCCAAACAATACAATTAGTGCTGCAAGGTTGAGGATATGACATGACACTTTTTGGTACACATATATTTTAAAATGAGTAAGTTATTCAAGCTACCACACTAAGAGTATGTGAAATTACTAGCTAAACTGGCATGTATTGAAACTGAGAGAACATTTCTAAGTCATTTGCTGCTTAGATCACAATAACAACAGTGTGGGCAGAAGTCGGAGATGGTCCTTTTCTGGTTCTGCTGTTAAAAAGTTGTACAGTAGTTTAGTACAAGTTCAAAACTGTCCCAAAATATATACGATAAATCTAGTGATTTTGGAGACTATACAGTATAAAAACATCACGTTCAAGAATGGTATTTCATTTTAAAAAATCCAATTGCATCTGCTATACAATACACATAACAGCAGTAATAAACAGCCACCTTGAACTGCTGGTTTGATTACTCATACTAATTAGTGAGTGCATAAATAATATCCATTTGTGATAATTATACATTACATACAAACTAGATTAAAAGAACACTATAAATGTTGCAATGTCAAACACGCCAAAGGTGGGAAATGCCAGTATTTCTCTGTGCATCTCTAATTAGGCCTCCCTGTGCATATGCATTATAAGTGGTTTGTTTTGTTTTTTAAATTTACCACATCCCATATCACTTTTACCACAAGGCCCCTGCTTCATTCAGTGCACGGGATGGCCAATAGTCACTTAATGAGCAGCTACTCAAGATTTTGCTTTGTCCTCATTGTTCCATGTATGGCCTCAGGCCTTATTCAATGAACACGATTCAAACTCTGCTCTGAATGCAGAAATATTAATTTCCTCATGGCTTTTCTGTGGCATTCACTGCTGTTGTGTGCTTCACAAACAATAATGAATTTGTTTCCTCAACATCCCACTGTACTGAGTAGCTGGCATTATCCCCATTTTACAGATGGGAAACTGAGGCACAGAAAAATGAAGCTCAGAAGTTTCCACTAATTATGGGTGCCCTATTTGAGACTACTAGAAACTAATTTTTCAGCGTGTTTAGCATTATATAGCAGTTTGTTCAAACATAGCTCCCATTAACATCACTTGCTGTGGTGAGTGCTCAGCAGATCTGCAAATCAGTTCCCAGAGTCTTAAGTTGGGCACCCAGAAAATGAGAACACACCTTTCTGATCGCCTCTGAAAATTGCATGTTCAGTGATTTGCCCAGCGTCACATACAAACTCTGTGACACAGGCAGAGAGAGAATTCCGTTCTCCACAGCAGCATTCAACTGTCTTAACCATGAGACTGTCCTTGTGGAGAAAGGTGAATAAGGAAGTGTGATTTACCCCTTCACACAACACACACACCAGGGATCACTCAATGGAAATTAATAGGCAGTAGCTTTAAAATAAACATAAGGCAGTCCTCCTTCACACAGTCAACCTGTTGAACTCGTTGCCAGGGCATGTTGTGAAGGCCAAAGGTATCACTGTCTTCAAAAAAGAATTAGATAAGTTAATGGAGGATAGGTCCATCAGTAGATATTAGCCAAGATGGTCTGGGATACAACTCCGTGCTTTGGGTGTCCCTAAACCATTGTCCAGTCCCAGCTTCCATCAGTCAGAGGATCATTCAATAATTGCCCAGTTCTATTCATTCTCTCTGAAACATCTATCCACTGTTGGAAGACAGGATACTGAGCTAGATGGACCACTAGTTTGACACAGTATGGCTGCTCTTGAATAAGAGAGGGCAGAGATGGAGATGAAATTGAAAATAGCTGCAGAATAGTCACAGATAGCTAACACACTTGGACAGACAGGGCAATCAACAGGCCCAGGAAGACACAGAAAGTGCCTCTGCCATCATCTGCCTTGATATAGAAGACACAGAAGAAAAAGGGGTATGAGCAACAACACAGAGGACCAACAGGACACCAACCAATAGAATGAAGTAAATCCCCACCAACAGCAATAACACAAACAAGCAGTGGAAGACTGGCTTGAGTGCCAGCATACCTGAAGGACTACGAGGTCTAACAGGTCTCATTAGGATTGCAATACAGGCCATGTCCTTGTGTTGGGCTATGCACAAGTGACCTCTGTCTCAGCATGTTGGCAAAGGCTTGTACAAAAGACACAATGACAAAAAACAACCCGGAAAAGAGAAGAAGTTGAATGATGTAGCAACCTGTATGAAAGAATACAGGTTGCACAAGGGAAAAGTGTGAAGGAGTCACCAGGAAGTTAGTCTGTGTGCACGGGGCTTGAATGCCAGCTGCAGTTGCAGCGCCACAGCAAATGGCTATCTTAATAAAGAGCCAGTTTACTTTTACAAGCATGGAGTCCTCTGAAGTGATTTACTCTAGCATGCAATACATGAAACACAAATAATATCTATTTGTAATTATATCAATATTTTGTTACCACACTTTAGTGGCAAATAAATAATTTGCAGATGTGATTTGTTAGGAGGCATGGAAAAAATACAAATATATATTACAATTATTTTCATGTTAATTTCTGGTCTGATGAAATTATGGACTGTTTGCAGGTCACCTAACACAATAGGATCCCAAAAGTAGAAAGCAAAGACTGTGAATTTACTAGGCCAAATCCTCAGCTGGTATACATCAAAATACTTCCACTGATTTCAATGAATCTAAGCATATCTATATGGGCTGAAGATCTGGCCCATTATATTTTGTCTTCACTTTATCTTTTTTGAAGAGCCACACCTCAGTAATATTATTTGGGAGTTCGGGCAGGAAATAGATCTGCTGAAATGCACTCAGTTTAATCTCCCTCATGTAATCTGCATTCCCTATGTATTTTATATGACAGCTGAAAAGAGGCAGATCCACCCAAATTGGGGAGGTAACTGGAAAGTAAGATCAGAAACATTATTTTTGGTGCCAAAAAATGAGTTGTGTCCCAAAGCAAGATTATGTTGCACTGCATAAGGTCCCATAAAGTTAGAACAACCACATATTCCCATAAAACAGTTTTTTCCATTTAAAAACTTGCTGTAAGTGTAATTGGAGGCATTTAACAATCTGATGTAGCTGACATTTAGTCCCTTAAAAAATAAATTGTTCTACAGCTAATTACCACTTGGCTGAACTGTTGTTCATGGTTACTAAATGACTATTCAAGTGTACAGTTCTGGATGGTAACTGCATTATGCCTTCTGATGAGAAACATGAGGTTAGATCTCAAACCTGTCACAACACTGTGCTGAATTTACTACGATCGTCTGGCGCTCTAGCAGTCTTTGCCAAAAGAAAGGGTTACTTTTCTATTTTCATTTAAATCTTTAATATGCAGAGGGGAAAAACAGAACAAATGAATTGTGGTTTATAATTCTGCGAGTGGCACTTTCTTTTCACAGCGATCACCAGGAAAACATAAAATTCTATGAAGTGTATCTGTGCTAATGAAAAGAACTCAAATAAGAGCTAGCAGTGATAGGATCAGTGTTTTCTTTCTCAGATAGTTGTGTTCCCCCCTCAAGCATCTTTGGTTATTTTTCATTATTTTTTTTCCAAAATTCTTTATCTTCCATTTATCTAGCAGTAACATGCCTCAGATATTAGAATAAGAGATTATTTCTTGCTGTGAACATTTTCTACTATCAACACACCATAATTGCAAATAGACTATTTATTTTTATTTTTTTCTTCAAAGCCATTGATTAGACCGTTTTCTGGAACTTTTATTTGGCTACTTGGGCATTCAGGTCTGAATCCTCCTTCAACCCTTACTCCCAGCCACAAAGTGAAAATGACTGCCTCCATTACAACAGGATTTCATAATGATTAGCTGATATACTTTGGCTTGGTCTACGCTGACTACAAAGTCATGACCAGCATTGTCACCTAACTCCATTGTTCAAATGGTGCTCAGCCCCCAATGATGTTTTCTAAGATAGATGAACTCCAAACATATGTTTCTCCAGGCCTCCCTTCTCTGAGCATAGTTGCACTCTAATTTTTCCTCCATTACCCAACCATAACCGCTACCAGGCAACATATGGATTAGGGAGAAATCAACACATTCGTACTCTCTAGTGTAAATGCTGAATGATGGTATCACTGGCTAAAGCCTTGTATTTTGATTCACTAAGTCTGGTATCCATTTCTTCCCCCCCCCACACACACACACAAGGGTGTGGTACTGGTCAACATTATTTGCCTACTATATATAAACTGGCCTGGATACTGGAGTCAGTTTCTTATTATTTAAGTATCATCCCAATTTAATTTAATTTATATATATAATGAAAAAGTTAAATCCACCAGTATCTTAGTGGCGCTTAGCCTGTTGGTTTTTTTTGTTTGGTTAATTGGGTTTTTTTTGTGATTCTATCATTTGTTTGATTTGATTTATGACAGAATTATAACTTTACATTCACTAAAACTAAGACTAGTATAATACATAGAAATGCAAGTGCAAACATTAGTACAAATTAGCATGGCTTGTCTTAAAAAATAATCACCTATACTTCACAGCTTCAGGCTCAATCATACTTTATTTACGTAGCAACACAGTAGTGTAGCTTCTTCTAAGGCAGCGTTAAGAAAATTTTATATCCTTGCTTGTCTTTTTCAGCATCAGTTAATGTTGTGGCCTTTTAAAATAGATTTTAAAAAAAAATAGTTAATCATAATTAGTACTTTCTCTCATGGGAGTTGTGGTATTTTCACAGTCTGATTAGCAGTTGGTACAGAGCATTTTGTATGATAAAAACAAAGCAATATTTACTATAGATTTATGTAGAGAAACATGATACAATCCAAACTGTCAAATGCTGCTCTAGCAAATTTCTAGAGGAGGAAACCTCCACACTCCTTTTGAGATTGAATGCCACAGTGATTTTGAAATAACACTCACCTTATGCTCAGAAGTTCAAATCCTGCATTCCGTTCTCAGACAAAGCTCCCATTAAAGGCAATGGGAATTTTGCATGAGGAAGGAAAGAGTAAGGACTGCAAGATAGGACCCAGTGTAAGCAGATTGTTTAACCAGGTAGAAAACATCTTATACTTGCCTGTCTCTGCCACCTGTGCCTGGGGCTCTCTTCACATGCAATCCACATGGGAGGAAAACATGACTGAGCAGTATCTCATTCAGGTACAAGAGAGTTTCTGGACAAATCACCACACCGGAGAGGATACCCCCAAATGACTCAGTGCTATGAGGGCTAAGAGCAATGTTGCTGGACTCAAAATGATCAGCATGGCAAGCTAAAAGTTCATCCATCCACAGCATGAGGGACCTTCCCTGGTCATTGCTGATCACTGATGAGAGGGTCTAGTACCCTTTCAGTAGAGGAGACTGGCAGAGGCTTGCACTGGAGTTACAGTGGTGACAGCTCCCAAATTCTTCCCCATGGAGTTATTTGGCTTTGAAGACTGGTGAAGGAAAGACAGGAAGGTCTGCAAAAAAATTCCTAAAGAAATGCCCTTGGTTGGTTGGTTAGTTTGTTTATTGGTTTGTGGTAGTGCCTATGGATCCAAGTTATATTCCAAGGAACCCACTGTGTTAGGAACTATATATACAGAACAAAAAGACAGTTCATGGGCAGCAGAGCTTACAATCTTCTTGAGTTGCTAAGAGTATAGCAATTTGGGCATTTTTCCATTGACTTCAATAGGAGCAAGATAGATCCCTGACTTCTACTTAATATGATCCAGCCAAATCACTTAAGGTGCAAGAAAGGGGACTGTATTTAAGGAAGACTGGCTATAAAATGCTAATCTGATTTTTAAAGCACTTTTTACAGGTGTAAATGACTATACAGACAGTGGAGAAATAGGCCCCACATCTTTACCAACTAAACTTAAATATCAAAATGTTTCAGTTTAATTTAATCAGTTATTTTTTTTTACATTTTATCTTCTCTTACTGAGTTTGGCCCAGATTCCAGCACCCTTACTCCTGGTGAGTAGCATCTTGCACTTCAGGAAGCCCCATTGAACTCAGTGGGACCCACTTGTGGGGAGTCAGGTTCTACTTATTGTAGATGAAAGTGCCAGAATGTGCCTGGCTGGTTATTCACTGAATCCATGGAATAAGAACTGACTATGGTTCCATTCTTGGAAGCTGCCTTACACAGGCACAGGGATGCATCTGCTCAGAATTATTTGCAAGATTGGGACCAATTTTCCTATTTTTTAATTAAAGGGCTAATTCTGCTTTCACTTGCCATGATGTATATCAGGAGTAACTGCACTGAAGCCAATGTGATTTGTACCGGTATGAGACTGGGATATGTCAGACCCTTAAAAAGCTCCAGCTGATCAAGAACCTAAAATTTCTAGATCTTGATATTCATCTGTTAAAAAGAACCTGAGGTCAAAGAGACAAAACTGAGATTACATGACACCAAGGTAACAAAGGCCATAGGGGTCAGATCTCAACATATGGTCAAAGCCCACACCTTTGCTGTGTACATCATACAAATCAATTGGGAGTGTGTGGAGAAATGTTCTCTTTATTAATATACTCCTAGTGTCAGCATAAATGATAAAAATAGCCATGTGTTCAGATATCTGTTGTATGAATCATTCTTAGAACTAATAATTTTTTCCAGGGCTTAAGACTTCCCCAGTTGTTTATAAGCCATCTGTTGAGTGAAAGAACATTAGGCTTTTTTTTTCCAGTCTGCAGAAATAGTAATCCAAGTAGCTAATAACTGCTTAATTAATATCACCTGAGCAAGACTGGTAGAGTAATTATCTCCTAATAAAGCTAAGATAAGAGGTTTATTTAAAATATTGTACTGTTTTTACACCATTCAGAAGGTTTTTACACAATCACACCCAATATGAATGGGAGCCCATTTGTCCACAATCTCCGCAGCATAAATCATTGCTCTGACAATGACACTGATGATAAAGCTGAAAAGCCTCAGTCTGATTAATGGGTGGAATTTAGCTTTATGCAGAGGGCCAGCACAAAGCTGGGCAAGAAATATGACCGTTATAATTTCAGACAGTTAAATAAGGGGGAGTCACTCTGTGTTTGGCAGTCAGAATGGTTTTTGAACAACACATGCTTCTGTTTCTCCAATATCTGAGACCAGCTCTAACTTGAACACTGTGCATTTCTTCAGAACACTCCTGCCACAGCAGGATCCACTCAACTGACATATATCAACAAAGTGAGGTATTTGGTAAGGATTATGTGCTACCCTGTTTGGACAATGAGACACTTTCCATCAGGAGTGTAGCACAAACACCTCTCAGTAAAATTTCACCCTCATTGAGCTTTAGCTGGAGTTTCTAACACTACCCACTCGTCCAGCATAGGTTTAGTGTCTTAGTCTCCACTATACTGCAAAGTGCTAAGCACATCCTGTGACATTTTCAACTGCTGCTGAAGTTGGTAATTGAGGGGACTCAGCTCTTCACAGGATTGAAAGATGGGGCCTGACTCACAACTTTGTCCTTTAAATGGCCAAGCCTGTGAGATTGCAAAATATGCAACTCCAGCTGACTTCCATGGAAAGTGTGCACTGTGCTAGATAATATAAATTCAGGACTTCAGTGGTCATTGAGAGCAGTCGGCAAGGGCTGGCAGGAGAACAATCATATTGCTTCATGAAATGAAATAAATCAATGCTGACAATTATTTTCCGTTCTGATGCAGAACCAAACCAAGACCTTTTTGAAAATTTTCATGAAAAAGCGAGGAAGAGGGAGAGACACACTCCCCCTGCCCCCAGAAATAGCCAATTGGTCAGGACACTCACCTGGAAAGCCCAGGTTCAAGTCCCTGATCTACCTTCTTAGGGGAGGAACCTGAACCTGGTTTCTTGCATCCCAGGTAAGTGTTCTAACCACTAGGCTCTTGGCTATTCTGAGTGATCCTCTCACTTTCATTTTGAGCTGCAATTCCATCCTGCACCTGAAGAGCATTCTCAACAAGTTTTTCTTTGACAGTATGTTCACATGAAAAGTTTTGGCTTTGAAAAATGAGTATTTTTTTGAGGAAAAACGTTTTATTTAAAAGTTCCTGACCAGCTGTTTTCAGCATCCTGTAGGATAGGGGTGAGCAAACTTTTTTGGCCCAAGGGCCACATCTGGGTGGGGAAATTGCATGCAGGGCCATGAATGTAGGGCTGGGGCAGGGGGTTGGGGTACGGGAGGGAGTGTGGGCTGTGGGAGGGGGTGCAGTGTGTAGGAAGGGGCTCAGGGCAAAGGCTTGGGTTCCGGGGGGGCGGGGTGCAGGAGGGGGCTCAGAGCAGGGGGTTGGGGTATAGAAGGGGGTGCAGGAGGGGGCTCAGGGCAGGGGTTCATGCTGGAGGGCTTTGGGGTACAGGCTCCAACCCAGTGCCACTTACCTCTCTGCCTGCCCTAGCCCCGTGCCACTCTGCTCCCACGAGTGGCCAGCATGTCCAGCATGGCTCCTGGAGGTGGGGTGGGGTGGGGTCAGGCAGGTGGCTCCGCCGGCGCTGCCCTTGCCTGTGAGTACCACCACCGAAGCTCCCATTGGCTGCGGTTCCCCGTTCCCTGCTAATGGGAGCTGTGGGGGGCAGTGCCTGCAGGCGAGGGCAGCACATGGAGCCCTCTGGCCCCCATTCCTTAAGGGGCCGCAGGGACATGGTTCTGGCTGCTTCCAGTAGTGGTGTGGGGTCAGGGCAGGCAGGGAGCCTGCCTTAGCCCTGCTGCGCCAGGGGGCTGGCAATCTCTTGGGCCAAATTGAAAGCCCTGATAGGCCAGATCCAGCCTGCGGGCCGTAGTTTGCCCTCCCCTGCTGTAGGAGATATTCAATGCCTTGTAGCAATGGGTCCTTGCTGACAGCAGTATTAATGGCATCTCATTTAAATAGTGTTGTTTAGCACTCTTGATGTAAAAGCACTATTTTAATGCAACTATATAATTTCTTTCTTATCTCACCAATATTTCACTTGTTACATGAAAGACTTATTTGAAAATATCACTCTTATTCTGCAGAACCCTCTTACCTTAGAAGTTTTTTCCCCATAGCTGGAATTTAAGATATTATAAAAGTTTCAAAACCCTTTAATCTTGCTTTACCACTTGCAAGGCATACTTATGAAAGCATAATAATGTGCTTTCATTTGTATTATGGAAATTATATACACAACCCATATAAAAGACATCTGAGATGCAAAGAAGAGCTTTGAAATAAATGCAGCTGGACACATTTTCAGTGCTGGAAAAAACATGAGATTTGTAAAACAGAATGCTGAAATGTTAATATAGTATAACAATAATTATAATTTAAAACAAACAACCTGAAAGCAGCAATTATATCATAAGAGATTCATATACTGTGTGGAACAGTGAAAATTGGAAAATATCCATGCACACACAAAATGTGGACGACATGGAAGTTTAATACAGTCAACCAAACCACATAGCTCCATTTATAGTATAATACACAGGTATCTTGCCACATATTTTTTTCCCAAAGTTTAAAGCCTGGGCTTAGTCCACAGTGGCATCACATTGATTTTACGTTAGTCTAACTCCATAGAAGTCAATGGAGTTATATCAGCATTAAATTGATGTAAGTTTATTGACTCATGCCCCATAGATTTAAGTGCTGGTATGTTAGATATATCAGAATAGTTTATCCCAGGTATTTCTAATAGGCATCTAATACCATTTGCTATAAATGAGCTTGGAAAACAGTTTCCCTTGTAAACCTGTTTTTAAATCATCAAAACTTTCTGAAAAAAATCACCTTTTGGGTTGATATTTTTTATGCATAGCCCCTGCCTGAAGGTGATTTTTTTTTAAAAAATAGTCTGAACAAAATTGCTTTGTTTGAATGATCGGGGATCTCTCACTATAAGCAAATGTAACCGACACACCTCCTGGGTGTGGCGTGGCACCAAAACCACTTAGCGTTAATGAATCTGCTCTATAGCCTTAGCTAAGAGAGAGGTGGCTTTTTGCTCATGATGCAGAGGCTCATGCACTAAGTTCCAGAGGTTTAATCCTGCCTGCTCACAACTGGGGTCCCTCGGCATTACACAAACACCGAAGAGCTCTGCATTAGAAATGTCTGGAAATTTGAATCTTGATGTGGACATAGGTATCAAAGAGGACTTAGCTTGGTTTGGGGAGAAAATAATTTTATTTCAGTATCATTTCTGAGCATGTGCATTGGGTAAGAGTTTAACACATCTTCGTGAATGCCCTCACATTCTGGGACATTATTTCATATCCTCCAAGCACAGCCTGGTCTTAGGGGCTTAGCAGAGACCCAAGCTTATGCTGCTATGACTATTTGCATGACAGACACTATAAATATTTCTCTGAAAAAATATTCAGCAAAATTCTCAAAAATCCCTCCTGAAAACCTGGCTTTAAGACCAGGGACAGTATGAAAAAACCTGCAAGCAGGGTAGTAGTCCCTGTTCTTCATTTTTCTTGCCAGTCGTGTAGTTCAATATACTGCTGTTGTAAAATGCACACAGTCTATGGTGTATATGATGAGGCTGCATTAATGGTCATAGTTGGCCTTTTTGTATTTCCTGATTTAGGTCTCCAATCCCTCAAATATATTTGCATATACTAAAGTTTACTCATGAGAGTAGTCCCAATGAAGTCACTGGAACAACTCATAGGCATGTGTTTAAGTGCTTCTGTAATAGGGACAGGGGAGGGAATGCTCAGTATAACTATAAACTCCCCTTCCTGCACCTTGGTATAACTCTTTGCCAATGCACAAGCCTGAGTTCTGTCTTTTCAGGCCTTTTCAGAAAGCATTACATAGTTAAACCTCAAGGGTGTTGTATTTATCAGGGTTTTACATATATGCTAATAATTCCCAGTCAATTTCCAAAATGAGAGTACAATACATTGTTTTAGTAAAAACAAATATTTAATGCATACAAACCACATTATAAATAGTATAAAATATTGTAAATCATGTTTGGAATACTATGAATAACTTTTAAACAAATGCTATTAGATAGTAAGTCTATTGGTGTTCCTCATACAGACTTACCCCTTTGTTTCTATTACAAACAGTCAACTATGAAGGTTCGACATAACATTTCCTATACTTTAACACACACATCACACCACATTCCCCTCAGGTCTTCTCTGAGAGGATTTCTCAGTTGTCACAGAGTGACCATAATATAGCATGTGTGTCCCCTGGACTCTTCAGAGCTTCAGAAATTGCATCATCTCAATCCTTTTCAAACACTTCAGAATGCTGTTAGCAAACAGTCTGTGGGTCTCCACAGCTAGCAGCATTCCACCCTTTGGGTTAATAGCTGATTAGTGCCTGGTCCTCTCGTTGCTAGTGAAATGTAAGTCTGCAGCCCGTATCTGAAATGATACAAGGATTGGGACCCAGCCCTCACATCTCTTGGTCGTGTATTGATCAGGCAGAGTCCACAGGTCTGTCTTTAACGCCTGTATTTATAAACGTTCCCCCACTTGTGCTCTGATCTGGCTCAGCTCTCAGAGGGTGGTTATGGTATGACTTGCTGTACCTACTGGGTTCCAGGAAGTGGGCGGGCGAAAGTCTGCCCACTGCTGAAGGACTCGACCGACCCCCCCAGCCTAAGGGGAGGAGTGGGGTGACCACCCCACTCCTGCCCTGCAGGGCTTAAAACAGCACTGGAAGAGGGCTTGGCATGGGGTAGGCTAGGCTGATTGGGGAAGGCAGCCACAGCTGGGGCCACACCCCAATCAGGCCGCAGCTGGCCCTATAAAAGCCAGGGAAGCCAGGAACAGAGACATTCTCCCTCTGCCTTTAGAGGGAGAAGGGCCTGGCTGCTGGGGAGTGTACGGGGTAGCTAAGGTGGAGCAGGGCTGGGGGAAGGTAAGAAGAGCTGGGGAGCTCTGGCCTGGAAACCCCCCAGGCTGTAGCCTAGTGGAAGGCCAACTGGGTACTGAGGTTGCAGGGGGCAGCCAACGGATAGGCAGAGGTAGCAGGTCCAAACCCCCCTTGCCTGTGATGAGTAGGCTGATATTGCAATCTTCCCCAGGGCACAGGGGCTAGTTGGTGACTGGCAGTAGCCTACGACTGAGGTGGGGATAGGGGGTGGGGGTTCCCCAGGGAGGGGAGACCTTGAGAGTGAGGTGTTACTGCCAGGGGGCAGCACCCCAGATAACAGGACACTGGAGTCCAGGGAGGGATATGGGGGCCCAGCGGCAGTGGGACACCAGCCTGCAGGGGGCGCTCTGGAGGCTGGATGAGCTAACGCCTGAGATGACCAGGAGGCACCGCAGTGGTGCATCCTGCATTGCTACACTTGCTAAGTGGTTGCCCACAATGGGAAAAGTTGTATACAGCCTTGGAACAGCTACTGAGCATGTCAGGTAACTGCCACACCCTGTTCTGGAAGTTTCTGGGTCATTCTAACTTAGGTGCCCTGCCCTGCTCTCTGCACATGTGCAAAGTATCCAACTAATGTCTCCTCCACACTGCTTCCCTCCCACTCCCTTGGAGAAACAAAGTCCAATGCTGCAGTATAAAGCACATGGGTTACTGTTGAAGCTGTTACTGGAGCCAGCTGTATAATCCATAACCTTGGTGACTGACTCATGTTGCTATAATGGATTAAGCTGAAATTCCTGATACAAACGCCCCACAAACTTTTGGGAAGTTGTGAAAGTGGTGGCTTGGATCCACATCTAATTACAAATAACCTTTGGCACTCAATGTTCTATTTGCTAAATTAAACTTCACCGTAATGAGACAGCTCTATAAAGCAAACTATGCATATCTTTAATCAAAAATATTGGTAAAGCAGTTCAAGTACAAATAATGAATGCACCTAATTTATATAATATCAAAACAAATTTCAGTTTGAGAAATATTTCTTGATTTGCATTTTTAAATACAAAGCACTGATTTGCTTCAGTCAGTTTATTAACATACAAAAACCATTATCATAAAGTAGGCACTTTTTATTCACGCTTCTGTGTACTGCATTGTAATGTGCTGTATGTAATAAAGATAATCTATGGATAAAATACTGCTAGCAATTAGGTCATGGACATAAAATTAATAAAAAGGAAAAGCTAAATCAAAATGAAAAATTTCAAATCAGTTTTAAAATAATCAAGCTGAAGTTCCAAAGATGCAACTGAGACCAAAATATGACCCAAAGTTTGTCCTACAGAATTTGCTGGCACGAATCGGACAACCAAGAAATCTGATGTAGCAGATTTTGAGTAACCAAGAATAAAAAGGAGTTCAAAACCATGTAAAGATACTGGTAAAAGTTTGTGGAAGTATCTAGTTTTGCTCCAGCAACACTGCCATGTTGAAATTCATGTCTGAGAGTGCAGCCATAAAGTTGTGCTATCAGGTTTTAAATATTTTAATTCCCTGGGATCACAAGTTTGACTCAGCCCTTCATCCCTCCGGGCTAGATAAAATTAGTGCCATGAAGCTCCCTGTGTTTGGCGCTCACTTTATTTAAAAGCACAAGTTTTGACCTAGTGTTTTTGGCCAAAACTTCTGCCCCTCTCCCCATCTTTTATACTGTTGTGTGGTGTAATATTTGTCAGATCTAGGCTTGCTACCTCATCCACTATAAGGTTAGTTACACTTCAGTGGTGCTTTCTGTACACTGTATTGTTTAGAAAGTTATTTGAGGCATTTTGGAATGAAAAGACTATTGAAATACAACATGTTGTTACAGTATTAATTGCACTTAGCCATGTTAAATTTTAATTACTGACACTTTACCACTTCCACCAGGGAAAACTATTTTTTCACAGTAAAAATGGAAATGTTATTTATTTGCATGCCAACAATGGACTTAGTGCTGTGCACTATATTATCTGTATCCATCCTGAAAATTAGCAGATCTCCCACCCCAAAACTGGAATAAATAAAGTGTGTTCATCTAATGAAAATCCTGGGTTAAGACCTAAGTGGAGACTAACGCTGGTATACCAATTACCTGGCTGTACTGCAAAGCCCCTTCATGGGCTGATGAAGTTCCTCATTATGGTGGCATTTGAGGTGCAAGGTTGATAGCACTCCACATGAATGATAAATCTTTGAATGATCTCACAGTTTAATGGCCACCATGATGGATCAACTCACATAGCTAGGCGCACTCTAGATCTAGCACTTGTGCTCAGAGTGGCCCTTAGGCAATTAGAACACTTACCTAGCATGGGAAACATTACCTCCAATGGTCTGAGGTTGAGGGCAAGATCTGCTCACAGAGTTTAATGGAATCAAAGCACTTTGAGAAGACCCCGAGGGAAAATATGGTTTCTCTTACAGACCACTGTATTGAGCATTTATTAGGATTTCATAACCTCATCCTCGGCCACTGATGAGGTGACGCACTTACAGGCCCTCTTCTTTGCTTCATCTCCACAGATCACCTTAATTTGTGCAATGGACAAACAAGAGAAAATGGTAGAAGTCTCATGCTTAATCTGATCAATTACATTATATTTTCCTTTTACTATGCTGTGACTGTGTGGGAGGATGCTATATTGCATCTGCAGATTTTTGTTTTGAAGTGCTGGACAACTAGATCAATCTGAGCTACCTTCACATGATGTCTGATTTAAAGTTCCACCCATAGCTAGGGAGTGTCACAATACTCAGAATAAAAATAAAGCTACAGTGCAGGATCTCTGTTTCCACGGATGTAGGGGGAGCTGTGGAGGAATCAAATGCTAAGTCTTTTCTGGTTCAGTTTAGGCTGGCAGTGCTCATTGAAGTATTGGAGCTAGCGAGATATTTTCATTCCACAACTTGTCCTTTGGAACCCTGTTAGATTATTTTAGTAGCAGTGACCAGAAACTGTTTTTTATATTTTCTTTTCTATTTGGCAGCTGAATGCAGCTATTTCTATCAGTCACAGACCGTGCTATGGTGAACTTCTGAACCTCTATTTTGTAACCTTCAACCAACCTTAAATGAGAATGAAATAGCCTGCTTAATACATAGAGTAACTTGCCATGAATGCATGACACAGTGCTCTGTAACTTGCATTGACTACCTAGATAGATGTTGGTTTTGACCTATAAAGCCTTACATTGTTTGACCTACCTTCTTGACTGTCACTTTTCTTACGCAATACGTTCACAGCTGCAGTCAGCTGAGCATGCAAGCTCGAGTCCCCTCAGTATAAAAGGGAAGCTTTGAGCTGAGTGTTATCAGTGAGGAGCCCTTAATCTTTGAGGTTTTTATTCCTCCCATCTTCATCTGACATAGCCTGACTCAGGGCATGATACAAAGGCCATCAGTTTACCCAATAAAGGCTGCTGTTGAGGGTGAGGTGGGGTATTCTTTGGGTCTGTTTTGATTTTTCTTTCATTCTAGTTTAGGGTGTGGAAAAGCTCATGGTTTTGTATGTAACTGTGGTTTTAATTCATTTAAAAAAAAAAGCCTAGAGTTTAGAACGGAGCTTTTTCTTTTAGATCATTTCTATTAAAACACTTTCCCTGGCCTCAAGAATCATGCAGCCTAATCTGGACACAATGGACCTGATTTCTTTTCAGAGGCAACTGGTATCTGCTTCCATTGATTTCAGCTGGAGTTGAAGAGTGCTCAGCACTTCTGAAAATCAGGCCGTAGGGGCTGGATTGCCAAAGGGAGTTAGGCACCTAAACATGCAAATAGGCACCTACTGGGATTTACAAAATAACTTAAGCAGATCAAGTGCCTACCTCCCATTGACTTTAATGGGAGATAGATACCTAACCTAAAACCCACTATACACTTGTCTGCATTTTTAGGCACCCGAATACCTTTAACAATCTGCCTCTAAGTTTCTTATACTCTTGAGCAGATCATGATTATTTGGAGGAATTTTCCTCCCCCGAAAGCTGTCCTTTTTGCTGAGAAAGGTGTTGCCATTTCCTCAGTGAGAACTGCTTTCACTTTTGTGAAAAATTAGTGCCAGAAGTGAAATTTTCACATGTTACAAATCTATAAAAATTTAGTTTTGCTAGTGGGGGGGATTTGTTTGATTCTGCTTGTGCCTAAAGCAAAAGAACAAATGTCACGTTTGATCAGCAGCCAACACAACTCTTTCAAAGTAGGTAAAAACCACTCTAATTCCTGATTTCGTGCTCCCATAAGAAATCCTGTCACCACCTTATGTACAAAGTGAAGTTTATGAAGTTTTTTGTTTTGTTTTGTTTTTAAATCAGTTAAGCTCAGCCACAAGGAATTGCACAGATTCTGAACAAGAGAGAAGCAGCAGTACAGCCTGCTTAGCTAGTTAACTGTTTGGGGCAGGGACCATGTTTGTGGTTGGTGTTTGTACCACACCTAGCATGATGGGGTCGTAGTCCAGGAGAGGGGTTCCTAGATGCGACTGTGTGATACAAATAGTAGTTTGTAAATTGTAGGACATTCTTAGCACTAATTTTGATATTTCCCTAAAAGTTATGCTGGAACTAACTTTGATTAACCACCAAAGGAGTGAGTGTGATGTTGCAGTCTATATGCTTTTATAAATATATGTTAATGAATGAATATAAAGTAACTGGAATATGCTTCATGCAAAAGGTCTCTTGTAAAGTATCATTACAAAGCTTATAATCTACTGAGTGTGGTCATCCTATTTGTATAAATGTATCACTCTTGTATCTGAAACTAGAAATATGAAATATAACTCGGGGGGCCTATTGTAATTATGCAAAGTGTGGGCCATTAATGGTGGTTTGGATCTTGATGGTTCCCCTCAACCAGGACAATTAACTGTGGATTGCTCTGTTTTCAGGCAAGCCTTCCTGTGAGTCAGGCTGGGAGGAATGAAGGTTTGAAGTCTTAAGTGACATGTGACCATGTCACTTGAACGGGAATCCATCTTTAACTTGGTGTCTTTCCATTCGGAAGGAGGGGGGGGAACCTAGAGAGGGACAAAGGATTCCCGCCTTACTGAAAAGATATATAAATGAGTGGAACAGAACAAAAGAGAGCGCCATCATGAGGAATCCCCTAGGTATCACCTGAGCTGGAACAAGGGGAAAAGATTGTGCCCAGACTAGGAAGGCATCCAGTCGGTGAAAGAAATGTCTTGAAACATCTTTCAGGATGAGATATTATTTGTACTCAGTTGTATTACTGTATTAGATTTAGATTTGCGTGTTTTTATTTTATTTTACTTGGTAATTCACTTTGTTCTGTCTGTTACTACTTGAAGACACTTATCCTACTTTCTGTATTTAATAAATTCACTTTTTGCTTAGTAATTGATTATGTGTTAATATCTGGGTGGGCAAACAGCTATGCCTATCTCTCTATCAGGGTTCTAGAGGGCGAACAATTTGAGTTTACCCTGAATAAAGCTTTATACAGGGTAAAACAGATTTATTTGGGTTTAGACTCCATTGGGAGTTGGGCATCTGAGTGTTAAAGACAAGAACACTTCTGTAAGCTGTTAGGGGACGTGATTCAGACCTGGGTCTGGGTTTGCAGCAGGCTAGCAAGTCTGGCTCAAACCAGGCAGGGAACTGAAGTCCTAAACTGACAGGGCAGGAAAGCAGGGGCAGAAGTAGTCTTGGCACATCAGGTGGCAGTTCTTGAGGGGGGGTCTGTGATCTAACCTGTCACAGTGAGATTCTGGAATATACTTCTAATGGGAACAGTGGTGGCAAACCACCTAACTAGTTTTAAGGTGGCACTGGATACATTTATGAAAGGGATTATGAAAGCACCACTGGTACTTTGCAGTAGTGGTGGGAAATGATTACATTTTTTGATAGGTTATCCATTCGTTGTCAAAACAATATGGACTTTACACACTACACTGTTACACCAGTTTTGCTCTGGTCAGGGCCGGCTCCAAGATTTTTGCCGCCCCAAGCGGTGGGGAGGGGAAAGGGGGGAGCACGATCGGCGGCAGCTCCACCATGCCGCTTTCTTCTTCAGCGGCAATTTGGCGGCAGGTCCTTCCCTCCGAGAGGGACCGAGGGACTTGCCGCCGAAGAGCCCAAATTGCCGCCCCTTCCCCTTGGCTGCCCCCAAGCACCTGCTTGCTGAGCTGGTCCCTGAAGCCGGCCCTAGCCCTGGTATAACTCCATCAATTTGAAATCAGTGGGTTTTTTTGTCGACCATTTTTGGAGTTGGTGCAATTTTTGACTTCCTCAAAATATCAGTGGTTTTATCTTTAGGCTATAATTAGTGCTATGGAATGGTGCATCGAGCCCTACACTGCAACAGAAATTGAGCATTAGAAAACTTGTGAAGAAAGTATGTTTTCACAGACTGTGTAGGGAATATACAGTAGAAATGACAAATTAATGATGAACTGAAAAAGCTGCAATGCTTCCAGGCACCAGGACCCTGGAGCCGGCCCTGTTCCAGCCATATAGGTGGGCTGGATCATTTAACAATTTAGACTTGTTGCAGAGACACTTCAGCCAAAACATTGTGTATTTTTAAGCTAGAATCAGATATGAATTATTAATTTCAATGTAAAGGCAATCATTCCAGGCTTTAAATTCAGACCAATTTATTATTTAGAAACATATGCAATAATTCCTATGCAGAAACTGACAATACTAAAACCTTTCATTGACCATGAAATTAGGAACATTGCCCCCTGAGTCTTCCCTTTCAGTCAATAAGTCATGCAGGACTAGATCTGGCTTGGAAATATATATAAAAGTAACTTTTTTCCGGCTCGGTAAAACTGTGGGTTTTTTTTCATAATATCTATATCTGTGTAGCTCCTCAGAGGACCAAAACCATATAAGGATTTATAGATCAAAGCCAACAAATGACCTATTGAGTCCCTTCCAGTCCTACACTTCTGTTTCTATGAAATTAAAATGGACTAGAAGTCAATGAAGATTCTGAAGGACTTGCTCCCATCAGGGTATACAGTACTAAGTAACAAGGCAGCCATATTCTGCACCAAAGTATCTGTGATGTTCAAGTATACCCCAGTCAAATCCCTTGCAATAATCCAAGCATATATTTAAACACATTTTTGGCCACTGCTACTATCTAGATTTCCAGAAGCAATTTAAGATCCCATAAGCCTCCCAGTTGGCAAACTTGCATAACAAATGGTGGATAAAGGCACTCAATCAGGGGAGCAGATAGAATATCTGCCACTGTTGTGGAAAATTAACCACATGGTTGATTTTAGATCAGACAGCCTGAGGCACCTTTATTGTAGTACAAGTATGCATACAAGGAGAGGGCATGTCCCCATGCAAGGGTCAGCTTCTCTAGCCTGTTACAAATTTTACCAAGCTTATAAAGGCTAAAACCGCAAAACGTAGCTTCACACGTAACACACGTATCACACTTTATTATCTTATTTGGATTATAATTTGTATCATAAGCAAGCTAATCAATGCCTTTGCCTTTTAGGGTTTTTCCTGTTGTTGTTCTAGCTGGTTGTTAGTGTTCTTTGCCCCCTTACTTGCGGTTACATTTTGCAAATGCTCTTGCCAAAGCATTACTGTTACCTAAGTTGGTACACACTGGGGTCTTCTTTGCAACACTCCCCACCTAGTTCCCTTTTTCCCCCCTCCTTCTTTGCCCAGTGGTCAGCCTGCTATGATAAACATGCCCATATACGTATTTTGCTTAGCTTCTGCTTTTGCAGGCCTGGGCCTACAGCTTGAGCAATGGTGAGCCAGAATCAGGCAGCCTGAGCAATAGTCACAACCTGAGCAAGGGTTAGCTAGGGTCAGCCTGCCTAGGCCTGAGCAACAGACGTGTCCCCTCAGAATTCCCTATCAGCCACTTAGCCGATTTCTTTCCCTCAATTTATACCAATATCTTTAAGTTTCAGCCACTTAGCCCTCATCCTTCATTGGCTAGTCTAATTATGCACATTGTCCTGGTCTAGTATAATAGAGTTGTAGAGCTGTGTGGCTTGGCAAGGTTTGTGTAGCAAAGAAAAGATTTAAAATCTAAAACATCCTACCTATATGTCTCTTCCTATCTTTTCCATGACCGTTCCCACCCTCTCTTTGCCAGAATGGGAGCCCCACTTCCTCCTATTTGAGTCACTCTCGTACAATCAGAGAACAGAAACCATACTGTATTACTTGGGAGACTATGCACACAGTATGCATAGCAAATATTTGTCAGGGCTTTATTCATAATCAAAGCATAGACCTGAAAAGAATTGGCATAAAAATTGTTGATTAAATCCAAGAAAATTCCACTTTGCTTGTGGACATTCTGTGGGCAAAAGAAACAGCTAAATTCTTAGAGTAAACTATTTATTGAAAATAATTCTACTGGCCCAAGAAATAACATTTTGCATTATTTGGACAGGAAATCCAGAGCACCAAACTGTATTCAAATTGTGTCAAGTTTTGTACAACATATGTCAATGCAGAATGGAGCCCCAAATGTTTAGTTCCCCAGTTTTTTTCCAAAGTGCAGAAGTGAAATGAATATTTATGTCCAATATCTATAGGCATTAAACACCTGCTGTCAACCAGTCCCAGCCTCTAGCAGTCAGAAGTTTACAGACACCCAGAGATGGGGTTGTGCCCTTGACCATCTTGCCTGATAGCCATTGATGGACCTATTCTTCATGAAATTATCTAATTTCTCAGTTATATTTTTGGTCTTCACAACATCCCCTGATGAGTTCCACAAGTTGACTGTGCATTCTATGAAGCCATATTTCCTTATGTTTGTTTTAAACCTGCTGCCTCTTAATTTAATTGGGTTATGCCTCCTGCATATTTTTGTGAAGAGGTAAACACCTTCATTTTCTCCACACCATTCATGATTTGATAGGCCTCTATCATATCCCTGCTTGGTCATCTCTTTTCCAACCTAAGCAGTCCCAAGCTTTTTAATCTCCTCTCATGTGGAAGCAGTTTCATACTCCTAATAATTTTTGTTGCCTTTCTCTGTACTTTTTACAATTCTAATATATATATTTTTGAGATGGGGTGACTAGAACTGCACACACTATTCAAGATGTGGGCATACAATGGGTTTATATAGTGACATTATAGTTTCTGTCTTATCTATCTCTTTCCTAATTGTTCCTAACATTCTGTTAATTTTTTTGACTGCTGCTGCACATTGAGTAGATACTTTCAAAGAACTATCCATGCTGACTCCAAGATCTTTCTTCGGTGGTAACAGCTAATTTAGACCCCATCACTTTGTATGTACAGTTGGGATTATATTTTCCAATGTGCATTACTTTGCATTTATCAACATTGAATTTCATCTTCCATTTTATTGTCCAGTCTCCCAGTTCAGTGAGATCCCTTTATAGGTCTTCGCAGTCTGATTTGGACTTGGATATCTTGACTAACTTTGTAATGTCTGCAAGCTTTTCCACCTCACTCTTTGCCCCTTTTTCCAGATCGTTGATGAATATGTTGAGCTCTGCTCTCAGTACAGTTCCTTGGGGGGACCTTGCTATTTACCTATTTACCGCAGATTCGCTGTTACTGACAGTACCTGGCCAGCCTCCTTCCCCCATCGCTCCACCATTCTCAAGCAATGAGGAGGAAGAAGGGGAGGCAACCGCCTTCTTGGGACAGTCCTCCCCAAGGGGCCATACCACCAATACAAAGGACAGACAAGCAAGGGGCTACCACCATGGCTCACGAAACCATGGTTGTGCTCACCCATGCCATTGCCTATCCAATGGCCACAATGGGAACCAGGGGCAGCTTACAAGGCCCAATTCCAGAGACCCATGTTGGCACACAGGAAACCCATAAGGTCAGTAATGACCTCTATACCCAAACTGTCTGAGGTACCTGAGGAAAGGGAAGAAGAGATGACCATTCTGACCATGAGGGGTCACCAGAACACAACTCCTCATCCTCCCCAGATGAAACGGTCATACCCTGACGATTCCAAACACTTCCAGGAGCTATTTAGGTGAGTGGCTCAAAGCCAAAAATCTCTCTAGAAGAGGTTCAGGAGAGACAACATCAACTCTGAAAGACTTTACATAATTGCTGTTCAGCTAAAATTGCCATTACAATCAACAATGCCCTCCTGGAACCTGAAGAGGCAGTGTGGCAAATCCTGGCATCCATCCCACCAACTAACAAACACACAAATAGGAAATATCATGTGCCAAATAAGGATATGGAATTCCTGTTTGCTCACCCACCTCCAAACTCGTTAGTGGTGGATGCAGCCAACCAATGGAGCAAAGAATATAAGACCATACCTCAGGACAAGGAATGGAAGAGACTGGACCTACCAGGATGGAAAGTCTACACTTCAGCCGCACTACAATTCCGCACAGCTAACTATACCGCACTACTGGCAAATTATGATCACGATAAGTATTATAAACTCATGGACTTCATGTAGGACATACTGGAGGTGGTGAAAGACCAGATCCAGGCCATCGTCAATGAAGGCCAATTTATCTCCAGGAGGACACTTCAAGCTGCCCTAGATGTAGCAGACACAGCAGCCCACATGATGGAAATGGCCATAGTAATGCAAAAGACATCATGGGTTCATTCCTCAGGAATCCCTAGAGAGCTCCAGCACAAAGTGGAAGATCTACCTTTTGACAGGGACAAGCTCTTTTTAGCAAAAATTTATGAAGTCCTTCACTCAATGAAGGACTTGAGAGCAACATTAAGGACTGTAGGGATATATACACCACCTAACAGGAGATGAAGGTACCAGCCCTACAACAGGAACAGAGACAATATGTCTCACCACCACCAGAGACCATATGATGCAAGGGGCCAACGAAATAGAAGACAGACACTGAGAGAATCAGTCACAGAATGTGGCATCCCAACAACCAACAAATAAGCCACAATGTTGAAGAATTGGTCGAGGGTCTGCATGACCTCCCCATAATGCCAGTGTCAATTACCAATACCCAAATCTTTGGGCACCAACTCAGACCATATTACAGCAACTGGGCCTCCATCACCTCAGAACAGTGGGACTTAGAGATTGTACAAATGGGCTATACCATCCCCTTTACATCTATCCCACCTAGCCACCCTCCTTCCCCATCCCTCTTCCCCATCCCTCATGAGGGACCCCCTCATGAGCACCTATTGACACGAGGCGCATCACCTTCTGCAGATAGGTGCAGTGGAAATAGTTCAAGCACAGCACAGAGGGAAGGGATTCTATTCCCATTACTTCCTGACCCAAAAGAAAAATGGAGGGTGGAGACCCACCCTCGATCTAAGGAGACTAAACAAATATGTCCATGCCCACAGATTCAAAATGGTCACCCTGAATTCGATAATCTTTACACTGGAAGAAGGGGACTGGTTCACAGCCTTCGACCTATAAGACACATACTTCCTCATAACAATCCATCTAGCTCACAGACGATTCCTATGGTTCATAATAGGACAAGAACATTTCCAACACCGAGTGCTACCATTTGGCCTCTCGACAGCACCGAGAGTATTCACCAAAACACTTGCGGTAGTAGCCACTCACTTACGCAGACAGGAAATATTGATATTCCCTACTTGGCCAACTGCCTACTCAACAGTGCCACAAAGACAGAAACAGAACAAAGCGTTCAGATAACCGTCTCCCTCTTTCACTCCCTGGGACTGTAAATCAATGAAAAGAAATCTACCCTCACTCCGGTACAGCAAACAGAGTTCACTGAAGCTCACCTGGACTCCTGCATGGCCAAATCATCACTACCAAGGCCACATTTCACAACAATGACCTTCCTTATATCAGTGGTCCCGCACAGTCCATGGGTACATGTACAGCTATTGGGACACATGGCTGCTACCACATTCATTGTAAAACACGCCAGTCTACACATGCAGTGCCTTCAGAGATGGCTGAATACAGTGTACATCCCACAAAAAGAGGTGATACTATCACTACACTGGTGGACAAACCCCACGAACATTTGCTCCAATGTACTAGTCCAACAGGAGTCACCATCTGCCCAGATCACAACAGATGCCTCCCTGATCAGATGAGGAGCTCACATGAACCATCTTACCACCCTGTGAAAATACCTACACACAAACCTACTGGAACTGCATGCAGTACGTAATGCATGCTGCCACCTCCTGCCTCTCATACGAGACAGAACGATACAGATCCTAACAGACAACATTGCATGTAGGTTCTATATCAAGCCAGGGTGGAGCATGATCCCACTCCTTATATACGGAACTGGTGCATAAAGCACAATATGACTATCACAGCATCTTACCTGCCTGCCTGCTTGAATATTATGGTGGACACGCTAAGCAGACAGTTCTCACAAGAACGTGAATGTGAACTGAATGACTAAATAACACAGCATATTTTCCACAGATGGGGAAATCCAGTGATAGCCCTGTTTGTGACATGAGCAAACAAGAAATGCAAAAAAAGTGTTGCACACATGCAGGACATGGAGCACAATCACTGGGAGATGCATTCCTTATTAAATGGAACGCCCCTCTCCTATATGCCTTCTCACCGATTCCCCTGATATCCAGAGTAATACAAAAAAAGACACGGAACAACAGGGCCAAGATAATCCTTATAGTGCCAACATGGCCCAGACAGACTTGTTTCCCTTACCTGACTCGCTTGGCAATATGCAAGCCATTCACACTTCCTCGCTTATACAATCTCCTCTCACAGGACAATGGTCAAACCCTCCATCCAGATCCCAGGAAACTCCACCTGAAGGCATGGCTCCTTCATGGCTTCATCCTGAGGAATTAACCTACTCTGATCAAATGCAACAAATACTGATTAGTAGCAGGAAGCATAACACAAGCACTCTTATTTCAAAAAATGGAAACTATTTTCCCTATGGTGCCAAGCCAAACAAATATTGCACAACAAACACCACTTCCTATCATCCTGAATTACTTGCTATCCTTAAACTCAGGACTGGTGATGAACGCGATTAAAGTTCACCTCGCGGCCATAATGGCATTCCATCAGCAGATGGATGGGACATCAGTATTCACCCATCCCACTACTAAGAGGTTTGTAAAAGGACTAAAGAACTTATACCCGGATATCCAGGCAGCCACACCACCATGGGATCTAAACTTAGTGTCCAAATGCCTGACTAGAAAACTGTTTGAACCCTTAGCATTGTGCTCTTTACTCCACTTATCTATGAATGTGGCATTTTTGATAGCCATCACATCGGCATGAAGAGTGAGTAAGATAGGGGCACTCATGGTTCACACCCCATACACAATATTCTATAAGGACAAAGTGACTCTGAGAGCGCATCCTAAATATATGCCCAAAATATCATCCTTGTTGCACCTAAACCAGCCGATTCACTTACCTACATTCCATCTGAAATCACACAACAACCCCCAAAAGGAAGTGTTACATATGTTAGATGTCCGTCGCACCCTGGCCTTTTATCTGGACAGAACAAAGGCCTTTTGTAAATCCTCCAGACTATTCATATCAATGACAAAAAGGTCAAAGAGTGCAGCTACCTCCACACAAAGACTATCCAAATAGATATCAAACTGATGTACTGCGTGTTAATGCCCTGCTCTGCGAGCGCCTTTAATATTGCGTTGAACTCGATGCTATCGAAGGCCTTCTCATAGTCGACGAAAGCAATGCACAGCGGGAGTTTGTATTCCCTCGCTCTTTGTAGGAGCTGGCTAAGGGTAAATATATGGTCGATCGTGCTGAAATTTCTTCGAAACAGCCTGCTCTCTCGGCTGTTGTTCATCCAGACTCTGCAAGAGTTGGTTCGTTATCACCTTTGTAAACAGTTTATAGATATGAGAGAGCAGGCATACAGGGTGATAGTTCTTAAGATTTTCTCTATCCCCCTTCTTGTACAGCAAGATGGTATTCGAGTCCTTCCAGCTTGATGGTATTTTTCCTTCTTCGAAATATCGACTGAATCTTAAAGCGAGGGCCTTCCAAAGTTTTACATGTCCTGTGGAAATCATTTCTGATGTTATTCATTCTTTGCCTGAAGCTTTTCCCTTCTTCATCTGGTGTAGTGCGCTTCAGACTTCGCTGGCAATTATTGGGGGGACGCATTCTTCTGACTCTTGAAGTGTTGGGAGAGGGACGTTGATTTTTGATTTGAACAGTTCTGTATAGAAGTCCTTGCAGAACTCCTCCATCCCTGCTCTGTCAATTACTGTCTCTCCACCCTTGTTCTTCAATACGGTTATGCTCAATCTATACTGCGCCAATTGCAGCTTGCATGTCCTGAGGCTCTTGTGTGATTCAGGTGTTTTAAGGAGCTTTTCTTTCTGGAAGTTCTCAAAGTCGTCCTTCAGTTTTTGCCATATAAGCTTGCACAGAATGGAGTACTCGAGGTTGTTATCCAAGCTCCCTTTCATATTTCTCCACTTCTCCAACAAGCTTTTCATTTTGAGATTCTTCCCTTTGCCTTCATCTTTTCAATTTCAGCTGCTTTTATGCGACATCTCAGCTTGTCAGCAAAGATGCTATAGTCCTCATCACACTTTTCCGTCTGGCTCCAGTCAAACCCAGAAATCGCTTTCTTCAGCTTTGCTTCATCGAATGTCTTTGGGCTCTGTTTCCTGTTTGCCATCTGTAAAGCTTTCTTTTCCACTACTTCGTCAAAAATCAACTTTGCTCTAAGCAGGCGATGGTCACTGCCGGTGTTGAAGGGCTGCACCACAGAGACATCTTGAATGATGTGCCTTTTATTGACTAAAATATAGTCAATTTCATTTTTATTCTTCACATTTGGCGTGACCCACGTCCACCTTTTTGAGATTTCCTTTTTGTACCAGGTGTTTGCCACGTACCGTTCTTCCATTCTGCCATCGTTATCAGCCTTTCTCCTCTTTCATTTCCTTCTCCGCTGCCATATCTCCCTATGAACTTTTCACCAGCTTTCCCTTGCCCGACCTGATTGTTGAAATCTCCCATACAGTAACAACCATGCAGCAAAATCTCATAATTTCATACACACTAATGATATACGTATTTTGACACAGCAAGGTTGTTTCAGCAGATCATGACCTTTCCCATGATATTTTACATGGCATGCTTTGTATGAAATATCACAACCATAGATGAATGATGAATATGGGGATTACAGGGTGCCATTCTGAGGTACAGTGTGTCACACTTGGTAGCTCAGGCCATCTTTACTTCTGAATACAAAGAACTAAAAATCCTAGGGAAAAAAAGGTAGGAGCTGTTTATACACAAATTGCTGCAAAGCAAAAATCTTACCTCCTTGGTTTTGTCTTTCTATGATCCTAAAACTGATTAGATCACAGCGCAGACTAATGCCCCACTCCATTCATTTGTTTTAAATGACAGCTTTTCGTTTCTATATACGGTACAAAGAAGCAGTTGACATCAGTAAACACCAATTTTATTTTCACTCCTGTAACTAGTAAAAAGCAAGCAAACAAAAAGCAATAACGTTCTGGCCTGCTGTATCCTGCATGCCAATTTTTAGCAAGAAGGCATTTATCATGGAAATCTGACACAGCACAAATAGCATCTGTTACTAAGGATACCAAAAGTGGATGTCATGCTTGCCAAATCTGTGGGTTCCCCCCACAGACTACAAGTTTCCTGACATATATAGCCAGACAGATCTATAGGGAAATACCACGCCGGCTACCATTCCCCACACCTCCTGGAGAATGGCCACCAAAGGCCTGCTACATGTGCTAAGGGACTGCACAGCCTCCTAGTATGCCCAGTGCTCCCCTCCAACCCTGTGCCTAATAAGACCAGCTGCTTGTGTGAGTGAGAGAGAGAGAAAGAAGAGCCCTAGACGCTGGTGCCCCTTCACATCTGGGTGGTTGAGAGTTTCCCTGTTGTTCCTCTGCCCCAGCAGAGCACTTGGAATCATTGTTCTTTTCCCTGCACAGGGATGTAGTAGGAGCACAGCCCGTGCACAGGAGAGTTCCCTGCAAGACAGGGGAGAGGACTTGGCAAAAAGGTAGGAGAAATTGGGGAACTAAGTCAGTAGTGCAGAGCTCTGTGGATGGTGGGGTCTTTATGAGTTGTGTGTGCTGCCTCTGTCCATTGGGAAGGAACAAAATTAAATTGGTTTGTTCAGAGATGTCATGCTAGCTAAGTTGTAAGGTATGAGTTTTTCTGAATACTAAAATGATGTCACAGGAACACTGTGGACGTAACAGCCCCAGAATGTTGAGGGTTGGGGGGGGTGGGACTTTTGAGGGGGGGTAATGATTCAGCAGGTTGCTGAGAGGTTAGTCTTTTATTAAAGCTGCTGCTGCCTCATACAGCTCTGCTTGGCTCCGCTTCCCTGCCCTGGCCCACACCACCCAGCTCCAGTTACTCCCTCACCACTGGCTGATTGTTTGGGAACTGAGAGCCAATTGGTTCTGGCCAGCTGCTCCTCCCCCGGCAGGGAGCAGGGACAGGGCAGACCTCCACCAATGTGGAGGCAGTATCTAATGCTGGATGGTGTAATAGCAGCGCCTCTTCCCGGCTAGCATGACGGAGGGACAGCCAAGCCAAATTTGAGTGAAGTTGTGATCCAGCGCGTGGGCTCCTGCTCCCAAACCTAAGCTCCACCCTGTGAATTTCATGAGGCAAGCGTGAGTATGTGAGACAGGGTTCAAATGCACGAGTTCCACAACTCAGGTGTGAGATTTGAGGTGTCTCTGTGTTGTGGGGGTTACCTAAATATATAATCTGTGGGGCAGGATCAATTGTGTTCTGGGGGTGCAGGGCTGGGAGAGGAGGAAAAGATTGGGAATGGGGGTAAACAAGAAAAAGGAAACATCTTGCCCCTTTATACTCTGTCTTTCCTACTTTCACCACTTTTCCTCAAATCTACTTTCTTCCCTAAACAAACTTTTCCATTTTCTCTCCTCCGCTCCTGTCAGGGTTCCTCCCCACTCTGAACTCTAGGGTACTGTCAAGGTTCCTTCCCCACTCTGAACTTTAGGGTACAAATGTAGGGACCTGCATGAGAACCTCTAAGCTTAATTACCAGCTTAGATCTGGGTTTACTGCCACACCCAAATCATTTGAGAGTTATTTGGGAAATTCTGTCTACCTTCCCCCAAGACTATCTTCCTCCCAGTAGCCTTGAGAGACTTCTTCACCAAGTTCCTGGTGAAGACCGATCCAAATCCCTGGATCTTAAAAAAAGGAGAAATTAACCATTCCACTCCTTTCCCCCAACCAATTACTGGTGAGTGCAGATCCAACCCCCTTGGATCTTAAAACAAAGAAAAATTAATCAGGTTTTTAAAAAGAAGGCTTTTAATTAAAGAAAGAAAGAAAGGTAAAAACCATCTCTGTAAAATCAGGATGGAAAATAACTTTACAGGGTAATCAGATTTATAGGGCCCAGAGGAACCCCCTCTAGCCTTAGATTCAAAGTTACAGCAAACAGAGGTAAATCCTCTTAGCAAAAAGGAACATTTACAAGTTGAGAAAACAAAGATAAAACTAACACGCCTTGCCTGGCTGTTACTTACAAGTTTGAAATATGAGAGACTGGTTCAGAAAGATTTGGAGAGCCTGGATTGATGTCCTGTCCCTCTTAGTCCCAAGAGCGAACAACCCCAAAACAAAGAGCACAAAGAAAAGCCTTCCCCCCCCCACATCAAGATTTGAATGTATCTTGTCCCCTTATTGGTCCTTTGGGTCAGGTGTCAGCCAGGTTACCTGAGCTTCTTAACCCTTTACAGGTAAAAGGATTTTGGTGTCTCTGGCCAGGAGGGATTTTATAGTATTGTACAGGAGGGCTTTTCCCTTCCCTTTATAGTTATGACAGATAGACGTGGGGACCCACATGAAAGATCCCCTATGCTTATTTCTGCCAGTTTAAGTTGAAAACTCCCCAAGGCACAAATCCTTCCTTGTACCTTGGTGATGGCAGCGTTACCTAATCCAAGTGATTTTAAACAAACATTTAGGGAGGGCCACTTGGAGCCCTACCTTCCCCAAATATCCCCCAAACCCCTACACCCCTTTTCCTGGTCAGGCTTGAGAATAATCCCCCAAGCCCCTACACTCCCTTTACTAGGGGGGGTTGAGAGTATATCCTCACCAATTGGTACAGGTGAACACTGACCCAAACTCTTGGATCTTAAAACAATGAAAAATCAATCAGGTTCTTAAAAGAAGAATTTTAATTAAAGAAAAAAGGTGAAAGGGGTACCTCTGTAAGAGTAGAATGGAAGATAATCTCACAGGCAATCAGATTCAAAACACAGAGGGGTTCCCTCTTGGCAAAACTTTAAAGTTACAAATGGAAAACCAGGAATACCGTCCATCCCAGCACAGAGAAAATTCACAAGCCAAATAAAAGTAAATCTAATGTATTTCCTTGCTAAATATTTACTAACGCTATAGGAGTTGGATTGCTTGCTTCTTTGATCTTGCTCTGGCCAAAGCCGCAGGGAACAGCCAGACAAAAGCTTTCCCTCCTCCCCCATTTGAAAGTATCTTGTCCCCTTATTGGTCCTTTGGGTCAGGTGCCAGCAAGGTATTTGAGCTTCTTAACCCTTTACAGGTAAAAGAGGAATAAACCCTTTACAGGGTAAGGAGCGATTTTATGCTACCCTTAGCTGTATGTTTATGACAGCTCCCCAGGACATTATATTTTCTAATCAAAAGAGAATACGATTTAAAAGAGACAGGGGGCTTAGAAGAGAGAGTACTTGCCACCATTACCCCGGGGAGTGAGTCAAGAAGTCCTACAGCCGACTCACTCTGTGCTATGATTGCCATCAGGATCTCTTGTGACCACTTGTGCCCTAAGCCCAGTGCGAGAGGAGCTCACAAGCAATTTCCATACCACTGAGACTCTTGCTCACACCAGGGGAGAGGAGTTGGAAGCCCATGTGCAATCAGAAGGCACTTTGAACTATTTATGCAAATTTATTCAGATTTATGCTAAATTAACTAAATTTTAATATCCTTTTTGCTTGACAGTGTAGGCAGATGTGGAATTTATACCGCATATTGATGGGACATGTTCAGTACCATCAGCTCATTTTATTAACTTGAAATGTTTATACCAGTTACTAGAACAAATCAGTAGCAGGAAACATCATTTCAAGCAGTTGGAAAGGATTTTTTCTGAGGGTGGCACTCTTTGTTTTCAGCTTATTTCAGTCTCTTCTTACACATTCCCCTTTACTTCTCTACTCGTAAATCTCTTTCAATCCTGTTTCTTCCACAAAATCTTCCAATGATAATCCCCCATAAAAACAATTTTTTAACACTCACACATTCACTCCATCTTGAAACTCTGCCTTCTTTTTTTTCTGCTAGTAGACTTTGTGGCAAATTGGGGGTTCTTTCTACATCACTTCTGAATTGTGGATCCTTTTGTGAAATTGTATCCTGAAATTACTGTGTCATGGAAGGCCTATATGAATGTGGATCCACCCTGAGTTAGCAGTATTTTGTCATAATTCTGCCAGGACAATGGTGAGTGACCAGCACTCAACAATCATCTGTTCAAATTGTCTATTTGTGAACAGAATGTTGGTAATCATTAAGAAAGAGATAATAAGAAAATATCTTATTGCCTCTATATAAATCCATGGTACACCCACATCTTGAATACTGTGTGCAGATGTGGTTGCCCTGTCTCAAAAAAGATATATTGGAATTGGAAAAGGTTCAGAAAAGCGCAACAAAAATGATTAGGGGTATGGAACAGCTTCCATATGAGGAGAGGTTAATAAGACTGGGACTTTTCAGCTTGGAAAAGAGATGACTAAGGGGGATATGACTGATATGACTGGTGTGGAGAAAGTAAATAAGGAAGTGCTATTTACTCATCATAACACAAGAACTAGGTATCACCAAATGAAATTAATAGGCATCAGGTTTAAAGCAAACAAAAGGAATTATTTCTTCACACAATGCACAGTCAACCTGGGGAACTCTTTGCCAGAGGATGTTGTGAAGGCCAAGACTATAAGAGGTTAGAACTAGATAAATTAACGGAGGATAGGTCCATCAATGGCTGTTAGCCAGGATGGGCAGGGATGGTGTCCCTAGCCTCTGTTTGCCGGAAGCTGGGAATGGGCAACAAGAGATGGATCACTTGATGACAGGGGCGGCTCTAGGTATTTTGCCACCCCAAGCACGGCAGGCAGGTTGCCTTCGGTGGCTTGCCTGCGGGAGGTCCCCAGTCCCGCAGATTTGGCAGCACGCCTGCAGGAGGTCCGCCGAAGCCGTGGGACCAGCGGACCCTCTGCAGGCATGCCGCCGAAGGCAACCTGCCTGCCGCCCTCGCGGCGACCAGCAGAGCGCCCCCTGTGGCTTGCCACCCCAGGCACACTCTTGGCGTGCTGGTGCCTGGAGCTGCTCCTGCTTGATGATTACCTGTTCTGTTCATTCCCTCTGGGGCACCTGGCATTGGCCACTGTTAAAAGACAGGATACTTGGCTAGATGGACCTTTGGTCTGACCCTCTATGGCTGTCCTTATGTAAAGTAAAACACCTGGGACAATGCGTTTGCTTTAGCAGAAAGAAGATACTTCCTCCTCTTGTCTGAATGGAGGGAAGGGTGTTAAGAAAGTTATCAGGAGGAGAACAAAAAAAGTAGGTGCCCCCAGCAAGAGTCTAAAAAGGGACTCACTGAGGGGAACTGGGGAGAGAGACATTTTGTGCTAGCTGAAGATGACAGCAGCTACTGCAGGAGCAGGGTAAGCAATAGGGTGGAGGACTTTGCCTGCCTGTCAGAACACAGATCATCCCTCCAGGACTCCCAAGGAGAATGAGCTCATGAGTTTAGAATGGCTTATTGTTTTGTAGGATCTATTCTATCCTCTGCTTTGTATGATTAAGCATAAAGGAGCAAAAAGATGTTAGATTGAGTAATGAGTATATGTGTTGTTTGCCTCTCAACTGCTGCATGCCCCTGACAGAGTTAAACTGTAAACCAGAAGCATATACACCGTTGGGGTGGAGTTCTGGGATAGGGGTGTGTTTAAGTACTGGGGAGTCTGAAGGGTCAGCACTGAACCCAGAAGGCCTAGGTGGCTGGCAAGTGGATTCCTACACTCTGAAGGGAGCTGTCAGATAGAAGGTCTGTGCCCTAAGCATGTGCCTAGGGAATCCCAAGACTGCAGCAGTGTGTGGACTCCATTTAGTCTCCAGGAGCTTGAAACAATCTGGGGATCCAGAGCAGAGGCTTGGATCCCTTTCACAGTCAGGGTGGCCAGGAAGCAGTGCTCACTACGATTTGTGGTAGTATTGTTATATTGTGTAATTTAAACTGAGAGCCTCTTGAGGTATGGACTATCTTGCAGCCTCTATTGTGCAGGGCCAAGCACACAGTCAGCAGTCAATAAATAATGTTTCTTAGCTTGCATCTTTGAGGGCTTGGCAATAGTAACTTATAACCAATTCCCGAAAGGAGCCTTAAATTGACATAACAAATGAGAGCTCCATTTTGAGCAATATATTTGAATAATACTTTGCTTTATGGTTCACTTTTTTAAAGATAACAAATGATAGAATTCTGGAGGGAATAGTTTATAATCCACATAAATATGAAAACACGGCATTTTAAACTTAAGTTTTCCTTGGCAAATGATGCTATTTATTTTCAGAGAGACTATATCGGCACATTTCCATATTTCACATGGGAGGGAGAAAGTGACTCTACCATTGCAGAAGAACTTCCTTCAAAGTAAATTAGTCTCTTAAATAATGTATTACTGCTAGAGTTGGGTGAACAACTTCTTCCCTGAGCCAATCACTTAGCTCATTCTCTGTTAGCAAACTATCCTGAACTGATTGTGGTTTTCCTTTATTTAAGTATGTGTAATTTGTTTAGACAATTACAATCTATTGTTTATTATTCATTGTGTGTGATTGGTCACATGGCTTGGAGAAGCTCAACAAAAAGGCAACAGCTTTTATCACTAAGAATGACTTTTATTTTAGATTGAGTGAGTGGCAAAAGTAAGAAAGAACAATAGTCAAGTCTCCATGAGAGACAGTACAGTCTGATTTCTCTGAAAGGCTGCATTACACTCCAAGAATAAAATAACTGCAGAACTCCATGCACATGGAGAGCACCACAAATTTAAAAATCCAAAAGGCATTATATTTCCCTGTGTTACATGGCACTGTCTCTGTTCCCTGGTCTGAATTTATCAGTGAAAGGAAGAGAAGAACTGGAGAAAGCCAGGCAGGCACAAATAAACAGATTTGTAAAGGGCCTAAAAAACTGTAGGCCATTTAAAATCTTAGCCTTTCCTTTTCTAAGGAAAATAAAGCATTACACTTGGCTATTAGGTGGACACTATTTTAAAAATAGATGAGTTCCTTCTTGACTCAAGTAAAAAGATGGAATCTAGATTTACTGGTTATCTAGGAGACTTCACATTTTTCTGGTCACACTGACCCCAAATAATTGTGCCTGTGTTTGTGAATGTGCACGTTCCTATTTCACAGAATACCAGGGTTGGAAGGGACCTCAGGAGGTCATCTAGTCCAACCCCCTGCTCAAAGCAGAACCAATCCCCAGACACATTTTTACCCCAGTTCCCTAAATGGGCCCCTCAAGGATTGAACTCCTGGTCACTTCATTGCCTAAGTTTCAGGGAGCTGCTGTGTATTTCCTCCATACTAAATACTGTACAACACCACATAGTGTGTCATATCTGCAATATGAATTGATGAAATCCACTGTCCTCTATCAGACTATATTTTCAGTCTGTAGCCTTCCCTCTGCCCCCATATTGTCTCTTACTTACTGCTACTTATACTGAGCATGACTGAACACTCAATTTTGTTTGTTTAAATCACTGGGCTCCGCATTCTCCCAGGTTCTGCTTTCTTTTGCACTCTTGTCCCCAAAAACACACAGCTAATAAGTGGCAGGGGTGGGCATGCCAGCATTTTTGTCAGAGACATCCATGATCACTAGCAAATGAGTTCATTCATGCATGAAGATACTGATTTACACAAAAATGCCCACATGTAAACATCTAACAACTGTTCCATAGAAATATATATGAAAATGGCCATGAATATGGTTCTGCTGAATCACAAATCAGACTTTACAAACAGAAAAATGCACTAGCCAACCTGTCATTTGACCAGGTTCGCTTATATAGACAGAAAAGCCTGTCATCCTTGCTCTAAATACCTTCTTGCTGTAATGTCATCTGATTGAATTAAATGTTTGTTGTTGGAGGAATAAAATACAGGAAACTTAGAAGGTTTGGAAGACTGGTTTTGATTAGCACCCCCAATTTCTAATGCTTATCCAATACATACAAACTAACTGAACTTTTTGAAGCTCCACCATCCTTCTCCATGACACTCTGTGGCTTTTTCTCCTCTACTTTCCAACCAGCGCCTCAGGGAGTTGCCTAGAAGAGTGTGTGTGTGTGTGTGTGTGTGTGTGTGTACTTGGCTGGTCATTCACATATAATGATATTCATTGCAGAGTTCGAGAAAAGGGGAGGTTTGTAAGGAAAGAAGGAGGGACCTAGCCCATGATGCACAGTAGGAAGAAGTGAGCCTCCTTACTGACAATTGAGGGAAGGATCTGGATCATTTTGGATGTGGGGGAGCTGGGCAAAGGTTTTGTCCTAGATTTCTTTCTTTCAAATGAATTTGCCATCCCACCAACTTCAGTTGTCATATAAGTACTATAGTGTAAGGAAGTGTAGGTTCTCTTATTTATACAGTGTAATTGTTTTATACAGAACCCATCAAGATGTATATGTGTGACTTGTAAATTTAAAAAAAAAATCTTTACAACAATAATAATTGAAATAAATCTGACTTCATTGGTTGAAAAATAACCAGCCAAAAGAAGGACAAAGAAAATATAACTCCAAGACAGAGAGCTGGTGAACAAGCTAGGACAAAACAGTCACTAATTTTACTCACTTTAATACAAAGGTTTTACTTTGAGTCAAACCAATATGCTGCCTCCAGCTGGAGAGCGAGCACAAGCCAGCCATCTCAGCAGCCACAGAAGGATATACATGGAAGAGGAAAGAGATGGTCACTTGCTGATTTTTTCCCCAACAATCAATGCAGACCACACAGGACATATGTTGTCCATTTCCCCATCCCTAAACAATGCAGTGGTCAGGTAGTCACTTTGTCTCATCTACAGCTTGCAGGTAAATTTCAAAGTCGCAGTGATCTAACCTAGCAGTGATGAAAGCATGAATGTCTGTGAAGAGGTGTGCATTACTGTGTAAGAGGATGGATATTTCATCCTTTAGGAATGTTGTTTGTAACATCTGAATTGGCATGAGTTGGAGCAATTTAAGGAGAAGAGGAAAATTATAGTTCCAATAAAACTTAGTTTAGTGGCACCACCTAAGTTTTCTGAATTAGAGAAAAATAATGTTTTTCTCTTGCAATTTAACTTGTTGCTGATGCTGGGTTTTAAAAAAACGAACACCTTCCACTTATGGTTTTCATGGCTTGGAATAAATGAACAATATGTCTTTGCCACTGGATGATGACATGGCAATTTCATTGATGCAGCTAAAATTTAAATAAGAAAGTCTATTTTAGATGTTCTCTAAGAGGTGCATTAATTTTGCTTATACTGCAAAGCTTTGAGATAAGTGGATTTATGAAACATCGTCAGAAGAGCTCCCCATTTTGGCAGCATGACAGGCCCATTGATAAAACCTTCTCGGTGGGAAGTGAGATTGGGTAACTTTCCAGTATTCTGTAATTCTCTGATGTGAAAGACGATGAAGAACATGTTCATAAACTGAAACTCATCTATCTTCCTTCCAGTAAAGGGGACATTAGTCACTTTCTTTCATTAAAATAAGGAACAGGATTCCTCAGCTACAGAGTCACAAAAATGTTGTGTTCATTTCATCATCAGTCCAGAAACACTGGAAATTCCTAAATACGCATCTGGTCCTTAACGTGCACAGAACATGACAGAGTGGGTTTCTACCCAGATAGAGGGTTTTTCCCCTGAAGAACTTTTAAAAACCAGCTTCAGCTTACAACAGACATCTGTTTCTATGCCTTGCACACTATTTATAATTTCATTCCTCTTTAATGTCCGTGTACCACAACCCCTAGATAAATGCTCTACAGAACAGCTGGGACATGCTTCCCAGCTTGAGTAGACAGACGTGCACTAGCAGGGCTCGAACTAACACACTAAAAATAACAGTGTGGCCTCAGCAGTACATGCACCAGCCCTTAGCTCTGTCTGCAACTACTACAAACAAGTATGTACACTTGGTCTGGGCCAGGTAGAAAACTAAGGTCTTCACGCATGCAACATGTGACTCCTTTTCTCATCCCTGTGCACATGGAGTTTCAGAAAAAATATGGGCAAATTGCTTGGTTAATATGAAAATCAGAGGTTACTTTTCATGAGAAATTTTGGGTGAGGGCAAAGATGAAACTTTATCCTTATGGAAAACTGTGTAGGGGGGCTTTGACACCAGAGGTCTCAACTTGCCCACTCTCGTGGCTGAGATATTTGCCATCAGAAATGCTACCTTCATGGAAAAGCAAAGGAGAGCGCAAGTTGTAACAGGCTCAAGGGGGAGGGGCAGCATCCCATCAATTTTCCTAGAAATAAATTTGGATCCCAAAAAGGGATTGAACAGAGGGGTATAATCTGACCAAATCCATTAGGAATCAGGCGATGATGGGGTTTGAAAAAAGGGATCCATCATCCACCAAGACTTGAGAGGCCAAAATAGCCACTAGATGCACCCTTCTGGCACTAATAGCCAAACTCTGTTTTAGATCTAATAGACAGTCCAGCATGAGGCCCAAGAGTGCCTGCTCTGGAGATGTACCTTTTGCACCAAACCCGATGGAAAAGCACTTCCACTTTGCAGTGTAAGTGCTCCTAGTTGAGAGTTTTCTGCTATTCAGAAGAACTTTCTGGATCTCCTGTGAGCATGACCTTTTCAAAGGGTGTCAGCCATGAAGCATCTATGCTGTCAGATGAAGAGTTCAGAGTTTGGGATGGAGCAGGCACCCATGCTCCTTGGAAATTACGTCTGGATCCAATGGGAGAGAAAGGGGAGGCTCGGCTGACAAGAATAGCAGGGTCAAATACCAGTGTTGACAAGGCCTCACCAGTGCTATATGGATGAAATGAGCTTGGTCTTGCTTCACTTTGAAGAAGACTCTGGGATGCAAAGGAATCTGAGGGAAAGAGTACAGGAGAAACTTCTTCTGGGAGAGGAGAAAGGCATCTGTCAGCGAGCCAGGGCAGAGTCCTCCTTAAATAGAACTCCTGGCATTTCCTGTTGGGTTGTCTTTTGAAAACAGGTCCATTTGGGGGAGGGTCCACAAAGTTGGAAGATGGCCATGGCCATGTCTGGATGTAGTGACCACTCATGGTGATTGGAGAAGGATCTGCTCTGCTGATCCAGTAATGTGTTCTGTTTCCCTGGAAGATACACAGCTCCGAGATGAATTGAGTTGGCTATACAGAAGTCACAGAAACAAATCGGGTCCTGGTACAGTGGGTTCGACCTGTGTGCCTCCTGATCTGTTTATATAAAACATAGATGGTTGCAAGATTATCATCAGAATTAATATTTTTCCCCACTATGTGGGGGGAAAAGCCACGCAAGTTAGAGGTACCACTCTTAATTCCCTGACAATTATGAGTCTCTAGATTATGAGATGACTGAGTCTGCAGGGGCCCCATATGAGCTCCCCATCCCAGAGAAGAGGCATCTGTGACTAGAGTGAGGGTTGTGGGGGAGGGAATCCCCACGCAAATGTTCAGAGGGTCTGTTCATCAGTCTAGAGATGACAACTAATGTTGGCACTCAAACCAATTTGTCTAAAAGATGGTGACTCGGGGCATATACTGATGCTAGCCATGCCTGCAGCTTTTTGAGGTGTAATCTGGTGTGGTGCTGAACTACATAGGTACACACTGCCATGTGACCAAGGAGACTGAGGCAGCTGCATACCATTATGAGACGATATGCTCTCAAGCACAGCACTAAGTCCCGTAAAGCTTTGAACCTGACTTGTGGTAGAAAGGCCTTGGCCTTTGTCAAGTCTCAGATTGCCCTGATGAATTCTATTGTCTGAACCAGTTTCAGGATTGATTTGTCTCTGTTTACTAGGAGCCTCTGTGCATTGAACATGGACAGGACAGTTGATACACTCGAAAGAACCTTAACCTCAGATTGACCTCTGCTCAACCAGTTGACCAAGTATGGGAACACATGGACACCTAATTTCAATAGATGAGCTGCTATGGCTGCTAGGCACTTCATGAACACTCGAGGAACAGCTGACAGACTGAACGGAAGCACTGGGAAAATGGCAGCCATTCACCACAAATCTGAATTACTTCCATGTTGCAATATGCCACAGCCATTGGAAGTACGGGCCTTTTAAGTTGAGAGCAGCGTACCAGCCCGCCCCACTCCAGAGAAGAAATAATTGAAGCTAAATTAACCATGTGGAATTTTTATTTTCTTCAGGAATTTATTCAACTCTCTTAGGTGTAAAATAGACCTGAGACCCCCTTTTGTCTTGAGGAGGATCAGGAAGTAGCAGGAATAGAAGCCCTTGCCCCGAGGTACAACGGGACTTCCTCTATAGCTCCTGCCTGAAGAAGAGAGTGGGCATCCCAGGGAAGGGCAATCTCATGAGTGGTCCCTGAAGAGGGACAAGGAGCGGGACAAGGTAGAACTGAACTGGATGACCTATTCCAGTTCCACCAAGCTTAAGACCTACCAGTCTTATGTAGGCCCAAGCACTTAGGAAGTGAGATAAGCAATTGGTAAACAAACAATGGGGAACAGAGAGAGCTATGGTGACTGGTACACTGTCCCTGACAAACCTATCAAAATGCCTGTTTGGATGAGACAGCTGTGTGGGATGAGCCCACTGATGCTGAAGACAAGGGCATGGAGGGCATCTCCTATAACCTCTGCCCTTTTTCCTTAGTGGATCCTTGGTGTTTGTATGGGTGCTGTGGATGACACTGCTTTCTTTTTGCTGCTGGTGTATAGATCCCAATGAATATCAGTATTGCCCTGGAACCCTTGAGGCTATGAACTCTGTCGTCCATTTTCTCTGAAAGGAGGGAGGGGCCTTCAAAAGGAAGGCTCTAGATAGTCTGGTGAACAAGATGATAGCCACCATGAACACCTTCTCATAGGGCTTGGCTACACTTGAAAGTTGCAGCGCTGGTGGAGGCTTTCCAGCACTGCAGTTAGTAACTGTCCACACCTGCAAGGCACATCCAGCGCTGCAACTCCCTGGCTGCAGCGCTGGCTGTACACCTGGCCAGGTTGGGGTGTAGCGATTGCAGCGCTGGTGATCCAGCGCTGCTCGTCAAGTGTGGCCACACACCAGCGCTTTAATTGGCCTCCAGGATATTAGGAGATATCCCAGAATACTTTTAACTAAATTACTCTCTTTGTTTTGTTATGCAGCCTCTCTTTGTTTTGTTGTGAACTCGGAGCTCTGCGTGGAGCTCCATTGCCAGTGCTGCTTATCTAAAAAACAAACAGAGCTCCTGTTTGCTGTGATCAATCACGGTATGGGGAGGAGGTGACCAGCTCTCTGTGGAGAAAGAAGTAGTTCAGGGCTATTTAGGAAAGCTGGACGAGCACAAGTCCATGGGGCCGGATGCGCTGCATCCGAGGGTGCTAAAGGAGTTGGCTGATGAGATTGCAGAGCCATTGGTCATTATCTTTGAAAAATCATGGCGATTGGGGGAGGTCCCGGATGACTGGAAAAAAGCTAATGTAGTGCCCATCTTTAAAAAAGGGAAGAAGGAAGATCCAGGGAACTACAGGCCAGTCAGTCTCACCTCAGTCCCTGGAAAAATCATGGAACAGGTCCTCAAGGAATCAATCCTGAACCACTTAAAGGAGGGGAAAGTGATCAGGAACAGTCACCATGGATTCACCAAGGGCAAGTCATGCCTGACTAACCTAATTGCCTTCTATGACGAGATAACCGGCTCTGTGGATGAGGGGAAAGCAGTGGATGTGCTATTTCTGGAATTTAGCAAAGCTTTTGATACAGTCTCCCACAGTATTCTTGTCAGCAAGTTAAAGAAGTATGGGCTGGATGAATGGACGGTAAGGTGGATAGAAAACTGGCTAGATGGTCGGGCTCAACGGGTAGTGATCAATGGTTCCATGTCTAGTTGGCAGCCGGTATCAAGTGGAGTGCCCCAAGGGTCGGTGCTGGGGCCGGTTTTATTCAATATCTTCATTAACGATCTGGAGGATGGTGTGGACTGCACCCTTAGCAAGTTTGCAGATGACACTAAACTGGGAGGAGTGGTTGATACGCTGGAGGGTAGGGATAGGATACAGAGGGACCTAGACACACTAGAGGATTGGGCCAAAAGAAATATGATGAGGTTCAACAAGGACAAGTGCAGAGTCCTGCACTTAGGACGGAAGAATCCCATGCACTGCTACAGACTAGGGACCGAATGGCTGGGCAGCAGTTCTGCAGAAAAGGACCTAGGGGTTACGGTGGATGAAAAGTTGAATATGAGTCAACAGTGTGCCCTTGTTGCCAAGAAGGCTAATGGCATTTTGGGTTGTATAAGTAGGGGCATTTCCAGCAGATCGAGGGATGTGATCATTCCCCTCTACTCAGCACTGGTGAGGCCTCATTTGGAGTACTGTGTCCAGTTTTGGGCCCCACACTACAAGAAGGATGTGGATAAATTGGAGAGAGTCCAGCGGAGGGCAACAAAAATGATTAGGGGGCTGGAGCACATGACTTATGAGGAGAGGCTGAGGGAACTGGGATTGTTTAGCCTGCAGAAGAGAAGAATGAGGGGGGATTTGATAGCTGCTTTCAACTATCTGAAAGGGGGTTCCAAAGAGGATGGATCTAGACTGTTCTCAGTGGTAGAAGATGATAGAACAAGGAGTAATGGTCTCAAGTTGCAGAAGGGGAGGTTTAGGCTGGATATTAGGAAAAACTTTTTCACTAGTAGGGTGGTGAAGAACTGGAATGGGTTACCTAGGGAGGTAGTGGAATCTCCTTCCTTAGAGGTTTTTAAGGTCAGGCTTGACAAAGCCCTGGCTGGGATGATTTAGTTGGGTTTGGTCCTGCTTTGAGCAGGGGGTTGGACTAGATGACCTCCTGAGGTCCCTTCCAACCCTGAGATTCTATGATTCTATGATTCTAATCTGTACCTGGCTGTAAACAATCAAATGAGAGGCAGGCAGGGAGTGAGTGAAACAGCGGGGAGTCGTGTTGGATGCAGGCTGTTTGCAATTAAGAGTTAAGACTAAGGGGTTGGAAACATTTTCTGGTTTTTCAAGGCAGGAAGCTAACACACAGTGTTGGCTCCAAAAATCCACACTCTCTCTCTCCCCCCGCTCCCTGTCACACTAGACCCCACTCTACCCCCCTCTTTTGAAAAGCATGTTGCTGCCACTTGAACGCTGGGATAGCTGCCCATAATGTATCACTCCCAACAGCGCTGCAAATGCTGCAAATGTGGCCACACACCAGCGCTGGTAGCTGTGAGTGTGGCCACACACCAGCGCTGTTCCTGCACAGCTGCACGACCAGCCCTGTAACTCCCAGCGCTGCAACTTTCAAGTGTAGCCACGCCCCTAGTATTAGCTGATGCCATGGTTCAGGCAGCTGAGTCTGTGATATCCAAACTGTCCTGGAGTGCTGTCCTAATAACAAATTTACCCTCTTCAGTCATTACTGCAAATTCTTGTCTACAGTTATCTAGTACCTTATCTTTAAATTTCATAATGTTCTCCCAGAGGCTGAAGTCATATTGACTCAGGAGAGCCTGTTGGTTTGCAGTCCTAAATTGCAGGCTTCTGAAGAATAAAGCTTGTGACAAAAAAGATCCAGCTTCTTTGTGTCTGTGCCTTTTGGAGTGGAAGCTTGCTGTTCTTGTCCTTCCCACTCACTGGCAGCTACCACCACAAGAGAACCTGGGAGCGTTGAGAATAAAAATGTTCATACCCCTTTGAGGGGACAAAGCACCTCCTTTCAGCTCATTTTCCTTGGGGGGCCAAGGAGGAGGGTGTCTGCTAAAGGGTCTTGCCTGGCTCCATGATGCCATCATTAATTGTTAAAGTCACCATGGCTGTGGTCCACCAACTTGTGAGAGCTTTCACATACCTCTTTTTCCTCAACAGCCTCATCAGGTGATGAGGATGCAATAAGCATCTGAGGTGGTAGTTGATCTGGGGCTTGTGGGGGAATGGTGCCCAAGTGGCTTCTGGCTGGTCGATACCTGTCTCAGTACCAAAGGATGGTGCTCTTGGTACCGATGCCTCCAGTGTGCTTTCTATGACAGCGAGCAGAATGCTTGAGGAGAGGTCCTAAGTTGGGGGCTGCCCCACGGTGTCCAGAATGGCCATTGATATAGGCCTGGGACCCATTCTTTCCCAGGTCATTGACCCTTCGGAGGGCCCCAATGCTTGGGCTGCTGCATAGTTCCCATCAGATTTATTGGAACCCTGGGCTATGTTCCCTGTCCTGTGTGGGACACGGAGGATCTCACCTCTGAGGAAGAAGACTCATATGCTTCTGACAGTGGAGGTACAAATCCAGAAGGTGTGATGAGAAGTAGCCTGAGCCCAAGGATGGCACTACCAGGGAAATCATGGAAGGCTTTCCTATAAACAACACACGCTAATGTGGAGGCTTGGGGTAGCAGAACTATATCCTCATGATACAGCAAGGTATGAACCACGGGCATTAGTACTCGTTGTGGACCAAGTCTCTTGCAGTTATGTATGCCTCTGGGGTTGTTGGGATTGGCAACATCTATTAGCTTCGCAAATGTCTTTTGGGGATGGCCTCAACAGACCAGGATCTGGAACTGGCAATCCCCTCCTGGGAGGTGACATACGTTCTGGGTAGGGGAATCTCTTCTTTGGGTATCTGCCTTTCAGGTGTTGGTACCAACATAGCACTGAACCTGAGGAGGGCCTAAGCCTTTTCTTCAGTACTGGGGAATGGTCATGTTGATGTAATTGGGCGCTCTCCCCAGGTGACAAATCTGATGGGGGTTAAAGGGCTGCTTCCATAAGCACATGTAACCAACACACCTCCTGGGTGTGGTGTTCTGTCCTATCTAGTGGCACCGAGACCACTTAGAGAGAGATTGAGTCTTCTCTATAGCCTTAGCTAACAGCCAGTTGGCTTTTAGCTCATGTGGTAGAGGCTCATGCACGAAGCTCCAGAAATCCCCGGTTTGATCCCGCCCACTGAAGTCTGTCAGCATTACACACGCACTTAAGCCTCCCCATCTTATCTTTTTTCGAGCAGGCCTTAAACCCTTTGCAAATGTGACATTTGTCATGAACATGGAATTTCCCCAAACATTTAAAAAAGTTTGGGTGTAGGTCGCTGACCAGCATGGGTTTCATGAAGTCCCAGCACGGCTTAAACCCTGGCAAACACGGCATCATTCCGATACCTGTACCAAAGGATCAAAAGTGATTAAGAGAGATCAAAAATGGAAACCTAGCACTAAAAATTGTCTAACACGAACTATAACTAACAAACTAGTAACAAGATCTATATACAGAAAAAATGAGTGACGGAAGCACTTAAGTTACCAAGCCTGAATTGCTCTGACAACCATCACTGGTGGTAAGAAGGAACTCTGGATGGTGGGGGGGGGGCGAGGTGAGAAGTGGCTCTGCCCTCTTATACCTGAATGCAGTGGTGTGTGGCAACAGAAGGCACCTACCCTGATGGGTACAGCTGAGGAACATGAACAACTTCAGTGGAATGGCCATATGCAATCATTTGAAGAACAAGCAATGTTGCTGGACATGGGTAAGTTGTGTGGGGGCTGCAGAGGGTCATTATTACCTTCCCCTTCAGTATAACATGGGTAGCAGCTTGATTTCGTTCTAGGGAAAACAGCAGGGAAGAGTGCAAGGAGCACAGTGCTAGTTATTGTGAGAGACTCTTCGCAAAGGAGGGAGGCTTCTTGTGCACCTCTTGGGCCCCCTGCATGGCAGCTCAGGGGCAGCTGCCAACCAGGCCTTAATGTGCATGAGCATAATGTTTTGTATATAAAATATACAAAATACTGCTTTACTGTTCTGGAATTCAGCTGGCATGTGTTACTGTATACTATATCATTAAATCTAATCTGGAAAATGCAGCATCTGTTTGGAAAACTCAAAACACATTGCTATCTAAGCAAGACATTCTACCATTTGTTTATATAGAGGTTTGCCTAGCTAAAATTAAACAGGCCAATGACTAGCACAATGAAAAGTGGAGTGGGGTAACAATGTCATTTAGAAAGAGAATCTGCCTCCCAGCATCTGAATTACTAAAACATTAGATGGCCTAATTCCAGTCAAACTACATTTTGGTTCAATCTTTCAATTGCAATTGGGGTTTTCAGATGAAAACACAGGTGAGCGCCTGTGGAATGTGTTTAGAGACCACCTGGTGCAATACCACTGCTACCAATATATTGAACTTACAAAGGCCAAAGCTCCCATATTTCTTGATTGCTGAAATGTCTAACCATTTCTGTTATATTGTATGGGTTTCCCAAATTCAAAATTCAGTTTCATCCTATTCTGGTTCGTTTCCCCCCCACACACACACACAATTTCTGCAGCGTATCATGACTGCCCAAAAATACATTTATGATGTGATAGCCATCTACATAGGGTTCAAATGTTGTTAGTTTTGCAGAGTTTGTAGCATTCATTTATTTTAGAACTATAAAGATTATATAAGGTAATCCTAATAGGCAGTTTAAACCTGCTACCACCATTTTCATCTTGTTAGTACCTGTTCTACTCTGAACTTATTTTCCCTTAATGACGTCAAATTTCTCACATCCGGGGATGCCACATATTTCTCAGCTAGCATAACACCGTGTGTAGTTGTGTGCCAGATCTAAATGGCCTTCAGCTCAAACTTTTCCAGTTGTGCCCCCTGTTACCATTAACAAAATCTCTCCACAGCCCCTATCCCCCATTACTGCACTGCCAAGGCTTCCTCTGCCATGCAACTTGGCCTGAAGGTGGAGCTGGGGGCTGAACTGTGGATGGGGAGGGAGGGGAGCTGGGGCTAGAGGCAGAGCTGGTCTGAGAAAACCATGATAACTTGTGGTGACCCACATTATACTTTTGTTTATCGTTTCTCAGCAACATGGAAAGTAATATTCCATACACCTGTCCATCCAAGGGCATGTGGTTATAGTGTTTATTTCTCTCATGGTCTTTCATTCCACATAAGTATCTTTAGAATCATAAAATATTAAGGTTGGAAGAGACCTCAGGAAGTCATCTAGTCCAACCCCCTGCTGAAAGCAGGACCAACACGAACTAAATCATCCCAGCCAGTGCTTTGTCAAGCCGGGCCTTAAAAACCTCTAAGGATGGAGATTCCACCACCTCCCTTGGTAACTCATTCCAGTGCTTCACGACCCTCCTAGTGAAATAGTGTTTCCTAATATCTAACCTAAACTTCTCCCACTGCAACTTGAGACCAGTGCTTCTTGTTCTGTCATCTGCCACCACTGAGAACAGCGGAGCTCCATTCTCTTTGGAACCACCCTTCAGGTAGTTGAAGGCTGCTATCAAATCCCCTCTCACTCTTCTCTTCTGCACACTAATTAACCGCAGTTCCCTCAGCCTTTCCTCACAAATCTTGTGCCCCAGCCCCCTAATCATTTCCGTTGCCCTCCGCTGGACTCTCTCAAATTTGTCCACATCTCTCTGTAGTGAGAGGACCAAAACTGGACACAATACTTCAAGTGTGGCCTCACCATTGCCGAATAGAGGGGAATAATCACTTCCCTTGCTCTGCTGGGAATGCTCCTACTAATGCAGCCCAATATGCTGTTGGCCGCCTTGACAACAAGGGCACGCTGTTGACTCATATCCAGCTTCTCGTCCACTGTAATCCCCAGGTCCTTTTCTGCAGAACAGCTGCTTAACCAGTCAGTCCCCAACCTGTAGCGGTGCATGGGATTCTTCCGTCCTAAGTGCAGGACTCTGCACTTGTCCTTGTTGAACCTCATCAGATTTCTTTTGGCCCAATCCTCCAATTTGTCTAGGTCACTCTGGACCCTATCCCTACCCTCCAGCATATCTACCTCTGCCCCTAGTTTAGTGTCATCTGCAAAGTTGCTCAGGGTGCAATTCATCCCATCATCCAGATCATTAATAAAGATGTTGAACAAAACCGGCCCCAGGACCGGTTTTTTCTTTCTTTTTTTTTTTTAATCTTTCCTTAAACAGGATCCAAATTTGGGAATCAATACATCCTTCTGTCCTCAAAGGTCCTGGTTCACTCTCATGTTTAGTCACTATACTTTACTGAGATTAATATCCCAAGAGCACTTAGAAAGACTATGGGTACATTTGTATCTCAGTGCATACATGTGTAAATCCATGTGTGTCAGGGTGGGACACATCTCCAGGAATCTACATTTTATATGCATTTCCAGTAAATGAGTTCTCCACTCGTCAGAGCTTTCAGTTTTTCTATCACTGATTTAATCATAGTCTCAGAAAAGCAAATATGGCACTGATTTTTAAAACAGAAGAATGATCCTGGCACTTACTTTTCTGTATATGTAACATCTATTAATTCTCTAATAAAATAACAGAAGAAGATTTTCTGAACAGTAAATTCACTTCTTTAAGTGCATTGCCTCAGCAGAGCCAGACAAGTGGGAGTGTATGTGCTTTTGGCTTTCAAAGCATGGGACAGCCTAACAAAGCACTGTGGCAAGGTAACACATGCCCCATCAAATGTGGACTGGGGATTGCGTGGAAAGGAGTATGGAGAGTGCGAAAGGGAGAGAATACCAAATACATTTTAGTTTCTTTCCTCTCCTGCAAACATCATAAACAGACACCCTCCCCCCCCCAAAAAAAGAGGGGGAGGAGAGTGGGAAAGCATAAGTGTTTAAAGGCAATATAGTCAAACAACTCTAGTTACTAGAACTTTTTCTTTCTCTCATACATTTCTTGTATATTTCCCTACCACTGGCAGAATAACAAGTAATAAATCCCAGGAGAGACTCGGAGACAACTCTTTAAAGTGCAAGTGCCTCCCCGAAACAAGCATCCGATCTAGGTTTCACATCAAAAGGATAAGTGCTTAAAATATAGAGAGACCTCCAAATTGCAGCTCTGCACATTTCTACCATTGGAATGTATTTTGAAGAAGCCATAGTAGCTGCTTTTTCTTTTGTGGAATGAGTACAAAGCCTTTTCTGGTGCTGAGACTTCAGCAATGTCATAGCAAGTATGAATGCAAAATCTAATCCTTTTAAATACTCTTTGGATTGAGAGCTTTTTCCCTCTGATCTCTCTCCAAAAACATTCAATCTCTGGAAAGTTTGTAAAAGCTTTGTTCTTTCTCAATTATAACTAAGAGTCCTTTGCATATCTGACCTATATTATCTAGTTTCCCCTAAGAGATTATGTGGTTTTGGAAAACATACTGATGATGAGGTCAATTTAAGTAAAAACCCAAAATAACTTTAGGAAGGAATTTCAGGTCTGGACAATAAGACCACCTTATCTTTGTGGAATACAGGAAATGGAGTCAGGCATGAGAGCTTACAATTCTTGCAAGTACAACAAGGAATTCAGGCTTGATGGCCATGTGACACAATGAGAAACTTGCTTTAGGTTCAGATGAAGAGTCTTTCAGTATTAGATTCAATTCTCATGTAGGAGATGGACTTCTCCATGGCTGATAATTATGTCATAATTAGACATGATTGGAAAATTTGAACAAATAGTGGAAAGCATTTTCTGTGGACATTTTTCAAACTTTTTTTCTCCCTCTCTTTTTTTTTGAGGGGGGGCACCTCTAGTAAGACTTTCATTAATCTGTAGGCAACAAACACATGAATTATCACTGCTTGATATTCTGGAATTGCCGCTGAATGCACATTGAAAGATGCAAGATCTTCATTTTCATGAGAAAACAGACCAGTCAGAAATCCAGAATTGAGGAAGCAAGTGGAGTAAAAATTCCTTTACTATGATACTGATGTGATATTTTTATTGTTTCTAACTTGAACAAGAGAATGGGGTATAATTACCTATTAAATTCTATGGGAAGAATAGTTGGGGGGGCTGTATAAGTGGTTCTTAAATATATATAGATAGATATACTGATCTCCTAGAACTGGTAGGGACCTTAAAAGATCATTGAATCTAGCCCCCTGCCTTCACTAGCAGGACCAAGTACTCATTTTGCCCCTAAGTGGCCCCCTCAAGGATTGAACTCACCACAGTGGGTTTAGCAGAGCAGTGCTCAAACCACTGAGCTATCCCCCTTGGGGATTTAAGGGGTAGCCATGTTAGTCTGTATCCACAAAAACAACTCCTTGTTGTTTTTCTTAAGAGTAAAAAATGTTAAAAGAAAAATTATCACTAACCATCTGTAGGACTATGGAACCAGGAGCAATAAGCAACATGAGTTGTTTGTTGTTGTTTAGTTTTATTTATCTTTAATTATTACATGCATGTCTAATATGCATGTAAAGAGAAATTTCCCCAATATGCAGAAAGCCAGTGCAGGGCCTTCTCTAGGCCTGAAGCCAGGCAGAATGGCTCCAAGGAAGGGCTATGGGAGAAGCAGCCACACAAACTGTCTGGTCTGCTCACCAATCACATTTGATCTGGTGCAGAGAGCTCTGATGGATATGTGCCTTGGGTAGGGCAGAGGCAGGGTTCCCATGTTCATGCAGATCCAGGTAAATTTTTCGAAAATTGCTTAGGAACCTAAGTTTTATTGAAATCAATGGACATTAGATGCTTATGTGCTTCTGAAAATCCCATTAGGTGCCTATCTGCATCTTTAGGTGCCTAAATACCTTTAAAAATCTGACCCTTGGGAGCTAAGTCATGTTTGAAAATGCAATTTAGGCTCCTTAGTCACTTTGGAGCTTCTGAAAAGTTTTAATCCCGAATGTCTTCTGGTACCAAGGAGCTTTGTTATATTCTCTAGCCCAAAGATTGGATCAACAGGCAATGTGAGGTGGGTGCTGCACAGAAGTCCCTCTTTCTGCTCCTGGGTTGGAGTGTTGCTTTGCTTCCGTTTCCACTCTGCATTCCACTTACAGAGAGCCCTGTTTCAGTCATGGAGAAAGAATAAATCTTGCCAGTCAAAACTGATTACTTTTTTGATAGCATTACTGTCATAACTATAAAGTGAAGGGAACAGCCCTCCTGTATACAATACTATAAAATCCCTCCTGGCCAGAGACATCAAAATCCTTTTACCTGTAAAGGGTTAAGAAGCTCAGGTAACCTGGCTGACACCTGACCCCAAAGGACTAATAAGGAGACAAGATACTTTCAAATCTTGGTGAGGGGAAGGCTTTTATTTGTGTGCTTTTGTTTTGGGAGTTGTTTGCTCTTGGGACTAAGAGGGACAGGACATCAATCCACGCTCTCCAAATCTTTCTGAACCAGTCTCTCATATTTCAAACTTGTAAGTAACAGCCAGGCAAGGCGTTTTAGTTTTATCTTTGTTTTCTCAACTTGTAAATGTTCCTTTTTGCTAAGAGGATTTACCTCTGTTTGCTGTAACTTTGAACCCAAGGCTAGAGGGGGTTTCTCTGGGCTCTGTGAATCTAATTACCCTGTAAAGTTATTTTCCATCCTGATTTTAGAGAGATGATTTTTACCTTTCTTTCTTTAATTAAAAGTCTTCTTTTTAAAAACCTGATTAATTTTTCCTTGTTTTAAGATCCAAGGGTTTGGATCTGTGTCCACTAGGAACTTCATGGAGAAGTCTCTCAAGGCTACTGGGAGGGAGATAGTCTGGGGGGAAGGTAGACAGAGTTTCCCAAATAACTCTTAAATGATTTGGGTGGTGGCAGTAAAACCAGATCTAAGCTGGAATTAAGCTTAGAGGTTTTCATGCAGGTCCCTACATCTGTACCCTAAGTTCAGAGTGGGGAAGGAACCTTGACAATTACAAAACTAGCAGACGAAGAGAAGGCAGAAGATGTAATCCCAGATGGACAGGAGAAACTCAAATGTCAGTAATGCCCAAGTATAGAGTAGAGTAAAACCCCAGATTTGAATATCCCTTAACTTTTTGGGTTCTAATTTAGTTCTGACTTCATAGCTAGGCACATCTTGAAAATGTGTAGGACCAAAATTTCAGACATTGCACCCCTTCCCAAAACTTTTTGGAGGATTAGATACATGCTTGCAATGTGACATGGCAGAAAAAATGAATTGGCTGTGCGTGGTGTCAAAGGGCAGAGAGATTGCCTACTCCCACTGTCCTCACTGTTCATGACTTTATAATACGTGTTCAACCTGCTCTACCTTACTGAGACTGCACTCAACACTGATCTCTGCCTGCAAGTCCAAAGGCCTCTTGTGCATCTTCATCTTCTTTGATGCCTGTTCACTTTATTTGACACCATCATCACATCATCCTTCTCAGTTCCCTCTCCTCTTTTGGGGTTTTGGTGACTCTGGGTTTGACTGGTTCTCACCCTACCTCTCAGACTGCTCCTTTGTTCGTTCTATCTCCTCTCCTCCCATGCTCTCTGTGTCTCTTGGGGTTCCAGCCTTAGGTGCCCCATTCTCGGTACCTTATCCTTGGGTGAGCTCATCCGCTCTAGGAATTTTAACTACCAAGTCTATGCTGACTCTGAAATGTACCTGATCCCTGCTTCCCACTATTCAGTGTGAGTTTTACAGTCATCTCTTTACATTTCCTCCTGGCTATTCTGCTAGCAGCTCAAAATCAATGGACCAAAACCTCCCCTGAAAGCCTCCCTGCCCTTTCTTCCATCTGTCCAGCTGGATAATTCTTCCTTCCTTCTCATAGAATCTTAGACTTTAAGGTCAGAAGGGACCATTATGGTTGTCTAGTCTGACCTCCTGCACAACGCAGGCCACAGAATCTCACCCACCCACTCCTGTATCAAACTCCTATCCTATGTCTGAGCTATTGAAGTCCTCAAATCATGGTTTAAAGACTTCAAGGTGCAGAGAATCCTCCAGCAAGTGATCCATGCCCCATGCTGCAGAGGAAGATGAAAAACCCTAAGGGCCTCTGCCAATCTGCCCTGGAGTAAAATTCCTTCCAGACCCCAAATATGGCGATCAGCTAAACCCTGAGCACATGGGCAAGATTCACCAGCCAGACACCTAGGAAAGAATTCTCTGTAGTAACTCAGATCGCACCCCATCTAACATGCCATCACAGGCTATTGGGCATATTTACTGATAATGGTCAAAGATCAATTAATTGCCAAAATTAGGCTATCCCATCATACCATCCCCTCCATAAACTTATCAAGCTTAGTCTTGAAGCCACATATGTCTTTTGCCCCCACTGCTCCCCTTGGAAGGCTGTTCCAGAACTTCACTCCTCTGATGGTTAGAAACCTTCATCTAATTTCAAGTCTACACTTCCTGATCGCCAATTTATATCCATTTGTTCTTTTGTCCACATTGGTACTGATCTTAAATAATTCCTCTCCCTCCCTGGTATTTATTCCTCTGATATATTTATTGAGTGAAATCATATCTCCCCTCAGCCTTCCTTTGGTTAGGCTAAACAAACCAAGCTCGTTGAGTCTCCTTTCATAAGACAGGTTTTCCATTCTTCGGATCATCCTAGTAGCCCTTCTCTGTACCTGTTCCAGTTTGAATTCATCCTTCTTAAACATGGGATACCAGAACTGCACACAGTATTCCAGATGAGGGCTCACCAGTGCCTTGTATAATGGTACTAAAACCTCCTTATCTCTACTGGAAATACCTCGCCTGATGCATCCCAAGACGACATTAGCTTTTTTCACAGCCATATCACACTGACGGCTCATAGTCATCCTGTGATCATCCAATACTGCAAGGTCCTTCTCCTCCTCTGTTACTTCCAACTGATGCATCCCCAGTTTATAACAAAAACCCTCATATCCAAGTCCAGCAATCCTGGCTCCTGAACCTTGCATCTGGCCAAGCTTTTGCTTGGTATACAACCTGAGGTGTGGAGTAGAGCCAACGATTTGCTTCCTTGATTTACAGGCTTGCTGGTGGCCAGTTCAGACACCAGTGCAAGTTAGAGCAGCCTCCCACTCTAACTTGCATCTGCAGTAACAGTCTCACAGGGCTTGTATATTGCTGGGAATCACCAGAACACAGCAGGACTCTTACTGTGCCGCTGAGACAGGCCACATATTGGGGCCAGGGATCTGGCTAATGGTTCTTCATCCCTGTCACTTCCCCTGCACCAGGCTACCCTTCTCTAGGATATATACCCTGTTGGCAAATATTAACTTTATCACAACAACCACTTATCTTTTTTTTTTTAGTCAATAAGTTTTAGTATGAAATAAGAACTTCTGAGTTCATTTGATTTTGGACAATAGTTATTTTTACTGTGTTTCTACCTGCAGAATTGCCTTAAGCAAAATAAATTCATTATAGATTTTTATCTATTTCTCTATTTGAAGACAAATTCCTGTGATTTTTTTTCAATGAGCTACCAATTGTTCCTATCTTAAATTGTTTCATATTTCCATCTCCGGGTTGCATGGTTTGATAGGTGATGTGCTGTCATGGTTTTGAAAAAGAGCTATGACAGCAAGAGGCATTTAATTTTGAAAGAGTGTGGGTTTAAACTTCAGTGAAGAATTTTGTGAGAATTAAAGCAAAATGTTTCTTCAATATACTGGAAATTAATTTAGAAAAAAATTATGTTCTAGTCAGGAAAATGCATGCTAGAACAGTACCATGCTTTGCAGATCTGTATCACAATATGGATTTCAGCAGTTTATTTAATCACTTAAATAAGCTGTAATGAAGACAGGATAACAGGGAGGGCATTGGGGGGGCAAGCTTTTTAAACATAACAGTGGGAATCTGGTTTCACATGTGAAAATGGTGATATAATTATCTCTATACCACACTATTACACATTAGGGGCATTTATCAAGTTCATTGTGGTATCAAGATAATAAAGGTAACTGCATGGATCAGAGATGTAAAATTGCAGAATTTAACAATGTGTTCAAAGCTCAAAAGATAACAAGTTCTTAGCATATGTACACGATTCAGAAAGCTCAGTGTAGGAATTCCATATTCTCTTCATAATGACACACAGGTTGTTAGCACTGATATACTATCAGTATAATTGGTGGTACCCCAGAAGCGCCCAATGGCTTACAATTCCTCTGATCTCTCAGGATCTGATATTCTGAACCCAGATGCAGTTTCTCTGTATAATTTTACTTCAGTTTTATCATCTTAGTTTAGAATCCAGATCACTCTCCTTCTCCTTCTTTCTTTACAGAAACTCTTTGCTCGTCTAAACTGGGAACTTCTTTTTCCTTCTGAGTGGCCTGTATCTGCTCTCAAACTGGTTTTACATCAGTATAACTCCATTAAATTTAATGAATTTACTCATGATTTATGCTAGTATAGCTATCAGAAGATCTGGCTCTTTCATTCCAGGCTCTGGGAGGCTTTACAAATATGCAGTCTGGAAAAATAAATTGATTTCACCTCTTGGATCCTCCAAAAGCTAGGAAATTGGAGGTTTATGTTGCTATTTACCTTCCTTCATTCAGAATAACCTGCTCAGTCTTCCAGTGTCCTGTCCTCCTTTCTCAGAGACTTCAGAATGGAATTATCCTTATTGCACTAAGATACACGCTTAAATAGAATTTCAAATAAATAAGACACAAGGGCTACAGATCAGCAAGTATGTAGCTGTCTACAGTGAATCAAACCTAAGGTGAATGCAGTAATTATTATTAAAATATACAGATACAATGGACCATTCACTCTATGGAAAGTCACACAGAATTCCAATCCATAAATATTAGAAAATATGCTCAAATGAAAAATAATAAAGGGAATGGATGAGGTGATGTAAAATATGTTGCACTGAACATTTCCTAATGCTGATGCAATTCATACAGTGCTACATATCTGCTTTCCACAGCTATTTGAAAAAGCCATGAAAACAGATTCAGGTCCTGATTCTGCACCCTCTTTCCTGTCACCCCATCTTCCTGGATCACACTCCTTTTCCTCCACCTTCTCCAGGTCCCTCCTTGAAACTCACTACTTCAAGGTGATCTATAAACCGTAGGCTTCCTTTCTCCACTAAAATATAATAAATTATTAGTAGCAAAAATAACCAACAAGTAAAATAACCCAGAATGCATATTACTCATCTAAACAAACACAATGACTTATTCTTCCATGAGTTATTTATATACTCAGTTACTGGGTCTGAGTTTAGTCCTGGATCCAGCAATTGATTCTGGGCAGGCAAACCCTTGTTCTCACATGGCACTCCCTGTGGCACAAGGATCTGTCATGCGTACTGGATTGCAGGATCTGGGTCCATAGGTGTTTTCATGGTCAGCAGTTGGCCTTTATTTGTCTGTACTGCAAGATATCGATCTATGGCACTTGGAAAAATAATAATGTTATTAACATACAGTCCCCCTGAACTGTGGTCGGGTTGATATTTATTTCCCCTAGAACACTATTTCCACCAATGCCAGAGTGTCGAATGTTGTCTTGAACATCTCCAGTATGTTGATTCCATGCCATTCTTTGGCAGTTGTGTGCATTGCCTACCTGTTAAGAGATGTAAAGATTTTTCTGAATATTGAACAAAACTTCCTTTTATGGACCAAGCCAATTACTTCTTATTCTGCTCTTCTAAATGAGAGACTGTCAGTGGGCTTGGTCTAAATTCACAGCACCGTTATAAGCTTTTTTTTATTCATAGTGTTCTCCTTTTATCTAGTCTTTTCATCTTTATTGTTGCAAGCGCTTCTCTCACTGACACTGAATGCTGATGAGCAAAAAATATGTTGATCACCATATTTGGGGTCGGGAAAGAATTTTCCTCCGGGGCAGATTGGCAGAGGCCCTGGAGGTTTTTTACCTTCCTCTGCAGCATGGGGCACGGGTCACTTGCTGAAGGATTCTCTGCAGCTTGAGGTCTTCAAACCACAATTTGAGGATTTCAGTAACTCAGACATAGGTTGGGAGTTTGTTACAGGAGTGGGTGGGTGAGATTCTGTGGCCTGCATTGTGCAGGAGATCAGACTAGATGATCATAATGGTCCCTTCTGACCTTAAAGTCTATGAGTCTATGAGTAAGCAAAGTCCAGGGCCGGGCAGTCATTTTGGGAATGATTCTTGAATATCAAACTTGTAATCTTCAAAATCCCAAACAGGCTAGATTATTCTGAAATCATTTGAATGGTAGTTGGATCTAAACATTTATTATCTTACCATTGAAGCAACCTGTGCTATTAAATTAAAAGATGGGATCATTGCTGTGCTGTACAAGATCATCTTGTTTTTCGATTAGCATCTCCAGCTAGTCAAAAGGAGTAGTATCCTTGCAACTGACACACATAATTAATCCTTGTATTGTCCAAACTCTTTGGTGATTAGTTTGCACAAAGATCACTGAGTCACTCAACATAGCTGCCAAATTTGGCAGCTATTACATGTGTGTGATTGCATGTATATTGTGTAATGACGGCATATATGTATTTAAATTGCACATAGCCATACATTTCAGCTTTAAAAAATTCGGTGGATTTTGTGCTGGTGACAGATATCAGGTTATCTACAGCTAGGGTTGGCAACTTTCTACTCGCACAAAACCAAACACCCCTTCCCCACTCCTCCACTGAGATCCCGCCCCTACCCCACCCTTTCTCCAAGGCCCCCCCCCACTCACTCCATCCCCCTCCCTCTGTTGCTCACTCTCCCCACCCTCACTCACTTGCTCATTTTCACCAGGCTGGGGTAGGGAGTTGGGGTATGGGAGGGGGTGAGGGTTCTGGAGTGGGGATAAAAATGGGGGGTTTGGGGTGCAGATAGGGGTTCCAGACTGTGGCAGGGGGTTGGGGCGAGGGCTCCGGCTGAAGGTGCAGGCTCTGGTGTGGAGCCAGGGTTGAGGGATTTGGGGTGCAGAAGAGGGCTCTGGGCTAGGGCATGGGGTTGGGGGTGTGAGGGCTGTAGCTGGAGATGAGGGGTTTGGGGTGCTCCCGGCTGGAGGTTGGGATGCAGGTGAGTATGAGGACTCTGGCTGGGAGTGCGGGCTCTGGGGTGGGGCTGGGATAATGGGTTTGAGGTGTAGGAGGGACCGAGGGTGGGAGCAGGAGGGTGGGAGCAGGATCAGCACTGGGCAGGGGACTGGGGCATGAGATGGGGGTCAGGGGTGCAGTCTCCCAGCAACACTTACCTGAAGGAGCTCCTGGAAGCAGCAGCATATCCCCCCTCCAGCTCCTACACGTGGCCGTGGCCAGGTGGCTCTGTTCACTGCCCCATCCGCAGGCACCGCCCCCGCAGCTCCCATTGGAGATGCAAAGCCAGGGCTTGGGGTGTGTGGATCCCCCTGGCTGCCCCTATGCGTAGGAGCCAGAGAGGGGACATGCCGCTGCTTCCAGGAGCCGTGCAGAGCCACTGCAGACAGGGAGCCTGCCTTAGCCCCAGTGCGCCATCAACCAAACTTTTAATGGCTTGGCCAGGGTCCCTTTTCGACGAGGAATTCTGCTCCAAAACCGGACACCTGGCAACCCTATCTACAGGGAAACAGCAGAGCAAACTTCCCACACAAACTGCCCTGCCAGCATACCTCAATCCTAATCTACAGGGGGATTTCCTCTAGTAGGAATAGGTTTGGTCAGTTTCTGTGCCCCGTGCAGTGCTTGTCCTCTCTGCTGAGTCTGCCAGTTAGTGCAAAGCATGAGGGTGTTTGTCATGTACAAATCAGAGCTAACATAACCCCCCCCTCCAAAAAACCTCATGCTATATAGGGTCTACAGAGCATCCAGACCTGTGACCTACAAGTGGAAGGGAAGGTAGCTCATTAGCAATGCCTTGAGGCATGAATTTATCCCTGTCCCTCATACCTGCTGGTTATGGAGGCACCTTACTGGTGAAAGATCTTTGTGCCTGAACTGTTCCCCCTGCATTAGCCTGGAAAGTTCATCACAGCTCCCCAAGTTTTGCTGTCTCTGCGCCACACTAAGCAGCTCTTCTGTGGCACTGTGCATTGACTTTCAATCACAACAACCTTGGGGTTTTGGCAACAGTCTACTCTTTTCTTCCTTCCACCATACAGCTCTCCTCCATCTACCTCTGGAACTTCCAGACCTCAGCTGATGGACTCAGCGGTACAGTCAGACATCTGTTCTGCTGAATCAGGATTATTCCCTATCAAAACCAAAATCCTTCACTCTTTGTTTTCCCTTCCACTCACAGAAAATATTCTGTCACCTTTCTCGCTTCTCCGCCCAATCTTCCTCTGACTAAGACTATGACTGATGTTTTCTTTCAATGTATTCTGAACTATCCATTAGGGTAATTTATTTTATTAAAAAGTTAAGTGTTAGTGTTTTTCCACTGCTTTATATGTGCTGCTAATAGTCTTGACAAATAGCCTGTCAAATATTATTCCCATACATGTACTTGGCAAGAACCTGGGTGAGGGGAGGAATACATACATCTCAACAATGTAAACACATAGGTCCTCTCCTACTGATGGTGCACATCTTGCTTTTTAGGAGAGTTGTGCTGAACTGCGAAAGTTGCTAAAGTTATGAAGAGTTTCTCACAATACATCATATTTACCTCTTGCGACCTTTGAAATGTCACTGAAGAGCCTCAATAGAACCCGTATTCCAGACACCTCACTCTTAGAAAGTTATAGATTAAGTAGAGAGAATTCAGAGCGCTACAAAAATGATGAAGAGAAAAAGGGTTGATCTATGTGAGGAAGGATTAAAAATTAAATGTTCGCTCAACTGATGTTTAATGGGGACATGATCATCTCTGCATGCAGATGAACCATGAAGGAGGAGCAGAAACTTTTTAGAGTGACACAGGAGGTGTAACTAGAAGCAGCTGGATGAAATTAAACAAAACCAAATGTAGGCAGAATACCAGGAAAACCTTCCACCTGCTGAGATCTACTGGATTATAAAATAGCTTTGCTAGTGAAGTGATGGAAGCCCCATTGCTAGTGACTTTAAAACTATAAGGCAAAAATCATGAGAAAAATAAATTCTAGAGCTCAATCCTGCATTGGCTGGGGAATGGGCTAGGAAGTATAACACCTGTAGGTCTTTTCAATCTCTGCCTTCTGTGAACACGTTTGCAAAGTACTTCTTTGTGATTTACAAATGAGTGCAGAGGGTGAACAAACCAAGGAAGCCAGGGACATGCAAGACCAGTGGATTAGTTAAAACCTGCATCCATTCATTCTACAAACTCCACTGGCATTAACTACTTGTAACAATTTAGGAACAGCTTAATAAAAAAATGCACTTTTTTTTTCCCAACAACCATTTTGACAATTTATAAACAAATGTAAGATTTAACATAAAAACAAATGCCATCATTTATTAACGAAGGTTGGTTCAATCATTATTTCTAGCAGAAAGAGAGAGAGAGAGCGAGTGTGTGCGTGTGCGTGCGCGTGCATACACACGCGAGTAAGAGAATTATACTTAAAATACACTAGCTTTGTTTGTGAGACCATACAAGACTAGATATAATTCCTTTGTCAACACACATACATTGCACTTTAATTGCTTAGTATTTTTTTTCTTAATCATACTGTAGTATCTGAGGATGCATTTAAATATTGCTTTCTAGTCCAATGAAAGAAGATCTGCATTATTAAAATGGAGCAGAATTTGAGTCTTTAACGCATTATGTTGCAGTGGGAGGTGTAGAGCTGCGACACTCCAGCTGGAGCTCTCTGAAGTGCTGGCCAAATTTTTCAAATGCAGATGCCAACAAATTAAGCACCAAATTCCTTATTTAAACACCTAAATAACATTTTTAAGACGTATTGAGCAGCCATTCTTCCCAGTGAAGATCAACACATCTGAAAAATAAGACCTCCCAGAGCTGCCAAGCATGCAAAGGGAGGCTGGCCGCTCATTTCCTCTTATTCACTACTGTCTTTCCACCTCTTGTCACCCCTTCTGTAGTGGCTAGTTGCATGCAATTAGTGCACTATTGAAACATAAAGAAAGCATGAGGGAAGGAGGCTTCATGTTCACTCCCTTCCCACCTGTACAGTCACTCAGGAGCAGGACATAATCACCACATTTTTTAATAAGTAACAAGAACAGAGCATCCCCTCTCTATGAACAAAGCAGTGTTACAAGCGAGGGCTGCCAGTAAGTAAATGAGGTGAGACAGGGAAGAGAATCATGATCTATCCCCATTCAGCAAGTACAGATTCTCTGTGACTTTTCTCAGTTTGGTCTAGTCATATACAAGAGAATTGAAGGGCACCATAAACAACAAACCACTGTTCGCAGATCTAGTAATAATACGCATCCTATGAGAAGACCAGAAGGATATAAAATAAGTTGTTCAATGGTACTTTCTAACCCATTGCTTTGAGGTTTGCAAATCCCTGTTCATAAATAACTTGTAAATGATTAATCCAAAAATCTGTTCTACTCTACAAGCACAGAAGAAAGAAATGTACCTCATTTTGAAAGCAAAATATTTTCTTATGTTCTACAAAAGACTAAACCTTTCAAATAGCATAAGATGCACTGTGAAAACCAATAATCAGAGACTCATAAGAAGGGTTTTGCAGCAATGGGGTTTATTAGATCTCACACACCCTTAGGACGCATCTGAGCAGCTTATTAAAAAGTTAAAATGTCTAATGCATAACTGGCACTTACCTAAATTTTAGTCAGCAGTTTCTGCTATGTAGACCACCAATCATAATAAACCAGTGTAGCATTCCACTGACAGTGGCATTTAATTCAGCTGTCTTGTAGCACAACTGAAACAACAGAAAAGCTAAAGCTAAATAGTCACATTGTTGTTAGTAATTTAAAAAAGGTTTAATTTAGAAGGGATTTAGATTTATCTACTTTTTTTTTTTTAGAAAAAATATATACCGATGAAATGATTTCACTGCTTTGACGATATGCATCAGCAGTTTTAGCAATTGAATTCTTGCAGCCCACATAGCTGTGTCATATAATTTCCTAACAGAAGATTGGAAGAAAAAGTAGCTGAATGTCCAAACAACATAGCTGTGGCTTCCTCCAAAATATGTTGGCCACAAGATCAAATAGATGTGCTGGTAGCTATCATTGTTCTGAGGTTTGCTGCAGCTGCATTCACCTCTTAGCAATTTTGAGAGATAGCACTGAACATTGGGTGAGCCAAAGTTCTGCCACAGAACTTATTAAAAAAATATTGTCTAGAGCCTCAAAGCGATAACTCTGTATGTCTTTGCTGTGTATGTTGTGGGGGGAGGGAGGGCGGGCGGGCATGTGCTTGTGCACAAAAGCAATACTAATGCTCCTCTGTGAATGTTATTGTCATTATGCAGATGGACAACATGAAATGACTAATGCCACACAAGAAATCCATGACACAATCAGGACTAGAATCCAAGAATTAGTGGCACCCAAGTCCACGCTCATTCTGCTAGACCACCCAGTCTCCCAAGTAAAAGAGAAGTTATCAGAACCACAGCTTGGGTAAGTCTTTTTGTAGTGATGCAGTAACAGCTTTAATATACAATGCTATTATATATCTCTGAATGCATATCATGGTCTTTGGGATGCCAAGGAGAGCCAGGAGAACAGGTTACATTGGCTCATTTGTCTCCTCTTTCTTCCTCCACAGCCCCACCTTTGTCTCTGTCTGTTTATCATCCAGGTAAAGAAGGAATCCGCAGCCCCTTCTCTAGACCTCTTTGTGATTCCTATCTTGAAGGAATCAAAGTGAGTCCCCAAAGAGCAGGCCAGCTCGCCATAAGCTCCATTCCCATGCCAGGCCCTCTGGAACCTGAGCTCTACTCTAAACTACATGCTAGTTCTGTCCCACCCTGAACTCTGTGATTGGTTCCATGCTACTTCTTCTCCCAAGCTCTGCTCCAGATTCTAAGTTAACTGTGCTTCTCTCAGCTGCCCATCCCCTTCTGCTTTTGAAAGAAAGGAAAGAACTCGCAGCATAAGGCAATTGGACAGGTATCTTTAGGCAGGTCAGAGATGGAGGAGAGGTTCATGGCAGAGGAGAGCAGAGTTGGCTAGAACTGGCTCTGCAAAGGAGACCTGAGCTTTCCTCCTCATAACAAGACACCCTTTGATATCCCAGCCACAGCGTCCTATGAAAACTGGCTAGTCCTGAGGACTTGAAATATCTCAGGTCTGGCAAATGCCCTAAGAATTGCTAAAGGTTACTACACCTTCCCTGTGCATAAAGGAGACATCCTTTGTATCCAATACAGACTGGAAAATTGGATGTGGGTTCTAGAACTACAGACCATACAGGTGGAATTATACATTCAATACACAAAGCTATCATATGTGATGTGGCAACTGGTGGGAATCTCTTCCTCTTATGTGGAACACTGGTTAGGGTATGTGACAGAGTAAAGCTTGGAAGATGGGCTATGATATGAGGCAGAGTTAAGTTGGTGTGGATACTTCTTAGTTTGTAGTATGGTTTTCTAAGGTATAATATCCTTGTGACATGCTAAAGGACAATATATTCTTTATCAATTCTTAATAAGTTTTTTTGTCTTGAAATAGGTATTGTAAAGCTTCTGAAAAATGAGCCGACTGGGTTACCAGTCTTCAACATTAGTTTATAATAATTATTCCATGGGGTCCCCTGAAGGCAGTGTCCCTGTATTGTATTGGCATAGATCACAGAGTCAAGAATAATGCCAGCTATTCTGTAGAACAGGGATTCCCAGAGAATTACTAATCGAACAAGAGTTTAATTTTACTTCTAAGTAAAGATAATGATATGACACTCCAGGGATCAACTACATCTGTCTATCAACTACAGCTCAATGACTCAGAAGAAGGTTTTATATAAACATTGAGCAGAAATGGGTGTAAATCATCATAAATGGAGGGACAAACCTTTCCTCATTCCTATTCTTTGTCTAAAGGGAAGTACAAATAGGCTAAATGGCTTTTTGAAAATGTGCTTTTGTACCTATGGGGTGAAGTCCTGGTTCCTCTGAAATCAATTGCAAAACTCCTTTTGACTTCAATGGGGCCTGGATTTCATCCATGGATTTTTGTCTGTGTCTTTGAATTAGAAGGTACCTAACTAAACATTAACAAGGCCTATAGTGCTCAGATAGTGTCTGCATGTTGCCCTTGGTGGATTACTGAGATGAGAGAATATTGTTCTGTGGCAGAGAGCAGGATTTGCTGTTGCCTTTCTGACAATGATTAAATAGGAAAACAAGAATGATAACACATTTTATTTTTCAGAAAAAAAAACTGTTACACCAAAGTTAAAGTTCAATCCATGTTAGTAATGTAAAGGTTAAAAAAAAAACACAACAACAACGCTAGCTCTGTAGTGACATCTTGAAAGAGAAAAATGTGGCCAAAAAATATAAAACTCCTTCCTCTCTTTAAAAATCATTTTCATTTAATCTGGAACCACAAACACTAAAATGCTTTAATCACAACCATTCACTTTATGCAGTGGTGGGTAATGGGAATTTGGCAAAACAACCTATACACTTCCAAAATCCGGACAGTCTGTTACCTGTGACAAATGGAAAGAGAGAGAATTTAAAAGTTGGTAGGATACTGTCAGCGCACTTTAATTATTGCCTACAGCGAGTTCATTTTAAAGGATCACAGAGAGTGTAATTCAGTTAATTCCAGAGTGGCATTTTGTTACTATATAACCTGAACAGTTGGTATTTAAGCATTGATAAACAACAGTTAAATACAAGTATGCTGCAAACATATTTTACCTTTAGTGCTATTGCAGAGCTGTCACTATTAGCTGATCTCACCTCAGAAGGCAAAATTCTTTAATGAGAAAGTATTTTCCCTTCAGCCTCATAAAGCCCCAGTAGTAACATTTCTGAAAGCATCTGAGAGCAATAGAACCAGCTGTGCACCACCGGATGTGAAAGGTCAGATCAGATCAGTCTCATTTTAAAATCACTTGAATTGACAGAAATATTGTTTTGATACAATAGAATGATTCACAACTCTAGTAAAGGCTGATGCCAAGTTTTTAAATAGCTTTAATAAGCTAAGCAGCTCAGGAGTCAGAAGATGATGTGGCTGTGTGGTGCTGCCGAAAATTGTGACATCCCCAATCAGCAATACATTAATTTTCACAAAGGATAAAGGAAGACATGACTGAAAGAAGTAGTGTGCCCTGATACTGTCAATCTTATCAGCATGATATTGCACTGACATTAGCTGTGAACTGACATAATGGCTACAAGTTAAACAATGGGATGAAATTAAGAAAATAAATTTTAGAAGGAAGAGCAGGAAATGAGTCAGATCTATGAAACTGGAATAATCTGGAAGGGGAAGTGGTGGAATTTCCATTTCTAGGAGACAGCACTGGTGAATATGCAATATGATGTAAATTCTGTAGTTGGATTGTAAATTCTAATTTATAAGATTAGAAAACATAAGTAAAATTGAGTAGCCTTGAAAAGGGAGCTAAATTGTTTTTCCAGTCATTTAGTTACAATTATATAAAGTATATAAATTTTTGAATCAAATACATGTTGCATAGTGAACACAGAATGCCTGACCTTCTGGCCTAAAATAAGAGACCACTACCCCATGCGCTAAGAAGAATCTTTTTTAGCTGACTGTAATATTAAGGCTTCTGTCTTCTTTGTAGGCCAACCCTTAGAGGGTAAGATGGTCATAAAATACTCACGTGGTTCTGAGTCCTTTCATTAGCGGCCAATAGGACACATGGGCCTGGTCTACACTAGGACTTTAATTCGAATTTAGCAGCGTTAATTCGAACTAACCGCTCAACCGTCCACACCAGGAAGCCATTTAATTCGAACTAGAGGGCTCTTTAGTTCGAATTTGGTACTCCACCCCGACAGGTGGAGTAACACTAAATTCGACATGGCTAGCTCGAATTAGGCTAGGTGTGGATGCAAATCGAACTTAGTAGCTCTGGGAGCTATCCCACAGTGCACCACTCTGTTGATGCTCTGGACAGCAGTCCGAGCTTGGATTCTCTGACCAGCCACACAGGAAATGACCCGGGAAAATTTGAATTCATTTTCCTGTCTGGGCACTTTGAATCTGACGTCCTGGCTGGACATCGGGGCGAGCTCCGCAGCACCTGCAACGATGCAGAGCTCTCCAGCAGAGGAGTCCGGCCAATCAAGAATAGAAAGAGGTCCCCAGCATGGACAGACCGGGAAGTCCTGGATCTGGTCGGTGTGTGGGGCGAGGAGTCTGTGCTGTCAGAGCTGCCCTCCAGCAAGCGGAATGCAAAGACCTTCGAGAAGGTCTCCAAAGCAATGATAGAGAAAGGATACAGCCGGGATGCAATGCAGTGCCGCGTGAAAATCAAGGACCTGAGACAAGGCTACCAAAAAGTCAGAGCGGCAAACGGACGCTCCGGAGCCCAGCCCCAGACATGCCGCTTCTACGAGGCACTGCATGCCATTCTAGGTGGGTCTGCCACCACTGCCCCACCAGTGACCGTGGACTCAGTGGATGGCATAGTGAACCTGGACAGTTCCTCCTCGATGTTCGCCGATGGGGAAGATGAGGAAGGGTCTGTGGAGGACGGCGCAGGCGACAGCAAACACAAAACCGCTTTCCCTGACAGCCAGGATCACCCTCACAGAGATCCCCTACCAACCCTCCCCGGCCGTTAACCCGGACTCTGAATCAGGGGAAGGATCAGGCGGTAAGTGCTAGAAACATGTAAACATTTATTTTTTATAAAACAGGTATAAAAAAATAGAAATACTATATATAAAATTTTCAATGAAAAACTATATGAAAAGTAGGTCCACACATATAGGGATTGAACAATAATCCTCCAGGGACAATTCAAGAAAGGTCTCATTTAGGTCCTCGAAAAGCCTCCGCAGGAGGTTCCTGGGGAGAGGTGCCTTGTTGGGTGCTCCGTGGAAGCACACTCTTCAGCGCCAGGACATCCTTATGTAGATGGGAATCATCGCCTCCACAAGCATGGCCGCATATGGTCCTGGTCTCTGCAGGGCTTCCCTTAGCATCCGCTCTTTGTGACTCCGAGGGACCCGCATCAGGGTGATCTTGTTCATGTAATGCTGCATCTAATTAGGGCAATTAGTGTATTGTTACTGTTGTGAATGGTTGACTTTTACTTTGCATAACAATGACCCTCGCTTAACAGCCACGTGTTGTAGGCCACATAGGAAAAGCATACATTGATCTTTCCCGTGCACTGGCGGGAGTGGCTGGAAAAGGGTCAGAGTATATGATTTCCAGATTGCCTTTAGCGGGAGGGCACAGCTATCCATTAACTGATAAGCAGAATGTACTGTAAGGCTTACCAGGACTGTCTGCTAGACGGATTCAGCTGTCTCTCCCCACTTGTCCGCTCTCCTGTGCAATGCCGCAGCCAATGAGAGCGTATTCCGAAATCTCGAACTTGGCCCGAGATCTCGTGAGACTTGTTGCCCTGTATGGTCTTGTTCAGAGAAACTGACTAGACTGTGTTCACTGTTCGCAAACATGTATCTGTTCAAGGAAATCACTTACTTTTCCCATCACACAGCTTCGGCTCTTTCCCGGACTGCCCCGGCATCCCCCTCGCAGAGGCTGGCGCAGATTAGGCGGCGAAAGAAAAAGACTCGGGACGAGATGTTCGCGGAACTGATGGCATGCTCCAGAGCCGAGGCGGCAGAGCAGACACAGTGGAGGGAGACCCTATGTCAACAGCATCGCACACACATCGAACGGGAGGATAGGTGGCGGCAGGAAGACCAGCAGGCGACTCAAATGCTCTTGAGCTAATGAGGGAGCAAACGGACACGCTCCGGTGCCTTGTTGATGTTCTGCAGGACCGCAGGCAGGAGGACAGAGCCCCCCTGCAGTGTATCTGCAACCACCCTCCCCCGCCAAGAAGTCCTGCCCCCCCCTCACCCAAAAGTACAAGACGGCGGGGTGGTAGGGGCCGTGAGAACTGTCACTGCACCACTGCATAGCGCTAATGTACCACACACCTCTCACGCTATACATTTGTAGAAGTGCTTCCCTTACAGGCTCACCCAGTCCCAAATCCAAGTTTCATCCCCCCACTGTGTATTAGATTATTAAAAGCTGTTTGCTGTTATTCACTGTTTTGGTCACGTCTTTCGTGTCAGAGGATTTTTTTTTGTATGGGGGGGAGGGGATTTATAATTGCACGATATAGCCTACATTACCAGGGTACAGACTTGGGGGCATGATCAACTGCAGGGCACACACACACTGCAGTCAGTAGGCACCAGGGTCACTCTGTGTGGTGTATGCTGCCCCGTGTCATTCTGTGATGTGTATGCTTGTCCAGGGTCCTAGCGCCTGCCACCCCCTTAATGTTAAGGCATGCTGCCCTTACCATGCACTTCCACCGTAGCAACGAGCCTCTCCGCTGCCCTGAGCCCCAGCAAGAGCCCTCATCCATGGACAGATACTCACCCTTACCCCACACCCCTCACCCCTTCCTACGCCCAAACCCGCAGCCCACTGCCGTCATCCAAACCCCTATCCAAAGAAGGCACCACTCGCCCCTTCCTGCAAACCCATCCCTTCCTGCAATCCCTCCCCTTGATGCACAACCACTTGCAACAGTCCCCCACCCCAGAGACCTATGTAGGAGCAGGAGGATGTCATTCCTCTATGGAACAAGCGGTCTGTACATCAGTGCACACCGTGCCCAGCACAGTATGCGTCCATGTTTCAGCAACTGAACAGAAATGCAAAGTAAAACAAAGATTTATTAATAATGAGTGTTACAATTAATTTGATTTAAAACGTGCTTTGGAAGTGGGGGAAACTTGGAGAACGGGGTATGTAACCGCAGATCGAAATCGACACATACAGACACAGGCCCAGGGTCAGTTTCTCTTGAAAGCAAGTGGAGAGTCATAGGTTACCCTGCTCTCCGAGGAAACTAGCTTTCAAAGCCTCCCGGATACACAGCGCTTCCCGCTGGGATATTCTCTCGGCACGGGTGTCTGGCTGAGCGTAAACTGCAGCCAGGCGATTTGCCTCAACCTCCCATCCGGACAAAAAGGTCTCGCCCTTGCTCTCACAGAGATTGCGGAGCACACAGCAAGCAGCAATAACTACGGGGATATTCTTTTCGCTGATGTCCGAGCGAGTCAGTAAGCTCCGCCATCTCCCCTTGAGACGTCCGAAAGCACACTCCACCACCATTCTGCACTTGCTCAGACAGTAATTGAAGAGTTCCTTCTCTCTGTCCAAGGCGCCTGTATAGGGCTTCATGAGCCAGGGCATTAGCGGGTAGGCTGGGTCCCCGAGGATCACTGTAGGCATCTGCACATCCCCAACCGTTAGTTTGTGGTCCGGGAAGAAAGTACCTGCCTGGAGGCGTCTAAACAGACCAGAGTTCCTGAACACACGCGCGTCATGAACCTTGCCCGCCCACCCAACAAAGATGTTGGTAAAATGTCCCCTATGGTCTACCAGTGCTTGCAGCACCATAGAAAAGTAGCCCTTTCGGTTAATGTACTCGCTGGCCTGGTGGGCTGGTGCCAGGATAGGGATGTGAGTCCCATCTATAGCCCCACCGCAGTTTGGGAATCCCATCGCGGCGAAGCCATCTATGATGTCCTGGACGTTTCCCAGAATCACTACCTTTGAGAGAAGTTGCTCAACGATTGCGTGGGCTACTTCAATCACAGCAACCCCCACGGTACATTTGCCCACGCCAAAGTGGTTCGCTACTGACCGGTAGCTGTCTGGCGTTGCAAGTTTCCAGAGGGCTATGGCCACTCGCTTCTGCACACTCAGGGCTGCTCGCATCCGGGTGTCCTGGCGCTTCAGGGCAGGGGACAGCAAGTCACAGAGTTCAAGGAAAGTGCCCTTATTCATCCTGAAGTTTCGCAGCCACTGTGATTCATCCCAGACCTGCAGCACTATGCGGTCCCACCAGTCCGTGCTTGTTTCCCGGGCCCAGAATCGCCGTTCCACACCATGAACTTGACCCATTGCCACCATGATCTCCACGGCGCGGCGTACCCTGCTTTGTGAGAGGTCTGCGCCACTCTGTGACTTCCTGTCCTCACCGCGCTGACGGATCCTCCTCGCCCGATTTCTCAGCAGTTGACTGTGGAAGAGGTGGACGATAAGGTGCGAGGAGTTGACAACGGCCATAAGTGCAGCGATGATCGCAGCGGGCTCCATGCTCGCAGTGCTGTGGCGTACGCGCTGTAACTGACAAGAGAAGGGCGCGAACAGATTTCCCGCCGGAGCTTTCAGGGAGGGAGGGCGTGATTGACGGTTCAATGATGACAGTTACCCAAAACCACCCTCGACACATTTTTCCCCCAGCAGGCATTGGGGGCTCTACCCAGCATTCCAATGGGCAGCGGGGACTGCGGGAACTGTGGGATAGCTTCCCACAGTGCACCGCTTCCAAAGTCGACGCCAGCCCCGTTACTGTGGACTCAGAAATTCGAATTAGTGTATTTACTGTGGATACACAAATTCGACTTCATAAGGTCGATTCCACAAATTCGACTTAAGTAGATTCGAAATAGTCTTGTAGTGTAGACAAGGCCATGCAAACTAGTCAGCATACTGCTATCCGAACCAACACATTATAGCCCAGTAAGCCTATCTTCAGCTATGGCACAGCCTTGTCCCTCCCACACTGGCCAATACTAATAGTCCTTGTGTAGAAATGGCCTCTGGATGTAGAGAAGTTGCAGATGAATGCCAGAACCACAGTTTATTTCCTCTTGTATGTCCGGTCCAACTGTCTCAAGTCATCACCTCATCTACTTGCAGAATTGTACAAAAACAATTGTAATTCTTATGATAACTTCAGCCTTTGTGTGAACTCACCACAATGTTCAGTAAATTCCAGAAAAATGCACTGGATTTTTCTCTGCAAAGGATCTATTGTGTTGGAGAAAACCAAAAACTCCTGCAGGACTCCATAAACCACAATGCATAAACACCACATTTTAGCTGATGACATTACAGATGTCTAATTATCTAATCAAAGCATCATTATTTATTATTTATAGTATCATAGCTTCTTGGGACCCAGGTCATGGATCAGGACCCATTGTACTAAGCACTGTACAAACACAGAACAAAAAGACGGTCCCTGCAAAATAAGAGACAGCAAATGAATACAGACAGATCGATGGGGAAATACCAGAAAACAATGAGGAAGTAGTGGTCAGCATAATAGACAGTGGTCTCAACACACCAGCAGTCTAACCATTGTCAAGTTTTTTGAGGCTTTATGGCAGAGGAGAATTTTAAGAAGAGATCTGAAGAAGGACAATGAGTTAATTTTACGGATGATTACGGGAGCTTCTCCCAAGCATGGGAGCAGCATGGGAGAAAGTATGAAGGTGCTTGTCTGAAAAGTTAACAAGTGGGTGATGGAAGCTGACATCATGGGCCAATTGGAGGCAGGAGATGGCCTTTCAACACTGAATAAAAATGATAGCTAGTGTGGGAATAGATCACAAATGGCCTTGATAGTGTAGAAAAGTAGATTATGTTTGATATGACAGAGAAGCAGGAGCCAGTGAAGAGTTACAAAGAGAGGGGTGACATGATCAAAGTGAGAGGCTATGAAAAGTTTATCTTTGCAACAGCATTCTGGATGGATATGGGAGGGGCAAGACGCCATTTGTCAAGGCCTGAGAAAAAGATGTTGCAGATAATGAGAGAAGTTTTAGCTGTGCGAATGGATAGGAAAGGCTGTTTGTTAGAGATGTTATGCAGAAGAAATCTGAAAGATGTAGTCATAGCATCAGACGTGAAATGCACGTACATTACAATCCCCTGCTTAGGCCCTCACTGGAGTTCCGCTTCTGGGTTTTCAGCACTAAGCTACTACTTGAACTAAAGGAGTAACTCCTCCTGCTGGTGGCTGTAGTAGGCTCGCATCCTGTTACGTTGGCCAGCCATTAGACAGAAAAAAGATGTACACTATGCTCTTGAGGTTACAAATGCAACAAGCTGAGGCATGGAAAAATGTGTGCACAGTAATTTAAAGTCAGTCTTAAATGCCTGTCTCTTTGAAAATCTGTCCCTCGCTTGTAGTGGACTGAGAACAGCAGATGTGTAGACTATTTCTAGCTCTGTAATGGACCCAGTGTGTGATTCTGGGCAAATCACTCTTCTTCATCCTCACCTTTCCTCTTTTGTAACTTTTGCAAAGTGATTTGAGATATACAGAGTGATTTTCATCTATAAGTGTTATATAGTATTTAGGGCTGTCGATTCATCGCAGTTAACTCACGTGATTAACTCAAAAATTAATTGTGATTAAAAAAATTAATTGCAGTTAATCACAGTTTTAATCGCACTGTTAAACATTAGAATACCAATTGAAATTTATTAAATATTTTGGATGTTTTTCTACATTTTCAAATATATTGATTTCAATTACAACACAGAATACAAAGTGTACAGTGCTCAACTTATATTTTTTTATTATATTTGCACTGTAAAATGATAAACAAAAGAAACAGTATTTTTCAGTTCACCTCATACAAGTAGTGTAGTGCAATCTCTTTATTGTGAAAGTGCAACTTACAAACGTAGATTTTTTTTGTTATATAACTGCACTCAAAAACAAAACACTGTAAAACTTTAGAGTCTACAAGTTCACTCAGTCCTACTTCTTGTTCAGCCAATAGCAAAACCAAACAAGTTTGTTTACATTTATAGGAGAAAATGCTGCCCACTTCTTATTTACAATGTCACCTAAAAGTGAGAACAGGCATTCGCATGGCACATTTTTGTAGCCAGCATTGCAAGATATTTACATGCCAGATATGCTAAACCAGGGGTAGGCAACCTATGGCCCAGGTGCCGAAGGTGGCATGCAAGCTGATTTTCAGTGGCACTCACACTGCCCAGGTCCTGGCCACCAGTCCGGGGGGCTCTGCATTTTAATTTAATTTTAAATGAAGCTTCTTAAACATTTTAAAAGCCTTATTTAATTTACATACAACAATAGTTTAGTTATATATTATAGACTTATAGAAAGAGACCTAAAAACATTAAAATGTATTACTGGCACGCGAAACCTTAAATCAGAGTGAATAAATGAAGTCTCAGCACACCACTTCTAAAAGGTTGCCAACCCCTGTGCTAAACATTCATATGCCCCTTCATGCTTTGGCCACCATTCCAGAGGACATGCTACCATGCTGATGATGCTCGTTTAAAAAAAAAATGTGTTATTTAAATTTGTGTCTGAATTCCTTGAAGAATTGTATGTCTCCAGCTCTGTGTTTTACTCATATTTTGCCATATATTTCATGTTATAACAGTCTTGGATGATAACCCAACATATTGTTCGTTTTAAGAACACTTTCACTGCAGATTGACAAAATGCAAAGAAGGTACTAATGTGAGATTTCTAAAGATAGCTACAGCACTCGACCCAAGGTTTAAGAATATGAAGTGCCTTCCAAAATCTGAGAGGGATGAGATGTGGAACATGCTTTCAGAAGTCTTAAAAGAGCAACACTCTGATGCAGAAACTACAGAACCCAAACCACCCAAAAAGAAAATCAACCTTCTGCCGGTGGCATCTGATTCAGATGCTGAAAATGAACATGCGTCGATCTGCACTGCTTTGGATCATTATTGAGCAGAACCCATTATCAGCATGGATGCATGTCCTCAGGAATGGTGGTTGAAGCATGAAGGGACATATGAATCTTTATCGCATCTGGCATGTAAATATTTTGCAATGTCGGCTACAACAATGCCATGCGAACGCCTGTTCTCACTTTCAGGTGACATTGTAAGCAAGAAGCAGGCAACATTGTCTCCTGCACATGTAATCAAACTTGTTTGTCTGAGCGATTGGCTGAACAAGATGTAGGACTGAGTGGACTTGTAGACTGTAAAGTTTGACATTTTATTTCTGAAAGCAGGTTTTTTTGTGTGCATAATTCTACATTTGTAAGTTCAACTTTCATGATAAAGAGATTGCACTATAATACTAGTATTAAGTGAATTGAAAAATGCTATTTCTATCATTTTTACAGTGCAAATATTTATAATAAATATAAATATAAGGTGAGCACTGTACACTTTGTATTTTGTGTTGAAATTGAAAACAATATATTTGAAAATGTGAAAAACATCCAAAAATATTTAAATAAATGGTATTCTATTATTGTTTAGCAGCGCAATTAATCGCGATTAATTTTTTTAATTGCTTGACAGTCCCAATAGTTTTATTATAAGTGTAATTCTCCTCTTTCCAAAACAATTCTACCTTCAACATGATACAAATCTCAGCTAATCTCTATAGCAAAGGAGTTTTATTGTCAAACTGCCCATTGGCAATTCTACAACATGACTCCTGACTACTAGACAAACTTCATTTACCACTTTCTTTCCGTGTTGCAGATTGCACATGGAATGTCACATTCACACCTTATTCTCTAGAGGCAGCTATAATCAACATCAAATTGAAGAAGATAAAAACAAATTACTGTGTACTATACGTGCCACCCAGTTCATGGATTAGATGAGGGAGAAATTTGGTCTGAAACCAGCTTCCACAAAACCTTTTATCTTTGTAGATGGAAACAGCTCTTATTTAATTATGTTACTTATCCCTTTTCAGAATTGAGCTGTCTACTCTAAGGCAAAAAAAAATCAATATTAACTGTATAGAAAATTAACCAAATTCTGCGTATATTTACCCATCTTTTCTATAAGCACAGCCATAATAGACTATTTTCTCCACTGGTAAATTTTAGAAATAAGTACACCCCTAAGCTTCAAGCTATAACTTCTTTCAGTGAGAGAGTATTTACTTGTAAACTTCTAAAGGTGCTAAGCACCTCCTGCAAAGTGTGTAGCACCATCAATGCTCATTGATTTCAGTGGGACTTAGAGCACTCATCATGTGCTCGGAGGCACACAGTACCTTGCAGGATTAGATGCTTTATACTTGTGGACTGGGTGACTTAGCTGGAGGACTGAGCCGTTAAAGACCTGCCTAGCAAGACTGGCAGCCAACCAGGGGGGCAGCAAGAGCAGAGAGAGTGCAGGATTGCAACCAGCTGACAGGAGGCGCTCACGAGAGGTGGGTGCACGCCATCACACGAACACATTAATTGTATGTAGACCGTTCGGTAATGATGTGTCAGAATGTCAGAAGGTAACAAACTCTGGTCTCTACCAACCTGGACCAGAGTGGAGTAGCTCCAAATTCTATTAACAATGCTCTAAGCAATCCCATCTGCTATGCTGATTGGCTTCCTGGCCCACCTGGAAAAAGGGAATGTGCCGTCAAAGTTTTATTTTACCTCTCTGCTGAGAAGTAACCTACTACCAGTTCTTCCATTACTTCCTATTATAAATGCAATGAATACCCAAACTAGCAATATCTTATCCAGTGATTTTAAAAATAAAAGACAAAAAGAACTTGTGAGATTTCCAGACCAGCAGAGATGGAGAGACTTAAAAGAGAAAGAAACATGAGACAGACACATCGGACTTGGAAAAGAAGAAAAAGGGGAGCAAGCAAGATTGTTTAGAGAAAAGTCAGAGAGAAGAGGTTGAAAAAGACACAAGAAGAACTTGTGTGCTGCTGCTTTTGTCACTCACTCTTGCTTTGAACAAGATCTTCGAGAAATGGGAATTCACTTGGGGAAATACAAAGGGACATAGAATCATAGAATCTCAGGGTTGGAAGGGACCTCAGGAGGTCATCAAGTCCAACCCCCTGCTCAAAGCAGGACCAATCCCCAACTAAATCATACCAGTCAGGGCTTTGTCAAGCCTGACCTTAAAAACCTCTAAGTAAGGAGATTCTACCACCTCCCTAGGTAACCCATTCCAGTGCTTCCCCACAATCCTAGTGAAAAAGATATTCCTAATTTCCAACCTAAACCTCCCCCATTGCAATTTGAGACTATTACTCCTTGTCCTGTCATCTGGTACCACTGAGAACAGTCTAGATCCATCCTCTTTGGAACCCCCTTTCAGGTAGTTGAAAGCAGCTATCAAATGCCCCCTCATTCTTCTTTTCTGCAGACTAAACATTCCCAGTTCCCTCAGCCTCTCCTCATAAGTCATGTGCTCCAGCCCCCTAAACATTTTTGTTGCCCTCTGCTGGACTCTTTCCAGTTTTTCCACATCCTTCTTGTAGTGTGAGCACGGTACTCCAGATGAGGCCTCACCAATATCAAATAGAGGGGAAAGATCACGTCCCTTGATCTGCTGGCAATACCCCTACTTGTACAGCCCAAAATGCCGTTAGCCTTCTTGGCAACAAGGGCACACCGTCGACTCATATCCAGCTTCTTGTTCACTGTAACTCCTAGGTCCTTTTTTTGCAGAACTGCTGCCTAGCCATTCGATCCCTAGTCTGTAGCAGTGCATGGGATTCTTCCATCCTATGTGCAAGACTCTGAACTTGTCCTTGTTGAACCTCAGCTGATTTCTTTTGGTCCAATTCTCCAATTTGCCTAGGTCCCTCTGTATCCTATCCCTACCCTCCAGTGAATCTACCAGTCTACCAGTTTAGTGTCATCTGCAAACTTGCTGAGGGTGCAGCCCACGCCATCCTCCAGATCGTTAATGAAGATGTTGAACAAAACTACCCCAGGACAAACCCCTGGGGCACTCCGCTTGATACTGGCTCCCAACTAGACATCAAGCTGTTGATCACTACCCATTGAGCCCGACGATCTAGCCAGCTTTCTATCCACCTTATAGTCCATTCATCCAATGCATACTCTTTTAACTTGCTGGCCAGAATACTGTGGGAGACCGTATCAAAAGCTTTGCTAAAGTCAAGGAATAACATGTCAACTGCTTTCCCCTCATCCACAGACCCAGTTATCTCCTCATAGAAGGCAATTAGGTTAGTGAGGCATGACTTGCCCTTGGTGAATCCATGCTGCTTGTTCCTGATCATTTTCCTCTCCTCTAAGTGCTTCAGAATTGATTCCTTGAGGACTTGCTCCATTATTTTTCCAGGGACTGAGGTGAGGCTGACTGACTTGTAGTTCCCTGGATCCTCCTTCTTCCCTTTTTTAAAGATGGGCACTACATTAGCTTTTTTCCAGTCATCCAGGACCTCCCCTGATCACCATGAGTTTTCACAGATAATGGCCAATGGCTCTGCAATCACATCCGCAAACTCCTTTTGCACCCTCGGATGCAGTGCATCTGGCCCCATGGGCTTGTGCTCATCCAGCTTTTCTAAATAGTCCTGAACCACTTCTTTCTGCACAGAGGGCTGGTCACCTCCTCCCCATGCTGTGCTGCCCAGCACAGTAGTTTGGGAGCTGAACTTGTTCATGAGACAGAGGCAAAAAAAGCATTGAGTACATTAGCTTTTTCCACATCCCCTGTCACTAGGTTCCCTCCCTCATTCAGTAAGGGGCCCACACTTGCCTTGACTGACTTCTTGTTGCTAACATACCTGAAGAAACCCTTCTTGTTACTCTTAACATCTCTTGCTAGCTGCAACTCCAAGTGTGATTTGGACTTCCTGATTTCACTCCAGCATGCCTGAGCAATATTTTTATACTCTTTTCTGGTCTTTTCTCCAATCTTCCACTTCAGAATGAAGCAGAGTTTTTATAAAGAGACAAAAGAGAGGTTGGGGTCAAGATAAGGACAGATCCAGAGCAGATGGGGGAAGGGATATGTAATCCTTTGGAGCAGAAGACAAGAAAGAAGTGGCTGCTTTGAAATCAGAAAACAAAAGAGAAAAATCAAGGCATGAGAGCATGGATAAGCAGACAGCCATTGGTACCCATCCAGCCCCAAAGGGCTGTTAGGACCTCTGCTATTTGTGTTCTTTTTTACATGCTGTATATGATCTATCTACCTTTTCTAGTAATTCTTCATGAATACAATATGCAGTATATCTACTGTGATCATTTAAAAATATTCGATGATACTTATGACCTTGGGACTCAAAGGAGCCTAAGAGAACTCAGCATCCAGCTCCCACTTAGTTTCACTTATCTCCCTTTTGAAAATCCACCCTGCATTCTTTCATTAGTCTCACATCACTATAAGGCCCGGTTCCTGCATTCCTTGCATACCCAAAACGCCCAACAAAATCCATTGGCACTTCCGGTATGGAAGGAATAGGTCAGGACCTTAGATAATCCTTTGAAGATTTCATTTTGAGGAACTGAATGAATATTTAATGTTCTTCCAGCTTTAAAAAAAAAAGCCATGTCTAAATTGTAAGAGAAGCTATTCAGGCTGAATATTTATCATCCTGAACAGTGGCTACTAATTTAAAATATGTATGCATAAAAGGAGAGAGAACATTAAAAAAAGCTTGTGTGGTGTAAGTTTGTTATTCACAGACTGCTTTCAACTGCAGGAATACAAGGTCAATAGATGTTGTTGTTTTTATGGGCAGCTAGCCAGACAGTGCACAAAGTCTGAAGTGTCTGCAGCTTAATTCTTTTTTGAAAAATAAATTGTAGTTCCATGGGCCTCTAGAAGAGGTTCAAATGGCATTCTAATATCACTGAGGAGGCGAAGCTGTGACAGTTTTCGGCTTAGCACACACTTTCTGAAATGTGTGATACTCTGTTACTTTTTCTATGTATAATAAAAGTCACTTCTCTCCCTGATTGCTGTTTACCCGTTGTTTTTGATGTAGTCTGAGTCAAAGATACTATACATCTCTGAGATGGCAAGTGAAAACTTACTTGATTTAGTAAATAATATAATAACATAGGGCCTGATCCAAAGCCCATTGATATCAATGGAATTCTTTCCATTGACTTCAATGAGCTTTCACACTGGACCTTAGTAAGGGCTAGATTGTGCCTAGTCCAGATGTAGCTTCACAGGAGAGTAGGAGGGAGGGAGGATTTCACTCACTCCACTAGGTTCCTTGGATCACAGCTCTGGGAACACAGTGGCTTCACAGCAGACACCTACCTCAGGAGCAAGTAGGGTAGAGATGGGTACAGAGTGCACAGAGCAAAGGCTCTCTTCCTTCTACATACTAGCCAAAGCACTTGCAGGGGAAAATATACATCACCCTATAAATTGGTGGTGTTAATTATTTTCTTGTTAAAACCACTTCCATTCACACAAATGTAACAGGGGAGTCTGTCTGGGGATTGGTCCTGCTTTGAGCAGGGGGTTGGACTAGATGACCTCCTGAGGTCCCTTCCAACCCTAATATTCTATGATTCTATTAATTCCTGGGAAATATCACTAGATATTTTCATTTGAATTTCTTGTATATCTTTGTGCTGAAGCTTGCAATGAAGCTGAACTTGTTCTGTATATAAATACTTTTCTATTTGTCTATCAATCTTAATTATTTGAGTCCCAATCCAGGAAATCACTTTAGCATATGCTTATCTATAAGCACGAATAGTCCCATTGACATTGAGGACTATTCATCCCACCCTTGATACATCAGTTCTAACCAACTACCACCCAGTGTCAAACCTACCATTCTACAGCAAACTCATACAGAAGCTAGCCAAAGGCCCAACCATAAGCTCACCTAAGTGAAGTTAACATTCTGGCACAATCTTGAATTAGGCCAGGACATGGAACTGAAGCCATTTTAGTGGCACTGATGGATGACCTCCTTCAGACAATGGATAGAGGACATCCATTCTCATCCTCCTGGACCTCTCTGTAGCACTTGACACTGTTGATCATGAGATTCTGCTGATGGGTTGGGTCACAGATACCCCCTTGGGACTGTCATCTGATGTGCTGCGACTACTTCTGACCCTGTTTTCTCTGCCAGTTTGGGCCTCCAGAACCCTATCTTGTTGAGCCAGATACACTAATCTGCTGCAACACAGACCCAGGGTCTGACCCACACCCACAAATCTGCAGACATAACTGGAAACGGCTGAGCAAGTGCTCCTGTCTCTAGCACCCAGACACCCAGCTCCCAATGGGATCCAAACCTCAAATAAATGTGTTTTACTCAGTATAAAGCTTATGCAGGGTAAACTCATAAGTTGTCCGCCCTTTATAACACTGATAGAGAGATATGCACAGCTGTTTGCTCCCCCAGATATTAATTACTTTGGGTTAATTAATAAGCAAAAAGTGATTTTATTAAGTATAAAAAGTAGGATTTAAGTGGTTCCAAGTAATAACAGATAAAACAAAGTAAGTTACCAAGCAAAATAAAACAAAACATTCAAGTCTAAGCCTAATATAGTAGGAAACTGAATACAAATAAATCTCATCCAGTTCCAATAAGCTGCTTTCACAGACTGGATTCCTTCCTAGTCTGGGCCCAGTCCTTTTCAGACCAATGTTGTAGTTTATGGCCTGGGTCCAGCAATCACTCACGCCCCTGTAGTTACAGTCCTTTGTTTCAGTTTCTTTCAGGCATCTCTTTGGGGTGGAGAGACCATCTCTTGAGCCAGCTGAAGACAAAATGGAGAGGCTTCCAAGGCCTTTTATATTCTCTCCCCTTTGTTCTTCTGTCCAAAGTCACAACAACAAGATGGAGTTTGTAGCCAACTGGGCAAGTCACATGTCCATGAATGATTCAGCTTTTTGCAGACCGATGCCATAGTTTACATGTTAGTTTGAATGTTCCCAGGAAAGCTCAGATGTGGATTGGCATCTCCCAAAGTCCCTTGTTAGTTATGTGTTTCTTGATTGGGCACTTACTAAGAATAGTCCTTTCTCAAGAAGCTGACCAAATGCTTCACTGAGGCTACTTAGAATCAAACACATTGAGATATAAGTACATAGCCAATATTCATAATTTCAAATACAAAAATGATACACACATACAGACAAAATAATCACGACCAGAAAATTACAACCTTTGTATAGACATCTTACTTGACCTTCTTTGTACAAGATTTGGTGCAACTATAGGACCTTGGTTGCAACAATGATCTATATGGTCACAGTTCCTGTCAATAATGTCACACAGGGGTCAAGGTAAATGCACTAAAATGGCTTTAGTCCATCCTAGAGGGACACATCCAATGAGTAGTGATAAGAAACTGCAGCTCCTGCACTAGATCCCTCATTTGTGGAGTCCCACAAGGATCAATTCTCTCTCTAGTCCTTTTCAACATCAACATGCAACCACTGGGTGAACTGGTGAAATGACAGACTCAAGTGCCAGAAATATTGAGACACAGCTCTACTTTTCCTTCAACACGGATGACCACCACTACCACCAACATGGCCCGGTACTTGGAAGAAATCAGCTCATGGATGAAGGGAACAGCTAGCTGAAGGTGAACTTTAGCAAGACAGAGGTGATGATGGTGGGCAAAGGAAAATATTTTTAAGAGTTTGAAACCATGGTGCAATATCCTTTGGCTGAAGGTTCACATCCACAATTGGTCAATTCAATATATAGTCTAGGGGTACTCTTGGATTCCTCACTGATGCTAAACTCTCGCACAGCAGAATGCACAAGTACCAGTTTCTATCATCTTTGGTCAGTTAAGAGACTGCATGCCATCCTGGCAGACAATGACCTGGCCTCAGTTATTCATTCCTTCATTATTCATCACTTTTTGGCTGGACTACAGCAATACACCTGGTCTCGAAGCCTTCAACACTTATGAAACCCCAACAAATACAGAACGCTGCAGTGTGTCTCCTCAGCAATGTTGGCTACTTCAAAGCATATCAAGCCTGTCCTCTGCTTTCTATAATGTCTTTGCATAGAATTTCACATCTTATTCAAGATCTTATTTTCAAGGTTGTCCATTGCCTGAGCCCAGAATATCTAAGATCTAAGGATGAATACTTTGATTTACAATTTCACTCCTCTGACATACTGGAATTCTCTGCAATAAGGGTAAAATATTAATTGTGTGGGATACGGAACTTTCTCAGGGTCCAGTCTGAGACGGGAATGAAATCCCGCTGTGACATTGCACTCCATAATGTTTTATGAAAATATGCTCATGAGTGTGAATATAATGTAACTGGAATATGCTTCATGCAAAAGGTCTCTTGTAAGGTATCATTACAAAGCTTTTGATCTACTGAGTGTGTTCATCCTATTTGTTTGCAATATTATTTCTATGTCTGAAGTTAGGAAAATAAGATATAAACTTGTATTACTGATGTAAATCCATTAAGTGGAAGCCATTAAGGGTGCTTCAGAATCAATGACCTGTAAATGGCTCTGTTTACTTGCAAACCTTCCTGGGTGCCTGTGAGCCAGCCTGGAAGAATGGAGGCTGGGGTCTCACAGGACATGTGAACATGTCACCTGACACTGGAATCCATCTTAAACCTGGTGCTTTTCCATTTAGAAGTAGGGGTGGGGACCGGAGAGACAAAAAATTCCCGCCTTGTGCCAGAGATATAAATGGGGGTGGAACAGAACAAAGGGGCTGCCAGTCATGGGAACACCCCTGCTTTTCACCTAAGATGGAACTAACAAGGACTGTACCAGGGAAAGGATTGGACCCAGACTAGGAAGGAGTCTAGTCTGTGAAAGAAGCTTATTGGAAGATCTTATTTTACCTCTAAATAGTTTCTTAACGTATTAGGCTTAGACTTGCTTATTTTTGCTTGGTGACTTACTTTGTTCTGTCTGTTATTACTTGAAACCACTTAAATCATATTTTTATACTTAATAAAATCACTTTTATTTATTAGTAAACCCAAAGTAAGTGATTAATGCCTGGGGGAGCAAACAGCTCTACATATCTCTCTATCAGTGTTATAGAGGGAAGACAATTTATGAGTTTACCCTGTATAAGCTTTATATATAGTAAAACGGATTTATTTGGGGTTTGGATCCCACTGGGAGCTGGGTGTCTGGGTGCTGAAGATAGGTGACTTGCTGAGCAGTTTTTGGTTAAAGTCTGCAGCTTTGGTGGCGTGGAGCAGACCTGGGTCTGTGTTGCAGCAGGCTAGTGTGTCTGGCCCAACAAGGCAGGGAAAATGGCTCAGAGGTAATTCCAGCATGTCAGGTAACAGTCCCAAGAGGGTCTCTGTGACCGAAGCCATCACACCCCTAAGAACTAAGAAGCATCACAGATCTCACCACCACCTGCTCCAAGTGTAATATTTTTGACCTTGTCTTCTCTAACATAAATTCATACTAACATTTATATTTAAAAAAAAAACCCTACCAAAACTTGCTTTGCATAAGCCTCTCTCTCTAGGGAAAGAATGAGAGAGCAAACACCACATGAGAGATGTTAGTCACATCGCTAAATGCACTACTGAAAGGCACTCAAATGCTTTAGTGATGAAAGCAGTATAAAAACCTATATAGAACAGAGCATGTCTAAAGTTAAACATTTGCTTCAGTGTTTTGTTGGATCTGGGCCTTATATAGCATCTGCCATCCTCAAGTTACTAAGGATGTTAATCTTTCTCTAGCATGTCAAATTGGCATATTCCATAAACACTAGTATTTGCATACACAAAAGGATTACATGTGTTCTTTCCGGAGAAGCAGAGGAGATTTTTTTAAGATAGATATTCTTTAATTCTTTTCCTATTAAAATTATTGATGGTGAAGAGATGACATAATATTCAGTATCTCGATTGCAAAGACCTTTCTGTACAACTCAGAAGATTGACTGGCAAAGTCAATAAGTATGAGATGAAGGCTAGGTTCCAAAAATAATCACAGGAATTGTACTCTAAAAGAGTACAACACATTACATTATAGAAAGGGCATTGCTGAGCCTGAAAAGGAGCAATGAAGGACAATCAACATTATTTAGGGTTTTCAGACTCTGAGTTATGAAGAAAGATTAGTCAGCGCAGAAAAAAGTACAGAGAGAACATACAGAACTATATCACATCTGGAAAGCAGAGGAACAGATTAATGTTGGGAAACTTTTTAACATTGTAACTAATTCAAAAACATGATGTCTTAGTATTAGATTGCAGTTGGGAAAGAGATTTAGCTCTTTCAGTATAATTTCCATCCATGAATTTGCAAGGGCTGCAGTCGACACCCAGTCAGGAATGAGTTGGCTATTTTGGAAAGGGAGGAATAACTCAAAGTTTACAAATGCCTTTTCCTCTTCTTTAAAAATCTCTGACTCTCTGGGCTTCAAAAGGTTTGAGGCTTCATAAGAGGGATGGCTTTATCAGAAATACCTGAAGCAGAAGGAAGCTTCCAATTTAGTTCATATAGCTTCCTCTACCAATGAGTTCCCAGTTCTTTATTTCCCCTTCACCCTTCTGTACGTAGTACTTACCTAGCAATGTTGGCAGAAGACATTTTCACCTGAATTCTGCTATTCATATTACCATTGTGAGGGAAGCATGGTTTTCTGGGGCAGCCAAGACGTAAGTGAAAAGGGGAGAAAGGAAAAACAGTAGGGAAGAGAGAAAAAACAAAGGGAGGGAGTGATCAGAAAAAGAAATTGCTTACTAGTAAATCTCTTTATTGTAGTGCCCATATTTCCCCAGTCTCAGATTGAGAGAAATAAGATTTCACCTGCTGGAAGCGAACAAGCAAAGAATAAAGTGGTATCTTCTCTTAGTACAGCTATAACCTTCACCTTCCAGCCTAGTCAATTCAAAATCTAATGTGATATAGAAAATTGCAGGGAAGAGGAAGGGGCAATGAGAAACAGAATTGCCATAAATAATTTTGTCTTGTCAAACAGCCCCCTTTTTCAAGCATTCAAATTCCTCCCTGATCTCACTGAACTTTCATTAAGCCTCATAAGAAAATACATAAGAACATAAGAACGGCCACACTGGGTCAGACCAATGGTCCATCTAGCCAGATATCCTGCCTTCCAACAGTGGATAATGCCAGGTGCTTCAGAGGGAATGAACAGAACAGGCAATCATCAAGTGATCCATCCCCTGTCACCCATTCCCAGCTTCTGGCAAACAGAGACTAGGACACCACCCCTGCACATCCTGGCTAATAGTCATTGATCCTCCATGAACTTATCTAGTTCTTTTTTAAACCCTGTTATAGTCTTGGCCTTCACAACATCTCCTGGCAAGGAGTTCCACAGGTTGACTGTGTATTGTGTGAAGAAATACTTCCCTTTGTTTGTTTTAAACCTGCTGCCTATTAATTTCATTTGGTGACCCCTCTTTCTTGTGTTATGAGAAGTAGTAAATAACACTTCCTTATTTACTTTCTCCACTCTAGTCAGGATTTTATAGACCATTATCATATGCCCCCTTAGTCATCTCTTTTCCACACTGAAAAGTCCCAGTCTTATGCATCTCTTCTCATCTGGAATCTGTTCCATACCCCTAATCATTTTTGTTGCCCTTTTCTGTACCTTTTCCAGCCTCATGTTAGTGTCACCAAGACTTTAATATTTTTACTATTTATTTGTCTCCTGTGCTGTTGGTATGCATTGTGCTTTACAAGACCGTTTACCCAAGGAGATTTCAATTCAAGGCCTGATCCTGCATACACTTACACATGAAAGTAACTTTATAACCTGAGTTTATTCCATTGAACTCAGTGGGACCACTCAGGCACATAACATTATGCATGTGTGTTTGTGGAATTGGGGCCTAAGTTAGACATAGCTTAGGGAGAGGGAAACAAAAGGAAAGAAAAAATGTGATTTAGTTTGGGGGGAGGGGTTAGTAGATGTTTGTTTGTTCATATTTTTTTTAAGTAAGTTACATTTTGTGGGATGGAGGTAGAAAGGGGAGATGCAACAGCCAGAATTGATGACACAGGAGAAGATATTAACAATGGAAGTCCAGATAAAGGAAGTCTAGGAGGACAGCAATTTTGTCTGAAACAGTGGTTTCTTTCTCTCATCAGACCATGGCTTTCCTTCTACAAAGCCTCCTTCTTTGGCTTTTGAGGTTTGGTTTCATGGGTCAACAATTCTGCCAACATCTCTCCTTAATTCTGAGCTGTCTCTACTGCATTCCAATTTTTACTGTGTTGCTGGGATCATACTTTTGCAAAGGGGAAACTAGACCTCCAGAATTCTCAGTCCAAAGCCCATGTGTTTAGACTTGAATAAAAAGCACAGTTCTAGTGGCTGTGCCTCATAAGAAAAGGCATCCAGCAGGACATAAATCCTTGCAAACTTTCATTTTTAAGAAAGCATAATTATTGAAAAAGTATGAAAAAAGATTATAAGGGTTTTGTCTGGCTAAAAGCATTTTCAAAGATCAGAAGTAATTATAGAGGATATTTCTGAATGTCACAGCTTTATACATCAAGATGCATTTATGCAGATTGCAGACATTAACGATAAAACTGAATAACTAAGAATCTCAAAACAAGTTCCATCTGCCCAGTTTGCTTTGGATTAATGTGTCTGCATGGTACACTATACCATGCAGCATAAATATATAAAATATGAATTCAAAGTAAGTTTTGATGAAGATCCTTTAGAATTACAAATGTACTACAGGCCAAATGTTGTTTAAAAGTCGCAATGACATGCTTATGGGTCCCCAAATTTGAAATATATTAAAATGGATTATGATCTCCAAAACTTTTTTGTGTGTTTTTGTGGCTACTCTATCTTCAGAATGATTCAAAATATGCTGGACCCATTCAAACAATTCAAAGGTTATCTACATTTCTCTGAACTGTCTATTCCTAGAGCTACGTAACAGGTTTATTTACACAAATTAGGATTACTCACACATATTCAATTATTTTGTGGGGAATCAAGAAATGGGGAACATTTTCAGGACAGACTTGTCCATAAATGCCAAGATCCTTTCTAGCTGATGTTGCAAGAGGAGAGTCCTCCACAATCCAATATGCTTTCAAAGCTCTGTTTGTTTATTTTATAGCTCCCAGATTTATGATAGAGGCTCTGCACAGATTCAGAATGAGATTAGGACACTATCTGTAGTGCATTCCCACCATTCTATGTGTCCAGCAGCCCTAAACCCACCAGATCTGGCCACAGGAGTTTCTCTTCTGTGTAAGGGAATCTTCAGGAGCTGCTGTAGTGGCTGTTGTTTTGGTAACCTCACAGCTGCCAACAAAGTGGGTGTGGCTGGGATAAAGGCAGTGTGGCTAGGGCTACCTTACACTTTAGGTATCTCTACATAGTAACTGGGCAGTGTAATTTCCAGCTTGTGTAGACGTACATGCACTAGCTATGCGCAAGCTAGAACTTAAAAATATTGGTATGTCTTTGACTAGTCCAAGCCAAGGACCAGGCCACTGCAGCCGCTCTGCTGCATTGACTCAAGCAGAGCTAGCATGTATATGTCTGCCCTAAATGGAAATCACACACCCCAGCTATGTAGATATACCCTTGGAGTCATTCGCAGTCAGTAAAAATTAGTGCAGCCTTTGCAAGCCTTCAGACTGTTCTAAGTTTCCCCAGGGACCTGACTGGTACTAAGACAACCTCAGGATTATGGGAGGAGCACTATAGTGTTTTACAGCTGCCTTTGTTTGGTATCCTGTCTGAGTTATACCAAGGACTCCTCAGCTGCAACTCAGCATCTGGGCTAAGGTATCTGCTCCTAAAGAATTTTTAACCTAAATTAGGAAAAACTGAATGAAGGAGAAGTTACCCAATACAAGGTAATGTGATTACTTTGTGTCATGACACAAATGGTATTTTGGAGAGAGAGAGATTGTCACTTTATCATTTTAATTATTTGAAATGTTGAGTAGGGGAATGGGATATAGGACAAGGAAGGGGGTTTACTGGAGACGGGGCGAGCATGAGAAAATGGAAAGGGAATGAGTCATGGGCAAGAATTAAATAGACACATTGGAGGGAGGGAAAGGAGAGTGGAAAAGTAAGGAACAAGGAAATGCAGGAGGAGCAGACTGGAAAAATGAGTCAGTGACTTAAGAAATGGGAGGATACTGTGGCAAAGGTGGCTCTGTTGGCGTCACTCTCCCTTGGTGTCATGAGATACTTCATTAAACGCTATTCATATTACTAATTATGTCTCAGACTTATCAATGTCTTTAATCACATTGAGTGAACACCTTATTCCACATGTAGCCCCATTAATCTGAATGGCATGACTCAGTGAGTAAGGGACTCCTCAGCCTGTGGAAGTGTTGTACAGTCTGCTTGGAGTGTAAGTTCTTTGGGACAGGGATCAACCTGCATCCCTTTGTCCCTGGTTTATATCTAATAATATGGTCAGTGGTGTACACCACCCAGAAATGAAGCTAATTTTTACCCTTTTAAACTCACGGAATTATGGATGGAATTTTCAAACATGCTTCAAAGGAGTCAAACACCTAACTTTCTTTGAAAATCCCCTTTTGAAATCCCAGGATAGAACACTAAAATAGTAAGCACTAATTTCATATAACCTATGAAGACACATCTGTTTTCCTGAAGCCAGCACTGAAATAATGCAGATGTTCTGACAGCAACCAAAATAAAACTATTTTGGCAACATGAGGTGCTATCCCCATAGATTTAAGATATTGTTATTAAATAAAAGTCATCATAATCATTTCAACTGCATTGAAGCCACAGGAGAACAACTAAAATTCTTTCTGTGGGAAAAGAAAAACCAGTAGAGGAAGTTATTTCCTGGTTTCTCATATGACATTATAAAAAATGAAGAGAAAAAAAAACTATTTAAAAAAATCACCTGAGCATTCTTTCAAATTAAATTATTCAAATTCCCTTAATGAAAGTCATATAAAAATAAAATGCATTAATCTGTTGTAGTAGTATTCCACAAAGATTTCTTCTTGATTGATGAAATGTCACAAAGCACTGTCACATTAATAATTTTTTGCATTTCCTTTTATTGGAACATGCTTCAGATCTAGTCAATTCTGTTGTCTCTGGGGATATAGCTATGGTATACAATAATTCAATAAGGCCTTGCCAATATGAGTCCATACCAAGATAAATCAATTTAAGAAAAGTAATAATTATTTGGAAATGAGGTAACCCATGAAGGCTTGTTCATTTGTGTTCTATTTCACTTAGAGTACCACAATGAATGACTGCGGAGTTTTGGCACAGTTAATCTCAGGAAATACCTCTCCATTTCAAAGTATTATTTTCTGCATTAAAAAATATTTTCTGTGTCCATTCTGATTTTTTTTCTCTGTTCTACAATTACCAGGTGTTCCCTTCTTCAGCAGTTTGCATTTTTCTAAATATACCAATTCAGATTACCACTGCTCATTAAATACACTCATATATCTGCTTTCAACCTTTTTTTCTTTGGAAGAATACAGAAAGGTAGGTATATTACAATAATTATATACGTAATATTACAGATATATGTTACACAGGTGAAAACTTGGACAAATTGCTATGGAGGAGTACAAAAGAATAGCACAAACATGTAGGGCTAAAATCAGAAAGACTCAGGCCCAAAATGAATTATGCCTACCAAGGGACATTAAAGGCAATAAGAAGAGATTCTTTACATATATTAGAAGCAAGAAAAAGAGGAAAGAAAGTGTAGCCCTTTTACTTAGCAGGGAAGGAGAGCTAATAACTGATAACAACAGGAAGGCTGAGTTGTTTAATGACTATTTTGCTTCAGTTTCAGAAAAAGGTTAATGGTGACCCTATTTTGAACACAATTAATATTAACAACAGAGGGAGAGGAACACAAGCCAAAGTAGGAAAAGAAAAACTTAACTTATCTAAACATTCTTTAAGTCAGTTGGCCCTGATGAAATTTGCCTTGGGGTACTTAAGGAACTAACTGAAGCAATCTTGGAATTGTTAGCAACTATCTTCAAGAATCCATTGAGGATGGGCGAGGTCTCAGAAGACTGGAGAAAAGCAAATATAATACCTACTGCAATGATGGCAGACCAGGTGCCAGCTCATGCCAAGGCTCCAGACCATACTGAAGACTTACAAATGTATAGTTGGAAACCAGTCTTGCTTACCTATGTGTTAGCATTATCAAAATAGATATTAGATGTTAAGTTGATAAGAATGCGTTTAGACTTTATGAAATGCTTGTAAGATGCTGCATGTGTTGATCTTACATATAATCTCCATAGCCCATGGCATAAAGTTATTTTGAGTGTTTTCATTGTAAACTTCTGTAATTGTGTAACTCACCAAGCAGGAAAAGCAGCATTGATTAAGGTAAAATACTCACCCTGCGCACAAGATGGCCCACTGAAGGCAAATGACTTATTGTGTAGCTTCAACGGGCATCTGGCAAAAGGCTAGGGACATCATCGCTGCCCACCCTGGCTCATAGCCATTTATGGACTTATCCTTCATGAATTTATCTAGTTATTTTTTTCAACCCCATTATAGTTTTGGCCTTCACAACATCCTCTGGCAAGGAGTTCCACAGGTTGACTGTGCATTGTGTGAGCTCTGTCAGCTTTTGGAACCATAGACCGACTCATTTGTGTATATGTGTTGCCTGCTTTAACCTGTAAATAACTCTCTCATTTCTTTTTTCCTAGTTAATAAATCTTTAGTTAGTTTACTATAGGATTGGCTTAAAGTGTTATCTTTGGTGTGAGGTCTGAGGTACAGATTGACTTGGAGCAAGTGACTGGTTGCTTGGGCCTGGGAGCAACCTGAATATTTTGTGATCTTTTGTGTAAATGACCATTTATCACTTAGTCCTGCTTGCCTGGGTGGCAAGATAGACAGGAATGTCCAAACTTGCCAGAAAGTTCCTTGCTGTGACGTGGGGGTTAAACAGCCCCCATTGGATAGGCAATCTCCATTGCCTACATGCTCTCTCTGAGAAATCTCTGGGATGGCTTTTTGGGAGAGTGGATTCCCTTTAATGGGCCATCAGCACATGTCTGGTTGGTTCTTTGTTGTAACTTTAAGGTTGCTTGTGGGTGTTCCCAACCTCACAACATATTTCAGTAACACACAGAGTAATACTGCGTAACTTCACATACCATGATAGTACATACAATCCAACAGTATATTAATGTTCAACAGATCAAGACTTTTAAAATAATACCTCACAAGGCATGCATTGTACAAAACATATCATAGTCATATCACCATGGTGAATATGGGGGGTCCAGAATGCTACTTTGAGGTACAGAGTGCCACAGGAAGGGCCTGACAACACTCTTCAGATATGTTAAGGGCTGTTTATAAAGAGGATGGTGATCAATTGTACGGCTGGAAGGGCCCTCAAGAAGTCTTCAAGTCCAGCCCTCTGCACTGAGGCAAAACCAAGTAAATCTAGACTATACCTGACAGGTGTTTGTCTGACCTGTTCTTTAAAACCTCCAAAGATGGTGATTTCACACCCTGTCTTGTAAACCTATTCCAGCTCTTAACTATGCTTATTAGGAAAAACTTTCTAAATCAGAACAACTGATCAGTCTTATTTTATCTTGTTGATTTCCAACCAATCCTCCAGTTTGTCAAGATCATTTTTAATTCTAATCCTGTCTCTCGTTTACCTATAAATTGATCAGGATGCTGAATGTGGGGAATGCACAATTCTAAGGCCTGATTCAAGGAAGCACTTAAACAAATTCTTAATTTTTAAGAATGTGCTTAAGAATAAGTTCACCAAAGCACTACGAATTAAAATCTGTACCTATTCAGTAGGACTGGCTGCAAAGTAGGAATTCTGTGAAAATTTTGAGGTCTTGAAATTTTTCACAGAAAAAAAACGAGAGAGATATGATATGAGAGACATCTTTATTCACATAAAATCATATTAGGAGTAGGCATCCTTCAGTCTCGAGAGACCATGTATATGCGCCCCTGAGAGGTAAAGAATTTACTCAGTTGGTTTTATGGCAACTGCGGCTGTGGCTGAAGAGACTCACTCAAGAGAGACAATCTCTGCCGTATCTGTCACATTTAAAGGTGATGTTTTGACACTTTGGGCTCTGCCTTCTGCAAGCTCTTTTCTCCTCTGCTAAGCTGGACTGCTTTACATTAAACCACATAAAAACCTTTTAAAATGCTATTACATTACAATATATACACACAGAGATAGGAATAAAAAAGCAAAACACATCTAAAGCAAATATTAAGCATGGTTCACTAAAGCATCATCACCACCAAGTTCACTAATGATATTGTTAACATACTAAGTCAACCAAAAAGTGTACAGGTTACAAGTCACCCTCGAAAAGGTGTAATCAATCTGCAGCTGGGCCACAATCAGTGTACGGAACAGCCCTAGCATGTTACACTCCTGTAGTCCATTCTGTTCTGGGGACACTTCAAAACAGCTAGTTTTGCCTGACCCAGCAAACAGTTAGCCAGGCAGGAAAATGACTGACTGCGAGCACTGTATCTCATTCCAAGAACAAACAAGAGCTAGGAGAAAACCAGTCTAAAACTGCAGAGAAGGTGCTGCAAAAAGAGTCAAACAAGGGCAGTGTAGGAAAAGATAAAACACCCTGTCTGGAGCTGGACAGAAGGGGCAGTGCGCAGACCCCTCGGGGGTAATATGGTGCATGAAATGATTGTCTGCTATGATGCTATGCAGGACCCCACACTGCAGGTCCCTGGAGTGCTTAGAAAGCCGAGGTTTGTACAAAATCCTGATTCGGGTATAGGGGAGATCCAGGTCCATGTTCCTTCTCTGAATCAGACAGAGCAGACCTGCGTCTCACACATCCTAGGGAGTGCTCTAATCACCAGGCTATTGGCTATTCTCTTGTGCTTCTTGGACCTGAGGAATACTCCTGATTAAATTTTCATTCTAAACTGATACATCCCTGCTTTGCCTGATTCAGAGGGATCAGGGATGAAAACGTTTGGTGTCTCTGTGCTACCACAAAAATAATGAACTAAAGCAAATTTCAAAACCTTAGTTTTTTTCACAAAACGGAATTATTTTCCAGCCAGCCCTACAATGTAAGTCTAACTTTTCTACTTCTGAAACACGCTCCTAAAGATCTTGGGAAAATGTGGGGAGGTGATTTTGTTGTATGCTAAAAGTTGAGTTTTATTAATTTAACTTTTTTAAAAAAACCTGTGCCAAATTCCTTTGTTGCAGGTAGCTAATAATAAGTAATAAATATATTTATATTGGAGGCTACAACGCTAGCATTTCCATTATATCCTCTGTACAACAGGACTTTTTGTGATTTCCAGCTTTGATTTCTATGCCTTCTTCTTGTGATGTGCTCCTCCTTCTCTTTATTTCTTTTTTCCTCTCAAGCCCCATCTTCCCCTTGCCCTGCTCTCATATAGATTATCTTTCTTGCTGGATATAGATATTTGCTTTGAGAGACTATATTAGTGGTATAAAACTTAAACTTATATAAAATTTCCAATCCTCTAAGTGCTGTAGGAATATTACTTAATGAATCTTCACAATATCCCTGTGAGGTGGGTCAGTAAGTGTTATTACTGTATTATATCTCCTTCTCTCTTCTAAGAGGGCAATATGGAAACAGAAAGGCCAGCCAGCACTTCTCCTTCTCTACATGCTAACATTTGGTTAATTTACTTGATTTTTGGTTGTTAATCTGTCTAGGGTCTTCATTTAACTTTTTAAAAATCTTTAACTCTGCCACTACCAGTTAGTTTTTACTTGATATTCCGGTTATAGGGCTATCAGAGACACTATAGCAAAGCAACAGCTCTTCTATTGTTAAGGTTAAGATCATCTTTCTGTTTCAAGCTCAACTCTTCTAAGTGATCTAAAATCCATATGGCTAAATGGATTACTTTGAAATGTGGTGCACCTCATGAGGTCACAAGGTTTTGTTAGTGATCCAATTTGGAGGCCATTTGACCAAAGGGATCCCAAGATACAGCCCCTGCAGGAAAAATAGCTTTTCTTAAAGTTGACAGATTCTGGAGACATTTTTTGGGCTCGCTAATAGAGTTCAAACCAAAGCTCAGATCATCGCCCCAGAGTGTCCAGTGCTCAAGGGTTACCCCAGGGTCGGGTACCTACTAGCCCTTTGGTGGAAATCAAATTAAAATGTTATTTGGAAAAGGTTTTGCTTCTCCAGTTAGGCTCAACACAACCCTCATGTGCTTATTCTCACTGAGCATGAGCAGACAGAGGTAGCAGGGATTAACTGCCCCCAGTGGTAATGTCTGAGCCCCACTCTTGTGTTGCCAGGAGCTGAGGCCTACTGCCTTTCCAGGGGGGTCTGAGCCCATCTCCCTGCCCACCCTGAGGTGAGCTGAGAGATAGGGGCCATGTCTCTCTGGATGTTTATCTTAACTCTGCAGTTCCTGGTTTGCAGAAGTTTGAGTTTTGCTGAACTCATTCTGGAAGGGTGTGAGTGATCACTGGGTAACCTTAACTCTTTGTTAACTATATTTTTTTGCCATTTAATTTGTTACAGGTAGAGATTTACTTTTTTCTATTGAACAGGCATAGGTATGTCCCTTTTTAAAATAAACCACCTGTCATTACCCATAATTTTTAGAAAAACACCTTACTTGGACAGAATTATTGCATTTGAGAAACAGCTCAGTGTTTTTGTATCAAAGGCATCTTTACTTTTAACTCTGTGAAAAACATAGTTTCTTTTATTCTTTTCAACTTGTATGCCATCTTTTGTGCAGCTAAGATTTTTAAATTGGATTTGAAGTATCTCCTCAGAACTCTGCTATTAGTCATACAACAGAGCAGCCTCTGCTATTTTGTTTTCTTTTTAAAGAGAACAGTGCAATATCTTTTAGTGATGCCACATGATGGTACATGTATTGTGCCAAATACATCCATGGCAGAACACCATAGCCCTCAGAGTTTTTTTATTTTTTTTTATCTGGCCAAGTTGGGTCCTGCACATTCTTCATCACACAATTTCACATAACTGAAGGCAGCAGGGAAATACCTGCTTTCCATTACGTATGTTCCATTGCCTGAGAGTTTTGTCACATTATTTCCCTGTATGCAAAAAGAAGGAGGTAGCATATGCGCTGTTGACACTTTTTTAAAATTCAATAATGTGGTCATGAAAGCTTCAGGCACATAAAATATACTAATTAAAATACATCATTGCTCCACATTGGCCTAAAACAGTTACTCGATATATCAATATTATAATTTATTATTTATAGTATGTTAATACCGTTCGGCACTACTAAGATCTGGATCTCATTGTGCTAGGTGCTGTACAAATACATACTAAGAGATGGCCCTTGCCCTGAAAGGCTTATAATCGAAATCGACAAAGGGTGGTAGGAGAAATTGAGGCACAGAGAGGAAAAGCAACTTACCCAAAGTCAAGCAACAAGTCAATATCCCTGTTGATTTTGATTGAACTAGTCATGGTATAGAATAGCATTCAGCATGAGTAAGAGTATTACAATTTGGTCCTCTATTGTTATGATAAAAGCAATTTAGTGTCTGTGGTTCCAAATAAGATGGAACAGATTTCTAAAGGCTGGAAGGGAAGGGGGTTACATTTTTTCTCTCCTAGCATCACTGTAAGGCAGAGTTAAGGTTGTCTAAATACCTTACCTGTGTGTTTTCAGGCCTTAATTTGTTTGGGTTTCTTGTAAGTTTAACTGTTACTCACAATTTCCTTGGTTTGTAATGTTTGCGTCAGGGATAATTGTGCCATTCTTTTTTTGGCCTAAAATACTGATATGCACTCACAACTTTACTCCAGCTAATATAGCTTTTTAGCCAGGAATGTATATTAACACTCAGATGTTTGAATGTTCCAAATAAGTGGGTTCTTTGAGAGTTTCACAAACCACATTTTAAGTTTCTCCACTAAAATTGAGAGAGAGCTGGGAAAATTTCTCTGCCTGTACTGGATTTCATACCTCCCCTGACTTAGCCTTTCATTCAAGCATTTGGAAAGCACCAAGCGTCAGGGATTGTTTTAAAAATTTCCAATCGAGATATGGGAAGTCTCTTCAAGATCTTCAGCCCCATTCCCACATTTGAAATCACACAAGCTGAACACAATGAGCAAGTGCTGAATACAAGTTTTGCACAATATGGACGTTATATTTTCTAGGAACAGTATTCCTCTTAAAGTGCATTTCACATGTTAGTTGGCCAAGTCTTTTATTCTTGTGTTTTTGAGGGTGTTTTTGCCTCCTTATTATGGTTATGAGTAAGGAATTTTGATTAAATAGGAAAACAAAATTAATAGATTCCCCAGGCAGCACTGTTGGCACACAGGATTTATTGCAGGCCAGGAATGAAACAATTTTTATTGGAGTCCCTTTTTAAAATGTTGGCAACACATCACAGGTTTTTGCTGAATTGTCAGCTTTTCCCAGAAAAGGATGAGTTCTGGCTAGTCAATATATTTCTTATCTACTTCCTTATAGAACTCATCAGCTGAAATTTAGCTTCGCAGCTTGACTTTCATACATGATTCCACCCACTATTTAGAACTACAGGCTATATCAGTTTCACCTCTTCCCTATTCCATAGTGCCACAACTGCGAATTGATTATTTCCAGGCTGGGCTCTTGATATATTTTTTCCATTATGTCAGATAGCTGCAAAATGTACATCTTCAATATGCTGGCTGTTTTTATTAAGGAACAAGGGAGAAAGGATGGTCCAATGGTTAGGGCCTTAGCCTGGGACTAGGGAGACCTAGATTTAATTCCTTGTTCTATCCCAGATTCCATGTGATCTAGGGCAAGTCATTTATTCTCTGTGCTTCAGTTCTAGTCTGTGAAATGGGAGTACTAGCACTGCCCTACCTCACAGAGATGCTGTGAGGATAAATACACTAAAGACTGTGATGTGCTCAGATGCAATGGTCATGAAAGTAATATAAGTACCTTTGATAAATAGAATTCTGCGGTCCTCACTTATGTGAAACCCCCAGTGGAGTAAATGAGACATAGGACTGCATGTATGTATCCACCATCCTGTGCAGTTCCATCCTCAGATATTTGCATTTTCATTCCACGATGCCTCTAACCAAAGCAACAAATGATGAATCCCCTTCCACATATTAATGAACACAAAAATGACCTGTACTTAAAAGGTGATCCTCCTTTTACTAATAATGGGATTTTTGTGCACTATGCCTTGGCTCAAATCCAGATATTCTTGCTCCATCCTCTCCTTGCAGAGGCAAAACTTCCTCTTATAAAACTTTAGTGGGGGTTTTCTATGACTGAGAGCTGCTGGGTTTGGCTCACTAAGTGAGGACAGTATGCAGTGGCCTCAGTTCAATAGCATTGAGGGAAGGAATTGATCAAATCACATGGGTAAGAACAATCAGCTGCATGAACTTGACTGAATTATGCTCCATAGCATGAAAATCTTAGATATGCCTATGAAGTATTAAAGAAAGAGCTAATTAGAAAAATATATTTTAATGTTCGGATTTTGCTGACTAAAAAGTCTATCTATCAAAAAAATAAAGGGCAAAATTTTTCTCATGTTTACTTCAACTATATATTTTTTTCCTATTCATTCCTCACTTGCTTCTATCCCTTTGCGAGTGCGACACTTCTGATATTCTCTTGTTCTCTTTCTATGGCTATGTCTACACTACCACTGATGTCAGCAAAACGTATGTTGCTCAGGGGTGTGAGTATTCCACCCCATGAGCGACATAAGTTATGCCAGCATAAGCGCTAGTGTGCACAGTGCTATATTGGTGGGAGAGCTTCTCCACCAATATAATTACCGTTTTGGGGTAGATTAATTGTGTCGACAGGGCAGCTCTTTCCCATCGGCATTGAGCAGCCACATGAGAGATCTTAGAGATGCACGGCTGAATCAGTACTACTGTTCCGTTGTAAGCTCTCTAGTGTGGACATAGCCTATGTAATCAAGTATTTTAGAGTGTTGCGTAATTGTGCAAACCCTCTTGGCTTGGTGCACTGAGCTTTTCTCCAGTTGACAGGCCAGCAATGGTGCCAAATTATTTCATGCTTCAGATTACAGAAGAGTTAGTTTTACAACGTAATCTGGTGAGTACCAGTGACACCTACAATTGGGGAAGTTGTTTTCTTTTTAAATGAGACTTGGACTGAATTATTATTATGATTAGACTTGAGACACTGGGGCAGATTCTCCACACAACCTGAAGTCTACTTAAGCATAGTGGAATGTCATCAGGAAGTTGGTTGTGGCTTTCTGAGCCTGGCTCTCCTACCACAAAGGATAAGAGAGCAGCTCTCACTTACACCACCGGGGACCTTGCATCCTCAAGGACTTTATCAGAGTGGAGGATCAGACATAGAGGAGTTCTGCTCTGCCATGCCCACTCCCTTCCCTGCCACACTACTCCCCTGGAACACCCTTGATATCCACTCCTGTACTGAGGATGAAGGGTAGCTGGAACAGGAGGCAGAAAGTTCCCCTACACAGGGGGAATTCTCCACTGCTCATCACCAGCAGCTTTACATCAACTTTGCACCACTTAAGTGGCCTTAGTGGACCAGACAATGCACTAAGTTTCAGAGTAAAATATTTCCATTGGGAATGCTGAGAAGCAGTGAAGGAAAAATGCATCTTACACTCTTTCTTTTTCTATGAGTGGATCAAGATGTGGCATCAGATGCTAACTGTGTACAGTACCCACAGGGAGTAATGGAGATACAGAATCATTGGGCCAAGTCCTGAAGGCCTTACTCAGATTTAACGAGGCAGAACTCCCAGTGGTGTCAATAAAGATTTTTTTCTGAGTTTGGTTCCAAAGAACTGAGTGATGGAAATCAGAGAGAGAGAGAATATTTCCCCCAGCACATCATGTAAAACCACTTAATGACAGCAAAAGAGGAACAGTTTGTGTACTAGGCTTGATAATCCAAAAGGTAAAGTTCATAGCAGAAGGCAGATTCTAACTAGTGTTGAATAACCATTTTTTCTACCATGCTTGTCACTGCGGTATCTGAGAAATATGAATAAAATGAACAATACCTTCAGGTTCAGAAATGTTTGGGTAGGTTTGGTATTAAGTAGCTTTGTATACTTCTGCATGTCTTGGTTGGTTTTGCCCAGATTCAGAAAGGCTGAAAGGCTGTTTTATGGTACAAAGAATTTCTAGCCAAACTGGAAGTAAGGAAGGGCTGGACATCTCATGCTCTGAGTTACAATAACAGGCTCCTGACTGGCCCCAGGATCAAGGGAGCAGAAAGATGGCTGAGATCTGACTTTTCCTCCCCATTGCTTGAGGCCTGCAATTGGCTGGACCCAAAGATAAATTACTTAATACAGTAAAATAATAAAAACAAAGTTTTAGACTGACGTTCATATTTCTGTGTCCTCTCCCTGAAGCCAAATTTCCCATGGATGTGATTCACTTTACAACTGATGTCAGTGGAAACTTTGGGTGGGCAAGGACTGCAGAACTGGGTCTGTAATTATGGGAACAGTAAAAGGGTGGGACTTGTATGCAAAAGAAAATTGAACAAGCTTTCAACCAACATTAATATTGCATTGACAATTGAAAGCAAAATAATTAAGACTGAATATACTTTTAAGCATTTACATACATTATAGAGACACTCAGCCAAAACGGAAGTAGAATGGAGACTTTTTTAATGTATTTATTTGTGTATTTATTTGAATTTATTTAGCCAGTCTCCATTCTGTTGACCTTAACAATCATAAAATCTATTCCAGCATATAAATATTAAAAATTTTGTTTAAATATTAAATTCTCCTCTGATTTTTAAATCATTTAAAAATGCATTCTAAATGAATAAATAAATAGTTTCCATTTGGCTTGAAAGCCAGTTAAAAGTCAGAAGAAAACCATTAAGATTTAATATTGATGTTATATGTTTAATTTTAAATGCCTAAGATTCCTTATATGATTGTTAAACCAGTAGAGTAGCAAGAAGAGGGTGAAGACCCTGTAATTTAAAATATCAAACATTTATGTCAGTTACACAATGTTAAAGATATGGGTTTAAACACTCGAAAGTCAGGAAATAAAGGAGTAAGATTCTTGGACTATCACGATCAGTCACATTGCACTCTATGTGTATATTGTATGATAGAGTTGAGGATGTAGCCCACTAATATTCATTTATTTGAATTTAAAAGAAACTTGCATAGATTCATGGATTTTTAAGGCCAGAAGGTACCATTATGATCATCTAGTCTGACCTCCTGCACATCCTAGGCCACTAAACTCTACCCAGTTACCCCTGCATCAACGCCAATGACCTATATTAGACCAAACATTTGTGTGCCACTAGCAGGGAATAGGAGGGAGTAAAGGGCATCAATGCTTGAGGCTCCAGCAATGGCAGGGGATTGATTTGGTGAGCTATAGGCCTCCTGGTGTCCTATCACCATCTGTGGCCATCTCTGATGCTTCAGAGGAAGGAGAGGGGAGATCAGAATGCATCATGGGGAGGCGATTCCTTCCTGACCCCCACAGATTACTGACTGAAGCATGAGATTTAAGACATAAAACATAGGATTGGAAATAACCTTCATGGGCCATGAAGCTCAGCCCCTGCCATCTCAGGCAACCATGTCACACAATCCTCCTCATAAATGTATCAACTTCTCTCTTAAAACAAATTAAATTTTTTGCCCCCACTGCACCTATTGGGAGGCTGTTTGTACCTATTTGTTCCTGTGCCAACATTTCCTTAATTCAAAAGGTTGTCAGATGGTATTGACTTCATTGGGTGGTGGATGGTCCCCACAGAGATCAGGGTTCTGATTCTGCTCTCCCTTACACTATTTCTACACCAATGTAATTCATAAACTTAAGTGGAGTGTATTCCTGATTTACACTAGGGTAACGGAGAGGGGAATCAGACTCATTGTGTATATTAACTGCCTTACACTAACATAAACTCACTGACATTCAGAATCCTTTACAACTAACTACAACCACTCTTCTGTCCAGGGAATCTAGAATGGTATAATTTACATGGCATGGAGGCCAAAGAAGGTCAAAGCAGAGTGGTAACTATTCTAACTTACACCTTCTTATGCCTTTTCTTTCTTGGTCTTCAACATATAAATTACACCAATTTAAACCCACTTAAACAGCAGTAGAGAGAGTGTTACATAAATCTAAGGGGATCTGATGTGGGGGTATCACTTACATACCCCTCTGAACTTATCATTGTGATCTAAAAAAATAACGAGGAGTCCGGTGGCACCTTAAAGACTACCAGATTTATTTGGGCATAAGTTTTCATGGGTAAAAAACCCACTTCTTCAGATGCATGTAGTGAAAATTACAGATACAGGCATAAACATACTGACACATGAAGAGAAGGGAGTTACCTTACAAGTGGAGAACCAGTGCTGACAAGGCCAATTCAATCAGGGTGGATGTGGTCCACTCCCAATAACTGATGAGGAGGTGTCAATACCAAGAAGAGGGGAAATTGTTTTTGTAGTGAGCCAGCCACTCCCAGTCCCTATTCAAGCCCAAATTAATGGTGTTAAGTTTGCAAATGAATTGTAGTTCTGCAGTTTCTCTTTGAAGTCTGCTTTTGAAGGTGGTTTTTTTGCGGGGGGTTGTTGTTATTGTTGTCGTTGTTGTTGTTGTTGAAGGATGGCTACTTTAAAATCTGTTGTGATACAAGGGAACCTAAATAAGGGATCAGTCGTGACACGGCCATAGGAGCACCCTGCCAGGGGAGATTGATACTCAAAGAGTCACAATTAGAACTGTGCCAAACAACAGATTTTCCAGTTTGCTGGCAAGTCTAAAAATCAGGAAAAAGCTGTTTTGGGTCAACCCAAAAAACAATTGTTGGTGAAAAAAATCCAGCAAATTGAAGAGTATTAAAAAGAAGTTTCAGGTCAAATGAACTGGTTCGTTTGAGCCAAAACAAAATATTGTGTTTCAATTTTGAGCATTTTAACATAAAAAAAATCAAAAGGAAATTTTGAAAAGTCATTCCAATTTGAAAAAAAGTCAAGTGTTATGTTTCACAAATGTCAAACCAAAGCATTTTGATTTCTTTGAAATTTTTGGTTGCTTTTTGGTTTTGGTTTTTCCCCACAAACAATTTGGTGAAATCGACATGAATTTGCAAAATGTTTCAGTGTCGCTGAATCTCCATTTTTCAACAAAAAAGGGTTGAAAATTTTTGCCCAGCTCTAGTCACAATATCCCTCCAAGTCTCACTCTGTTCTGGGGGTGGAATAAAGAGTATGTCATTGTATCTGCTGCTGGTACATGGAGACAAGGGGGCTCGGAGTAAAATCATCCACCCTTCCCCACTCCCTCTGCCCACTTGCACAGTGACGGGGATATAGTGGCACTGCAAGCCTGCTCCCGATCACCCCACATTGGGAGCAGCAGCAGAGGTAACTGGAACAGTAACGGGCCCCCTAAATCTCCTTACTTCCTATATGCTGACACACAGACACCTTCTACACTCCCATAGATTTACTTCGTTAGGGCCAGATCTATGGGACTGTGGTAGATGTCCAGATCAATGAGATGTACACATTGAGAGAGTCAGAGGAAAATGTAAATTACAGCATAGACCCTGCAGCCTATCATGGACTTATGTAGCTCACTCTGCATTTAGCCTTAGCAGGCAGGAGTCATGGGTTATATATCTGCCGCCAGCTCATTTTGTGATCTGGGGACACTTATTTATTCTTTGTGCTTCTGTTTTCCCTTTTTTAAACCAATATTGCCTACTGTCATGCAGCACTGTAAGATCCTCCAATATAAGATATTATACAAGTTCAAATCATTATTATACTATCAAAATAGTTAGCAATTTTTAAAAGAAAAAAAGTGATACAGATTTAAGTAAGACAGTAAGTGGAAAGATCATACATTATACTGAAGTTAACTGTAAAAAATTAAAAAGTCTCTGGTTTTATCATCATTAACCTCAACATATTCGATGGATTCCCTGATCAACCTGAGTTAAGGCTGACAAGTCTCTGGCAGAGCTTATTATGAAAAGATCAGTCCCCATGTAGAACCATGGGGTTTGTTCTTGTCATAACAGAAGAAAATCCTGAGGTTTAATTAGAACAGCAGCATACTTCCAGTGAGACTCCATAAAATGAAAAAGCAGGCTGCACAAGCTGTCTGGCTAGGAGCCAATTATGTTTCTTCCCTAAAAACCTTTGCAGCAGTTATATTCCTTTTGGAATTAAAATAATATCTGATTTGGAATTGTGATATAGAAAGAATGTATCCACTGTAGGTTTGCTGCACTGTAACAGATACTGTGTCATATATCTCTTCTGACCACAAATGGTGGAATGTTTGAAACATCTACTGGAGGATATTGCCTTAGGGGTTCCCTCTTTGGAGCACTCTCTGCTCATGGTGCCAAACATAGCAATATGGGATGAGTGATGGCCTGTTGTGAATTGTGCTCTGCATTTCACTACCAGGAGCTTGTGGGTTTAACAGCGATATAAAACGTTCAAATAATTTTTTCCAGGTGCCAATAGTTGTTTTTCTTTTTTTTCTTATGTTTTTCAAGCAACTAAGAACATCATCTGGCCCAACCAGCCTGTAAGTAAACTATAACCCTGAGAATTTTCTATCTAGCTTTTTTTAAGACTTCTATATACTAGGTATGTAAGGCAAAAAAATTATTTCAGTATTTCAAGAAAGACAGACCTTGTTATTTTTGTCTATATTATTGTCCTCAAATATATTGTTGCCCCTTTTAGCCCAAGTGGTTAGCCACCATTTGGGGCTTTGTGGATTGTTTCTGTTAGGAAAAGAAATTAATGATAGGTATTTGACTCGGAAAATGGCTAAATGTAAATTTTTTTTATCTAGGAACAAAGAATGCAGGCCATGCTTACAGGATGGGAGGCTCTATCCTGGGAAAGTATTAACTCTAAAAAAAGATATGGAGATTGTGGTGAATAATCAGCTGGACATGAGTTCTCAGTGCGATGATGTGGCCAAAAAGGCTAATGCAATCCTTGGATGCATAAAAAGAAGAATCTTGAGTAGGAATAGAGAGGTTATTTTACCTTTGTATTTGGCACTGGAGCAACCACTGCTGGAATACTGTGTCCAGTTCTTGTGCTCACAACTCAGAAAGGATGCTGATAAATTGGAAAGGGTTCTGAGAAGAGCCATGAGAAGGACTAAAGGAGAAGGACACCACACCAAGCGACTGAAGCGCTGATCAATGGGGAGAGCTTGGCTGAAGAACAACCAGCCAGCCTGTGATGAGAAGCATCTAAGTTTGTAAGGGCACTGAAAGTGTTAAGATCAGCTTAGAATGCGTTTTGCTTTTATTTCATTTGACCGAATCTGACTTGTTATGTTTTGACTTATAATCACTTAAAATCTATCTTTGTAGTTAATAAATCTGTTTGTTTATTCTACCTGAAGCAGTGTGTTTGGTTTGAAGTGTGTCAGAGACTCTCCTTGGGATAATAAGCCTGGTATATAACAATTTCTTTGTTAAACTGATGAACTCCTATAAGCTTGCAGCGTCCAGCAGGCATAACTGGACACTGCAAGATGGAGATTCCTAGGGTTGTGTCCAGGACTGGGGATATTGGCTAGTGTCATTCACTTGCAAGTACTTGGGAGCAGCTTACATGCCAGAGGCTGTGCATGAACAGCCCAGGAGTGGGGGTTCTCACAGCAGAGCAGGGTAAGGCTGGCTCCCAGAGTCAAGGATTGAAGTGACCTAGCAGATCACTGGTCCAGATAACATGAGAGGGAAACGTCACACCCCTCTGCTCGCCTAGCTCAACTTCTCATATGCTTTATATGTGACCTTATCCCTTGGATGGTGTTTTGTATTGTTTCATCCATTTTACTCCATAAAGGAACTTAATTGCCTCTTACATTTATCTGGAGCAAAGGGTGGTTAGCATGCCCTTCAGCTTCAGTGAAGTCTGTGATTGCCTGTAGAGCAAAGACATGCATTCTGGCAGTCACCAACACCCTCCAGCATAACAATATCATTAACAATCAGTTTGGCTGCCTCTGCTCTAATGCTAAGATTTAAAAGAATTGTGCAAAACGTTTAGAATGAAATGCAAGGGATGTAACTAGAGCTGGGCAAAAATTTTGGATGAATTTTTTTTTACTGAAAAATGCACATTGAGGGCAACCAAAACGTTTCACAAATTTGTCAAATTGTTTCAGTTAGGAAAAAAAATCCACAGATTCTAAGTATTTTGTAACTCTTCTATTCAAAGCAACTTTTTGTTTTGAATTGTATGTCTGTTTTAGTTTAAAAAAATTAAAGGGTTATACCTCAAAAATGAAACAAAACTATTTTGTTTGACCCAAAAGATTTTTTTTAAACTTTTTTGGTTCACCAAATATATATATTTCGGTTCATCCTGAAACAAATTTTCTTTTTATTTTTCGGTTTAGCCACTGACGTGAAAAATTGGTTTCACATAGCTCTAAATATAACTAGGCTGGATAGTCCATTTCACCGTCACTCCTTTTTGCAGCAGGCAAATAACCCATAGTGCATTGCACTGCATGTTTTGCAGAGAAACCTGATACCAGGCTCTCCTAGCACTCAATCTCACTGAATCAAGCAGAAAAGTTATCAAGAAAAAAGAGCGGAGGGCTGGAGGACTAAATATATAAAGCTTAGCAGTCAGCTGACTCAGGGATGAGTCAATCTACAAATATTTGAAGGGAAAGGAAACATATAATGTGATACAAGGGGGTAGAAGACTAAGAAAGACAATTTTAGGAAAATCTTCCTCACAGTGAGATGTTAGAATCTGTTTTTCCTTATAGAAGCAGAAGCCCCATCTCTTGGGACACTTAAAACTAGACTGGACAAAGCACAGAAAAGTGTACTGTGGAGAACAATCCTGCAATGCTGGGGAGATGGAGTGGATGATTAGACAGGTCTTTCCACATCTAGCTTCTATGATTTTCTATGTTTATCACAGCTGAGCAGTTATATGATGTATTTCTAAATGAAGGTGATTTTAAAAATCTCACACACATACAGAATCAGAGGAGGAAGCAGTGAGACTGGACAAATCCTCTCGCCACTTGTGCTGCAGCAACATCAGTCTTTCAGTGAGTCAAGTAAAAGAGAAAAAACATAGTGACAAATTGAACAGCTAAATAACCTGCGAAAACAAAAGGCAGCGGTTGAAATGCTCCAAAACAGCCAGTCATAGCTGCTGAACAAGGAAGAATTGAGACTGGGAGCTTGCACGAAGGCAAAAGTGTGCTACCTACAAGTCCTTTTCAGGGCCAGGTACACACCACCGACCCCTCCTTCGTTGCTGGTGTAAGAGACCCTCACTGCATTCTCATATCCTACCATAACAGTTCGATTCTCTTGTATGTGTAGCCTGCTATGGAAGTCTCAGGGCCAGAAGACTTAGGGTGCATTTACACTGAAAAAAACCCCTCTTACGGCAGCGAATCTCAAAGCCTGGGTCAACTGACTCAGGCTTGTGGGGCTCACACTACAGAGCTAAAAATAGCAGTGTAGACATTCAGGCTCGGGCTCTGCCCCCTCACTAGGGTTAACAGCCTAGGCTCCAGACTGAGCTACATGGGATGGAAATGTCTGCTCCCTCTGTTGGATCCAGGGGCGGCTCTAGCCATTTCGCCGCCCCAAGCACGGCGGCACGCCACAGGGGGCGCTTTGCCAGTCGCCGATCCCGCGGCTCCGGTGGACCTCCCACAGATGTGCCTGCGGAGGGTCTGCTGGTCCCGCAGCTCCGGTGGACCTCCCGCAGGTGTTCCTGTGGATGCTCCACCGGAGCTGTGGGACCATCGGACCCTCCGCAGGCACGCCTGTGGGAGGTCCACCGGAGCCGCCTGCCGCCCTCCCGGCGACCGGCAGAGCGCCCCCCACGGCATGCCGCCCCAAGCACGCGCTTGGCATGCTGGGTCCTGGAGCCTCCCCTGGTATGATCCACCCTTGGATAAGCCCTTCCTCACTGTAGTTATACCCTGATACCCCAGACAATCCAGACCTGGCATATAAACAGTTCTACACTTTCAGTCATTTGTACGGTTTCCCATAGTAAAAAAATAAATAAAAATGGTTGCATAAACTGAGGTGCGCACAGGTATCACTGGTACTCATAACAAATTATTAATCATATACCAGTCAGTGATGTAGATCAGAGAGAGCAGATGCTGTGAGTTGGTGTGTCTCCCTCTAAAGTAATTTACCTGAAAATTCATACTAGAGTGAACCGTCTGGGGATACTGTTGGACCTGCCTGTTGTTTTTAGATGACATACAGCATTAGTAAGCAAGATGGCCTTTTTCACCCAATTCCAACCAGGAGGTTTTGACTCTTTCTTTTGTATGTGGATTTTTTTTACCAATTTCAGTGCCACCATGAGATTGGTCTAATGCAATGTGCCCTATGTGCGGATGTAAGCTCAGGGTTAGTGGGACATGAGTCAGCTAACCAGTGTTATGGAACCCTTGGCTTGAGTGTCTACATTGTATTTTTGCCCTACATTAAGACTTTGAACCAAGGGCTCTGTCGTCCACTTCAGTGCACAGGCCCAAGTCAAAGTAACCATATCCCAGAGGCCTTAGCTCCCCTGAAATGTGGCCACTCTAGCTCTAGGACCATGGTGCACTGTGGGAAGAATTTACTGCCCACTCAGTAAAGTCTGAAGTTTGAAGCAGCTGACTTTGCTAAAAGTTTGATTGGTACACTTGCCATTGCAAACCAAAGAGGCTCTCTGATATCCATCCTGCAGATTGGTGATCAGAAGATAATAGGTTAACACTAACCTGAGTTGCTGCATTTTGCAAAGTGAAGTGTCTTCTGTTTTCGGGATGTTGTCCCATGGAAGTGTGAGATACTTCTGACTGACTGCAAAGAAATAGGGCTCAGATCCTGCATCCTAGCTTAACTTGAGCTCAGACTGTCTCGCCCCCAAGTATCCTGGGACCTTCAGTCCAAACCCTGGGTTAAGGCAATTGGAGTGTAGTCACAAGGGATGGGTGTAAATTTGAGCCCGGGCTCAAGCGTGGGATTATGTTGGAGCGAAGACATAGTGTACAGGGCTACATCTTAAATCCACTCAGAGACCAAAGCTTGTCAGAGTGTAAAAGGCCCACTTTTTACCTGGAGTTTCTCAATATTAGCATATGACACCAATGCTCTGTGATCATTGGTTTGCAGGTGCTTGTTATGAATTATAAAGCTCTAAATGTCTCGAGACATTAGCGAGATTGCCTTTCTCCCTTTGGAATGCTGCCACAGCTGTGATTGGTGGAGGCACTTGAGCAGTAGTCCTCTTTGTTTAAAAGCCAGGGTATTCCTTGTAAGGAGTTCCCACCTCTGGAATTCACTCCCTAAGTGGGTCCTAAAAAGCTCATTTTTGTTTTTACCTTTGGGACAAGCAGCAAGGCTCATCTCTTTCCCCAGGCTTCTGATAAGCAAGGGAACAGCGTCTGTGCACTGAGTATTTGTTGGTGGGATGATTTTTGTTTGTTTGTTTGTTTCTGGTTGGCTATTTTCTGATGTTGTGGAGCCCCACTGGTGTAGCTTTTTTGGGGGAGGGTTGCGTTTTTTTAATTTGTATGAGAATGACTATTTTAATATGTCTAAGGCATCTAGAGATTTTGATAGGTTGTTTATTTTATATGTATAATCAATAAATGCCTGCCAGTCATGTGACTACATAAGTATGTTGCCATTGAAAAATGTAAACTATTCCTATAATGCAATGTATAATGAAATAACCAGGCTTTTCTTGGGCAATCTCCATGGGACAGATGAAGGAAGATGGGTGTGTTCCCAGCCAATGGGAGGTCTCCCATTTCCTCTTATAGCTGCCCTGGAGATGGCTGACCCCCCACCTTCTATCCTTTTATACAGGATGACACCATCTGGACCATAGAGCCTAATTTACCTCTTGTTTTCAACAGTTTTACATCAGTGACTCCTTTGAGTTAATTAAAGTCACTTCTTATTTACACTTATGTAGGTGACAAGGGAATCAGGCCCATCAAGGCTAAAACAGACAGGTGTCTATAGGAAGAATGAGTGTCTTGACAATCTCAAAAATATATACTTGAATATATTTAGTTTTAAAATAACCATGGAATAAGGGATTTAATTAATGCTAATGCTTCCATAATTATACAACTCAACCAAACACTGTGCAAGAACTGTGGCAGTTTTTTACTAGTTGAGCAGCTCTGTACTGTAAGAAAGTACAAATTATCTTCTGCCCAGTGCTATGCTGAGAGGTGACAAAGTCTCCTAGGGACTAATTCATTCCTCAGCAAATCTACAGCAGGAAAGAACTTGGCATCTTATCGCTTAGGTACAGATGATCAAAGAGGTCCACTTCCCAGTATATAGTTTAGCATCTGTGATTACAATGTAACATGCCAAGAGGCTGTATGTCTGACAGCCAGAGTCCCAGGCGTACAACTCTTTTTCTAGAACTAAAATCCTTTCAGAAATCTTACAAATCATTCAACAATAAAAAGGAGACATCTAGCATGACATGGTGGTGCAGCAGTAGCTGCACCGTAGTTTAGGCTGTGTTACACAACTCACTTTAACAGGAATTTTAAACCTTTATTTTGTAAAAATCTGACCTCAGCAGTGTTAATGTAAGGAACTCACGGTTGCCTGGCAACCCAATGAGCGTGGCTGGGCCCAATAAGCTCTCACTAAGTGACTGTGCTTTCTGATTGGACAGAAGAGCCAACAGATCATCATTTAAGCCTTGTAGCAACAGTAGCACAATGGCTGCTCCAATGTGTTCCACACCCACAGCTGCACCAGACCTGCTTCCTGTACCGGTGTGAAAGTAACTTACATTTCTTACCGGTAGGTTCGTATCACAAGCAACCCACCTCTCCTATGCACTTAATGTCATGGATCCCTTTGCATGACTTTGATATAGAAATTAAAGCTACTACTATCAATACTGTCTCTAATAAAACTTTCATATTGGAATAAAAGCCTGAAAAGTGAAAACTCATTCTGTCACATTTCTCTTCTACCTCCTCCTCTGGCCAGGCTGCAGAAGGCGGCTAGGCTCGGCACTTCACCTCCGCCTCACATTCAGCAGCGGCTCCTCTCCAGCTTGCAGCGGGGAAGAGGGGACTGGCTGATGGAGAAGCCCAATGGGTGCCTGCATAACAGCTTAAACTCAACTCTGTCCGCGGTTCGACTGCATGATTAGGGGCCATTTTTGGCATCCTTGTTTATTTCACAGTTGTTGGTGTGAGCAAAGGGCAGATTTTTTTCTGCTCTGGATCCAGTACAGAAATACAATTGGAATTGGGGACCATTTCCGAGTTCAAGTCTATCCCTCCCCATCAGAGAATGGATGTGATACCCAAACTGCTTGCAGATCCTCATTGAAATGTTACTTTAAAAAAAATGGAGAACGTGGTGGGAAGATGTGTCATGATGACCAGGGCTTATTTTTGGCAAAGGAATTTTGGTAAAGCAAAGAAAGAATCACAGGGAACGCAATTAGCCTGATAGACAAAACCACAAAGAGATCAGAGGGGAAACCTGGATATTTAGGGAAATTATTGTGCCACCTTTGAAAGAAAATATAGTTTCCATTCCACCCTATTTATATACTGAATTAAACACCTGAAATATTATTAGGACATACAGGCACAATCTCAGATCTCTTTTTATTTTGTTTCAGTGTCTTGCGGAGGCTGAAATTGACAAAATTTTCTCTAAGTATCTTGTATATTTCATGAAGGCTATTCTAGTTGTCCTTCATTCAAGTAGGGTGACCAGACAACAAATGTGAAAAATTGGGATGGGGGGTGGGAAGTATTAGGAACCCATATAAGAAAAATACCCCCAAAAAAGTACTTTCTCTATAAAATTGGAACATCTGGTCACCCTACATTCACTTCTCCTTCACAGTTAATTTAAGGAATACTGTAACTATATTGAAAATGATGTCTTTATGGTCTTGGAGTAAAGGTTAGTCACCCCTCCCTGGCTAGCCAATTATGTAATGTATTGTTTAGTTGCCTATCTTCGTCCCATCTCAGAACAGTCCACGGAAAACCATCAAAGACCATTGCAACCAATCAAAACCACTTGGAGGTAAAATGGAACATAATAGACAGGAGATTGCCCTGGCTATGAATAAAGACAAAAGACTGATTCAGTATATGGCAGTACAGAGAAGGACCTTCTGGATCCATCCACAGAGGAGACATCTTATTGGGAGGGGGGAATTCATGAAAGACTGGATCCTGTTTCCTGTGAAGCTAGACAGCTCTGCATCAGACTCAACTTTGGGTGGGGGGTGGGGGATGGGGATGGCTAATTTATTAGACAGTAAAGGTAACTTAAGTGTAGGCCCTAGTTCATGTTGTGTTTAGGGCTGTCACACAATTAAAAAAATTAATTGTGATTAACTGCACGATACCATTTATTTAAATATTTTGGATGTTTTCTACATTTTCAAATATATAGATTTCAATTACAACACAGAATACAAAGTAAACAGTGCTCAGTTTATATGTATTTTTGTTTACAAATATTCACACTGTAAAAAACAAAATAAATTGTATTTTTCAATTCCCCTATTGCAAGTACTATAGTTCAATCTCTTTATCATGAAAACTGAATTTACAAATGTAGAACTATGTAAAAAAACTGCATTAAAAAATAAAACAATGTCAAACTTTAGCGGGTACAATTCCACTCAGTCCTACTTCTTCTTCAGCCAATCGCTCAGATAAACAAGTTTGTTTACATTTGTAGGAGATAATGGTGCCAACTTCTTGTTTACAATGTCACCTGAAAGTGAGAACAGGCATTTGCATGTCACTGTTGTAGCCAGCGTCACAAGATATTTACATGCCAAATGTCCTAAAGATTCATATGTCTCTTCATGCTTCAAACACCATTCCAGAAGACATGCATCCATGCTGATGACAGGTTCTGATTGATAATGATCCAAAGCAGTGCAGACTGATGCATGTTCATTTTCATCATCTGAGTCCGATCCAGCAGAAGGTTGATTTTCTTTTTTGGTGGTTCAGGTTCTGTAGCTTCCACATCAGAGTGTTGCTCTTTTAAGACTTCTGAAAGCATGTTCCACAGCTCTTCCCTCTCCGATTTTGGAAGGCACTTCATATACTTAAACTTTGGGTCGAGTGATGTACTTATCTTTAGAAATCTCATGTTGGTACCTTCTTTGTCAAATCTGCAGTGAAAGTGTTCTTAAAACAAACAACATGTGTTGGGTCATACTCTGAGACTACTATAACATAACATATATGGCAGAATGTTGGTAAAACAGAGCAGGAGACATACAATTCTCCCCCAAAGAGTTTGGTTAATTTAATTAATGCATTATTTTTAATGAGCATTATCAGCATGAAAGCATGTCCTCTGGAATGCTGACTGAAGCATGACGGGGAATAGGAATGTTTAGCACAGGGTCAGCAACAGGGGCGGCTCTAGGCATTTTGCTGCCCCAAGCACGGCAGGCAGGCTGTCTTCAGCGGCTTGCCTGAGGAGGGTCCGCTGGTCCCGCGGCTTCTCAGAGGTCCAGCGGACCTGCAGGAGGGCCGCGAAGCTGCAGGACCAGTGGACCCTCCGCAGGCAAGCCGCCAAAGGCAACCTGCCTGCCGCCCTTGCGGCAACCCGCAGAGCGCCCCCCCCGCGGCTTGCCGCCCCAAGCACGCGCTTGACGTGCTGGGGCCTGGAGCCGCCCCTGGTCAGCAACCTTCAGCAGGTGGCCCATCAGGGTAATCCGTTGGCGAGCTGCGAGACATTTTGTTTACATTGACCATCCGCAGGCACAGCCTCCCGCAGCTCCCAATGGCCAGGAACGGTGAACTGTGGCCACTAGGAGCTGCGGGGGGCTGTTTCTGTGGACTATCAACATAAACAAAATGTCTTGCAGCCCACAGTGGATTACCATGCTGGGTCGTGTGCTGAAGGCTGCCGACTGCAGTTTAGCATATCTGGCATGTAAATAGCTTGTAATGCCAGCTACAAAAGTGCCATGCGAATGCCTGTTCTCACTTTCAGGTGACACTGTAAATAATAAGCATTTATATCCCGTAAATGTAAACAAACTTGTTTGTCTTCACGATTGGCTAAACAAAAAGCAGGACTGAATGGACCTGTAGGCTCTAAAGTTTTACATTGTTTTGTTTTTGAGTGCAGTTATGTAACAAAAAATATATACATTTGTAAGTTGCACTTTCACAATAAAGAGATTGCACTACAGTACTTGTATGAGGTGAATTGAAAAATACTATTTCTTTTATTTATCATTTTTAGAGTGCAAATATTAGTAATCAAAAATAATAATATAAAGTGAGCACTGTCACACATAGTCCATTCTTGATTTCTGCTCATAATGGGGGCTGCAGTAGCTAGGAATGCTGGGAAAGGCAGAGATATAATGGCAAGCTTCTTGCTCAGGCTGGAGAGGCCAGAGAGGAGACAAGACTTGAGTAGGGCACTCCATGCTGAGCGTTAGGCAAGCAGCCCAGTATGCACTGTGGATAAAGCCCTGTCAAAAGGCCTAAAGAAAGGGAATAGAAGAGGGAACACTGATGAGGTGTAAGCAATTTTTGGCTCAAGAACTTTGGTGAGTTCTGTATTGAGGAGTGAAGATTATGAGTCTGATGGAAGAGGTAAGCTGCTCAATTACATGGCCCCATTCATCAGTTGTGTGAACAGCTCTCATTGAAGACAATGGGAGCTCAGCATGTAGAGCTGTAGATTTGGAGCTGATCTATTCTCAGGTTGAGGGACTGGTACCATAATAGCTCTCAGGTGAGACCTTTAAAAGCAGAGATCCTGTCTCCTCTCTGTGGACACTAAAGATCCTATATCAATTTTGGAAAGAGGTAGGGATTTGCCTCTGTATCTTTGGCCGACATTTCCCCTCCCCATGTTATTGTGGGGTGGGCTTTATGGCTGCATTTCAGTGGTCAATTGTATTGAATCAGATGAGCCCCTATCGTTCTGATCCTTGCCCCTGCCCATGAGTGACAATGAGGGAGGAGAAAAGGGGTAGGGAACAAAGTAGAACAGAGACACCCTACAGGGCCAGTGACACCAGGCAGCAGATTATCTTAAAAAGCCCAGTCCAGAAAGGGGAGGCCTCTTGGAACCCAGACAACAGAACATATTTCATTTAAGGACCCTGAAACAAAGAACACTTTGCTCAGCACCCACCTATAATGTTCACAGCATATACACAGAGAGAAGTGAGCTAAAAACTTAACATACTCTTCCTGGAAGGTTTCATGTAACACACAAGAACACAAAAACAGAGAGAGACCAAGTGGGCTGCTCCCTTAAACAGAAAGGCACAACTCAGCTCACCTTTTGCTAGGCAAGCTCTTTCCAAAGTGACTGCTGATACTCAGATTGCACACTTCCCTACAGAGCCCCTCGACTACAAGCAGGACCAGGAAACACCCTCCACTCTTAAAGTGTTAATTTGCAATTCCAGCACAGTCCTCAGTTCTCCACACCCTCATTGTCATTCTTTGTTTGTACTAAGAAAGTGCCTGGAGCTCCGATGCTAGGCAATGTACAAAGATGGTTTCTGTGCCAAGTATAAGACGAGTCAAGTGGATACAACAAACAGACAAGGAGAACATAAGAAATAGTGGCACTCACAGCCTACCAGCTGCCTACCCACTGTGGAGTGTTTTGCAGAGTCACTTGCACAGGTACATTTTAAGGATTGATTTGAAAGAGGACAGTGCGGTGACTCTGCAGATTTCTATGGGTAATCCATTGACATATAAGGGAATGTGCGGGAGAGACTGTAAAGGTGCTTGTTGGAAAGTGGATAAAATTGGTAATCCAGGCTAGCATTACTGTTAGAACAAAAGTGGGAGCTGCACGTTCAATGACCGTCTAAGAGAAATAGGAAGAGCAGCAATAGGATATGAAAGGCCTTGAAGTGAAGACAATTATCTTGTGTTTGACAATGGGGAGTCAGTAGAGGGATGCAAACAGAGTGACTGACCTAGTCAAAGTGCCACGCCAGAAAAAATTATCTGTGCAGCAGCATTTTGAATTGACATAAATGGGACAAGATGGTATTTGCCAAAGCAAAGGAGGTTATCACAGTCAAGACAAGCAATGATGAGGGGCTGGATAAGAGAGTTAGCTGTGAGGATGGAAAGGCAAGATTTGATTTTGAGAGATGCTGGGCAGGAAGAAGTGGCCAGATTTAGACACTGCCTGGATGTGGCCTTAAAGAGAGCAAACACTGAGGCCATGCCTAGAAGTGATGGCCTAGAAAGCCTAGTGCTTGATGCATATAGGCCCTGGTCCACCTATGTATTGCACAATATGCTTAGTTTTAAGTATGTTACAAGTCCTACTGAAGTCAGTGAATCAAAATATAAGTAAGAGATTCAACATTTTCTTAACAAACAAGGAAAAGTCATCAGTGATGCCATTCTCTTTATCTGTTTTGTTAAAGATGAGAACTATTTAACACAACTCTAATTTTGCAATGGATAATGCTGTGGCAAGAGCACAGGACTGGGAATCAGGAGGGCTGTGTTCTATATCCAAATGCTTTCTGTGTAACTTTAAATCAAGCCACTTCCTGTGTCTAGGCCTCTATTTCTCTGTCTGTAAAATGGGGAGATAATACCTATCACACAGATAAGTCATGTGGCTTGATTAATTTATATTTGTAAAGTGCCCTGAAATATCAAAGTATATATAGTTTTTAGGTACAGATAGCATTTTGTCACTTTGAAGTCTTGTATGGGTATCTTCTATGCAATCTACTTGGCATTTGAAGAGAGAGCAGAACTTAGATGTCAATAAAAGCATTATATTTCAGAATTTGGCATCTATACTGTGGCAGTCAAAGATATGGTTCAGTAGATATCTGAATATTATCTAAGAAGGGTTCAGAATCAGTAGGAAAAGATTGCTGGTGGTAAACAGAAGCTAAGGTTATAACTGTAACTGTGATTTGTCAGTTTTCATGTAATGAATACTTAAGGATCTATTCTGCCAGCAGTACTCATATTGTGTACACTATGAGAAGTCTCACTGAAATCAATGGAATGCCTCACAAAACATGGAACTATCAATAGGATTATGGGTGGGAGAATCAGGTTCTTAATAAGCAGAACTATACATTATAATATCATCTAGCAGTGTGCCTGTAGCTGAATACTCAGTATTTGATTGTAAAGCAGATGGAAACTATAATCTGTGAAGCAGTAAAACATACAGGTGTCACATCACAGGCTGTATTTCATCTCAGAACCAATAAAATTAATCTTATCTCATCATAATGTGGCATGAGTCCCCTTTTATCATAAACTTAGCTCTTTGGCACCAGGAATCAAGATTTCCTAATACGAGTGCTAATACATTATAGGCAGAACTATCAGACCCTGCTGCACCTAGGCTGCCAATGCAAGTAAAAGCTCTTGCAGGAGTATTAGACACATTCTATATATGGGTAGGCAGCATTCAAACCACTAGCTTATATTGGCTTTAGGCCTGGGTGTAGTATGTAGACAGCATGTGTCTGTAGACAGGTCCGGTGTCCTAATGACAAAGATTAAGTATCCATGCTGATTCACTTATTATTAACCACAAGGTATAAATGATGCACTTGCTTGGAAACATAGTTTTGCACTTGCGTGACTCCATTCTTTTTCTCTTTGAGGATGCAGAGGACAGGGCAATAGCTTGTCTGCCCTGAGGGATCCCTTGTGTAGAGTACCACAGGGTTCTATCCTGTCACTACTCCTGCTCGACATGTATGCAATGCCACAAGTGTGCCTGCCACACACCCTGCTCTATATCATTATTTTCTCAGATCCAGAGGATGAGGTAGATTTGCTTTCCTAAAGTCTAGCTGAGGTGTGTATAAGATCTAGGTGGCTGAAGCTCATCACAGACCAGAGAGGAAAAAAATATTGGTACGCTGAAGGAAATTGTGAAGGAGAAATCCATTGACCCATTGGTATTTTGCCTTGACTGGTACAATGTCTTCGTTATTCACGTTCAATCTGGGGGTGCTGTGTCTAATTGAGCTTTTGGCTGCTTCTAGATGTTGAAATAGTTAGCAGGTTACCAGGTGTGCTTTTGCTACCAGTCTGTAGTAGGCAAGAAATATACCCTTTTCTTTCAGATGTGGCCTTTATCAGTTATTGGTGCCTTTTTCCAGTCATATTGGATTAATGTAATGGGCTCGGACACTTCAGCTACTGCAAAATGGGCCCTGCTTAGTAGTACACATTACATTTGTGCTATACAGACTTCACTAGCCTCAAATTTATTTCTGGCTGCCATTCAACTTTCTTTGATCTATAAACCCATTCCTGGTTTGGCTCCCATGTATTTTAGGGCTTGTCTACACAAGGTTACCCAGCAAAGTTAATGTAAATTAACTAAATGTGTGAATTTTAAGTGGATACGTTAAATTGCAGTAAACCCTTGTGTAAACACCTTTCAAAATTAAAGTGGCCTTAATTTGGTTTAGTTTATTTTACTTCCAAAGTGAATTAAGCTAAACTGAATTAAGGCCATTTTATTCTGAATAACAGCATCCACACTGTTTAACTAACCCACTTCAAATTAACACCTTTAGTTAATTTGGATTAATTTTCCTAGATGTCCCTGTATAGACAAGCTTTCTGAGTATCTGAGACAAGCAAGGGATTAGTTATGACAGTACCACCAGCTATAGCCATGATTTGAATGGTATATAAGCCTAGATACTCCGTAGCTTATTATTTATTTCTATTGCATGATCATCCTATAGGTGAGCATTCTCAGCCTCCGGAAATCTTTCTTCCCATCCCCAATACTGTGGACTGACAAAGAGCACGTTACAAAGCCCATCTATTTACCTATGTTTTTTTCTGGGATGGTGTGACGGGGCAGAGCGGCCCTGCACTGGTACCGCAGGAGTTAACCCTTCCTTCCTAGCAGAGGAGCCACACCCTGGAAGCTCTGCTGGGCATGCTCCAACTGGAGAACAGGTATAAAAGCCTGCAGACCAGCTCAGTCGGGGCTGACCACTGGAGGAGAAGGATGCACGCTGCTAGCTCCTGAGTGGGGAGAGCCTGCGCGCCAGGATCCAGGAGTCAGCCAAGCCGAGGGACTACCTGAGACTCCGACGGAGCACATCACAGGAGAGGAACAGACCGGAGGACCCCCTGCCGCAGATGACCTGGTAGTCATGGTAAGAAGTGACCCAGGGGAACTCTAGAGACAAACGGCGTTAGAGCTGTATTGACGCTCACCATGTTGCGGGCGGATCCCTGCCGAGCGAGTGGCAAGGAGAGCTTGCCACTACTAGGGCTCTGGGTTGGGGCTCGGTGGAGAGGGCGGGCCCGAGTCCCCCTACCCCCTTACCCCAGAACCATGAGGGATCCTAGAGACTCTGGCCAGTAGGCTGCACTACCCCACTCGCGAAGGGGGGTGATATGGACTCTGGCAGCTAGTCCTCACTACCCGCTCGCGAAGGGGGCTTGTATGGACTCTGGCCACTAGGCTGCGGTACCTGCTCACAAAGGGGGCTTGTATGGACTCTGGCCGCTGAGCCACGCTACCCCACTCGTGAGGGAGTATTGTATGGATTTTGGTCGCTAGTCCGTGCTACCCCGCTCATGAAAGGAGATTGTATAGACTTTGGTTGCTAGGCCGCGCTACCCCGCTCGTGAAGGGGGATTGTATGGACTCAGGCCGCTAGGCCACGCTACCCTGCCAGACAGAGGTGATAGTGGGGAAGAAGGCCAAGAGGCCGTACCCAACCGCCCGTAGAGGGGCAGACGCAAGGACTGGAGAGTGGTGAAGCGCCAACACCCCATCCTACACCTGCCACAAAGGGGCACTGCGGTGCCTGGTCCGCCACAAATGGTGAAATGAATAGGAAGAGTCCCAGGTTCTGTGCACTGGAGAGAGTTCCAGTGTTGACATCTGGGTCAACTGGAAGTGTTTTGTATGTTGTACTTTGGTTAGTTTATGCACTAAGAGTTTGCTTATGTAAGTATAAATATTACTGTACATACACAATATTTTTTATCCACTTTTGTTGCTTTTTCACAATTAACAAGACTTGTAATGGTACAGAAAGTGTTTGCTCTTAATCTCACCATTTTTGTTGTAATGGAAAGAAGTCTCAAGAACCATATTCATTACTTACTGTATGTGACTGCTACTGAGTTAGCTAGAATTTCTGTTGTTTTATCTTTGACCTCTCATTCATTATGATACTGGAAAGGGAATACAAAATACATGGATTTGTTGTGCAGCAATCAAGAACCTAGTTGACCTTGTAGTTAAGTTGCTTGAACACTAAATATCTCAGAAATATTTTTATAATCTTCAGCAATCAAAATGTGGAGCTATGTTTGGACAGATTCTGCACTCTGTTTAAGGGTAAAACTGGAGTTACTTCAATGAAGCCATTGGCTTCAGTGGATTTACTTCAAATATATGTTGGTGTAACAGACAGGAAAATTTGGCCCATGGCCTCTGCACTATAAAATCAAGCGTTTCCTCTCAAGAAATGTCACCAAGCCCAAGCACTCTATGGGAAATGTGCCAAAAATCAATACTGTTGGTAACACAACTACCACTTAACGATTCATATCCAGATGTCACATTAAAAAATATCCCAAATATCTCAGCACATCATATCTTGAGAAGAACAGGAGGCAGCAATGAGCAATATTGTGGAACTGTAAATATGGAAATGAGATTAAATAACATTAAGGTAGCTGGTGACTTTTATCAGTTTATGATTCCATTTTTTTTTTGAAGTTTGATGTGTTTTCTAGAAATTTATTCAATTTAATTTGGACCCAGAGTCTTGCATTTGTAGTCAGAAGAACACTTTACTCGGAATCAATATATTTAACCTTTTTCATATCTATTTATCTACAGCATTTATCAGATCATGTGAGAGCACAAACTGTAGCTAGATATAGAATCATAGAATATTAGACTTGGAAGAGACCTCAGGAGGTCATCTAGTCCAATCCCCTGCTGAAAGCAGGACCAACACCAACTAAATCATCCCAGCCAGGGCTTTGTCAAGCTGGGCCTTAAAAACCTCTAAGGATGGAGATTCCAGCACCTCCCTAGGTAACCCATTCCAGTGCTTCACCACCACCATATGGCTCATATAATCCAGATATAAGCTACATTAATGAAGTGTGCATGCCCATAAACCTTCTCTGATACCTGTATGCATAGGTTTACTGTATGCATAACATTAACATAGCAAATGTGAATAAGCTTCATTTTTGAATCTCATTTTTGCATTATGCCATCTCCGAAACATAAAGCTACATACCTGCTTACTTGGATCAAGGCTTACATGTGCATCATCATGTCATGTGTAATGCAGTCTGAGCCTACCTACAAAATCAAAACTTTTTGCAGAAATGTATTGATGAACTTTTCTTCATGAAGGTTTCTTTCATAGATTTCGAAGTCAGAAGGAACCATTGTGATCATCTAAACTGACCTCCCATATAACACAGGCTATAGAACTTCCCCAAAATAATTCCTAGAGCATGTCTTTTAGGAAAACCACTAATCTTGATTTTAAAATTGTCAGTAATGGAGAATCCACCATGACCCTGGGTAAGTTGTTCCATTAGTACACTACCCTCGCTGTTAAAACATTACACCTTATTTCCAGTCTGAATTTGTCAAGCATCAACTTCCAGCCATTAGCTCATGTTATAGCTTTCTCTGCTAGACTGAAGAGTTCATTATTAAATAATGGAATGTCAGTTGTCTTTACATGTTGCCAGTGCTGCTGAAGATAATATATATAAATTTAGATATTCCATGCCCGTTATATGTATAAGTGTAATACGTTTGAAATATAGGCTTAAGAAAATAATTCTTCAAACAGCAAGAGCCTGTCAAATATTCTGCTATCTAGTGACCTGGTAACCTTTTAAAAACATCAGAGCTAAAAAGTTTGTTTGTTTTCTTAAAAGAAGTACAAAAATTCTATTAAATAACATTTCTGCAGGTGGTAGACTATGTAATTAGTCCTCAAAACCAGTTTGGGATTCATGTTTTAGGGTTTTTTCACTTTCTTCCCCCAAAAAAAATCATACCAAGTGAAATCCTGTATATCCTGCTAAAGGTCTGATTTTATCTAGAACATGAATATTTCATACTGCACATGCAGGTTGACATTTTATTTAGTTTTTGCTTGTACAACATAAAAATGCATTTGGTTTATGTCTGAATGATCTCTGTTATGTTCACTGGAATCAGTGAGCTAGTGACATTTTAAAGCCAGCCCAACATTCATTGTGGGACTTCAGTAATTTTTTTAAAGTATATGAAATTATAGTTTCATTTTCCTGGCTGTATAAGCTTTAAAATTCTCCCATCTATATTTTTCTTGTGTGATGTCACATCAGGGATGGCTTATGCTTTCAGTAAATATCGCCTTGAGGTTTTGAAAATATACTGCTTCTTTAAACCAAGATGGAACAGATGGAAACTTTACTTCTAAAACAAATCGCTACAATTTTCTTCAGGGCACAAAACAGTATCATGAATTTGACTGAGAGCGTAGGAAGCTTCCAGAAGCTCTTAATCTTTCTTTGGTGGCAAGAGGATTGAATTCAAAATTTTGTTTATAAAACGGTCACAAATCCCTATGCACTTTTTTTCTTTGAAGAAAGTACAGTTGCTCCTGATTCAAATGACCTTTTGGATTAAACTGTTAAGAGACAGATTTTAAATGACAATACATTTTCTTGTTAACTGTTTGAATTTTAGTGCAGGCACAACAAACAACGTTGACTAATCCCAACAGACATTTCATTGCCCAGCAAGTCACCAACTCTTGCTATTCAGACTGACAAAAAAGCACTGTGAAAGAGTCAGTGATGTGTGCTGCCAAACATATTTTAATGAAGGAACAAAATACAGTTTTTTCATAGCATTCTGCATCCTTAAAATGACGGGATAAATAAATCATGTATATCCGAAGCCAAAGAGAAGTAGAACTGACATTTTTTTAAGTGTACATTAATTTAAATTGTAACACAGCCTTGTGAACGTCTTTATTGTTCTAAGTTCAGAACATGCTTATATCTTTGGGATAGAGAGAGCAATCTTGGTGTTTTTATAGATGTTTTAATTTAAGTTCCACTGATAAAACACATCTATATTATAGGTTTTTGGAACAGTTCCCAGCCCTGACAGTTATCTATAAATTAATAGGAGTCATATACTTGCTTGTGTGGGAAAGTATGTACAATAGCCTAAAGCGGATAGCAGAAGTCACATCTGTGAGATGGTTGTCTATTTGTAAAATGTGTAGACAGTTGCAAAGCTTTGTTATGAGTTGCTTACACTGGCAGTGCAGTCATGGTATTATTTGTACAAGGCATAACTAATATATATGACATTTAATGAGAAAAATAACCTCACAAAGTTTTTGGAAAGCAGTCCTAAAGAGGCCTATTATCCCTGGCCCAATCTCCCAAGCAGCCTCTTCTCTCTCCAGCATTTTAACTATTCTCTTGCTCTTGGCATAGGTCCCACCCTTGCATTCCTTGCATCCACAAAAGACCCATTGAAGGCAGACATATTTTACATAATTTGGTATAATTTCAGCATCGTTAAATTCTCAAGGTATATATCAGCCCTTGGAATTTCACGTGTATGGCATACTGTAATAGGAAGCCCATTGAGAGAAATTTGGGGCCCCAGTCACAGGTGCCAATTCCATGGATGATCCTGGACTCAAGTACGCACCAAAAAAAATATAGGGGGTGCTCAGCACCCACAGGGCCAGATTAATCTTTTGTGCCTACCCCCGCCCCACTCCATACGTGCTTTGTCCTGAGACCCCGTCCCACTCGGCCCCTTCCCCTGAGGCCTTGCCCATCACTTGCATGGGCGGGGGGGGGCTGGAGAGGAGAAAATGGGGGGTGGCATTTGGGGGCAGAGCACAGGTGAAGTGGGTCCGGGTGCTGGGGCCCCTTCTGCATGTGGGCCCAGCACCACAGCTCCATTGTAAACCCAGTATTGAGCACCCACAAGCCACAGTGTTGCTGACAGTTTCATCCAGAAAGCTATAGTGAGAGGTGATGTCTTTAAACTGGGATGTTAGTGAAAACAGCTTGTAGGTGAGTGCAATGATTTTAATATACTATAATTCATGATAATGTAATTATGTAGCTCATTACCATTTTAATAATAATTACATTCTTAAGATACCAATGATAGACACATATTCAAAACTAGAATATGAAAGAAGTGTATAAATATGTTGAAAATAGCCTCCCACAAAACAGTCAGAGTCCCCTTCCCTCAACACAAACACCTCTTCAAAAAGCCCCCACCAGCAAAAACAAAAGTCAGCACCTGTGGCTCCAGTACCTCATGCTTGCTGGCATCCCTCCCATTTCACTTTATTTACACAAGAATTACAGATGTTTGGGAGTGTCCCTGAGCTCTGGGCTGTGCTACAATTGTCCCCTCTTTCCACCTCTTTCACCAGGTACATACAGAGAAATGCCACATGTGCCTTGGTAAAGCTTTAACTAAGGAGTAGTGTTCAACTGTAGATAAAATATCCTGCTAAGATTAGTATAGTAGACCATAAGCGTCTGGTGTTTTTAACACTGTCTATTAAACCTGACCTCTCCAACACCCCACTCCACCCCCACCCCACCGCCAGGTTTCAGTGTCATGGTGGTAAAAAGATCAGAAACCTAGGACCTTCTTTTCACACTAGACTTCCCACCGCAGTTATCATCAGGTCAATTCAACTGGGGATGGTACCAGTGGGATTTTCTTTCTGCAATGCCTTAGTGCAGACAAGCCCATGACTTCAATGGATCTATGCTGATTTACATCAGTTGAGGATTTGGCTCATTGAGACTTGAGCTAGACAATGGTTAGTCTTTTTCTAGGTATGTTCCACACTATCTTATTCACCTGCCCTAGTTAGTCAAACACAGTGGAAGCTATTAACAAAATACTGTAAAAATACATGAACATGTTTTTTTTGTTTTGTTTTTTTCAAAGTATCCATCAATATATATGAATGGTTAGCGCAGCCTTCACTGAAGTGTATTTAAGCACTACATCTTGAAAGGAATCCCCAACCATAAGTGACTACTTTAAAGTATCCCCAGGATCAGAATAATTCTGTGCAGCTGTTATACTGTCTGTGGTCTTTGCTGGTCACTTGAGCTGTGTGTGTATGGGGGAGTTCACTTAAGATGAAATTTATATTGAAAATCTATTTTTTAAAATGTACGGTATAGTAAAAATATCACACTGCAACATTGTCACAAACACAATGTAAAACTTATATTGTAACCAAATTGTTTATTTTCTCAAATATATCCATGGTCATGCTAGACCAAATCTGAATGCCGGAGTCCACTTTACCAAAGCAGAGTTCCCCAATCATCTAAAAGATTGTCGCTCTAAAGTCAGCTGTTCCAGTGGAAACTCATTTATATCATGAAATCTTGCCACGCCCTTTCCCTTTTCACCAAGCACACCCTTCATCATGCTCTCATTAGCCTAGACCTTTCAGTCCCTGCACACCCAAAACTACAACTTAAAAAAAAAAGTTGTATTGGCCAAGAATGATTTGAATCCCGATCAAAGAAGCATCTATCCTTCCAAAAATCAGAACATATTGTCTGCTTTGACAAAGTACTTCAAGTCCTTCAAAACAACAAGGCACAAATAAAATAAAGAAAGGTAAAGCAGAAGGTGAAATAAATAGTCATGTTTCAGTCTATTACCTACCAGAAACAGCTGCTCAAGCAGAGAGACAATTGGTGCAGCTTCTGCAAACCTTGCCACTAGTATAAATCACTCCCAAACACTTGTTATTAATTCAAAAATCCCTTGGGTTTGAATAACATGAATTTTAGTATGGGACATGCTAAAAATGTAAAGCTTCCTGTTGTCAGAGTGCTACCGGTGTATGCTCTGCTTTCTCCAATGTTGATATCACTCGGCTGCGTGCGTGTGTTCCCTCTGTGCTGCCCCAGCTCTTCGAAGATAGCTGACACAGCAGACCCGACGAGAACCCCCAATAACCACAGAGTCTAGCAAGATGCAAACGCCGGCTAGGTTTATTGCGATCTTGGACACAATGGCAGTTCCCTGTAGGTTTCTTAGCCTAACTCAGGGCATACTATGAGAAAGTGCCTCTTGGCAATGGACTCAGCTCAGTCAGTGGCGGGACTTTCTACTGCCCCCTCGGCTGGACAAAGACACCGCCCCAGGGATGCATTCTTATACACAGGTACAAACAAGTTACACATCACACCTGACATATTGAGGTGCAACCCCTCTATGTAGTGAGGTGCCACCTCTCACCTTGTACATGTTGGTTCGAACAAAACAACTCTATCCATCATATTACCCTTTTGCCCCTGTCATTGGGATGGGTTGGCCTGTCCCTTCTTATCTGTGGAATGTTCCAGTATAGTGTGTTCTGGTAATGTGTTTATATTATAATACACTAGGTGAATATATGTTTATGCAACATCAGCCCTTTTCTCGCCAACTTCTGTGAACAGGGCCGGCTTCCAGCTCACAGCTTGCCTTTTGCTTTTAGCTAAGGCTTGACCATACTTTAGATCAGGCCTCAGGCCTCAACTGGGCCTTTATCAGGGCCTACACTTACTACATTCCCCCCACTTTTTGTCTTTTTATGGGGAGGATGTTTACCCATTGTCCCGGAAAAGCATAATATATGAACTAAAGATAACCCAGTGGGCTAAACACTGTTATGTGGTTACCTTATTTTACCATCCATACACTCATGCCCCATCTGTCTTTATAGTCTGCACATTCCCTCGTATGACTATTAGGCAGATTTTATTATCCAATTATTTTTTAGTCCCTTATGTTGGGCCTGGGAATGTTAGGCCCAAGACCATGAATACATGGGGGTCAGTAGCCTCTCTGGTGTTTTATTGAGGGCCTTGTAAGAACATACAAATGTAAATGTAAAATATGGAATATACATATTATGTATATATATATATATATATATATATATATATATTATATATATAATGTAATATGAAAAATATATGTAATATATACTAATCATTACACCTATATATAGGTATATAGCTTATAGATGATTGTTATTAATTTTTTTAATTAGTGTGCTTTAACTTCCTATTCCATAACATGATTGTTTGGGTGTACCACAGCAGTGTTGATTGCCATTTCCATTCCCTTGTTCACTCTACCTTGCAACTTGGCTTTCTTTAGCAGCACATGCCTATTAACACCACAACCGTTAGGGCCTGGATCCCCATTAGGAATATGCTTAGAGTGCGAACTACTGGATGTAAAGTCACATCTTCGGGGATTGCCCACCAGGGTGTTTCACCGCTTGTTGAACCTCATCCACTTCACGCATTTGCTGCTGGATTAAGTGGGCTATTGGTATTAGGGATTCCTTAGTTCTTGTTACTAATTCATGTATATCTAAATGTAAGAATTTTACAGGTGGAAACAGATCAACCAATACGTTTTGCAAATGTTCATGAATAATGACCGTTTCAGTCACAGCCTTACCCTTTTTTGTTGGCCAAAAGGCATGGGCTCCTATTTGAATAGTGCCGGTGACAGGTACACAGAATCCTGCCTCACTTGCAGGGCAGATATTGCCATTTATAGAAAAATTATGATACCCTATGGCACAGGCCATGTCCTTAATGCGCACTACTTCATTAACCAATTCCTTTTGTACTAGTCGTGCCCAGCCTTTTTTAGTGGCATTAATGTCAATTTTGGCATAGCACTCACACAACCACCATCCATTATGTTTTGTACAACATGCCTGATTGATTTCTGCACCAGTTTCTGTTACTAAACGCACAGTGGCGTAGTGTTGCACATATGTTTTATCTACCAGAGTCCCCACACTATTAGCATAGTATACTATAACTGGCTCCTGTACCCATCTAGGCACTGCCATCATGAGGTGTATGCATTTGCGTTCCCCTTGATTTCGTTTTGGAATGCTGTCGAACTTAGCAAATTGTAAAAAGATTGGCATCATATGGTCTATGCCCTGTCGTTGTATTTGGTTCATGATGGTGTCATGGTTTAAGATACGTGGCCAATTTTGAAGCTGCAACTGCAGTAAATTTTGCTGTACTATCTCTATTACCCTATTGCCATAGGCTGTGCAGGCCACTGCCAATGAAATGTCATTGTTTTGTATACTGTTAATAAGAGACAAAATAGTGGCATTTAGGTGTTGAAACCCTTGTGCAATTACATGCATATTGTCAATAGTGATTGCATGTTGCTCCATTAATAAGCTGCTAACACCTCCCCCTGTTTTCACTGCTTTACCTATCCCGTCCACCACAGTACTAATTTTCCAATTAAGATTTTCAATGTCTGCCGAATTCCATAGGGACATACCAAGGCTAGAACCTCCCAGGACTGTTCCTAATATATCTCTTTTGTTTCTATTTTGTTGTGGGATAATTTGAGAGCCCTTCCAGAGTTGTAACTGCATTTGCATCTCAGAATTAAACCAATTTTTATAATGACTGGGACACTGCTCTGGCATGGTTATTCCTGCAAAATCCAGTTTCAATGGCATGTAAAGCCACCCTACATTCTCTACCATATATTCCGTAGTGGGGTGTAGAAAAATTCCTGATATAGGCCATGGCTGTGTAGTTAGGTATCCTTCCTCTAGGGCAGTATCCATGTATGGAGGAATGGAAGGAGATGTTGTGTGGAATGTAGTAGGACAGGTATCCTCATACACCTGACGTATTGAGGTGCAACCCCTCTAGGTAGTGAGGTGCCGCCTCTCACCTTGTACATGTTGGTTTGAACAAAACAACTCTATCCATCATATTACCCTTTTGCCCCTGTCATTGGGATGGGTCGGCCTGTCCCTTCTTATCTGTGGAATGTTCCAGTATAGTGTGTTCTGGTAATGTGTTTATATTATAATACACTAGGTGAATATATGTTTATGCAACATCAGCCCTTTTCTCGCCAACTTCTGTGAACAGGGCCGGCTTCCAGCTCACAGCTTGCCTTTTGCTTTTAGCTAAGGCTTGACCATACTTTAGTTCAGGCCTCAGGCCTCAACTGGGCCTTTATCAGGGCCTACACTTACTACACTTCCAAGGAGAAGCACTCAGAAGCTTGGAAATGCCAAAGTCATCTTTGCCCTCCTAATGGATATGAAAAGGCTTATATAGACACGTTTAGTTCACAACACTCTAGTCTGCCGATTTGAACCCAAGCCTGCCACACACTAACTGTTTGTATAGACAAACCTTAATACAATAGTCTTTAAATACATGAGCACATATAAATTGGGATTCTTTTAAGCGTTCATTTTTCATTAATGCTGTTTTAGGCCTGATACAAAGCTTATAAGAGTCAGTGGGAACCTTATTATTGATTTCAATTGGCTTTGTATCAAGCCCTCTAAAGGACAATATTATTACAACTTTAATCTTAATTTATTTTTTGTCTGAGAGAATATCCTTAACTTTTAGAAGTGGGGGAGGGGGACATAATTTGTCATGTTCCTAACTAAAGACTGACTGGATTCTGTTTTTAGTTGTAGTGAATTGCTATGATTCATCAGTGGTGTTCATGGAAGGTGTCTGATGTAGTTCACAGGAGATTATGGGCTTGATCCTGCACAAATGAAGTCAATGGGAGTGGATTCCACATTGATTTGTTTTTCTTGTCAATCAATCTTTTCCCAATTGGGCGGGGGGTGAATCAGAGGTCTCATACATTCCAAAGAATACTTTTCATGAAGATCGCCAAAAAGCACAAAAGTTTTGAGATCTTTCACTGGATAGCAAAGAAAGTAACACCATAATTAACGCTAGTCCTTGTAGATCCTTGAAGTGAAAAGTAGTTTTTAGATGATCTCTTAGAGTTTCATACGGCTGCCCATTCCTGTAGTACCTGAACACCTTCCACGTCAAATCTGTAGCAATAGCTATGTCTTTGGTGGATTTGTGGAGCCTTGGGACTTCTCCCTTTATTGAGACAGAACTCTGGTTGGGGTAGGTTTTTCTGTGTGGGGAAGGGTCAGGTTGAGAGATGTTTGGGAATAAATGGGATGTTTGAATTGTGAATGTCATTTATGGTGGGAAAGCTTTCACTCAGTTATGAGCATAAGGGGCCAAAATTTGGCCCTCTCTGTTTCCACCTACTAGGGGTTACACAGTGTTGGAAGCAGACATAATTCAGCTCCACTGCACTAGAAAACGGAGGCAAGATTCTGGGAATCTCTGCAAAGGGGATCTATTCTACTGTTATTAGATTGTTCTTGGGGAAACCCTTCAAAAATTCCCAGCGTTCAGCCTAGTGATTACAGCTACACTCGGGGGACAAGACCAAACCGTAAATACTGACTCATGGAGGTTTTTTCCCTTACGTAGCGGAGAGAGGCTGAAACATGAGGCCTGCTATGAGGGGCCTGCTGTAAGACCTAATGCCCAAACTAAAGTCAGGCCCTGCTGCTATAAAGCAAAGTTAGCAGAAGTCAGGCCCTGTTACAAAGCAGATGCCTGCTTGCAGGTTCACCATCTGCTGCAGGACCAGGGCTGGCATTGCAAAAACACACTAGGTACTATGTATTCACATAAACACATTCCAGATGGATAGTGCCAGAGCATCCCGATACAAGGTTATGGTATAAACACACTTCCAAAGACGGTACAGGGACGTACTAACTCCTTCTCTGGATAAGGTCAGGATGACAGGGTGATGGATAGAAATGTTTTGATCAAACCAACATATACAAGGTAAAGGGTGGTAACTAACCACATCACAGGTGCAATCCATAACTTGTTTGTATCAGTGTAAGTGGGGAGAGGAAGGTGCCGTCACTCACTGAGCCGAGTCCATTGTCATGGCATACACCGTGCTTTGTTGGCAGTAAACCCGGCCGAGTGCTTTCGCTACTGAACTGAGTCTATGGTCTTTTTGGGCAGTTTAAATGAGGTCTGCTGCGTCAGCTATCTGTGCAGAGCTGGTGCAGCACACAGAGAGAACATGCACGCAGCCAACAAGTGACAACCCTTTATAGTGTAGGAAATTATGAATCCAAAGAATTTCATCTTATATTAGAATTGTAATGATCCTCTGCATCGTTCATCACACTACAGAGGACTAGAGTTCATCAAGGAAGGATGTAAATAATAACATTAAACTGTCCACTATGAACTACTCAGTGCAGCCGGGAGTAAATTCCACTAAGTGTATTACACAGCAGCCAAGGATAACTGATTTATAAACCCAGCCGTCAGATTGCAACCTAATAGCAGCTTCGTCACGCAATGGAAAGTGGCTCTAGAAATAATCCTAAGTGAGTGTTCTGGAGAAAACTTCCATATAAGAAAGGCTGGTGATATCAACAGCCCTTTTAAAGTATGACTTTGTAAAGGACTAATGATTGTAGTGTACATGTGTATAATAGTTGTGACTAGGCTTATGTAGAAGTATTAGGTTATAAATAGGGCCCTACCAAATTCATGGTCCATTTTGGTCAATTACATGGTCATAGAATTTTAAAAATTGTAAATTTCATGATTTCAGCTATTTAAATCTGAAATTTCAGTGTTCTAATTGTAGGGATCCTGACCCAAAAAGGAGTTGTGGGGTGGTTGCAAGGTTATTGTATGGGGGGTTGCGGTACTGCTACCCTAACTTCTGCGCTGCTGCTGGCTGTGGCACTGCCTTCAGAGCTAGGCAGCAGGAGAGCAGCGGCTGCTGGCCAGGAGCCCAGCTCTGAAGGCAGAGCCACCGCCGATAGCAGCGTAGAAGTAAGGACGTCATGGTATGGTATTGGCACCCTTACTTCTGTGCTGCTGCCCGCAGAACTGGACCCTCAGTTAGCAGCTGTCACTCTCCGGCTGCCCAGCTCTGAAGGCAGCACAGAAGTAAGTGTGGCAATACCATGACACCCCCCCAACATAACCTTGTAACTGCTACAACTTCCTTTTGGATCAGGACCCTCAATTTGAGAAACACTGGTCTCCCTCATGAAATCTGTATAGTCATAGAATCATAGGGTTGGAAGGGACCTCAGGAGGTCATCTAGTCCAACCCCCAAGTGTAGAGTAAAAGCACAGAAAAGGCCAGATTTCACGACGGGAGACCACATTTCATGGTCCATGACGGATTTTTCATGGCCGGGAATTTGGTAGGGCCCTAGTTACAGGGATAATAATAGAAAAATACAATAAAATTATTGCCACAGTGACTCAGTAGTAGTAGTGAAGAAAATAATATGCAAATGATCAGTCCTGCTAATTGCTGCCATAATCAAAGGAAAACAAGTTTTCTTTGAACAAATTTTTGGGGTCTCTTTCAATTTCCTATTTCTCAATTAGTGAGCTTCTTGAGTTGGTTTTAACTTGATTTTAATGAATTTAGTAAATTTCACTGCAGTAATGTTACACTCAGTCCTGTTAGCTTCTTTACTCAGCCATCTCTGATACTGCACATTGTGTTCTCCCTGCAATTGTTCTTCACTGAGCCTGTCATTTACTAATTTTTAATCCACTCTTTCCATTGGAATCTTTGTCTCTGCTCCTTTTGTCACTGTCTCCCCTCCGAATATGAATCTAGTAACATTCAAGTTTAAATCGGACTTTTGAGTCCAGATTGTTGGAGGCATTGTGTTCTAATGGATGGTGCATTGGATAGGGAATCAGGAGACCTGGTGTCTATTCCTGGCTCTGCTGTTTGATCTTGTTGCAGTCACTTCATCGCTCTGTGCCATTGTAACCTCTCCCACCGTTTGTCTTGCCTATTAGATTTTAAATGATTTGGGACAGGGACTGTTCCACGCTATGTGCTACTAACAAATGATGATTTTAAATGGGTGCAAGTTTGCCCATCCTCAATGTTTTCTCTTTTCATGCCAATTAAGGGACACAATACATTCCAACAGTTTCCCCTGGATTACCACATGTACTGTCTTTTGCCATAATATATAGCTTCATATTTTCAGTGATATCACTACCTCTTATCAGTTGCTCACTGGTGGTGGACATCTGTTAATACTTTGGATGGTAAACAAAGCCCTTTTACACGATCACAAAAACAAAGAATTGTGGATTTGCAATGTTTGCATATATGTTTAAGACAAATTCTCTCAGTCAGCTACTCATTGCCCTTGGTAATTCCTCCCTTTTCCATGGTAGAATAGATGCCTTTAGTTCCTTTTCTGCTGGGGAAGTCTGCAAACCAAGCATCAACAGCTGCATTATTGTAATCACACATTTGTGATTACATCCCTCCCGGTGCTGTGGTTACAGTTGGAAGTTTCCTTCAGCTAGGGTTAAGAACAGTGGATGTCAGTGCTTTCATTTCTGGCTTCACCATTCCTGGCACATCCATGTGTCAAAGTAATGAACAATATTCTCGGTGTGTTCTGCATTCCATGCTTTGCTGTCATTCTGTGTGGGTTTGTCCACATTCAGAAAAGACATCAATGTAACACTTGCTGTAAGCAAAAACACCATGTCTGTTTGGCATTTAGCATAAGCCAGATACCTGGCATGGCAGACATGGGAATTAGTACAGTTTATTCATTCTTTCTGATCAATACCATCCTAACCTACAACATTTTCCATCACTTGCAAGGCCATAGTCATGACAGAATTATTCCCAATGCCAATCACTGCTAAATACATCATACCCTGCAGGGTCGCTCTGAGTAATCACAAAAGGCCCAATTTTACTACCACTAAAGACCCTTGGAGTTTTGCCATTGACTTCAATGGGAGCAAAATGACTTGTTTGCTTTGATGGGCTTTGGATCAGGCTCTTGGTGCTTCTGACTGACCAACTATATTGAAACATCTTGCATACATCTAACTTTCACTTACAATGAACTAATGAGTAATTATATTTGTACTAAATCATGACTATCTGCATGCTTGTTTCCTTATTCCTGTGCTTGAGATTTGTTTGGATTTGCTCTTGTCACTAAGTGGATCCAAAAATTAGCAAATACAGAACTACTTTTTCAGTTTTGTTTTTATAACTGAAACTCCTTACAGAGGCATCTACAAAAGTTACCTAAGGTAATTTACATACTGCTACATTCCATGTCCCATATTGCACCAAGCATAAGCATTATTGTAGCAGGAGCAGAAGCCTGCATGTATAAGCAAAGCTTGAGTACTTTAGCTATACTCTAGTAAATATATAAACAGACACACACATTTGGTTTAAAAAAAAACAAATTCAGGTTGCTGAAGGCAAATCACAGCGAAAACCAGAAAAATAAGGAGTAGAGCTATATTCCCATATACTTCATCATCTCATACATACTTACGCACAGTCATTCACATCCCCAAACCCTGTATAACCCAAAGAAACTAACCTTACTTTCATACAGTCATCAAGTTGACAACCTTAACTCTGCCCTCTGCATTCTGTTGGATGATTTAAAAATCCTCTTTACATTTTGTGACTTGTAAAATGTACTATGTACACTGCAAATGTACATTGCATGGATCATTTCAGATATTTTAAATATAGATAAGAAATTCTCTTTGTGGGATGGAAATCCTTTGTTAGCCCTAACCACCCTATTTTATAGCTCAAGTTTGAAGGATGCAAACTCAGATGAGCTCTTGAACACTCTTCACCTTCCTAAGCCAGTTTGGTGTCTCTTTTTTCATTCAGCACCCAATGTTTTAAGAGTCTGGAATAAAATCTCCAATGCATGATGCATAACTAATTTTATTTTTCTACTCCAAAGCCTAGCAATTCAAAGCCAAGTAAACACCAGCAGGCTCCATTCATTTACACTATGCATTTTGATGCTAATTGCAGTTCCCTTAGCATTTTACATTGTTTGCACAAAATAGCATTGCTCTGCCTTCAAACAGGCAGCTCAGTGACAGCTGGAATGAGTTTATCTCATACTGCTTAGTGTCAGGTGCATTCTTACAGCTTTCCTGTCTCCTTTTGAGGGCTAATTAAGGCATTCTTCTCTCTTGCTTAATATTTACGTTTAAACAGCTGCATCTCATTTGGATATAACGCAAAAATGGCACCTGGCTTTCTTTCCCTGAGTTAATTCTGGTTTGTTTGTTTTTTGGCAGGGGTGGGAGGTTGTTGGGTTTTTTCTGCCCCTGACTAAAACTCCTTAGTGGTTATTTTTATGCTTATGTAGGAAAATGAACTGAAATTGCTGGTAATGGTAAGACCCTGTGGTTCATTCACAAACTGTGCTCATCTTCCCAGGATCCTTAGCAGCTAGTCTCAGACTAAATTGAATCAAAGCTGAATGCAAACCAGAGTCTTAGAGGTTTGTGAAAGATTGATGAGTGAAAGTTTTACAAAAAAGGAATGGCCTAAAAACCAGTAGGTAGGGAAATTCTCCATAGCTATTCCACAAAAAGTAATACATCTTTGAAATAAGCTACCAAGATCCCCATCCTGCCACCTCTGCACAAAGAGCTCCCACTGACATCAAGGGAATTCTGTGCCTGGTGGGCTTGTATGACTAGGCCCCAGAACCAGTAACCAATCCAGAGTTTAAAGGCATTTAACTTTCAGTATATTCCCCACTGTCATGGGGGAACAAGGGACAGAGCACATACGTGTGCCACATTGTCCTACTCCCACCCACATGAGATCCCAACCCCTCATAGGGCTCCCAGTAAGATGATGATAGGAAGCAGCTGAAACCTCTTTCCAAAGATGCACTGGGGAGAACCTGTGATGGGAGACACCTGCCTCTCCTGAGTGCCTCCTGTCAACTGGGTGTGATGCTGCAAGCAAGCACTCCTGGCCCTGTAGGTTGTTGACCTTACTAAGTGGATCTTCAGTGGCTCAGCCCTCCAGCTAAGTCAAACAGTCAAAATTGAATGAACCCCTTCCAGGAGGAGCAAAGAGTTCAACAAAACTATCTGCCCTCACTAGGATCTTAAGCCCTGTCTCTGGGCCCTTTAAATCTAGCCCCTTTTCTTGGTTTGTTTGTTTGTTTTTTGGATTTTTTTTTAACTAGCTGTGTCCCCTTTCCAGGGCTTAGGCCACTCCAGCATTGGCTGATGGGGGGACCCAGGTCCACCCATGACTCTGGGCCGCAAGCCAGGGAACATATACACAGCAGCCATGTGTCCTGGTCATGCACTGCTATAGAAGTCTGGACCTCTTTTCCCCCACAACCCAGCTTCTTCTGTCTGGATGTATATTGCCTCAATGGTCAGTTCCTGGAATTCTCTCATCTTAGTGTCCAGCTCCTTTTCCATCTTGGTAAGCTGCTTGTCTAACTCCATCTTCTGTTTCTGGGCTTACTCCAATGCTCTGCTCAAGGAGACTGTTTCTCTCTCCTATTTCTGTACCTCTATTTCCATACATTCCCACTTGTCCCTGTAGTACGTGGAACATTCCCTCTCCAAAACAGCCAGAAATTCCAACACCTTTTGGCTGTCTTTTAGGTTGGAGACTTCTTTCTCCGGGGTTTGCTCTAGCTCAGCTCCTTCAAGTGATTCTTCTCATCCTTCATCTGTTCTAGCTTGGTATTGGAGCTCAATATCTGGCGTATCTTTCCCTTTAGTATCTCCTGTTTCATCTGCAGTCATGTTCCTGGGTCCAGAATTTATCTGATGGCTCAGATAACTTATTTTCCAGAGGATATGGCTGTGTTGAGCCGCTCCTCAAACTCATTTGCCATTCTGTCACATCCTTCTGTGCATGCCTAGTGTTTCCTTCACCAGGGAGATGCATTTTAATCTCATTGGCCAACTTTGTACACTCAGGCTGCAGAGTCTGCTTTGTCCTCTCGCTGTTGGCTGTCTCCTGTTTTGTTTGTTCCAGCTGTTCTGACAGCTCCTTCACTGTTTGGAAACACCTCTGTCCCGTTCCCTGGATCTGAGTCTCATGAGCCTTCATCCTATTATCTAGTTCCTGCCAAAAAGCATTCATCTGGTTCTGCAGTTTGTAGAGGTGCTTGGTGCTCACCCAAGGGTTCTGGTTATCAGAGTTTCCCTGAGCTTCCAGATCCTGTGAAAGTGCAGGTTTCCCCTTTCTCTAGCCCCTCTGACCAGGGAACCCTGCTGTCCATCAGAGACCCTCACTGGGCTCTTCTCCACTGGACTCATTTCAAGACTTAGTCCCTGTAAAAATTTATGTGCATTCTCCACATTTTCTTTCCCTTCAGCTGAGACCAGAGGCTGGTCTTGACCTCAGCAAAACAGGTGTTTGAAACCCCTGGCTTCCCAGTTCTACCTTGAGGCCCTCAGTCTTATTTCCTTGTCTAGCCCAAGTTTGCCAGTTACTGGGGATCTTAACTCTCTGATAGGAAGAGTCCTGCTTTCCAGAGTTTGGGTTTTTCCCAGGGCAACACCTTTTTGTGTGTCCCATTTTCCCACAACCAAAATAGATTGTTCCTGTGGCATCCTTCCATGCCTCAACGTGGGTCCACACAGTCCTTTGTTCAGCCTTCACAATAGCCCGGATCCCAGCAGTTTATGACAGGGTGTCCTTGACAGTCTGGCCTTCACTGGTTTCTGTGGTGCTCAGAGCAACCAGGCCCATCTTACAATCATGGTTTGTATAAGAGCAAACCCATCATGCATGCCCTACTTTCCCACAGTACCTGCCCATGGGTGGCACTGTCTGACTTCTTTCCCTGAGGTATCTGTAATGGCTGGGCCTGTGTGGGAGCTGTCATGGCTGACAGGCTCCCTGCCTGCCTAGCCTAGACTGGGGACCTTAGAGTCACCGCTGCTGCTCCATCTGCAGACCGTGGATATCCAATATCTTGTGCTCAAGGCAGGTGTAGGCATCACTCTGCGTCAACATCTCTTTTTGAAGGGAGGGACTCACTTCTGATAGCAAGTCGTGATGGGGGACACCCACTTCTTGTGAGTGCCTCCTTTCGGCTGGCTGTGATGGTGCAAGCTCCCCTGTCCCAGACACCCCCTGTAGGTTGTTGACCTCACTAGGTGGATTTTCATTGGCTCAGCCCTCTGACTAAGTCATACAATCAAAATTGAAAGACCCCCTTCCAGGGGTAACAAAGAGTTCAACAAAACTGTCCTCACTAGGGTCTTTAGCCCTGTCTCTGGGCCCTTTGAGTCTAGTTCCCTTCTCGGGCTTTTAGAAAAGTCCATTCAGAACTGTCAGTCTACCCCTCACCAGGAATCTTTAAATCTAGCCCCTTTTCTTGGGGTTTTTAAACTAGCCGTGTCCCCGTTCCATGGCTTAGGTCACTCCAGCAGTGGGTGGTGGGAAGACCCAGGTCCACTCATTACTCTGGGTCCCAACTCAGGTACCCTATACACAGCAGTCACCTACTGCTCCCTCCAGTTTTCTGCTGCTATTCCTTTTTCCACATAACCCCTTTTCTTCACCCTTATCTCAGGCTTAAAATTCTCAAAGCCTCTTCCTCCTCGCTACATGCAAAATATCACCAGAACCAGACTTCTGATTCTCTCTCAAGTTCCTGTGACTTGGAAGGAGCACCCTTCCTTCACCTCTGATCCCAGACAGGAAATGGCCTGCTCAGCCCCTGCAGCTCCTTTTATCTGAGCCTGCTGGTCTCTGATTGGCTGCTTCTAATCAGCTTCTGTAGGCAGGCCTAGAGGAATCACTTTCACTGCTCCTGGGGCAGGGTATGGTAGGATCACGGGACCTTCAGCAGGGGGCCTGGGAGGGCCAGTAATAGCCCATCACAGGCCCACTACAGGAGAGGATCACATCTCTGTGTCAAATCCTGAAGTCTTTATTCAATTATTTGAGAGTAAACACTGAGTAAAAGCTAGTGGCAAGTGTAGCATCTAACCGTGTGTGTTTTCAGTCACTTGGTACTAGGATGTGGTAATCAAGATTTTCAGTATCAATGGGGTAAATTGATCCAACGAAGTGGGTATTCACCCACGAAAGCTCATGCTGCAAAACGTCTGTTAGTCTATAAGGTGCCACAGGACTCTTTGCTGCTTTTACAGATCCAGACTAACACGGCTACCCCTCTGATAATGGGGTAAATGTAGGAGTATTAAAGAAAAGGAAAAACGAATCTGTGGTCATGTAATTAAAGAGTGTCCTAATGCCTACACACATGGGAGCCCTAATTCTGGCTTCCCCTGACCTTTGAGTGCTTGACATTAACACCTTAATAATGGAACTTCCTAGTTTTTTATAAAGCAAACACAATTATTATTTTAATTACACCTCTACCCCGCTATAACACGGCCTGATATAACACGGGTCTGCATATAGCACGGTAGCAGCGGGGCTCTGGTGGTGCTTTAAAGGGTCCGAGGCTCCGGCTGCTGCAGGGAGCCCCAGGCCTTTTAAATCCCACTGAAGCTCTGCCGCTGCTACCCTGGGGCTATGGCAGCTGGGCTCGCCAGAGATTTAAAGGGCCCGGGCTCCCCGCAGCGGCTGGAGCCTGGAGCTCTTTAAATCACCGCCGGAGCCATGCCGCTGCTACCCCGGTCCTGTGGCCGCGGGGCTCACCAGCGATTTAAAGGGCCTGGGGCTCTGGCTGCTGTGGGGAGCCCAGAGCCCTTTAAATCACCACTGGAGCCCTATTGCCGCTACCCCAAGGCTGCAGCAGCGGGGCTTGCTGGCGATTTAAAGAGCCTGGGGCTCTGGCTGCTGCCTTATCCCCGCTGCCAGGAACTGCCTGAGGTAAGCCCGTGCCCCAACCCTGAGCCCCCACAACCCAGAGCCCCCTCCTATACCCCAAATTCATCATCCCCAGCCCCACCCCAGAGCCCATACCCCCTTCTTCCCCAAATCCCCTGCCTCAAACTGCAGCTCCCTCCCGCACTCTGAATCCCCTGGGGGTGCAGGCTCCAGTCTGGGGACCCCTCCTGCACCCTGAACCCCTCATTTCTGGCCCCACCCTGGAGCCTACACCCCCAGTTAGAGCCCTCACCCCCTCCTGCACTCCAGTCCCCTGCCCCAGCCCAGTGAAAGTGAGCAGGGATGTGGCCTCGGGGCAGGGGCAGGGCTAGGGTGTTCGGTTTTGTGCGACTAGGAAGTTGGCAACCCTAGTCTCAGATTCCCTCTTCCCACCCACTAGCCTCCTGTCCCAGACTCAATATCCCAATCTTCAATGTGTGCCCCCAGCCTCCACTCCAGCTCCTGTCTCTCTGCATTTGAATTAGGCAGCTTCCTCCTCCATGTTACCTGGGCCTAGCAGAAGGGGAGCATTAGAGCACTTGAATGTCAGTCTCCCTGCTTTCAGTTCTAGAGTCCTAGCCCAGATCTACAGTTAGAGGGAAAGTCTGCTCAGCCCTGAGTTAGAGCATGCTCAGTGCAGACTGAAATAGTCAACATTTTTAGTTGTGAAACTCCACTAGTCTCTACCGAGTGTATACAAACTAGTTTTTTGGTCAAATGCCTATAACTTGGCCAAAATGTGGAGAGATTTTCACCGGGATGGCAAAAGTCACATCTCTGGCACAAAGGCGCACTCTGCCAAATTTCAGGTTCCTCCTCCAAAGCATCGAGGCACTAGAGCTTCTCAAATAAAAAGTTGCCAGAATTTAACATTGGCAAAATAACATTTTTCTCTAACCTCATTCTCAGAAATAGCTGACCTTTTTGGCTGAAATTTTCCAAAATAATTCATGCTGAGGCAGATACCCGACATGGGAAATTTCAGCCCGAAGGGTTAAAATACAGTAAAGTTGTAAACAACTGAAACTAGGGTCTTATAATGGGAAATGGTAGCCCCACCTATAATAATAATATCACAGATCTTTTATGCTATAGCAAATGTAAATTGTTCAGAGGACAAACACTGCGCTTCCTCTGGTTACATTCTAATAACACTATGAAAATTTAAATTTACAATTCCCCCAAAATATAGTAGTGATGTCATCAAATATAAACAATAAGATTTATATTGGCTAATATGCAAATAATATGAACACTTTTTTGGTAGTATACCCAGGCAAAGAGCCCCGAGTTATTTTGTACATTTTATCCAACCTCAGCTACATTCCAGGGATTAGACATTCTCTAAGAAACAGAGAGCAAAGAATTGTAATAAATGGTCATTTTTTTATCCCTGCAAAAAGGTTAATGATGGAGGTGTCACAAGATTCCACACCAGGAGTGATGTCCATCACTTCAATTTATTAATGGTCTGGAAAAAGGGGTGACCGGGACGATTGCAAAAGTTGAAGATGATACAGCATTATTTATGTTGGTCAAGGATGGAGGAGACCAAGAGGAATTTCAGAGGGGTCTAGTCATGCTATGCAAATGGGAAACAAGGGCTGATGAAATTCGAGGTTGACAAATACAAGGGAATGCAAATTGGAAGGTGCCATCTGAACTACCCGTACACCTTTTTGGGCACTAAATTAACTATGATAATTCAGGCAAAAGAGTTGGGCATCACCGTGAGCAGCTCAAAGACCACCTCTGCCCAATGGTGCTTAAAGACGCAAACAGTTTTCTGATGCATTAGGAATGGACAATAATCCTGACAATCACAGATGCTGGAACTAGGGTGCTGGGGGGCATGAGGCAGCCCCTCCTGGCTTGAAGTGGATTCCATCATATACAGGGTTTACAGTTTGGTTCAATGGCTCTCAGCACCCCCACTGTACATATTGTTCCCGTGACTCTGCTGACAATATTATAATGTAGTTATATAAATCAATGTTATGTCCTCACCTAAAGTAGAATGATAACTTCTGGTCACCCTGTCTCCAAAAAGGATATAGCACAGAAAGAGAGAGGGGGTTCAGAGCTGGACAGGGGTTTGCTGGAGGCATGGAAGAATAAGGGGAGCTGGAAAATAGTGGAACTATTGACTTCAGAGAGGAGACAAATAAAAGGGGACAAAATAAAGCCATGCAAACTAATATATAGTATTGAGAAGGTAAATCAAGCGCTCCCATTTATCCTCTCTCATAATAAAATAACAAGAGAACTTTTGGTGAAATTGACTGATACAAGGAAATGTGTTTTGCATAATTAGTCAGTGGAACTCATTGCCATGAGATATCAATGAGGCAAGGAGATAGGCAAGATTCTAAAAAAAGATTGAACATTTGTGTGGATAACGAGAACATCCAGAGTTACAGGATTATAAACGAAGAACAAATATAAACATTTGGAATGGATATAAAGCCTCCTGCTTCAGGACATAGGACAGCTTCTGACAGAAGAAGTTAAAAAGTTATTTCCCCATTGTGCAGGATATTTCATGAATGTCCATTTAAAGTCATGTGTGCAACCTGGTGCTAGCCACTGTCAGAGAGGGTATACCGGTCTAGATGGACATTGGTCTGATCCTATATGGCAATTCCTGTGTTCTAAAGCAGAGGTAGATCTGAGCTACAACATTGAAATCTGCATTCAGGTTTAGATTACCCCCAAAGTAATCCCAAATTTTGGTCTGATCCCATCTTTAATGCAAAGGAAATTAATGCTACTCATTGCTACAGAAAGTCATTGAAGCCAAGAATTTAAGCATGTTTCAAATAGGGATTGACGATTAATAGATATAAAAACCCCAAGAATATCCAGCCTTATAATTGTTACTAGTAACAAATTCTGGAAGGCATATAAAACCTCATGTTTTAAGATTTAAACCAATCTCTCACTTTTAGAGATTAGGATGAGAACTAATGTAGGGGGCCGATTATCTCACATCTGCCTACTGTGAAGTTCTGACATGTTCCTCTGAGACACCTGGTGCTGTTAGGGACAGGACACTGGACTAGATGCACCATGGCTCTTATCCTGTCTGGCAATTCTGGCAGTTCCACGAGGGAGTGATGTTTGACAACTGCCACAGGTGAACCTTGCTTGAGATACATAAGACTTTCAGGGCACTGTTTCTTCCTCAACAGAGGACCCAGTTCAACAGAGAACCTAATAACTTTAACTATGTAAGTAGTCCCATTAAGTTCAATGGTCTAAGCATGGGCTCCAAGTTATGCACATGCTTAACCTGCTGAACTGAAGCCATATATATCCCTGTCCACATCGATGGCTGCTGCTTGCAAAGCATAACAAAAGATACATGCCCACTTCTGCCCACAACAAAGCAGGTAATCTCCTGCAGTGCTTCAAGACTGTATATGCTTACAACCAGCCAGTAGATGATTCTTCAGCCCAGAGCAAACTGCACTCTCTATCTAGCTGATGAGGGCAGCCACCAGAACCCCAAAGTCACCAAAACACTCAAACTACTAAGCAGAAGTGACATGAATGTATAAAGATTATTGCCCAGTTAATTTTCCACATGAGAAATTCCAAGGAGCTATGGCAAAATTACAGCGTGATGATGATCAAATTCTCTTGGGAGGTTCCATAGCATCCATCAACATGTTATTTCATCACTGTAATAGTGAGACAAATATAGAAAGAGTCCTCTAAAATTGCAAGCACTATTTTAAGCATCTAGGTTTATGACTTGTGATTGCGAACAGCACTCCCTTAGCAGGTAGTTACATTCCTAGATACTAAATAGGGTTGTTAAATTTTGAATGGTGCTCTGAGGATGCAAAACTTTATGAGTGTTTACTATTAAGGTGAAGAGAAGGCTGATTAATCAAGCAACCACTCTGTCTTTTATCTCTGAGGCACAGGGGGCTCCATTAGCCCTTGAATTATAAAATCTTTATGAGAAAGCCTTGTTGTTGTGGAGACCACAGGCCTCTGCTGGTTACCTTTATTTATTTATATTCTGCTGGTTTGCACCAGGGTACAAAAAAGATTCTGCCATCTTTGAAATGACCATAGTAATTGTGGTAGGGTGTGGAGGTGCATTAAAGGCATGAAATGACAAATTAATTCTTCAACAAATATGTGAGAGAGACCTGCTTTAGCTTATCCAAGTATTGCCAACTCTTGTGATTTTTATCGTGATTCTTACAATATTTGATGTTTTTCTTAAATCCTCTCCTCCTGAAGTTGTGAGAGTCCCAGCTTTCATTTTAAAATCAAGTTTCTAGCTCTTGTGGTTGCAGAGAAAAGCTGGGAAATGTGAATCCTAAAAGCTTAAAATACAGAAGGCAAAGGCCCAGAATGTTTTATTTATAAAATGTCATGACTTTTAAGCCAATCTCATGATTTTAGTAGGCCTGATTTGATTTTTTAATATTTGGGGTTGACAGTACTGTTATCTGGTCAGATAAGGAAACGTATCTAAAGTCACTTCTAGCCCTATAATTTACCTTGTATTTGTAGAGTTTGTAAATCTGATATAGCTGAATCCCTAAGGGAATGTGTAGCAAGACATTTTTTTCCCTGACTTTCATCTCTCTTATTCAATTGTAATTCAGAAATAACTCACTCCTTTGAAGTCACTTGGGTCAGATCAGACCCAGAGGGCACAATTTTCCTGTTTTGACACTAGTGTAACTCCACTAAATTACCCCTGATTTAGACTGATCTAAGTGAGAGAAGGATCAGACATTTATGATTCCTTACACTAAGACCCATTTACTCCATTCTGTCAATGTAAAGGCCTTAAAATAGGTGCAAATGTAATTTATCCCAACTTTAATGTCACTTAATACTGCCAAAGTGATGCAAAGGGGTCTTAAAAGGGCTTGTCTACACATAGAGTTATTCAGGAACAACTATTCCTGAATAACTGCATGTCCAGACACTCTGATTCTGGAATAAAAAATGCCTTGTTCCTGAAAGTGAATTAAACTAAACAGGAATAGACTTATTCTGGAATAAATGTCTATACATGGAGTTACTCAGGAATAACTGAGTAACTCCATGTGTAGACAAGCCCTTAGAATCAGGTCCAGAGTACTTTTAGGTTGCATAATCATAGAATCACAGAAATGTAGGGCTGGAAGGGACCTTGAGAGGTCATCAAGTCACCCCCCCACAGTGCTGAGGCAGGACCAAGTAAACATAGACCATCCCTGACAGGTGTTTGTCCAACCTGTTCCTAAAAACCTCCAATGATGGGGATTCTACAACCTCCCTTGGAAGCTTGTTCCAGAGCTCAACTATCCTTTGTGACAGGGCAAGGCCAGATGGCTATAGGAAAGTAGTCCTGTTGGGATCCAGGAAGTGCCACCCGCCCACTGCTAAAGGACCTTCCCCCAGCCCAAGGAGAGGATCCACAGGTCCAGGATTCCAAATAATTGTGGGGGACAACTAAGGAGATAACAGGAATGGGAGTGAGGTCACAGGGCTAAACGAAGGGGACCTGATGGTGACACTGAGCAGAGAACCCCGGACAGCACCCACTGCTCCTCGAAGGTGTCAAGGGACCCAGTGGACACTGCCCTGAGGAACTCTGCCCGGATGTGTGAGCAGACGGAGAAGTGGAAATAGGCCCCACAATTGCAGGAAACCCAGTTGACCACCCTCCTCTCCCTGGTTTTGTCGATGGCATTTGGCCAGGGCTAGGAGGAGGTTGACAAGGAGGTCCCACGACTTTGTGGGGCCACAGATAGGGAGTGCGTAGATGAACAGGCGAGGGGAAAAGTGCAACCAAAAATGTAAAAATATATGCAAGAGGAGCCAGAATAGGGGCTGCAACTTGGCATACTCCCAGTATACATGTGCCAGGGTCTCCTTCATGCCGCAAAAGGAGCAGGTGTCTGGAAGGGGAGTGAACTGCGACAAGTACATGCCCATGCTCACGGCTCCATGAAGGAGCCGCCAGCTGATGTCCCCGTGAGCCTCGGGATCAGGGTGGAATATAGGCTGGCCCACCGGGCTCCTCACCCTCCAGAGATGTCAGGAGGGTGAGGACGTGAAGAGTGTGGAGCACGAGCATGTACAGATCTTTTCTTGGTGCAGTCCAGAACCGAACTAGCTGCAACTCATGTAGCCATCTCATGGTTAAAGGGCAGGCTGGCCTGGAAGGTCCATGGGGCAGGGGCCTGATGAAAAGGTCCAGAGGGCCTGGGGTGGGGGTTGGGCGGGATATGCCCTCTCACAGGACCCGGTCGAGAAAAACCCGAGCAGTGGGCAGTAAAGTGGCCCTCACCTCCTGAAGTATGCGCTGGGGAGTACGAGACCTGGAGAGCCCCATGCACCGAGCAAGCATCACGGGATCCAGCCAGTCTCCCCAGTCATAGTCCAGGAGGTCTCCAACTCTGGTGACTTCTGCCAGGACCAACCTCTGGTGCACCGTGGGGGGCTCTGCCACCTGCACATGGAGCTGGGGTTTGTGTAGCAGGGGCTCCACGAGGAGATCCGCTCACTTAGTGGCCACCAGGGACCTGGTCACTGAGAGCAGTTTCCAGGTCCAGAGGAGGTCCTGGTAGAAGACCGGCAGCCTGGAGAGGTCTTGTGGAAGGCCTCTTGGATGGAGATAAAGGAGCTTCCAGTTGTATCGGAGCCCTCGGAAGTGGCGCAGGAAGGTGTGCGCCAGTGCTCTCCACGCCGGACTACCCGCACCATAAAAGAGTCACTGCAGGACCTGGAGGTAGAAGACGTGGACCTGAGTGTGCATTAGATTTTTTTTCTTCATAAGTAAAGTACTTTGCCCTTGTTTTTACTGAATTTTATCCAGTAGATTTCAGACCAATTCACCAATTTGTCAAGGTCATTTTGAATTCTAAAACTGTCCTTGTGCAGAAAATCCTAGTGTTCAAATTTAATGACAAGTCACTTTTAACTCAATGCTAATGATTTTGAAAGAGAGCTCCAAGCACCCAAAGATCGTGTTAGCTCTCTTAACAACAGTATCACACTGGGCACTCATGTTCAGCTGATTATCCACAATGACCAACTCTTTTTCAGAGTTGCTGCTTTCCAGGCTACAGTCCCCCATCTTGTAAGTGTGATCTACATTCTTTGTTATATGTGATCTTGCATTTGACACATTTCACTTAACATTTTCATTAATGATCTTGGCACAAAAAGTGGGAGTGTGCTAATAAAATGTGTAGATGACACAAAGTTGAGAGGTATTGCCCATATGGAGGAAGACTGAAATGTCATACAAGAAGATCTGGATGACCTTGGAAACTGGAGTAATAGAAATGAGATGAAGTTTAATAGTGCAAAGTTCAAGGTCATGCACTTAAGGACTAACAACAAGAATTTTTTCTATAAACTGAGGATGCATCAGTTGGACGTGACAGAGGTGAAAAAAGACCTGGGTGTACTGGTTAATCACAGGATGACTCTGAGCCACTGATATGATGCAGCCATCAAAAAAGCGAATGCAATCCCAGGTTACATCAGGAGAGGCATTTCCAGTAGAGATAGGGAAGTGAGATAGGCACTGGTGAGACCTCATCTGGAATACCATATGCAATTCTAGTTTTCCATGTTTAAGAAAGATTAATTCCATCTGGAAAAGGTGCAGAGAAGGATAACTAGGATGATCAGAGGAATGGAAAACTTACCTTATGAGAGGAGACTCAAAGACCTGGGCTTTTTTAGCCTAACCAAATGAAGGCTGAGGGGAGATATGATTGCTCTCTCTGAATACATCAGAAGGATTAACACCAGTGAAGGAGAGGAGTTATTTAACTTAACTTAAGGGCCAGTTATTTAACTTAAGAACCAGTGTTGACACAAGAACAAATGGATATGAACTGGTCATCAACAAATTTAGACTTGAAATTAGACAAAGCATTCTAGCCAGCAGAGGTGTGAACATCCTCCCAAGGGGAGCAGTGGGGGCAAATAGCCTAAATTGTTTCAAGACTGAGCTTGACAAATTTATGGCAGGGATGGTATAGCAGGGTGGACCCTGCTCCTGCTGGAAGAGGTTTAAAAAGTGGCCTGACAGGGCTTGAGAGCAGTGGCTCTCAAGGCTGAGCTGATCAGGGAAGTGGCTGCAGCTGGGGGCCATGCCCCAAACTGAGGAACAGGGCCTTATAAGAAGGCAGGGAGCTGGAGCCAGTCAGATTCTCTCTGGCTATAGAGGGAGGTCGGGGCCTGGCTGGCTTAGGAGCTTGAGATTGGTACCTGAGTGCAGCAGGGCTGGTAGGCTGAGTGAGCTGGGAAGCTCCAGCCTGAGAGCTCAGGCGGCCAGCCCTAGCAGAGGGCCAATAGGTACTGTGGGTTGCAGTGGGCAACTAGGGGTAGGCCCAAGGCAGCAGATTCCAAAACCCAACTTTGCCTGTGATGAGTAGGCTGATACAGCAGTCTGCCCCCAGAGTGTGGGGATAGACATGACAGAGCAGTAGCCATATACTGCAGGGTAGGGATATAGGGTGGGGGTTCCCTGAGAGGAGAAAGGGAGACGCCAGAGAGAAAGGGGTTGCTGTAGGGGGGGCAGGCGCCCATGTAGAAGGGCTCCGGGTCCAGGGGGAACACGGGGGGCTTAAGTACCAGGTGGATACTGCAGCGGGTGCTCCAGGGCTGGACTAGCTACTTCGCAGTGCAACCAGTGGAGGTGCCGCAGGGGTGGAGTCGGACCCGTTTACCACGTGGCAAAGCCAGAGGCAGTCAGAAGAAACCGCCCTGATTCAAGGGGCCAGGGTAGGAAACCAGGGGATGATGGATTCCCTGTTTTGGGGGGCCCCGGATGCAGTCTCTGGTTGGGCCCGGTGTTCAGTGCCCCAGAGAAAAGGGGACTGACCACTTGGAAGGGGGTCCGGGAGGCCATCAGGACATATGGGAGGGCAGGTGGCCCTCTCCAGGGATCAGTGGGCCAGCTGATACAGGAGCAGCGGGCCTGAATAAGCGTCTCAGGACAGAGTTACGGTGGCGTGGTGGAGGACAGACCAGGAGAGGCGGTGAGCCGGGACCAGGAGGCCCGCGGCCTGAGCGCCAGACTGTTAGGCCTGCGAAGGCGAGGACATATATGGTGGGACTGTCCACCACTGGGTTGAGGCAGGGTGCTCACCCCAGAGAAGGGGCACGGCAGGTTCCCTCGGGCAGTCCGCGGGTGGAGGGAACCCAGGCAGCTGCCAGATGTTGGTCTTGTGGGCAGACGGGCCACTTTTGGAGGGGACTGTCCAGGCCCAGAGAGCATGCGGCAGGGCAGCCCAGGAAAGGCTAGGCCCGTTGAAGGGACAGAGGAAGGCCCAAGGCAGCGAGGAGGCAAAGAGCTGCTGGGGCTGCCATGAAAACTGGGCCATATTAAGAGACACTGCCCCCTCAAAGAAAGCTGAGGGTCGGCCAAGGGAGGTGCCGGGAGGGGTCCAGAAGGGGCCAACGTTGGATCCCGGGGAGGTGAACAGGCTGAAGGTGGAGATGTGGGGACCCCCCCCCCCCCCCCCCCCCCCCCCCCCCCCCCCCCCACCCCCCCCCCCCCCCCCCCGCCCCCCCGCCCCCCCCCCCCCCTCCCCCCCCCCCCCCACCCCCCCCCCCCCCGCCGCCCGCCTCCCCCCCCACCCCCCGCCCCCCCCCCCCCCCCCCCCCCCCCCCCCCCCCGCCCCCCCCCCCCCCCCCCCCCCCCCCCGCCCCCCCCCCCCCCCCCCCCGGCCCCCCCCCCCCCCCCCCCCCCCCCCCCCCCCCCCCCCCCCCCCCCCCCCACCCCCACCCCCCCCCCCCCCCCCCGCAGGAGGCTGGGACCCAGGACCTATCACTCCACCAGTCACCGAAGAAGGGACCCAGAGGAGTAGGCCCCGCAGGAGGCGGAGCCAGAAGAAAACTGGTCCTAGAACAAAATGGACCCAGGTAGTTTTGGGACAGGCCTCCAAGGGAACCCCAGGGACCCTGAGGAAGAGGGCCTGGGGGGACTCAGACATTGAGCAGGCTTGGAAACGGCCGTAGCTGAGCTCCAAAAAGTCCAAAGGAGAAGGAGCCCTGGCCTGCAAACTGCAGGAATGGGAGAAGCAGGTGCGGCTGGCAGGACACCTCCGGGTCGCACAGGCCCAAGAAAGCTCCCTATCACTAGGGGTGGGCGTTTTAAGGGGGGAGGTCGTGTTGCAGGGTGGACCCTGCTCCTGCTGGAAGAGGTTTAAAAAGTGGCCTGACAGGGCTTGAGAGCAGTGGCTTCAAGGCTGAGCTGATTAGGGAAGTGGTGGCAGCTGGGGGCCAGCCCCAAATGAGGAACAGGGCCTTATAAGAGGCAGGAAGCCAGTGAAGCCAGACGTCTCTCTCTGGCTACTGAGAGGAGACGGGCCTGGCTGCTTAGGTGCTTAGAGATTGGATACCTGATGTGCAGCAGGGCTGGGGAAGCTGAGGTGCTGGGAAGCTCCAGCCTAGAGAGCCCCAGGCTGCAGCCTAGCTCAGTGGGCCAATAGGTACTGTGGGTGCAGTAGGGCAACCTAGGGGTAGGCCAAGGCAGCAGATCCAAACCCAACTTTTGCCTGATGATGGTAGGCTGATTACTGCAGTCTGCCCCCAGAGTGTGGGCTAGACATATGACTGGCGTAGCAAATTACTGTGGTTGAGTTAGGGATTTAGAGGGTGGGGGTTCCCTGAGAGGAGAAAGGAGACCCAGAGAGGAAAGGGTGTGCTTGGGGGCCAGCGCCCCTTGTAGAAGGGCACCGGGTCCAGGGAGGGACACGGGGGGCCTAAGAACAGGTGGATCACCATCCTGCAGAGGGTGCTCCAGGGCTGGACTGAGCTAACTTCGCAGAGCAACCAGTAGGAGGTGCCGCAGGGGTGAGTCGACCCGTTTACAGATGGTATGATGAGACTGCCTACAATGGTATAAAGCCGATCTGCGACTTCTAGTAGCAAGTATCAGAGGGGTAGCCGTGTTAGTCTGGATCTGTAAAAGCAGCAGAGTCTTGTGGCACCTTATGGACTAACAGACGTTTGGGAGCATGAGCTTTCGTGGGTGAATACATGCATTCGACGAACTGGGTATTCACCCATGAAAGCTCATGCTCCCAAACGTCTATAAGGTGCCTGTAGTGAGGCGGCCTGGCTCCCAGCCGCGCCTGAGAGGGCCGAGCCAGAATGGATGCTGAAGTGGGCGGAGCCGCCGCCGCCTGTTCCCGCCCCCCAGAAGTCAAGGGGCAGGACAGGAAGTATAAAAACCCAGCCCCAGCGCTCAGTTGACCGCTGGCCGCCGGAGAAGCCAGACGCTGGTGCCCGAGCTCCCACTGGGCTGAGCCTGCCCCGTGCTCGCTACCCTGAGGAGGACTGGCCGGGCCTTCCCCACGCCCGGTACCCAGAGGAGCTGCCTGAGCTTCCCCTCGCCCAGTATCCTGAGGAGCAGCCCGGCTTACCCAGCGCTCAGTACCCTGAGGAGCCCATGGTGTGGGACACTGCGGAAGACGCTGGGGATACACAGGTACCAATGGAGGGGGAGATTGGAAGTGGCCCGGGGGTAGCCGACCCTAGTCTGGCTTCAGCAGACCCCGAGCCAATGTCAGTGTGTTGCGGCCAGGATTCCCACTGACACAACAGCAGACTGACTGCCACTGTTAGGGCCCTGGGCTGGGACGCAGTGGAGTGGGTGGGCCTGCGTCCCCCCTGCCACCCCTACTCACGGGTGGCAGTCTCCCCCTCACCCCAACGCTCAGGCGTAGGAGCCTGGACTTACCTCAGTGTCTGCTCAGCCCCTGCCTAAGGGCCTGAGCCCTGAACTGCTTGCTGCCCGCCCTGCCCAAGGGCCTGGGCTTATGTATTGACTGTTTGCTCAGCCCCTGCCTGAGAACTGGAACTCTGCCTGAAAGTAGTTTGCTGCCCCCCCCCCCCCCGACTGAGGGCCTGGGGTTAGATACTGAACTGATTATTTGCTCAGCCCCTACCTGAGGGTCTGAGCCTGGAACTGCAGGGCTGTCGCCCGCTCTGAGTTAGGGCCCGGGCTAATTAGATTGTTTGTTCGCTCGGCCCCGGCCTGCGGGCCTGAGCCCTACCTTACCATTGGTGCCCCGCCTGGAGCTAGGGCCCGGGCTAAAGAGACTGATTTCCGGCTCAGCCCGCCTGAGGGCCTGAGCCCCCTTGACTGTTCTTTGCCCTCTCAGACTACACCGCCAATAGCAGACACGTGTAGCGAGGCGGCCTGGCTCCCAGCCGCGCCTGAGAGGGTCGAGCCCCAACACCGGATGCTTAGTGCCACAAGACTCTTTTCTGCTAGTAGCAAATATCCCCAATGAGCAGACTCCAAAGAGAAACTGCTGAACTTGTATTAATATGCAAACTAGATACAATTAACTGTGGCCTAAACAGAGACTGGGAATGGTTGGGTCATTACACTAATTGAATCTATTTCCCTATGTTAAGTTCTCCTCACACCTTCTATGGTCCATCTTAATTATCACTTCAAAAAGTTTTTTTTCCTCCTGCTGACGATAGCTCATCTCAATTGATTAGACTCTTCCTGTTGGTATGCATACTTCCACCTTTTCATGTTCTCTGTATGTATAAATATCTCCCGTCTATGTGTTCCATTCTATGCATCCGAAGAAGTGAGCTGCAGCTCACGAAAGCTCATGCTAAAATAAATTTGTTAGTCTTTAAGGTGCCACAAGTACTCCTGTTCTTTTTGCGGATACAGACTAACACGGCTGCTACTCTGAAATATGGAGGTGATGTGTTACTGGTGCACATAACAAAATTCATTCCGCACATGGACGTAAAAAATAGAGGGAACACTGGTCATGGTAGAAATTGGTTTGAAAGCAAACTGATTATAGTGTCCTTTTAATGCCACCAAGAAACAAGTTCTTACATAAATACCAGTTGTATTCCAAACCTCAGTTTGGGACCGCAAGTGTTCATGAGTCAGACTTTCCACATTACTAACACTCAGACTGTTCTAGGAGTGCCAGGCTTGGAGCACCATTATGTAGTACATGGACTAGGGCTAGCCTAGGAGACACCACTCTTTGGGTAGGTCTATACTTACCTGCCGGGTCGACGCGTAGAGTTCGACTTCTCGGAGTTCGAACTATCGCGTCTAATCTAGACGCGATAGTTCGAACTGCGAACGCACTCCCGTCGACTCCGGAACTCCACTACCGCGAACGGCGGTGGCGGAGTCGACAGGGGAGCCGCGGACTTCGACCCTGCGGCATCTGGACGGGTGAGTACTTCGAACTAAGGTAGTTCGAGTTCAGCTACGCTATTCGCTGAACTTGCGTACCTTAGTTCGACCCCCCCCCCTTAGTGTAGACCAGGCCTTTGTGACCTGGCCAGTACTCCCATCTGATTCTCTTGGTTAAGCTAGTTCAGCCTACACAAAGTTTATGATAAACCTGATGTCAAGAGATAACTTTGGTTTGCACATTATGTAATGTTTCTCTCAAGCTCTCCCAGTGCTCTGTTTGTGTATATGTGTATAGTGATGATGCTCAAGTACATATAACATAATGTCTGGGTTCTGTACAGCCAATAAAACATGCTATTGTGTTCTACAAATGACTTCCTCTGGCAGCAATTTACATCAGCCCTTAACAGTGGTAACACTCGGATAGGAAGAAAAAGGTTCCAGTAGTCTACTTTGACTCTGAGGATATCAGAACAGTGGAGACTCCTTTTAGCGCAAAATAATGAAAACCCCAAAAGAGAAAGATCAGAGGTTTTCTAGGGAACTCATTGGGTTGATCTAGCCCTGATAACTAGTATCTCTAAGTGGTGTCCCACTATGTGGGAAGGTCTAATGATGGAAATTTCAAACATCCTAAAAGAAACCCATATGCATATGTGAGGTGCTATAATGAATATGTAATGCATGGAATTGCATTACATATTCTCACTGTCCTTCTCAGTAAAAGCACCCAATGCACTGTTGTCTTCCTGGAGCATGAACAGAAAGAATGTCTCTTTTATAGCAGAACACAAGGAGCTACAGCCATGGGGTTTTAGGAACCAGAAAGATACACATTGCATAGGCACCATGTGCTGCCAGCTGAAGCCTAGAAATACTACAGGGAGGACCTCAGAAGAGTATCAGCTAGAAAAGGTAGCACACACACCACTTCAGCCTTCAGTAAAGAACAGACTTTTAAGCAATAAATTATAATACCTAGCCCCTCTATAGCACTTTTCACCTTTGATCACAAAGCACTGTACCAAGGTCAGGATCATCATCCCCATTTTACAGATGGTGAAAATGAGGCATAGGAAGGGAAGAGACTTACCCAAGGTCACCCAGCAGGCTAGTAGAAGAGCCATGAATTGAACCCAGGTTTCCTGAGTCATAATCTGGGGCTCTAGCCAAGGTAGTGGGTACCTGATGAAAAGAAATAACTGATTTGTAGCTGCAGCATCTTTGGCTATGTGACTGTTTATAAAGGAATGACTGAAATGATTGCTGACAGATACCACTCATTGTCTATGTTCTTGTTCACCCTCCCACCCCCATCCCATCCTTCAGCTATCACATGAGCAAAATGCATATTGACCTTAACAGGAAATCTGAAGTGTGAACTGTTGGTTCAGCTAGTAGGCAATCTGAACAATTAGAAAAACACCCCATGCATGAAGAATTTCTACAAAATTTACATCATTATCTGACCTGAAAAAAGCCAGGGGGGAAAAAAACCATGGGGAAGCCACTCAGTGATCACGCCATTTTGCTTTCTCAATGCACTCATTGCTGCGTGGGATGTTTTTGAGATGTTCATGCTGTGCTACTTGCTAAAGGAAACTTTTCCAGGCAAAATATCTGTCGTCTTCATGCTGAGAACTGACAAGAAAGAGGCTCTTGAATTTGTCAGTATTTAATTAGACATCAGAAATTATGATTACTACAACAAAAAAAGATTTGTTTCATGTTTAGTGGGATGCTCTGTGAGAGATGGCCTCTCTGGCAGGGGGTTTATAAGCCAATACTGCTTTTCAGAATCTATCATAGCACTAGCTATTGGCTGTTCTTAAAGAGGTAGACTGTGCTTTTACAATCTGCCCCAAGTGAAGGGCAGTGGGTAGTTACACCCCGAGGAGAATGCCAGAGAAGGAGTTTGATTTATTATGTCACAGTGCCTCCATGTTTTTCTCTTGTTCTGGGTCAGGAGGAGTAAATTATTCCACCCCCCCTTCCCTATTTTATGGAACAGCTACTCCGGCCAGCAATGAGAGGGTGGAGCCTGGTCTCCTCTGACTTTGCCCCTTTCCTGTGGGAAGTATCTGACTAGTAACTTTGCTTTCCCACTACATTTAGAGGCATAATCTAAGTAGAGCTGAGTGGTGGACTAAGGCTACGTCTACACTACATCATTTACAGTGGCACAGCTGCACTGATGTATCTCTGCTGCTGCAGCGCTTCTGGTGAAGACGATCTAAACAGACAGGAGAGAACTCTCCCATCGGCTTGATAACTCTTGCTTCTGTGAATGGTGGTAGCTAGGTCGGCAGGAGAAGCTCTGGATTATTCACGCCCTGGAGGGATATAAATTATACCGCAGTAATTTGTAGTTTAGGCATAACCTAAGTGGCATCTTATTGTGTCACAGAGCTTACACAACTGTGTAATCTAGCCCTAAAGGTTGACTGCAGTAGTGATTGAAGGCAATGAGCAGGTCACAGTAATAAAGTGAACAGGCAGCCACAGAAGCCTATATTTGAAAGTATGTATTTGTATTGCAGTCATAAGTAAGGCCCCCAATGATAGACCTGGACTTCGTTGTGCTAAGCTCTGTACAAACACTAAACAAAGAGGAAGTTCCTACTCCAAGGAGCTTACAGCTTAAGTATAGAGAATTACACAAAGCTGCAGAAGGGTCCCAGAATCTCTCAATGATTGTGATATACCAGAAGAATCTGCTCCTCCCCATGCTGTCAGGGATTATATTGTTCTAACCCACTGCAAGGAGAAAATACATTTTGTATCAGAGTTTGGCTGGAATCTAACCACAGCCAGCCAATATGGTTTGGGGAAGATATAATTAATATATTTTAAGGCCACAAGGGACTATTAGATCATTTAGTCCAAACTCCTGTATAACACAGGCCATGGAACTTCTCCCAGTTACCCCTCTACTGAGTCCAATAACTTGTTTAGCTAAAGCGTATCTTCAAGGAAGACATCCAGTCTTGATTGAAGACACCAATGGAGAATTAACCACATCCCTTGGTAATTTGTTCCAATCATTAATCATCCTTGTTGTTAAAAATGTGTGCCTTATTTCTAATTTGAACTTTTCTGGTTTCTGCGTCCAGCCACTGATTCATCATATGACCTTCTCTGCTAAATTAAAGAGACCTTGAGTACCCAGTATTTTCTTCCCTTATACACCATACTTCAGTCATCTCGTGATCTTCTTTTTGATAAAAACTAAACAGATTGATCTCTTCCGTCTCTTACTGTAAGATATTTTCTCCAGCCATCAAATCATTGTTGTAGCTCTTCTTTACACCACCTCCATTTTTTCCAACATCATTTTAAAAATGTAGATGCCCGAACTGAAAGCACTGTTCCAGTATTGGTCTTACCAATGCCATGTAAAATCATCTCCCTAATCCTACTCACTACTCCCCTATTTATACATCCAAGGTTCTCATTCGCCCTTTTTGCCATGGTATTGCACTAAGCGCTTATGATGAGTTGTTTGTCTACTACCACCTCTCAATTCTTTTCAGAGTCACTGCTTTCAAGGATTTAGTCCCTATTTTGTAAGTATGGCCTGCATTCCTTGTTCCTAGCTATATGACCTTGCATTTGGCTGTATTAGAATGCATTTTGTTTGACTGGGCCCAGTTTACCAAGCAATCCAGATCACTCTGCATGACTGCCCTATACTCATCATTATTTACCACTTCCACCAATCTTCATGCTATCAGCAAATTTTATCATCAGTGATTATGTTTGCTTCCAGATCATTGCTAATTGTTGACTAGCATACCAATCCCTCTGGAACCCCACTGGACACACACCCTCTGTTGATGATACCCCATTGGCAACTACTTTTTGAGATGTGACACTTAGGCCATGGCTACATTATGGGGAATATAGCAGCATAGCTACAGCACTGTACCTATGACAGCATAACTCTGTAGTGTAGATGCAGCCTACAGTGAAAGAAGGAGGTTTATTTTTCATTGTTGTAGGAACACACCTCTCTAAGCAACAGAAGTTAGGTCCATGAAAGCTGTGTCTACACCTGGGATTAGGTCAGCATAGCTACAGCACTCAGGTTGTGGGTTTTTCACAGCATTGGGCACCCTAAGGACATCAACATAAGTTTCAAGTGTAGACCATTTCTTAATCAAGTCAACCACAACCACCATCGTCTTCTAGTAAATCTTTTCTCCATAATGCCAGGTGCCTGGATACTGTTATTAATATTGTCAGAGGTTCTTTGTCGTTTGTGTGTGTGTATGCACAGTGTCACAAAATGGGCCCCTTAAGACTGGGGCCTCTGGGAGCTATGGTACTATAAATAGTAATAATTACTGTCAACCCATTACTAATGGAACAAATTCTGGTTTCTAGAGACTAATTTTTGAGAGAAAGCAACTACTAAGTTACTTCTGAATTTTTGGTGATGTTTTTACCTTAGCATTTTTCTGTTCTGAACTACGGGTGAGTTTTTTACAGTTTCTATCTACTAGATAAAAGTGGTTGTTTTTTCTGTAGTTATTCTGTTCTGTTGTTCTCACTTTGATTCTGATTCTGCAACCCTTATTGAGGAACATGTACTCACATGTGTATTAAGATAAACTTTAACATGAGCATAAGTGCTATTCAACATGAGTAAGGGCTGCTATATTTAGAGGGTGACTAAATTGGTAGGTTAAGAGAAGCCTTGGGGTAAACAAGAGTTGTATACTATCCTCAGGGAAGGAAAGCATGTGAACTAACCCAGAAGACAAAAACACTGGGCTAAATTCTGCCTTGTTACACCAGTGTATGTTTAAGGTAACTTCATGGATTTCAGAAACAATTCAAGAGATGTAGCGTTTCCAAACAAATCCTTGCAAGAACATCAAAAACATCTTGTGCCATAAAGTGTCCTCAAAGTCTTATCCCCTGATGTCACAAAGCTGTGATGAGGAGGAAGCACAGAAACAATGTTGCAGAGAGAGGACATGTCCTCGGTGCTCATTCGACTTGCAGAAGTGACATCATTTGACAGGGTAGAAATAGAGCTGCTCGGGTGGGAAGCACAAGAAGTGTGAGGCTCCCTTTCTTAAATTGTGCAGTGCAGATTCTTCAGTGTAATATAATGGAGACCTGATCTAGCTCCTAGCTGCTGTGTGTGACTGTCATGTAAATAATAAATCTGTTATCCAGTGACCTCACATCTCCTTGGCCCTCTGGTCTGGGTAAGGCACACAGACTGGTCTGGAGGCACTGTAGATCTCCCTCTGGTGATAGACGAGCTGGCATCCAGATTCACGTTATTAGAACTATCGCTCTCTTTGATAGCATTGCCACACAATGTTGTTAACTCCACAGCATGGGTCAACAGGGCTGCTCTTGTGTGGCTCCATTCCTTTCTGAATGAATGCCAAACACCACTCATTGCAAAAAAACCATTCTCTTCTCTTTCTCCTTGCATGGACACTTGCATGTGAGGTTATCTGTGTTCCATCTTCAGGGCCATTGGGAAGGTAAGAGAGGAAACAGTGGTCCCAATGTCTTCAGCATGCTGATGACATACAGCTTTATGTTGCCATCTCATTAGACCTGTCAATTGCATTATTTAGTGTCTGGGTAAGATTGGTCTGTGGATGCGGGCTAGCTGGCTAATCCTGGATCCTGATAAAACAAAGTGATATTATACTTCTGGGGGAATTCTGTGCCACTGCAGAATTAATGCCCCCTGCAGATTTTACTCTTTACCTTCAAAACAATTGATTCGCATAACTCTCTTGGACAGCAATCGAGGGATGGAGGGACATGTCTGGTTCAGGTACCGGGAGCAGCCTGGGGAAATGTAAATCACTACTTTGGAGGTTGGGTCTGGCTATGTTTGAGAGACTCTGTCCTCCTCATTCACTAGTGTGGTGCACCTGGAGCCGGGGAGAGGCAGGGTTGGGAATGCCCTGGCCGGTGGCTCCTACCATGTGCTGGGCTCCAGCTGCTAATCCCAGCTGGGCTTGGGCGGGGCTGGGACTTCCTCTTCCCGTGCACATGTCAGACCCACCTCCAGGAACCTTCCCCAGCTGCAGGAAGCTCTTCACATCCCCTCTTTGCTTTCCAGACATGGGGTGGGCAAGCTCCCCCCTCATCTGCCGAACCCATGTGCATCCGGACCCTCCATGCACTCAGACAATCCTGCTGAGCCCCACCCCCTGCATCCAAAATAGATAATGAGTATAAATGTAACTCTGTGATTTTAATAGGGGCTACATCATGTGCAAAACTCAGAACAGTCTTTCTTGTCTAGTCCATCATTATTAAGTTTATATTCAAAGGCCACAGAAAGGAATAGGACCCCCATTGTACTAGGAAAACAAAGACCTTGCTCCAAGGAGCTTTATAGCATTGACATCACTTCCACATGAAGTCCTCTGCTCCCATTGAGCACCTCAGAAGGGGCTTTCAATACCTTGCCAGAGAAAGTCCATAGGGCAGATGGGTGAGGAAACAATTATGGGACCTGATAGAAAAGGATGGAGTATAAGAGTACACTTCCCAATGTTAAAAGCCCCTGGAAAAAGCTCTGTAAGAGATGGGATTGTAATTATTTTTAAGTATTAGACCTTGGTATCTTACAGAGCTAGCTGAAATTTGGAATTTCCATTCTGTGGGCAATTCCATTCTGAATCAGAAATTTCCTGCAAAATGAATTTTTTGGAAAAAAATCATTTCAGGTCAGTCAAAATATTCTGTTACAATAAAATCAAAATGTTATGCTCTGATTTTGACATTTTATTTTATATATTAGAATTTATAAAATCAAATTTCAAAACAGAGTTGTCTGGAATCAAAAAATTGAAATGTTCCATTCTGATAAGGTTGAAATTGAATGTATGTCTTGACCTTATTGAAACACTTTGTTTCAATTTTTTTTTCAAATCTAAATTTCATGGAAATCAACAAGTTCCCGCAGAAAGTTTCAATTTTGATGAAACATTTCCAACAGAAAAAACATTTTGTTAAAATTTCAACCACATCTCATAGAAAGAGTTCTCATCCAAAGAAGTACATTAAAAACCAAAAAAATCAGCATTCCAATTTATAGTCCTGTTAAACAGGAAAACAGATTTTTCTTCCCACTGAAAACTGCCAGCAGTAAGACATTTAATTGTGCAGTTTATTGAAGTGAATATTACAATATTCGAGTTAACAGACTTTGACCTTAACTGGTTAATCAGTTGTTGATAATGTTGAATTTGAATGTTTTATATAAAAGACCTTTTGCTATTAAGCTAATGAGTGAAATGTTCTTTCACAGCTTCTGTAATTAATGTATTCCTTGATGTCTAATTGATTCACAATTTGTATCTGTTTTATTAATTCCTCAAAAATTAACACTCATTTTCTACCATGTAAGACCACTCTCTTTTTAACCACTACTTTTATGAGATTAAACTGTGAATACATGATACATTAGCAAAGCTATAGTTATGATAAAGATGGCACTTCCATTTATGTTCTTATTTCTAGGCATTTTCAGTGTTCAGAAAACACATATTCAATACTTACAAAAATGTTGATACTCATTTTGTGCTTGGATAAGTAACAAAGTGATTTCCTATGCCCTGTTTGGAAAAAGCCTATTGTAAAAGGATGAAGTTATAAACATTTGAAAATGGAATACTTCTCATGTCCAATGTGTTGCCTTCCTTAACTTGTGCAACAATAGGTTGTTTTGCTAGTCAGGTTTTTGGTCTCACTTCCTGCTGAGTTATACGAGGACATTTGACAATGTGCCTGTTAGTGTATGTCTTGGTAAACTTGAAAAGTAGTTAGAGGCAAGTTTTGAAAGACCTTGCTTCCAGCTATAATTATTTACAGCTTGTGTTCTCATATTCCTAAAATAGTAATCAGACATTTCCATCTGCTTGGAGTTAAACAACTAAGATTAGAACAAGCCACCGCAAAGGATGGCGAGTGAGGAAGGGAGTGAAATTATTTTATCAGCTCTGTGGCTTTTTTGATTGACTACTCAGTACTGGGGCAAAATTCATAACAAATATTATTCACAACAAACTGTTTGACCTGCTCTAGTTTGATTTGCTCTACTCATAACAAAGTCTGGAGATATTTTTAGCCCAATGTATGTAGCCCAAAGTGATTTCAATAAGCACCAAACATTTAGATGCTTAAACAATATTGGACCTTTTGTACAGAATCACACTAAAGTGCCCAATCCGGTAAAATAATTACTCATGCAAGTACATGGGCAGCATGTTATATACCCACATAGTGCCCAGGCACCGGCAATGTTCAGAACCCAGGGGCCCAGCTCCACCAATGTTTGGGGCTGGGTCTCCCCCCCCCCGGCCCCATCTGCTCTCCCCCGCTCCTCCCTCAAGTGTCCCCCTGCCCTCCCCTTGCTGGCCCTGCACGTCCCTGGCCCCAGAAGGAGCAGAGCATCCCTGCCTCTTCCGTGCAGCTCCATGCTGCCTCCCTGCAGCAACTGCTGCCGTAGGGTCCTAGTGCCCCCCAACTAAACTGCCAGGGCAGACTGATTCTGAACCTTCCCCTCAAACCCTTCCCTTTTCCGATGGGACTCTCCAACAGCACAGTCCCCCTCCCTCCCCCCACCCGCAGTCACCGCTCCTGCCCCATTCTGGGCAAGGAGGCAGCCCCATCCCCCACCCCCAATGAGGCTATAGTCAGGGGCAACAGCAGGGGCAGAAGCGCACGCAGCACCCCCTGGCACCCACCACAGGGGAGGTGAGGGAGATTCCTGGACCTGAGAGGGGCCCTAGGAGCACATGCCGTGACACCGGTGGGGTGAGTGTGTGCTGAGGGGGGGAGCAGGAAAGGGGGGCTCATCCCCCAGAGCTAAGGTGACCAGATGTCCCGATTTTATAGGGACAGTCCCAATATTTGGGGCTTTTTCTTATATAGGTGCCAATGACCCCCCACCCTCATCCCAATTTTTTACACTTACTATCTGGTCACCTTACCCAGAGCTCACTGCTGCCGGCAAGGAAAGGGCTGGGGGGGGGCCTCCTCTCTGGCCCCTGTCCCAGAGCAGCCTGCCTGCACCCCAAACTCATTCCCAGCCCTGCCCTACCCAGAGCTTTCACCCCCGCACTGCACCCTCAACCCTCTACCCTAGCCCTGAGCCTCTCCAGCACCCCAAATGCCTTATCCCCAGTCCCAGCCAGAGCCCTTACCCCCCACACCCCAACCCTCTGCCCCATCCCTGAGCCCCCTCTAACACCCCAAACCCCTCATCTTCAGCCCCAGACAGAGCCCTCACACTCCCCTGCACCCCAACCCTCTGCCCCAGCCCTGAACCCCACACACACCCCAAACCTCCCATTCCTAGCCTCAGCCAGAGCTCTCATCCCCCCCACACCCCAACCCTCTGCCCCAGCCCTGAACCCCCTCTAACACCCCAAACCCCTCATCTTCAGCCCCAGACAGAGCCCTCACACTCCCCTGCACCCAACCCTCTGTCCTAGCCCTGAGCCCCTTCCACACCCCAAACTCCTCATCCCCAGCCCGAGCCCTCATCCCCCCCGCACCCAAACCATCTGCCCCAACCCTTAGCCCCCTCCTGTATCATGAACCCCTCATCCCCAGCCCCACCCCACAGCCCTCACCCCACACCCCAACCCTCTGCCATAGCCCTGAGCCCCCTCCCACACCCCAAACCTCTCATCCCCAGTCCCACCCCAAACCCAGCCCCATCCCTGCACCTCTCCTCCCCCAAACTCCCTCCCAGAGCCTACACCCCCTCCCATCCCCAAACTCCCTCCCAGTGCCTGCATCCCTCCTGCACCCCCACCCAAACTCCCTCCCAAAGCCTTGGGCAGGTGGGGGGTGGAGTTTGGGTGGGGGCGGAGTTTGGGCACCACCAAAATTTCTACAAACCTGCCGCCCATGTTTATATCAGGGCTGGATCCAGGCACCAGCTTATCAAGCAGGTGCTTGGGGCAGCCACTCCGGAGCGGGGCGGCACTTTCAGGTATTCCGCGGCAATTCAGCGGAGGGTCCCTCACTCCCGCTCAGAGTGAAGGACCTCCCACTGAATTGCCGCAGATCACGACCGTGGCTTTTTTTTTTTTTTTTGGCTGCTTGGGGTGGCAAAACCCCTGGAGCCGGCCCTGAGTTATAATGATTTCAATGGGACTTTTTGTATGAGTGGTGGCTTTCAGAACTGGGCCTTAAGTGTAACCCCATAACCTTGCTTGGGCCACCAAATAATTTATATCCTCTTTGACAGGGAAGATCCAGTCAGTCCTTTGCGTCCCTGGAGACAGCAGTTTAAGGATTTAAGCTCTCTAGTCCTTTCAAAACTTTTTCTTTAGTCCAACCTCCCAATGATTTTCTTTTTTATTAGTTACCCCATCCCTAAAAATGGCATGGTCATACATGTGGTATACATGATGCCCCCTGAAGATCAGTCTCCTAGTATAACCTTGGGATAGATAAATACGCTTTCAGAAGTGCAAAACACTTAAATACCTTTGAAAATCTGGACCATAGTTCCTTTCTTGAGGGGCACAACCTTTTCCTACACACACAGCTAGTGTCTACTAAATTATTTAAAAAAACTGAAGAGCCGTCCTTTGTTCATGTAGTATTTTATAGGAATTTGGAAATTATGCATAAAACATGCTGAATTATATTGGTTCCTACAATAAAGACAATGGGAGTGAAAAATCCCAATATGCTGGTGCAGTATGTGTGAGGGTAAATAGTCATGCTGTGGAGTTCCTTATTTTGGGTATCTAATGTACATTCTAGGAATCTTTATAGCCAGTATTTTCTAAGCCTGCACTACTTCCAGATCCTAAAATAATCCCATTTATCTCCTGTAAATTTTTGACTAAAAAACTACCTTTCCCTGACTGGCCAGGGGGAGGAAATAGATAGGGATAATCAGATTTTTAGAGGGAAAAGATCTGTGGGGCCATGTTCTCTGTGACCAAAAGATCTGACAAAGATCACTCATTCAGGACAAAGGCAAGTAAAGAAGTGCAAGCACAGGACTAGAGGCCCTACTTTTTATAAATCCGCAAATTGAAGAAGAGTTTCTAAAATGTCCTGTCTGCTTACAGCACTTCCCATCCAATGCAGAGCTGCACAGGATCCCTCCTGACATGCCATGCCAGAGAAATTGGCAACTGAGCTTTTCACAGCACAAAATGAAAGTGCATGTGATGGACTACTGCAGTCATTACTTTGAGCTGAAGGGTAGATTCATCCTTGCTCTGATGTAGATTCTGGAGCATTGACAGAAGTCATGGCCTTGTGCCTCCTTACTCAGAGCTGCAGGTGCAACCTCTGGCACAGGGCAGGCTCCAGGGGTGTCTCAACATGCACCCCTATTTGGAAGAGACCCTTTGGGCTGCTGTAGGGGGCAGAGAATCACCAGGATGCTCGACTGCCCCAGCCACATCTGCTTCTACTCCTCCCACCCCCTCACTAGGGTTTGCTGTATTTGGTTTTTGACTAGAACTTGTTGTATCAACCAGGCAAGGTACTAACAAACTTCAACAGGACTTTAAAAATAAAGTGGAAACCTCTTTACCGAGCTGCTGCTGCACCCAACAGCCAGTGCTCCCAGTTCTAATAATTTCAAGCAACAGCTAAACACCACAGAACTGCTGGTCAAAAAGAGACCCTGGTGGCTCCAGTCAGCACCACTGACCTGGCCATTAAAAGTCCAGTCAGTGGTGCAGTGGGGCTAAGGCAGGCTCCCTGCCTGTCCTGGCTTTGTGCAGCTCCCAGAAGCGACCGGCATGTCTCTGCGCCCCCTAGGTGCAGGGCGATCAGGGAAGCTCCATGTGCTGCCACCATCCCCAGTGCCACCTCCACAGCTCCCATTGGATGGTAACCGTGGCCAATGGGAGCTGCAGGAGTGGCGCCTGGTGTCACAGGCAGCACACACCACACAGAGCCACCTGGCCACGCCTCTGCCAAGGGGACGGACATACTGGATGCTTCTGGGAGCAGCACGGAGCCAGGGCAGGTAGGGATTCTACCTTAGCCCCATTGCGGCACTGACCGGGAGCTGCCTGAGGTAAGTGGTGCTCAGCTGGAGCCTACACCCCATATCCCCTCCTGCATCTCTGCCTCAGGTCAGAACCCCCTCCTGTACCCTAACTCCCTCCCAGACCCCACATCCGTGCCCCAACCCCTTGCCCCAGCCCTGAGCCCCCTCCTGTACTCCAAACCCCTTGTCCCCAGCCCATAGCCCCCTCCTGTACCCCAAATCCGTCATTCCCAGCTCCAACCCAGAGCCCTCACCTCTTCCTGCACCTCAACCCCCTGCCCCTGCCCTGAGCCCCGTTGGCCCCAGCCAGGAGCCCCCTCCTGCACCCCAAACCCAGCCCCACCCCAGAGCCCACCCCCCGAGCTAGAGCCCTCACCACCTCCTGTACCCCAACCCCTGCCCCAGCCCAGAGCGCCCTACCGCATCCTGAATCCCTCCTCATTTCTGGCCCCGCCTGGAGCCCGCACCCCTTCCTGTACTCCAACCCCCTGCCCCAGCCCAGTGAAAGCAAGCGAGAGAAGGGGGATGGAGTGAATGGGGATGGGGCCTCAAAGAAGGGGTGGGATCTCAGGGGCGGGGCAGGGGTCAGAGTAAGAGTGTTCAGTTTTGTGCAATTAGAAAGTTGGCAACCCTACCCCTTGCTGCAGAGTCTCAACTCTAGCGCATTTTCCTCCGCCCCATGGAGGCCCTTACTATGACCAGGAAGGGTGATTTTCATCATCCTGCTCACTGCTGCCTCTTCTGCCCCTCTGATTCTGTAGGAAAGGGCTTATAACAGAGGATGATCCTGCTTCTGCCAACTGCACTGAGGAGATTGTAGTAACCCTGGCCCGTTGCTGGAAGGAAATCAGAGGTGACGTCCTGGTCTTGCCGAAGTCCATGAGAGTTTTTCAGTTGATTCAGTGAAGCAAAGATTTCACCCCAGAAATTCACACATTCAAACCCAGTTTAGTGCTGGGAGCGGAATGTGGGGATGCTGTGGGAAGTGAGTTGGGGAAGTGGCACACCCTGCACCTCCTCCTGGCACAAACATCACAATTTTTGAGGTAATAATAATATAGACAGAGAGCCTCAAATTTACAAGGCACTTTACAAACCGTAGGCAGGACATATTACCTGTCCTAAAGTGTTTATTGTCAAAGGACAACATTGTCTCTTATCCTCTGCACCCACCTCATAACATCCGTACCATCTTGCTTCAGCCTTCAGTTTACAGTGTAAAACTCAATCGATACCACACTCATTTCTATGACAACAGATTTTGATGTTGCTGATGAATACGTTTTACTTTTGCTCATCAAAGGTCATGTAATAGATAACAGCACAAGGTGACGGTAACGCTTTCTTCCACATGTTGGTTCAAGGTACTATGACTTTCTAATACAAGTGGTGGCCACATGTATTAAAATACATTTGAGGCTACAATCCTGCGAACACTTATGCACATGCTTAACTTTACCGCTAGTAATAAATGGTGCTACTCACAGTCATAAAATTAACACATGCATAACTGTTTGCAGGATCAGGGCCTAAGTCATTCTAGGACCAATTATTATCCCAAAGCCTGGCATTGTAGTTTGTCCTGTGTAGACAGTCATCTTCTGCATTAGACTTTTAAGTCACTGAGAAAATATCTACTTTCTCTGATGTAGAATTGACTTGACTTTTGGTGTTTAGAGAAAGACACATTCCCTTTGATTTCTAATATTCTGCAGCTTTTTGAATTTTTTCAGAAGGCACGCTCGGAGTCTGAAGAAGTTCAAGTTTTAAATACAGCATTAGGAGCTATTGACAGTCCAAAGGCTGCTGGGTCTTTTTCTGTGTTCGCATGTTTTTACATTTTTTGTATAAGCATTTCCTTTCAAAGTTATCCAAAGTAGATCATGGTGGCCTAATGGAATTTCCGTATTTCCATTAAAAACTTCTCCAAGATTTCCTTTGAAGTAGAGCTCATTTTCTTTATACTTAAACTATCAAAGTGGGATTTTGTTTTTTAAATTACTACTATTTCAGCTTACAAGGATCTTTCAGATAGGCCTTATCTATAGTAGTGCTCTACTCTGCTTGTAATTTTGTTTAAAGTGGTTTGTTCTGAGAAATCAACTTCTAAGGTCAAGCTGACCTCCTCATAAAGAGGCAAGAAACTGTCTTTATCCCTATAATTTGACCAAGAACTACTTTTCATTGTCTGGATACCCAAAAAACAGGTTTTTTACTTTTCTGTATGAAAGTGAATTTTTCTCAAGTCATGTTTGAGCAAGATGTTCTACCTTGGAACCTGATTTTTGTTCCATATACAGTCCTCTTGACCAAAGCCTAATACCTGAATACATCAACCTCAGTATGTCTCCCAAAACTCAGTCAGATGATCACACCTTTACATTTAACTACAATTACTTTAACTGATTGAATCAAGTTAGCATAGTGAGAGTGTCCAGGTATATTAGGTACATCCATCCCCACTTCATTCATAGTCATTTTTAAGAGACTGCTTGAGTGGTTGTTTTTCCCCTTTATGATTCAGTTCTCTTTCCTCTGGTCTTGCGACAAACCTCAATCCATTCCTTAGATCAGGGAAAGATTGGTAGGAAACCTTAGTTAGAAAAACTGGAGACAGAAATAAAGAGAACTTGTATGGTTCATCTGCAAAATTTGGGGTGTGGGTATGCTTTTCATTCTGTCTCTTCCTTTAAATAACTTTAATTTAAAAATGGCAGATCTCCTAACGTATTACTCCTGTCACCAAACACAACATGGCATGAAACTAACCCTTGGCTTATGCTTCTGCAGCCAGAGACATGATGAGGGCCACTTTCTGGATGCTCTGATTTCCCTACCTGTGCAGAACTTCTATTTCAGATCAGAGACAGTTTGATGCAGAGAGGAGAAGTGAAGATGTGTTTTACAGATGAGAGAGCGGAATGTTTCTGAGAGAGGAAGAATTAGAGGTAATCTTGTGCTCTAAAGCTTACAGATAATATTTATAGTTATGAGTTTTCTTATCATAAATATTAAAATGTTATAACATTAACAATGCAATATGTCAACATATACAAAGATTTCAATCCCCATTAAAATCTTCTCCCTCCAACAAAATTTCCTAGGCTGTTCATCAGTGCAGAGCCTTTTTTAAAGAATTTTTAAAAGGGGGGAGAGCAAAAGAAAGCAGGTGGCTAACGTGCTGCACAAAAGAATGATCAGAACTATATATTTAACTATTTAAGAGTGAGGCAATAAAATCCTATTCATGCTGCAAACTTTTCATTCTGGATGTATAGAGAATACATGGCACATGCAAATTGATGTAAAGACTATGCCGGTAAAAATTTTATACCACTGCACACCACATAGTGTATTTTAGTTATGCATATGTTTTACAGAAAACTATTTTGGAAATGTTAGAGATATTAAAATATTCACTGGGATTTTTTCATATCCCTCTTCCTGTAAAGCCAGAGATGTTGTACCATGAGTCAACTATACTGATCTTTGAGACAGGAAGAAAATAACTAATATACTTCTAAAATTTCAAAAAGCTATCAAAGACTTTGATCCTGGAAAGAGTGGGTAACTTTATGCACCATCAGTAGTCCCACAGATGTCAACTGAATTACCATACTTAGTGTGTAAAAATTACACATATACTTCAGTCTTTGCAGGATTGAGGCCTAAAGCTTCAATACTACAAAAAGTTCCACATGGGCCTATGCAGAATCCCTCTGAACTCACTGGGGTTCGGTGCAGGGGTCTATCTGTCCTGGGCTAATTGTGGGATCAGAGCTTATTCTAAATTTTTGTACAGAAAAATGTCACCTAATGTAAAGTCCCTAATGGAAAGTAAATGTTGACTCTAATTGTTACTGTACTTGCACTCAGATATGAGGTAGTAATGCTAGATCAGTTCATATTTCACATTGCTGTGGTCAGTGACTGAGAAAACAGAGTCTAAAACTGATGAAAGTGTGGGTCACAGCCATGCATTTTTAGCGTATGCTTAAGATCTCAGGCGAACCTGATGTGGCAAAGGCAGTAGTCCGTTGATAAGCAGGATGCCCCCAAAGCATTCCTCTCTTCCTGTGGGAGAGAAGATGTGGGCCCCCCTGAACAATTCCACTGTCACAATTGTGTTTTAAGGAGCTTCTTTAATGCACTACTCTCTGCTCCTGCTCTGTGGAAACATTTTCATACCAGCTTTCTAGTGTCACCACATAAAATGTTAATTGTAATCAATTACTCTTTTTTAACATAATTCCTGCTTCAGGACATCTTATTACAAATGCTCCTAAATCAACTTTCAAATTTAGTACGTGAACCACGTGTAGCTCAAGTTACATGGGCAAATAAAGTGTTCTCGTCATCTTTAGGATTCCACTCAGGTCTTATGAATTATAAAGATTTAAGGAAAGGAGAAAATGTCGTAACATCCTGGATGAAATTATGATACTGCAGACAAGTAGAGATTCATTTATTTCAGGCACTGCACTGCCTCTACACTACCATGCAGTCATCTGTTTTCTTGGGTGGCCAAAGAGGGAGCATATAGGGGATATTATCATTTATTGTTTGTGCTACAGAAGCACCTAGATAAGCCCCACATTGTGCTAGGCACTGTACATAAATATGGTAAAAGACACTGCTGGCTGCAAAGAATAATTGCAACAAACAGGGTGAAGGGAAATATTATCATCCCCACTTTACACACAAAGAATTGGGGTGCAGAGAGTAAGTTATGGGCCCTCAGCTAAAACCTGAACACAGATTTCCTAACTCACAGGCCAATAGCTTAATCACAAAACCATCCTGCCCCTCTAGGGTTGGCTGTGAGCTGGAACAGGGCACTGATGTGTTGTCAGGCCTTGATTGATTAGCCTGGGTTTATGTAAGGAACTGAGACTACATGAAGTGTGTATAATTTGTACGTTGTATATCTAACTAATGGCAGGATGTACATAGCTTGTGGATAAGCAGCTTTTATTGTTTTATGAAGCATCTAAATACAAGGCTTATTTTTCAATGAAACATTAACAATGCCTACTTTATTATTGCTTAAATGCTTCTCTCCACTGTTGGCTGCAGTTTTCTAGTGGAGTTGGAATTTTGGCAAGTAAAATCTGGTTTAAGAGACTCACTGCAAACAAATGAAGAATATAAAATAAAAATTAGCAAGTGGAGAGACTGGCCATCCTGCCCCCCATCCCTTGATCAGTCCCTGGACAGAACCCTTCACTTGCTAATCTCCACTTCCTGCATGGATGTTGGGATCCAAAACCTCTACCACATCATTTTCCCCTTCTTCTGGTTCATGCAAAGACCCGTCTTTAGGCCATGCTAGGTGAGGTAGTGGAAACTGGATGAGTTAGTAGACCAGGGATCTTACACACGTCATTCCTCCCATACCCACCTCCCAGTCCCCAAAGGTTTGACAGCCAGTCCCTTGAGACCAAGCAAATATTGTCAGCATCCTTGAACCACCTAGAAATGGTGTTCAGAATAAATTTGATACCAGCACCAAGCTTTGTGAGAGTCTGTTCTTCGGTACTCTCCAGGTGCTGCTCTGTTGCCAAGTGCCTTCTGAATACATCTACCTCAACACATCATGCTCAGTTGCCCATCTCGGAAGAACTCTTGATATCTTATATAGCAGACCAGTGTGCCAGATGCAGTCATAAGCTGCTGTAAAGTCAAAAAAAAAAAAGAAAGTTCTTCTCTTGAAATCCACTTTCAATGTACATGCTATGATTTGGTTGGAAACCTGCCTGATCCTCACTCAAAAGTTGTTCTGTCATGGGCATAATTCTCTGAATTTGTAGCTAGAACTCGAGTGATATCGGGTGATAGCCCCGTAAAGAGTGATATTTACCTGGCTTTGGTAAAGCTATCGCCTTAGATTTCTGCTATATCATGGGTAGCATGTTCTCCTGTATAATGCAGGACATAAAAATAGACAACCAGTGTTGGCTTTTCTTTCCAAGATGATGTTGTAGTTGCAGTGATACACTGTCAAAGCCACAAGATTTTCCTATTTTCATTGACTTAGGTGCCTTTTCTATTTCTACCCTGAAGAATGGTAGGAAGCTTTTGTCTTGATTGAGCTGTTGAGATTGTGTGTATTGATGCCACTCTTCTTTGATTGACAGCTCAAAAATATTATCTTTGTCTACTTTAGTGATGTTATGTGTGTGGTGGCATTGTTTGAAGAGATCATTTGTTGCTGTTTATCTGGTGGGTTCTGTGGTGCACTGGACTTCCTGATGAGAGTCCATCTTTTCTGCTAGATCTTGACATATCCATTTCTGAGATTACTTTTTCCTTCTGTGTTCTTTGGGCTACATTCAGATTCTGTAGGCGATAGTTGGCTCAGCCATATTTTTCATAAAAGCTGTAATTTATGAGATTGAAACCAGAGGTTATGAATTGACTGGCAGGAAGGGAATTAACATGCCTTTCCTGAAGGCAGATATCATCAATATTGTGTCAGGAGGCAAAGTTTTCAAGAACAGGCTACTTTGCGGCAGATAGACCCTTGACATTCAACTGTAGCACTACAAGTACAGGGCCAACACTTATAGCATTTCCTTGTCTGGGTCCAGAGTAACCAGGACCCAATAGATAAAAATAAGATGCATTGGTGCAAATCTGCAGTAACTCCACTGATGTTGGTAGAGTGTAAATTAGAGCATAATTTAGCCCACTTAATTTTAATTGTAACCCTGCCATTTTTCAAATCAACCTCTGATTGTTTAATCAGGTGTATTTCCACATAACTCTGCAACAAACCACAAATCAGCCATCCCCTTAATCAGCAAATGACATGAGAATTAAACAACTAGGGACATTTTTTCTCCGGCCACAAATATAAACATCCTACTATGCATGCTGAAATATGTACTTTATTTCCGTACGTGTTTGGCCAACATAGCCTGTTTATTCACTGCTCTAAGGATTAGGAATCTTGTCAGTATGATAATGCTCCAGTGTTGCTGGCAAAATGCCTTCAGTCTCTATATTTCTGAGGAAATGATTCAATAATGGGCTGACGTACATTGCACAGCTTTGCATTCTGTACCTTCAGACTTTATTATTTATCACTTCATGTTCGCATGAATTAGAAATAGAACTAGAAGAAGAAGCACATTAGTAGAATGCTTTCCCATGGATAATTTGTGCTTAATAGTCTTAGATGTAAGAGAAAAACAAAACTGCAAATGCATCATCAGATATTCCTTTTGATAATAACTGGGTGAAAAACAGGTAGGCCTAGTTATTGTTTTCTGAAAGGACAAGGTGTCCATATTGGTTTGTTGTGCATTTCCCAACATTGCCAATGATTATGACCTATAAGAACAACTAATCTCTACACTGCCCAACCTCCTTTAGCCCCATTCTGATGCCGACTAAAAGTAACATCAGAATTTTTTGGTGCACCATGAAATTAAATCCAGACTGGGTCAGAGTAAAAGCAGGAGGGTGATTGTTGTTACTCATAATAGAATATCTATGTTTGCTTAGAGCATAGGGCTGAGAGTCAGCATACCTGGCTGGTGTGTCAGTCTCCGCCAGTAACTTGTTATCTTGGGCAAGTCACAAGAGGCCTGTATTTCAGAACACGCGAATCCAGCTAAAGTGAATGGGAGCCGCTGTTGCTCTGCTCTGAAAAATCAGGCCACTAACCTACTGTAGACTCTGTCTCAGTTTATCTATCTGTAAATGCATATAATTCTCCTTGCCTGCCATACAGAGGGGCCTGATTCTCTGCTGTCCTGCATATTTTGTCTTTGTTTACACCAGTGCAAAGTGGGTGTAAAACACTGCCAGGTCAGAAGCATTTGACCTTGCACTGGGTTAAATGACTACATGGGGAGCAGAGAAAGGAGAATCAGGCACAGGGCATTTTGAGGATTAATTCATTCATATTTTAATGTGCTGTAAGATCCTTGACTGGACTAATTGCTACTGTATTATAATTAATGAAACACTTAATTCATCAGATATGAATGGAGGAGCTTCACTTTCTCTACAGGAAACAAGCTAATAATGATTTGATTTATGAAAACAACTCTTATGGGTTATGTTTACAAGCACATGCATTAGAGATTTTGTAAATCAGGAGACTACATTTCTTTTTATGATTTTTTTCCCTAGCTGAGCTCTTCTACATTGTGGTGCCAGAGTTTGGGACACTGCAGAGAGCTGGCTGTGACAAAGAGTAAGCATGACTTTGTAAAAAATACTACCCCAAGTATTAATCAATTAAAAATATGATTATTGTCAAATACTTGGATCCTATAAAAATACTAACAGTTGCAAGAACAAGTAAGCAAACTAAGTGACAGAGGAAGGAAAATGATGGCATAAAATGTGAACATTCCAGTTGTTACTGTAGATTTGACTTGATTTTGTCAGTGCTGCACCTAAATAAACCTCACTGCAGCAAGGATAATAATCTTCTGCTCCACTGATGCAAGTAGTGATGCCAAAACTAGAGGAAAGGTGAAGTGACTGAAAATATTGAAGGCTGATGCTGATCTGTGAATTTAAATGTAAAGCTGTGTGCATGTCAAATGGTAATAAGATCTGAGTGCATGCTGCAAAAATAGCTTTGTGAATGTTCATACAAAATTTTAAATAATCTATGTGACTGTCTTCCCATCTTTTGTTTATATTACTTCATCACCTAGAGGACCCAATTTATATAGGGGCTTCATTGTGCTAGGAATTCACAGCTCTTTGGACAGGGGCTGTCTCTTATAGTTTAATACCATGTCTACACTAGAGAGCTTACAGTGGCACAGCTGTGCCACTGTAAGATCGCTCATGTAGCTGCTCTGTGCTGAGAGGAGAGAGCTCTCCCGTCGGCATAATAAAACCACTTCCACATGCAGCTGTAGCTATGTTGGCAGGAGAAGCTCTCCTGCTGACATAGCACTGTCCATACCAACACTTCTGTAAGTGTAACTTATGTCGTTCAAGGGGGTGTTTTTTCACACCTCTGAGTGACATAAGATATGCTGACAAAAGTGGTAGTGTAGACATGGCCTAAATAGAAAAGACAGACAAAGGGTGAGAAAGAAAACAGAGAAGTGAAGTGATTGGCCCAAGGCCATGCAGCAGGTAAGTAGCCAATCCAGAAATGGAACCTAGGTTTCCTGACTCCCCATTCAGTGCTCTAGCCAGTGGACCAGGATCCCTGTCACCCGTAAGCCCCTCTGCTTCCATTCTTTCTCCTTCACCTCACACCTAACAAGGCCCTGAGGCAGCCAGGTGCTGCTTCTCCCTCCATTCTCCTTTCCTGGTGTCTCCTCCTTGTCTGGATTCCAAAAGATGGAGCTTTGAGCATGGAGCAGGAGAGACAATCTCCGTGGCTCCAGTTCCAGCATCACAGTGGTCCTGGGTAGTAGCTGGGAGGAGGTAATAAAAGAGAAACTCTGCTTATATCTGCAGCTGCATGAGAGTCTGCCACAGGGCCGCCCAGAGGGGGGGCCAAAGGGGGCAATTTGCCCCGGGCCCCGGGCTCCGCAGGGGCCCCCAAGAGAAGAGGAGAGGCTCCCGCCTCCGCCCCTCTCCTGGAGCCTCGGCGTCTCCGGCGGGGCCCCTGAACCCCGCCCCGCTCAGAGACGGTCCCGCCCCGGCCCCGGCCCCAGCCCCAGCCTCTTACCGAGCACGTCTCTGGCGGGGCCTGAGCTCCGTCCCGCTCAGTGCCGCGTGATGAGGGGGCGGGGCTGGGAGCTCCAACGGGGCCTGAGCCCCGCCCCTCTCAGAGCGCCGTGGGGAGGGGGCGGGGCAGCTGCCTCCGCTCGGCGTGGAGCTCATAGCCCCGCCCCCTCCCCACGCGGCTCTGAGCGGGAAAGAGCTCAGGCCCCGCCGGAGACGCGCTCGGTAAGAGGCTGGGGCCGGGGCCGGGACCGGGGCGGGGGCGGGGAGCGGGACCGTCGGGGCCGGGGGCGGGACCGGGATCCGCCGCCGCCAAAGCGCAGCCCGGTCTTCGGTGGCGGGGGGCCCCTTCTGTTCCGGGACCTGCCGCCTAAGTGCCCGGAAGGCCCGCGGCGGGGACCCCCCCCCCGCCACCGAATTACCGCCGAAGACCGGGCTGCGCTTCGGCGGCGGTCCCGCTTCGGCGGTAATTCGGCGGCGGGGGGCTCCCGCCGCGGGTCTTCGGGGCACTTTGGCGGCGGGTCCCGGAACGGAAGGGCCCCCGCCGCCGAAGACCCCGGGCCCCCGGAATCCTCTGGGCGGCCCTGGTCTGCCAGAGCTGTGAGTCATACCCAAAGTGAAAAAGAGTCCCAGGCAGAGATTTTCACTTTTTTATTTTCAAAACTGTGAAAAAAGAACAGAGCGGAGTTTCAGATTATATGTAGGCCCCAGCAGTGGGGCCTGGCCTCATAGTTTAAGAGAACTTGATACAGAGTATAGGAGGTGAATGCTGGACCTCCATCTAGTATTTCTTGTGGTTATTGGGATTCCAATGAAGGTCCATGCTGGAGCATTGTTTAGAAGTTCCCTAAGATTTTCTGGACCTCTTCTATCCAGTTTGTTTCTTTCAGTTTTAAGAGATGTTAAAACTAGAAAAGTTACATTTGAAATGTTCTTGTCTGTGTGAAATTTCTGGATAAGTCTCAGGAGGACTCTTCAGGACTCTTTCATTATAATTCATAGATTCCAAGGAAAGAAGAGACCATTGTGCTCATCTGTTTTGACCTCCTGTATAACACAGGCCATAGAACTTCCCCAAAACAATTCTTAAATCGTATCTATTTAAAAAAAATCCTATCTTGAGTCAAAAAATGTCAATGACAAAGAATCCATCATGACCCTTGGTAAATTGGTCCAATGTTTAATTATTCTCACTGTTAAAAATTTACACCTTATTTCCAGTCTGAAATTGTCTACCTTCCACTTCCAGCCATTGGATTGTGTTGTACCTTGCTCTACTACACTGAAGAGCCCATTATTAAATATTTGTTCCCCATGTATGTATAGACTGTGATCAAGTCACCCCTTAGCCTTCTCTTTGTTAAGCTAAATAGTGAGTCTGTCACTTTAAGGTGTGTGTTTTCTAATCCTTTAATTATTCTTGCAGCTCTTCTCTGCACCCTGTCCACATCTTTTGTGAATTGTGGAGACCAGAAGTGGACACAGTATTACAGCAGTGGTTGTACCAGAACCATGTACAGAGATAAAATAACCTCTTTATTCCTACTTGAGATTCATGCATCCAAGGATTGAATTTGTCCTTTTGGCCACAGCATCACACTGGGAGCTCATGTTCAGTTTACTGTCAACCACAACCCCCAAATATTTTTTTCAGAAACACTTCTTAGGAGAGAGGTCCTCATCATGCATATATGGCCTACATTCTTTGTTCCTAGATGTATATATTTATATTTAGCCATATTTAAATGCTAAATATTATATAGTTACTTTTTTTTTGTTTTGCTTCATCATCACTGAGTTTATTGGCTGGCGTGCAACCTTTTTAAGTAAAAGGTTTGTGTACTAAATTGTGTTTGGGTTACTAAATTGCAAAACATCTTCAGTAAAATTTCAGCAAGTTAAAATTTCAAAGAAGGAATTAAAGAATGGAATCTTCCTTAAAATTTCCTAAAGCCATAATCTGAGGCCTTCTCTCCTAGTCTTGTCTAGAATCAGGCATTATATATCTTGAACTAGGAACATATAGGTTGTTTTTCATTTATATAGGAAATATTCCCCCTAGGAATCACAGTAGTTATGTAATCACTCCCTGGCTTTAAAAGGTAGGTCTCCACAGAGCTTTATGGGAAAGAGAATGTGTGTGTGTGTGTGTTTGCAGATCCATCTGAAATGGATAAATTTGTGGATAATTTCATATTCCCTATACTAGAAGGCTACATGCAAGTGAAACTTTTACCCCTTGAAGCATTAAAACTAATTATTGGTCACGTGAAGGCTTTCTTCTGTGATTTTTCACACTTCATTTCAGACTTATTTAAGGCTCGATTTTTCCAAAGGAGATAAGACTCCTGTTCCCTTCAGTAGGCTTTGGGTCAGATACCCTTTTTAGGTTCACAAAACGCTTGACAGAAAGACAGCTGGCGCTTTATTTTATACAATATGCAGCCCCTTCTGTACCTTCAGCATAAGATCTGTTGGGTTGAATGTTAACAGGAGCTTCTCAGCATGCTGTTTCCATTTCGTATAGATTACTGATAATGTATGAAACTGTTCCCCCATCCGTTCTCTGCACCTTCCATCTGCACATGCCTGCATTCTCTCACCCCAAAGTAAAGTAGAACTCCCAGAATGACTAGTTATGCATGTATTGTCTAGGAAAATGTCTACAGTCACCTTCTGAGGCCTGGGCCCTGGACAGGGGAGTCACCACCATGAATGTGGGAAGTGTTGAATTGTCAGTTTCAAGACTGCCCTTGTTTGATATATTGCATGCTGGGTAATTAGAGGACTCCATGCTTGTAAAAGGAAACCGGCTCTTTATTAAGAGAACCATTTACAGAGATGCTGCAAATGCAGCTGTCATTCTAGCCATGTGCACAGAGACTAAGCTCCTGGACCCCCCTCCAAACTCTTTGCTCTTGTAACGGCTGCTCCTCCCTCCAAGTTCCATGCAGGTTTCTACTGTCCTTGGCTCCACTGGGGGCCAAATCATCCCATGCAGCTTCTGAATAATGGGCCTGAGCCCCGCCCCTCTCAGAGCGCCGTGGGGAGGGGGCGGGGCAGCTGCCTCCGCTCGGCGTGGAGCCCATCGCCCCCCCCCCCCCCCCCGCGGCTCTGAGCGGGAAAGAGCTCAGGCCCCGCCGGAGACGCGCTCGGTAAGAGGCTGGGGCCGGGGCCGGGACCGGGGCGGGGGCGGGGAGCGGGACCGTCGGGGCCGGGGGCGGGACCGGGATCCGCCGCCGCCAAAGCGCAGCCCGGTCTTCGGTGGCGGGGGGCCCCTTCTGTTCCGGGACCTGCCGCCTAAGTGCCCGGAAGGCCCGCGGCGGGGACCCCCCCCCCGCCACCGAATTACCGCCGAAGACCGGGCTGCGCTTCGGCGGCGGTCCCGCTTCGGCGGTAATTCGGCGGCGGGGGGCTCCCGCCGCGGGTCTTCGGGGCACTTTGGCGGCGGGTCCCGGAACGGAAGGGCCCCCCGCCGCCGAAGACCCCGGGCCCCCGGAATCCTCTGGGCGGCCCTGGTCTGCCAGAGCTGTGAGTCATACCCAAAGTGAAAAAGAGTCCCAGGCAGAGATTTTCACTTTTTTATTTTCAAAACTGTGAAAAAAGAACAGAGCGGAGTTTCAGATTATATGTAGGCCCCAGCAGTGGGGCCTGGCCTCATAGTTTAAGAGAACTTGATACAGAGTATAGGAGGTGAATGCTGGACCTCCATCTAGTATTTCTTGTGGTTATTGGGATTCCAATGAAGGTCCATGCTGGAGCATTGTTTAGAAGTTCCCTAAGATTTTCTGGACCTCTTCTATCCAGTTTGTTTCTTTCAGTTTTAAGAGATGTTAAAACTAGAAAAGTTACATTTGAAATGTTCTTGTCTGTGTGAAATTTCTGGATAAGTCTCAGGAGGACTCTTCAGGACTCTTTCATTATAATTCATAGATTCCAAGGAAAGAAGAGACCATTGTGCTCATCTGTTTTGACCTCCTGTATAACACAGGCCATAGAACTTCCCCAAAACAATTCTTAAATCGTATCTATTTAAAAAAAATCCTATCTTGAGTCAAAAAATGTCAATGACAAAGAATCCATCATGACCCTTGGTAAATTGGTCCAATGTTTAATTATTCTCACTGTTAAAAATTTACACCTTATTTCCAGTCTGAAATTGTCTACCTTCCACTTCCAGCCATTGGATTGTGTTGTACCTTGCTCTACTACACTGAAGAGCCCATTATTAAATATTTGTTCCCCATGTATGTATAGACTGTGATCAAGTCACCCCTTAGCCTTCTCTTTGTTAAGCTAAATAGTGAGTCTGTCACTTTAAGGTGTGTGTTTTCTAATCCTTTAATTATTCTTGCAGCTCTTCTCTGCACCCTGTCCACATCTTTTGTGAATTGTGGAGACCAGAAGTGGACACAGTATTACAGCAGTGGTTGTACCAGAACCATGTACAGAGATAAAATAACCTCTTTATTCCTACTTGAGATTCATGCATCCAAGGATTGAATTTGTCCTTTTGGCCACAGCATCACACTGGGAGCTCATGTTCAGTTTACTGTCAACCACAACCCCCAAATATTTTTTCAGAAACACTTCTTAGGAGAGAGGTCCTCATCATGCATATATGGCCTACATTCTTTGTTCCTAGATGTATATATTTATATTTAGCCATATTTAAATGCTAAATATTATATAGTTACTTTTTTTTTGTTTTGCTTCATCATCACTGAGTTTATTGGCTGGCGTGCAACCTTTTTAAGTAAAAGGTTTGTGTACTAAATTGTGTTTGGGTTACTAAATTGCAAAAAATCTTCAGTAAAATTTCAGCAAGTTAAAATTTCAAAGAAGGAATTAAAGAATGGAATCTTCCTTAAAATTTCCTAAAGCCATAATCTGAGGCCTTCTCTCCTAGTCTTGTCTAGAATCAGGCATTATATATCTTGAACTAGGAACATATAGGTTGTTTTTCATTTATATAGGAAATATTCCCCCTAGGAATCACAGTAGTTATGTAATCACTCCCTGGCTTTAAAAGGTAGGTCTCCACAGAGCTTTATGGGAAAGAGAATGTGTGTGTGTGTGTTTGCAGATCCATCTGAAATGGATAAATTTGTGGATAATTTCATATTCCCTATACTAGAAGGCTACATGCAAGTGAAACTTTTACCCCTTGAAGCATTAAAACTAATTATTGGTCACGTGAAGGCTTTCTTCTGTGATTTTTCACACTTCATTTCAGACTTATTTAAGGCTCGATTTTTCCAAAGGAGATAAGACTCCTGTTCCCTTCAGTAGGCTTTGGGTCAGATACCCTTTTTAGGTTCACAAAACGCTTGACAGAAAGACAGCTGGCGCTTTATTTTATACAATATGCAGCCCCTTCTGTACCTTCAGCATAAGATCTGTTGGGTTGAATGTTAACAGGAGCTTCTCAGCATGCTGTTTCCATTTCGTATAGATTACTGATAATGTATGAAACTGTTCCCCCATCCGTTCTCTGCACCTTCCATCTGCACATGCCTGCATTCTCTCACCCCAAAGTAAAGTAGAACTCCCAGAATGACTAGTTATGCATGTATTGTCTAGGAAAATGTCTACAGTCACCTTCTGAGGCCTGGGCCCTGGACAGGGGAGTCACCACCATGAATGTGGGAAGTGTTGAATTGTCAGTTTCAAGACTGCCCTTGTTTGATATATTGCATGCTGGGTAATGAGAGGACTCCATGCTTGTAAAAGGAAACCGGCTCTTTATTAAGAGAACCATTTACAGAGATGCTGCAAATGCAGCTGTCATTCTAGCCATGTGCACAGAGACTAAGCTCCTGGACCCCCCTCCAAACTCTTTGCTCTTGTAACGGCTGCTCCTCCCTCCAAGTTCCATGCAGGTTTCTACTGTCCTTGGCTCCACTGGGGGCCAAATCATCCCATGCAGCTTCTGAATAATGGAGCCTCAGATGACCTTCTCTCGGTCTGTACGTTGGAACGAATCTGGCTCTTTGGGTTAAGCTGAGTAAGAGACAGTGAATTCCAGAGTTGAGTACAGTGAGAACACCCAATCCCCAGCCATTAGCCAGTCTTACATTTACATTAGGGGAATTTTAGCTCAAGCACCTAAGATGATCTCAGTGCTGTTGGGGGGACATGGGGATTATGATTTACTTGGTATTACAGAGACTGACATGTGTCTGGAATATCAGTACAGAAAGATCCAATTTACATAATAAAGATTGTGAAGTTAAAAAAGCAAATTGTGTAATGTTATACATGTGCATATAACACGCACGCACACACACACACACACACACACAAGCACTGCAATTGAGACAGATTCATTGATTAAAATAAGGAATGTCATAAGAATAGTTATACTGGGTTAGACCAAAGGTCCATCTAGCCCAGTATCCTGTCTTCCAACAGTAGCCAAAGCCAGGTGCTTCAGAGGGGATGAACAGAACAGGTAATCATCAAGTGATCCATCCCCTGTCATCCACTCCCAGCTTCTGGGAAACAGAAACTAGGGACTTCAAGGGTCCAGGCTAGAGTTATTTTGGAGATCTTGTCCACCAACGAAGAGAAGATGCTGAAGTTTTTGTAGAGCAAATGTCAAGAAAAACAAAATTAAAAGACATAATTAGGAATAATTGAAAAAAAATATTAGAATAATGAGAGGGGTTAATTACTGAGTTCTCTCTTTAACAATACATACAACTTTCAAAACTAAAACACAGGACATATGATTTATTATCAGAAAAATCTTTAATTTTAGTCCAGAATGGTCCAAGAGGTAACTATAGCAGGACCGCTTGGAAATAGTGACCATAATACAATAGCATTCAACATCCCTGTGGTGGGAAGAACACCTCAACAGCCCAACACTGTGGCATTTAATTTCAAAAGTGGGAACTATACAAAAATGAGGGGGTTAGTTAGACAAAAGTTAAAAGGTATAGTGACTAAAGTGAAATCCCTGCAAGTTGCATGGGCCCTTTTTAAAGACACCATAATAGAGGACCAACTTCAATGTATACCCCAAATTAAGAAAAACAGTAAAAGAACTAAAAAAGAGCCACCATGGCTTAACAACCATGTAAAAGAAGCAGTGAGAGATAAAAAGACTTCCTTTAAAAAGTGGAAGTCAAATCCTAGTAAGGCAAATAGAAAGGAGCACAAACACTGCCAACTTAAGTGCAAGAGTGTAATAAGAAAAGCCAAAGAGGAGTTTGAAGAACGGCTAGCCAAAAACGCCAAAGGTAATAACAAAATGTTTTTTAAGTACATCAGAAGCAGGAAGCCTGCTAAACAACCAGTGGGGCCCCTTGATGATCGAAATACAAAAGGAGCGCTTAAAGACAATAAAGTCATTGCGGAGAAACTAAATGGATTCTTTGCTTTAGTCTTCACGGCTGAGGATGTTAGGGAGATTCCCAAACCTGAGCTGGCTTTTGTAGGTGACAAATCTGAGGAAATGTCACAGATTGAAGTGTCACTAGAGGAGGTTTTGGAATTAATTGATAAACTCAACATTAACAAGTCACTGGGACCAGATGGCATTCACCCAAGAGTTCTGAAAGAACTCAAATGTGAAGTTGCAGAACTATTAACTAAGGTTTGTAACCTGTCCTTTAAATCGGCTTCGGTACCCAATGACTAGAAGTTAGCTAATGTAATGCCAATATTAAAAAGGGCTCTAGAGGTGATCCCAGCAATTACAGACCGGTAAGTCCAACGTCGGTACTGGGCTAATTAGTTGAAACAATAGTTAAGAATAAAATTGTCAGACACATAGAAAAACATAAACTGTTGAGCAATAGTCAACATGGTTTCTGTAAAGTGAAATTGTGTCTTACTAATCTATTAGAGTTCTTTGAAGGGGTCAACAAACATGTGGACAAGGGGGATCTGGTGGACATAGTGTACTTAGATTTCCAGAAAGCCTTTGACAAGGTCCCTCACCAAAGGCTCTTACGTAAATTAAGCTGTCATGGGATAAAAGGGAAGGTCCTTTCATGGATTGAGAACTGGTTAAAAGACAGGGAACAAAGGGTAGGAATTAATGGTCAATTCTCAGAATGGAGAGGGGTAACTAGTGATGTTCCCCAAGGGTCAGTCCTAGGACCAATCCTATTCAATTTATTCATAAATGATCTGGAGAAAGGGGTAAACAGTGAGGTGGCAAAGTTTGCAGATGATACTAAACTACTCAAGATAGTTAAGACCAAAGCAGATTGTGAAGAACTTCAAAAAGATCTCACAAAACTAAGTGATTGGGCAACAAAATGGCAAATGAAATTTAATGTGGATAAATGTAAAGTAATGCACATTGGAAAAAATAACCCCAACTATACATACAACATGATGGGGGCTAATTTAGCTACAACGAGTCAGGAAAAAGATCTTGGCGTCATCGTGGATAGTTCTCTGAAGATGTCCACACAGTGTGCAGAGGCGGTCAAAAAAGCAAACAGGATGTTAGGAATCATTAAAAAGGGGATAGAGAATAAGACTGAGAATATATTATTGCCCTTATATAAATCCATGGTACGCCCACATCTCGAATACTGTGTACAGATGTGGTCTCCTCACCTCAAAAAAGATATTCTAGCACTAGAAAAGGTTCAGAAAAGGGCAACTAAAATGATTAGGGGGTTAGAGAGGGTCCCATACGAGGAAAGATTAAAGAGGCTAGGACTCTTCAGCTTGAAAAAGAGAAGACTAAGGGGGGATATGATAGAGGTATATAAAATCATGAGTGATGTTGAGAAAGTGGATAAGGAAAAGTTATTTACTTATTCCCATAATACAAGAACTAGGGGTCACCAAATGAAATTAATAGGCTGCAGGTTTAAAACAAATAAAAGGAAGTTCTTCTTCACGCAGCGCACAGTCAACTTGTGGAACTCCTTACCTGAGGAGGTTGTGAAGGCTAGGCCTATAACAATGTTTAAAAGGGACTGGATAAATTCATGGTGGCTAAGTCCATAAATGGCTATTAGCTAGGATGGGTAAGAATGGTGTCCCTAGCCTCTGTTCGTCAGAGGATGGAGATGGATGGCAGGAGAGAGATCACTTGATCATTGCCTGTTAGGTTCACTCCCTCTGGGGCACCTGGCATTGGCCACTGTCGGTAGACAGATACTGGGCTAGATGGACCTTTGGTCTGACCCGGTACAGCCGTTCTTATGTTCTTATGTTAATGTGCAGGAAACAACAAAGGGCAATACTGTGTAACTTTAGCGCCCTCATGGCCAAGATGGAGTCTGCTCTGCAGGCAGCTCTGGCCAAGAGACGGCGTGCGCAGGAATGCAGCAGGAGAAATCCCTTCCACCTCAGGGGCACCTGTTCCAAACCCCCCAGAGTGAACACACCCACCCACAGGAAAAGTACAATGGATACAACAAAGGGAAGTATTTATTTACAGAGGGATGAGAGGAGAATTACAACAAGAGGAAATATAAGAGGAGCAGTAAAACAGGGCTGCATCCAAACCAAGGCCCCATAGGCTCAGTGGTAGCACAGACTGGAAGGGCAGACACTGAGCAATGTGTCTGCACACAGAGTTCAGGAGTCCTGAGCAAAGTTCCAGTCTGGTGGTGAGTCTTGGGTGCTCCTGGTTGTCTACGGCGCCAGTGAACTTTCCCCAGCAAACCCCTCCTGTGCCCTCTTCTGCCACTCTGTGCAAAACCACACAGAGCGACCACCTCCCCACTTAACTAGCTACAACCTCCCTCCTTGTTCCCAGTGCAGAATCAGAAGCCCCAGTACTCACAGCCCCACGCAGCTCCAGGCAGGTGTGATACTGGGTCCAGCTCCGGCCTGTCCTTCTCGGACAATTCCTCCCTGGCACAGGGCTCCTCCTGGCTCCTGTCCTGGGCTGTCCCCGATCGGGCCTGTCCTGCTCAGGCCTCAGGCAGGTTCTCCCTGCTTCCTTCTCCCTGGGCCTGCAGACTGCCTCTCTCCCTCCCTGGAGCTCCAGCCCTGCCCCCTGGAGTTTCCTTCCTTTTTTCTTACTCTCCCCCTCCCCCTTGGGAAAAAGATTTAAAGGGGCCATGCTCTCTAAACCCCAAAGGGGTTACAACTGCATCTGAAAGCAAGGGAAGGGTAACAGATTGGAAGATGAGGAAATATATGGGGCTACCTCAATTTAATTTCTGATCTAAAGGATGACCTTTAGCTGTGTGGGGTCTCCCTAGTAATGCACTCGATGGATATAAGCCAACAATCCATTGTCCCAGAGGCAGCAGTGTTATCCACTGAGCCACAGTGACACTAATGTCCTTCAGTAAGGTCTAGAATTTTAAAAGCAGAGAATATCCCTCCTCCAAAGTACACCACCCGACACTCTGTTTCTTAAATGCTTTCTTTTTAATGCACTTCCTCCTAATATTTATTGCCAGTTTCCAAAGACTGCTCTGATTTTTTTTTTAATGTGTTCTTGATTTCTCTGAGGGAGAGAGCTGAATTATACAGGAAACTTTGGCTTCCAAAGCTCAGTGCTTAGCTTTTAATGTGCAAATGATGTAAACTGAGTTCAGTGGTGTGTGAGAAATGCTAACAGGTCATTTGGCTTATGAGATTTAAAAGATATTGTCATTATCTAATGCTTTCTCGCTGTTATCCCTAAGTGAGTAGATTTAGGCTTCGTATGTCGGATGTAGGACTTATGGTATGTTCTTAACTTGTCACCTTTTAATAGCTAAAGCGATTTCAATTTTATATATTTAAAAAATAGAATCTATTAATTTACCCCTTTGTTATTCTTCGATAAACCATTTTGAGTATGCTCCAACAGTATGAAGCAAGCAGAATGAGATTTTTTGGCCATGACTTATTGTTTCAAAGCTCCCCATGATGCTGCGCCTCTGATCTTGAACTTCCTCTCTTTGCATCACAGCATTTGTGGCTGTCTGGCTCTCAGATCAGTGGGGTGACAGAGGGCCACAGCTCAGGCGAAAGAGAAGGATACGCCTCCAGCTTGGTGCTGGAGGGGAACCCTCTTTACTTAAAATAAACACTCAATCACCAACACTCTATAGCCTGTGTTGGGTCGTTCCAAACCATCTCAAACCAACATTATTGTTTTATCTTAGTAAGTGAACAAATGTAGAACCAAAGGCTTCAGGGTGCTGGGCCAATGGGAGTGGAACATTCAATACTAGAGCTGACTGAAAAATGGAAATCTTTTTTGAGAATGTTTCCATCCTGAACCAAAACTAAATGTCAAAAATTGTGATTTTTTTTATCAGGAAGGAATCCTGAGAAAAAAGTCTGTTCCAGGAGAATAAAAATAGATTTTTTTTCCAGTTTCCCAGCTGCCTTCCTGGAATGCTCTTGTCAATGTCACTTCCTAATTGACTAGGACCTTCCATCCTGACTGCTGAAGAGACAGAGACCACGGCCCTCAACCTCCCCTGCTAAGCCCAGGACTGGAGAGGAAGAAAGCAGGGAAGGTTGAGAGCCAGAGAGTCAGAGACTCTGGGTGTTCAGCCGCAGCAGAAAGTGAAATTGACAAGAGCCTTCCAGGACCACAGCCAGAGAGTTGTCACTTTGATTTTTCCCAACAGAAAATCAAAATTTTTCTGTAAACTGAAATTTTCCCATTTTTCAGCCTGACAAAAACTTCCAGCCAACTCTACCCAGCACCCCAGAGGATCAGGTCTGTAACACAGTGGCGGTAATTTTCTATTGGCCCATTTAGCCACAAGGTGACAGAAAATGCTGGAAGCCTGCAGGCAGCTGCACATTCATTACAGCTGACACACTGGGGCAGTTGTGGTTTATAAGGTGCCACTATCCCTGTAGGAGAGGGTGGCAGTTCTCTAATAAAGGGGTGAAGGTTTGGAACAGACTGGTCTGAAAAAAGGTACTTAGCAGCAGCAAGCTTGAGAAATATGTTTAGGCTGAGGACTCTTGTAGTATTGTTTTGGAATTACCTTTTCTGTTTGCAGACCACATCCCCAAAGTGTTGTCTCTTTGATTCTACAAGCATGCGGCTTTTTGTCTGGAGCCAGCTGGGTGGTCTAGTAAGGTTTATGGGTCCCTTACTAGAAAAAAGGCAGTGTGAAGACCATTGCATACTTGGATTTTATTGACCCAACTGAAACTGTTCCACGTGTCATTCTGATTGGGTAACATTGGTCACATTAAACTACCACAACACTGATTAAATAGATTAAAAATTGAACTTAAAGAGCAATTGCTAATGATTCAGTGGAAAGCCAGTGGAAGTTCTCATGAGGATTCTTTCTAGGCCTCATTCTGGTCAACATTCCCAGGAATGACCTACAGGAATGTGTTTATTATATTGGCTGATGAGACAAAGCTGGGAAGGATTGCAACTAACTTGGAGGGTAGGATTAAAATACAATATGATTGCAGCAATAGGCTAAAAGCCATAATCTGATATGCAGTAAAAAGAAATGGCAAATGATTCATGTGATGTGGGATGGAATAGTTTAATTCACAAACACAGAAGGGAGGATTGCCGGTTTGAGATCAGTGCCAGCAACGCAGCATAAAAATTATGAGAGTCAATTTATGAGATGCTTTTAAAACAATTACTATGCTGGGTTGATATTAATAAGTACTGATTAATAGGAGGATTGCATGAAAAAATAGGAGAGAATTATTCTGCTCTACTCAACACCACTAAGACCTTAGTTGGAGTCCTGCATTCGATTTTGGACACCACATTTAAAAAGAAAAGATTAATGGAGAGAGTGGAGCAGAAAACAACTAAAATTTAGGACTCAGATCTGCACTTTGTGGCACTTGTGCAAAAGAGGAAGTGCTAAGGGGGAGAGAATAGAAAGTCTTTCTCTTGGTAGCCAAAACTCAGAAGGGAGCTAGGAGGTAGGCCCTCCTATGTCCTGGCCTTCCCTGCAGATCCATTGTGGTGCCAAGCAGGGCAGGATTTGATCCCTAACGTTTCCTCATAGGCTAGGGTGACCAGATGTCCCGATTTTATAGGGACAGTCCCGATTTTTGGAGCTTTTTCTTACATAGGCACCTATTACCCCCCACCCCCTGTCCAGATTTTTCACAATTGCTGTATGGTCACCCTATCATAGGCATAGTTTTTAAAAGAAGTAGTATGTCACATTGAAGGAAAAAAAATAACTGAGTGAGTCATGACTGTTTACAGATAGGATACAGGAAAAGGATGGTAGAGAGGGGACGTGGATTTAAAAAATATCACTAGTTAACGAGAATAGTATGTGAATTAATGAGTTTAAATATGCAGTAGGGAAAACTTTAGGTTTGGATGTCAAAGAAAACATAACAAAAAGAACAGTTATTACTGCAAGTGAATAATGTATAATCTGTCAATGAAATGTAGTCTCACGTTTGTAACTGAATTTTCTGCAGCTGTGCTTCTGCATAGCCACCCTGGAGAGAACTTCTGGCACACATTTTGTGTTTGTAGGAAAATGAATTTCAAGGTCACATGCATAATTAATTGTAGAGGCTGAATTTTAAAGTTGCATGTGTAACTACTTGCTTGATGAATGCTCGCACATCGATCCAGTCATGGAACAGAAATAATATCATGTGATTTCTTCTGCCCAGTCAAACTAAACAATGCAGCCTCAATAGCAAAAATGAAACACTTTCAAATCCAGAGACCAGAACAAAATTGAAAAAATAAATAAAATTTAATATTCTTGAACTTAAACTGTTTTAAATTAAATTATATGCTTAGGGCCATTCTGTGAGCAAAAACAGAGGGGCAAAGTGTCATGCACCATCCCTGACCACCCTGCGTTGAAATCAGTGAAATGACCCCAGTGATCCACAAGGCCGGTAATACTATACCTTTGTACTGCTGTACTCTGTCACAAGATAGTCTGGGGTCAAAATTGGGATATGTGTGCCATCTATCGCCCACTGCAGTTAGGGAATCCCATCAACACAAAGCCATCCACTATTTCGTGCACATTTTCCAGAGTTACAGTCCTTTGTAGCAGGATGCAATTAATGGCCCTGCATACATGCATGAATTCAACCATCACCGTGGACTTCCCAACTCCAAATTGATTGGTTTTTATTGTGCACATTGGCATTATAATCACTCAGATAACTTTTATTTATCTATCAGGATTCCATTTTTGGTGGTCATATCCCTTATGCACGTGAGCTAGGATTCTTTTGGCCAGTAGTATCTGTTGGAGCTGTGCCTGCACCCTAGATGTACACACACACCCCGAAGCGTATAAAAAGTAGAATGGATCAAATTGTTCCTCGGTTCCTTCTTACTGCCTGGAGCAGGGCTCACCTGCAAAAAAAAATGTATTGGAGCATAAGCTTTCGTGGATGAATACCCACTTCGTCAGACACATGTAATGGAAATTTCCAGAGTTGTATTTTAGTTAATTCTTTTTATTTTGCAAACTGACACAGAAAAAAATAATCCACACTCCATTTTGCTAATTACTAAGCTAGAGACTGTTTCCTCATACAGCTCTAGCTGCCCTGGCAGAAGCAAAATTCCCAGAGTTTAAAACTTGCCCCTCTTGTGAAGCTTCTGTGCCACTAAATGAAGGGCACTCAAGGTGCCTTTTCTCTTTAGGTGAGGGGCATATCCCTGGGTGCTGCTTCATTTGGGTTCTTTTGGAAAATGAGCAGCCAAAGGCCCAGGAAGCCTGCCTGAAACTATTCCTTCATGAGCACTCTATGAAGGTCTCTTCAGACGTGGAAAGGCAGGACCTAGCTAAGGCTCATTCCTCTTCCTAGCCCTCTTGGTGATTCATGATTCCACCTTGAGCTCCAGGCCAACGTTGACTAAGGGTATAGCTACACAGCAAATGGAAGCCTGTGTCAGCGAGCTCTGAGCCTGAGTCTACAGACTCAGGGTCATGCTACAGAGCTAAAAATAGCTTTGTAGGCATCCAGGCTTGGGCTGGAGGTCAGGCCCTGAAGTTTAGGGGTGGGGCATAGAGCCTGAGCCACAACATCCACACAGTTTGGTTTTAGTGCTGTAGTGAGAGGCCAGATCTGTTACCCCAGGCTCTGAGACTCACTGCCACAGGCTGAGTGGATGTACCCCTAAGAGACATCAGTTGTTCACTTCAATCTCTGTGACAAGGGCTTCTGAAAGGGGCAGGAACGAGCACCGCTCCGGAGTCAAGCCGACACGTAGGTCACCCTCTCAGGTGCCTATGAATTCCAGAAAGTTGAAGGGCAGACACTGCCTGACAAAGTTTTCTCTGGTACCCTGGTACCAAATGTTAAATGTGTGCCTGCAGGATCCTCTAACCCAGTGGACTGCCCTTCTTTCAACATTAACCTCCTCGGGACCCATTACCTTGGTACCTTGCTCATCAGCGCCTGGCACATCAGTACTGACACTATCGGCACCAGCATCATATCATATAGAGTATTCAGTGATTTTTAGCTGTAGTCCCAGTACCGCAGTCAGCCTGGCTGAACAAGTTGAAGATGGTGCTGGCTAGCTACTGATCACTGAGATCTTGGTACCAAAGACAAGGGAGACAATCATACTGACTCCATCCCCTACTGAAGTAGCGGGGACTGCAGAGCACCTGAGTATGTCTAAAAGGGTAGCCTCACCCCTGGAGGAGGCCTTCTCATCCTCCTCGCTGATGCACAATAGGGACTCCTTTCCCGCTCATCCTCCTTCCCAGCCATAGGGCTCACAGTGGGAATCCATTGGGACTCTGGGGCCTACTATCTCAGTAGGAAAAGGCATGGATCTCTGAGAACAGGCCCCTTGGCATTCTCCTCTGTGTCTACCAGTCCAGTATTTAAATGCCTATAATCTTGGCCCTATGGGGCACTATGGAGTATGTGATCCTAGTCCCACAAGCTGGCAGCTACTGACCTCACATCCAGGACTAGGTCCTCCTCCCCATGAGGCAATATAGACCTCCCAGCCAGGTCAGTTAGTGCAGACTCAGATACTAGAGAGGCAGGAGAAGCTGAATGAAGAACAGGCAAATGAGGGAGAACAAGTAATCCTGGCTGCAATTTCCTCATCCTTCCCTGATGAGGCAGTAGACTCTTCCAGGTCTTCCCCAGTTGATGGAAAAAATGCGAGTCATATGAAACATTTTGAACATCATTTGGAAGTGACGTTTCAAAACAAATTGACAATTAATGTTAATTTGAATCAACATTTAGTTTTCAAAATGCAATTAAAAACAAAATGTAGATTAGGATTTTTTTCAGGGTTTTCTTTTCCTTAGCAGAAACTATTTGCCTAATTTAACCAAACTTTGCAAATAAGCCCCGCCCAAAATGCATTTTGGGTGAATTTTCCATTTGCCAAAATAAAATAAAATTCATCCAACTCTAGTAGCCATTACATCAGCTTGAAGAATAGGGGAAATTCTGTCCCTCACAGCTAGTTCCCTGTGTGCATTGTGTCATAAAGACAGAGTCTTTATGCCTCATTCCAAATCTCTGCCCAAAGTGGTTTCAGAATTCCATGTGAATCAATTCATTCATCTCCCAGTATTCAACTTCCTTGGGGGAAATTAAACTTCATAAACTGGATGTAGTATGGACATTTTGTTATCTTAACAGAGCAACACCATTCACAAGCACAACCAGATTGTCTGTGACTTTTGTAAAGAGGATTAAAGATCAGGCAATAGCCTCACAGAGATTATTGAAATGGGATTCCAGCTGCATAACAACACATTATGAGTTAGCCAGGTTAAATCTAGCTGCATTAGACCTCAGGAGGCCTCTGCTGCCTGTCTAAAGAAAGTCCCTATTTCTGAAATATATAGGGCAGCTACATGGAGATTAGTCACACTTTACAAGACACTGTTCCTTGGTAGAGGGTTCCAGATCAAATGTCTGTTGTTCGGGCAGCCTAACAATCTTTGTTTAAGTAAGACTTCTACCTCCCAGACTGGCCATAGTAGTTTTGCCAACCAGGGAGAAATAAAAGGATATAAAGGACTAGAACCAAGGTCTGCAGAGCTCTGGATAACCAATGCTGCCACCTAGCAGCCATGCCAGAACCACAATCTATGCACAATAAACCCCTGGGGACAAAGTATCACAGGAAGTGTCACCACTGGAAGACCCAACTGCCAGCACACCCTGTGATCTGATTGGTCCAAGTGCACTATTTAAGCATGGAGGGAGTCCCAGGAAGCTGTCTGTGGAACCTCAGTGGTACCTGACCTGCTTCTATAACAGATCCTGCTCTTCTTCCCAGCTTTGGATTCTGGATCTGATTACTGGCTTGCCTCCTGATCCCTGGCTAGACTCTTGATTCCTGGTGCTGGCTACAACCTTAAGCCTGACTCCTTGTTTCTGATTCTGACCCCTCGCTTGACTCCTGCTCCAACCATCAGGCCCTACTCCTTCTCTGACTATGAGGACTGACTCCTGGTCCTACCTGCAAGGCCATAAGAACTTAAGAATGACCATACTGGGTCAGACCAATGGTCCAGTATCCTGTCTTTCAACAGTGTCTGATGCCAGATGCTTCAGAGGGAATGAACAGAACAGACAATTTATCAAATGATACATCCCCCTTTGTCAAATACCAGCTTCTGGCAATCAGAGATTTAGGGACAGTCAGGGCATGGGTTTGCATCCCTGACCATTTTGGCTAATATCCATTGATGGACCTGTCCTCCATGAACTTATCTAATTCTTTTTTGAACCCATTTATACTTTTGGCCTTCACAACATCCTCTGGTGATTATTTCCATAGGTTGTGCATTGTATGAGGCAGATTTCTCAATATCCTATGACATGGAAAACATTTTCAGAGATTTGCTCCCTTCTCCCTCAGCCTCCCACCCCCGCCGCCCCATGGGCTGAGCAAAAATCAAAAACACAGCCAGCCAATCAGTGGAGGAACAAATAAAGAATAAAGGCTGGCCAATCAGAGCAGAACAAAAAATGGCTGGCCAGTCACAGCACAGCAAAAAAAATAGGCACAGGGCACTGCAGTTCAGTGCCCTCTAGAAGCTGATGCCTATGATGACCTGCCTTACTCACCTTTCCCCCAGAACTGGCTCTGCCCACCTCCATGCAAACAAATAACTGCTTGTTAGTCACCAAGAGGGGGATCCATATGGACCAAAACTGGAAGAGGGACTGGTTACTTACCTTACAGTAACTGTGATGCTTCAAGATATTTTGTCCATGTGGATCTACTATTATGGACTCCTACTCTTCTGGGACTCTGTTTTGGTGAAGCGAGTGAGGGACAGTTGGGTCTCCTCTGGATGGGGAGGGTGTGAGGACATATAGGGCACAGGTGTGGCCTCAATGTGCATTGCTGACCAAAAGAATCCAATCTGGCATGTATAGGGCACATGTGCATCAAGAGTGGACTCTGCAAGGTAAGTAACCGTTCTTTCAGCAGGCCACATTAGGCCCATAGTTACACTTGTGCAACTGCAGTGTCCTGACTGGAAAATACTAACCAATTTTGTTTCTGATGCTCAGGATGGATCAGAATCCACAGCTCCCTCAGTGTTTACTTTGTTGGCTCTGCAGCATCGATATCCCCGGTAGTGACGACAAGACCTTACTTCCCTTTCCAAGCCAGTAGCTGCACTCCTGACCCTGTGCTGCTATCATGTAAAAAACATGCCCCCTTCCTCTCCTCTTATATGAGTACAGCTAGGATCATAATCCACCTTACAGAGACTATGTATCTTGATTAAAAATTCCCTAGTTCACTTTCTCAGTGCTCTAGAGAACTTGTTGTGCATGATACCGGGTTCCGCACAGTCAGTGTGCGGCATGCTAGTGTGCTGAAGGTTTATACCCCAGCTGGCAGTGCACTAATTTTCTGTCTAGACAAGCCTAAAGGTTGTTTTCTCCTTGTGTGGTAACTCTTCAGAGTAAAACTGTGCGGTAAGTGTAAGAGAGAATTCTCTGCACCATTTATATTTCCTGGAAAAGGCAGCACTACTAGTCTATCGTCCTTTAAGGCTTCAGGGCCTTATGGTTACCCAACCTGTCAGTTAACTACAACTTCTTGAGTATGAAAAAGAGGACTCAAAGCTATGTGTAAGAAGTACATTCAAGGTTTGAGGAAAAATGTAAGATGAGATGTTTAAAGGCTTTTCAGAGCTGTTGTTCCATCTCTTCCAAATAAGATCAAACTTGATTTCCTCAAACTTGCCCAGCTTACCTGTCATGTTCAGGCAAATTCATTACTTTTAGTGTGAACTTGCATTTTCAGCAAGATGACTGTGGCCACAGCTAATCGTGTTGCATGCTGGGTGAAATAACTAATGTGACTGATGCAGCTTGACATGATATGTCACAAGCTGTGATGCAACATCTGAAAACTTGAAAAGAAATATAAATAATAAATATGCACTGAGGTTTTGAAAATCCTAAGGTAACCTTAAGGTATTATTTTTTAGCTTTGATTTATGTTTTTTCCCCAGCTGTAGAGGCTGTGAGAGAATTCCTTTTATATTTACTGCTTTCTTTCTACCACAGAGAACTACCTATTATACTGAACAGTGTTAACCAGAATAGAACTGGCTGAATAATATTCTCTGAATAATTGATTCCATGAATCTTGTAATATTTCCCAAATTATTCATTATTTTTGTTTCATTATTTTCTTCTTATTACAGAGCTTGATGAATAATTTACAAATAAATTGGCAAAATCATTTTTTCCTCACATTGTGATGGGTTCCCCCTGGTGTGCCACCTGGAACTGGGATACCAGTGAGCCCTCTGATCCACCAGCCCTGGCTCCCTCTCTCAGTGTGCTGCTGTGACAAACTGCAGACCCGCTCCTGGTCCTACACTTCCACCAGCATTCACACAGGTAAGGACACACCCAGCTGCAGTTACATGCAGACTCTCTAACTACCCACTGCTCGAACCAACAGTAGAAAGGCTAAAGCCAAGGTAACTTTCAGCTCTGCAGGCATGCACCCCCTCTGGAGCACAAACCCAAAACTATACTGTCTTGTGCTTCACAGGGAACTGTACAGCATAAGCTCATAGAGTCCTGCCCCCACACACCCAAAATGTGGAGAGGAATATGCAACAGCCTTTGCCCCTTTGGCTACGATTTCCCACACACTTCACTCCAACTCACTGGTTTAGATAAAAGCAAAACAAGTTTATTAACTACAAAAAATAGATTTTAAGTGATTATAGGTGATAGCAAACAGATCAAAGCAGATTACCTAGTAAATAATCAAAAACGCAAAAATAAGTCTAAGATACTAGAAAGATAGGATATGAATTAGCAAATTCTCACCCTGGCTGATGATACAGGTGGGCTGCAGATTCTTTACAGCTTGGAATCCCCAGGTCTTTCCTACACAGGCTAAAAATCCCTTTAGCCTGGGTCCAGCACATCACCCAGTCTTTGTTCCTCTGGTGTCTCCAGGAGTCATCTGTGTGGGGAGTGATGAACAGATGATGTCATTCCCTGATTTATATGGCTTTAGCATTCAGAGAGAATCCTTTGTTTCAAAACTTGGTTCCCAGACCCATTTGTGGAAAAATACTGACATCCCAAGATGGAGTCCAGAGACTTGTGGTCTGGTCATATGCCCTTGCAGTGTTATAGCAGCCATTGCTTACAAGCTGGCCAAAATGCCCACAGGAAGGTTAAGCTATTCCACAGTCCATTGTCTTTGTTGATGGGTCATCGGCCCTGTCTGGCTTCTTCATTGTTGTACCTGAAAGGCTGGCTGTGGGTGTTTTCCACAGTAAGCCCATTTGAAATACAGATCCCTAGTCAATATTCATAACTTCAGATACAAAAATGATACATGAATACAATGATACATGCATACAATCATATTCAGCAAATCATAACTTTTCCAGTGACACCTCAGATGACCCGTCTCGTACCAAATGCATCATAATTATGCCATAATGATATTATAATAATATCACTGTGAAGAATATGGGGTGCAGTGTCACACACATCACTGTAATTTTTAAATAATTACTGAATAACTAATATATCTCTTTATTCATCCATCTCTGGTCCAGAGACCATCACCATATCAATGGGTAAACCCTGTCTTGTGGCATACCATGTGCTCTTCTGCTACATAAGTAGTGGCCAGGACTAGTGGATCAAGCAGGTGGTATCAACACAGCTGACACAACACAGCTCAACTCTGCAGTGGCTTCCTGTGCCATAGATCCCCACCCACCTCTCATGGCGAAACTATATTATAGGCATTCAGACTACTGTAGCCACTGCTCCATGACCAAGTCAGGGGAATGTTCCTTCCCATCCATCTTAAAGCACAGACCAGGGGCCAAGATTTCAAAAGTAACCAGTGATTTCGAGTGTCCTACCTGAAACATTATAAAGGAGGCTAATTTTCAGACAAAGGATGCTCAGGACTTTCTGAAAATGAGGCCTGTTTAAAATGTCTCTCAAGTTGGACAAGTAAAAATCACTCATTACTTTTTCAAATCTTGGCGCAGTTACTTAGAGGAGGAAGGATGGTCTAGTGGTGAAAGTGCTAGCTTGGTGCTTGGGAGACCAAGATTCAGTTCCTTGATCTGCTACAGACTTCCTGTGTGATCTTGGGCAATTTGCTTAGTCTCTCTATGCCTCAGTTCACTATCTGTAAAATGTGTATTTCCCTATTGCAAAAGTATTTCCCTACTGTGATGGAATGCACCCCCTATTCATACTCTACGCACTATTGTAATAATGTTTGAACAAAATATACCTTGTAAGGTATCATTTAAACTTAAATGTTACTAATCATATTAGTAACTTGGTGGTCAGTAATATGGTGAAATGTGGGTAGCAACATTTATATATACAATTAGGAACATAAGCTAAACTCTTGACTGAGGTGTGTTTACCAGACAAGGCTGGGAAGTGAGTAAACCTGTTTATCAAAGATAAAGGACACTCCCAGCCAGGTGTCATGAAAACTGATGGTCCATCACCTATCAAGTGGCCATTCTTTGGCATGGAAAAGGTGGAAGGCAAGAGACAAGGCAAATCTGCATTTCAACATACACAGTTGAAAAGAAACAGCATGGAACTTCCTCCACCAGTTTCCATGTTTCCTTGTTCTCAGCTGGAAAGGACTTTATCCAGGGGTCATTCTCAGGAAAATACGTTGAAAAGGGTGATGGAAATATAAAAATGAGGGGCAAAAACACCCCAAGTTATCTCTCCCTGTCCATCTCTCTTTTCACCTAAGAAGACAAAAGAAACAACTATTGGACCTTGGGAACACGTCTGGGCCTGAGAGCTTCGTTAGCAATGCTACTGAAATCATGTGGTAAGAATTTCACCTTGAATCACTAGGAAGCATTTTATCTCTATTTCTTGTAACTATTTCTGACTTTAATGCCTTAGGTTTTAAATGAAGACAATATTATCTCCAGTCTGTAATTAAAACTAATCCAGTGTTGTGAACTGTGTGGGTAACAACATTTGAGTTGGCAAACTGTTGTATCTTGATCCCTTAGAGGCGCAACAAATCTAATATATCTGGAATGTCCAGGAGAGGGCTGGATGGTTCAGAACACACCCTTTTGGAGGGAAAATCTGGGATTGTGTTGGAGTCCCCCTGCATATAGTAACCAAGGCTGCTGGAAGCCAGAGTGTAGCAGGTGTTTGAGGTCAGAATTACTGGACTGGGGCTGTGGCTATACACAGACTCTCAGGGTGTGACCTGCATGGTGTTCTACTGTTTGTGAGAACACCAAGTTGGGAGCCACAGCAGCAAAGCATTGTGAGACACCCCAAGTTACAGGGCAGGTGGTGACTCAGCTCCTCATTGGTCTGGAATGTACCCCAGAATGCCATAGCTGCTTCGTAGGATTTATGAGGCTAAATAGAATCATAGAAATGTATAGCTGCAAGGGACCTCAAAGAAGTCATCTAGTCCAGCCCCCTGCATAGAGACAGGACCAAGTAAACCTAGACCATCCCTGACATGTCTATCCAACCTGTTCTTAAAAACCTCCAAAGATGAGGATTCCAAAATCTCCCTTGGAAACCTACTCCAGAGTTTAACAGTCTTTTTAGTTAGTGCATTTTTCTAATTTCTAACCTAAATCTCCCTTGCTGCAGATTAAACTGATTACTTCTTGTCCTACCTTCAGTAGACATGGAGAACAATTGATCACAGTCCTCTTTAGAACAAAACTTAACATATTAGCAGAATTTTATAAGGACCCCCCTCAGTCTTCTTTTCTTAAGACTAAACATACTCAGTTTTTTTTAACTTTTCCTCATAGGTCAGGTTTTCTAAACTTTTTTTTTTTCATTTTTGTTGCTTTCCTCTGGGCTCACTCCAATGTCCACATCTTTCCTAAAGTGTGGAACCCAGAAGTGGACACTGTATCCCAGCTGAGGCCTCCCCAGTGCCAAGTACAGTGGGACAATTATCTCCCATGTCTTACATCTGACACTCCTGTTAACACACTCCGCAATGGAATATTAGCCTTCTGTATTTAATGGTGTGTTTGCTATGATAGAAAGCAGGCTGAGGTCTATATATATGTGTCATAAACAGATAGTTAAGGGTTAAGGTCTATTTTACCTGTAAAGGGTTAACAAGCTCAGTAACCTGATGGACACCTGGCCAGAGGACCAATCAAGGGATAAGATAATTTCAAATCTCTGTGGAGGGAAGTCTTTGTTTGTGTTCTTTGTTTGGGGGGTGTTCTCTCTTTGGATCTAAGAGAGGCCAGACGTATCTCCAGGCTCTCCAAGTTTGCTGAAGTAGTTCTTCTATTCAGTATAGTGAGTATTAGAAAGGCGGATTAGTCTTATAATTAATTTCTGTATTTGCAAATGTGTGTTGGCTGGAGAAATCTCTTTATTTCTGTTTGCTGTTACTTTTGATTATCCTGAGAAAAGGGGGAGGGAAGTCTCTCCAGTTTTATAAGTTAGACTCTGTAATCTTTTCATCCTTGTGTTACAGAGATAGTGTACTTTCTTTCTTTCTTTCTTTCTTTCTTTCTTTCTTTCTTTCTTTCTTTCTTTCTTTCTTTTAATAAAATCTTTTCTTTTTGGAACCTGATTGATTTCTTCCCTTGTTTGGAATCTCAGGGGAAGAGGAGGAGGAGGGGGGAAAGAGAATCCCTCTTTGTTTGATTCAAGGAGTTTGAATCAAGGTGACCTCTCCCGACGGATAAGGGAGGGGGAGGTGGGGGGATGGGCCATTTCCCTTTGTGTTAAGACCCAAGGAGCTTGGATCTGTGTTCCCCAGGGAAAGTTTTGGGGGAACAGGGAGTGTGCTAGACACTGGAATTTCTAGCTGGTGGCAGCGTACCAGATCTGAACTAGGATTTTAGTTTAGAGGAGTCCATGCAGGTCCCCATCTTGTGGACGCTAAAGTTCAAAGTGGGGAATAAACCTATGACAATACCAAATCCCAAACCTTGTATAAAACTGATTAGGAATTATTTTGGAGAAGTTCTATGGTCGGTCTTATACAGAAGGGCAGACTAGATGATCACAATGGTCTCTTCTGGCCTGGAATCTATGAATATTTGACAATTCCAGGGCCATGTTAACAGAGAAAGAGAAACAGTGAAAGCATCTGAAATGTAAAACTTTAAGTTAGGGATTCATTTTGACATCTCTTATTCCCTTTCCCTTTAGCTGTAGAGAGTCTTTAGATGGAAAAACACCCTCTATTTGACTGTCATTGAGATGGTGTTGGGAAAAGAGAAAATATTAGCTGAGATGAGCTAGAGCTGGTGGTGGTGGCGGTAGTGCTGCTGCTGTTGTTAAGGTCCAATCCCATTTCCTAGAAGACAAAACAAGACACACACAAAAAGGGAAAGAAAAGAACATCAAAGATAGAAAATTCAGCTTCTGTCTTTGCTTTTGACTCTCATGTCAACCTCACTGCTGGAGAAACATGGGCATGGGACTTGGTTTTATTTCTCTGAGATCCAGCAAACTTCTATCAACACCAGGCTGTTTAGGGCATTGCTTTTAGTTGCTAACAGGCTCACATGAATGTTGCAGAATCTACAGTAGTGGCCAGCTAAGCCAGACTCTTATTAGACAGAAGGCAAAAGGAGAAAGATAGGAAAGAAAAGATACAAGGTAGGGAAGGAAAAGGACACACAGGAGTGGGAGTTGTGAAACAGTTTTACATTCCAGGTAGGACTGGAATTTAGCCAGCACACATGGACGTGGCGATGTCATCTGGGTCCTCCTCTCTGGACCAGTCTAGTCAGAACATCTCAGGATCAGGACCATGAAGGCACAATGGTGTCACACTGGATGCTGGGGCCTCAGGAGACAGTGGACATGACAGCCAAGATATTGAAGTTCACTTCTTCCCCTTCTCTTGTATTTCAGTCAGCCAGCATTTGCATCTGTCCATCCATATGCTCTCTCAAAGGTCTTTCCTTTTAAGGACCCCAAAGGGGAGGAGGCGTGGAATAGCTCATCTTCTCATTATTTTGTCTACCTATTAGGCCTAATTTCCCACACACCAATTTTGGTTCACTGATTTCTGGTACCACACATCTTTTGTTTACCAGTGTGTTGTTTGGGTGTTCAACCGAGGGTTGTTTCTATGCCTACCTTGCAACTCTGGTGCGTTCCATGCTATGGTGCTATTGCTCACCAGCCTTGATCCCAACAGCCAGACTACATGCATTGAGGTCACATCCTGGTTTCCACCACCCAGTTACTTGTTGCAGGGTGACCCCAACACTGCCCAGTCCCAAATGTTCCCTGAACCATCTCCCTGCAGTGTCCAGCCCTCTCCTGGAACAGTCACAGAAGTTATTAAATTCATTGATCCTTTAAAGCGACCGTACACTACAGCTCATTAATTTAACTGGGCTTTCACTTTCTTATTTCAATTACAGCACTGAATGGGTTTATAATACAAGTAAACAAGTTTATTTAACAAAAGGACATAGGGTTAAATAAGGGTCCTCAACCTTTTTCTTTCTGATGTTCCCCCCAACACGCTATAAAAACTCCATGGCCCACCTGTGCCACAATAACTGGGTTTCTGCATATATAAGCCAGGGCTGGCGTTAGGGGGTTAGCAAGCAGGGTAATTGCTCGTGTCCTCACACCACAGGGGCCCCCACAAAGTTACCATACTCAGGCTTCAGCTTTAGCCCCAGGGGGCAGGGCTCAGGGCCATGGGCTTCAGCCCCATGCAGTGGGACTTCGGCTTTCTGCCCTGAGCTCCAGTGAGTCTAACGTTGGCCCTGCTTGATGGACCCCCTTAAACCTGCTTACGGCCTCCCAGGGGTCCCCAGATCCCTGACTGAGAACAACTAGCTTTAGTGATATCAACTATAAGGAGTAGAGAGAGGAAGGGTTACAAGTGAACAAAAATTAAAATATGCTTCTAAGATTAAAATTTAATTTTAGCAAATTATAATCTTTGCCTAAACAGGTTTCTCTTTGCCTAAGACTGAGAATATATTATTGCCCTTATATAAATCCATGGTACGCCCACATCTCGAATACTGTGTACAGATGTGGGCTCCTCACCTCAAAAAAGATATTCTAGCACTAGAAAAGGTTCAGAAAAGGGCAACTAAAATGATTAGGGGGTTAGAGAGGGTCCCATACGAGGAAAGATTAAAGAGGCTAAGACTCTTCAGCTTGGAAAAGAGAAGACTAAGGGGGGATATGATAGAGGTATATAAAATCATGAGTGATGTTAAGAAAGTGGATAAGGAAAAGTTATTTACTTATTCCCATAATACAAGAACTAGGGGTCACCAAATGAAATTAATAGGCAGCAGGTTTAAAACAAATAAAAGGAAGTTCTTCTTCACGCAGCGCACAGTCAACTTGTAGAACTCCTTACCTGAGGAGGTTGTGAAGGTTAAGACTATAACAATGTTTAAAAGCGGACTGGATAAATTCATGGTGGCTAAGTCCATAAATGGCTATTAGCTAGGATGGGTAAGAATGGTGTCCCTAGCCTCTGTTCGTCAGAGGATGGAGATGGATGGCAGGAGAGAGATCACTTGATCATTGCCTGTTAGGTTCACTCCCTCTGGGACACCTGGCATTGGCCACTGTCGGTAGACAGATACTGGGCTAGATGGACCTTTGTTCTGACCCAGTACGGCCATTCTTATGTTCTTATGTTCTCACTGAAACTCAGTTTCCAGAGACTTCAACACTCTTAGTTGAAGAATCCAGTGTTCTATGATTTCAAGAGCTCTGGCCCCTTTAATCCCTCAACTGATGGATACCAAAATGGATTTATGTTTCTGCTTACATCTCCAAACATTCATTTACCCAGTTACAAGAGGCAGGAAGGCTTTCTGCTGATCTTCCCTTCCTGTTCACTTCCCATCCCCCTGCTGATTTGTACGTAAATGGAATGTCCATTGTTTTGATTCCATAATGCTTAATTTACACTGGCAACAGATGGCTGTCTTCTCTCCTGTGTGGGAGAAAACTTGTTTCTCCCTCTGTTTGGTCACAGACTTTAAAGCTTTCAGAAAAGACCTCACTTGAAATACTTTTATAATACGGTAACATTGTATACAATCAGTTGGTCCAATTGCTTGTAATTTGAGGTTCAGACGAACCCCGTCTTTATACCCTAGTAAACCTTTGAAATGTATTCTTTGAAAAATAATCCATGACAAAGTTTCTCTCTCCTACTGGGGTGTAAACACCATGCTGTCTTCCCAAAGCTAATTAACCTTGTTTTAAGAGGCAGAAAGGCTCCCTGCGGGGAGCGGGGGATCTACATTCTCCATCGAGATTATTAAGTATTCATCTTTCCCAACGTGCGCACTTGATGGCTTTCATAACCTTGCATGAAAATGTGCTTTTCATTGTCTTTGGCCACACCTTGTCTAATTTATGTTGGAGACACATTCAAGCTGGTGGAACTATAGTCCATTGTCTGGAAGAGGTTTGGTTTAGGCACTGCTTGCCAAATACATTTTAAAAACACATTTGCAGCCCATATTTATAAAATCCTTTGTGGGTTACCATACATATATCATGCAATGATTTTTCGGGCACAGCATATTACCAGTTTGTGTATGATACCTTAAATGACAAATTTTAGGTACAGATTATGACAACAGTGTGTTAGGTATAGTGAATATTTCAGGCCTGGCAAGAGTTGCAGACACAGAGTGGCCTCTGTGTCACAACTAGGCTGGTAGTTTATCAATTCTATCAGTAGGCCATTTTTGTTTAGACTAATTTAGTCTTTTTGTCTCCTTTTTGCACCTTTCACCATCAACATTTAGTGTTATAGGTTTTTGTGACTTTCTGGGAACTTTCAGTCACTTGTGACAATGGAGTTCATAATTAGGGTGCATGGGAGGCCTAATTATAACAGTGCACAATCTTTTTAAGGCAGGGTTTTTTTTCAAATCTCACTAAATATTGGGGTTTCAGTGATCTGATTTTTTTCCAGACCAGTTTGTCCAGGATCAATAGCACTTTGTTTTGTAAACACAATTGACTCACTGTCTGTTGTAAAAGAAAAATCTTCTGCTGCAAGACTTCCTGGTCCAAAATTTACCTAATGAGAGTTCTTATGCTATTGTTAATGAAATTCAACAGCAAAAGTAACTGAAACCAAAGCATGTTTCTCAGACAAATGGTTGCAGTGCAAGAGCAAAGTAAGGTTATTGTAGACATTTTTGTGACGTGCCAAAGAAGCATTGGAAGGCAAGGGCACACTTAAATAATGAGCACTAAGGTGTGGAAGTGGAATTATTTATTACAGAGAATAAATAGAGCCATGTGTACATGAAGGCTGAAGCACATGTGCTCCAGTCTGTGTTAAAACTGTAATGTCATTTGCAAAATGGATATGGTGACAATGAATATGCTGAGAAACCTCTCCAGGCATACAAGTTTCATGTGAATTCATTTGTGCAACTTCTTAAGTCTTGGATGGCAGCTGAACAACATGAATGTTTGAGGATTCTCCTAATAAATTACTCTAAAATGTGTAATTTTGTCATCCCTGCCCAGCAGATGTGCTGTCTGTGCAAAATAAGATTTCACACTTTGGGTTATAAATATTGGATATTGAAAGTACCCAATTCACAAAACTGTTATGCATCATTTATGCTGGTTTGGTATGGAGTGCAACTAGGAAGAATGAGAAGTGCTTATATGTGCAAATACACAGACTTTAGATTCGTCAAGGCCCCACTTCCCTCTATTCAAAATGTTTATTTTCCATTATGCACCCAGGGACTGAGTGAGTCAAAAAGGGTGCAGAGTCAGCTGAATAGTGATATCAGGTCAAACAGACTGAATATGCCTATTCATAAACAAGACAGTTTTCTGCAGAAACTTCATTGACATCCACATCTGGAAGCTGGCCCACTCCATCCTATTTGCTTATGGGATGTGTGTAATGGCATGAATTTTATACACTGGCATAAACAACAATTGAAACACAGTGGGTCATAATTCCTTTCCGATAGAGATTTCTTCAGATGGGAAGGGGTGGGTCATGGGTTATAAATTATGCATAAGCCTGAGATCACTTCCATACTCTTCCACTCCCAGCACCCTAGCAATGGCAGCACAGCTCATCACATTGTTGCCAAACTGGTGTGAATTCAGAGAATGCTGTCGCCAGCCCCCCTCCAGAGTGTCACAGAGCCATGAAGTAAGAGTTACTTACAATACTTTCCTATTGCTAGAAGAGGGCCTCATCCTCCCTGATTGAACTAACCTCATTATCTCCAGACTGATTCTGGCCTGCATATTTATACCATTACATGTGTCTGACGAAGTGGGTATTCATCCACGAAATCTCATGTTCCAATACATCTGTTAGTCTATAAGGTGCCATAGGACTCTTTGTTGCTTTTTACAGATTTAGACTAACACGGCTACCCCTCTGATACTTTACAATACTTTGACATCCTAAAGTGTGTTACCCCAAAGGGAGAACATAAGTTGTTCACCACTCTGCCTTGCCATGTCGACTTCAGTAGCTTGGATCAAAGTTCCTAGGTAGCAGCCATGGAAGGAAGAGGCAGCTACATGGTAAGGAGGTGGGAGACATATCCCATAGTTATACTGCCCTCCACATAGCCACCACCAATCCTTCCCAACATTGGGCTCCTCTATTCTTCCCATACCATCTAGCCCTCTATGCACAATCTATCTATTAACTCACTGTGTCTTTATTTAACTTCAGGAACAAAATGGAACTGTGTTCTTTCTCATCCAGAACATTTTGAAAGACTCACTTTTAAAAATTTCCCCATTTGCGAAAAATAAGAGGAAAAAATGCAGGATGATTTCCTATGTCTGGGAGAAGGAAGTGCTGGATGCTAGGAGCAGCTAGAATGTATCTGATACAGTGTGGTCACTTTGATTTTGCTTTAGTCATGCAGTAAAATGCAGCTGATGTAAGTAGTTGTGCATGTCTAATTCTGTTGTATGAGCCAGAGAGTTTCCAGGCACCTGTGTATATCTTTCTGCTCATTCTTCATTTAAACCCAATACATATCAAAAGAAGGGCTACCCAGATCAGCTGAATGAACAAGAGAACATTTTTTAGCCTCCTAAAACTTTCTCATAAAGTTTAAGGCCAGAAGTGGCCACCAGATGATCTAGTCTGACTTTTTTTGTCAGGTCACTAACCACCCAGTTATCCCTGTATTGAATCCAAGAACCTCTAGCTCCATATTTTTGCCTCCAGCACACATCTCAATCCCAATATAAGGGATTCAGGGAAGGAAGCCATTTTTGTGACTCATGGAAGGAAAGGGGTCCATGGGCACTCCCAAATTTGGGTTTCCATCATATAGGGCTCCCTGTAGTCTTAACTTTCCACCTGTCCTGAAGTTCCAGTGAACTCAATGGAGCTATGCTAATTTACACCAGCTGACAAGCTGGTCCTGAGTTCTTAGTTAAAAACAAAGAAGAACCACACAGCAAATTCCTGCATAAGCAGGCAGAATTTTAAGGCTTTAAACTCTATGTGCAGCAGTTTTAGTAGGATAAAGGTCAGAATGCTAAATGAAAGAAGTGGCATGAAATAACAGCACAGCTATTGCAAAATATCTTACAAGATTTACCACAGACACCAGCCATAGCTCATTTATCTGACAGAGGAAAAACAAAGTTATCCCTGTGCCTAACCTTTCATGGAAAATCTCATGAGAATACCCATGACATCAGTGCAGTTACTGTCAGTCACCACTTAAAAATGGGTTTATATATTCTGTATTTGTCTTCCCTTCTGCAGTGCTTGAGCACAGAGATAGAGTTTAAGGCCAGAAAGGACCACCAGATCATTCAGACTGACCTCTTGTAGATCACAGGCCACCAACACCACCTTGTCACCTCCACACTAAAACAACAACCAGAATTATAACAAATATTACACCCCTCAAGAGACTAAACTATTGTGCACCCTAGGAAGAAAATGGGAGGAACTGAGGAGCACCAAGTGGAATTGATTAAGAGAGAGATATCCAGATGATCCTAGCAAGTGACCGGCACTGCAGGGGAAGGTGAAAGAACCCCAAGGTTCCTGCCAGTCTGACCTGGGGGAAAATATCTTCCCTACCCTAAATCTGGTGATTGGTGAGTCCCTGAGCATGTGAGCGAGACCCATCAGCCAAGCAACTGCGAGATAAAATTCTCAGTACCACTTCAGAGCGGTGCACTCCCCCACATATTGTGCTCATCTGCCATATGGCTCATTAAACTTAACTATTGCTGTTGATACCTGTATATGCATTAATGAGTGAACTGATTATAATTTACTTAGTTTAACATGTCAAATACCACCGTATCACAAGTCTTTTAGCCAGGCTTAATTAACGGCATAATTAGATAAGATAAATAACATTTAAAGTACTGTGGAATTATATAGTAGTCATAGGCAATACAATGATAAAGTTAGTGAGTGTCAGAGAATAAAAGACATTTCAAAATGTTATGAAAGGAGGGTAAAGAAAGGAAGATGTATAAAGCGATGAAAAGCAGTTCATTGACAAGATTGTGAATAGTAGGAATGATGCTTTCAGTTGGTAAAACGGCAAAGTAAGACACTCATCAGCCATCCCATCAGCAATGGTGACTAGCAAGGCTATAGAAAGGAACTGAGAAGATAGGTGTTGGGTAAGCAAAGGGAGCTGGGAGAGACGTCCAGAGAGAGAGGACATCCCTCTGTGGCAGGCAGGCTCTTTCTTTCCACTCCAAGTCCGCATTACTCTTGGGCATTCTACACACAAAGAAGAAGCAATGATGCCCTGCCAAGGATATAAATGTACAAGACTGGAAAGAGGACTTTGAGGGATGAAGGACTTCCCTTCAATAGGATGCCTCTTTTTAAGTACTTCATAAATTGAGGCTTGAAGTGAGTACTCTGCAAACGAATTAAGTAAAAGCCATAGGGCAAGTCAACACTACAGTGCTACTTTGAAGCAGCTGCATCAATGCAGCTGTGCCGCTGTAGCACATCTGGTGAAAATGTGCTATGTGGAAGAGCATCTTCTGCCAACATAGCACTGGTGTGGACAGCGTGAAACTTGCGTCGCTCAGGGAAAGGGGGGGGCTTTTTCACACCTCTGTGTGACATAAGTTAGATCGACTTAAGCAGTAGTGTAGACCTGCCCTGACATAGTTCATGGAAAGGACTTGTCTCGTGTGCAGTACACACTCAACATAAGATTTGTGTCACCTAAATGCAAATGGGTTAGGGAGGCATAAAATTTTCCTCCATGTTAGTCCAAGGATTGTTGCCCCAGAACTCCTGTGCAATGCAGAGGTTTTAAGTTCCTGAATCAAAATGTTGATTTATTATGGAGGTTGATATTGGCTCAAAGTATGAAATCTATTCACTTGCTGAATAAAGACCTTAATGAATAAAGATCTTCTTAAACTGAAATTACAAATATATAAGCCTTTTGTTTATGAACATTAAGATGATTTTCTGTCTGTTTGATTCTTGCATGTTGTGATAATAAAGTGGAGGGGGTAGCTCCTTTTATGGACCCTGCCAGCCAGTTAGCTAGAAAATCACTCTTAGTAGCTGTTCTCTACTTGCTTTACCTGAAAGGGTAATGCATAGATAAAAGGAAGTGAGTGGGCACCTGGCCAAAAGGGCTAATGGGAAGGCTAGAACTTTTTAAAATTGAAAAGACTCCCCTTTTGTCTGTCTGTTGTTGTTCTCCCAGGGAGAGGTGGACAGGGCAGCAGCTATGCAGTAAGAAGCTTGGGCCAGGTATGAAAAACTCATCCATATTATACCTAGAAACTACTAATTTAAAACCCCAGTAGATCAGAGAACGTCTAGGAAGACACAATTAGGTTTATCTCTTTTTTATTTCTTTATGGCTTGTGGACTACTCTGTGCTAATCCCAGGCGCTTTTGTTTTGCTTGTAACCTTTAAGCTGAACCTCAAGTAACTATTCTTGATGCTTAATCCTTGTATTTGTTCTTTTTAAATCTAGCAATAGCCTGAGTTTCCAGATGTATTTGCTTTCTTTTTGTTTTAATACAATTTACCTTTTTTAAGAACAGGATTGGATTTTTGTGTCCTAAGAGGTTTGTGCACATGTTGTTTAATTAGCTGGTGGCAACAGCTGATTTCCTTTGTTTTTCTTTCTCAGCTCTTCGCCGGGGCGGGGGGGTGTGAAAGGGCTTGAGAGTACCTCACTGGAAGGAATTCCCAAGTGCACCTTCCTGGGTCGTCAAAGGGGTTTTGCAAGCTGTAACCTTGGGAGTTTAATGCCAGCCTGGAGTGGCCAGTATTAATTTTTAGAATCCTTGCGGGTCCCCATCTTCTGCACTCAAAGTGCCAGACTGGGGAATCAGCCTTGACACATGTAAATATTGTATTTATATATATAATCTGATAATATGCTGATATGGATCTAACATTAGCATTATGCCTTTCTAACAGGTGCTTAGCATATGCCATAGTTCCACATAATAAGGTCAGTGCTGAAATCAAGCAGTAACCACATTAATATTTTTCCTACGAATTGAGGCCATAGCCTCAAAATAAATTATATATTTTAGTATGCAGGGCTATTTGGTATGGCCAGTGGAAAGTTTTATGCATTCATCCACAAAAGCTGGAAGTTGATTTTCTATGTGAACTCCCAAGGTTGCTCAGTGATTGTAAACTATTGCAGAAAGATAATTTCCATTCTACTTCCAAGGCTTTCAGTAAAGGAGAAAATTGGCTTTGACCTTGCCTTGCCCCTCCCCCACTTTCTGGGACAGTTGGGTTTTTTTTCCTCTCTCGACCTATATTCACTAATCCATCTCCTTTGGATATACACACTCAGACACACACAGTACAAGGGACATGGATTAGTGCAGGGGTCTCAAACACGCGGCTTGCATGCGGCCTGTGGAATTATTTGCTGCAGCCTGCCAAGCTCCCCACATCTCCCCCCGTCCCCCCAGATTTATTTCCTGCAGACGCCAAGCTCCCCTCACCTGCTGCCCCCCGAGCGTGCCATGTCCCTACTCCTCTGCCTACCTCCAGGCGCTTCCCACCATCAAACGGCTGTTTGGCGGTGCTTAGTGCTTTCCAGGAGGGAGGGGGAGGAGCGGAGAGCCGCGGGCTCAGGGGAGGAAGCGGAGAAGGGGCGGGGATTTGGGGAGGGGGTTGGAATGGGGCAGGGAGGGGGCAGAGTTGGGGTGGGGACTTTGGGGAAGGGTTGGAATGGAGGCGGGGAAGGGGTGGGAAGAGGCAGGGTGGGGGTGGGACCTCATGGAAGGGGTGGGGTGGGGGCAGGGCCAGGGGCAGCAGAGGGGGGCTTTTGTACCTTTATATGAAAAGGTGTCAGTGATGCAGCCCTCGGGCCAATGTACTAGTTCTCATGTGGCCCTCGTGGTGATTTGAGTTTGAGATCCCTGGATTAGTGTGAAGAGAATAGGTGAGGTTGTCAAAGGTGCATAATGAATACATGTATCACATGGCTCTACAACTTATGACATGACTATCATCGCCATATGTGTGGGTTTATACATATATATATGTGTGTGTGTGTGTATATATATGTATGTGTGTGTATATATATATGTGTGTGTTTGTGTACAATAACTCCCCGCTTAACGTTGCAGTTATGTTCCTGAAAAATGTGACTTTAAGCAAAACGATGCTAAGCAAATCCAATTTCCCCATAAGATTTAATGTAAATGAGGTGGTTAGGTTCCAGGGAAATTTTTTTCACCAGACAAAAGGCTATATCTATCTATCTATCTATCTATACACACACACACACACACAGAGAATAAGTTTTAAACAAATAATTTAATACTGGTACACAGCGATGATGATTGTTAAGCTTGGTTGAGGTGGTGAAGTCAGAAGGTGGGATATTTTGCAGGGAATGCTTTACTGCTAAATGATGAACTAGCATTTGGCTGAGCACTCAAGGATTAACTCCTTGTTAATGTAGCCTCACTCTACAAGGCAGCAGGCATGGAGGGAGGGGAGAGAGCATAGCAGACAGAGATAGAGACACACACCGTGTGTGTGTGTGAGAGCGAGAGATCCACATTTCCCCTTTAAGTAGCTGACCCCAGTCTTAAGTAAACTGCCTTGTTAATTAGATCAGCTTGCTGAGACCGCAGCTGCTGCCTGGGAGCTTCCTCTGTGCTGAACCCTGTCGTGTGTACCCCCTGCTCTATGGAAATGGGATAAGCGGGGTGCAGAAGCAGGGGAGAGGAGGACACCCTGACATTAGCCCCCCACTTCCTCCCTCCCCCCGTACAGCAAGGAGTCTCTGGGAGCAGCTTCAAGGCAAAGGGCAGGAGCAGCACATGGCAGTGGGGGGAGGGACAGATGAATGCTGGCAATTGCTAGCCTGCTATGCAGCTGCAGCACAGGGAACTTAGGGGAGCGGGGAGCTGATAGGGGGAGCTGATGGGGGGGCTGCTGGTCCACCCTGATTCCAAGCCCCCACCAGCTAGCTCCAATGGGCTGCTCTTCCTGCAAGCAGTGGACAAAGCAGGCTGCTGCCAAAGATATTAGAAAACGTTATAAGGGAGCATTGCACAACTTTAAATGAGCATGTTCCCTAATTGGTCAGCAAGGTAACAACAAAACAACGTTAACCGGGACGACTTTAAGTGAGGAGTTACTGTATATATATATTACAGTTGATATTTAATGATTTGTGTGTGTTTACATGTGCTAGCTTAATCTTCTCTTTGCATATATATATATATATATACATAAAATAGTGATTACACACCTACCCCTCCATATATAATCACTGTTTTATGTATATATTCTAAAAACTACTGTAATGCAATGCCAAAGTCAGGAAATCCAAATCGTAAGGTAAAATAGATTTCTTTTAAGAGGGAAATGTGTTTTCCCCACTCATATCACTCAGAAATAGCTGTGTTGTATTTTGTTCAAGCTTTCCCCTAAAAAAAATTCTGAGCTGAGTGAAGGTATGTTTCAGCTCAATGGGAATATTTTGGTTTTGGATCATAAAATCCACCTCACAGGTTCTCTCGATATTTCTGTGACTCTGGAAATCCTGCATGGCTTTAGTAGTGCTTGAGTCATTAATAAATCATGATGACACTTCTTGATAAAATGGAAGATGATGTATTGAAGACAAAGTAATTGTCACACTGTCCTGCAGTGGCTCAAGAGATTGAGTATCAACCTCAGGGCAGACCATTAGGAAACAGGGCACAGACCCTCACATTGGTGGGACGTTTTATACTTAGATTTCACCAACCAGTTATTGAGTATAGAACTCCTCAGGCACTAAGAGCCTTAATGTAGGGTCACAGACAGTCTCCTTGGGTAGTCCAAATTTTCTTGCCACTCGGGTAAGCTTACTTGTGTGATAGATGGTCCGTTACACCATGTAGCACAGCAATATTCAGGTTACTCCCAGACCCAAAGGACCAGTCACTTACACCATGTCAGTTGGAGTTTAGATCTCACACCAAAGCCAGTGCTTGTAGCCAATCCTCTAATAAGAACATAACATAAGAACATAAGAAAGATTAATGAAGAAAATAGTTAAGAAAAGAGGATTTATATTGCATATATGCACCCAAATGAGTTCCAGTTACCAGAGGCTTCGAGCTTTCAAACCTTCCTTTGAAGCTCACGGCCTCCAACTGCCAGCCACAGCACACGGTCCTTCAAACAACCAACCAAACAAACAGACTGACAAACACAAGCTCAGCACACAGCAAGTAACCCCCAAACACAAACAAACACAAACTACAGACAGTCACTTACCCCACAGATGCTGTATTTGCTCCTCCTTCACCTGGAGAACTCCCTTGCAAACTCCCTGTTAGCAGCCAATAAACTATCTCAAGCTTTATTATATAGGAAAAGGAAACAAGAGAGTTATTTACAAGGTTAAAGGAAGTAAACATATATACACCCAAATGAGTTCCAATCCTAAGTTTCAAAAAGCAATAGAAACTTCTATAATAAGCAAGCTTTATATGTCATTTAGGGCAAACCCAGACTAAGCATTGGGGCTCTTTTCTTATGTCTGGTAATCCTTGCCCCGCAAAGTTCAAGCAGCATAAAGATACAGTTCTTCCTTGTTAGGGGTTTTTATTCCCGTCTGCCTTCTACTTAGAGCTGAAAACTCAGCTGATGGGATGAATTGATATGCAAGACACATCTTTGTGGGAGGGGGATGGAGAGTAAACAAAGTCTTTTTTCCTCTTTAATGTTCCACTCTAGTCCATCCAGTGTCAATGGGCCTTCCTCTTGGAGCAGGAGGTAACACCTTTTGTTGGACACCAGCATTTCACACTAATTAATGTCTCTCTCCTGTCTTTTGATTTACACAGGTGCAATGGCTTAGAGATCAAAGGCTCAAATATTACTTTACAGTATAGGATACAGATGTTATAAGTTAGATTACTGCATGCCACAATTCATAAGCATTCAATAAAGTATAAACACATCCTTTTAATTCTAATACCTATTTGAATGGTATTAACGCACAGGTGAGTCAGACCAATTTCAGCTAAGTTTTTGTCAGTATTCAGTTGAGGCCTGAGGACCTTGTCATGAGCTGGGACCTGGTCTGCCAGTGTCACAGGAACTACTCACAAAAGGGCCCATAATTTTGTTTGAAAATTAGGTCAAGCAGTCATGCTTTGACCTCCCACTATGACTATATCGGTCAGGCTGAGTCAATATAAATCCTCTTTTCTTAACTATTTTCTTCTTTAATCTTTCTTATATTCACACTAGTCATTAGGCAAACACTTAGCTTTTCGTCAGTTTCTTCACACCCACAAACACAGATGCACCCAAACAAAAAGCCAACAACATAGCTATTAAATAGTCAAGCTGTTTCTTCAGTCCGGGAGAAAGAGACACTCTTATTGTTAATTTTATTTTTAAATATTCAGAAGGCAATGGGAGTTAGATGCCTAAATACCTTTCAGGATCTGTACCTTGGATATGATGATCATCATCATCATGATGGGAGCCATATCAGTGTCTAGAAAAACAGAGGGACAATTTTCAAATGAATCTGTGTGACTTACGAGCACAAGACCCCAAAGTTAATAGGAGTTGTGATCCTAAGTTACTGAAATGCTTTTAACCCCCCTCTCCTGATAAGGCAATCTAGTTTAACGTTACATTTGAAATGTTACTATGTTTCCATTTTTTTTTTACTTTATAATTAAAAAAATGCTATTTTGTGTATTAAAGAAATCAGAAACCTGTGCTAAAATAAAGAGTCTATTAATAAAAAGAGAATGTGTGTAATAAATACACTATTTCCTGTAATAATCATTTAGACAACCTGTACTATTGGGTTATCCGGGAGAGGGGGCGGGCGGAAGCCCGCCCCATGCTAACGGATCTCCCCCCCAGCCCAAGGGGAGGATCTACAGGGCCACGGAAACCCACTAAGTGCGGGGGACAACTAATAAAAGAACAGGGACAGGAGTGAGGTCAAAGGGTCATAAGGAGGGAGCCTGATGGGGACACCGAGCAGAGAACCCCGGACAGCGCCCACTGCTCCTCGAAGGCGTCAAGGGAGCCAGCGGACGCCGCCCAGAGGAACTCTGCCCGGAGACGTGAGCGGACGAGGGACCGGAAACAAGCCCCACAGTCGCAGGAGTCTCCGTCGGCCAACCTCCTCTCCCTGGTCGCGTGGATGGCTTTTTTTGCCAGGGCGAGGAGGAGGTTGACCAGGAGGTCCCGCGACTTTGTGGGGCCACGGATAGGGAGTGCATGGATAAGGAGGTGAGGGGAAAAGTGCAGCCAGAAACGTAACAGAATGTCGGTGAGGAGCCGGTATAGGGGCTGCAACCTGGCGCACTCTAGGTAAGCATGCGCCAGGGTCTCCCTCACGCCGCAGAAGGGGCAGGTGTCCGGGACAGGGGTGAACCGCGCCAAGTACACGCCCGTGCTCACGGCCCCGTGAAGGAGCCGCCAGCTGATATCCCCGGCGGGCCTCGGGACCAGGGTGGAGTACAGGCTGGCCCACCGGGGCTCCTCACCCTCCACAGGTGGCAAGAGGTCCCGCCACTTGGTGTCGGGGCGGGACACGAGGGCGAGGAAGTGGACGGTATGGAGCACGAGCGCGTAGAGTTGTTTCCTTGGCGCGGTTTGGAAATGGACCGGCTGCAGATCGTGCAGCCGGCTGGCGGAGAAGGGGCGGGGGGGCCGGTCGGGTCCACGGGGCAGGGGCCCGATGAAGAGGTCCGGAGGGCTCGGGGTGGAGGGTGGGCGGGGCGTGCCCTCGCGCAGGACCCGGTCGAGGTAAGCCCGAGCAGCGGGCGGCAAAGCGGCCTTCACCTCCTGTAGTACGAGCCGGGGAGTACAAGGTCTGGAGAGCCCCATCCGCCGAGCGAGCGTCAGGGGATCCAGCCAGTCTCCCCGGTCGTAGTCCAGGAGGTCTCCGACCCTGGTGGCTTCTGCCAGGACCAACCTCTGGCGCACCGCGGGGGACTCCGCCACCTGCACACGGAGCTGAGGGTTGTGTAGCAGGGGCTCCGCGAGGAGGTCTGCCCCCTCGGTGGCCGCCACGGACCTGGTCGCAGAGAACAGCTTCCAGGTCCGGAGGAGGTCCTGGTAGAAGACCGGCAGCCCGGAGAGGTCTCGCGGAAGGCCCCTCGGGTCGAGATAAAGGAGCTGCCGGTCGTATCGGAGCCCTCGGAAGCGGCGCAGGAAGGCGTGCGCCAGGGCTCTCCATGCCGGACTACCCGCACCATAAAGGAGCCTCTGCAGTGCCTGGAGGCGGAAGACGTGGACCTGAGTGCGGAGGCACTTCAGGCCCTGCCCTCCCTCCTCCAGGGGCAGGTGGAGTACCCCTGCAGGGACCCAGTGCAGTCCTGGCCAAAAGAACTCCAGCACCACCCGCCGGAGGTCGGTCAGGAACACCGGGGCCGGGACCAGGGTGTTGAGCCGGTACCAGAGCATGGACAGGACCAGTTGATTGAGCACCAGTGCCCTCCCTCGGAGGGAAAGGCACCGGAGGAGTCCTGTCCATTTCCGGAGCCGCTCCGCCACCCTGCCCTGCAAACCGTGCCAGTTCTCCGGCGGAGAGGGATGCGTGGCAGAAAGGTAAACGCCGAGATAGAGCAGCGGACCCGCGCTCCACCGGATGGCCTGAAGCGCGGGTGGGAGGGAGCTCGCCTGCCACCCGTCCCCTACCACCAGGCCAGAGCTCTTGACCCAGTTGACCCGGGCGGAGGAGGCCGCCGAGTACACGGCCTGGCAGGCCTCCACCCGCGCCAAGTCGCCCGGGTCCTGGACCACGAGGAGCACATCGTCGGCGTACGCCGACAGGACCAGCCGCAGCTCCGGCTCCCGAAGCACCAACCCCGTCAACCTCCTGCGGAGGAGACAGAGGAAGGGCTCGATCGCCAGGGCGTACAGCTGGCCCGAGAGGGGGCACCCCTGCCGCACTCCCCGCCCGAAGCTGACCGGCTCGGTCAGGGTCCAGTTGAGCCTGACCAGACACTCTGCGGAGGCGTACAGCACCTGGAGAAAACCCACAAACTGGGACCCGAAGCCTAACGCCTGCAGAGTGCCCAGGAGATACCCGTGGTCCACCCTGTCGAACGCCTTCTCCTGATCCAGGGACAGGAGGGCGAACGACAGACCATCCCTGCACCCAAGCTCCAAGAGATCCCGGACCAGATACAGGTTATCGAAGATGGTACGGCCCGGGACGGTGTAGGTCTGGTCTGGGTGGATCACGTCCTCCAGCACGGACCCTAGCCGAATCGAAATGGCCTTCGCGACAATTTTATAGTCCGTACTGAGGAGCGAGATGGGACGCCAATTCCGTAAATCGCGGAGGTCCCCCCTCTTCGGCAATAAAGCGAGCACGGCTCGCCTGCACGAGAGAGGGAGGACCCCGCTCCGCAAGGACTCGGCCCAGACGGTGACTAGGTCCGGGCCGAGGACGTCCCAGAACACGCGGTAGAACTCCACGGTCAGCCCGTCCATGCCCGGGGATTTATTGGTGGGCATGCGACGGAGGGCTTCCGAGAACTCGGCCAGAGTGAGAGGCAGCTCTAGCCGGTCCCGGTCGCCCGCGCTGACCGTCGGGAGTCCGTCCCAGAGCACTTTGCAAGCGGCAGGATCGGTCGGATCCGGGGAGAAAAGGCGCGCGTAGAAGGTCCGGGCCCTCTCGCACATCTCCGCCGGATCCGTGAGGGGGGAGCCGTCCTCCGCCAGGAGGCAGGTGACGTGCTTCTTGGCCCCCCTCCGTTTCTCCAGGGCGTAGAAGAAGCGGGAGCCGCGATCCATCTCCCGAAGGAGGCGGATGCGGGATCGAACAAAGGCGCCCCGGGCCCGATGGTCTTCGAGGACCCGGAGCTCCTCCCGCTTCTCCCGGCACGCTCCGCAAAGGGATGGATCCTCGGGGCTGGCGGCCAGACGCCTCTCCAGCTCTAAGACCTCCCGCTCCAACTGCCCTATCGCCGCATCCCTCCGTCGGCTGGCGCCCCGGGTGTAGTCACGGCAGAAGAGCCGGGCGCGCACCTTCCCCACGTCCCACCACCGCCGCGCCGAGGGAAAGGCGCGCCGCTGCCCTCGCCAGGCCAGCCAGAACTCCCGGAAGGACGCCACGAAGCCCCCATCCTCCAGCAAGCTGTTGTTGAAGTGCCAATAGGCCGGCCCCGGCCTCTCCGCGCAGAGAGAGGCCGTCACAGTGACGAGGTGGTGGTCCGAAAAAGGGGCCGGCCGGATGCTGGAGGACTGGGCCCGTGAGAGATGGAACCGGGACAGATAGATGCGGTCCAACCGGGAGTGGCACGACCGATGGGCTTCCACCCGGACATAGGTGTACGTGGAGGCGTCGTCCGGGTGGTGGTCGCGCCAGACGTCCACCAGGGAGTGATGGGCGACGATCTCCCTGAGGACGTCCGCGGCGGCCGGGCTCTGCTCGGTTCCCGACCGGTCCCGCTCCTCGAGGACGGTGTTAAAGTCCCCGCCCAGGACCAGGCACTCGCGAGGATCCAGGGAGCCGAGGAAGGCGGACGCCTGCCGATAGAACTGCAGCCGCTCCGGGGCAAATGCCGGGGCATAGATGTTGATGAGGTTGACCACAAGCCCCGCCATGCGGACCCGGAGGTGCAGCAGGCGGCCCGGCACAGCCTCGGCGACCCCCAGCACCTCTGGCCGTAGGTCGGGGGAGAACAGGGTAGCCACTCCAGCCTGATGGGTGGTGAGATGGCTGAAGTAGACCCCGTCCCCCCACTCCAGCCGCCAGTTAGCTTCGGCGGCCGGATCCGTGTGGGTCTCCTGCAGGAAAACCACGGAGTACCCCCCCTCCCGAAGGAAGGAGAGCACCTGGCTCCTGCGGAAACCCACCCTACAGCTCCGGGTGTTTAGTGTGGCAAAGGTGATGACTGCCATGAGGAGGGCTGGGGGGGATCTACGTCAGCAGGGGCGCTCACGGCTCCCGTTGGGCCGCGCAGCAAACTGTGGCCCACCCCGAAGGCGAGCAGGGAGTCACGGAAGCCGCGCGCCCGGTGGTAAGCCGCGACATTCCGCTTCCCGGTCCCCTTGCCCTCCCCTATGAGGGCCCGCGTGGCCAGGAGGAGCTGGTGGAAATCCCCCCAGCGCTGGAGAGCAAGCACGACCTTGTTGCGGGAGCCCCGGACGTCCTCCAGGAACTCCTGCAACTCCTCTCTCAGCACATGGGGGGGTGGGGCCTCTGGCGCAGCCCCGTGGCCGACTGGGACGGGCAAGCAAGGGGCGGACCCCGGCTCAGTGGGGGGCGGCGGAGGGAAGATTGCAGCCCCTAGTGGGTCGGGACTGTGAAATTCAAAGGCCGCTCCCTGGGAGTCATCCTCTGGGAAAGGGAAGGAGACAGCCCCAGGGGCGGCAATAATATCATGGGAGGTGGAGGGGGCAGGGTTGGGGTCAGGAGCAGGGGTGGGGGGAGGGAGAGAGACGGGACCCTGGGCCTCAGGAGCTGAGCCATCAGTAAGAGGCTCCTCGCGGCCAGGTAGGGGAGTTGGAGGGGAAGGGAGGGGGTCCCCAACGACACCGGGCTCAGGCTCAACGGCAGGCAGAGCAGCCTCGGCACGGGGAGATGTGGAACCCTCAGGGGGGCCCCCACCCGGGAAGGAACTCGATTGCTCCGCACCACCGAGGGACACCCCCGGTAGCCCATCACCCTGCCACGAGGCACCGGCCGTCGCCTCAACAGGCTCGGCGGCCAGCAGCGGGGTGCTATCCGCAGCCGGGCAGGTCAAGGAGTCCAGGGGACCCGCGGAGGCGGGAGCGGACGTAGCAGGAGGGATGGTGGAGCAAGGGGAAGGGGGAGCTGGGGTGAGGTCGGCTAAGTCGAGGCCCGTTGGCAGAGGGTCGTCTTCCCCCGGGGTGACCGGGGTCAGACCCAGGGCCTCGATCTCCGCGAAGATGGAGGGGAGCTCACCTCCCACCACCCCGGGGTCCTCCCCACACGCACCCGAGGCGACGCTCGCCTCGGGTATTGCGGGGGGCGCTGGTGGCAAGGGGACAGGAGGGGCTGCATCGGAGGCCTCCGCAAGAAGGGACTGCGGAGGAGGGATGGTGGTACCCTCCGGCGCTGCCACGTCTGCCCTAGCCGTCATCGGCGGATGGGTTGTCCCCGTGGGCATGGCGGAAGGCTCGGTGCCTGCGGCCCCCCGTCTGGTCTTACAGGGGGCTTCCGCCTCAGGTGGCACGGGCGGAGCCCGAGCCTTCCGCTTACCCCGCTTACCCTCCACCCGGGTCCAGCCCTCCATGGCATCGCCTGCGGGCTGGTCAACAGGGATCGGGTCGGGGGGTAGGGAAGACAGTTTGGGGACTGGGAGAGGCACTGGTGGAACAACAGGAGGGAGGGAGGAGTCCCCCTGGGGAGAGCCCCCTCCCATGCCCGGCAGTACCCCTGCCGCACCCTCCTCCACAGGCCCCGCCAGAGTGCAGGCAGCGGAGGCGGGGCTCTCCCGCTCATCTGGGCGCTCCGGAGAATGCACCCCTGAGGCCCGAGCGGGAGCAGTGACGGACCGAGGGGGAGGAGGGGCGGCTCTGGGTACCGGGCGGTCAGGGGCACCGGCGATGGCGGGGCCGGCACCCTGCCGGGGCTCGGGGGTCCCGAGAACTCCTCCGAGCCGGGCCAAGGGGCAGTCCCTCCGGACGTGCCCCGTCGCCCGGCAGAGGAAGCACCGGGCCTCCCCCGTCGAATAGTGCACCCGGTAATGGGCCCCCTGGTAGGGGACCAGGAAAGACCCCTCAAGCGCCTCTCCGCCACGCGCCGCCGGCGGCAGTTGAATCTGCACCTGCCGGCGGAACGAGAGAACGTGACGGAGGGCGGGGTCTTTGCAGCCCAAGGGGAGAGGGCTCACAATGGAAATGGGCTTCCCCAGGGTCGAGAGGGCGGGTAACAGGGCGGCATTGGGCAGGAAGGGAGGGACGGAGGTCAGGACGACACGGACCCCCAGGTCCTCCAGCGGCTCCAGGGGGACGAACACGCCCCCCACCGCCAGGCCCTTCTCCACCGCCTCCTGTGCGGCGGCCTCCGAGGCAAGGAAGAAGACCACCTTGCCGTACATTTTGGAGGCCGCCACGATGGCCGTGGGCCCCACCACCCTCGCCAACGCCCGCACGTAGGTCTCCACGTGGGGCGAGGCGGGCACCAGGAGGCAACGGACGCCGTGCTTCCGGGTCAAGGTGGGGAAGGGGCCCCGGCCGCTGTAGATGGTAGCGGAGGCGGCGGTCGGGGGAGATGACGTAGCGGCGGGCGGGGGGGCCGCCGCCACCTGGGCGTACGCTCTGGGGGCCGAGGGAGGGACACCCGCAGAGCTGGTGGAGGGAACAGCGGGGAGGGACGCCGCGGCCGGTGGCGGGGCCGCGGCAGCGGGGGCAGGCTCCGCCATGGAGGGCTTCGTCTTCCTAGCGGGGCCCTTTCCCTTCTTTTTGCCCTGGCCCTTTCCGCCGGCTGGGGGGGCTCCCCCAGAGGCGGAAGGGGCGAGGGACGTGGCAGCAGCAGAGGGCACCCCGTCGGTCGCCGCTGCCGGCGCCTCAGCGGGAGCGGTGGCAGGTGGTCCGGCAGCGGCGGGTGAGGTCGAGACCGGGAGGCGTTGGGGGGGAGCAGGCGGGGGAGGGGGGACAGACGTCGTCCCGGGAATCCCACCCGCCGCGCCTCCCGCCATGCTGAATGGGGAGGGAGGGCAAACACCGGAGAAAGGGGGTGGGGGTAAGGGACAGGTCACCTACTCCTCCCTGCTAGGCTGTGGGCAGGGAGGATGGTGCCAACAATAGAGGGGGGGGGCAGATACGGGGACTATCGAGGACTTCGGGGGGGGGGGTTAGTCACCGACAGAGGATTGAAATCCGGCTCCTCTAGCTGCACTAGGGGAGGGGAGGGGAAACAAGAGCAATGGGGGGTGCAGTGCAAGAGGGGCAACTTAAACAGGGGAGAGGCACAAGCGCACTGATGGAGCTATGGGTGCACGAGGGGAGGGGCTAATCAGGGCAAGGGGCCGCGGAGGGAGGGGAGCAACCAGGCTGGGAGTGGCGCAGAGGGACCAGGGGCTGGCTTCAGGGCCGGGGCAGGACAAACAAAGCTGCAAAGGGAGATGGGCGGGGCTGGCAACAAACTGAAGCTGGGCTGGGCGGGGGAGGGGGGGCCACAAGGGGCAAACGGAGCAGGCAACAAGGGGCAAAGCTAGGGGGCCTGTTGCAGAGGGGCAGGGGGGAGTCCGGGGAAGGGGGGGGTGCGTGCACCCACAAGCGCTTGTGCAAAGTCAATGGCTGGCTGGCTGCTGCTGGAGGCCCAAACGGTGGCAATAGGGCGTGGCAGGCCAGGCAAGCAGCTGAGTCCCAGAGGCAGGAACCGAGGCAGATGGTAAGGGGCCTGCAGGGGTGGTGGAGGGGGCAGCGGTGGTGGTGGGGGTTGGCGGGGGGACACAGATGGACCAGGGGGCAGGCTCCACGCCACACCCCCGTGTCCCCACAAACACAGTCTAAACCCCCACCACTAGAGCACAGTCAAAAAGTTACTCAGTTTTTAAGGCCCCCTCCACAGTGGTCTTCAGATTCCTGTGCACTTCCCAGCAGCCGGTGGTCTTCTCAGTCCTCCTCCAGGCTCCAGCAGCTCCCCAGGACAAACACAGCTCCAGCAGCAGTAGCAGCAGCAGCTCCTCCTCCAGCAGCCCTGGTGGCCAGGCAGGAAGGACCCCCCACAGGTGGTAGCGGTAGTGGTGGTGGTGGTGGGGTCCTGGCTTCTCCCTCCAGAGGTGGGGGAGTGGGGGCTGGCCAGCAAGGCCCCCCCCACCCCTCACTCACCCACTCAGCAGCAGTTGTAGCAGGAGCAGCAGTCCTGGGAAGAAGCACTCCAGCCAGCAGCAGCAGCCCAGGAAGGGAGAAGGAGCTCCAGCCAGCAAGGCAGCCAGAGAAGGGGGAGCCCTCCAGCCAGCAGGGCAGCCCAGGGACACAGAGAGGTCCCTGTACTATTGGGTTATCCGGGAGAGGGGGCGGGCGGAAGCCCGCCCCATGCTAACGGATCCTCCCCCCAGCCCAAGGGGAGGATCTACAGGGCCACGGAAACCCACTAAGTGCGGGGGACAACTAATAAAAGAACAGGGACAGGAGTGAGGTCAAAGGGTCATAAGGAGGGAGCCTGATGGGGACACCGAGCAGAGAACCCCGGACAGCGCCCACTGCTCCTCGAAGGCGTCAAGGGAGCCAGCGGACGCCGCCCAGAGGAACTCTGCCCGGAGACGTGAGCGGACGAGGGACCGGAAACAAGCCCCACAGTCGCAGGAGTCTCCGTCGGCCAACCTCCTCTCCCTGGTCGCGTGGATGGCTTTTTTTGCCAGGGCGAGGAGGAGGTTGACCAGGAGGTCCCGCGACTTTGTGGGGCCACGGATAGGGAGTGCATGGATAAGGAGGTGAGGGGAAAAGTGCAGCCAGAAACGTAACAGAATGTCGGTGAGGAGCCGGTATAGGGGCTGCAACCTGGCGCACTCTAGGTAAGCATGCGCCAGGGTCTCCCTCACGCCGCAGAAGGGGCAGGTGTCCGGGACAGGGGTGAACCGCGCCAAGTACACGCCCGTGCTCACGGCCCCGTGAAGGAGCCGCCAGCTGATATCCCCGGCGGGCCTCGGGACCAGGGTGGAGTACAGGCTGGCCCACCGGGGCTCCTCACCCTCCACAGGTGGCAAGAGGTCCCGCCACTTGGTGTCGGGGCGGGACACGAGGGCGAGGAAGTGGACGGTATGGAGCACGAGCGCGTAGAGTTGTTTCCTTGGCGCGGTTTGGAAATGGACCGGCTGCAGATCGTGCAGCCGGCTGGCGGAGAAGGGGCGGGGGGGCCGGTCGGGTCCACGGGGCAGGGGCCCGATGAAGAGGTCCGGAGGGCTCGGGGTGGAGGGTGGGCGGGGCGTGCCCTCGCGCAGGACCCGGTCGAGGTAAGCCCGAGCAGCGGGCGGCAAAGCGGCCTTCACCTCCTGTAGTACGAGCCGGGGAGTACAAGGTCTGGAGAGCCCCATCCGCCGAGCGAGCGTCAGGGGATCCAGCCAGTCTCCCCGGTCGTAGTCCAGGAGGTCTCCGACCCTGGTGGCTTCTGCCAGGACCAACCTCTGGCGCACCGCGGGGGACTCCGCCACCTGCACACGGAGCTGAGGGTTGTGTAGCAGGGGCTCCGCGAGGAGGTCTGCCCCCTCGGTGGCCGCCACGGACCTGGTCGCAGAGAACAGCTTCCAGGTCCGGAGGAGGTCCTGGTAGAAGACCGGCAGCCCGGAGAGGTCTCGCGGAAGGCCCCTCGGGTCGAGATAAAGGAGCTGCCGGTCGTATCGGAGCCCTCGGAAGCGGCGCAGGAAGGCGTGCGCCAGGGCTCTCCATGCCGGACTACCCGCACCATAAAGGAGCCTCTGCAGTGCCTGGAGGCGGAAGACGTGGACCTGAGTGCGGAGGCACTTCAGGCCCTGCCCTCCCTCCTCCAGGGGCAGGTGGAGTACCCCTGCAGGGACCCAGTGCAGTCCTGGCCAAAAGAACTCCAGCACCACCCGCCGGAGGTCGGTCAGGAACACCGGGGCCGGGACCAGGGTGTTGAGCCGGTACCAGAGCATGGACAGGACCAGTTGATTGAGCACCAGTGCCCTCCCTCGGAGGGAAAGGCACCGGAGGAGTCCTGTCCATTTCCGGAGCCGCTCCGCCACCCTGCCCTGCAAACCGTGCCAGTTCTCCGGCGGAGAGGGATGCGTGGCAGAAAGGTAAACGCCGAGATAGAGCAGCGGACCCGCGCTCCACCGGATGGCCTGAAGCGCGGGTGGGAGGGAGCTCGCCTGCCACCCGTCCCCTACCACCAAGCCAGAGCTCTTGACCCAGTTGACCCGGGCGGAGGAGGCCGCCGAGTACACGGCCTGGCAGGCCTCCACCCGCGCCAAGTCGCCCGGGTCCTGGACCACGAGGAGCACATCGTCGGCGTACGCCGACAGGACCAGCCGCAGCTCCGGCTCCCGAAGCACCAACCCCGTCAACCTCCTGCGGAGGAGACAGAGGAAGGGCTCGATCGCCAGGGCGTACAGCTGGCCCGAGAGGGGGCACCCCTGCCGCACTCCCCGCCCGAAGCTGACCGGCTCGGTCAGGGTCCAGTTGAGCCTGACCAGACACTCTGCGGAGGCGTACAGCACCTGGAGAAAACCCACAAACTGGGACCCGAAGCCTAACGCCTGCAGAGTGCCCAGGAGATACCCGTGGTCCACCCTGTCGAACGCCTTCTCCTGATCCAGGGACAGGAGGGCGAACGACAGACCATCCCTGCACCCAAGCTCCAAGAGATCCCGGACCAGATACAGGTTATCGAAGATGGTACGGCCCGGGACGGTGTAGGTCTGGTCTGGGTGGATCACGTCCTCCAGCACGGACCCTAGCCGAATCGAAATGGCCTTCGCGACAATTTTATAGTCCGTACTGAGGAGCGAGATGGGACGCCAATTCCGTAAATCGCGGAGGTCCCCCCTCTTCGGCAATAAAGCGAGCACGGCTCGCCTGCACGAGAGAGGGAGGACCCCGCTCCGCAAGGACTCGGCCCAGACGGTGACTAGGTCCGGGCCGAGGACGTCCCAGAACACGCGGTAGAACTCCACGGTCAGCCCGTCCATGCCCGGGGATTTATTGGTGGGCATGCGACGGAGGGCTTCCGAGAACTCGGCCAGAGTGAGAGGCAGCTCTAGCCGGTCCCGGTCGCCCGCGCTGACCGTCGGGAGTCCGTCCCAGAGCACTTTGCAAGCGGCAGGATCGGTCGGATCCGGGGAGAAAAGGCGCGCGTAGAAGGTCCGGGCCCTCTCGCACATCTCCGCCGGATCCGTGAGGGGGGAGCCGTCCTCCGCCAGGAGGCAGGTGACGTGCTTCTTGGCCCCCCTCCGTTTCTCCAGGGCGTAGAAGAAGCGGGAGCCGCGATCCATCTCCCGAAGGAGGCGGATGCGGGATCGAACAAAGGCGCCCCGGGCCCGATGGTCTTCGAGGACCCGGAGCTCCTCCCGCTTCTCCCGGCACGCTCCGCAAAGGGATGGATCCTCGGGGATGGCGGCCAGACGCCTCTCCAGCTCTAAGACCTCCCGCTCCAACTGCCCTATCGCCGCATCCCTCCGTCGGCTGGCGCCCCGGGTGTAGTCACGGCAGAAGAGCCGGGCGCGCACCTTCCCCACGTCCCACCACCGCCGCGCCGAGGGAAAGGCGCGCCGCTGCCCTCGCCAGGCCAGCCAGAACTCCCGGAAGGACGCCACGAAGCCCCCATCCTCCAGCAAGCTGTTGTTGAAGTGCCAATAGGCCGGCCCCGGCCTCTCCGCGCAGAGAGAGGCCGTCACAGTGACGAGGTGGTGGTCCGAAAAAGGGGCCGGCCGGATGCTGGAGGACTGGGCCCGTGAGAGATGGAACCGGGACAGATAGATGCGGTCCAACCGGGAGTGGCACGACCGATGGGCTTCCACCCGGACATAGGTGTACGTGGAGGCGTCGTCCGGGTGGTGGTCGCGCCAGACGTCCACCAGGGAGTGATGGGCGACGATCTCCCTGAGGACGTCCGCGGCGGCCGGGCTCTGCTCGGTTCCCGACCGGTCCCGCTCCTCGAGGACGGTGTTAAAGTCCCCGCCCAGGACCAGGCACTCGCGAGGATCCAGGGAGCCGAGGAAGGCGGACGCCTGCCGATAGAACTGCAGCCGCTCCGGGGCAAATGCCGGGGCATAGATGTTGATGAGGTTGACCACAAGCCCCGCCATGCGGACCCGGAGGTGCAGCAGGCGGCCCGGCACAGCCTCGGCGACCCCCAGCACCTCTGGCCGTAGGTCGGGGGAGAACAGGGTAGCCACTCCAGCCTGATGGGTGGTGAGATGGCTGAAGTAGACCCCGTCCCCCCACTCCAGCCGCCAGTTAGCTTCGGCGGCCGGATCCGTGTGGGTCTCCTGCAGGAAAACCACGGAGTACCCCCCCTCCCGAAGGAAGGAGAGCACCTGGCTCCTGCGGAAACCCACCCTACAGCTCCGGGTGTTTAGTGTGGCAAAGGTGATGACTGCCATGAGGAGGGCTGGGGGGGATCTACGTCAGCAGGGGCGCTCACGGCTCCCGTTGGGCCGCGCAGCAAACTGTGGCCCACCCCGAAGGCGAGCAGGGAGTCACGGAAGCCGCGCGCCCGGTGGTAAGCCGCGACATTCCGCTTCCCGGTCCCCTTGCCCTCCCCTATGAGGGCCCGCGTGGCCAGGAGGAGCTGGTGGAAATCCCCCCAGCGCTGGAGAGCAAGCACGACCTTGTTGCGGGAGCCCCGGACGTCCTCCAGGAACTCCTGCAACTCCTCTCTCAGCACATGGGGGGGTGGGGCCTCTGGCGCAGCCCCGTGGTCGACTGGGACGGGCAAGCAAGGGGTGGACCCCGGCTCAGTGGGGGGCGGCGGAGGGAAGATTGCAGCCCCTAGTGGGTCGGGACTGTGAAATTCAAAGGCCGCTCCCTGGGAGTCATCCTCTGGGAAAGGGAAGGAGACAGCCCCAGGGGCGGCAATAATATCATGGGAGGTGGAGGGGGCAGGGTTGGGGTCAGGAGCAGGGGTGGGGGGAGGGAGAGAGACGGGACCCTGGGCCTCAGGAGCTGAGCCATTAGTAAGAGGCTCCTCGCGGCCAGGTAGGGGAGTTGGAGGGGAAGGGAGGGGGTCCCCAACGACACCGGGCTCAGGCTCAACGGCAGGCAGAGCAGCCTCGGCACGGGGAGATGTGGAACCCTCAGGGGGGCCCCCACCCGGGAAGGAACTCGATTGCTCCGCACCACCGAGGGACACCCCCGGTAGCCCATCACCCTGCCACGAGGCACCGGCCGTCGCCTCAACAGGCTCGGCGGCCAGCAGCGGGGTGCTATCCGCAGCCGGGCAGGTCAAGGAGTCCAGGGGACCCGCGGAGGCGGGAGCGGACGTAGCAGGAGGGATGGTGGAGCAAGGGGAAGGGGGAGCTGGGGTGAGGTCGGCTAAGTCGAGGCCCGTTGGCAGAGGGTCGTCTTCCCCCGGGGTGACCGGGGTCAGACCCAGGGCCTCGATCTCCGCGAAGATGGAGGGGAGCTCACCTCCCACCACCCCCGGGTCCTCCCCACACGCACCCGAGGCGACGCTCGCCTCGGGTATTGCGGGGGGCGCTGGTGGCAAGGGGACAGGAGGGGCTGCATCGGAGGCCTCCGCAAGAAGGGACTGCGGAGGAGGGATGGTGGTACCCTCCGGCGCTGCCACGTCTGCCCTAGCCGTCATCGGCGGATGGGTTGTCCCCGTGGGCATGGCGGAAGGCTCGGTGCCTGCGGCCCCCCGTCTGGTCTTACAGGGGGCTTCCGCCTCAGGTGGCACGGGCGGAGCCCGAGCCTTCCGCTTACCCCGCTTACCCTCCACCCGGGTCCAGCCCTCCATGGCATCGCCTGCGGGCTGGTCAACAGGGATCGGGTCGGGGGGTAGGGAAGACAGTTTGGGGGCTGGGAGAGGCACTGGTGGAACAACAGGAGGGAGGGAGGAGTCCCCCTGGGGAGAGCCCCCTCCCATGCCCGGCAGTACCCCTGCCGCACCCTCCTCCACAGGCCCCGCCAGAGTGCAGGCAGCGGAGGCGGGGCTCTCCCGCTCATCTGGGCGCTCCGGAGAATGCACCCCTGAGGCCCGAGCGGGAGCAGTGACGGACCGAGGGGGAGGAGGGGCGGCTCTGGGTACCGGGCGGTCAGGGGCACCGGCGATGGCGGGGCCGGCACCCTGCCGGGGCTCGGGGGTCCCGAGAACTCCTCCGAGCCGGGCCAAGGGGCAGTCCCTCCGGACGTGCCCCGTCGCCCGGCAGAGGAAGCACCGGGCCTCCCCCGTCGAATAGTGCACCCGGTAATGGGCCCCCTGGTAGGGGACCAGGAAAGACCCCTCAAGCGCCTCTCCGCCACGCGCCGCCGGCGGCAGTTGAATCTGCACCTGCCGGCGGAACGAGAGAACGTGACGGAGGGCGGGGTCTTTGCAGCCCAAGGGGAGAGGGCTCACAATGGAAATGGGCTTCCCCAGGGTCGAGAGGGCGGGTAACAGGGCGGCATTGGGCAGGAAGGGAGGGACGGAGGTCAGGACGACACGGACCCCCAGGTCCTCCAGCGGCTCCAGGGGGACGAACACGCCCCCCACCGCCAGGCCCTTCTCCACCGCCTCCTGTGCGGCGGCCTCCGAGGCAAGGAAGAAGACCACCTTGCCGTACATTTTGGAGGCCGCCACGATGGCCGTGGGCCCCACCACCCTCGCCAACGCCCGCACGTAGGTCTCCACGTGGGGCGAGGCGGGCACCAGGAGGCAACGGACGCCGTGCTTCCGGGTCAAGGTGGGGAAGGGGCCCCGGCCGCTGTAGATGGTAGCGGAGGCGGCGGTCGGGGGAGATGACGTAGCGGCGGGCGGGGGGGCCGCCGCCACCTGGGCGTACGCTCTGGGGGCCGAGGAAGGGACACCCGCAGAGCTGGTGGAGGGAACAGCGGGGAGGGACGCCGCGGCCGGTGGCGGGGCCGCGGCAGCGGGGGCAGGCTCCGCCATGGAGGGCTTCGTCTTCCTAGCGGGGCCCTTTCCCTTCTTTTTGCCCTGGCCCTTTCCGCCGGCTGGGGGGGCTCCCCCAGAGGCGGAAGGGGCGAGGGACGTGGCAGCAGCAGAGGGCACCCCGTCGGTCGCCGCTGCCGGCGCCTCAGCGGGAGCGGTGGCAGGTGGTCCGGCAGCGGCGGGTGAGGTCGAGACCGGGAGGCGTTTGGGGGGAGCAGGCGAGGGAGGGGGGGCAGACGTCGTCCCGGGAATCCCACCCGCCGCGCCCCCTGCCATGCTGAACGGGGAGGGAGGGCAAACACAGGAGAAAGGGGGGTGGGGGTAAGGGACAGGTCACCTACTCCTCCCTGCTAGGCTGTGGGCAGGGAGGACGGTGCCAACAATAGAGAGGGGGGGGGCAGATACGGGGACTATCGAGGACTTCGGGGGGGGGGGTTAGTCACCGACAGAGGATTGAAATCCGGCTCCTCTAGCTGCACTAGGGGAGGGGAGGGGAAACAAGAGCAATGGGGGGTGCAGTGCAAGAGGGGCAACTTAAACAGGGGAGAGGCACAAGCGCACTGATGGAGCTATGGGTGCACAAAGGGAGGGGCTAATCAGGGCAAGGGGCCGCGGAGGGAGGGGAGCAACCAGGCTGGGAGTGGCGCAGAGGGACCAGGGGCTGGCTTCAGGGCCGGGGCAGGACAAACAAAGCTGCAAAGGGAGATGGGCGGGGCAGGAAAACAAACTGAAGCTGGGCTGGGTGGGGGAGGGGGGGCCACAAGGGGCAAACGGGGCAGGCAACAAGGGGCAAAGCTAGGGGGCCTGTTGCAGAGGGGCAGGGGGGAGTCCGGGGAAGGGGGGGGTGCGTGCACCCACAAGTGCTTGTGCAAAGTCAATGGCTGGCTGGCTGCTGCTGGAGGCCCAAACGGTGGCAATAGGGCGTGGCAGGCCAGGCGAGCAGCTGAGTCCCAGAGGCAGGAACCGAGGCAGATGGTAAGGGGCCTGCAGGGGTGGTGGAGGGGGCAGCGGTGGCGGTGGGGGTTGGCGGGGGGACACAGATGGACCAGGGGGCAGGCTTCACGCCACACCCCCGTGTCCCCACAAACACAGTCTAAACCCCCACCACTAGAGCACAGTCAAAAAGTCACTCAGTTTGTAAGGCCCCCTCCACAGTGGTCTTCAGATTCCTGTGCACTTCCCAGCAGCCGGTGGTCTTCTCAGTCCTCCTCCAGGCTCCAGCAGCTCCCCCGGACAAACACAGCTCCAGCAGCAGCAGCAGCAGCAGCTCCTCCTCTAGCAGCCCTGGTGGCCAGGCAGGAAGGACCCCCCACAGGTGGTAGCGGTAGTGGTGGTGGTGGTGGGGTCCTGGCTTCTCCCTCCAGAGGTGGGGGAGTGGGGGCTGGCCAGCAAGGCCCCCCCCACCCCTCACTCACCCACTCAGCAGCAGTTGTAGCAGGAGCAGCAGTCCTGGGAAGAAGCACTCCAGCCAGCAGCAGCAGCCCAGGAAAGGAGAAGGAGCTCCAGCCAGCAAGGCAGCCAGAGAAGGGGGAGCCCTCCAGCCAGCAGGGCAGCCCAGGGACACAGAGAGGTGCCTGTAGCAGGGTGGACCCTGCTCCGGCTCTGAGGGGTTTAAAAGTGGCCTGGCAGGGCTTGAGAGCTGTGGCTCTAAAAGCTGGGCTGATTGAGGGAGTGGCTGCAGGTGAGGCCATGCCCCAAACTGAGCAACAGCTGGCCCCTATAAAAGGCCAGGGAAGATAGAAGCCCAGATAGTCTCTCTCTGCCTTCAGAGGGAGATGCGCCTGGCTGCTTAGGAGCTGAGATAAGTACCTAGGGTGAAGCAGCGCTGGGAAAAGGCTGAGGCGCTCTAGCCAAGAAAGCCCCAGGCTGCAGCCTAGCGAAGGGCCAACAGGTACTAGGGGTTGCAGAGGGCAGCCCAGGGGTAGGCCAAGGCAGCAGGTCCAAACCCCTTTGCCTGTGATGAGTAGGCTGATACTGCAGTCTGCCCCAGGGTGTGGGGCTAGACAATGACTGGCAGTAGCCAATACTGAGGCAAGGTGGGGATAGAGGGTGGAGGTTCCCCAAGGAGGGGAGACCCTGAAAGAAAGGGGTTACTGCTAGGGGGCAGCACCCCATGTAAAAGGGCACCGGGTCCAGGGAGGGACCCAGGGCCAGAAGACAGGCGGATCACCGGCCTGCAGAGGGTGCTCTGGACTGGAACTGAGCTAATTCCCGGAGTCACCAGCAGGAGGCGCCGCAGGGGTGAGTCCAACCCGTTACACAACCCTTATCCCAATTTTATCTATCTAGCTCATTTAAATGATGACTCAATCAAGGTTACTTTCCAATGATCAAGAACTGAAATCCATCTTAATTTATTATTAGCAAGAATATAACAAATTAATTTACTTGTTCAGTAAAATTAGTTCTCATAAAGCAGGTTTGCAATTAATGCAATTCTCTAAAAATTCACTTTTACATCAATCAGTTCCCTCTTGGCTTCCTTTATATTTTTTTATTAATAATATTCTATTACCACCAAGTGTTTTAAAATTCTGTTCTGCATACTAGCATGTACATGTCAGCCATTCATTCTGCACTTGATAGCAAATCATTCAAGGGAGTATACACCGTCAAAATCCTGGGCAATTTGAATGCAAATTAAATCAATACAGTATCTTGGAAGAAATTGCCCTTGGAAACAGTTAAAGTTCAGCAGCTGTTCAGAAGCCTAGTTTAAAGCAGTACCCTGTAGGGCTGATGTAGTTAAGACTTTGTCAGCTTTTCCATTCTAAACCCCATTTTCAAAGGGATGAGAACTTGGCTGTAAAAGCTCCCTCCAGGTCAACCTGGCATTCGTTGCTTGACAACACTGCCAGGTGTGCACTATCATGGATGGAAAAGGAAAGCTCAAATCACACAATCTTGCATACATCCGCCCCCCTCCTAAAAATCTGAACTCCCTGTTTATTATTATTATTTATATTACTGTAGCATGTAGAAGCCCCAGTCATGGACCAAGACCCTATTGTGCTAGGTGCTGTACAAAGACGGACTATAAGGATGGTCCCTTACCAAAACAGCTTACAGTCTAGTCAGTGGACATTTTCCCAGTGCACTGAATGCAAGATTTAGCCCCAAACAAGGATGGACCCAAGATCAGCATGTTGGAAAAAAGCTTGGAGAGAGAAGAAGGCAACGTGCCAGAGAAAAATCGGGGGTGGGGGGAGTGTCTTAAAAGAGGTAGGAAGCAAAGATGCTATGTTTGTATCTCTTGTCACTGAGCACTATGATTTTCAAAGCTCTTTAGTTGCCTAAAGATGTAGCTGGACATCTTTGGGAAAGTGCCTAACTCAAATTAAAATTACGTAGCTGTTACTGCATCATAGCCTGGCCCTGCCCCCCACAGGTAGGGGACATTTCCTAGCCAGGTCAGACTCAACACTGAGTCAGGAGAAGACCTTCTGTGGTTTTGTTTTGTTTTGTAACCTTGTCTATCTGCCACTCAAGCAAGGTTCTCTCCACATCCCTCTTCTGCACTTAGTCATTTGCCTTCCTCCCTTCTCCCCACTGGTTCATTTCCCCTTCCTAGTTACACTCACTCCTCTACAGTTCCCATCAGCTCCTCTCCCTCTCTCCATCCCAATCTTCCCACTCAAAGCTAGGTCCTACATCTGCCTCCTCTTCCCCATCTCAGGTGTCATTTGTCCCAAAACTGGCCCTCCCTCCATCCCCTCCTTCTCCCACCTCGCTGGTGCCACCATTCCTAACCTCATGCCCACCCTCCTCCCTCCATCCCCCTTCCCTTCTCTTACTGTCTCTGGAGTGCCCACTCTATCTCTAAAGAGATATTAGCCATCAACAACCTTTTCATATCTCACTGCCTCCAGTTCCTGGCTCTCACAGAGCCCTGGAATCCATCATCTGACACAGCCTCTGCGACTAACGTGGTTTATGAGGCCTCTCCTCTCACACTCGCTGCTCTGAACCAGACCTTATGGGGGAGGGGTTGGGTTTCAACTCTCCCATTCCTGCCATTTCCAACCTTTCCTTCCTCCCTCTTCCCAGTCTTTCTCCTCTTTTGAACAGCACTGCATCTGATTCCTCTCTCCTCTCCCACTCCATATTGCTGCTTTCTACTGTCCACTCAACTCCACCCCATCAGATTTCCTCTCTGATTTCGACTCCTGATTCTTTCTCTCTCTTCTTACAATCTCCTACATTCATCATTATTGACTTCAGCTTTCATGTTGATGATCCATCAGCTGCAAGTTTCTTCGTTCACACCTCTTCATTCAAAGAGCTCTGGTTCAACTCTTCCACTCAACAAAAGGCCCATTCACATGACATCGTCTTCCCAATCTCTGCTATCTTTCTGATTTCTCTGTTGCTGAGTTCCCTTTCTGACCGTCACCTGATGTGGCGAGTTTCATTTAGGGGCCAGCAGACCTAGTAAGCAGACTATGACTAAATGGTTTCCAAAGTCTAGGGGATGGGGAGGGCTTTTGAAACAATCTGTGGGCCTGGAGGCCAAGTTACAGTCTGTACTTCTCCAGGGTTCCTCCTACTCCCCGGCTGAACAACGGGTGTAGGGAAAGAGAGGGGAATTTAGGACCTCCCTCTCCACCAGGTCCCAACCCAAGTTGAGAGGCATTTCCATCCCATCTAACTGTACCTAGACCAGCCTCCCTTGAGCCTTTTCCTACCCACCAACCTCCAGTGCTCTATCCACTTTGGGGCATGGTCACAGCCCTTTGCATCCATCCTCGTGGAGAGTTGTTCAAGCAGTCTCAATGATGCAGATAGTCATTAATGGCTTCCCACCTCCCAGTGATTTCCCCCTTGTCAGGGACCAGGAGAAAGAAAAGGGGGACAGGCCCCTGGCTACCTGGCTGGGTCTTACTCACAGTCCAGGTCCTTCCCCTGGGGATTCTTCTGCCCCGGCTTTCTTCCTGTAGACTGCACTACCTCCTTCACTCTCCCCTGCTTGACTGCCAGTCCCAGTTTAAGTAGAGTTTATGCTGTAGAGCAGCTAAGGGACGGGGCCCAGTACTGCTCCATCACTCCTTTAGTCTTAGTGAGGGCTCTGTAAACCCCATCACACTGGGTCTCTTTCAGCATCACCATCAGCCTATTTATTGAGATTCCTGTTGTCAAAATTACTGGGCTAACTGCACCTCTGACTCCTCCTGGTCTCTTTGAGTGCACCACCTCTCAGGCTTCAGGCTGTCACCTGCCTTTTGGGATGTCTCCTGGTCAAACTAAAAGCTTGGCCTGTCTCTCTGACATCTCCTTATGGAATTCTAGACATACTCTTAAGCTCAACATGGTTAAAACAGAGCTCTTAATCTCTTCTCCTTTTTCAGTCCCTGTAGACATTATCACCCTGCCTGTCCCTAAAACCAGTAACCTGGGCATCACCATTGATTCAGACTTCTCTTTAGGTCCAATCTTGTAGATTCTTTCTGCATAACATTGCTAAGATACCGCCTTTCCTGTCCATCCACACAGCTAAAAGTCTCATGCTTCCATTACTGTTGCCACCGCTACCCTGCTATTTTTAGCAAACTAGCTTGATGAAAGCTCATTTGGGAATGCCTGTTCATGAAGTCTCAATTGCAGTAGACGTACTGAGAAAGGCCAGGGAGTAGGAGGGGGTGTGGGATGCTTGGGTGATGGAAGGCAATCACAGGCCTCCAGCTATTGACCACAATTTGACTCCTTGCCTCTGTGTCAACAGCCCTATCTATAAAACAGGAATCACAATACCTAGCAGTCAGATAACTACCTACTACTCTCATAGGGGTGCTGTGTAGATTAATTAATTAATGATTTCAAGTGCCTTGAGTCTGAAGAGCACTTAGTGAACACCAAGTTTTTCAACAGTGCAAAGGCACATCGCATAAAAGTTGTCCATTCTGCCTAACCAAATTAAGCATGCACTTTACTTCCTGTACAATCTCACTGAACTCATATTGGCCTGAATCCTGGGCCTGATTCACCACTTCAGTGCTTGTGCTGCTGGGTCAGCAATGGAATTCATGCACTGGTAAATCAGGCAAACTGTGTCCAGTTGAAACTACAGGAGAATTGGGATTGGAGGAAGAATAGACAAATTATCAAGAATTACATTTCTGAGCCCTGATTCTCATCTCATTTACACTAGTTTCACACCAGCATAACTCTAAGAACTCAGCACATTCATTCCTGATTTACATTTGTGTCCATGAGATCAGAATTAGGCCCTTTGTTTTCAATTTAGTGACTATCTTTGGTTTCATTATTGTATTTGTTATGATTCATTTTATTGTTTGAGTTACTGTTTGACATTATCATTGTTACTTATTATTGGTTTTACAGAGGCACCTAGGAATCTCCTTGGAGAACCTCCATTGTGCTTGGCACTGTACAAACAATAACAGAGAAGACAGCCCCTGCCCCAGCAGCTTACAGGCTAGGTGTCAGACAAGAGGTAACAGCAATGCCAGGACAAACAGACAAAGTGAAGGGGGATCGGAAGTTGAGAGCACAAAATGAACAGAGTTTAGAAGGAAAAGTCAAGTCGCATCTGGCCTCTTGCCTTACTCATGCCTTCAAATCATTAGTTTGTGGCATAACTATAATCTTCCAACACACAGCCTGAAAGAACAGCTTCCTGGTCATTATTTTGTTTTACACTTTTTTGAAGATTAGATTTGCACAGGGGTTAAGTTGATTGATCAGAAGCCCACTTTTCTCCTGTTGTGCACAGGCAACTCTTGCGGGAAGGGGGGAGATTTCTCCCAGGGTTTATATTTTTATTTGTATTTCATTTTTTGTGGGGTATAGGTTCAAAATATGCCTCCCTGACTATCAACAGTTATGTATCGCCTTTGCTGTTATGCATTTTAATGTATTTGTCAATTTAACATTTTTCAAAGAAACATAAAAAGTCTTACATGTGGTAATCAATACAGAAAATAAAAAGGAGAAAACAACTCAACCATGATAAATTAAAGGAAAATTACTCTGTCTAAACTTCCCCAAATCTATCCATATAAAAATAAATTCAGTCATGGTGCTGCAAGGGAGATATATGACAAAATTCCACTGAGATATTTTTCACACATCAAAAAGCAATTCAGAGCCACATGGGCCCAATTCTAATTTACACAATAGCCACTGAATGCCACTGTGGCAGTGATAAGGGGCTTTAAAGTGGGCATACATTACATTTACATTCAATTTAAGACTTGTTTACACAGCCAGAATGGTGTAAAGAAGCAAGAGGCCATGTCTTCACTACAAAACATAGATGTGTTTTTACATCAAGGTAAAAAGTATCTGTGCCTTCTCTCCACTCATTATGGCTATCTCAATGTAAAAACACTCCTCTGTTAGCAACGCGGACGTAGCTTTAGTGTAAAAGAGAATCAGGTTCAATGTACTTATTTTACTACATTTTAACAATGCTTTTCTTTTTTATTCAAAATTGCTGACCATGGGTATAACAGAAGAGGACAGTTACTCTATACAGTAGTTTTGTTTAGTGAATCCTGTTCTGTTTACTCTTATCGACCCCAATTCCAGAAAGCAGTTATGTCTGTGCTTAAATTTGAGCATGTGAATAAGAGCTATCCTGAACAAGAAAGTTTTCCTGAACTAGGGATGGTAGCAGGAGGACCTTAATTTTCATAACACTTAGTCATAGTGAGAAGAGGATGGACATAGACCTCCCAGTATGCCAGAGCAGCGCTTGACACACCTGAGGGAGCTGGGGCATACATCACCTGTCTGTCTGCCCTTAAACAGACCATTCACTTTCACAACTAGCTACTTGCTGTGTGTGACTGGTCAGATGTATTGTTTCTGTTCCCTGACCAGATTATTCCTAGATCCAAAGAGGTTTCAAGCTGGTTCCCATGATTATTTCTGGTGTTGATGCCACGTGAAGACATAGTCACACAAATCTCACTGTCTAAATATTCACACAATATTTCACAACTGTTTCTTTGGATTTTCTTGTCAAGGAAATTGGTCATGCACTAATGCTAAGTGAATAAAGGGATCATGAATATCATTGCAGTGATAATTTTGTAGCATTCTTCCAGCTTTACTCCTAGTTATATGTCCCTGGATCACAGTGAACAATTTATCTCCTTCCCTGGAACTTATGCTCTTCAGATAATACTTTTAGACAGTTATTAAAAACAGCTTAATTGTAATTTAGCCAAGCGATACGTATTAAGTTCTTTTAATCTTTCCTCATAAATCATTTGCTCTGACCCTTTAATCATTTATGTTGCTTTCTCTGAATATTCTCTAATGTGTCTTCAACTTTTGAGTACTGGAGCACCCAGAGCTGTACCTTACATTATAGGTGAATTCTTACCAGTACCATATTGAAAAAAGGACAATCGCCACACCAAGTGTGAATGCCCTTGCTTTCTTCAGTCTGTACTGGAGCAATAAGCCATTCGACTGTGCTCTCTACAAAGTAGTGCAGGTTAATTATAACAACATTGTTGGATCAGGAATTGGGATTTTGCAACACTAAACATTAACAGAGTTACAACACTAGTCATAGTGCAAGGGCAAGCCATGCCTGACCAACCTGATTGCCTTCTATGATGAGATAACTGGCTGTGTGGATATGGGAAAAGCTGTGGACGTGATATATCTTGACTTTAGCAAAACTTTTGATACAGTCTCCCACGGTATTCTTGTCAGCAAGTTAAAGAAGTATGGTTTGGATGAATGCACTATAAGGTGGATAGAAAGCTGGCTAGATTGTCAGGCTCAACAGGTAGTGATCAATGGCTCGATGTCTAGTTGGCAGCTGGTATCAAGCAGAGTGCCCCAGGGACCAGTCCTGGGGCCGGTTTTGTTCAACATCTTCATTAATGATCTGGATGATGGGATGGATTGCACCCTCACAAGTTCGTGGGTGACACTAAGCTGGGGGGAGAGGTAGATACGCTGGAGGGAAGGGATAGGGTCCAGAGTGACCTAGACAAATTGGAGGATTGGGCCAAAAGAAATCTGATGAGGGTCAACAAGGACATATGCAGAGTCCTGCACTTCGGATGGAAGAATCCCATGCACTGCTACAGGCTGGGGACCGACTGGCTAAGCAGCAGTTCTGCAGAAAAGGACCTGGGAATTACAGTGGACAAGAAACTGGATATGAGTCAACAGTGTGCCCTTGATGCCAAGGAGGCTAACGGCATATTGGGCTGCATTAGTAGGAGCATTGCCAGCAGATTGAGGGAAGTGATTATTCCCCTCTATGTGGCACTGGTGGGGGGCACATCTGGAGTATTGCATCCAGTTTTGAGCCTCCCACTACAGAAAGGATGTGGACAAATTGGAGAGAGTCCAACGGAGGGCATCGAAAATGATTAGGGGGCTGAGGCACATGACTTATGAGGAGAAGCTGAGGGAACTCGGCTTATTTAGTGTGCAGAAGAGAAGAGTGAGGGGAGATTTGATAGCAGCCTTCAACTACCTGAAGGGGGGTTCCAAAGAAGATGGAGCTAGGCTGTTCTCAGTGGTGGCAGATGACAGAACAAGGAGCAATGGTCTCAAGTTATAGTGTGGGAGGTCTAGGTTGAATATTAAGAAAACCTATTTCAGTAGAAAGGTGGTAAAGCATTGGAATGGGTTACCTAGGGAGGTGGTGGAATCTCCATCCTTAGAGGTTTTTAAGGCACATCTTGACAAAGCCCTGGCTGGGATGATTTAGTTGGGGTTGGTCCTGCTTTGAGCAGGGAATTGGACTAGATGACCTCTGAGATCTCTTCCAACCCTAATCTTCTATGATTCTGTGATAAACCTTGCAAAGTCTCAACTACCAATCCAAAAGGGTTAATTGTACTAGGACTGCACAGTCTTCTCCTATTGACTAGAAAGAATCAAGTCTTATTCTCAGAAAAGACTTTGTCAGAACATACTGAACAAAATTAAAGGACTGTTTAAACTCTTCACCCATCTTTGCTTTTCTAAATTTTGACAGGCTATTCTTTATTCACAGAGATTGCATTAATGCAATATGACAACTCTAGTCATGGTGAGGATAAGTTGGTTTTAACAGACGAGTGTTGAGCAAGTCAGGGGAGAAAAACCTTAGCCCATAATTTAGGAAGATAGAATTCTTTGCTGTAATAGCAACCCTGGAACACTTCACACCTTAAATTTAAACAAATGCATGCCACTTTTGTCATAGAAAATTACAGCCTTGGTTGATTTATCTCTCAGCTTGAGCCTTCTGGATGTTTGCCAACACAGTTCTTGAGACCTTAAGAATTTGATGTTTTAGTGGCATCTGGTATCTTGCAAGCCATTTCCTCTCACACTAACACAAACAGATGTTCTTCTCTCCGTGGCAGCACCGTTGTAGTAGACCAAACTGTTTCTCTTTGTTTTAAAGAAAAATCTTTATAATTTTTCTTATCATTTTTTTCAAGAATCATTAATCCACTTGGCAGTGTATACAACACAGAGCAATACGTGATCCTTGACCCCTGTGTCTTATAATCTAGATGAATGACCAAAACGGTACCTACCTTAGCTGCCCTGGATGCCTGTAGGAAGAGGGAGCACTTCAGAGAACCTGTCTCCTTTATAATATCTCTCACTATCAAGATCTCCTGCCAGCAGATTGTTAAATCAGTCTGCAGCCTGACTAATGGGCCAGTCCAATTCATATTGCTGCACACTGTAAATGAAAAAAAAGAGAGAGGTTTTTTCATTGTTTCAGTTTTTAAATATTTGGGAGGTGCTCTGATGGGGGCTATCTAAGTACTTGATTATCATAATATGCTTATCCTAGAACACTGCCATTTTTTTTCAATACTCAAATAAGGGAAATTCTAGTTTAGGAAGGTTAACATTGGTTTGATGCTGGAAACGTTTATGAAAACAGGACTGTTGCCTTGTGCACCAGTTATAAAGGTACCTCAGAAGAAAGCACGAAAATAGGGGTGGGAGAAGGATAGTGACTAGGTGTTGAGACAGAAGGGAATGGGGAGTAGAAAGCAGAGTAGAAGGCAAAGTAGAGTTGTACAGGGTATCAAAGGGGAGGACAAGCTGTTTGAACTCGGCGTGAAAGATGGAAGGAGGCTAGTGAAAGGATTTCAATCCAATCTTTATTTTCATGAGTTCTTGACTGAGCAACTTTCACAGCCATTAAATCACACCATCCTCCCTCTCAGAAGAAAACAACAATGAAAGAAAAGTCACCAGGCTGCTATGGCACTCAGATACCATGGAGAAGGAGATCTGATAAATAGAGGGCTGACATAAGAAATGGGTGATATTTCTTTTTTATTCTCTTTTCCTTTTATTTTAGTGCCGGTAAGATTTTTTCCTAGTTGTAAGGCTTTCATGATATTGGCCAACTTCCATTGAATCACTGGTTTATCAATGACATCGTCAGCTGTTTCATAGAAATAATAAAATGCTCTGCCATCAGAGATGTCACTCCCATTTTACAGTTTACATATTTTCTTGTATTCTACTGATTTAGTTACTGTTGATATCCTTTGGGGTTTAATGGGAAGTGATTTATTCTTTCACAATCTCCATTTTATTCACTTTGCTGGAATAAGACCAGTGATCTCCTTACATTGCTGCAAGTGTGAGCTAACACTTCCTAGCAAAGTAAAATGAAATACTTTATTTACATGAGTAAACTAGTAATAACAACTTCTTCTTTCTAGTAATTTATCAGATGTTTTCTAACACATTGTAGAGACGTACAAAACATTCATTAAATGTATTCCATTTGGTAAGTTATTTATAGCAAGTAGCTCTAACAAACATTCAGTATCTTATAATCAGTTATAAATAAGCATAATCTGACAAAATATAGTCTACTCCTTGTCAAAGAAATGCCAATTTGGCCAAATATGTACCTTAAAGGCCAGATTATTAAACCTGGTCTCCCTTTTGTCCATGCCTTGTAGTTTGGAATAATTGTGGATGCAGTTTTGTACCTTGCATGCACTACTCCTACTGCTCCTCTTCCTTCTCCCTGGTTCTCTATCTGATCTTACAATTTGCTCCCACCCTGTTCTGCCAAGTGCCTCTGTCCCCGCTCAGCCTCCCCCCCCGCACAAGGCCCTGCCTGCCGTTCACACGGGGGGAAGAGGATAGAAAAGAGTGAGCAGAGGGCAGGGTGGGGGCAGAGAGGAGTGAGGGGAAAGAGGAGCAAGCAGCTGGTAGGGCCTTGGGAGGAAGAGGCCGAGCGGGGACGGAGCCACGGTCCGGGCTCCAGGGCCCCTTGTGAGTGTGAGCCCAGCACCACAGTGCCATTTGCGCCATTGTAAACCCGGTACTGCAGCAACTGGAAGATGGAGGAGGAAGAGAAGCCAAGGACAGAAGTAGCAATGGCCTAACAGGGAGCTCATTTTCCCAATTGTCGACAAACAGCTAATGTAGAACCACAGGGTTTTTTTTCGATTTTATTGACCCCCAGAAAGTATCCCACAATTCCCATGCTGCCACTCTGGTCAGCGGTTTGAACTCTGCTGACCTGCAGCCAACCCACCCTTCCCCCTTGCAAGCCCAGGGAATTTTAAAACTCATTTCCTGTTTGCTGGCTTCCCAGAGTAGCTTCCCAGGTGGCTTCCCAGGTGAGCATGGCTGGCTATCGCACCAAACGTGCTCCCGCTTGGACCACTGCTGAGTGGTTGGATCTGATCAGCATATAGGGAGAGGAGTCTGATCAGTCGCAGCTGCGAGTGACCCATAGGAATCGGGACACATATGGGCAAATGTCTCGAGGCTTGTGTGAAAAGGGCTATGATCGGACACGCAGCAGTGCAGAGCAAAGATAAAGGAGCTGAGGCAGGCGTACCATAAGGCGCAGGAGGCCAACCATGGCTCCGGTGGTGCACGTAAGACCTCCCATTTCTATAAGGAGATGAATGCTATCCTCAGCGGTGACCCCACCTCCATCGCTGATTGCCCCATGGATACTTTGCATGCAGCTGAAAGAGGGGGTAACCTGGAAGCTGAAATTGTGGATGAAGAAGCTAGAAGATGTGGTGGTCCCAGCGGAGCTGCCCAGTGGGGCAGGCAGCCAGGACTTTTCTCCACTCCAGAAGTGCTCAACAGGGAGCAGGAAGCAGATGAGACTCCAGATAAGTTGCTATGGCTTGTGTAGGGAATCGAAAAGTGGGAGGCAGGTAATGTTTTCTGTGAGCTGGACATTGCCCTGTGTAACTAATCTGCATGGCCAAGCAGGGTGTCGATGGACATCGAGGCCTGCAGGGAATCCTCCAGAGAGAGGCTCTGCAAAATTTCCAAAAGGTATTTGTTAATCCTCTGCTGCAGATTCCAAGGGATTGCAGCCTTGTTAGTTCCCCCATTGTAGGAAACTGTACCATGCCATTTAGCAATGGAGCTGGGACCAAAGTGGCACATAGCTGAGCTGCATGTAGACCGGGGTGAAAGCCGCAAGCATTCAGCAGCTGAGCCCTGGTTTCTTTGGTCACCCTCAGCAGCAAGATGTCAGCCAGCAGGTTGGTCACCTGTGGAAAAAGTGTGGGATAATTTTCGAATGAGTTCCCTGCAAAGCTGCCCTGCAAGCTAACAGTGCATAGGAGAGAAGTGTGGGATCCATCCCCTCTCACTGCAGATGCTGGCATGCACTACAAAAGAATGACAGTTGGAAAAACGGCATGAAAGGAAGCCAGAGACCTTTGGAGGGGTGGGAGACAAAGTGGTGTATGACGGTACATTTTTCGCATCCCAGGATGTGCCGCGCTCCGTTTCCACATTCCCACAACACCTACCGACAGATGGTATCACCAGGCACTGTGGGATATATACCCACAGTCCACTGCTCTCACTGTCGACAAAGGTGCCCCGAATGTGGACACGATCTGTCGATAGAGGGAGAAAATGTAGACACGCTTTGGCGACTTTGCTTTTGCCGATTTTTCCTTGGCGACATTAGTTTCATCGAAAAAACTTGCCAGTGTAGACAAGCCCTTGATCTCTGACATTAGTGGGAGATCTTCTGTGGATTGAGGGAAACATGAAGGCCAGAATTTATATCCCAGACTGCAGACTATAAGTACACATGAAATTCATATTGATGAGTTTGATATGCCTAACCTATACTCTGGTTCTGATTTACTCCGTATGTTACACCAGTGTAACTCTGTTAATTTCAATATAGCTATCCTGATTTACTCCAGTCTGACAACTGAATCAAGTTCCATTTCTACAACCTTCTTAATACTGGTTCAGTATTGCCAACCTCATGCTATCTCATCTATTTTTGGTATAGATTATTTTACAATCTCCAGCAGATTGCGTTTATTCAGCCTACTATTCATAAACTACAACAGGCTTCTCACAATAACACTATTGTTTTCAAAATGGGAAAATGATTTTTAAAGCTAGCCTCTCTCATAATGCCCTTCCCTTGAAGTCAGAGCTCACACACAGACATTACTGAATCTAACCCTGTTATCAGTTTAAACTTAGTTACACCTGGGTAAGTAAAAAAGAAAAATGTCTTCAGTGTGAAAAATGAATGTTATACACTATGTCTGGTTCTGGGCATCTTGGTTAACTTGGTTCTCAAGGATTACACTGCAAAATCACATTTTTATTTAAGTATCAGAGGGGTAGACGTGTTAGTCTGGATCTGTAAAAGCAGCAAAGAGTCCTGTGGCACCTTATAGACTAACAGACATATTGGAGCATGAGTTTTCATGGGTGAATACTTATTTAAGTTATTTTATTTATTTTGCCAGTGTTTAGCCTGTGTTTTTTTCAAAAGAAACTCTAGAATTGCTATCAATAGGAGATGAAATATCCATGTATGTGCCTTATAGGATTATTTATGCAAGAGGGTGTGAAGGCCTGCCTACAGATAAAAAGATAGCACTAGCACGCTCATCTTTTAGCCTTCAGAATAATCTGATTTATCAATAGTCACATAAAATATTTAGGAGGAACTTATACTACTATAACTTGATTACATCCTCCCTGTCCCTGCTACCACTATCAGATCCCACTTCTTCAGACACCAAATTAATCATGACTCATGACGGTATTTGCAGAAATCACACAATTACTTTAGTGCAGATTTATTCAAGAAATGAATCCCTCATTAAAAATGTATAAGGCTCTAAAAATATGACAGACAACATTGCTAACAATTTTATGTGGGATGTCAGTTTGATATGGCATGAAATGGCCTTGTAAAAAAAGATTCACTGCTGATTGGTTTAAGACACCTTTTTACCACCTGGTTTGTGTACAGTGTTGTATGTGATGCTGGTGTACAGTGCCCTTGAAGCTTTTCATTCTATTATTCATTGCTTGATTTGAAATAGTATGGCAGCAATAACTCTACAACACGGAAGAATAACAGCCAAATGGGAGTAATCTATATTGCATGTACAATGTGCTAAAGTGATGTGAACTCATCTCTTTTAGTGGTGTACCAAACTTTTGGAGCAAACATGGAAATGTGAAGATGACTGGGGTTGGACATATCACACAAGTCCATTATCTGTCCTTGGTTTCCTTGTTAGGGTTTTTTTCCTTGTTAGATCGAGATGTCTTTGTGAATCTTTTCATTTGATATTTGGAGTGGGAAATATTTTACTGCCATGCAGGGCAGCCTGGATTTTGCAGGGAGTTTATTGTAGCATGACAGACAGCCTTTTATTTTGCAGTGATTCATTCACACTCAGTCCAGGTCATTTGTGTCAGTAAGTTAATACCACTTGACAGCTGAACAAAGGCCCGTGAGAAATGAGTTGGTGGTCTCAGTCCAGTTATTAGCAGACAGCCGTCCTCATTAGAAGAATACATCACATTTGGCACTAATGCTAGCCCTTGTTGGCAATCTCAGCAGAAGGGCCAAGGACTGGAATGGCAAAAGACTAAATTATACCCCCGGAGATGGTCTTTTCAGGTCAGAGATCAAACATGTACAGCATGGTCCATAGCATCTTGTTTCTATGGATTTAGCAGCAGATTTCATTTCCCATGGAAGTCAGCGCCGCTCCTTTTTCAGCCTTTCCCCTCACATACTATTGCAACATCCAGCTGGACCACTTCCTCCCGCTGTTCTAAATATTGGCCATGTACTGTCTGACCCTTCATTGTGAAATTAACAGAAGATGCCTGAAGCTGGCAGCCCTGGACTACGCCACTTCAAATGGTAAGTGGGGTAGTTATATAAAAGCATCCTAAAGAGAGCCCCAGTTCTGTAAGGAGTTCTGTATAGTCAGAGTTTGCCTGGAACTTCATTATCAATGGCACTCTCCATAAGAAGGGCTCTTTGAAGGGTCAGGGCCTAAAACACCTTTGACTGTTTCAATTAATGAGACTATTGCCTGTAAACAGGGGAGTTTCACTGGGAGTTCTGTTGGAGGAGCAGGATTTTGTATTTTGTGTAGTTTGTATGTGTGGAGGCTGGTAGGGGCAGGGTGCTGGGAGAGAAGTTGAACCCTGCTTAGGGGGCGGGGCTTATCTGCCTAGGGGTCCTATAAAGGTAGGTAGCCAGCCAGTCAGGCAGCGGCATAGACAGCTGCAGCAGCACAGCAGCCAGCAAACAGAGCTGTAAACAGGGGAGTTTCACTGGGAGTTGACAGGGGGAGTGTTCGGGGGAGACCTAGACCTAGGCAGAAGAACTGACAGGCCAGTGAAGGGAGCGGGTGGTGGTCTGCCAGTGTTCCGGTGCCTGTTGGGGGTTTGTTTTGGTTTTTGTTTCTTTGACTAACAAGTTTTCAGTGGGAAGGCTATGACCGATACAGAGGCAGCAGTGAAAGACACAATGAGGATGACCGGATGTGGAAGCTGCGGCATGTACATGATCCTGGAGGGGGTACCTGAAAAGAGTTTCGTCTGCATGAAGTGCCGCCTGATAGAGCTGATGGAAGAAAAGATCCGAGGACTGGAGATGCAGGTGGAAACTCAGGTCGAGTTTAGAAGGGGGTTCGAGCAGATGATGGAGCGGCCGAAGGGATAATCTCAGACTTGCAGATGGAAGCAGGACCAAAGAATTCTGAGGGGAGACTGCTGAGTGAGGAAAGTGGATGGTGGAAACATGGATGGTGGAAAGAGGAAAGTGGATGGTGGAAGCATGTAACTAAGAGAACTAAGAGAACCAGGCAGAGGAAAAGACAGGCCAGTGAAGGAGAAATAGAGCTCAAGAACAGGTTTGCAGAGTTGGAAAATGAAGAAGGGACACAGCAGGTGGTCACTGAAGGTGAGAGGGCAAGGAAAAAGAGAAGAGCAGCTAGCCCTACAGGAAGAGGGGAAGAGTCAATGGAGACAACACCAAATATGAGCCCCAGGAGGATACGGGAAGGGTTGCGGAGGATTGCAAGGGCGAACAGGAATCGAGAGGACTTGCAGCCAGTGGGAGCAGGGGATAGACCAGAGAATCATACTGTCACCAGGAAAAGGCAGATCTACGTGATTGGGGACTCCTTACTGAGAAGAATAGACAGGCCTGTAACTAGAGCTGATCCGGAGAACAGAAGGGTGTGCTGTCTGCCGGGTGCTAAGATACGGGATGTGGACCTGAGGCTGAAAAGGATCTTAATGGGAGCGGGAAAGAATCCGTTGATTATCCTTCATGTGGGAATGAATGATACGGCTAGGTTCTCGCTGGAACGTATCAAGGGAGACTATGCCAGGCTGGGGAAGACGCTTAAGGAAATCGAGGCTCAGGTGATCTTCAGTGGGATACTGCCTGTTCCTAGAGAAGGGCAACAAAGGTGTGACAAGATTATGGCGATCAACAGATGGCTCAGGCAGTGGTGCTATAAGGAGGGCTTTGGGATGTACAGCCACTGGGAAACATTCATGGACAGAGGACTGTTCTCTCGGGATGGACTTCACCTGAGTAAGGAGGTGGTTCTGCGAACCTCTGGCAACAATGAAAGCAAATTCTGAAACCGATCAGGTACTATTCTAGTCCAATTAAAATATACCTGAAATCTAAGAGCCACATGTAACATTCTATCTGCAGGCCAGTAAATGATATGATTGCCTGCAGCAGTGGTAAGATTACGCATGATTGTGTATTTGTAACATCTGTTCTTACTCGTCCTAGGGATGATTTACTGGATGTGCCTTTGCAAAATCCTGATCTCCTTTACTTTGTGGATGGCTCGTGTTTGCGAGATTCTAAGGGTAAATTAGTTGCTGGTTATGCTGTCTGCACTACCTGTGCTGTTGTTGAAAGTGCTTTCCTTTCTTCAGTGTTTTCCTCTCAAGTAGCTGAACTTGTGGCTTTGACTCGAGCTTGTGTTCTGGCTCGAGATCAAACGGTCACTATCTATACGGATTCTCGTTATGCTTTTGGAGTAGTTCATGATTTCGGATTGCTTTGGAAATATAGAGGCTTCCTTACATCCACTGGTTCTCCTATTAAGAATGGTTTTTATGTATCTGCTCTTTTGAATGCTCTTTTGTTGCCTAAAGCTATAGCTGTTGTTAAATGTACTGCTCACAAGACCCCTCATGATGAAGTTACCCGTGGAAATGCTCTGGCTGACTCTGCAGCTAAAGCAGCGGCTCTTTCTGCACCTCAAGCTGCACATTCCTGTGTACTGATAGAGCAGCCTTCACTGGCCTCCCTTGACGATCTGGCTAAGATCCAGGAGGCAGCATCAAGAACTGAGAAGCACTCTTGGAGTGCTGCTGGCTGCATTTTACATTCTGATCATCTTTGGCGTGCCCCGGATGGTCGCCTGGTGGCACCGAAGATGTTATTGCCCTATCTTGCTCGCATATACCATGGAATGGCACACGTGAGCAAAGGGGGGATGGTTGCTGCAGTTACCCGAGATTGGTTTGCACCCATTTTCCCTTCTGTAGCACATTCCTACTGTCAACACTGTGTGATTTGTCAACAACACAACATTGGTAAAGCTGTTAAAGCTAAGCAGGCAGCCCACCCTCCTCCTTGGGGACCTTTTGTAAATATTCAGATTGATTTTATTCAAATGTCTAAATGTTGTGGTTATGAATATGTATTAGTTTTAGTTGATGTATTTACCAATTGGGTTGAAGTTTTTCCCTGCAGGAAAGCAGATGCCAGGACTGTTGTGAAACTTCTGCTTAAGGATTTTGTACCTCGTTTTGGCATCCCTGTGAGTATCAACAGTGATCGTGGAACTCACTTTACTGGACAGATTGTAAAGGAGTTATGTGCAGCTTTGCAGATCCAACACAACCTTCACTGCCCTCATCACCCACAATCTGCTGGGACAGTGGAACGCCAGAACGGGATTTTAAAAAATAAACTGGCCAAGATTTGTGCTGAAACAAACTTAAAGTGGCCAGATGCTCTTCCTTTGGCACTGATGAGTATGAGAGCCATTCCCAATCGAAAGACTGGACTCAGCCCTCATGAGATTTTGACAGGACGCCCAATGCGACTACCAGCTGCACCCCCACTGACCTTAGCTCAGATGGACATTCATTTGATGGATGACATGCTTAAGTATTGTCAGGCACTAATGAAATGTGTTAAGTCTTTTTATACACAGGTGAAGGAAGCCTTACCGAAGGATCCTGTGCAACCTTGCCACTCGTTGGAACCGGGAGACTGGGTCTACATAAAGGTCCATCAACGAAAGACTGCCCTGGCTCCACGCTGGAAAGGCCCTTTCCAAGTCCTGTTGACTACCAACACTGCTGTGAAGTGTCAAGGACTACCTGCCTGGACCCATGCATCACACTGCAAAAAGACCCCTCCACCTCGGGAGGCCACACCTACTGATGATCAACGTGCTCCTTCTTCTAGCCCTGCTGTACCTGCTGGACAGCGGAAGAAGAGGACAAGGTGATGTACTGGTGACCTCTCCCTTGTCCTCTGACAGACCTACTGTGCCTTTGGATTTTTTTTTTAACCAAGATGCATCGTTACCTGGTCCGGACCAATACCATGAGGCGGTATGACAACCCCTCTTGAGGCGGTAAAAACCCCTCAGCACCGGTGCATTCTAATGCATTTACCTATGCATTACCTGTTGGCCAACTCAGCAGTTCCTAGTACTGCTATAAACTAACCTTATTGGGGCCTCTCCCCAATATCACTCTGCATTTGATCCTGCTGCACAGTCAATAAGTTCAGATGGCGTGAGCCCAGCAGAAACAGACTCCCCCACAGACAGTCCTCCTCCGATACCCCAATAGAGATTTCAAAAGGTCTCTTACCTCTATTGTGGCGCCATGGGGTTCGAAGGGGAACGATCCGTAGCAGCCGTCTGTGTGTCCGTGGGCGTTGCCATCCCGGACGAGCCCCCAAATTGTCGAAAAAAAACTAAGTTCTCGCTTTTTGTTTGGGTGCAGCAAAATTAAATACTTTATTTAATTCTCTAGTGAACACAAGAGGGAGAGAGTGTCAGGAACTGGGTTGCCCCTTGTCCCGGACGGATCTCTCTCAATTAGTAAACAATCATAGCAATTATTTATACCCTTGTTACAGACAGTGGCTAGCAAACCTGGAGACAGTAAAAGTAAACATTTGCATTTGTTTATACATAAGCCTATTCGCTATCTTATTTGTCTTCAATACTAGAACAGAAAACAAAACTGCAGTTTACAAGGTTGTAATGACTCTTCACACAATTCTCTCTGTACCACATTAAGATCCCTTCAAACCTTCATTAATTAATTCTTGGCCTCCACAGAGGGAAATAGACTTCTAGGATGGAGGCTTGCCCAACTGATTAAGAGAGCTTTAAACTAGGAATTTGGGGGAGATGGTTGGGAGATGTCCAGGTAATCTCCATGCCGGAATTTAACACCGAGAGGGAAGAAAACAAAGTAAGAGAGGATACAGCCATGAGCAGAAGAATGGACATAAGGAGGAAGGGTAGTGTAGATACCAGTCTAATAGGTGATACTGGTGGTAGAATGTCTGTGCTTAACCAGATAAAGAATGTCAGTGAAGCCAAACGGCAAAAATTAAGCTGTCTGTACACTAATGCGAGGAGCCTAGGAAACAAAATGGAGGAACTAGAGCTACTGGTGCAGGAAGTGAAACCGGATATTATAGGGATAACAGAAACATGGTGGAATAGTAGTCATGGCTGGAGTACAGGTATTGAAGGCTATGTGCTGTTTAGGAAAGACAGAAATAAATGCAAAGGTGGTGGAGTAGCATTGTATGTCAATGATGAGGTTAACCGTAAAGAAATAAGAAGGGATGGAATGGATAAGACAGTCTGTCTGGGCAAAAATCACATTGGGAAAGAAAGCTATTAGAGCCTCCCCTGAGTTGGAAAGAAAGCTACTAGAGCCTCCCCCGAGTGCTTGGGGTGTGCTACAGACCGCCGGGATCTGATTTGGAGATGATAGCCATATAAATAAGAAGAAAACAAAGAAAGAAGAAGTGGGACCGCTAAACACTGAGGATGGAGTGGAGGTTAAAGATAATCTAGGCATGGCCCAATATCTAAATAAATACTTTGCCTCGGTCTTTAATAAGGCTAATGAGGAGCTTAGGGATAATGGAAGGATGACAATTGGGAATGAGGATATGAAGGTAGATATTACCACATCTGAGGTAGAAGCCAAACTCGAACAGCTTAATGGGACTAAATCGGAGGGCCCAGATAATCTTCATCCAAGAATATTAAAGGAACTGGCACATGAAATTGCAAGCCCATTAGCAAGAATTTTTAATGAATCGGTAAACTCAGGGGTTGTACCATACGACTGGAAAATTGCTAACTTAGGCCTGGTCTACACTAGGACTTTAATTCGAATTTAGCAGCGTTAATTCGAACTAACCGCTCAACCGTCCACACCAGGAAGCCATTTAATTCGAACTAGAGGGCTCTTTAGTTCGAATTTGGTACTCCACCCCGACAGGTGGAGTAACGCTAAATTCGACATGGCTAGCTCGAATTAGGCTAGGTGTGGATGCAAATCGAACTTAGTAGCTCCGGGAGCTATCCCACAGTGCACCACTCTGTTGACGCTCTGGACAGCAGTCCGAGCTTCGATGCTCTGAGCAGCCACACAGGAAACGACCCGGGAAAATTTGAATTCCTTTTCCTTTCTGGACAGTTAGAATCTCATTTCGTGGTTGGACATCGGGGCGAGCTCAGCAGCACCGGCAGCAATGCAGAGCTCTCCAGCAGAGGAGTTCATGTAATCTCTGAATAGAAAGAGGGACCTGGCATAGACTGACCGGGAACTCTTTGATCTGATCGGTGTGTGGGGCGAGGAGTCTGTGCTTTCGGAGCTGCGCTCCAACAAACGGAATGCAAAGACCTACGAGAAGGTCTCCAAAGCCATGATCCAGACAGAGGATACAGCCATCATGCAACGCATCGCCACGTGAAAACCAAGGACCCCAGACAAGGCTACCAAAAAATCAAAGCGGCAAACGGACGCTACGGAGCCTGCCACCACTGCCCCACCAGTGACCATGGACTCTGATGATGGGACAGTGTCGACGGACAGTTCCTCGACGATGTTCACGGACGGGGAAGATGAGGAAGTGTTTGTGGAGGACGAGGCAGGCGAGAGCGCTTACAACGCTGGTTTCCCCGACAGCCAGGATCTATTCATCACCGTCACGGAGATCCCCCAACAACCCTCCCCGGCCATGAACCCGGATCCTGAATCAGGGGAAGGAGCAGTCGGTAAGTGCTTTAACCATGTTAACTTTTATTCTTAATATAACAGGAATCTGAAGTGTGTGAGAAGGAGGTCTCTCTATATATGGTGATAGAACAGAAATCCTCCTGGGAGATCTCCACGAAGCTCTCCTTCCGTTAATCGATAAGCATCAGCAGGAGGTTCCTGGGGAGAGCTGCCTTATTGGGTGCTCCGTGATAGCACCCTTTTCCGCGCGAGGCTTTCATGCGGTATTCAGGGAGCATTGCCTCCCCGAGCACGGCTGCATCGGTCCGTGGTTCATGATAGATTTCACGCAGCATGCGCTCTCTATCTCCTTCAGTGCCTGTCCTCACGGTGATCTCGCTAGGAGACTCATGCATCTAAGTAGTGGAATTACTGTTATGGTGCGCCTGGTCCAAAGTATTTTTAATAAATCCACGGACAGATGGCATAGCACAGACTCAGCACGCAGCTGCGTGACGAGCGTAATGGAAAGCCAAAGAATCAAATGGACGCTCATGGAGGGAGGGGGGAATGAGGACGCAAGGTATCCCACAGTTCCTGCTGTCTCCGAAAATCATTTGCATTCTTGGATGAGCTCCAAATGCTTCTATGGTAAAACACCGTGTCCGCGTTGGTTCAGGGCACAGCTCTGCAATTTACGCACCCCCCCCCCCCGAACCCGAGAAGTTAAAGGGAACTCAATCCTCTGTTGACTCGTTTACATGTCACCGTATCTTTACTGAATGCTGCAGATAGATGCGATGCTGCAGCACTCAACACCAATATCCTTGCTTCCCCCCCCCCCCGCCATGGGTGGCTGATGGTACAATACGATTGATACCCGTCGTCATCGTCAGCCTATTGGCACATGGGGCAGTGCAAAAGGGCTGGTAACCATGCCGACTAGCATCAGTAAGGTCAATCAAGGGCGCCTGTCCCTAATTTTTCATGGCAGATGGTGCAATATGGCTGGTAACCGTCCTCATCATTGCAACAGGGGGCTGAGCTCCATCAGCCCCCACCCTTCATTGTAAATAAAAGATTCAATTGCCCCTGGACTAGCAGAGGGATGATGGGATCCTTCATCCACACTCCTTAATGTCCTGCCTGGACTATCATTGCAGCTGGAGGCTTCCTTCCACTCATTTCTCACAAACAAGTCACTGTGTCTTATTCCTGCATTCTTTATTACTTCATTCACACAAGTGGGGGGACAATGGTATGGTAGCCCAGGAAGGCTGCGGTAAGAATGGAATGAACAGGTGGTGTTGTTGCAGGAGCACCCCCTGTGAATAGCATACAGCTCATAATTTATGCAGGATCGGACACAGAGCAGCTGTGCTCTCTGGTTCTATGATACAGTGGTTCTCTAGTACACTTGCCCATATTCTAGGCAGGACTGATTCTATTTTTAGATACCAAAAAGGAGGGATTGACTCAGGGAGTCATTCCCAATTTTGGCTTTTGCGCCCCTGGCTGATTGGCCAGGGGCACTTATGACAGCACCAAATGGTGCAGTGCAAAAGGACAGGTAACCATGACCATCTTATTACCGTCTTCTTACCAATTCATGGTATGGTAGACGGTGCAGTATGCCTGGTAACCATCGCTGCTGTCATGCAAAAGCAAAAGCATACTGCTGTGCAGCGCTGCTGGCCCGCCTCTGTCAGCGGCATCTAGTACACATACGGTGACATACACAAAATCCAAAACAGGCTCCATGGTTGCCACGCTATGGCGTATGCCAGGGCAATTCATGGAAAATGTGCTCAAAATGATTGTCTGCCGTTGCTTTCCCGGAGGAAGGAATGACTGGCGACATTTACCCAGAATCCACCGCGAAAATGATTTGTGCCCTAGCAGGCACAGGGGTCTCAACCCAGAATTCACAGAGACAGCCTAGACTCAGTTAATTGTTCGCAAAAAAGAATATTTGCAAGGAATTCACTCCCTGTTTCCCATCTCACAGCTTCCACTGTCTCCAGACCTGACACAGCATCCCCCTCGCAGAGGCTTGCAAAGATTAGACGGCGAAAGAAAAAGACAAGGGACAAGATGTTCGAGGAACGTATGGGCTGCTACCTAGCAGAGGCGGACCAGCAGAGCCAGTGGAGGGAGACCGTCTCTCTGTGCCAGCGCTCACACAGCGAACGGAAGGAGAGGTGGCGTGAGGAAGACAAGCAGGCGACTGAAACAATGCTTGGACTAGTGAGGGAGCAAACGGACACGCTCAGGCGCCTTGTGGATGTTCTGCAGGACCGCAGGAGGACAGAGACACCCTGCAGTGTATCTGCAACCGCACTCCCCCGCCACAAAGTCCCATACCCCCCTCACCGAAAATAATCAGGAGGAGGGGCGGCCGGGGACGTGAATACTGTCACTGCACCACAGCACAGTGCTCAAGTACCCAAAAGCTCTCATACCCTACATTTGCCGAAGTCCTTCGCTTCCAGACTCACAGTAGTCCCAATTCCAGTCCCATCCCCTAACTGTCTACTTAATTAATAAAAATGTTTTGCTGTTAATTACTGTTTCCGTTATGTTTTTTCAAAGAAGACTGTGTTTGAATGGGGGGCGTGGGGAAGGGGGTGGTTAATTGCATAGGACAGTCACCTTTCCCAGGGTACAGACACGGGGGCAGGATCAGCAGCGGGTCACACACACGATGCAGTCAGTAGGCACCCTGGTCGGTATGGGAGGTGGTTTCCAGGATCTGTGTGGGCGGGGGAGATGTGACTTTGCAGCGGGGGAGGGCGGTTACAGATCTTATACAGCGGTCCTTGTCCTGGACCGCTGAGTCACGCAGCTGAGGAATCTGTATCCGTCCTCCTCCACCACAAGGTCACATATCCGCCCGCACACAGAATTCCATAAAGAGGGATGGCAGGCTCCGTTGAAAGAAGCATTCCGGCACTGTGGACCGCTCTAGGAGCAGGAGCCTGTCATTCCTTGAGTTTAGAGGCGGTCTTTACATCACCGCACACCCTACCCAGCACAGTCTGCCTCCCAGTTTCAACCCTTTAACGCAAAGTCATGAATAAAGAAACCTTTCTTAAGTAACAATGGGACATGTATTTTATTTTTACACGTGTGTTGGAAGTGGGGGTAACGGGGTGAACGGGGTATGTAACCGAAGAGGAGAGTCAACAGTCAGTGGGGAAAGAAACAGGGGCAGGTTCAGCTTCTCTGTAAAGAAACTGAACAGTCACAGGTCACGCTGCTCGCTGCTCGCTGGTATTTGAAGAGTTCCTTGTCGCTGTCCCAGGCGCCTGTATAGGGCTTCATGAGCAAGTGCATTAGCGGGCAGGCTGGGTCCCCGAGGATGACTATAGGCATCTGCACATCCACAACAGTTATTTCGTGGTCCGGGAAGAAACTACCTTCCTGCAGGCATCTGAGCAGCCCACAGTTCCTGAAAACACACGCATCATGAACCTTGCCCGGCCACCCGATGTTGATGTTTGCAAAACGTCCCCTATGGTCCCCCAGTGCTTGCAGCACCATTGAAAAGTAGCCCAATTTCTCATCAGCTGACTGTGGAAGAGGTGGACGATAAAGTGCGAGGAGGAGAAAACGGCGATGATCGCAGCGGGCTCCATGCTTGCAGTGCTGTGGCGTCCGCGCTGTCACTGACCAGAAAAATGCACGAACAGATTGCCCGCAGGCGCTTTCAAGGAGGGAGGGAGGGAGGTTGTGATTGACGGTTCAATGACGACACTTACCCAAAACCACCCTCGACACATTTCTCCCCCCAGCAGGCATTGGGGGCTCTACCCAGCATTCCAATGGGCAGCGGGGACTGCAGGAACTGTGGGATAGCTTCCCACAGTGCACCGCTTCCAAAGTCAACGCTGGCCCCGTGAATGTGGACTCAGAAATTCGAATTAGTGTATTTAGTATGGATACACAAATTCGACTTCATAAGGTCGAATCCACAAATTCGAACTAAGTTGATTCGAAATAGTCTTGTAGTGTAGACAAGGCCATAGTTCCTATTTTTAAGAAAGGAAAAAAAAGTGATCCGAGTAACTATAGGCCTGTTAGTTTGACATCTGTAGTATGTCAGATCTTGGAAAAAATTTTGAAGGAGAGGGTAGTTAAGGACATTGAGGTCAATGGTAATTGGGACAAAATACAACATGGTTTTACAAAAGGTATATTGTGCCAAACCAACCTGATCTCCTTCTTTGAGAAAGTAACAGATTTTTTAGACAAAGGATATGCAGTGGATCTAATTTACCTCGATTTCAGTAAGGCATTTGACACGGTTCCACATGGGGAATTATTAGTTAAATTGGAAAAGATGGGGATAAATATGAAAATTGAAAGGTGGATAAGGAACTGGTTAAAGGGGGAGACTACAACGGGTCATACTGAAAGGTGAACTGTCAGGCTGGAAGGAGGTTACTAGTGGAGTTCCTCAGGGATCAGTTTTGGGACCAATTTTATTTAACCTTTTTATTACTAACCTTGGCACAAAAAGTGGGAATGTGCTAATAAAGTTTGCGGATGACACAAAGCTGGGAGGTATTGCTAACACAGAGAAGGACCGGGATATCATACAGGAAGATCTGTATGTCCTTGTAAACTGGAGTAATAGTAGTAGAATTAAATTTAATAGTGAAAAGTGCAAGGTCATGCATTTAGGGATTAATAACAAGAATTTTAGTTATAAATTGGGGACGCATCAGTTGGAAGTAACAGAGGAGGAGAAGGACCTCGGAGTATTGGTTGATCACAGGATGACTACGAGCTGCCAATGTGATATGGCCGTAAAAAAAGCTAATGCGGTTTTAGGATGCATCAGGCAAGGTATTTCCAGCAAAGATAAGGAGGTGTTAGTACCGTTATATAAGGCACTGGTGAGACCTCATCTGGAATACCATGTGCAGTTCTGGTCTCCCATGTTTAAGAAGGATGAATTCAAACTGGAACAGGTTCAGAGACGGGCTACTAGGATGATCCGAGGAATGGAAAACCTGCCTTATGAAAGGAGACTGAAAGAGCTTGGCTTGTTTAGCCTAATCAAAAGAAGGTTGAGGGGGGATATGATTGTTCTTTATAAATATATCAGAGGGATTAATATTAGGGAGGGAGAGGAATTATTTAAGTTTAGTAACAATGTGGACACAAGAACAAATGGATATAAACTGGATACTAGGAAGTTTAGACTTGAAATTAGACGAAGGTTTCTAACCATTAGAGGAGTGAAGTTCTGGAACAGCCTTCCAAGGGGAGTAGTGGGGGCAAAAGACATATCTGGCTTTAAGACTAAGCTTGATAAATTTATGGAGGGGATAGTATGATGGGATAGCTTAATTTTGGCAATTAATTTGGCAATTGATCTTTGATTATCAGCAGGTAAGTATGCCCAGTGGTCTGTGATGGGATGTTAAATGGGTTGGGATCTGAGTTACTACAGAATTCTTTCCTGGGTGCTGGCTGGTGAGTCTTGCCCACATGCTCAGGGTTTAACTGATCGCCATATTTGGGGTCGGGAAGGAATTTTCCTCCAGGGCAGATTGGCAGAGGCCCTGGAGGTTTTTCGCCTTCCTCTGCAGCATGGGGCACGGGTCACTTTCTGGAGGATTCTCTGCAGCTTGAGGTCTTCAAACCGCAATTTGGGGACTTCGATAACTCAGACATAGACTAGGGGGTTGTTATAGAAGTGAATGGGTGGGATTCTGTGGCCTGCATTGTGCAGGAGGTCAGACTAGATGATCATAATGGTCCCTTCTGACCTTAAAATCTATGAGTCTATGAGTCTCAGTGGAAGGCTGGCACGTTAGAATTTCTTAACAACTTACCAACACCCTTCCATTTCCTTTTGGTCAGCTATGTAAGTAACGTGATTGTATATGGATTTATGTATTGTTTGTCCAGCATTTTAACATTTACAGCACTGTGTTGTTCTTAGGGATTGCTTAGTGTTAGATGTACATTACCAATGTTTGTACACTGCTTTGAAAATGTAAAATGCTACATGAATTATGGTTTATTATTACTGAGATACTTGTTAAATTTTTGTGTAGATGTTTGACATGCTCAGTTCCATCTTCATTTTTACTGAAAATCCTCCACGTAGGTAATAGCAGATGGAGCATTAAAAAATGTGTCCATATATTCATATGCTCTTATCATGTGGTTATGGACTCCACCTGGATCCAGGAGACCTGGGTTCTCTTCCAGACTCTGCAGTTAACCCCCCAGTGTGACCTTGCACAAGTCACACAATCTTCAAAAGTGGTCTCAGATTTTGGATACCTAACTTGAAATCCCTAGCCCTGGATTTTCAGAAGTGATGACCACCTGCAACTGCCATTGACTCCAATTGTAGATATAGACACTCAGCAATTTGGAAAATCAGGCTCAAGTTATCTCACATTGAAAATTTGGCCCTCAATCTCATTATGTCTCATTTGCCGCACCTTGTGTTATGTAATTCTAAGCATTGCATGTGATTAGTATTGTTGTAGCTAGGTAGATTTGATGATAAAGCACAGGGTTAAAATACAATAAAAGCAGATTGGGAGAGAACACCTTATTTTGGTTATGTGTGGTTTGATTTCCCAATGAAATCAATAGAGGCTTGATCATTGTTCTAACTGGGTACAGAATCAGGACCTGTACAAATCCTGGTGTGTAAAATACTATTCACATTACAGTCTTTGCCATGGAAATCATTTTTGTCTGCAAGTAGCAGCTGGAAAGACTTTGGCTTCAGAGCATCATGTTCAAGCTCTCCCACAACAGAGTCTGCACCTGCTGGTGTCATTTCAATGCCTTGAAATCCTTTGCAGCTGGAGCCACTATATATACCTTTAGATGTGAATTCAGGGGTACAATACTTTTCTGATTCCTATGTAACCTTTGCTCACTGGCAAATTGTGACACTACAACTAGCTTCTGAAAGGTTTGTTTAGCCTAACCACATTACAGTAATAGGCAGATGGATGGGGTTTTTCTTCTTTTTACAGGAGCTTCTAAAATGCCCTACACAGAGAGAGAAGGAACATGGGATTGTTTGCATGATACCGGTATTTTTAAATGGAACATCGAGGAGCAGGTAGGTGACACTTTTAGAAAACAAATGAGGAAATGAATTCCAGTCTCATGCTTCTAAGCAGATCACCTTTAGTGATTAGAAAGAACATCATCCCACTTCCCTTGCCTATATACTGTGTAACCTCCACTTGGAGTTTGTCAGCTCCTGAAGAGCCAAACTGAGCCTGAAGGGGCACCTACCAAAAGGACTACAACGGGCAGGGCTATCAGAGCCCTCAGATCTCATTTCTCCACATGTTTGGAGTCAGGTGTGGGGACAGAAGGAAGTAGAAACCCCTGCTGAGGCCAACAGGGAGGCTCCTGCATTGGGTGATCTGGATGAGTAGCCCACTGGACTAATGACAAGCCAGAGCTTCATTGAGGGAACAGCCTGACTCAGACACAGAGAGTTTTTGGTTTGGAAGCTGGGAGAGAGACATCTCAATTCAGGGAGTCCTTGTCCAACTCTTTCTGCCTCCAAAGGGAGTTTTTGCACAGTGGGGAGACTTCAGCTACATAGGCCAGGCAGTTCCAGCACTGCAGTGACCAGCCTTCAGCACAGAGAGATCCAACCCAGTCCTGGCTACTGAAAGCCGGCTGAAATCCCCGCAGGAAGGTTCCAGAGCAAGGAACTGTGAGCCTGGTTGGAGTCAGTAGAGGACCCTGCCTCACTCAGGGGTGAAAGAGTAAAGCAAGGTGACTTTTATTTAAGCCAGCCAACGTCATAGAACTGCAGCACTCCATCTCCGGACACTCAGCCTTGGGAAGGTGTTACGGAAGAGTTTGGAAGAGCTGTTAGTGATGGGAGGTGGGGAACTGTTTATTAATGTTTATTAATTATGAATCATAACCCTTTCTTTCCCCAGATCCTAGTTTCCTGGGCCCTCTGAAGTCAAACCCCTTTGTAATTCTGTTTCCTTTCCTTTACTGGGGCTTGTTATTTACTTTATTATTCCCTGTGTATTGATCTTTACACCCCTTACCATCTGGTAGTATAAATGATTTTCTCAAGGGGCAGCATGGCATAGTGAGGTGTCGTCTTGGGTGAAGCAACCAGACTTCAGAAAAGAACCCAGGATCTGATCCAGGCCAGAAAGGGAGTTGCTTTGCTTTTGTCAAAACCTGAACAAGTGACTATTAGACAAAATTGCCTCTTAATCTCTTTATTTCTCAGCAAAGAATCTCCTAAACCTTTCCGGCCTTGCTTCTTGCTAGAAATCTAAAGAAATAGATCACTTCATTACCTTCATTTACCTTTTCCCTTTACATCATGTATAAATCAGCAAGAATTAATACATAACAAATTATAGATCCAGAGGAGCCACTGGTTTCAGTTACTTCCTGATCCATGTTTCCATTGCTTTCTTGCTGGGTTTCTAGCTCTGACTGCATTGTTTGTTGCACTGCCTGCCTAGAATAAGCTCTGTGTGGCTCGAAAGCTTGTCTCTCTCTCCAACAGAAGTTGGTCTGATAAAAGATATTACTTCACCCACCTTGTCTCCCAGAGTCAGCTCAGACATTAATTGAAAGCTCTGTTTAAATCCCTGGAGGGAGAAGTGGGTGATTTCCCTCCCTTGGGAGTAGGGGATGTAGAGATGGGAGACAATTTTATGCATGGGCTATCTGGGGTGGGGGAGGTAGAGCGTCTCCCCCTCCTGACTGAAGAGGGGAAAAGGTCTAGAGGAAACTGGGGGTTGGGACATTTAATGGTGGATAAAGACAGGACTTCAGTCTTCAGGCTGTGAATCTGGCACATCTCGCAAGCACTAAAATAGACACAAAGAATTTCTGATGTTACTTGAATGCTTCTTTTCAGTAGAGCTGCTTTGTCCTAGAAACTCTATCACTGTATCATATGAAAGGCCGGATGTTCAGCTTTAAAAATAATGTAACCATGAGTATCAAGGGGAAGTAATGCAGGCAAAGGGAGAGCTTTCAACTTATCAAAGGGATTCTTACAAAGAGCTTTTACGAATTCTTATAAAGTTTATCATTAAGAAATGTAGTGTAGGCTTAAAACATTTTTAACCCTTACAATGTGTATGTCCTCAGCTAGATTTACTATTTTTAATTACTTTCATTTATTTGTAAGGCACTTTTAGAAATCTTTCTTTAACACTTTTTCTGGGAAATTGCCCAGTGTTTTGCATACAAAAGTTGAAGGCTAAAAAGGCTTTTTTTTTTTTTTTTAATTTGGAATATCTTTGAAAAACTGGTTCAGACGCTTTTTTGTTGGAAGAAACTGAAAACAATAGCACTGGATACTTCCCTGCCCCCCCCCCATCTTGTCTTTGCAGATAGTTTTAATGTAGTTTAATATAAATGATCTTTTTATACACTTTTTCCTAGTATTATTTTTGCACAGCTGAGATGCTAGCTATTGTGTAGAGATGTTGCTATTGCATAGAGCTGAGTGAATAATTCTTATCCAATTATTTATTTTGATGGATTTAGACTTTTCTTGCATTCACGAATTGTCTATGAGCAGTTGGATTTTCTCAAATATATTGATTATTTGAAATTATTCCACAAGCATTTCTGGAAATAATTGTTTAAGAACAGCTGGTTGGATTGGATAGCTAGTTTGGATTGAACAGTTAGGTCTTATGATGTTATTTCTGTTTCCAGACTGGATGAAAACAATACTTAAATTACTGGTGTTTGAATTTAAAAATCTCTTATTGTGAATATTCTCTACTGTTAATTTAGGGCTACTGTAGCAGGTTGAGCTGGCATTTAAAGGCTCAGGTTACTGGGTCTTGGCACTTTATGAAAAGGCATTCTGGGAAGAGTTTATAGTCTCAGAGAGAGGTTGGGAATTGTAGGCTGGAAGCAATACATGCTGGGGGAAGGATTAGGTGTGTAAGAATTCCCTTCTTGTTCATTGTGAAGAAAGATCTGGGGAAAGAAGCCAGACCTGTTGCTGAGCCCTGGGCCAGAACCACAGTGGGGCCTCCTACAGAGAGGGAGCCTAGAGAGGACTAAGCTGTGCTGAAATACCTGAAGGAAGGGCTGGGGAGCAGATCCAAGGGGCCAGTGTAAGAAGTAGCCCTGGGAGGAGAAATGGAGGAGGGACAGTTCAGTTTGGAGCAGACAGTTGCCAAAATATTTTGGTCCCAGGACTAGTTCCATAGTAGATGATGGGCACAGATGCCCCTATGGCACTGAGGAGCTGCTTAGAAGTGGTGTAGTTATAACCTGCAGCCAAGGGGTGAAGGTTGCACAGGTCCTAAGAGGAGGCCAATGTTCCAAGGAGAGTCCAAGGCTTGTTGGTTTGTTTTGTATTTTGTCTTTCCTTTATGCTGGAAGGAAAGGACATAATTTGCTTGGCTGTAATGGTAAACTAACCTGACGGCAAAGAGGAAACACTGAGGCAGCTGATTCACAGATAGCGGACCAGGTAACACTGGCAGACTACTGTGACAGACTGAGAGCTGACTCATCCCTGAGTAAGTGGTGGCATATTGCTATGCTGCCCCAGGAAAGAACATTGACTCAGAATCCCTGGTGTTGCCGTACTTATGGAGGGCAGTGCTGGACTATGTGCCACGACAGGTAGGACCTTGCTTGGTCATGAAAGGCGGGGGGAGGTCTTAGTGCCCTGTGGTGGATGAGCAAGACGAGGGTCTGATCTAGCTCTTATTCTGCACTATTTCTACAAACATCCCTGCCACGGAATTCATCAGTTTTTTCATTTGAGTGAATATTTATGGAAAGTGTTTGAGGTAGTCAACCAGCTCTGCTACTGTACATGTACAGTATCAGCTCTCCCTAATGTTTTATATAAGGCTGTATCCTAGCAATCATAACAGAACACTAGAGTTACTGCTGGGTTTTTTATATTTAGATTATAGTAGTCCCCAAAATGTGCTGGGTGTTTTTACTACTACAGAGGAAGGCACAGTCCCTGCTCTGGAAAGCACAAACTTTAAATGTAACAAGGTTCCTCTGACACTGACTTACACTGTGGTTGGCAGTATTATTCTTATTACATATTCAGTCTTTTTTTGTTCATTTGCATGGAGCCACTCACTCCTCTGGTGGTATGCCTGTAAAGATTAGAAAAGAAGGATGGTCTAGTGGTTGGGACACAAGCCTGAGAGTTGTAAAACTCAGATTCAGTTCCCTGCTGTCTCAGAAGCTTCTCTATGACCTTGAGTGCATCATCTAGTCTTTCTGTGTCTCCATTCCCCATCTGCCCAATAGGAATACAAGTATTTCCCCACCTCACAGGGATGTTGTGATAATAAAGGTATTAAAGCCTGTGTGATGCTTGGACAGTACAGTGTTAGGGGGCCATATGAGTACTTTAGAAGATTCGGGTATTTCTGTCTACAATTAGAGGGTGCCTATGGTCTGCAGATTTTAGTATAGCGATTTGTCAATACAGATATTTGGCAGCTGTCACTGAAAGTCTCTTTGTGCTGCTATTACATATGGACCAGGTCAGGGGTGTTCCCTGGGGAGGGGTTGGAGGATGGCCCTGGTAGTTGTGCCCTGTAACCTGCAGTTGATGCATGGCTTGCTGGGGCCATAGTTAGCTGGTTGTAGTTTAAAGGAGTGAAGGCTTGGAGCCGGGTGTACCCACTTTCAATAAAGATTGTTGTTTGTCTATTAGACAGCAGTTTTTGCGGAATAACTTGCTTCCAGTTTTCTATATTGTGCATCCCTCATACCGTAGTGTGCTGGAGGAGATTTCTGCAGGGCTGAATTGAACAAATAATCAGCAAGGAAGGCAGAGACAAATTCACTGGGTGCTGAGTTTGGGGCATGGAGTTGGGACTCCACCTGAGGAACAAACATGGCACAGGGTCCCTGAGAACAGAGCTCCCAGGGTGTGTGGGGGGTGGGGTAAAAGGGAAGTCTTGTCAAGTGGCGAGGACACTAGCCTAGAACTTGAGACATAGGTTCTAGTCCCTGCTGTGCTACAGATTTGCTGCATGACCTTGAGCGGTCACTTAGCCTCTCTGTGCCTCAGATCCCCAGGTGAAAAATGGGGATGATAGCCCCTCTCTCCCTCATAATGGCATCGAAGACAAATACATTAAAGATTGTGAGGATTTGGATTTAGAAACTTCAAGCCTCTGAATTGTGGATGACTTGGAGAGGGACTTTGCAAGCACAGAATATCACTGTATTACACCCTTTCTTGTTCTAAGTACATTGCTCCAAATTCCTACTGGCTATAGCTCTGTTGACTGCAGTGGAATTACAGTAGGAATGCATTTAGCCCATTGCAAAAGAACCAGTGAACCAAGCTTGAAACAAACATGCTTATAGACCGTGAGCAATCCATTGTTGTCAAGGGATTTGATGTATGTGTTATTTGTTTCTTGATACAGGATGGACCTCAGTTACCTGATAATGGTGGGCCTCGCCTTCTTAATAGAGCTGGTGAAACGTACGTAAAGACACTGGAATACGTAGCCTGCATTAACACTGGACAAACCAGATAAACCTGTACAAATACAGGATAGGGCCATTATCTGCTGTAGCCTTTCATTATGATAGAAGTGGTTACTCAGATATTTTCTTTATTTTCTCTTTCTATTGAGTTATTAACACTGACACGTGAAGATTTTGTCTATGTGTCAAGTATCAGAGGGGTAGCCATGTTAGTCTGGATCTGTAAAAAGCAGCAAAGAGTCCTGTGGCACCTTATAGACTAACAGAAATATTGGAGCATAAGCTTTCATGAGTGAATCCCCACTTCGTCAGACACATGTGGTGGAAATTTGTCTATGTGGTGTCTGATTTTTTTTTAATAGACTCTACTTGCAATCCTGAAGAATTACAAGCCTGTGAAAGATGGAGAGATAACAGACCACTTGCAAAGGAAAAGAGAAACCTAGGCCTGTGCAAAAATGGAGCAGTGTTTGGCATTTGAGGGGGGTGCAACCCAGTTGCTGAGGGGGGTGCAAAAGCCAAGATAGCTGGAAGTATAGCTGGCCACGCTGCCGCTGATATCCTGGGAGTTATTACAGGTGCGCACATGTGCTCTGTCTTGCGCATGTGTACACTCTGTACTTGTGTAAAACTATGAAAGACGACAGTATGTTATTGACTGAAAAAATGGCCCGCTCTGTTGAAGGAAGGAGTAGACCATCTCTCCCTCCAAATACCCTTCCCCCAATCCCATCATTTGCCCTGTTGCACTAAACCTGTTGCACTGCAAATTGGGAAAAGAAAATTCTCTCTTTTTTTTAATTGTAGATGAAAAGGAAATCAGGAAAGAGGTATAAGTTAGACACCTTGTGGAATACAAATAGATTACAGATAGATAATGGAAGGGTCATCACTGTGTGACCTGGTTTCTGAATGTGAAATATTGTTCATGAGGCAATTGGACAGTGATTCCGTGAACCCATGTTCACTACAGTTCCCAGCAGATAGCAATGCCAAGGAGCTCACCATAACTCATAGCTATTAACCATGGGGGAAAGATTGCAGCTCTCCTGATTCCCCACAGCAATCCATGGCTTCCTTTATGGTGTCCTGACCAGGCCCACTGATGGGGGGGGGGGGGCAAAAAGGGGACATTTGCCCAGGGTCTGGGTGATTTAAAAGGGTCTAGGGGGGGCCCCAGCCACTGCGGTGGTAGTGGAAGCCAGGAGCCCCAGGCATTTTTAAATCACCCAGGCAGGCCACAGGGCTCCTAGGCACACGTGGGGCGGTACCGGTGGCAGCGAAGGCAATCGGGAGGGCATGAGGAAGCTCTGGCCATGCCGGAAGAGCAGGCCCAGCAGCAGCTCGCTGGGCACCAGCCAGCACCGGCACAGCACCGCCCAAATGTCAGGCAGAGCTTTCTAGGGGGCCCATTGATTGTTCTGGCCTGGGGCCCAGAACTGCTGTCAGCAGGCCTGGTCCTAACACCATACCCTATCATTCCCAGAGAAATAAGGAGAACTCATGAATTAAATAAATGAAACAGATAAGTAGATAGCATAGTCTGCTAGTTTCTTGTAGGTTTCATGAAAGAAGTAGGCAGGATTTAATTGTGGCAAGGGTAAATTCTCCAGCCCCAATAAGGACCATGGAAGACCTCAAGAACCATGGAATAGATACTATTCCACTGCATTGGGAGGGGCAGGGTTCACAGACACTACACACATGCTCTGGCATAGCACTGCATTTATGTGCTATGTAATGATTGTGGAGGAGCTGCTTGGAAGGGTGTCTTGAACTGGGGTTCTGGGAATGAACCCCTATGTAATTCCCCTGAGCATAGCCTGATGTGTTCAGGTAGTGCACAAGATCACTGTCCCTATGATTTGTCCACAAGATATTGTCTTATACCTATCTCATAGAGCTGGAAGGGACCCAGAAAGGTCATTGAGTCTAGCCCCCTGCCTTCACTAGCAGGACTAAGTACTGATTTTTGTTCCTGATCCTAAAGTGACCCTCTCAAGGATTGAACTCGCAACCCTGGATTTAGCAGGGCAATGCTCAAACCACTGAGCTAGCCCTCAAACTCAGAGGAGATAATGGCATTGTATGACCATGCCAGGGAAGCTGAAGTGGCATGATTTCATCAGTAAGCCAAGATGGGTGCACCCAGTGATTTCCCTACACCCCCCCCAGGGGGGTGTACACCCCCCCTGAATTTTCCCAACACCCCCCCAAGTTTTGTGAGCTAGTTACATACCAATTTAGTGACTGTCTGGAAATCTGAATTTAAACTGAAACATTAATACACACTTTAAAAGCTTATACAGTGTATGATAAAATATGTCAAGTATCAGAGGAGTAGCCGTGTTAGTCTGGATCTGTAAAAGCAGCAAAGAATCCTGTGGCACCTTATAGACTAACAGACGTTTTGCAGCATGAGCTTTTGTGGGTGAATACCCACTTCTTTGGATGCAAGTAGTGGAAATTTCCAGGGGAAGGTATATATATGCAAGCAAGAAGCAAGCTAGAGATAACGAGGTTAGTTCAATCAGGGAGGATGAGGCCCTGTTCTAGCAGTAGAGGTGTGAAAACCAAGGGAGGAAAAACTGGTTCTGTAGTTGGCAAGCCATTCACAGCCTCATCCTCCCTGATTGAACTAACCTCGTTATCTCTAGCGTGCTTCTTGCTTGCATATATATACCTGCCCCTGGAAATTTCCACTACTTGCATCCGAAGAAGTGGGTATTCACCCACAAAAGCTCATGCTGCAAAACGTCTGTTAGTCTATAAGGTGCCACAGGATTCTTTGCTGCTTTTACAGATCCAGACTAACACGACTACCCCTCTGATACTTGACACCATGCAAGGCACTGCATTTAGCCATATGGAGTGGAAATCCATCAACCTCATGAAGAAACTTGCACAAATACAGACAGATATCATCTTCCTTTCCAAATGCAAACGGATGGACATCATACCAAATGGACTAAAGGTAAAAAATCCACTGCTGTCTACATACTACACAGACCACAGTGAGAGATTATGCCATACTCTATCAAAGAAACTGAGGAACCACCTGATCAGCATCCTATACAGCAAACAGGAAAACATCAAAAAAGAGCTCTCCAACCTGGAGACTCTCATTAATAACCAAACTTCCATACAAACGGACTTCACTAAAAGAAGACAGGAGATCTACATTACTCACTTCACCTCTCTACAAAGGAAAAAAGACTGTAAGCTGTCTAAACTCATACCTGCTATGTGGGGCCACAACCGTTGTACCCTAACCCACCCAGCAATATCGTCAATCTATCCAACCACACACTCAGCCCAGAAGAAAAGTCTGTCCTATCTCGGGGACTCTCTTTCTGCCCTGGCACCCCCACCAACATGATACAGTTCTGCGGTGATCTGGAAGCCTACTTTCGCCGTCTCCGACTCAAAGAATACTTCCAGGACAACACTGAACAGCGCACTGATACACAGTTACCCTCCCACCAACAGCACAAGAAGAAGAACTCCACATGGACTCCTACTGAGGGTCGAAATGACAGTCTGGACCTATACATTGAATGCTTCCACCGACGTGCACAGGCAGAAATTGTGGAAAAACAACATCGCTTGCCTCATAACCTAAGTCGTGCAGAACGCAATGCCATCCACAGCCTCAGAAACCATCCTGACATTATAATCAAAGAGGCTGATAAAGGAGGTGCTGTAGTCATCATGAACAGGTCTGACTACCAAAAGGAGGCCGCCAGACAACTCTCCAATACCAAATTCTACAGGCCACTTCCCTCAGATCCCACTGAGGAATACACTAAGAAACTGCATCATCTACTCAGGACACTCCCTACACTAACACTGGAACAAATCAACATACCCTTAGAGCCCCGACCAGGGTTATTCTATCTACTACCCAAAATCCACAAACCCGGAAATCCTGGACGCCCCATCATCTCGGGCATTGGCACTCTCACTGAAGGACTGTCTGGATATGTGGACTCTCTACTCAGACCCTATGCCACCAGTACTCCCAGCTATCTCCGTGACACCACTGATTTCCTGAGGAAACTACAATGCATTGGTGACCTTCCAGAAAACACCATCCTAGCCACCATGGATGTAGAGGCTCTCTACACAAACATCCCACACACAGATGGAATACAAGCTGTCAGGAACAGTATCCCTGATGATGCCACAGCACAACTGGTTGCTGAGCTCTGTGCCTTTATCCTCACACACAACTATTTCAAATTTGATGACAATATATATCTCCAGATCAGTGGCACCGCTATGGGCACCTGCATGGCCCCACAATATGCCAATATTTTTATGGCCGACCTGGAACAACGCTTCCTCAGCTCCCATCCACTCATGCCCCTTCTCTACCTACGCTACATTGATGACATCTTCATCATCTGGACCCATGGGAAGGAGACTCTGGAAAAATTCCACCAAGATTTCAATAGCTTCCACCCCACCATCAGCCTCAGCCTGGACCAATCTAATGGGAGGTCCACTTTCTAGACACCACGGTGCAAATAAGTGATGGTCACATTAACACCACCCTATACCAAAAACCTACCGACCGCTATGCCTACCTTCATGCCTCCAGCTTCCATCCCAGGCACACCACAAGATCCGGGTACAACCACATCTGCTCTAACCCCTCAGACAGAGACCAACACCTACAAAATCTCCACCAAGCATTCTCAAAACTACAGTACCCGCACGAGGAAATAAGGAAACAGATCAACAGAGCCTGACTTGTACCCAGAAGCCTCCTACTGCAAGACAAACCCAAGAAAGAAACCAACAGGACTCCACTGGCCATCACATACAGTCCCCAGCTAAAACCCGTCCAACACATCATCAGGGATCTACAACCCATCCTGGACAATGATCCCACACTTTCACAGGCCTTGGGTGGCAGGCCAGTCCTCGCCCACAGACAACCTGCCAACCTGAAGCATATTCTCACCAGTAACTGCACACCGCACCATAGTAACTCTAGCTCAGGAACCAATCCATGCAACAAACCTCGATGCCAACTCTGCCCACATATCTACACCAGCGACACCATCACAGGACCTAACCAGATCAGCCACACCATCACCGGTTCATTCATCTGCACATCCACCAATGTAATATACGCCATTATATGCCAGCAATGCCCCTCTGCTATGTACATTGGCCAAACTGGACAGTCTCTACGGAAAAGGATAAATGGACATAAATCAGATATTAGGAATGGCAATATACAAAAACCTGTAGGAGACACTTCAACCTCCCTGGCCACACAATAGCAGATCTTAAGGTGGCCATCCTGCAGCAAAAAAACTTCAGGACCAGACTTCAAAGAGAAACTGCTGAGCTTCAGTTCATCTGCAAATTTGACACCATCAGCTCAGGATTAAACAAAGACTGTGAATGGCTTGCCAACTACAGAACCAGTTTCTCCTCCCTTGGTTTTCACACCTCTACTGCTAGAACAGGGCCTCATCCTCCCTGATTGAACTAACCTCGTTATCTCTAGCTTGCTTCTTGCTTGCATATATATACCTTCCCCTGGAAATTTCCACTACTTGCATCCAAAGAAGTGGGTATTCACCCACGAAAGCTCATGCTGCAAAACGTCTGTTAGTCTATAAGGTGCCACAGGATTCTTTGCTGCTTTTACAGATCCAGACTAACACGACTACTCCTCTGATACTTGACATATTTTATCATACACTGTATAAGCTTTTAAAGTGTGTATTAATGTTTCAGTTTAAATTCAGATTTCCAGACAGTCACTAAATTGGTATGTAACTAGCTCACAAAACTTGGGGGGGTGTTGGGAAAATTCAGGGGGGGTGTACACCCCCCCTGGGGGGGGTGTAGGGAAATCACTGCCTCAGACTACAGCCTGGTCCTGCCTGGCCCTGCTAGGCCATATGGCCGCATCCACCTCCCCAATCACAAGGCTACATTTACGTACTTTCAGATCTGGCTTAGGATGGTCTATGCTCCAAGCAGACTCCTTGAACAAAAAGGTCTCGCTTCCCCCAAACATGCTTTTGTTGTCACTCACCTGGTGGAAAGGAAAAAGTGGGAGGGGGGAATCCCCTGAAAGACTCTGATTCTGGTTGCCTTCCATGCTGGGACAGAGAGCACATCTAGACAATCATACAGCTCAGTGTTCCTGGTCTCTGCTTCAGGCAGTTCACGAGGCATTCCTCCTCATTATTTGGTCTACACACGTCCAAGTCAGATCAGACATAACCGCTGTGTACCACAGAGGTCTGCAGATAAGTGGTCTAGCTGTGAAACTGGTGCATCTGGCATCAGATTACCCTTTTGGCAGTACACATTCCACCCATCGGTAGTGCAGTACATCTTCCATCTCTGGGATACCCCATCCTGAGACATCTTTGCAAACCAGCAGAACAAAAAGTGCCCAGCATGTTGTTCCCAAGCTTCAACATCAGAAGGGCCACCTCCTTGGTGCAACGGTCAGACCTGCTGAGGTACACCTTCCCTTCCCTACCCTTGCTACCTCTCATCCTTGGGAAGATCAAGCTGGATGAGGCAGAAGTGATCCTGATAGCTCTCTAGGGCAGAGACAATTCTGGTTCACCACCTTCCTACAGTTGGCCTCTCCCCTAGGCATTCACCTTCAGCCGTTCCTGCACCTACTGTCTCAGAATAGAACACAGACTGTCGCAGGGCCATCCACCTCAGTACAGCTTCCCTCCATCTGGCAGCATGTTTTTTGGATGGACAGTGAGCATCCTTAACAGTAGCAGAAGACCCTCTACAAGGTGCCACCAAATGGAAGCAGTTCTCCCTGTAGTGTCAGCAGTATGACTTGTCTCCTGAGGAATCAGGAATCCCTCTAATTCTGGAATATCTTCTCTCATTAAAGATATTGGGCCTGTCTGTCCATTCCCTAAGCGTACATTTGACAGCTATTGATGCCTTCCATCGTCTGGTGGAGAAGTGCTCTGTGTTCACCCATCCCACTACTGTGAAGTGCCAGAAAGGTGTCAGAAGCCATTCCTTCCTGTATCTAAACCTCTCCCTGTTAGGGAATATTGTTTTTTTCCCCCATTCTTACGAGCCCACCACTTGAACGCTTAGGATATGTCTACACAGCCTGCAGCAGCCAACCTCTCAGGGTTGTCAGATTTGGGCTTGTGGGGCTCACACTACCATGCTAAAAATAGCCATGTAGGTGTTATCTCTCAGGCTCTGACACCTAGAGAGTGAGGTGAGCCTGCCTGGCTCTTGCGTTTCTCCACTGCTTACCCTGTGGGGCCCACCTCCTGCCCGCTGCTCATGCTTCTCTGCCGCTTTCCCCGCCTGTTTCTCAGGCCTCTCCACCCTCTTTCCCCCTCAGCCCCTCCCACCCACCGCTCACTCTGCTCTGCCGCTTCCCCCATGCCGCCCCCCACCTGCTGTTTGTGCCCTCTGAGAAGGCAGAGAGGTGCAGGTGGTGGATGGGGGGCCCCACTGGGGAAGGGGGCGGAGAGACGCATGGACAGCAGGTGAAGAGGCATGAGAGGCGCATGGGTGGGGGGTGGTGAGCAGGGGTGGTGGCCATGCAGGGGCAGATTTTGAGGCAGAGCAGAGGTCTGGGCCTTGGTCCAGTGGCACCACCCCCCCACTAGGGAGCTTCAGGCGCTCAGGCACAGCCTCCCCAAATGTGGGAGTCATGCGCTGCCTAGACTTAACTATGAGATGTTAGCTGGATAATGGATATGGCTACATTTATGTTTATCCTCAGAGAACATTCATGGATTTTAAGTCCAGAAGAGACCACTATGGTCCTCTAGTCTGATCTCTTTATAGCACAGGCCATAGAATTTCACCCAACGATTCCCACAGTGGAAGGAATTGCTCTTCCCTACTACCTTGTGTACACTACAAAATCCATAATCAAAACTCACCTCCACTATACTTTCACCAGTAGTAACAAAGGTAGAAACTGTAGTGCAAGTAGGGCTCGAGTGCTAGATTACACACTGGAATAGATGCCTGAGTCCTGTTTAGACTACAGCTTCCACTGCTCCTATTATTGGTGGCAAATGACTGCTATGCATTGCTTCCATAGATTCATAAAGTTTAAATATAGAAGGCACCATTATATTGTCTAGTCTGGCTTTCTGTATATCAGAGACCTTTAAATTCCACCCATTGTTGCCCAGTCACCCAGTTTTGTGAGATCCCTTTGTAGATCTTCGCAGTCTGCCTGGGACTTAACTATCTTGAATAGTTTTGTATCATCTGTAAATTTTGCCACCTCACTGTTTACCCATTTTTCCAGAGGAATATGTTGAATAGGACTGGTCCCAGTACTGATCCCTCAAGGATACCACTATTTATCTCTCTCCAGTCTGAAAACTGATAATTTATTCCTACCCTTTGTTTCCCATCTTTTAACCAGTTACTGATCCATGAGAGGATCTTCCCTCTTACCCCATGATGGCTTACTTTTCAAAAGTCAATTTAAATTAAATACATTTTTTTAAATTATTTTTTTTTTTAGAAATCTAGATCTGTTATGTGTTTTGGTGTAACTTGCATTTTCCTTATGTTAAATTTGGATTATCCTAACAAAACATTTACTTTATTCACTTTCTTCACATCAGTCAAGATTTTATAGACCTTTAGCATATCCCCCCTTAGTTGTCTCTTTTCTAAGCTGAAAATTCCAAGTCATTTTAATTTTTTCTCCTGTTTCATACCCCTAATCATTTTAGTTGCCCATCTCTGTACTTTTTGCATTTCCAGTATGTCTTTTTTGGGATAGAGTAACCAGATCTGCACACAGTATTCAAGGTGTACATGTGCCATGGATTTATATAGAGGCAGTATGATATTTTCTGTCTTATTATCTATCCCTTTCTTAAAAAAGCAAAGGTTTCAGAGGAGCAGCCATGTTAGTCTGTATTGCAAAAAGAACATAAGCTTTCATGGGCTACATCCGTTGAAGTGGACTGTAGCCCATGAAAGCTTATGCTCAAATAAATTTGTTAGTCTCTAAGGTGCCACAAGAGCTCCTGTTCTTTTTAAAAAAGCAAACAGAATGTTGGGAATCACTGACTGCCGCTGCACACTGAGTGGATGTTTTCAGAGAACTATCCACAATGACTGCAAGATCTTTCTTGAGCGTTAACAGCTAATTCAGACTCCTTCATTTTGTATGTATAGTTGAGATTGTTTTCCAATATACATTACTTTGCATTTATCAACATTAAATTTCATCTGCCATTTTTGTTGCCCAGTCACCCAGTTTTATGAGATCCCTTTGTAATTCTTTGCAGTCTGCCTGGGACTTATCTATCTTGAATAGTTTTGTATCATCTGCAAATTTTGCCACCTCACTGTTTACCCATTTTTCCAGATCATTTATGAATATGTTGAACAGCACTGGTCCCAGTACCGACCCCTCAGGGATACCACTATTTATCTCTCTCCATTCTGAAAACTGATAATTTATTCCTACCCTTTGTTTCCCATCTTTTAACCAGTTACTGATCCATGAGAGGATCTTCCCTCTTGCCCCATGATGGCTTACTTTTCAAAAGTCAATTTAAATTAAATACTTTTTTTTAAAATGTATATATTTTTTTAGAAATCTAGACCTGTTATGTGTTTTGGTGTAACTTGCATTATTCTTATGTTAAATTTGCATAATCCTAACAAAACATTTACTTTATTCATATCTCTTTTACATATCTCATTGGCCCTGACACCCCCCCTGTAAATTCAAACACCCCCCCTAATTTCAATTCCTGGGGAAACCACTGGGTGCACCTAACTTTATTCACAATTTTCTCATGCTATGTTTTCTGCACTGAAAGAATACCATCTCTTCACACAAAAGGTAAGTAAAGTGTTTATTAAAGTCCCCCCCCCCCCCCAAGAATATCCATTTTCCTTCAGACACTGAGTATGGTTATGTGTGTTTTATTTTTGTAACAAGGTAGAAGATACACACTTTAACTAAATAGCGAATGTGCAGTTTAAGGATAATTTGATTCCCCTCTATGGGGCTTATGGTCCATGCTTAGGAGACCTGACCTGGGTAGAAGCACCAAGTTAATCATGTCATGTTTAACATTACTTGACTACGCCTCTTCTAACATGGCTATTTATCGAGATCTCATGGGCCCCATTCACCACCGGATCATTCCAGTTTTACACTGATATGAGTCTATTGATTCCAGTGGAGTTACACCAGCATGTATTGGAGGGATAAAGTACTGAATCAGGTCTCATATTTTTATATGGCTGAAACTCCCCTTTTTCTAGCTTGATTTTGATACATTATGGGCCCCATCCTGCACAGACTGACTCCTGTGGTTAAAACTAAAGACTTGCATTAAGTTGTTACATCAGACACAGCTTACACAAAGCTTTAGATGCTATGGGATCTCAGACTTCCACCCAAAGAGCCATTGGACCCCAGTCCAAGGCATCACATCTATTTCTAACACCCTAGACACTGGATATCGGGTAAAGTCCTGGCATGGGACTTGGCATGACACTTCCTATGAGGGGTAGAGACATAGCAAAAGAATCTGATACATTCCACTCCTGAGCTAATGTTACTTTGTCACAGGTTATAGCTGTGTTTCTATAAAAGTCAAATTATGGGAAAACCCCCCAAAGGTTTTTTTTAAAAATCTAAAGAAGTCAGTAAATATTGGGTTAATTCCAAACTGGTAAAATATTAATAACAAAGATATATAATGCTGTATTAATTGAAGCCAAGATTGCATCTCATCAATATTAACCTTTAAAAATACTGAGATTGAAAATTCCAAATCTAATGCAGTAATTGAGTATTGATGCTAACCATTTGATAGGTTTGGAGGAGAAAGGTATATTATGTCGGACATTTGATGAACATTTTTTCCTTTTCATTTCAGCAAGCACATCACAGACATCCAACTAATCCTGTGGTTTATAATCAGTATTGCTGAAGCATTTATTTGAGGAACTGAGCCACTCTGTAGCCATAGAGAATTTCAAGTTGAAACATTATGGTCATAAAAATGTCACTAATATGACATAGTGCCCCTCTCTGCTAGCTATACTTTTGCAGGAAAACAATTTACTGTAAGTAGCACTTGTTCATCTTGGTAAAATACATTCTTATCAAAACCATTTAATATGCATGAATTGACATTTAAAAAATAAAATATCCTTAAATTCCAGCACAGTAGCAACCAACATCAGCTTGTCTAGTCTTGTCAATGCCCAACCCCCAATCCTCCAGAATGTGGTAGGGGTAGCAGATGTCTCAGTATTTGTAGACAGCCCTCTTACTTCTAGGGAACACTTTCTTGTTTAGGATGAGAGCCTCTGGGCTCAGGACTAGACCCTGCACTCTCTCTCCCAGAGAAGCTACTTTGGTTTTCAACCTCCCTCTCCCACAGGTATAATAGGAGAGGACAGTGTGATTTCCTACCCCAGCTTCTGCAGAGACCCATATTGCCACCTTAATGTTCAAAAATCACCCAGGTCTGAGGCTGCCCCAAATCTGCAGCTTGGCTTAAAAAGTATGAGATTTTTATACCTGTGGGGTTCTTTTTATTTTCCTTCCAATTTCTGAGACCCTACGGCTGACATTTTCAAACTTTCTCTTCAACTACGAAGAGAATTTTTTTTTATTCCAGTGAAAGCTGATTCCCCCATAATCACCTGACTCCTGGAGCTGGGACTGAAGGAATACCAAACATCACAAGGCTTGTGATAAGATTACAAGACCTGGCAACACTGAAAGCGTCACAAGTAGAAGATGTTGCTAAGCGGGGATGAGTTAGAGAGCTTTATACAGGCTTTGCAGTTGCATGTCTCTCCTTCTTTATAACAATAACAGTGGAAAGTCAAGGTCCACACCTAGCAGCCAGAGAACCTGGGTGAAAAAAACTGCCTTAATACTTAAAGGAGGCTCTGTAGTTCATGTCTTTCCTTTCTCCTAGCAGCAGGAGTGTTAATGTCACAGGCAGTCTGACCTTTTAAGGTGAGCCAGGCTCAGCCTTCCTTGTGACCTGGCAGCTACCTCAGCTGAATGTTATATGGAGACTTAATTATAATGACTGACCCCAGCTCTGGGGAGGAGTAGTGCATACATAAAACAGAGAGGAGCACTCAGTAGAGGGTCTGAGAAAGTAGCACTAGGAGGTTCTCCCTCTTTGGAAAGGGTTTGGGAGAGGCAAACTGAAGAAAACTATAGGGGTGAGCCTCTTCCAAAATTGTTGTTAGCATAACTAGTGTAACTCTAGATGTTGTTCTCTTGTCCAGTCCCTTTTTCAATTGTTAAAATCTTGTCCTTAATGACGTCCTGTAGCAATGAGTTCCATAGTCTGTGTATGCTTTTAAAAAAAACAAACAAACATGAAGTATTTCCTCTTACCAGTTCTGAATGTGTCATCCTTTAATTTCATTGAATGATCCATTGTTCTTGTGTTATGAGACAGGGAGAACAGAAGCCCCTGATCTACCTTCTCTATACCCTTCACTATTTTATATGTTTAAAATTCTCTCATTTACAATGGTGTAATTCTGTAGCAGCTCCATAAAAGTTAATTGAGGCTGGAGTTTCATCAATATAGATCCAGTGTGAGAAGTGAATCTGGTCCTCTGTCTTCATTGTCACTCTTCCTCTCCTTCAGGACAGAGGATTTCCTTAATCATTCTTCAAAATGGGACTGTCCCTTCACGCTGGCTTGGGAGGGAAAAGATTAGAAATTTTACCATTGGAAATTTCCTTCATTTCCCACCTGCCCTTATTTGTAGCAATCACAATAGAAGACGAAGACATGATCTTTGCACTGATCTGCTGCTGTGTGCTGGTGTTTGTATCATTTGGCAAAAGTCTGCTTTGATTCAGTCAGAAGTTCTAAGCCTTACAGTTAATGGGAGTTTTTCCTATTGACTTCAGTGGCTGTAGGACTCTGTTTCCAGTCTCTCATAAACCTGAGGGTGTGGTAGACTGAATCTGTCTAGACTCAGGTTTGGATCCTTCACCTTGCTGGCATGAATGAAGATTTCTGTAGCTTCTGAGATGACTATTGCCTGGGAGAGTGCCTGCTTATGCTGTTTCAAGAGGGCAGGGATGTCACGGAGACTTGACTGAGGTCAGTAGTTGTGAATAGATATGTCAATGACCAGCACAATGGCAACCAAAAGACGAAAAATATCCTTTTAAAAAAGTTCCTTTTTTATCTAGAGTCTTCCACTGGTCTAGGTCATGGTCATGAACGTTTGCAGTCTGAAGCATTAACCTTCTTGTTGACTAGAAAACTTTGCGCAGAGCATATTGCTCCCGTTGTGTGGTGGTGTGGTTTCTTTTTTTTTTTTTTTTTTTTAACAAGGACAAGCTTCTGCCAATGGTTTCCACTGCTTAGGGAAATGGGAGTAGTGTTCATTTTAATATGTATATAGCCAAAATTAAAAGTCAGTGTTAACACAAGTGATACTGTGCCAGCAAATGCATAGTACTTCTTGGCTTTTACTGCTTCTGCTAAGACAGCTGACTATTGGTATAAATGGTGGTAGGATTTTCAAAGCTGCTAAATTATTCTGATCCTTCTGAAGCAGATACTGTCTGGCATGAAGAAGTTTAGAACTGGTGAATCGGAACAGACAGACATAACTGAGCAGAATTCACAGTTTAGAGCCTTGATAAAGAGCTTAAGATAAAAGGGGAGATTTATACTGAAATAGAATCTTACAACAGAGAGATTTAATTTACTCTGCCATGTGGTAAGCAAAAAGGCGTGTAAAAGATGGGTAGATAAAATATTGAGCTATGTCAATTCTGTTGATCTCTGGCCAGAAAACAGTTCATCTCTGCAGTGCGTGCACAAGTAAAAGGGAATCTGATGTCAAACTGTTAACCACAATTGAAATGTCACAATTCTTTTAGTAATGGTAGGGAACTGAGGTTAGTAGAGACTAATTTAAGCTCGTTGCTGCTTGTCCTATCCTCAGAGGTTAAGGAGAGAGATATTTTTCTCTCTTTCTTGTAACAACCTTTTATGTACTTGAAAACTGTTATGTCCCCTCTCAGTCTTCTCTTCTCCATACTAAACAAACCCAATTTTTTTTCATTCTTCCCTCATAGGTCATGTTTTCTAGACCTTTAATAATTTTTGTTGCTCTTCTCTGGACTTTCTCCAGTTTGTCCATATCTTTCCTAAAATGTGGCACCCAGAACTGGACACAATACTCTGGTTGAGGCCTAATCAGCGCGGAGTAGAGCGGAAGAATTACTACTTGTGTTGCTTACAACAAGCCTGCTAATACATTCCCAGAATGATGATTTCTTTTTTTTTTTTTTTTTTTTTTTTTTTTTTTGCAGCAGTGTCATGCTGTTGACTCATTAAATTTGAAATCCACTATGTGGCCTAGAATCCTTTCCCCAATACTCCTTCCTAGGCAGTCATTTCCCATTTTGTATGTGTGCAACTGATTGTTCCTTCCGAAGTGGAATACTTGGCATTTGTATTATTGAATTTCATCCTATTTACTTGAGACCATTTCTCCAGTTTGTCCAGATCGTTTTGAATTTTAGTCCTGTCCTCCAAAACACTTGCAACCCCTCCCAGCTTGGTATCATCTGCAAACTTTATAAGTGTACTCTGTATGCCATTATCTAAATAATTGATGAAGATACTGAACAGAACCGGATCCAGAACTGAATCCTGCAGGACCCCATTTGATATGCCCTTCCAGTTTGACTGTGAACCACTGATAACTACTCTCTGGGAACAGTTTTCCAACCACTTATGCACCCCCCTCCCCCTTATAGTAGTGCCATCTAGGTTGTATTTCCTTAGTTTCTTTATGAGAGAGTCATGCGAGACAGTATCAAAAGCCTTACTAAAGTCAAGATATACCACGTGTACCACTCTCCCTCCCCCTCCCCATCCACAAGACTTGTTACCCTGTCAAAGAAAGCTACTAGGTTGGTTTGACATGATTTTTTGACAAATCCATGCTGACTGTTACTCATCACCTTATTATCTTCTAGGTGTTTGCAAATTGATCGCTTAATTATTTGCTTCATTATCTTTCTGGGTATTGAATATAAGATGACTGTTCTGTAATTCCCTGGGTTTTCTTTATTTCCCATTTTATAGATTAGTCCTACTTTTTCCCTTTTCCAGTCCTCTGGAATCTCTCCTGTCTTCCATGACTTTTCCAAAATAATTGTTAATAGCTCAGATATCTCCTTAGTCGGCTCCTTGAGTATTCTAGGATGTATTTCATCAGAACCTGGTGACTTGAAGACATCTAACTTGTCTAAGCAATCTTTAACTATTTCTATCCCTATTTTAGCCTCTGATCTACCTCATTTCTACTGGTGTTCACTGTTAGATGTCCAATAGCTACTAATTTTTTTTGGAGAAAACAAACAAAAAGGTCATTTAGCACTTCTGCCATTTCCATATTTTCTGTTATTGTCTTCCCACCCCACCCCAACCTTGAGTAATGGGCCTACCCTCTCCTTGGTATATATGTTAATTATCCAATGCATTCAGTGTGGTCTTCCAATCCAACACCATAACAATCAGTTGCAGTTATGTCTCCATCATTTTATATAGATCTACATTTCTTTAGCTCAGTCAGAGCAATTTTTCAGGGAGGCCTTTCATATCTACTATCAAAAGTAGTACATGTTTATCAACACACTCCCTTTTCCAGAGTTATGGAAACATAACTTCCCAGGAAATAAAGATAGGCAAAGATGATAGCTTCATTGTGTTAAGGTATTTGGCACCTTAATTTAGATGTCCTCTCTAGATAGACATGTCCTAAAGCTGAACAGTACAAATATTAAGGCCATATATATTCTGGAAAAAAAATCCAGATTCTCAGTGTTTGAAAAAAATCATAGTAGAGTTATGAAACAATATATATGCATTTAAACAAATTCATAATACAATTTGTAAAAATGCTACACAGTGATGCTAAAAGAACCACAGTATGGGAAGATTGCAGCAGGACAAACTTGCTGTCTTGGCTCCTGGAATCCAATGAAATAGTCCAGAGTTCTCCAAATTCTTCACATTTGAGCCCTACTTCAGAAAAATGAAACCAAGCACGTTCCCATTCCATCATGTGACTGAAGGGCCTAACCATTTTCATTTATATATCTGCCATGCACCCTCAGTAGATAGACATTACACCCCTCCAAGGGGATGTGACCCACACTTTGTGAAATGTTGGTGAAGATTTTCCTATTATGATACTACTACTTCTTTCTTAAATGCTTGCATAAGCATCCCAATAGTTGATACTTTCAGATGTCACCATTATTATCATTAGCCTCAGCATTAGTACCCATTCAAATGAATAGGACAGTTTACACCTCAGAGGTGTTGTTTCAGGCTGTCTGAAAACTCAGGCTGACATCACTGCATTAGGTATTCACGCTCCATGTTTTGACTATTGTCTTCACAATTCTACCAGCTAGAGATTTAGGGCTTGTCTGTACAGAGTGTTAGAGCACAGCAAGCTGGGATGTAAACCAGGACTGCTGTCAGCAGTAGATCAAGGCACACTAGGGAGCTCTTAGTGCCTGTGTAACAGGGGACTTGGAAAGCTGGGCAGCCTGGTGATTGGAGCACTTGATTTTGGCCCCCTGCTTGCTCAAGGTGCCTCAGTCTTTAAGGCAGGAAGGGAAGGGCACACAGGCCCTCCCAATCCACCAGTTTCCAGCCCAAAACCCTGTATAACTCAACCCCTGGGCAGGGGACCTCCCAGCAGGGAGTCTACATTCACCGCTCTGGGCTACTTCCTACCATGGTCCCTTCAGTTTGGGGTGTCTATAGTCCAAGTTACAGTCTCTAAGAGTGCCCCCTCATGGACCCTGTGTGGCATCCTGTCCCAGGTTCCACTGGGCAGGGCAGCTGTATGTTTGACGGGGTCAGAGCTCCACAAGGTCTTAGTGCTTCGGTCACCTGATCTTAGGCCAGGTGCTCCTAAGCCTCTTCCTCTGTCTGCCAGCGGTACTGAAGCTAGCACACTAAAAATATCAGTGTGGACGTTGAAGCTATGGTGGAGACTAAGGTTAACCACATAACCAACGGGACAGGTGCACTTGAGATTGTGAGCTATTGCTGGAGTCTCAGTGCCCACACTGCTATTCTTACCACACTAGCTCAATCCCTGCTAGCACAAGTCTGTCTACCAACTCTGGGAGGCTTGCTCCCAGCTGCAGTGTAGACATACCATATGGGATTTAAGAAGATGCTTAGAGTTAAGTACCTGCTTAAATGTTTGCCAAAACAAGGAAGGGATCACTCGTACTTAATGTTAAGCCTGTTCTCAGTCTGTTCCTCTGTTTCCCATCTACCTCAAAGAGGTGTTTGAGGATCAATTCAGTAATATATTTAGTGGGTTATGGTCATAAAGGCCCCATAAGAACCTCAACAGCTACTTTTTCTCTAAGTAAAATTAAGAGCTATCACTTTCCCCACTAGTTGTTTTCTCTTTTTATTTTGGTATTGTTGCTGTGGTGCTACTGTGGACACCCATTTTCTCCTCCCAAGTCAATTTCCACCAAGCTCTAGGTTGCATCCTCTTTGTCAGCTGCCACAACACTTTAGAGAAGGTGGTGTAGAAAAAGCATCTCTTCCGAATTCCCCCAGCAATTGGCAAAGTGAGCCTTGAGGCTCCATAGCACCAGTACATGTCAGGAAAGCAGATAAGCACTTTGAACGAGTAATCTGATTCCGTTTTTTTTTTTTCAACAGTGTCATGCTGTTGACTCATATTAAACTTGAAGTCCACTATGTACCCCACGCACGTGAACAAAGGGCTAACAGGTGTCTGAGAGATGAGGAGTCCCATTTTGGTGTACCTGGAGGGTGTGTTGGGCATGATATCAGACCTAACTTGGAAGGAGCTGGGCCTTTCATACAAGAAGGAAATGGAAAGCTAAATGGGAGGCCCAGGAGAGGGGCCCAGGACAGAGAAGACCAGGAGAGAGGAGGTAGGAAGTTCCCTCTCTCTGGGAAGGCCCTAGGAAAGGCAGACTGAAGAAGGCCACAGGGACGTCCTGAATCTCTGCGGTGGATACTGAGAAGAGGACAAGGTGCAGAGAGGAAGTCCTCTCTTGGTTGGTGTTTGAGCAAAGAAAGAGGCACCTAGGAGAGGCTGCTATGTGCACAGTTGTGTAGGGAAGCAGGAAAGGTGCTCAGAGGTAGGAAGTGGCCCAGGAAATAGCAACATGTCTGAAGGAGCAGAGCTAGCTCCTCAGTCCAGGGTCCCTGGGCCAGAGCCTGAAGCAGAGGGTGGGCATGGGTTCCCCTACCAGCCCTGAGGAAGGGATGAACAAACCTGACTCCAGTTTCAATCAGAGTCCCTCAAGGGGTCGATCCTGGGGCCGGTTTTGTTCAAATCTTCATTAATGATCTGGAGGATGGTGTAAACTGCACTCTCAGCAAGTTTGCAGATGACACTAAACTGGGAGGAGTGGTAGATACGCTGGAGGGTAGGGATAGGATACAGAGGAACCTACACAAATTAGAGGATTGGGCCAAAAGAAACCTGAGGTTCAACAAGGACAAGTGCAGAGTCCTGCATTTAGGACGGAAGAATCCCATTCACTGTTACAGACTAGGGACCGAATGGCTAGGAAGCAGTTCTGCAGAAAAGGACCTAGGGGTTACAGTGGACAAGAAGCTGGATATGAGTCCACAGTGTGCCCTTGTTGCCAAGAAGACTAATGGCATTTTGGGCTGTATAAGTAGGGGCATTGCCAGCAGATCGAGGGACGTGATCATTCCCCTCTATTCAACATTGGTGAGGCCTCATATGGAGTACTGTGTCCAGTTTTGGGCCCCACACTACAAGAAGGATGTGGAAAAATTGGAAAGAGTCCAGCGGAGGGCAACAAAAATGATTAGGGGGCTGGAGCACATAACTTATGAGGAGAGGCTGAGAGAACTGGGATTGTTTAGTCTGCAGAAGAGAAGAATGAGGGGGAGGATTTGATAGATGCTTTCAACTACCTGAAAGGGGGTTCCAAAGAGGATAGATCTAGACTGTTCTCAGCGGTACGTGGTGATAGAACAAGGAGTAATGGTCTCAAGTTGCAGTTGGGAAGGTTTAGGTTGGATAATAGGAAAAACTTTTTCACTAGGAGGGTGGTGAAGCACTGGAATGGGTTACCTAGGGATGTGGTGGAATCTCCTTCCTTAGAGGTTTTTAAGGTCAGACTTGACAAAGCCCTGGCTGGGATGATTTAGTTGAGAATTGGTCCTGCTAGATGACCTCCTGAGGTCCCTTCCAACCCCAATATTCTATGATTCTATGACATGGGGACTATTAAGCCCAGGGTGGGGTGGAAGACTGAGCCTAAAGGGCAGGCCAAGTAATAGTTCAAGAAGGGGCATAAGAAGTTCTTCTGTTGGGAAGACTTTTGGTCCTTTAGTTGTACTTCTTTTATTCCAGAAGGGGTGTAACTGAAACATGACCTGACCAGAGAGCTGAGTCATGAGAAGAGAGGCCACCATAGGACCAGAGTGACTATTGGGAAGAGGTGCCAGAGCAGAAAGAGCCACTATGCTCAGGGGGGAGTGCCAGCAGAGTCATCCCTGGTTTTACCTCCGCTCCTGCAGGATTCCTAGGGGTGGCTAGGCCATCAGGGGTTGCAGAAGCTGTGATGGTGGAATGCAACTACAACCTCCCCTCTGCAAAGCAAGAAAAATGGAAAGCCAGAGAAGGGGTGTGGACCAGAACAGATAGGATTTATTTCCTATCTATCTATGGCATTCATTATTTTCTGGACTCTTCTGACTGGATTTCATACTATGAAAAATGTTCTTCTCTTCCATGAGGAGGAAACCATTCATATTTTTCTGTGTACTGATGTCCTTCTTAAATGTTGGGTCAGATCTCCAACTGGTGTAAACCTCCATAGCCCTAAGGAAATCAGTGAATAAGAACTGATTTATACCAGCTGAGAAACTGTATTGAATTAAATGAAGCTATGGTGATTGACACCAGCTAGGTTCTGACCCACTCTCATTAGGATTTTGCTTGTATCGATCAGGTCAGATTTGCTAATCTATAGTCTCTTGGTGTTTCTTCTAATGGCTGAATATTGCCCTTTATCACCAGTGGCAGTTCAGCATGTGACCTCAGAGTAGTATATTGCCTTTGGATTTGAATTATGTTTATTTCCCACCAGTCTATCAACACCTCCTCTCACTAATGAGCTATTACAAATCTGTATTTAGAGGATCACTAATCTTTCAAGATGCTAATGTGTAACTCATCTAGCTGTAATGCCCCAGTGACAAAAGAGGGAATTTCACAGTAGCGAACATTTTAAAAAGAAATGTATGTGCCAAGAGAAATGTGCTTGGTGGGGATATTTGGGTTCTCTTGTTGTTTCAGATATTTATGTTGGAATAAAAACCTACACCCTAACCCAATTTTTCCTATTGCTTTGTCCTGAAGTGACATCTGTCTGTCAACATGGAAATCATTGTGATCTTAAAAATCAGCATCACTGTGTGGTCAAACAGAAGGAGGAGAGAAACAAATAGTATAATTGTGAACTCATTGCTATGCCCCTTATGGTAGCAGATTACTTCTCCTCATGTGGCTGGCCAATGTAATTGATCAGGGCATAAGATAAGACCTTATGTAGGATTAAGTGTGCCCTATTTTGATTTTTGTGTAGGCTGATTCCATAGTGACTTAAGCAACATTGAGAGAGCCACTCTTGATCTGACAGTAGTGTCCCCACTAGGGAATTGAACCAGTTTATCCCAATCAATTTCTAAACTGATGATGTTAAATCAGTGCTCAAACTGTGTACAGTTTAGGCCTTGGGCAGCCACAGTAGGAGCTTCCCAATGCAGTGGGATCTCTGGTGCCACAGAAATTCTGTAGTGGCTTCTATGTCATAGCCAGCACATGGACCATGGCCAGGGGACAGTGGCATGGCTGAACACCTCTGCACCTGCTGGCTAAAATAGACTGAAATCCAGCCAGGGAAGAGGGGGGAGCTTTTCCTGGATTTTTAGCAGCACAAACCAAAGGGAAGAGCTTTTGGCAGAAGAAGCAGAGCTATGGTTTCCCTACCTCCTCTTTACTTTAACCCCTGCCTATGCCCCAGAGATTCCTAACTGCTGTGGTGGCCCCTTAGGATTGGTGGTAGCTCATGTAGACAAGAGCAGCCTCTAGGTTGCTCTGACTTGCACCTGGGGACAATATTAGCTCAGAAAAGCCCGAGAATTGGGAGAGTCCAGTAGTGCTGTATAACGATCTTTGAGTTACACTAAGCACTCCTTGGTGACTGCTTAGGATTTGTCCTACTATTTTTTTTTTAAATGGGGTTCTTTTCGTGCTAGTCCTAGCTTGTAAAGTTTATAGAAATTGGCCACTCAGTATCTAAGTGGGTTCAAGAAACCAAATCAGCCAGCAACTTATATTTTAGAGGATGTGAAAAAACAGACAGGTTCACAGTTTACCAACAATCATCTTTGCCCTGACTCCATAGTAACCTGTCAGCAGTGTTGCTATGTAGTGAGTGAGGATGACAGGTTGGTCTCTGCCTTGCATTCTGCTGGAGACCTGCTCAAACAGTACTTTCCTCCTGGTACCACAAAACCTACCTTGAGAACAGGGGTGAGCTGAAATGTTAGGAATCTTTCTGTGACATTTGGGAAAACATTGAAAAATGAGCTAATCTCCCTCTGCATTAGCTGACATACAATTCTGTGGACTCTGCAGGCCCATACATAACAGTGGTATTTCATTTATTTCCTTATATTGCCATTCTGATTGGGTCACGCACACTGTAGAAAAAGATCCTGCCTGGGAAGGAAGATGGTGGGTGCTGGAATTTACTGTTAAATTGAGCTGTTAAAAGTCAGGTCGGGTGATTAATTCATAACAAATTATTTTTTCTATTGATTTAGTCTCCTTCCTATTCGTCAATTGTGCATGAACAGATCAGTTTTCTCAATGTTGCGGTCATTAATCAAAGTTCTTTGCCAAATCATTTTCACAATAATCTGTTGTGAACAGTTCGTTGCGAATGTTCAACATTAGAGTTGTTCATATATTATGTATTAGTTCCCTGATTGTCTGAGCATAACTCGTAGAATTGTTGCAAACATTCGTCATTGAGAATTAGAAATTCTCTTTCCCTCAGGATTAGTTTATGGACAAATCAGGGGCTGGCTTGTGCATCTCTGCTGGGGCTCAAGTCACCCCCTTATGATGCTGCATGGGCTCATACTGTGGATAACTACTCAGGGCTGGGATTGAGTAGCCTCCACAGGGTTGCTGTGACCCCCCGTTCTCCCTCTGGCATACGTGAGCAGGAGAGAGAAGAGAATGGGAGGACTGGATGATCAAGGACCTGGAAGAATTAACATGAAGAGAGATTGAAAAGATTGAGATTGTTTACATCAGAGAAGCTATGAACAGGGGACATGATAAAGGTATATTAATAATGAATGGGAAAGAGAATTAGATCAGGGGTCTCTGTTGCTCCTTTCTTATAGGTAGACTTGGGCAATTTATTTATTTTTAAAAATAGTTAGTTTGTTTGCTCAGAAATGCAGTTTCAGTTGACTCAGAACTATTTGTGTTTCCTGTTGAGTTTGCCAAATCATTTTGACCAAACTCAAAGTTTGAGACATTTTGGTAATGTGAACATTTTTGTTTTGACCCAGCTTGAAACATTTTGTTTTGATTTTAGGCATTTTGACAAAAAACAAGGACTAAATCCACAAAAGGGAGGAGAACCTCCCTTATAATCTTCAACCCAGTAGTTGAGGTACTCTCCTGGGATATTGAAGACCCAGGTTCAATGCTCTGCTTAACAAGGCAAAGGGATTTGAACTTTACTGTTCCATGCACATAGCCTCATAGCTCAATAGCTAGGACTTCTCCTCTTGAAACTGCTCCACTTTCTATAAATATTTAACTAGTCATTGGAGCAGGGACTTGAAGTTGGATCTCCCATATCCTGCATACGTTCCTTAATGTCCAGGCTATGAATTATTTTTGCTTGCTTTTCCTGGCCCAATGGCTATTCGCTGTTGCCATGAATGACAGTGGATCGCCATTGGCAATTCTTGTGTTCTTGTGCTCCGCCCAGCAAGTTAAAAACCAGGAGATAGATTAGGTGCGTATACATGGAAGCAGAAACCCACAGCAGTGTGTCTCAGAGCCTGGATCTTCAGATGTAGGCTCACAAGGCTCGTGTTATAGTGCTAAAAACACCTGTGTAGACACTCTGTCTCAGGCACAGTCTAAAGCTCAAGGAGATGGACTTCAGAGCCTGAGCTCCAGTATGAGCTCAAACAACTACACAGCTGTTTTTAGCACCATAGTGTGAGCCTGAGCCTGTATACTCGGGCTCTGAGACTTGGTGCAGTAGGTTTCTGCTTGCTGTGTAGATGTACCCTGAGAGTTGCTGTCTCCTTCTTTGTCTGCTTCTGGGGCAGTACAATAATACTCTCTTGCTCACGGTTCACAGCAAAATCCCAATTAAGCTCTTAAAATTAATCAATTTTGCAAAAATTTCTTCTAGTAAATTTGTTTCTGCACATGTCCTAGCAAGCAAACACTACATGTGTGTACAAAGTAATTCACTAACACATTCAAATGAATATTCATGGTTGATATTTTGCAGCATTCACCCAGCTCTACTGACTAAGTAACATTTGCTGCCAAACTGCTCAAGTGGACCTTTGCCAGTTGCCCAAAAACAACCCAAGACTGAGCATATGCCAATACATTTTTGCATTTGTTTTAAGGGGAAGAACACATTCTTTACAAGCATAACTGGTTCTTTTGTTTGTGGATATCTACATGAAGCGTGGCAAGCAGGGAAATTAGGCATAACATTTCTCTTACACTCAGTTCCCATTGGTATCTTTCAGCAAATATCTGACTTAGAATCATCCCATGCTGTGCTATAGATTATATATTTTTAAAAGATTTAAAGATTGGATCTCTGAGGCATGGGGTCTGAGGAAAACCCTTTAGGCTTTGATCTTCATCAGTGCTGTTATACTGTGACTGATTCTCTGGCTTCTTATTATTGTTCTTTGGCTACATCTTGCATCAGCACTTTATTTGACTCACACTATTACATTTAAATGTTATTGGACAAGCTTAACCTCATTTTGAGGTTCACTTGAATTCTGGTTAGCAGTGAAATTTGCATGCTTATCCAGATTTATCCAGCTCCCATTGACTTCAGTGGGGCAGGATTTCACCTTGGTGGGTTTTTGAGTTTTTTTCAAGCAATATGGCTGTGTTGATTCATATAAGTGCAATATTGGCTTGTATAAATAGGAGCACCCTGTATAAAACTAACACAGGAATTATTCTGGACTGTTAGGCCTTAGTTGCAATGCTGTGTTCACTTCTAGGCCTTGCCATTCACAAAAAAAGAGCGACCAAGTGTAGAGAGTTTAGCAAACCAAGAGAATGATACAAGGGTTGGGGAAAAAAGAGGCCTATTGAAAAAAGATAAGTGAACTGGGCATATGAAGTCTCAAGTGAAGACAAATGTTGCAATTTCATAATAGCTTATTATGCAACCCCCTAAACAGATGGCATAAAGAAGAGAGGTATCACTTATTTTTAGGGAGGATAAATCTGAAGCTGAGAAAAAATAGATTAAATATTAAGAACCTCTGTAACTCTCTAAGAACAGCTTTCACTGGAAAATAGACACCAGGAGAGGCTCTTTCACTTGCACCACTGGAGATATTCCAGGCCCAACACTAGACTCTCATCTCTTAGAATTGGTTTAGTTACTTCTAAACCATCCCTATCAGGTGGAAGGAGTAGCTGACTCTCCAGAGGCATCTCCAAGCCCGTATGGTTCTATGTACTTTATTGTCCATAACTGATAGAACAGTTTTGATGAGGATATCGAACTATCTACTGATTATTAAGCATAACATTAGAGGCAGCACAAATGAAATGCATCTTGATTCAGCTGTTGGGATTGTTGCAGGCAGTGATGGAACTACATTTGACTTCTGTCATAATGCAGAAAATAGGTCACACTTTCTATTAAGAGTCTGTTTATAAATAGTTTTCAAAGGATTAACAAATACTTATGTAATATAAACATGTTAGAGATATATGTGAGTAGTATTGTCCTATGGATAGTTATAGCAAACCAGGAGAAGATGTTGTTATAAATTTTTAAGGGATAAGGAGCCATTATTTCACATAGTCTGACCTCCAGTCAATCACAGCCAATTACCTTTGCGTTGAGCCCAATAATGCATGTTTGACTAAGGCGTGTCTTCTAGAAAAGTATCCAGTCTTGATGTGAATATTTCAAGAGGAGAATTCACCACTATTCCTGGTTGTTATTCCAATTGTTAATTGCCCGCACCGTTGAAAACGTGTGCCGTATTTCAAATTTGAATTTGTCAGACTTTAGCATCCAGCCACTGGTTCTTGTTTTGCCTTTCTTTAATAGGTTAAAGATCCCTTTAGTATCTGGAATTTTCTCCTTGTGAAGGTACTTATACACTGATGGTTATAAACTATGGTTGCAAGTAGCTTATTGACGTGTTGGAGGATGATATAACAATTTATAGATATTTTAATAAATGATTATTTATCATGTATTAACTATTTTATAAGATACTTTATAAATGGAACCTTAATATCAGTCTAACTATTAAATGTTACTCAGTAACAAGTAAGGGAATATGTGCTAACGGGGAACAAGCACCTGGCACACTGATTATGAAAAGGATCTAGACACTACTGTGGAAAAATCTTTGAAACCATTAGCTTCATCCTGCACCTGTGGACTCAGCTGGATGGGGGAGGCACTGTTTGGAAGGTCAGGCAATGTTACCTTCACCCCAGAGATTCTACCAGGGGAAAGCCAGCTTTAAAACCCAGTCAGGTTCCAGAGGAGCACCTTGATGGGTCCTGTGGTTCCTACCTGCTTCCTGGCAGGCCTAGCCCACTTCCTGGACTGCACCAGCCCAGTTTCAGATCACCTACTTGTGCTACTGTGCCCCCATTTGTAGCGCAGAAGCATCCAGAATACAATGAGTGAAATTGGCCTCTTAATTGTTTTTCCTGGACAGAAAGGTGTAGTGAAGGAGCAGTGAGACATGATTCAAAGCTATATAAAAAGGGTAGAATCCTTATAACCCTTTCACTGTTCATATGATTTGTTTTGTGGTGTTTGTAAGATCTTTGGGCAAGATTTTTACTGTGTTCCTCAGAGGTGAGAAGGCGGGGGGACGGGACAGGGAATTGCTTTGACACATGGTCTCTGTCTTCAGCTCATTTGCCCTACTGCTGGCAAACTCCATTCAGTGTGTGATCTCAAGTCAATCTGTCCTAAAGTAAAAGAAGGGGATTCTCTTTCCAATGGGTGTAATAGCAATATTGCATAGGTCTTGTATAGTGCTTTTCAAGAGTAGATTTCAAAACTCTTTACAAAGGAGGTCAGTGCCATTATTCCCAGCTTATGAAGCGGGGAAACAAGTGAGTTACCTCAGGTCACCCAGCTAGCTTAACTGGGACTAAAACTCACTCTTTTGGGTCCTAGCTCTGTGTGCTAGCCACTATGCTATGCTGCCTCCTTATAGTGATGTGTAGACTAATGATATCATTCTTGTTAGAGATGGCTTGTTGGCCACCCACTCCCCTGGGAGTGCAGTGGAGGGGGGTGCTTTACTTTTTGCTGACAGCTAACTGGACATCTGAATGTGTTTGGTTTCATTCAAGGGAAACTAAGGTCTTTGTGTGTCAGGCTCCAGTACTTCACAGCTCCACAGACAATTTTACTTTCCTTTGCCTTAACATGTCATATTAAATGTATGTAGAAGAGGTGTTTCTGACTGTTTTCAGGTTCTAGTCCAGTTAAAAGCAATGTGTGGTTTCTGCACCTCCAAAGCTTACCCAAGATCCAGATGCTACTAAATCAGGGCTCCTTTGGTGAAGGGCCCAATCCTGCTCCCAGAGGTTTTCCACTGATTTCAATCGGATCAGGAGCAGGTTCCTTTTGAATGCAGAAGCCAATTATATTGTTCAGTATGTTGGACCTATAGTTTTCCTAAGACTTGCATTCTGTGTGGAAAATATATACAAAAGGATTCTGAAAAGATTACTTGAACTATGCTGGACCATCCCATTCCAAGTATGAGCCTCAAAGATTTCAGGTCTTCTGCCTTCAAATACCACCATGCTCATATCTTCCTCAATGACCAATATTATCTTACTCAGTTAACACCCCTTGGAACATGATGATGTTGTTGTTGGACTACAATTGGTGTTATGTCTGGGTTCCAGCATTCCACACTTCTGGGGTTTTATTTTTGTCTTTTTCCTGTTGCTCCTGCAGTGGAGATAGAGCAGGCATTCTTTGATTTTAAGGTCAGCATGAACTGGAGATTTCTGGAAAAAGTAAAAATGAAGGGTAGACGTAGGTAGGTGTGTGTGTACACATACGTGATGGAGAAAAGGAGATAAAGAGCATTTGTTCAGCAAAAGATCGCAAGCAGACAAATATGTGTTTGTTAGAAATTCTCTGCTGTACAGTAACAACTGTTTAACCTTCACATCTCCTAGTCTGAATATAACAAACCTTTAGATTTTTAATCTGTCTTCTTATGACACCTATCTACCTAAGTGGTAGCTGAGTGCAGGCTGAAATGTTCATATGCAAAAATGGCATCTTTAGATTTGGCCTGAGATGCATAGGTATAAATGAGATTAGACTTTTGGCCCTGCCATTCCATCATTTAATAATACTATTGATTAATGTGTGGGTTGGTCTGACTCTAAAGTGCTAACAGGCATGAAAATTAGTAAAAAAAAATATATTGTAGTCCCTAAAATATGTGCAGATGACACCCAACACACACACAGAGGGTAGAGCCGTTGATTACGAGATGCCATCTAGAACAATGGGGTTGCACAGGTATAACTGAGACCCGAAGATGAAGACTCTGGATTTAAACAGAGATGAGAGAAGAGCCTGGCCTGTAGAATCTTTATTACTGGTCTCATTGTTTACTTGTACTCCCCCTCTGTCTATATCCATTTGTTGCTCCTTGCCTTAAACTTGGATTATAAACTCCATGGGGCAGAGAATACCTTTCGTGTGTGTGTGTGTGTGTGTGTGTGTGTGTGTGTATAGAACCTAGTATAATGAGGTCCTGGTCCATGAGTAGGCTACACACTCACTCTCTTTCATATTAATATTATATATAATTAATTATAATATTAATAATAAGAAACAAATGGGAGTTTCATTTTAATTTATGCAAGGCTTGATCCAAAGCCCATTAAGAGAATGGGAATCTTTCCATAACCTCCAATGGGCTCTGGATCAGACCCAAAGTGTTTGTAAAAGGTAACAGATTGATCACCCACGAGACTGAAATTCTTATATAGGGAGAACAACTACAGAATGGGCAAAAATAGCATGAGCTTCCTCACAGTGGAGATTTTCCCTGCTGCCACTGTTTTGGTTTGTTTTGCACTTCAATCCAGAGGTGTTTTGTATTTCAGTGATGCTGCAGTCTAATACTTCATAGAAGTACATCGATGCTCTGGATAAAAGGAACACCATAATAAGGAATATAATTTAAATGAGGGTTTTTTGTGATCTGTGTAACTGTTTGGAAGTGGAGTGAGATCAGACACGTCAGCTACTGAGTAGTAACTACCAACTTTGGCTGGTTTTGAACTCCTGACCTAAAGATACATGGCCTGTACTCAGGGGTGAAAGTCGCTTAAGTTTTACCGGAACAGAGGACTGGCTCCAGGCTCCCAGAAGGGGCGGGGCCTCAGGCAGAAGGGGAGGGGCTGGGGGTCAGTCTCCCCCAGCCAGCCCTTCAGCACTGCCTGGCCCGCGTTACCTGGGGCTCCAGCGGCAATTTAAAGGTCGCGGGGCAGCTGCTCCTTTTGCCCCCCCTGGCAGCGCTTTAACATTGGCTGTGCACGGGCCCGTACTGGCAGCCACTTCTTACTGGTACACCATACCAGCCCACTTTTACTTCTGCCTGTACTAGTAATCTCCAGAGAGTCCCAATACCTGCACTGAAGGAAAGAGATTATTTTGCATTTTGAATGCAGGAGTAAAAGTTGTATGAGGAAATACTGGGAGATCCTTTTGATCATTCAGTTGCGGAGGAAGAGCAATTCCTGCATCTTGTATCACAAAAGGTGCCAGCAGCACAGCAACCAAAAACACAGTGTGTGGTGATGCTAATGGCACTGAACACGCATTTCTAATTCCCCTACAAATGTTTCACTGAGTGAGAATGATGACTCAGTGTTTTAGAGCAGGATAGAGACAAGGATGCCATCTCACCAAAGGCACATAATCAATTGCCACTAAATCAGTTCTGCGCTGAATGATGCTATAATAATTTATGAGGAACAAACTAAGTACGATGGGGCTGAAGCATAAAATATGTTGCATAGACTGTATGAGCCTATAATTAAATTCAGCTGTGGCATCAAGGTCAAACAATGAGGTATTAATAAAACACCCAGGACAAGTAGATCACTGAATTTGACTTTGTACACCTTTCTAAAATATAGATTCAGACCATCATGTTTGGCCAATCGAGTTCACAACACTACATCAGTGTGTCTCCTTCCTTTTCAGAGGCTTTTAATTTAGAATGCAAACAAACTATTAAATTAACACTAGACTGCTTTGCATGAATATATTTATCTTTAGTAAATGCAGTCCAGTGTTACCATTCCTAGGAGATCTGAGATGACAGAAATGCAAAGTTGCATTTTTTTTGTATGTCTGCTATTCTGAGTACATATTCTATCCGTAAGAAGAAATTACATAATTAGGCAGCTGTAGTCTAGCTCTGTTGTGGGGGGGGGGGAAATGGATTAGCAGTAAGGGAAGTTAGGCAATGACACCTTTTTGGACAAGTTCCTGGCACCCATTAAGGCTGCTTTGCACAGCTACGCCTAACTATGGGAATGCTTCTGAAGTAGGGGAACCCCTATCTAGCAGAAAGCAAGACACTCTATAGAAAACCCTACCATTCTGTTCCATTGTAGTTGATGTGGATGGGTGAAAAGGGGACAAGGTGAGAGCGCTGCTGTCATGCAGCAATGCCCAGCTGCCAGATTGGCCTCCATAGGGTCATTGCAACCGGCTCAGTTTTCAGCAGCCTGGAGGTTTCTTCAAGTTGGCCCTCAAGATTGAGCTGGTGCTCAGCTACACTGGGCATCCAACAGCTGGTCCTGAGGATTCAGGCAATTGTGTGGAATGCAGTGTTTGATGTGCACCTAGAACAATAGGCCTCTCTACCTAGATGAGTTTGCAGCATGAACAAGGCACAGGTCCTACTGCGATAGCAGTGCAAACCTCTTCTTCCTTACCAATCTATTGGTCACATGGTCAGCCCCTTAAATGTAGATATTTTTATTTATTATTAGAAACTGACACTCTGCCTGGCAATGGACTTGAATCAGGCAAAATCTGTCCTTACCCTGAAGAGCTTGCAGTCCAAAAGCCAGAAACATACCAGATTTATTTACTTGAATCTTATTTTTTTATATTATAGAAAGCACCCCCGGTGTACATGGCCCTGTATAGTCAGACGAATCAACAGTCCATACCTCAACGCTGCTTGTCATCTAATTCTGACAGGTAAAATTCAAACAATGGCCACCTATCTTCCTCACCATCATCAGGTCTTGTTTTCAGATGGTGTGTGCAAATCAGCCTTGTAGTTCCCCTCATCACCTCCAACCTGCTTGCTGCAGGATTTCAGTTTGGACTTTGCCACCTCCCCTTGCAATTCACACAGGCATCTCACGCTTGAGATAGATGCAGGTACACAGACTTGATTAGACTCTTCCTGTTGGTATGCATACTTCCACCTTTTCATGTTCTCTGTATGTATAACTATCTCCTGTCTGTGTGTTCCATTCTATGCATCCGAAGAAGTGAGCTGTAGCTCACGAAAGCTCATGCTGAAATAAATTTGTTAGTCTCTAAGGTGCCACAAGTACTCCTGTTCTTTTTGCGGATCTAGACTAATACGGCTGCTACTCTGAAGACTGAGAGGGGGCATTCACAGGGTGCTTAGGTGTTTTTCGCCCACAGGGAGGGACACACTAGTCCATTTGTAACAGAAACTATTGCAGATTGTTAATCTCAACTCTTACTTTAGAGATAAGTGTCAGTGGCAAAACTGCCACAGCATATGCTTTCCCACCCCGACACCCACATCTCTTCCTCTTTACTGCTAGCTCTTTGGGTGATGGAAGTAAAAAGGGGTCCCATGAGTTCAGGGACTCTGAAAAAAGAGGAAAGAATTTTATAAACTGGGAATTTCAAAGGAGACTAAAGGAATTAAGATGACTAATTCTCACTGAATTTCAGTGGGTGTTAGGTGCCTAACTCCCTTGGGATCCTTTGAAAAATCTCATCCACATTCAGTGTAACCAGAGTTGTAGAGCACAGGACTTTGTGCCTTTTTCCCTGCTTCCTATGTTACTTTTCTCCTAGCCGTTACTTTTCATAGTGAAAAGTATTCTACCTCAATTGTCTCCCACTCCAGAGAATTACCCTCTCACCCCTATGAGGGGTCAGGATTGAGTCCTGTTGACAGATTACTGTGAAGAAATGTATGCTACCACTTCCCATGGTGTACCTGTGCAGTGAAAATGAAGTTCATCCTTGTTCAGTGGATCAGTACAAGGCCTATACACAACTTTAGACCATCATTAAGGGTGTCAAACCAGTTTTTTTTTAACAAGCCTGTGTGGGTACATGTACATATTTTAAAGAAGGATTCGATGAGGTTTCCATATTTTAAATATCTAACACAGGTGATGTCATGCTGTCTGTAGAGGCATACGAGCTAGAATACCAGCCGCAGGGCATACTGTTAAGAAGCAGGGCACAAACCCCAATCTGGCAGTGAGTTCTATAGTGAGATTTCACCAATCAAATAACAAAAGTAAGCTCCTCGGGCACTATAAGGTAATAACATGGAGTCCCAGACAGTCCCCATGGGCATTCCTGTCTATCTTGCCACCTATGCAAGCTTGACTTTGTGCTAGATGGTCACTTTACAGCAAAGATCACAAAATATTCAGGTTACTCCCAATCCCAAAGGACCAGTTACTTAATCCGGGTCAATTTGCACTTTAGATCTCACTCCAAAGACAATGCTTGTAGCCAATTACATAATAAGCTAACTAAGGATTTATTAACAAAGAAAAATAAATGAGTTAGCTACAAGGTTAAAACAGGTAAACATACACACACCAATGAGTTGCAGTCTTCGGTTTCAGATGGTGATGGAGTTGCTGAAATATGCCAGCTCTATAAATTCTTTTGCGTTAACCCGGGTTAATTCTGAGGATCTCTTGCATACGTTTAGGAATCTTTTCCCATTAGAGTCCAAACTGCCTAAAAAGACTCTAGTTCTGTCTGGTCAGGGATTTTTATCTCCATCTCCCACCTCAGTATAAGCTGATGGGACAAGTACTTATGCACATCCTCCTCTTCATGAGCATGCAGGTAGCAATCAATGAAGTCCTTGTTGTTTGATTACAATGGGCCATTTAGATTCAATAGTCCTTCCTGATGGGCCAGAGATAACATCATGGGTATAAACCAATATTTCAGATGTGTTGATGTTTCTTTCCTGACAAGATGTCTAGTTACAGAACAAAACATACAAATATAAGTACAATAGATGCATGTAGCAAATTACAAACTTTTCATAAAGTCTAAATGCTAAACACATTGTTACAAGTCTAATATTTATTTTAGCAATACGAACACATAGGTGAGTCAGACTGGTTTCCAGCTGTGCATTTGATAGTGTTCATGTAAGGCATAGAGGCTTTGGCATGAGCGGGCACCTGGTCTACCAGCATCACAAGAGCATTTCTGCATAACCCGGGGGGGGGGGGAAGGCAAATGTATCTACTTCTAGTTATTTAAAGGAAATAGAGACCTGCTTTTATGGTTCTTCTTTGGCTCCCCCCACCTTTCCCTCCAGAAGTGAGGGCAGTAGAATAAAGATTGGGTGATTTCTGAGGCGTTGCTGCCCTGCAAACTCTTCAGGTTATGCTCACTGCAGATTGGAAATGGGCTCTGACCTCCCAATGTCTGGAATATGTTCTTCAAATTCAGGAGAGACAGGGCAGGGTTTCCTGGAAACAACAAACAGACTTTCAACTCCAAAAATGTGTTTTTCTGGCTGGGAATAAGCAAAAGAAGGCTCCATGACTGGCGCACTAGCTCAATGCGCCTAAGGAAATATACTGGGTCCTATTTGCTTCAAGTGCTTTACTTTTTTGCTCAATAGCCACATAAGTGTCGCAATAAGAAAATAAAAGAAACATTACTCAGACTTCAAGAGAGGACAGACAAAAACTCCCTCAATAACATCAAATGGAAAAAATGATTTGCTGCAGAGGATATTAAATGCTGTTGAGGTACACCCTGGGCCAGAACATTAACCATTTCTATTTTGACATTTTTATGTTGTTAAAAACAAAAATTAAAACAAATGTCTCTTAAAATCTGATTAAACTTCTTGGGAAAATCACTTTAGAATATCTGGTGAAAGGGGCAATATTGTTTAGGGCTAGACTATACCTTTGGGATACAGCCATGGGTAGGGCACAGTGAAGCTGCATTACCACACTGAGAGCTTGGGGCTGGACTGATTTCTAGGGCGGGGGGCAGGGAGGAGGGCATAGGCTGCAGCTTTTAGTGTAGCCAACTTGCTCTATGAGCCAGTAGAGATGGTAATTGAGGAGCATTACCCTGTCTCATCCCCATTCAATTTATGGTGCTGGGTGCCCCAAAATGCAGGGAGAGAACTTTCCCGAGCACAGAGGCCATAATTGTCTGGCCTTCATGCCCTGCAAAGGGGCACTTAACTTCAGTTGTTGAACATTTGCTGAGAAAGCTAGCTAGTCACATTGTGCTGGCTCACCTTTCTCTCCAACTGTTAAGTTGCATTAAAGGCAGCTAAAATACAGCAAACACTTCCCTAATATTAATTTTCCATGTAAGCAATTGGCATGGTTTCCATGGGCATGGTGTGCAATTGTGAGGGGCAGGAGACTCACTCAGTTGCAAAGAGGTGGATCATGAGGCTGTCTCTGTTAAAATGTGGCCTGCTCTATGAAAATACCAGTGATGGTAGCTATAAGTGTGTGTGTGTGTGTATTACACCCCACCCCAAAAACATAAAACGAATAGAACGCTAAGGTTGCTAAGTCAAGCAGTCCAATGTTAGAAATAAGATTGCCTGTGCAACCTTCATTTGATACCTTTGGCTGTATGCATTATGACAGTCTTTAATTACATAATCACCTACTATTTTTTCCCCACACTATGCCCGTCTCATCCGGTGCACACTTAGTGAGCAGGTGTTCAATGCATGGTCCTGCTGTGATGCTTCCTAGGGGTACCCAGTGTTGTGAAGCACCTCACTACCACCTGCTGTTTGTGTGAGGAAGCCTCATCTCTGCCTGCTAGGGGGTCAGTCCCCCAATTCCACCGGCCAAGGCAACCTAAGCAATCCGCTCTAGTTCTTCACAGGCCCTCCTGTCTCTCAACAGGATAGCGACAAGCACCCTCCAGCCCCTGAGCCCACCCAGCATCTCCCTGGAATGTCCAGCCCCTGCTTCACTGGGCACACAGTGTTCACAGATCAAAGACACAGTGCAGCTCAGCTTACCAGTTACACCTCAGACCGCTGCTCTGCTTAGCACACAGCACTCAGGCACATTTATAGTGAAACCAAGAATAGGTTTATTTAGCAAAACCTAGAGAATCAAAGTAATAGCAAGTTGAAGTATTGGAAACAAATGGTTACAGATGAAATTATAATATGCATTCTGAATCCTACACTTAATTAACACAATACTGTCATGTCTAATAAAATATCGCTCACCAGTGCTTTACAGCCAGGCTGGCTGTGACCCTAATCTCATGAGACAAACCATACTGTCAGCTTGCCTCACCAGTGAAAGATTCAGGGAGTCTCTTAGTACCCCCAGATATATCAGAACAATCCTTTGTCCGTATTCATAAACAGGAAGCTCTCTGCTGATTGTTCCTTCCCGTGGCTTTCCTCTCTTGTTGATTTCACTTCTTGATTAGCATCTGGCTCAGTATGCAATAGATCCCCCTTTGTGAAGTGGAATACACAATACACATATGACCAGACCTGCCTCACCTTTAAGACCTTAAGCAGATTTTCAAGGGGAGAGCAGCATTCACATTCCTGATGCAAGGATAACACCTCTGCCAAATTTCAATCCCTACTTCAAAGCCTGATAGAGCTTCTCAATGAAATGGTTGTATGAATTTATATATTAGAAATATTAGAGGGAAACACTTCAGCATTACACTTGTGCATTTGACTTCGTTCTTTGGCTTTTTAAAAAAAACATGCATAATCAACATTCTTTAGGTGCTGACCAACTTTTTTGCTTCAATTTTCCCATAAAAATTATAAGATTCGGTTATTAAAGTAAAGAGTATTACTGAAATGAAACCAAACCTGCCACGATTATCTTAGTAAACTCAAGACAGGTTCTAAAATGTCCATAAATGCTATATACTGTAGCTGGTTATACATTAATACTGAGTATTCTTTTTTACTCTCTTTAAATCTAAGGTTCTTTCTGTTGCTTATTCTTATTCTGATCACTTATTTAATTAAGATTCAAGTTCCTTTTCTTTTGGTAACTTCTCTGCCCCAGCTTGTTCAAAAGCAACACTATTGACTCTTAAAAAAGAATCACAGTTGATTTCTGGGCACTTCCATTGCTGTTATTGATCCTGGAGCTCATCTATAGGACTCATTACTAAGGCAAAGCTTGTAGGTCACTACAGTACACAGTTAAGCACTGTAAAATCATGGCAGAGTGCTAGAGATGAGTGGAATACTTCCAGTTTGTCTCTTGGAGGGGAATTTGAGGTCTGTCAGAACTTCAGCTTATTCAGCAGTCACTGATTCCAGTGAGAACAGGCCAGCAATTCTCTTTAATACTTGGATGGCCAAGTAAATCCTGTTGCCCCGTTGCCTCACTTGCTAATTTTCCCCACTGCTTTATTTTGAAGATTACAAGCTGTTTGGACTGATGTAATTCTAAATTCTGTGACCCTAGTTTCCTTTCATGAGATTTTAGATGTCTAGTTATATTGAACTGGCTAATGTTGTCCATGCCACAGACCAAAATCAACAGGCAGTTGCTTGGCTCTGACAAGTACCTGGCTCCTTCAAGCGTTTATGGAAATTAAGGATCATTTTACACCTTTGACATCTCTGGTTAGTTTCCAGCACTCTTCTTCAGGGGACCCATTACATACATCCTGCCTGCTCTTTATCACACTGTTAAACGTCAGATTCTATCACCATTACTTGCATTAAATCCACTTGTGCAAATAGCCCCATAGAGTTGGATGTGACTCAAAGTGACAGAATCTGGCCCAAAAAGGCAAACTACCACCTCATTTATAACTTCTTATTACTCTCCCTAAGTTTTGTTACACTCCTGTGCCAGGCTCTTCAAGCAAATAAGCTGAGTGAAATTTTCCAGTAAAGCTCTGGGCAGGGTCATATAACTGAGACAGCACTTGTGAAAGTCTGCATGCCTTATACTCTTAGGTATCTGTCTTCAGCATCTGACATGGTGCTTCACAATGTGCTTTGCACAATAGTATAATCCAGTAAATTAAGGGCAGGTCTTCACTAGAAGATCAGTTAGGGGTGTCATTTTGTGTGACCTTTCTATACTAGCAAAACCCTTAGTGTAATGTATTTTCCAGCATAGTTTATTTCACTCATTGAACCAATATAAGATACACCAGAAGAAGTACTTTTTGGCCGATATAAACTGCATCCACTCTAGGAAAGTTTGCTAGTGTAGCTTTACCAGCAACCCTTTTCTAGTATAGACCTGGCCAATGGGCTAATGAATTCTGAAATGTATGATATGGGCTAAGCTTGAGACCATGCAGCTGCTGTATTTGAATTAGAGAGAGATCCCTTAGGGGTCATAAAGTAAGAGCTGGTAGTTTCCTTTGCTTCTGAAGAATCTAGTCTGAAAATGAGTTAGAACTAGCTTCTGCTGGCATGATATTCTTCTGTATGTAGTCTAGATGAAATGTCATGAGATACTGAGAAGATGAACATCTGCCAGAGTTGGCATCTATATTGTTCTCTGAAACCTTTTGGTCTTTTCTTTGGTATTTAACCAAAACCCTTATTGAAAAGTCTTACAGATTTATATAGGGGTGTAGACGGGCGGACTCACCGCTGCGGCGCCTCCTGCTGGTGACTTCAGGAATTAGCTCAGTTCCAGCTCCAGAGCGCCCCCTGCAGGCTGGTGATCCATCTGTCCTCTGGCCCCCATGTCCCTTTACATGGGGTACTGCCCCCTGGCAGTAACCCCTTTCTCTCAGGGTCTCTCCTCCCTGGGGAACCCCCCACTCTCTATCCCCACCTTACCTCAGTATATGGCTACTGCCAGTCATTGTCTAGCCCCACGTCCTGGGGCAGACTGCAGTATCAGCCTACTCATCATTGGCAAGGTTGGGTTTGGACCTGCTGCCTTGGCCTACCCCTGGGCTGCCCTCTGCAACCCCCAGTTCCTATTAGCCCAATGCGTGGCCACAGCCTGGGGCTTTCCAGGCTAGAGCTCCCCAGCTCCTCAGCCTTTCCCCAGCCCTGCTTCACTCAGGTACCTTATGTCCATCTCCCTGCAGCCAGGCCCATCTCCCTCTACAGATGGAGAGAGACTGTCTTGGGCTTCTGGCTCACAGCCTCTTATAGGGGCCAGTTGGCCTGATTGGAGCATGGCCACAGCTGAGCCTACACTCCCCAATCAGCCCAGGCTTCTGGCCCCAGCCTAAAGGCTGCTTTCTCCAGCCACAGCCCCTTCCCAGGGCTGTTTTTAACCCCTTCAGGGCAGGAGCAGGAGTCCACCCTGCTACAAGAGGTAAAACCAATAGAACAAGAGTGGCCAAACTGTAGCTCGCAAGCAGCATGTGGCTCTTTTACAGTTAAAGTGTGGCTCGCAGAGCCCCCCCATTCCCTGCCTACCAGACTGGGGTGGGAAGTATGGATAGTCATCCCTGTGGTAGGGAGGTGGGGCTAGGGTCTTCTGCCCAGCAGGAACGGCAGTCTAAGCCTTCAGCCCTGCAGGAGATGCCTACTGGGCTCAGGGCTTCAGCCCTGTGGGGCACACCTGCTGGGGCTGGGGCTTCAGCAGGAGTGGGGCTGAAGCCCTGAGCCCCAGCAGCTGCCTCCTGTGGGGCTGAAGCCACAAGACCACCCTCCCTACAGGGTAGAAGTCCCTAGCCCAGCACCCTGCCACAGTGCTGAAGTCCCGAGCCCCAGCAGGTGTGCCCAGCTCTCGAATTTCTGAAGAATATACCGTATTGTCCCGAGTATAGGCCGCACTTTTTTCCCCTAATTTAAGTCTTTAAACTAGGGGTGCGGCCTATAAGCGGGATCTTGCCAAAAAAAACCCAATAAAAATACTTTCAATCCCAGCCGCGGCGGGGATTGAAAGGGCTTTGGGCTCCCCGCCGCAGCGGGCAGCCCAGAGCCCTCTGAGTCCCGGCCGCGGCTGGGATTTAAAGGGCTCTGGGCTCCCCGCCACGGCGGGCAGCCCGGAGCCCTCTGATTCCCCGCCGCGGCTGGGATTTAAAGAGCTCTGGGCTCCCCACCGCGGCGGGCAGCCCAGAGCCCTCTGATTCCCCGCCGCGGCTGGGATTGAAAGCGCTCTGGGCTCCCCGCCGCGGCGGGCAGCCCAGAGCGCTCTGATTCCCCGCCGCGGCTGGGATTTAAAGGGCTCTGGGCTCCCCGCCGCGGCAGACAGCCCAGAGCGCTCTGATTCCCGGCCGCGGCTGAGATTTAAAGGGCTCTGGGCTCCCCGCCGCGGCAGACAGCCCAGAGCCCTCTGAGTCCCAGCCACGGCTGGGATTTAAAGGGCTCTGGGCTCCCCGCCGCGGCAGACAGCCCAGAGCCCTCTGAGTCCCAGCCGCGGCTGAGATTTTCTTTAAGTTAAAAAAAGTTAAAAAATTAATTTTTTTAAAATAGCACCAAACTTTAAGGGTGCGGCTTATAATCAGGAGCGGCCTATACTCGGAACAATACGGTAGTATGCAGCTCAGAGGGTCAGTAAGCTTGGCCACACCTGCTATATAATATATACTTTAATAAGGTTCTATAGAAATGAATACACAATGCTAACTTTTTTAGCTTTTGTGAACTTTGAGTTCTAAAAAAGGGTTTTGATTCTTTATTAAATTCTGTAGAATGGTCAAAATAAACCTATGAAATAGTTATTTTGTGTTTCAATTCTATATGATTTGTATAAGGAAGTTAAGCATTGGTTATGAAAGTGTAAGTGGGTGATCTTAGATTGGTATATCTAGAAGACTAGCTATTCATATGTATCTGAGAACCTCATAAATATTAATTTATCCTTGCAATGTTCTTGTGAGTTTAAAAAGTATTATCTCCATTGTACAGATGCAGAACGAAGGCACTAAATGTGTGGCTAAATCATGAATTGGACACAGATTTCCTGAGCCTCAATCTAGTGTTTTACCCAAAAGATTTCCATTCCCACCAATGACTGCTTTTAATCACCTTCAACTAGTATGCAGGAGTGTACCATTTGATTAGAAATACTCTACTTTTCGGTACTGCATGTTCATCTGTTTTGCATTGCTATTTATTATCATGATACTCTATGATTATTCAGTAATTTGTGAATATCACAGTGTGGTAGCATCCGGACTAATGGAGATTATCGGGCAGTGAAAAGATATGTGACTAACTTCCAGTAATACTGTAAACACAAGCTGGTTAAATTCTTTTCAAGTGCTAAAATGGTGATCACAGATACGGATGATACATCTTAAGAGCCTTTGCCTGTATTGTCAGCTGAAAAGAGGAATGAAAATGCAAGAATTAGCAAGAGACCTGGTGGGTCTGAAAGGCTGATAAACATGACAGTTTTCACCTGATCAATAGTGCCAATACAGGAAAACCCATGAGTCAGCTCCGGAAAAGCTTCCAGTGACAGTTTAAAATATTAGATCTCTTTAGTTTTGAAAAGAAAAATTTCATTGATGAAACTAGTACCCTGCAATGAAAAGCTAAGATGCACGCCCCCGTTCATATATTGACTTTTGGGTGAAATATGCCTTGCATACAAAAGATTGCTGAGGTGAAGCTGATCACTTAGTTCAATGGCAAAGCACTTACTTGGGGAATAGGTGCTTTGAACAATAATGTAATCCAGCAAATAAAGCATTAATGAATTCTGAAATGTATAAACATAAGTTAAGCTGGACTTCATGAGAGCTATTGTGTTATAATTAATTATAGATGTCCCCTGATTATAAAGTGAGAACTGTTTACATGTTTGCACTTGAAAATTCTAGTCTAAAAACTGCAGGACCCAGATACTATGGTAATGGGGGCCATTTTAAGATAGGAGAAGTTGATATTAGAGTTGGAATATGCAGTTTACATAATATATTGTTTGAGCATCCACTACCGGTGAGATGGAGTGAATGATCTTATTTCTCTTATCAGTGAGCAACAGATTCACATGGCTATAATGTAGCTGTGGTGTTGCATAGAATGCACTTCCATCTTAAATGGTCTTTTGCAAGTCTTCCTTTGTCATGAGTCAGTGTGGAAGGATCTAGTCTTCTTAAATTCCTCAAAATGGCATTTTCCAACCTCACTCATGGCTGACCTCATGCTCCACTTCCTTTTACCTCAACTCTGTAAACATTCTGTAGAAGCATACCTTCTTCTGCACGCTGGAAATGATCCCATCACTTCAGTCATCTTATCCTCGACTGGCGCAAGGCTGAAACTTGTTGGGATTGTTTCAGTATCTCCTTATCTGTAACAAAATCAAGCCAATGAATGTTAAGAGTATGCCATAACTTTTGACTTTGAAAACTGTTTCATTTTCTCTCAACTGCTTTTAATAGCCTTTTTTCTGCTCCATATAGCACAGTTATCATCACCACCACATTGAACACTCATATCTTAGCTGTCACACAGACATCTTGCTGCCCAGAGGCTTTCGAAGACACTAAAATGCCATTGATGTAAGACCAATCCGACTTGTGACTTCTTCAGTTATAGAACTTCCTGCTGTCAACTTACTACCCAAACAGATAAAACTATTCACCCATCTTTTATGTCATTACTAGCTATGTGCAAAGTTGGTAGGTCATTCATTTCCATTTGATAGGAGGCATATGTAACTTTACTTTTATCACCATTGATCTTAAGTCCCATAGATTGTGCAATTTTTCACAGCTTTTCATTAGCTATAGTTGGTCAGTAGTCTCTTCAAGTAAGGTAGTATCATCCGCATACTTGAGATCCTCTAAAGATGAGACTTTAAATTTCACACTTTCTACTTTGGACTCCATCCGTTTTGTCATCAGGTAATCTATTAAAACATTAAATAATGTAGATGAGAGAATTTTTAGCATACTCCTAACTCTACAGAAAACCAGTCTGTAATTCAGACCATTGACCCTCACGCAACTAAATGTACCATGGTAAAGTTCCTCCACTAGGCACACTAAATCCTCTGTCACCCCATACTGACATAGCAATAACTACAGTGCTGATCAACACACTGCATCAAAAGCAGTTGCAAAGTCTATAAACATGATGCTAGCTTCCTTTTGTCACTCTAGTCATTTTTCTGTAACATTCTGAAAAGCATATATGGCATGGACTGTAGCAAAGTGTATATAGCATGGATTGTAAACCACACAGGCTGTCTCTCGTTTTATGGTTGAGACAGTATTTCAGTTGGTTCAGTGGTATGATTGTAAACACCTTCCCTGGCACTGACAGCAGCATTATTCCCCTATAATTGGAGCAATCTGATCACTTTCCCTTTTTAAAAAATAGGATGATGCAGTCCCTTTTCTAATCTTCTGGAATGTGACAGCTCCGCCAAACTTTTAAATGGACTCTCTGAAGCCAGGAAACTAAAATCTGGACCTCCAGTCTTTAATATTACTGCTGGAATGTAGTCAAGGCCAGGTGCTTTATCATCTCATAACTGCTTGACTGCAAGTATTGCTTCCTTTAATGTCACTGGCCTGTTTTCTGCTGGGTTCATTTTTGGATTAAGTTATAGTTTACCTCTCAGTGGGGGATCTATTAATTAATTTGCAAAACTGCTTATGCCAGTGGTTAAGCTGTGCATCAATATCCTGGCAGTGTTTTCTATTCTTGTCCTTACATGGTGGAAGCTGTGATAATGGACACCCAATTAGGACATTCAAAGTCTCAAATACGCATTTCTGGTCATGTCTTTTAGAAGCTTCCTCAGTGTGCTGTGCCATACTCTTTCACCATTGATTATGGTAATTCTGACAGGCATTCTTACCTGCTTGTTGAAAACATTTCTTTTCCTCTACTGCTCATTTACTTGTGTTGGGTAGCATCTTAGTCCACAAATGCTCCTAAAGTAGTACTATTTGTGAATAAGGGTATTGGAATCTGGACCTGTGATTCCATTAATTCTGCCAGAAATCAACTCCTCTCTCCTTCCCTACCACACATCCTGATTTATCTTCTTCCCCATAATCTCCCCTCCCTTTGCTGCAACCCCAAACCATTTCCCCCTGCCAGCAAGCATTTGCCCGTATAATTTATTTTCTTTTAAAAAATGGCTTGAGTGCCTTCTGAACTTTCTGCTGTACTCAGATTACATTTCTCCAAAATATTTTTTTGTAAAGTTGACAGATGTAGATTGTAGCAACATGCTTCTTTCACCCCCTACAAGATTTCTGCTGAGATTGGATTTGAACTCACAGCACCGAGGTGTTGCATAGGTTTGATGACTGAAATGTTTCTCCCACCCACCCCAACTTCTGAGGGATGGCTATCAGCCCCTTCGACCTCCCTCTCTGCACACGCTCAATGTAATCAGTTTAACTTGTGGGTGTTACGGACATGCCTAAAATGAGAGCTAAACTCTTTTACTGATAACATTGTGATTTTTTGCTCCCCCAGAGGGCTAGTGGGTGGCTGACAGTCTGTGGGGGTAACTCTTGAGCAACTGAGACCCGGGTGCAATGACCCCAGTCATGGCTTGATCCTTATCTGTGAGCAAAATTATGTTGGTAGAATTAACAAAATTACAAAAAACTTTTTTCTTCAGGGGGGCTGTATCTCTGGAACCCCTGGTCAAACGACCCCAAATTTGGATCACTCATCCTAGCCAGTGCCCCCATGAGGCACACAACATTTCAAGCACTCTGAGTAACTGCAGATTTTGGAGACATAAAAGAGTCAAATTTCTTGCTATAGAAATCTGTAAATATCTAGATGTATCTGTACAATGGGTATAATGGATTTCTGGGATGCATAGCTTGCCTTCACACTGCATGTACTCTAGCTCATAATCTTTCTCTAGTGTGAACTAGTACGTCTGGTATCAGGGGATAGCCGAGTTAGTCTGTATCCACAAAATCAACAAGGAGTCCAGTGGCACCTGTAGCAGGGTGGATCCCTGCTCCTGCCCTGAGGGGTTTTAAAAGCAGCCTGGCAGGGCTTGAGAGCGGTGGCTCTAAAAGCTGGGCTGATTGGGGAAGTGGCTGCAGCTGGGCCACACCCCAATCAGGCCACAGCTGGCCCCTATAAAAGGCTGTGAGCCAGAAGCCCAGACAGTCTCTCTCTGCCTTCAGAGAGAGAAGGGCCTAGCTGCAGGGAGCTTGAGACTGGATACCTGAGTGAAGCAGGGCTGGGGGAAGGCTGAGGAGCTGGGGAGCTCCAGCCTGGAAAGCCCCAGGCTGTGGCCTAGCGAAGGGCTAACAGGTACTGGGGGTTGCAGAGGGCAGCCCGGGGTAGGCCAAGGCAGCAGGTCCAAACCCTCCTTGCCAGTGATGAATAGGCTGATACTGCAGTCTGCCCCAGGACGTGGGCTAGACAATGACTGGCAGTAGCCATACACTGAGGCAAGGTAGGGATAGAGGGTGGGGGTTCCCTGAGAAGGGGAAGCCCTGAGAGCGGGCAGCACCCCCATGTAAAAGGGCACTCGGTCCAGGGAGGGACATGGGGGCCTGAGGACAGGTGGATCACCAGCCTGCAGAGGGCGCTCCTGTGCTGGAATGAGCTAATTCCTGGAGTCACCAGCAGGAGGTGCCGCAGGGGTGAGTTGACCCGTCTACAGCACCTTAAAGACTAACAGATTTCTTTGGGCATAAGCTTTGTGGGCATAAGTTTTTTACCCACAAAAGCTTATGCCCAAAGAAATCTGTTAGTCTTTAAGGTGCCACCGGACTCCTTGTTGTTAATATGTCTGGAAGAATCAAAAACATCCATTTTGTACTGTATTCTAATTGAACATTGGCAAAATAACAATAGCAAACATATATTTGGCCACATCTGTGAAGTTCTGCTAGTGTTCAAATTACTTTGGCACAGTATCCATTGAATGGGATAAACTAAGGGAAAAAACATAACAGGAGTCTTACATATCCATATTCCCTTTCTTATTGCAGAAAAGATGTCATGTTCTCACAGGGAAGTTGCTCCAGAGCAGCAAGCTGATTAAAGAGATCAATGAAAGGAAGTAACAGGGCATTTCCCAGATCTGGCAATCTGCTGCTTTACCCTATAGACTACAGCTCTGGGGTGAACTTTCAAGAATCTATTAATTTTTCTTACACCGGATTCAATGCAAGGGGATTTAATATGAAATCAGAATGACGTGCATATTTCCCATTGCATAAGAAAGATAGGAAGTATGGCAAGAGACAGCCCTGGCTTAACCAGCAGCTCTTCCAAGACCTGAAACTCAAAAAAGAGGCCTAAAAAAAGTGGAAACTGTCAAATTACTAAGGATGAATATAAAAAATAACACAGGTATGTAGGGTCAAAATTAGAAAGGCCAAGGCACAAAACGAGATTAAAGACATCATCAAGATAGACATAAAGGGTAACAAGAAAACATTCTACAAATACATTAGAAGCAAGAGGAAGACCATGGATAGGGTAGGCCCATTACTCAATGAGGGGGGGAAAACAATAAAAGAAAAGTGGAAATGGCAGAAGTGCTAAATGACTTTTTTGTTTCAGTTTTCACCAAAAAGATTAGTAGCAATTGGACATCTAACATAGTGAACACCAGTGAAAATGAGAGAGACTCAGTGGCTAAAATAGGGAAATAAGTTAAAAATTGCTTAGACACATTAGATGTCTTCAAGTCATCAGGGCCTTATGAAATACATCCTAGAGTACTCAAGGAGCTGACTGAGGACATAGCTGGGCCACTAGAAGATGGGAGAGATTCCAGAAGACTGGAAAAGGGCAAATATAGTGCCAATTTATAAAAAGTGAAGTAAGGACACCCTGGGGAATTACAGACCAGTCAGCTTAACTTCTGTACCCCGAAAGATAATGGAGCAAATAATTATCAATCAATTTGCAACCACCTAGAAGATAATAAGGTGATAAATAACAGTCAGCATGGATTTGTCAAGAACAAATCATGTCAAACCAACCTAATACCCTTTCTTTGACAGGGTAACAAGCCTTGTGGATGGGGGAAAGCAGAAGATGTGGTATATCGTGGCTTTAGTAAGGTTTTGATACTGTCTCACATGACCTTCACATAAACAAACTAGGGAAATACAACCTAGATGGAGCTATTATAAGATGGGTGCATAAATGGTTGGAAAACTATTCCCAGAGAGTAGTTATCAGTGGTTCACAGTCATGCTGGAAGAGCATAACGAGTGGGGTCCTGCAGTGATTAGTTCTGGGTCTGGTTTTGTTCAATATCTTTATCAATGATTTAGATAATGGAAATAGAGAGTACACTTATAAAGTTTACAGGATGATACCAAGCTGGGAGGGATTGTAAATGCATTGGAGGATAGGATTAAAATAAATGATCTGGACAAACTGGAGAAATGGTCTGAGGAAAATAGGATGAAATTCAATACGACAAATGCAAAGTACTCCACTTAGGAAGGAACAATCAGTTGTACACATACAAAATGGGAAATGACTGCCTAGGAAGGAGTACTGCGGAAAAGGATCTGGGGGTCATAATGGACCACAAGCTAAATTTGAGTCAAACATTTGAACAAACTAAAGAAAACCTTGAGAAGAACAAAAAAAATGATTAAAGGTCTAGAAAATATGACCTATGAGGGAAGATTGAAAAAGAAAAAGGGTGGGGGTTGTTTAGTCGGAGGAAGAGAAGACTGAGAGGGGACATGATAACAGTTTTCAAGAACATAAAAGGTTGTTACAAGGAGGAGGGAGAAAAAATTTCTCTTTAACCTCTGAGGATAGGACAAGAAGCAATGGGCTTAAATTGCGGCAAGGGCAGTTTAAGTTGGACATTAGGAAAAACTTCCTAACTGTTAGGGTGGTTAAGCACTGGAATAAATTGCCTAGGGAGGTTGTGGAATCTCCATCACTGGAGATTTTTAAGAGCAGATTAGACAAACACCTGTCAGAGATGGTGTAGATAATACTTAGTCCTGCCATTAGTGCAGGGACTGGACTAGGTGACTTCTCGAGGTCCCTTCCAGTCCTATAATTCTATGATTCTATATTATATCTTTGGCCTTAAAGTGTTTGTCATTTTCTGTTTCTCTGACTTCCTTCCTAATTCCTTAATTTTGGTTATCAAAATCCAGATTCCTTAGACTCTCTCAGAAGGCAACTTTCTAAGTAGATACTTCTTTGTTTATTTTTTATTTATAATACAGTAGGACCCAGAGGCCCAACCAAGATCAGGATCCCATTAGCCTAGGTGTTAGCACAAACACAAATGGCTAGATCAGTACTTTATGATCTGCTCTGGACAAGGAGAAGCCCAGAAAATAGATTGTGACCCTGTAGATCACAGTTGGCCTCCCTGTCTCCCTTCTTCTCTGGTGAGGATATAACTATGGAAGTATGCATTCCATTTTGGCTGGGACAATCTCATTTTTAAGTTCTGTCTTGGACGGCTTGACTTTTTTGGCAAAACTAAGCGTGTCTCCCATTTGCTCTTGCCCGAACGTTCCTCCGTGCCAATGCGACACATACAGTTTTGCCAAAAAGTTTTCCATGACATCAGCTCAGGCCAGCCCCATGTGGCAGGGATCAGGCAAACGGTGATGCCAGGCATCACTACTTACTGGTGTCCCATTTTCAGTTTAGGGAAATACGGTCAACATAGATATAATTGTGTTGGGCCTATACCTGGTGCAGGCCAGCATGCTAGCACAGCTGTGCTGGCTGGCACATTGGGGATATGCAGCCATCCAGTCCCAGCCCCATCTCCACCCCTTCTTGCTATCCTTTCCTCTCACTGTCCCACTCCCCTTCTCTGCAGGAAAGGAGTGGGTCTGCCAGTGTTTTTTTTCTAGCAATACAAATAAATAATAATGTGCCATCTCTGTGGATTCTGAGCACTAACCAGGGGTATATAAGCATACAAACAGTCAAAAAGACTGCATTCTTCATCCACTCTACCTTGGAGATCTTTGTTTGAAGTCTCTCATTCTCCATTCTACTTTTTCCTGCTCTGCTACCACAAGGGTCTGATTTATGAAGGGAAGAGCAAGACAGCACAACAGTAATTCATTGCATTAATAAGTGTCATACAAATATCATTTTATTCTCCTCAAGCTGTTAATCTGTGCCATGGAATTAGTTTGCCTGGAAGTTTTTTCTCTTGGCTCTCTTATAAATAAGGCTGTTCCACAAGTTCATTGGATCTTATGAAATGGCTTTAGAATTCTATACACAAATGGTGATTTCCCATGGGCTCTCAGCGATGCCGTCCCAGTGTTGTTAATTTTCAGTACAAGGAATGAAACTGGCTGTTGATAATGTAAAACCATGTTAAATCAGAATTCTCCCCTCCACTCTTAAAAGACCTATAGGTACATCTGCATACGTAGTAGCCTTTTTTGTCTGTGTCTCTGTGTCTCCGTTATTCACTGATTCACAAGTAGTTTGCAGAGGAATTCGGGGTATAATGAAGGAGGGGAAAAGGGAAGGATATTGATGTTGGAATCCTACCATTCAGCACTGAACTATTTACAGAGCAGCAGTGGGGAGAATATAAAGTATGGGAGACTGAGACAAGAAAGGGGAGTGCCTCTGATGTCACTGTCCCACCAATCTGTGATGTTTTTAATTGGTGCCAGCTAATTCCATTTCATTACATCAATGACACTCTTAGTAGCACTTTTCTAGGGTGTCTAGCCATGTGATTTATTAATGCTGCCCACAGCATGGAAAAATGACCCCAAATGCCATGCTTGTTTTGTCTTATTCTTGTAAGTATTTCACATCAAATGATGATATTTGTATTTCCGCATTATTAAAGTGCTGAGAGGATGGTTATTGGTGGCGGGGGAAGACATGTTATTTTTTATTTGGCCATTTTGCTTGTCATCCATCTTTCTGGAGCTGTGTCATGGATCCATAAGCAAGCAATTCATTCTCTCAGCATACTTTATAGATCCAGTGCTCGCAAAGAAATCCAGAGCTGAACTCTCCAATATTCACTTAGAATGTTGTCAGTTTTGAGCCTAGGTTTTTGCAGCAAGCTATCACTTTATTAGCTCCTTCTGATGAGCAGTTCATTGTGTGGGTCATTCAAAATAAAAACTAGGTTTTGGGTGCTGATTTGCAGAAAAATAGCAAAACCAATTAAAGCACAGAAGTGAGCTCTTTTTCATTATACAAACAACTAGGATTGTGGGGGGGAAGGGAGTGAAGGCAGGAAGTGGAAAGACCTCTTTTAACAGGTTCTTACACATCCATATTGTCTATCCATCTGTCTCAAGGTTTTGTATAGCACCCATTATTGTCATGTCTAAGTACCATATGAAATTCTCTGTGTATTTTCAAAGAGAACTTGGGCCAAACACAATATATCCCTTTAATAACTTTTGTAAGCAACACTTGCTGTTGTGTTTCAATGCACATGTACATAAAATGGGAATTCCATCATCCTTCCTACTATGAATGGCAATGGGAAATTAAATGTCTGCATGGTGAATCTCATAGGAAATTTCTCCCCATTGTAGTTTATTCTGCCCAAGGAACAGGATACAGGGCCCACCAAGACATGCCCGAGATCTGTCAAGGTTTAGGGAAGACAGCAAGCGGTCACGGTCATCTGCATGGAGGCTCTGTGCCTCCATGGTGGTTCTGAGTCTGTGAAGCATTCCCTACTCACCACTAATCTAGCAGCCAGGCAACATTGGGCCCAGGTCTGTAAAAGTTTCTGCAGCCAAAGGCTACCACCAATCACAAACATAGACACACTACAGTCACAGGCTGAGCTCTTATCAGGTGCAGGAAGCATGATGTGCTTTCCTCTTCCCTTCCTATATGGAATGCCAATGTCTTCCCTCCCTCTCATGTGTTATCCCCCAGTTTGCTGGAGAGGTCTCTGCTGCAGTCTAGTGCAGTCATGTGCAGAATATCCCCTCAACATATAGATCCTCAGGGAAACAACTGGGACCTTTGAGATGAGGATATCCATAGTGAAAACAGAAGCAAATGTTCAGCAACAGATCCCATGTGTGTCCTGCCATATTATAGGCCACAGTCTTCCATGCATGAATTAACTTCAGTGACTTTGTCCCTTAGCAGAACTCATTCATCACTGAGATATGAGCAAGTTCCAAATGCCAGCATTCATGCATGATGCATGATTTCTCAACACAGCTGAATGGGTTAATTTCTCTCCAGCCTGTCTCAGCTTTAAAAAATAAAACCTTAAAATAAAGCAAGAACAAAATCCATCTCTGAGGGTGAGTACAGGACTCAGCATGCCACTTAAGCCTCAGACTGGGACTATGTGGAAAAGTTGCAGGCAAAATATCCACCTACTGGTGCCTTTGCAGGCCTTGCGTGCTGCAGAAGGAGGGAACGAACAGAACAGGTAATCATCAAGTGATCCATCCCCTGTTGCTCATTCCCAGCTTCTGGCACACAGAGGCTAGGGACACCATTCCTTCCCATCCTGGCTAATCACCATTGATGGACCTATCCTCCATGAATTTATCTAGTTCTTTTTTGAACCTTGTTATGGTCTTGGCCTTCAAAAGATCCTCTGGCAAGGAGTTCCACAGGTTGACTGTGCGTTGTGTGAAGAAATACTTCCTTTTTTTTGTTTTAAACCCGCTGCCTATTAATTTCATTTGGTGACCTCTAGTTCTTGTGTTATAAGAAGTAGTAAACAACAGTTCCTTATCTACTTTCTCTACACCGGTCATGATTTTATAGACCTCAATCATATCTCCCCTTAGCCGTCTCCTTTCCAAGCTGAAAAGTCTCAGTCTTATTAATCTCTCCTCATACAGAAGGCATTCCATACCCCTAATCATTTTTGTTGCCCTTTTCTGAACCTTTTCCAATTCCAATATATCTTTTTTGAGATGGGGCAACCACATCTGCACACAGATACCAGGCAATTGGTTAGAATATCAATTATTTAAAATAAACTTGCATGCAAAAAGGCACCTACCTGATTTACAGATTCACAATAAACAATCAAAGAGGTCATTCACCACTTACTATGGTGTAGCATCCAATACAGAGTCCACCCTTTGCCCATCACTGTGGGCCAAACTGTGGACCCTTTACCCAATTTGGTAAGGAGTTAGTCACCCATTAATATCAATGGGACTACCCATACATCAATGCGAGTAAGGGGCTCACAAGTTACCCCAAGAGTGCAAGTCTTAATACTAAAACAGAAATATCTCAGAACATCTTACCTCAGAATTTTTGCTTCTGTGTACACTGAGGAAAAAACACCAGTGTCAGAAATATACTGTGCAACACTTACAGACTGTAATTACTTGAGTTTGCCCACCTCTGCTTCCCAGGCTAGCACCAATATTGTGTGTGTGTGTGTGTGTGTAAGATTGGATGATGGGTTACAACTAGTTTTGAAAAATGAAATGTAAAGGATTGTAGTCCGACACAACATAAATATTAACTTAAACCCTGACTGAAAAAGGGACATTCTGCTGCAAAATCACCCCTCAACCCATAAACATACTTCCCTTTAACTTTTTAATACATCACACAAAAAATCTTGTTGAACTCTTACCAGCTGAATTTCAAACTATCAGTCACAGAGCAAACTTTGTCAAACATTTCCCAGCTTCGCTGATCTAAAGTCACGTTAGATCTATGTCATCTAAAATTGTAGTTTTAACTATAGTAGTAGAATTTCATTCTGTCTGTTAATTAGTCCATAAACTCTTATCTCCCATAGTACATTTCTCCTGATAAAACTTTCATCCTGGGGGATTTTGAGATTCATGTTAATAATCTGATGGATTGTGCATAACTGCTACTTTGATCTTTTAAATTTTACTGAAAAAGTACCATTTGGGAATGAACTGACTAGTTTTTAATCATGAGACAGGGATATTAGATATGATTCTAACACAAACAATTATATTGCCACTTGAATATTTTATACAGGTCATTATTAATGAGTAATGTGGCACTTAAAAATAATTAGGACACAAGAGGAAATTAGTTTAGCATGGAAACTCAGCTGATGGCATATTTTCATTGTTGTTGTTTGTACCTTGACTGCAATAGGAATACTGCTTTCACTTTTTTTTCTGGTGCCATCTCTTTTATTACATGATTAAATCCAAATAAAAATAAGACCCAAAAGAGGGAGAAGAGACTCTGATTGGGGAGGGCAGCAGGGCATAACCCCATGGCAGATGCCCTGCAGGGCTCACCAGGGCAGGATTGGGGTGCCCCGCTCTATGACAGGTGCTGCCACAACAGTTTGTTCACAGTGATCCATGTTTTCCGGGCTCTTCCACTAGCTGGAATTCACCTGGTCTGCATTAGACAGCTCTGTGCGGGTGGGGACCTCAAGGCTAGTGGAGTCGCTTCTGGCTCTTAACAGCTTCTGGTTTGGTCAGGGTACTGTAAATACCCAGGGACTGCGTGACCATGTTGGTGATGTCCCCGCTGTTGGATGGCAGTAGGACAGTGTTGGAGTGCGTGGCCAGCTTGGAGAAGGCACTCACATACTGCTCAGCCAGAGCCAGAGAGGCGGATGTGTTGCTGTTCTGTTGCATCAAAACATCAGCCAGGAGCCAAATAGCTTCTGCTTTGGCCTTGGCCTTGACCAGCATGGCATTGGCCTCCCCAGCAGCTTCTTGATCTGGTCAGCCTTCTCGGCGGCCAGGATTTGGACCTGCTTCCAGGCCTCTGCCACGTTGATTTCAGATTCCCTGGTCCCCTCTGACTGTACACTGCCGCCCGTTTCCATCTCTCTGCCTCCACCTGCATCTGCATTGACTTCTTCCCCTGGGGAGGCAGATGGATGTCCTAGATCTCATAGCGCAGGCACCGGATACCCAAATAGCCCTGAGGCCTGGTTGATGGCATCCACAATGCTGGTGTTGAGGTACTCCCATCCCGCTCCTAGAAGACTTTGTCCAGGGAGATTTTCCCCAGCTCGGACCTCGTGGTGTGGTCTGGGCCACCTGGGTCACTGCATACTCATAGGATCATCTACTGGCTGGTATTTAACCAGCCTGGCCATTTTTTTAAGGATTTGCCAATTGCCAGAAAAATAATTTAATCTGCTGGGATTTTTTTACATGGGTTTTAAGATTTGCATTATTATCACAATACACTTGGATATCTAATGTTAAAAGTTTCTGTGTCCATCTAAAGGTGCTGCAGTGTTCCCACTTCCACAGTTTAAGTAAGAAAATGATGTTATCAATTTTAACTATATGTGTTCTCTCTCTAGATAGTATAGGTGACAGTGAAGGGAGGAAGGATTGTGGAGTTGCCTTGTGGTTGGGGGTTGAGGTTGTGGTGGGCTTGCTTTGTGGGGTGATGGGTGCTGTTTTTTGCTTTTCAAAGAAGGTAGCCCTACATACTCAGGGTCCTCCATCCCATAACCGGCCTTATAGGGGTCCATGATCTGAAGGCACAGGACACCACCCATCTGCAGGGTGACGTTATCCAGCGTGATGGCTAACTGCTCCGGGACATTGACGATATCCCGTACTTCAGGCCCTGCATGTGCTGAATCTGAGCCAGCAGTGGGATGAGGAAATTCAAACCAGGCTCCAAGATGCGGTGAAATCTGCCCATTTGCTCCACCACCTAGGCCTCCTGCTGGGGCATGAAGAGCATGATGGTGTTCATGGGCAGGCTGGAGGGGCATCTCTGTGGGGCAGGGGCCAGCCATGCCCAAGGCCCTAGACACCGGGAGCTCTGCAGCAGGATGTCATTCAGGTATTTTTAAGTTTACATAAGAACCCACTCACTGGGTTTTTATCACAATTAAACAAAGTCTGTCTAAAATAACAGTAAATACCAGCTCTTCCTATTCAATTTTGCATCACTCCTAGGTTGAAAATATGTAAAAAGGTATGAAAACATTAAATGAGTAATTGATAAGCTTTTCTAACAAAGAAATAATAATAAAGTACAACACAAACTCCTCTCTACAATATTCCACTTGTTACATTTTCTCTCCAACATGTCTAGAGATGTTGGTGCCTTGATTACTTCCCTGGGTACATTATTCAATTGCCAGATTGATCTCATAGTTAGGAATATTTCGGTAATGCCTGATTTTACTTTTTCCATTTTCTAATTTCATGTTTTTAGTCTGCATCTTACACCTTTTGTTCCACCCTGCATGTTCCACCTCTCAAATATTTGTTTTATCCATCTGCCATATGCAACTCAGTCTAGCCAGGACATGATTCAGTAAAGGGCGGTGGTACATTTAGAAGATGTCTGCATTTTCTTCCTGCTGTCATGTGGTGGTGGGTTTTTTTTGTTTTGTTTTGTGCTACACCCTTAGCTTTATTTTAACTCAATTTTGTAATTAATTCCAATTAACCAAAGATATTTCAATATGCAAGTGATCAGAGCTCAGTCTTGCTCTCCTGCAAGTCAATGTAAGCTTTGCCATTGATTTGGAGAGAAGGAGAGGCAGGGTTTTATGTAAAATATGTCTATTTATAATTGTTCATGCAGAAATAACATCTGAATGTAAAGGTTTTGTTTGTTTTCTGTTTTGATTTTGTTTGGTAGTTTTTTGGTTTTGTGTGTTTTGCAAGACAATGTGTACAAATTGTTTAAACATATCCTTTAAAGTATTGAGCTTTCCTCCATCAGTCACCAATGACTCTTTCCACTCTGACACCAGTTTTCCACCAGTGTAATTCTATGGAAATCAGTTGGTGCTCTAAAAATAAATACATGAATAAAAGAGAGTGAATCAGGCCCAATGTGCATGGGGCGGGGGAAGAGAAAAGAAAGAAAAACCCAAGTGTTTTTCCTAACCAGTTATGTCACTGATTTAACAGTAGAACATTTTTTTTTAGATCTGGAGATTGTTATTTTAAGGAAGTAGCTCCCCTGTGTTACATTGCTTACAGAATGAATAGCTTGCTGGTCCAAAATCTGTGCTCCAGTGAGGTGTCTTAGTGCTGTGCTGCCTGCTCAAAAGAATATCAAAGCTGGCATAATTGGCCATAGGAGGAACACTCCAGTGGCTTAGACACAGCAAAGAGGCTTGTATGCCAGCTCATTCATTGCTGCTGGGGTACAGCAGCCCACGATCAGGGGGGTGCAAAGGTAATCTTTACCTCTTCAATCTCCTCCCCCCGTGAATGGAAATGTGCACTCCTCCAAACAGGTGAGGCGCTAACCCTGAACAGGATGCATATTATAAAATTGATTATTAAAGCTTAACAATATATAATGGTTTTACAAATAGATTTAGGCAGTAGAGGAGAATGCTTTATTAAAGCTCAGGCTAGGATAATGCTTAACAAATATATGTGATCTCAATAGATAAAAGGGGCAAAATTGATAAAATTGAAACAGTTAAATGGACAGTAACATGCCACGGTAACAGTTCAAAACAAAAATATCATAGAATACATGATTGAACTTTTAATTTTATTTGCGTATATATGTATGTTCATTCTTGGTAAGTAATTCTCTTTCTGACATAATGGATTCCAGCTGAGTATAGAAATAACATAGATACAAAATATTTATGCACTAGTAGTGTTCTACTATCTGATCATGGGCTTCAAATGACAATTTTTTCCTGGGTTACTATCATTGGAAAGTCCCTGTGACTTAGAGTGATGTGCTTAAAATTCTGTTCACTCTTCCTTTTTTCTCCTTGATTGTTAACTTCACACAGCAGCAGTGAAAGCTCAGAAAATGTGTTACAAAACAGTCTCCACATTTTTTTACTTTTTTTTTTTTTACTCTTTTGCACTTTACACGATAACTATCACTTCCTAATGAATTCTCATCTGCATGCATACAAATATGATAATATAAAATGTTAAAAGTAATTACCAAAAATTACATCTATTACATTCTCTGGATCCTTTAATAAATTTACAGTATAGGGGGAATTGGTGTCTTAGGGTTTGTCTGTATCACAGCGGCTGGTCAATTTAAGCTACGCAATTTGAGTTACGTTAGTAGCATAATTCAAGTTGATGTAGCTTACCATCTGATTTATGCAGTGTAGTTATAGCCATGTTTGTCCCAGGATAGTTGAGAGACAAGGTGGGTGAGGTAATATCTTTTATTGGACCAACTTCTCTTGGTGAGAGAGACAAGCTTTCGAGCTACAAAGAGCTCTTCTTCAGGTCTGGGAAAGGTACTCTGAGCATCAAAGCTAAATACAAGATGGAATAGATTGTTTAGTATAAATAATTAGCACAAATTCTAAGGGACAATTCATGATAGAGTGCTCTCCCATGGAGTGAGCATGTCTTCACTAGACCATTTAATATAGGCCATCTGATGTCTATTGAGGGGGAGGGATAGCTCAGTGGTTTGAGCATTGGCTTGCTAAACTCAGGGCTGTGAGTTCAATCCTTGAGGGGGGCCCTTAGGGATCTGCAGTAAAATCAGTACTTAGTCCTGCTAGTGAAAGCAGGGGACTGGACTCAATGACCTTTCAGGGTCCCTTTTGGCTCTATGAGATAGGTATAATGAAATCTGTTCATGTTTCCAGCCCTGTTCTTTATAGATGTCCATAAAATAAAAACAGCATCAAAGATACCACGGTTGGCATTATTTGGCATCCTTGCTGGTGATCTGAATAGAGAGCATAGGGAATACATTGCTAGAAGTCATGATAGGGTTGGTTGAGGTACATTGCAAGTGAGGACTGGAGTTAATTAACATATCAATGTGGGGAAGCATACTCTGCTCCTACCTGTGATGTACCTGTCCTGTAGATTAACAGAGTTTCTGTGGCTGTGACTCTGACATATAATGTTTCTTTTATACATTCCCTGTTTGTGGCCTCACAAAGTTGTGTTAGCTCCTCGTCCTACTCCTGGCACTGGCCAAGATAGCCATACATCAGTCCAGAAGGAGAATGCTTGACAGGGAGGTTATCTGTGATTGTGGAGTTTTACTTTTGGTCCCTACTTGCCTCAAGTTTCTGGGCAGAGTTCCTATGAGTGCTGTCCACTAACTCCCTGGGCTCCTTTTTGGAGCAGTGGATGTGTCCAGGATTCTCCACTCAGTGGCCCCGTGTAGTACCATCACATGGAACTTTTGACCCCTGATTACTTTCTTCTTTTTATGATTTGCCATCCCATGGAACCTTTTGTTTCTGAGCTCTGTGGCCCCTCCCTCAACTGAGGAGACTGGCCTTTTGTCCTAGGTGAGCTTAGACTCACCTTCTCAGAATGCAAAGAAGCTGACACTGTTCACGAGCACCACCTTTAATTAAACTTTTCACAGCATCTATCAGTACATAATAAAATGACTCACTGAGCTTTCTGAAGATGCTATAGAACTCCATTAGCTCCTCATTTGTTTCAACGTACAGTTTTAGTCTACCTTTCTTATTTCTAAAGACACCCATGGATGTACACCTGCCTACCCCAGGGACCTTGCTCATCCTCTTCTGTACTCATAAACAATCTGTAGTTTGAATAAGAGACCTCTCTGAGGCACCGAGAAGCCAAGGGCCAGATTTTTAAAGGTACTTAGGTGTCTAAAGATGCAGAAAGGCACTTGGTGGGATTTTCAAAAGCATCTGCATCTTTAGGCACCTAAATACTTTTAAAAATCTGGCTCTCCGTGATTTATCCAAGTCACACAGGACATCTGTGGCTGAGTAGAGATTTTGCCTCACTGACTTTCCAAGATTGATTCTGCTCTAATTTAAACCAATGTAAATCTGGAATTAATTGAATTAAGTGATGCAAATGAGAAGAGATGAAGGATCTCTGGGCTATGTTCCTGATCCAAGCCCTTTAGGCTGCATAAGTGGTGTACAGGGGCCCCACCAGAGTACAATTCCCTTAACACAGGCCTTTCAGGAGATGCTGCAGAGAATCTAGCCCTCTGTCTTTCTACCCTTGCCTATACCCTATACCGCCTCATTTCTCTTTCTCCATTTTTACTCTCATGGTTGCGCTGTTCTGCAATTTGTTTTGTGTATATTTTACTATGTAAAAGAAGTGCACCTTCTATATTAGCTGGGCATGGGACTCTATCGTTAGGCATGAAATTGACTGTTTAGAAGGAAGCAACATGCTGTGCAGGCCACAAGATTACATTTGCCTATGATTGTAAGGCAGGTGTACAGTATTTGTTAATTGAAACCATTGGGCTAAAATTTGCTGTCAGTGCCATATGCTAACAATGAGGGGAAGGAAGGTTTTGTGCCTAAAACTAAGGCGATCTGGGTTCAATTCCTGGCTCTGTTCTTAGCCTAGTCACTTAATCTCCATATACCTTGCTTCCCAATCTGTAAAATGGAGATCACACTTCCCTTTGTCTATCTCAGCTATTTGTATTGTTAACTCTTTTTTTTGGGGGGGGGGGAGGACTACTCCTTTGTATGTATATGTACAATAGTGCCCTGATGTCATGAATAATGAATAACAAGCAGAGCTGGATTCATCTTTTGTGGGCTCCAATGCCCAGACCATGGCCCTGCCCCCAGCTCTGCCCACAATCCCCCTGAGACCCCACCCTTGTTTGGCCTCTTCCCCCCAAGGCCCCGCCCCTGCTTGGTCTTCCCCCCCCCCCACCCCCCGAGAGATGACCTGCCCTCCTCCCTGAAGCCCTACCCCTACTAAGCCTCTTCCCCCCCAAGGCCCAGGCCGCCGCTTGCACAGGGGGAGGGGACAGAGAAGAATGAGCAGGGGGCAATGGGGTGGAGAGGAGTGAACAGTGGGGAAGGCCTCGGGGGAAAGAGGCTGAACAGGGGCTGGGTCTCGGAATGGAGCGTGGGGGAGCAGGGCTGTGAGGTTGTGACTTTACAATAAGCTCTCTATAAAAACTGAAGTAAACGCTGTATGTGCTCATCATGTGATATTCTGTGAGAACTGTTAAAGAAAAAATACATTTCTTTTCCTCTTTTTATTTGAGACATGAAGATCTGGAAAATCTAGTAGTTTTTCATAGTTTTTCATAGTCACTGAATTCAATCTTCTGAAAAGTATTCTCTTTTACTCATTAAAACTTCTATTAAGGTTAATAACTTGGTACCTTAGTTATACTGTCTAAATCTCCGTATTCTTGCAATCAGTATAGTTCAACCTCCTGAAGCTTACTCAAGGTACCTTTTTCTCTCCCCAGTCAACTGCAGACAATATGTCTTGTAGAGAATCCACTCCTTTGTGAATTAGGTTTGGGTTATTGATCCCTGTGGTTATTGGCTGCATTAGAGCTATTTCCTGACTCCAATATGACATTCTAGCCCCAGTTTCATCAACATCAGCTCAGACTCATGGAGCCTGTTGATCCAGGTTTCTTCGTAAGCATTTTAAATCTAGTGAACTATGGAATGTCCAAAATAGATAATAATGATTCACAAATTGTCTTGTGCAATCTCTAGAAACAAATAGTGACAGCAATACACTGTGAAGCTCAAGTGAAATATGACTGCTTCAGAGCTTTTCATTTATGGCTCTGCCTAACTATCATACTATGCAACAAAAATAATTAAGACTCCAGCAAACATAAATTAAATCATGTCATTACTACAGATTTTGACAAACATTAGGGTACATACTTTCCTCCCACAATAAATAGTGTTATATCTCTCAGAGAGAGGAGGGGATTAGGTCTACCCTCATTATTTTCCCTTAAGAGATTGCTAAGGGGTGAGAAGCAGTGTAAAAACTTCTAAGGGCAGGTATACACTACCACTGCCTGTCGATCTAAGCGAGGCAATTTGAGTTATGTTGGTAGCATAACTCAAGTTAACATAGCTTAGATCTACTTACCGTGGGATCCACATGATGCTATGTCAATGGGAGACGCTCTCCCATCTACTCCCCTTACTCTTCTCGCTCCAGCTGAGTACCGGAGTCAACGGGAGAGCAATCTGCGGTCAATTTAGCGGGTCTTCACTGGACCCACTAAATTGACCCCAGTGCATTGATCACCGCAGTGTCGATCCCCCGGTAAGTGTGGATGACCCCTAAGTCACATTTATCCCTCTCTAGCTCCTTAAGATCCTCATTCAGCAAGGCACGTAAGTACCTGCCTAACTTTAAGCATAAGAGTTGGCTTATTGATTTCAGCAGGACTGCTCCCATGCTTAAAGTTTAAGGTTTAACTACCTTGCTTCACCATGATTCAGGCATGCTGTATCTGAGTGCCACAGAACAGCTGTAAGATCCACACCTGGTTTAGTGGCACTACAGACTTCCTGCCACCTTTTGGTGGCTGCTGTGCATGCAACATGGGGGTAAAAGGGACTATGTCCAGGAGCAACTTTAACATCCTTGATGTGATTAGATGTGGAGCAACCAGTCCACTGGTACAAGGGACTAGAGCACTGGTTTGTCCCAATTCTCCATTGCTGTGGTCTGTACCTGACAATTCCTCACCTATCCAGGAGATTTTAAAAATTGTGTTTCTTATTAAATTAATAATTATCATGCACTGCATATAATTCATAGTGCCATTAGCATTAACATATATTTGATACCAAGAGGTTGGTATAATTATTTTTGTAATTTGTAAGAACATTGTTATAAAGCTTTCAATGGCCTGAGACAGACTCCACTACCCTTTCAACTCCTTTTTGTGATGTATTAAAGACTACTGAAATTGTGATCTAGAACTAGATATGTTCATGGAGGATAGGTCCATCAATGGCTATTAGTCAGGATGGGCAGTGATGGTGTCCCTAACTTCTTTTTGACAGAAGCTGGGAATGGGTGACAGGGAATTGATCACTTGATGATTACCTGTTCTGTTCATTCCCCCTGAGGCACCTGGCATTGGCCAGTCAGAAGACAAGATACTGGGCTAGATGGACCTTTGGTCTGACCCAGTATGGCCATTCTTATGTTCTTATCTATCACTTTACATTCTCTGGGGTTTTCCTGATCCTACTTGCAGGCCAGGGACTCTGTAGGGAAGTATGCAATCAGGGCCTGGCAGAGTCAGTTTGTAGACAAACGGCCTACAGTAAGTTGGGGTGAGTTGTGCCTCTCTGTGTTTAGTACTTAGTATTAGTACCTGCTTTGTCTCTCTCTGTTTTGGGGTTCTTGTGTGTTATTGTTCTGAATGCTAAGAAAGAAAGTAATGTAACACTGCAACCTCCCAGCAAAAGTATTTATATTTTTGTCTAACTTCTCTGTGTGTATGCCGTGAATATAGCATTGTTCAGGAGTGACCAAAGTGGAACTTGGTCATTCCTACCCTTCTTCTCCCTCTGGCACATCTCCCTGCTCCCATCCAGCTGGAGACTTCAGCTCCATATTCTGCAAGGAAAACAATTACCAGATAAATGTGCATGAGATTGAAAACATGTAATGAGCAGCAGGATGAGCATGGGATAAATCCAACTCATGTTTGAAGGAATGGGAATCCACATGGTCAAATCTGTGTTAGGATCTCGATTGTTGAGACTTTCAGTAGAGGAGCTAAAGAACTGAAATTCCAGGAAATACACAAGACACCATAAAATTTAATGTATGGTACTACTACATGAAAAGAAATACAGAAAGTACAAAAAGAAAGGGTTAGAGACAAGGGACTGGGATTTGGACTCTCCTGGGTTTTATCCTGGCACTACTGTTGACACACTGAGCTCAGCAAGTCACTTAATATCTCCAAGCCACCATTTATCAGTCTGTAAAGTAAGTATAATAATACTTACCTTCCTCATAGGAATATTGAGAAGTTTGTAATTAATATTTGCGAAATGGGTTGAGGTCCTAGGAGAGACGATGCTACATAGAGTAAGTGGCCTTGGTACTTAACTACATGTCTAACTTTACATAGACTACGCATATGCTTAAAGTTAGGCTTGTGCTTAAGTACTGTCCTGTATAAGTACTGCCAGTGGCACCCGCAGCCATACACGTCTTATGAATAGTGAGTACCATTGGCAGTGGTGAGAAGGAGCAGCGTTGACCGCACCACTGCCTGCTCAGATTTGGCACAGGGGGAAGGACAAACCTAAGGGGACACATTGGGCAATGGGGCAGCCACCACTGCTTCTCACCACTACCGTGGGGCTGGCTCCTGCACCAGGGCTCCCTCATGGGGGTATACCTGGCCTTGCCCAACTTCCAGCAGCCCATGTCCCTTCTGAGGGATGGAGCTTGACACTGTACCTGGGCGGGCTGGGCGGGAAGGCAGGGGCTGAGCATGGCGTGGATTCAGTGGGCGAAGTGCTGGGGCCAGCAGCTGCAGCAGGGATGGCTCCACAGGGATTGATGATGAGTACCACAGGAAACATTTCAGGCAGTGCTCCTTAATACCACTGTTATTCTTACTGAGTTCTGTACTGTCCATTTCAAAAAGCATAATCATTCTAAATCATCACTTAATCATTTTAGAGGGGAAAATACCTTACTCACTTTTCTTCCGGACCACCAACTAGTCATAGATTTCTCACTTAGCCCTTGTTCCTCATTTTATCTGCTTTGTGTAGCAATGATGCTATTCTACCCTTAAAGAGAGAAGAGATGTCAAGTCAGCAGAGGTATTTTCTAGGTCATTTGTTCAGCCTGCCACATTCTGAATCTTTCTTCAGAAAGTCAGCATTTTGTTGTTGGGTTGATATGGCAGATAATGATTCTTGAACTGAGTCAAGGCTTCTGTGAATCAAATCAATACTTTAGTAATCATGGATTAACACCTGGAAGGAAAGAGCTCCAACTAGTAGTGAATGTGCTGATGACAAACTCTGATGAAGTTCTGTCTTTCAGAACTGGATAAGGGACTTGGGGAAAAAAATAACACTTATGTTGAAGTGGGTCATATTGCACTCATAATAATTGTAGACTTCAAAAGACTAGAAACTCCCTTTGGCTACCACCCAGAATTGAATCCCTGTGTGGGTCCCAGGATGTCTAAATATGTGCCATGCCCAAGACTTTCAAAGGTGACTCGTGAATTTGGTTGTCTCAATGCTTGGGTGCCCTACTTGATATTTTAAAGGGGCCTGATTCTTAGATTTGCTGAGCACCCAAATTCTGAAAATCTGGCCCCTTTAAAATGCCATAAGTTAGGCATCCAAAAATCAAGACATAAAAATCAATAGTCACTTCTGAAAGATTGCCAAACTCCATGATTAATGCTCCTCTGCCTGTACAGGTGGGAAAATTTGAAGTTAAATCTTGTAGACTTTCCAATGCACAATGTCCCTTTCTCTGTATTTCTTCCCTAGAAAGGACAATATAGCTCATCCTTTAGAAGAAATTGTGTATGATGGTTGGAATGAAGTCCCCTTTTTAGTATTTCTTAATTACTTTTGTTTTAAAAATGAAAACATGTCTGCAAATCTAAAACCCTCTGGCCCGGCATAAGCAAGTTCATTATTTGCCCAATTCAGAAATGAACCAAATGTAAATCCTGTAACCATCAAGACAGGATAAGGGCATGTCTGTACTATACCAGCAAAATGCTCTTAGTGTGGATGCAGCTTATTTCCCCCCACGCTTAGTGAAACGAGCTATTCTGGTAAAGATGCAGTTTTTCAGGGTATAACTGGTTCTGTACTAGGGACAGCTATGTCGGTCCATGATCACACCTCTTCACACCCTGGACCAACATAGCTATGCTCTGAGACGTCTATAGTGTGGACATGACCTAAGTCATTTACCCAAGGTTACGCAGCAAGTCAGTATCAGAACTAGGATTGGAACATACTCCTGGTCTCCTGACTTCTAGTCTGATTTCTAGACCCCCAGACACCAGTGCCTCCAGTGTAGCTCATATTATTTTGCTCCATGTTTCCCAATCTATTAAAAGGTGGTAAAGATATTTATAGTTTCATACGAACACATTCTAGAAATTACCAGATGGGTGAATATCTTGGCTTCTTTAAGGCCCTTGATTTTGGGGATAATTCTTCTTTCAGAAATGGTGTTTGGGGGCTGCTCGCCTACAGAGGAAAACTGCAAAGTTGAGATTGTTTTCCTTTTGGCTGCTCTGTTCCCTTTCTGGATGAGGTGGTCTGAAAGTATGTCTCTGTTTAAAAAATGGAACATTTTTTTTTAAATCAAGAAATTATGTGCACTGAGACAGCAGTGGGCTTCAGGAGCTGAATCACTACATCCTTTGGAGCCTGCCTGAACCCCCATCTAGCAAGAGGAATTGCCACTCTGAATCAGACCAATGATCTACCTAATCCAGTATCCTGCCTCTGACAGTGCTCAGTACCAACAGCTTGAAAGGAAGGTGCAAGAATATTGTGAACTATGGAATAACCTGCCCAAAGGAGTAGTCCCTTTCTTACCCCATCATTCTGTGGTGAACCTATTTTCCAAAGTCTGAAGGTCTCTATTTCTTCCAAAACTCCTGTTTTTGTATTGAATCCCATGAAGTTCTTGGCCACCATATCTCATGGGAATTAGTTCCACAGGCTAGTTCATTTCCCTCTTTATTCTTTTTAACTGCACCTCTATGGCTGATTATGTCTATGGCCCTGGTTGCTCTGGTATCACCAGAAGTCCTGAGATTCTAGAGTCAGTACTGAGGACCTGGAAAAAAAACCAACGTATGAGACTAGGTAGCTATACCCTGGGGACAGAATAGATCATACATAGCAGCATTATGTTCACCTGTTGTGCATAATAATGCTGTTACCATGAGAGCAGAAGTCAAGTAATTTGTAATGTCACCTGAAGGCTGGGATAGAATTTCAGCCTATAGCAGAGTTTTGCTATTTTCTCTTTCTTCTTCTGCTGACTTATCTGCTTTGCTCTAATGCTGCTGATCTGCCCTTTCTCTTTTCCCCTCCAGCTGTACTGCCTTTCTATTTATCCCTTGTCCTTTGGAACTCAATCTACCTAGTAGTGCTTAGATATCAGGTTTGTAGGTGCCTTTCAAATACTAGAGATTGTTCAGGGTTTCAGTCACACTTAGTAGTGAACAGGTCATCTTTTCCCTTGCACTTTGTTTTTAAAATGCTAAATTAAGGATTTATAAACCTGGTTTAATTAATACTTGTTGTGAGTGGTGGTAGGACAGAGTGGCCAAATGGTGCACTGGTTAATTCGGATGGACTTCAGAGATTTGGCCCTCCCTGACTCAAGCAGAAGATTAAAATCCACACTGGACCATTTGGCTTTAGGGCTAATAAATATCTATTAAAGTAAATAAATAACACCAACCTGCCTCCTAAGCTTGTAGAGTAAGATAATGCTGTACTGTGCTATATAGGTGCTAAATATTCGGATACTACAGAAAGGATGGTTCAGTGGTTAGGGTAGTCACCTGGGATGTGGGAGACCTGCTTTTCCATCATTTTCCTGTGTAAGCCTGGGCAAAGTGTTTAGTCACCCTGTGCCTCAGGTCCCCCATCTGTAGAATGGAGATACTAGCACTTTCCTATTGCAGAGCCATTGTGGAAATACATACATTAAAAATATTGTGAGGTGCTCAGGTACTATGGTAATGGGATCTGTATTAGTACCTTAGAGAGATACATATTGTATTATATTATTACTAGTAATATTTGGTTTGTGATTATTTTCTTCAATATTGGTGACAGGGAGAAAGCACTACTCGTGTTTGCAATGCACTTACCCATACATAGAACCCAATAATCTTTGCAAAATGATTAAAAAGCAATATAATGGTAGTCTTCAAATACAGCCAAATGGTGTTGGCTGTAGTACATTCAGTTAATAATCCTTATAGTGGATGGAGCCTCTATATGTAAATTCTTCAGCACATAAAATCCTAAAAACACTTCTGGACCCATACATCAAAATAATACTATTATAGAAATAATTATTGTGAACACCATGAAAGGTCAAAGAATAAAAGCATTAAGGTCATGCACTTAAGCAAATCATAGCATCATAGAATTGAAGGACTGAAAGGGACCTTTAGAGGTCATCTAGTTCAGTCCCTGCACTCATGACAGGACTGAGTATTATCTAGACCATCCCTGACAGAAGTTTGTCTAACCTGCTCTTAAAAATCTCCAGTGATGAAGATTCCACAACCTCCCTAGGCAATTTGTTCCAGAGCTTAACTACCCTGACAGTTAGGAAGTTTATCCTAGTGTCCATCCTAAACTGCCCTTGCTGCAATTTAAGCTCATTCTAAACTGCCCATTGCTTCTTGTCCTATCCTCAGAGGTTAAGGAAAATAATTTGTCTCCCTCCTCCTTGTAACAACCTTTTATGTATTTGAAAACTGTCATGTCCCCTCTCAGTCTTCTCTTTTCCACAGGCCAGGTACGTGTTTGGGGCGGCACAATTTCAGGGGCATTCCTGCCACCTTTTTTTGCTTCAGCAGTTGTGCTCTTGGAGTTGTTGTTTTTTTGCTTGGGGCAGCAAAAAACCTAGAGCTGGCCCTGCTTCTCCAGACTAAACAAACCTCATTTTTTCATTCTTCCCTCATAGGTCATGATTTCTAGACCTTTATTTGATTATATTCATCCTTTGTAATTTGACCTAGTTTCCACTTTTTGTAGAACTCTTTTTTGAGTTTCAGATCATTGAAGATCTCCTGGTTAAGTCGGGATGGTCTCTGGCCATAGTTCTGGTCTTTCCTACGCTGTGGGATAGTTTGCTCTTGTGCCCATAATAATGTCTCTTTAAAAAACTGCCAATTGTTTTTCCCCTTACACTTGCGTCTCATTGGATCTTATCTATCAACTTCCTGAGTTTGCTAGAGTCTGCCTTCTTGAAATCCATTATCTTTATTGTACTGTTTTCCCTCCTACCATTCCTTAGAATCATGAACTTTACCATTTCATGATCACTTTCACCTAAGCTGCCTTCCACTTTCAAATTCTCAACCAGTTCCTCCCTATATGTCAAAATCAAATCTAGAACAGCCTCTCTCCCAGTAGCTTTCTCCACCTTTTGAAATTAAAAAAAAAAGCCTCCAATACATTCCAAGAACTTGTTGGATAATCTGTGCCCTGCTATGTTATTTTCTCAGCAGATGTCTGGGTAATTGAAGTCCCCCATCGTCACCAAGTCCTGTGCTTTGGATGATTTTGTTAGTTGTTTTTTAAAAAAAGCCTCATCCACTTCTTCTTCCTGGTTAGATGGTCTGTAGTAGACCCCCTACCATGACATCATTCATGTTTTTAATGCCTTTTATCCTTAGCCAGAAACTTTCAACATCTGCCTCCTATTTCCATCTCAACCTTAGTCCAAGTTATACATTTTTACTATATAAAAGGCAACACCTTCCTTTCCCCCTGCCTGTCTTTCCTGAGCAAGCTGAATCCTTCTATACTAATATTCCTGTCACGTGTATTATCCCACCCCCTGTCATGCCAACTTCATAGTTGTGTTTTATTAACTAGCATTTCAATTTCTTTCTGCTTATTCCCCATGCTTCTTGCATTAGTATACAGACATTTAAGACACTGATTTGATTTCCCCCCTATGTTCTCTCTTGTCTCTCTCTTATCCCTGCTATAATGGCCCATGCTCCCCCCGAGATTCTGACCCTTCTTCCAGGTCTCCATGTTTTTTACTTACCTGTGGGCTTTTTTCACCTGCCCCAGTCGAACCTAGTTTAAAGGCCTCCTCACCACAATTGCCAACTTTCACATGGTAAATAAGCACCCTGACTTTCACAATAAGCCAAAAATCAAGCTAATCCCATTTCAAAACAAGGCCAAAACAAGCCAATCCCTATGAATCCCAACACTCTATGTGACTAGATCCCTCCCGGTGTGCAGTCTGGGACTGTCGTGGGCCCACTGTGCACCCCTGACTCTCTCCCTCCCTTTCCCCTACTTGCCCGTTGACCCTGCTTGCCAGGAGCCAATCAAAAAAAAAAAAAGAAGAAGCAACAAGCTACAACAAGCAACAAGCTACAAGCCAAACAATAGCCAACAAGCAACTCACAGGCCAAGTAAGCCAAAACCAAGCCCAATTTTGGCGTTTTTTCCCACGGGTTTGGCATGTCTGCTCCTCACTATGTTAGTCAGTCTGTATCCAAATATGCTCTTCCCCTTCCTCAATTGGTGAACCCCATCTCTGTTTAGCAGTCCTTCTTCTTGGAACAGCATCCCATGGTCAAGAAAGTAGAAGCCCTCCTGGCAACACCATCCTTGCAGCCAAGCATTCACCTCCAGGATGAATCTGTCTCTGCCTGGGCCCCTACCCTTGATCGGAAGGATCAAAGAGAACACCACCTGCACTCCAAATTCCATCACCCTTACTCCCAGAGCCTTGTAGTCACTTTTGATCTGCTCAGTGTCATACCTTGCAGTATCATTAGTGCCACATGATGAGTAGCATGGGGTAGTAGTCAGGGGCTGGATGATCCTTGACAATCCCTCCATAGCATCTTGGATACAGGCCCCGGCAGGCCTAGGATACCATGTCAGGGCAACAGATGAGTGCCTCCATACCCCTCAGAAGAGAGTTACTAACCACCACTAACCTATGTTTCCTCCTGGGAGTAGTGGCTGAGATCCTCCCAGTCTTGGGAGTACATGGCTTCTCCTCCTCCACCTTTGGGGGTGATTCCTCATCGCTCATTACCAGGGCAGCATAATGGTTCTTCATCACTGTGGTGGGTGGGTTGCGAGTAGCAGTGGAACACTGCCTGCTGCCAAAAATAATCAACATCCAGTGTCCTCTGTGTGTCATATCCTCCTCCCCTGTGGCATGACAGCAGTCCTTTATACCTGGATAGCTTCCTCAGCCTTGGATGTCTCCATATGAATACTCGCAACGAATTTCTTGTGGACACAGGTGCTCCTCAGCCAAGTCACCTCTTCATGTAGCTCTCCCACATGCTTTCTGAGAGATACCACCAGTGGACTCCTTTCACACTGGACAGTCCCCCGCCCCCACCTGGCTTTCTAAATGTGGGTAATGCAGGCCACAGTCTGCAAATCCACACCAGGATCTGGGTAGAGGCATCCATGGTCATGTTCTCTGTCTGGATACAGGTGCCAGTGTAAGAGACAGGAGCAGTGTTGGCACTGGTGATGCAGCTTTACTAATGATAGTGATCCAGAGAACAAAGGCTCAGTCCCCAAACACTCAATCCCAACTGACCCTGACACTTTAAATAACCTGAAAGAGAGAGAAAAACACAAACAGGCAAAAACCAAAGAGCCAAACAAATTCACTCACCCCAAAATTAGTACTCACACCTTGTTCATTCAGCAGGGTCATCTCCTTCTCCCGCTCTCAAATTTCCCTGTTTGCAGTCCCCTGTTTGCTAGCTAAAGTCTGCACTGATTCAGCACTGCATTTAAACATGTGCCTAACTCTAAGCCTGTGGTTAAGTCTCATTGACTTCAAGTTAAGTATGTGCCCGACTTTAAGCAATGGCTAAGTGTTGAGCTGCATAGGGATAGATGTCCAAATCAGCCTAATGGCCTGATAAAGCTTAGTGAAGTCAATGGAAGCTTTGACAGGAAAAACACAGGAAATTAAATATATCTGACTTTGTCTTGGTAAGTGATTGTAATAGAATTCTATACTTCTTTTTCAATAGATCATTGTTGATGTTGTAGACCAGGGTAGCAAAGAACAATTATTTTTCCAATTCACATGGATTCTTTCTAGAAGTAATCATCTTGCAAGAGGTGACAGATGAAGAGAGAGTTGGACCTTGTACATACAATCAAGTAAAGCAGCAACTCAGGGATTTTCTGTTGCCTAGGGACAGCTTTTGTCCTGTAAACTAAAAAGGAGTGAGATACATTAAGAGCCTTATAATGAGATAAAAATGTAACTCTGTCTAGTATAAAGCCAACTACAATGCAACTACATTAAACCCCCATTATAAATCATCTTTGTTACAGCACATTTTACAGCAATCAGAAAGCTTCTTTTTCTTGGATGGAAACATAATGAGAGTGCAATGTTTCAATTGCAAATCACATTCTTTTCTTTTATGAATCAAACGGAAGAAAATATATAAAGTAAAATACAAAGAACATTAAAGACCTAGAATAAAGTCTTAGATGGCAGAAAGTTCACTGAAGTACTAACTGGGAGTAAAATAAGCTGAAATTTAAAGGTTTCATATAAGTAGACGAATGCAATGTGACAGCTATCTCAACTGAAAAGAGTGAGAGAAAACATTAGAAAGGCTGAATATTGATATCTGAATATTTGAAAGGCTTGTTCTAGCAGTTTACAGCACAAACTTGAGGGATGAAGGGGCAACATTCAAAGGCTAAGAATGCCATCTCTCAGCACTAAAAGAGCAAAGGAATAAGGAGAATTCAAAGGATGACAGTAGTTGGATGAAAGCCAGTCATATAAAGATATCAGCACAGAATACTAGAAGAGACTGGCGGACATCCCAAATCAATTAAAGGAGATTACTGCAGCAAAGGCAATATACTTATCTTCTGAAACCAAAAATGTAGATAACACCGCTTAAGAGCAGCGAAATGGAAATGAAGGGAAATGTTAACTAAGGAAATGAAAAAAATAAGAACATTTGAATTTGGAGTTGATCAAAAAGGCAAGTGCAATGCAGCCTGATAAATTGTGTTTGACACTGTTATGCGAAATATACAGGTTCTCAAATTGCCATTTATAGATTTTGTGTCTAAGAAAGTAACTCAGAGGGTGTGGTACTTATTGAAAACATCTGGATCTGCAACTCAAATAGACTGCCACTTGAGGATTATGAAAGTATTCATGAAAACCTACAAAATGGTGTAATTCCCCAAGAGAATAACCTACTTGTGCTGTGAAATATTCTTACCAAACCATGCATGTCTAACATCTGGATTTGCATTTTTTAATGACTAGTGCATACTGGAGACTAACCAAAAACCGCAGAAAGACCTGTGTGTCCATGAATCCATTCTGCTCATTACTAATCCCAGTGACACTTCTGTCACTATTTAAATAAATAAAAGTGTTTTGGAGTAAAATCAGCAAGTTGCAGCTTCACATTCTTGGAAGGGAAAATGATCACATGGGGTATCTTAAAACTAAGGCTGAAGTAGCCTATAAATGCAGTAGTCCAACATACATTAATAATGAATTCTACATATATGGGAAATAATGAGTGGCCAGTGGTCATGCTGGGACTATCCAGGTCAGCAGAAGGGCAGTAGAGCAAAGGGACTCCTGCAAAAATAATCTACAGTTTATCTGATTGTGAATAATTAACTTAAAGGATTGAATCCCACACATTTAAGCCATAACTTCTTCCACTGAAAATATAAATTCAATCTGATCCCAGTTTATTTCTTCCCTTTCCTATCTTTTAACCCGGTATTGATCCATGAGAGGAACTTTCCTCTTATCCCATGACTGATCATTCCTAATAATTAGACCCTAGTGCCCTACCTAGACAAGTCACCAGACCTACTCGTGCTACTTGCACAGTGCAAAAGAATCTTAAAATGGCCACAGTTTGCCTCTGCTAAATTCCTCCTGTGTAAAGGGAATTGCCACTGGTAAAAAGCAGGAGGAGATGGCTCTCCTGCATCCTACACCAGCTTTGGTGCCTGACTCTGCTGCTTCCTCCACTGAAACTGCATTGCCCAATGTAAGGAGTGGGGAAGGGGCAGGTCTAGGTGTGTCATGGGGGATGAGGGAGATGTGTAGGGTGGTTGAGCAAGGCTCTGCTATAAAAGCATAGAATTGTAGGGTCTGGAAGGGACCTCAAGAGGTGATCTGATCCATCCCCCTGTACTGAGGCAGATTAAATACACCTAGATCATCCCTGATAGGTGTTTCTCCAACCTGTACTTAGAAACCTCCAGTGACACAAACTTTCCTCAGTATCCTGCTATGGTTGATCTATGATGGGATCTTGGCCAGCATGGTAAGTTTAAGGATGCCCCCTGCAACTTTAACACATGCTGAGACTCAGTAAGTCATGATCACTCCCTGTCAGTCCCTCCCCCTCTCTGCTGTGCCCAGGCTCTGAGAATTGAGTCCTTAATCTTTGTTTCTCAATTTTTCCATCTGTAAAATGGGGATAATAATACTGGATTATTTATCTTCTTACAGGAATACCCAGCCCATGGCTCTCCTGCTTAGTATGAAGCTTGCAATTGCAATTTACTGGCCTTCTCATTTGTCAACTTGGGAAAGGCTATGGGAAAGACATCACAACAAACATTTAGGCCCATCGCCAGAGCTATAAATGAGCATGCTCACTGGGCCAGCTGTGAGGGAGGGATTTTGAGTGGGGAAGAAAGGGAGTCATATGGCAGCAACATCAAGCAAGATGCCACATTTTCCATGTACAGTTTGTTTTAAAAAATTACATACTGCGGGTAATCTATTGCACAAGTAGTACAAAGCACTAGGTGTGTATAAATCCAGTTCCTCTCCCCTCAATGGTTCATGACCTTAGACAGCAAGGTTATTGTGGTACATGTGATATGGAATTGCCCAGGGAAATCTAAGACCGAGAGAAATTAATCAACTTTGACAGGACCTATGGTCTAATGGCTTAGAATTGGATTGGGTTTTAGTTCAGTTACTGATACTGATGTGCTTTGTGACCGTGGGCCTTTATCCTGCATTTCCCTATATGTAAAATGGGACATTAACAAACACTTACCTAGCACATAGGCGTGAGGCTGTGAGGATTAATCCATTTTTGTAAAATGCTTTGAAAATGTAATGTACGTATTATGCGCTAAAGGAGAAGAGAACTAAGGCTTGGGTGAGAAGTATACAGGACCACAGAAGACTGTGTATGAGCTCTAATCCCTCCCAGAGAACCTGGACTGGTTGAGAGTTGTTATAGGCCTGGTTGGTAGAATCACCTATTGTTAAGACTGTTTGACGCTTGCTGTTATACTACCCTGTTTTTGGTTTTTTATAACTTTGCCAAACCATTTGGACTGGAATTTTCTATGCTGGGTGTCTGGCTCAGGTGGTTGGTTGGTTGTTTATTTATAATTTCAGCCAAAACATCTGCAAGAATGAGGCTAGGGAAAAATACATTTTTTTTGCTCATATTCAAAAATCCTTGAGACCTTTTCTTTGTACAGCTCTAGCACTCTTCTGCTTTGGAACAGGGACTTGAAATTTGGCAGGGGAGTAACCTTGGTGTCAGGGATGTGTCCTTTGCCATCCCTTTGAAAATCTCCCCAAATCTGGCCAAGTTATGAGCCTTTGAAAAATCACAGTTAGCACCAGCTCAGTGAAACTTCTTTGACTTTAAATGTTATATCTCCAAAGCTCCTACAATAGACCAGACTGTGCATGTGCCATTCGAACAGAGCGACTGCGTTAAAAGAACATTATTAAGGTTGCAAACTCAAGCACTGAGAATTTTGGAAGTGCCATAATTAAAGTTTCCTATGCAACCATAATTTGATCCCCGTGTCTTTATGCATTATGAGACCATCTTTAATTACATGATTACATGCTAGTTTTTCCACATGACCCCTGCTTCATTCAGTGCAGGGCCTATATTAGTTGTGGGAAGGGGTGGGCTTACGGATACCTAAGACTAAAGGCCTGCAACCTCAGTCAAGGGGAAGGACCACAAGGCCCAGAAACCAACTGAGTATTTGGGACAACAAATGTGAAAACAGGGATGGAAGTGAAGGTCAAAGGATCAGAATTGGTACCAGATGGGAGCACCAAGCAGAGAACATCAGACCTCTGTGAAGGAGTCCAAGGTGCCTGTGAACGCTGCCCAGAGGAACTCTGCTTGGAGATGTGAGGCAACAAGGGACAGGAAATAGGTCCCACAATCACAGAGAAACTCCCCATCTTGGCCAGCACCAAGAGGTGGTTGATGAGGAGGTCTCCATACTTTGTGGAGCCACCAATGGGGTGTGCAAAAATGAACAACTGAGGAGAAAAGTGCCTCCAGAACCTCAATAAGAGGTTTTGGAGGAGCCGAAAAGGGCTGCAGCCTGGTGCACTATACGTAAGTGTGCATCAGGATTTCCCTTTTACTGCAGAATGGGCAAGTGTCAGGAAACTCTGTGAACACATCCATGCTCAAGGCTCTGTGGAGCAGCCACCAACTGATATCCTTGGCAGGCTGTGGGACCTGGTTGGGGTATAGGCTGGCCCACTTGGGTTCGCCACCCTCAAGAGGTGGCAAGAGGTCCCACCACTTAGTATTGAGGCAGGATATGAGGGAGAGGAAGTGGATGGTATGGAGAACAAATGTGATTAGGCACAGTTCAGAGATGGACTGGCTGGATTTGGGTTGTGCATTGCAGTGCAGTTGACTTAGGTGGTGCATTGGAGGTAGTTGGGGGCTCACGGTACAGGGACATGATGGCAGGGACCCACTTGAGAGAAGGAAGAGAAGCAGGGGCAAGGCTGCCCTCACCTCCTGGAGCACACAATGGTCAATGCATGGTGTGGGTAACCATTTACAAAACCCCATGAGGAAATGAATAACTCTGGCTTGAGAGCAGGGTTTGAATATTGTGCAGTAAATAAGGCCAGGCATAACATATTGAAAAATGAGGATAAAACAAAATATGCAATAGCTGCTCATTCAGTGAGGATTATCCATCCTCTGCACTGAATGAAGCAGCATCCTGTGAAAATATAGTATGTGATCATGTAACTAAAAACTGTATCAAAATGCATATACACAAGGGGGCTGAACTAAAGTTGTGCCAGAAACCTTAATGCTAACATCTCCTAACTTTTGAATGCTGGACTTTGCAACCTTAATGTGTTTTTAACATAGGTTTTTTTGTGTGTATAATAAAAGATGAGATAAGAAGAGGAGACGAGAAATTTTTGTCAGAAGCATTTGCAGCAGATATAATGATTTTTAAAAAATGATAGAGAAGGTGTGTGCATTTCTAATGGAGCTTTAAGATTCTGCTGGAGGGGATGATTTTGAGGCGTAGCAGGTTTGAAATGTTTAATTTCTTCATGGAGCCAGAGGCTCAACTCTAGAAAGGGTTGGCTCAGTCCTTCATCATGAAGGTAAATACATTAAATTCCGAATAAAGAATCTTGTGACCTTCTCTTTGTGGTCATTAAAATGTCTGCAGTGATTTTTATAAGCAAACAGGGGGCTTGATTTGTGTAAAATTACTCTCTTTCTCACTCTTCCGCAATATGCTGTTTGGCTCCTACCCTTCAGTCCAGAGGCCAATGCTGTTCAGTATTTAATTTAGAAAGTGCTTCAGTATGAAGGAGCTAGATAAATGAAAAATATTTTTACTGTACACTCTACTTAATGGGAACATACTCAATCAATATGGCTGCCTTGTTGGGTTGTCCCCGGCAAAACTGATTTAGTTAGATAGTGAAAGGTTATTAGCACACTATTAGCATAAATTCTGCTTAAAGGGGAAGTATTTAACTAGTGCCAGTTTGTTAACTGATGTATAACAATGTGTTGTGTGTGTGGAATGGTGAACTCCACTCTGCAGTATGGTCTAGTGCAGGGGCGGGCAAACTTTTTGGCCTGAGGGCCACATTGGGTTTAGTAAATTGTATGGAGGGCCAGTTACGGGAGGGAGTCATGGCCCGGCCTCCACCTCCTATCTGCCCCCCCCCAGACTCCTGCCCCATCCAAACCCCCATTCTCTGACGGCCCCCCTGGGACCTCTGCCCCATCCACACCCCCCCCGCTCCCTGTCCACTGACCACCCCCAGACCCCTGCCGCCCCATCCAACCACTCCTCTCATTCCTGACGGCCCCCCCGGGACCCCTGCCCCATCCAACCACCCCTTCTCCCTGCCCCTGACTGCCCCCAGCCAACCCCCCCTCCTTCCTGACAGCTCCCCGGGACCCCTGCCCCCATTCAACCATCTGTCCCCCCCGACTGCCCCGACCCCATCCACATCCCCACCCCCTGACCACCACCCCAAACTCCCCTGCTCTCTATCCAACCCCCCCGCTCCCTGTCCCCTTACCACGCTGCCTGGAGCACCAGAGGGTGGCGGCGGCCGCATGGCGCCCGGCTTTGCAGTTGCGCTGCCCCAGAAGCTCACAGCCCTGTTGCCCAGAGCACTGCGCCGGCGGCAGAGCAAGTGAGCTGAGGCTGCGGGGGAGGGGGGACAGCAAGGGAGGGGCCGGGGACTAGCCTCCCGGGCCAGGAGCTCGGGGGCCGGGCAGGACAGTCTTGCAGGCTGGATGTGACCCGCGGGCCGTAATTTGCCCACCTCTGATCTAGTGGATAGGAAACAGCAGTGGAAGACAGGAGACCTGGCTCTATTCCCAAATATGCTACTGATCTGCTGTGTGACCTTGGGCATGTCACTTCATCTCTCTGTGTCTCTGTTTGCCTTCTGTTTCCCTTCACATCCTCTGTCTGCCTTGTCTATTTGTAAGCACTTTTGGTGGTGGCTATATCTTACTGTGTGTTTGTATAGGACAGCCTTTAGGCATTACAGTAATACAGTTATACAAGTAATTGCAGCACAAAGTAGCATCTTCAACTCTGAGGCATCTGAAAGCTACCAATGAGATAATTTTAAAGCTAAGACCCTAGACAACATTCTCAAGTGCTCTGTTTCAAAGCTGATCTCAAAAAACCTGCATACCTGGCTGATTTTAAGTATTTATTTTAAGTATTCTTGAAAAGAATTGACTTGCTACACCCTTGTCTTCGTTTGTGCATGACTTAAAAAGCAAGTCAATTCTGAACATTCTATTGTATGTATTGTACCCTAACTGACTGCATAAGATAATCTTGTTTTATAATATGTGTTAATTGACAAATGTTTGATGATGACAATGATGTAAACAGAGAGCTATTTGAAAGTGTAAGCACCTGGGGGTGGAGTTTAAGAAGTTTTCAGCTTTATCTCTGTATTTTTATTGCTTGAGTTCTTGACTTACCATCTTGTAAACTCTATGGCCTGAAGCCATGAGAGAATAGAGGTAATTGAGTGAGCTCTCTAATGTCATCTGCTAGAGACCATGGGGAGTTGACTGAGTGAGGCACTACCTCATTTAAATATCAACTGCTGGTAGTTTGTGGACATTGGGAGAAAATTTGATTAAGTTTTGTATTTGGGACACTTAATTTTGAGCATACCCTGTTGGGAATACACCTGGGCAAAGCCTGGGTATGGGGTCACCTGATTAAAAGTGATGTTTGCCAAGGTGGGGTAAAAGGTCCTGGATAGAGCTAAGGGGCTTGGTGCTGGTAAAAGTGCTTTGGGTAGAAGGGACTCTGTGGGGTTTCTAAGACTAGTAGTTTCTAAGACTACTGATTGTCTTGTATCAGCGAGAGCTGAGTCAAAAGCTGTAAGTGCTTTATGTGACTAGACCATACCAGAGATTAGTTGTCTAGCCAGTGGTCAAAGACCAGCAGTAGTTCCAGTCACCTGAGCAGCAGGTAGAGCATCGCAGAAGTTGGGTCCAGTCATAACACCCAAGGCAAAGAGGAGGGTAGATTCACCCACAGGATATAACTTCCAGCAGGTGAGCAACAGAGGAATTCACAACAACAGTCTATGTCAGCCTAGCAACTCAGCTGAGGCCTCGCTGTCCTAGCTGTTGAAATCACTGTAGCAGGATAGGTGGTAGAGCCCCAGAACGACTATTCTAGAAGATTTGCCTGGACTCATGGAACCACAAGCTGTGAGTGAGAAAATTGGGAACCCACAAACTGGGATGGGAGATGGAAGTGCATCAGCCATTCAGGGGCCAAATGTTTGGGACTCTGACTTATGCACCCTGAGGCAAACGGTGGTGAAAGGTGTTAAATTGTAAATATTTGTCCCAGTTCAAACTGGTCTTTCCCTTTTCTCCACTCCCTTCCCCTAAAGTTCATTTGTTTAGACCTCTGTGCTTGCGAGTGGGTGCAGATTGGCCAGGCCAAGTGATTACAGGTTGCCAGATTACTAGATAGGGGTCTTGATACAAAAAAAGCGGAGGAGAATCCCTTAAAATAAGGACCCTGCCCTTGTCCTGGCAGGTGCAGTGGCAGAGGGGTTACAATCTACCTTCCCAACCCTGCTCCACCTCAGGCAGGCTGCCATGGGCACTCAGAGGGTGGCCGCCTAGCGCTGACCCCTCACCCCGGCACAGCGTGAGGGGCCCTCTGTGGCCACGAGGGGACGCTGGGGGGCTTCGAATCCTGCCCCATGCCCACGAGAGCGGGAGGGGGCAGCTTGTCCGCCAGTGAGCCGCAGGCTGGAGCCGCCACCCTGATCCCCTCAGGCGCCCCCTGGCCAGCGCCGCCTTCCTTCCCCGGCCACAGCTGGCCCCACCTCTCCACCCCCCGGCCTGGCCCGCCACGCTGCCTCTCCCCGGTCACTGCCACGCCCGCCCCTTCCCTGCCCCCAAGGCCAGAGCCGCCTCCTTCCTCCCCCCGGAGGAGCCGCCGCCGCCGCCGTGTTCTTCCTCCCGAATGACACGGCAGGAGCCCGCTCCCTCCAGACATGCTGTGCGCTGCCCGCGCCTGCAGCGCTGCCGCCGAGCCTGTGGGCACCAGCCGCCGCCGCTGCTGAGCAGCAACTTCAGCAGGAACAGGCAGCCCCGGGGCTGGGGTCAGTGTGTGTCTCCGGGCTCGGCTCAGCCCAGCCCGCCTGCTCGGAGCCCAGCGGCAGCAGCGGCACCTTGTGATCTCCTGCCGAGTTAGGGGCACTTCGCCAGCCGCTGCCGCTGCCGGCGGGGTGTGGGCTCGCCCTGTCCTTCCCCCTGCCGTATCACCTGCCGAGCTCGGAAGGCAGCGATCCCCAGCAGAAAGTTCAGCAATGCGGGAAGTTTGGGGGCAGCTCGGAGAGTAGCTCAGGGGCTTTTGACTCAGCATCCAAAACACCACCCCACCGCACAGGGGGAAAGAGGCGAAGGGGGCTTCCTTGGAGGAGGGAGCCGGGTTTCTTTGGGCAGATACGGTCCCCCTCACAGCGGATCCCAATGCAACTGTCCGTCCGCCTCCTTCTCTACGTTGTAGTCTGGGCAAACTTTTGCAGCCGTCAGGGCACCACTGCCCAGAGCGGATCTATAAAAGCCTTGCGATCCTCTAATCTTAGGCGAGATGGTAAGTGGCTCTCTTGTTTCTTATCACGAGTATTTACAGAACTAATGCAAACCTAGTGGCGAAACTTACCCCCCCCCCCCATCACCTGCCCCGTTCGCTTTCAGACGTGCACCTATTGGGAGCCCTCGTCTCTGTACGCTGTACCTAGTGCATTGCACTAGATAGCTTCCTAGGGGTTAATGTACGTTACTGAGCCTAACCCTATGCGTAGCTTGGCTAGGTAGAGAGAACTAGCATCTCTCCAGGTGCTGGACTAAGAGATGAGAGTTGTCCCATCTGCTCTTCCCCTTCTCCCCCAGGCTGTTTGGGTGGGGTGCTCCCACTGCAGCATTATTTTGTAATCACCTGCAATTCTCGTGTCCCGGGAAGCCCAGGCACAACTGAGGGAAAGAAAAGAACCGCTGCAAACTTCTCAGTGTAACTTCAGGAAGCTTTCCAAGGGCTCACTGGCTCACGAACCTGCACTGTTAGTTTTGTATGTTGCACTCTCTGACTTGTCTCTAGATTGTAAACTCTCAGGGGTAGGGCAAACTCTTCTTTGCTGCGTACAGCACCCAACGTATATTGGGTGCTGCTGAAGACAGACAATAATCATAGTCTGAGCTTTTGCTTCTTTTGTGCCAATGGCAGTAGCTGATTCAGTGACAATAAGGTACCTAAAGCTGACTGGCGCTTCTTCAAAACCCCTGCCTTGGGGAGGTCTGATTTTTATAAACACTTTGATGAGAAGACTTGAATAGTTTGATGTTAAGATTTTCTTGTTGGATGGTTTGTTTATTTTTGAACCATGCGGCTGTACTAGTGGCTCCTGTTTAACAGACAGTCCTGTGAGATTGCCACACTCAAGTTGTGTATGTCTGTGACTTTTTCCTTTAAGAGGGGGACAAGGAAGAGAGAATGCAACAAGCAGAGAATGAAACCCAAACCGTGAATACAACTAGTGCTATTGCTCCTGCTTCGGGGGTTTCCAGCTGCAGACAGCTGTGGCACACCTCTCCACAGCTGCTATTTGCTGCTGGAAGCCCTTAAGGCAGTAGCATCCCTAAAAGGTTTTGGGAACAGGTGGGGCTGTATCAAGTGTCCCATTGTGGGACATTTCTTATGTAGTCTCCCCCTCCCACTTCTCCCGCCTGTTGTAATGGATTCCTTCAAATTAGCCGCTTTTTATGTGTCTCCAGCCCCAGGCACTCATTACACATTCTTTTTCTAGAGGCCACTTGTGCAAATGGGGAATGGTGGCAGCAGCTTTTGCCAGAAGTCTGTTCTTTACAAATCTTGGAAGATGTGCCCCACCCTATATGTCCACAGTATCATAGTGAGACACTTGTCTAACTAGCTGTACCTTCTTCTGGATCATAAAGTGATCTGGTTGAAGGTAATAATGTACATCTATCATGAAAAGCAGCTGCCCCTTCTGAATGTGCTCATGTGACTCTTGAGTCATTTCGTGATGAATATTCATAGGAGTGCGCCACTGAAGGGAATTTAGTGAACTCTTGTTTGTTCATAATGAAATATAATAATGGCAAAATCTCCTGGTTTGGGAAAGTTAGTTAGTTTCTTGACTGGGATGCCACAGTCTTTCGAATTGTTGCCGCTAATGTAGTTTTGAGTATGAAGTCCTGCTTTTAAACATTCCATTCCAGCTTCTTGCTGATAAAAATCCAAGAATGCAGGTAGACAGTTCTTTCTTTAAAAAAAAAAAGTGAACAGAAGTTAAGATGACAACCTCTTTCAGTTGGCTGAATTCTTTATAGGCCAATCTTTAATATTCATTTTCTAATTTGTCCAAGATCATGCTTTTTTATATGTTAGTTTTTATTTTTTGTTGTGTCTTGAAGTGAAGTTTTAGTTAATTTGGGGAAATATTTAGTTTAGGCCTCTTCTGTAGAGCTAGGAAAATGGGTCTTGGAGGAGGAAAAACATATAACTGAAACTATTTCTATTCCTGAAATCTAATGCACTCATTCACATGTCCTTTTATTAAAAATGGTGTGTTTATAATAAAGACACACACCCAATGATTTCACTGTTGAACATTTTATTAAGCTTCATATTCTTTTTGTCTGCTCATTTCTCATCTTAAAATGTATAGAATGGCCAACTAGCACTGAACCGTGCTAAGAAGGCAGCTCACTTATCCAACTCATACCCGAGACAGCGTCTTCAGGGGAACTCCCTGAAATAATTTACCTAAAACCTGTTAAAATAATCCTCTTTTCACATGGACAATAGGTGGAGTTCAGTGACTGATGGTATAAAGCTAGTTTTCTCCCATGCTTATGATCAGCTTGAGAATAGATCATTTTTCCCCAAGTGGAAAAAACCTGTATAGGTTGGCACTGCCACTGTTTCTCATCTTGGGAATTTCCAAGGGGAAAAAATAGTATGTGTAAAATGATTAGGAAATTGCTTTCCTGTCAATTTGGATAACTTGACTTGAAGATTAAGCTTGGTACCTTTAAGGCTGGCTCCCTTGAAGTCAATGAGTATATTTATTGACTTCAGTGACAGTGGGGTGGACTCTTTTTTGAAAGCACTGAATGTATATGAAATTGCATGTTTACCATTGTACCCTACTGGCCAGCCCTGAACAGGCGCAGGGGTGGGGGGAGGAGAGAGAGAGAGAGAGGGGCACAAGGAATCTCTCTCAACCTTGTGCACACACACAAAAGCCAGACACAATTGTAGACTGCTCCTCATTGGTACTCCTGCAGGTGTTAGCTACATAAGTAGTGGTAAGAAGGGAATGGCCGGTAGCATTGTCCATAGAGGGGGAGTTCACGCTTTGTCTTTTACAGAGTGTAACTGCAACTGTGCACCGCTATATTCTGGGAAGCTCCAGGATGTGCTGTTCTTCCACAAGGCACAATGCATGCTGGTGCTGCTGCTGCTGGTGTGGGGCAGCTGTGTGCCTCCCTAAAGCAGGCAAGTGACTAATAGGCCAGATTGTACTCAAATGTTTATCAACGGAATCATTGCTTGAGCTTGTTGACTAAGGCCTGTTTATGAAGCCAAAGGACATGAGTTACATTCCAAATGGATGCAATTAGCTGACAAGCATGGTAGCTGTCTGTAGGTTGCTGTAGGTCACTACAAATACTTTCGTGTGCTGTTTTATTTTTTAACTTGTTTTGGTCTGAAGTGGTGCTATTACTGATGGGTGGCTTGCACAGCTGAATTGAAGGTGGGCGGTATTTATTTATTTTTCTCTGCAAATAATTTCATCTGTGATAACTGTGAAGCACATGGTTACATTGGTGTTAAAAATGTTGCAGTGCTGGTTTTCAAAATACACCACGCAGACAAAACCTAAGGCAATATAATGCCCAGGGTAGACCATTGTGATTTTGATGTTGTAGTCTTAGAGATATCCACACAGGAATCCAGGTCTTTTGATGTGTGAAAAAAATCCAGATTGTAGGTTGCCAGACCACTGACAACCTGTGCTTTTATTTAAAAACAAACAAACAAAAAAACCCACAAACCCACATCCTTTGGATTATAGTTGTCAGTGACCTCAAGCAGAATGAACTAGTGATATTGAAAGTGCATAGTTATAATATGGAGACTCAGTGTATCTTTTGACCAAAGCAAACCAAGATTCCAGAGTGTCTTCTTTTAGCCTAAAAGAAGTTGGCATATGTGTAAATTGGGTTTAGCTAAGTCTGAGGTGGATTTGGACAAAAACCAATAGATGAAGGGCAGTGCTTAACATTTTTGGAAGTTGAATGACTATCAATCCAAACCAGACAGTGCTTCCTGCTGAGGATGTTAAGAATGTAAATGACCTATTTAAAGTCTACATCCTTGTGATTCTTTGTCCTCTTGAAAGGACGGGTGTTGATGACTCAGCTGCCCAGTTTAGCAAAAATCATGTTTATTTATTTAATTAAAAAAAATACAGTAGTTTGGGGTTGCCTACAGTAGTTATTATGCACCTGGTGATATTTATTTAACATGTTAGTAGACTCTTCATAGACAATCCATTGAAGATAGAGATTTACACATAGTGGGCTTTCAGGACTGGGCCCTTACCTTCTCTGCTTCAATTTCCCCATCTGTAGTGTACAGATATTACCACCCTCCTAGCACAGGTGTAGTGTGCTTTTTGTAAAGGGATTTAAAGATGAAATGTGCTAAATAATAATACTTAACACCTATTTATTACTTTGTAATGTATCTGTCTAGCAACTACAGGTTGCTTGCTCCGAGATTGTTTCTGTTTCTCTGGACTTAGGGTGACCAACCATCCTGAAGGAGGGGGAAAGGGGGAGGGAGAGCGAGGAAGAGAAGACAGTCCCAAAATGCAGAGCTCAAGTCCTGGTCCCAAGTTGAATGACTCCAGGACAGCATTTGTCCTGGCTTCCCTGCAGCGCTGCTCTGTGCCTGCCCGAGGTTCAGGGGTGGCGCCAGCCTCTTCCGGGTGGGGTGGGCTGAGGTGGGCCTTAACTCCCCCTCACCATGAGGGCCTGCCTCTCCTCCTCTTCTCTTGAGGCCCCGCCCCCTAGCCAGCCATTACCTGTAATAATAATAAAACATTCGACTCAAGTATAACTTGTCTGTCAATTGCTGGTGTCTCTACCTACATAATTAACTGTTGGGGCTAAAGAACAAGGGAAATTACAGGGAAATCATGACTCTGACTCAGCAGCAATCAATATGATGGAGTTCTTCAAAGGAGCCTGCAAATGTGTTTTCTCAAATAGATTTATAGCACATAGTGGGAAGACATTTCCACTGGAGACTTTCCAGATGGTGTCTGAATTACCGTACTTCTAACTGTTGAAACATATTGAATGGTATTATTGGTAATAACCTTAAAAACTGACTTTGAAAACCTGTTCATTGTTTTTTTCAGTTCATAGAAATTGAACTTCGTTGTTTTTAAATTCTAAAATGATGGCTTTTTTGGCCCAAATCCTGCCCTGGGAGGGTGTTTTGTAAATGACTTGTGAAGAGACGTAAATGGGAAAATCATAGGGAATTATTAAGGCCCTGATCCTGAAAAGGCATTCATGTACTTATGTTTCAGCATGTAAGAACCCAGTGAGCCAGCTCTGCTGTGGATCTATGACAATGAATCTATGAAAACATACACTAGCAGAGGATCTGGTCCACTGAAACTAATTGCATGTTTGAAATTAAGCCTGTGTATAAATGTTTGCAGGATCAGTGCCTTCATTTTTATATTCTATAGCATGTAAATGAGGCAGGAGGGAAGTGGGAAGAGTTAGAATAAGTGTTATGGTGGTTTACAAAAAATAGTATTGAAGTTAGAACAAAACTTCAGTTCTGTGTTTTCAGAGAGCAGCAAAAAGTTGTAATAACATTTTTGAAAGCTCCAGTTGAAAAGTGAATTGTATGACAAATATTTGTTTTGAACTACTCAAAGCAGTTGTCATCCTGTTTGCATGGTTATATGCTCTTGTTGGCACTAGAACTTAAGGTATTTGAGTTGAAAGTAACATTTCTTTTTAAAGCAGTTGCCTGACAACTTTCCAGGTTGCCAGTTGCTAAAATGGAGACTGCACTTTGATGTTTAAAACATTATTTTGTGAAAAAACTATAATATTTCTTTAAATAAGAAGTAATTTACAGTAAAAGAGAGAGTTCAAGACAAGTAATCTTGCAGTGAAATAATACACAGATTCAGGACATTGTATTGCCGGCCCATTTTTACCAGGCCAAACATAAACCTTACCTAAAAGGAACAAATCTGCAAAAATACATATTACTTATATAGTAAAAAGTCTCTTCAGGGATTGGATTTTCATTTCACTAATAATATATGTACAAAAGGTGCAGTAGAGTATTTATATGCTGTTGAATTTTCATATTTATGGTGGAATTAGCTATACAAAAATGCATTATACATAACTGTAGCAAACCAGAGTACAAGAAAATTCCCATTCATAACAAATGAAATGGCTAATACTTAGATGTAAATTCTTCTGTGGATGCACCCCTATCTCCATAGTTTTCTGTAGAGTACATTGTGTTGTAGGTGAGACTCTCAGCAAAGGTCCCGCATGAGGCCTATACACCATTTAAATCTTAAGTGGGACTTCAGAGGTGCACTAGCTCTGTGCTGGCCCTCTGTAAAGCCAGGAATCTCACACCTTATGTGGTGGTGTTTTTTTTAAAAGTAACATTTTGGCAAAGAAACAAGTTAAAGTTGATCGGTTACACTGCATCACGCAAAGATCCCACTACTTAAAATCTAGCAATCAGAGTGTAAATAAGAGCTTTATTTCCCCCATGTTGTGACAGTATTTTCCGAGGAAGGGACATTGCGCAGAAACTCTTGCCTTTTCCTGATGAAGCTCTTTGGGCTGAAATGTTGGAATGGCTTTTTGTTATGAATCAATCTCCTGTTTATAAAGCAAGAGAAATGTCCTGTTTACAGTGACAGAGTGAATATGCTTTCTTTGGGAGCATGGTTTGGCTCTAGTATTTTGGTAGAGAATAAATCCTGCCTGATTTCAAGCTTCCTATGGCATTTGAGTGCTCAATGTTTGGTTTCATTCCTTATTTTTGATCTTTGTCCCACGTTGCAAGCAGGGCCGCCCAGAGGGGGGGCAAGTGGGGCAATTTGCCCCAGGTCCCGGGCCCTGCAAGGGCCCCGCGAGCACTGGCCCAGTGACGGTCCAAGTCTTCGGCCGGCATTTCGGCGGCGGGGGCCCTTACAGTGCTGCCGAAGACGCAGAGCGACTGATGGGCCCCCGCCGCCGAAATGCCGCTGAAGACCCGGACCGCCGCCGGGTGAGTACAAGCGCCGCAGCTTCCCCGCTTTGCTCCAGGCCCCCTGAATCCTCTGGGTGGCCCTGATTGCAAGGGCCAACATCAAACAGTTGGCAGGCAGAGAGTCCTGCATGCTGGGGATAGTGCAGGAGGACACACTTTGCATTCTGAATAGACTTCTGCTAATGCATTTCAACCCTGCTGTCCCTAGTCATTGAGGTTGAACTGTACAAAACTATTGATTAAATGCTAACTCCATTAAAAGCTTAAAAAACAGCCTTGACCTTGCTTCAGTGGAAGCAGGATCTGTCTCAAAGTAACATACAATAAAAGAAAAGGTTGGTGAGTTCTGTGGAGCGGTTGGGAAGGTCTGACTCTAGGTGAATGTTAGAATATTCAAATTACAGTTACATTTAATTAGTGATTGCACAGTTTAGCACTGGTAGCCATGAACAAAGAATGCAAATATTTGCAAAAATGGAGAACATTGAGGGTTCAAAGTGCCCAGTTGGTCTTCTGCCTCCAGTGACAATCTGAGGGTACGTCTTCACTACCCACCGGATCGGCGGGTAGCAATCGATTTCTCGGAGTTCGATATATCGCGTCTCATCTAGACACGATATATTGAACCCCGAATGCGCTCCCGTCGACTCCGGAACTCCACCGGAGCGAGTGGCGGTAGCGGAGTCGACGGGGGAGCCGCGGACGTCGATCCCGCGCCGTGAGGACGGGTAAGTAATTCGAGCTAAGGTACTTCGACTTCAGCTACGCTATTCACGTAGCTGAAGTTGCGTACCTTAGATCGACCCCCCCCCAGTGTAGACCAGGCCTGGTTGTGTGTGCCATCCACAGGATATCCTACAGGACCCTAGGGAGGCTAGAGCACAGTACGTTTCCAAACCAGGCCTTAAGGAAACCTGTGTTTTTGATGTCTCCAAATTTGTTTGCTTTTTATTTTAAAGAGACATGGAGTGGATTATGAGTGATTCTTTTGTTCCTGGATCAATGGCAGGAAGTTTCTCTCAGTGTTGTTGAATTTCCAGTAGTTGCATTTGTTTTTTTTTTCTAATCTGATGTGGCCTACCATAAAATTGAGAATGAGGTGTGGAGCCATTCAGGTCCCCACTTGGAACCCAGATTAGTTACGTAGTCAGGATGTCAATACATATTCATAATTATGAATAGTGGGAATAGTGTGATATTTGTGAATAGTGTGATATTTGTGCCCTTAAGTTTACAACAAAAAATTCACTAGAAAATTACCTGCTCCAGCACACCTGTTATGGAATTGTTGTAGGCAAACAACAAATAAGTTATGTTAGCACAGCTGATTGGGCAGATGATGATGATGCCTTTAGATTTGTAGCCACTCTCTGTGGAAGCAGACATCTTTCACACAGCTGCTTAATCATGACGTCTCAGCAGGGATGATCATTGTTAGGAATGATTTCACTGTCTTCTAAGCATGTCAGAAAAAAGGGTTTAAAACCTTATCACAGAAACCCAGGGAGAACTTGCTGCATTCAACACATATGAATGAGCACAAAGTTTCTGCAGTCGTCTCATTTCTTGCACTGGTCCAGAATCTCTGTCTATGTCACAGTGTTAATAAATTGAGTGGAACCCATATACCCTGCAAGCAGCCAAGTAGCTATTATCTAGTAGCAGTACCTCATCTCTTGCACAGGGATGCTCTGTAACTCTATCTCCCACCTTCCAGAACCTTGTGAATGATGTTTTGCCAGCTGTACAGTGGGGTGAGTCAGGTCCCTGCAGCAATCTGACAGACAGCTATGCAGAAGCTTTAAAGGTCTGCACAGTGCTTCAGCTGCATTCCCAGCTGATAACTGTAGCTGTAAGACTGGAGAAAAACCAAGGCCATTAGGGCAGAGAACTGCTCCAAAGGTAGTCTGAGGGATGAAGAGGACAAAGAGTATCCTTCACCCTCCCTAATAGAAATAAGTGACGTGTAGAGTGGCAGTCCACTATCCCCCAAGGTTACAGAAACCCCTCTGGTCTCAGCTCAGAGGAGCACAAGGGTGGCTGGTGGAGGTGGGGAGGGAGCTGTATTGGGAGGGGTAAAGTATGAAAAAGAGCCATATCTCAGCATATATCCTGATACAGTTTTGCTCGGTAAATCAATCCCTTGGTTTCTAGATGCCTGTCTGAAAGTTGATTTATTTTTGGTGGTGGGTAGAATTAAAATGGCCAAAGAAACCAGCGAAAGCTGCCATCTTGGTGCCTGTTCCTTTGCATGTGTCTGGAGTCTGGTTGTATCCCGTAGTGTAAAGAAATTCAAGACAGCAGCAAGGAACACATCACATTGCCTTAGATAGACTGGATTAGATTTATAGGCTTTTAAATAAATACTTAAAGAGATTTTGTAAGAACTTCAATTGCTTTTCCTTTCACCTACCTACCAGGATCTCAGTCAATATTTTCCCCACAAGCTTTAGCGTAACAAACGGAGCTCCCGACATTTCGTTTTTGAAATGTCAACAACTCTCACAGGAGAAATATAGAACTCTGAATGCAGGTCTTGTCAGGTAAATTACCTTTCAGATTACTTAAAAAGATGACGATCAGAATATTGGCTGTGTAAAAAGTATTGCCTTATTTCTCATGAACTGAGAGAGAGAGAGAGAGATAAATGTGTCATACGTGTTTATTGTGCTTTTTCAGTGGAGTAGTTTAAAATTCAGGAATAAATTATTGTTTGGAAAACATAACTTTCTAGCGTATTATTTTCAAAAAGTCGCCACTGGCAGGTTGGCCAAACCAGAACAATAGCACCAAGCCACTATCCAGTTTTCCTCTAATGGCAGTGGCTGTGCTTCCACAGCCCAACAGCAACTACTTCTGTTTTTCTTACATTTCACTGGGGTGGGAGTTAACCCATTTCCTTTGTTTGTTCCTGATCATTATCATTTTTTAACTGGGCTGCATAAGTTTATGACCTAAAACAAAGTCTGGGCTCGGTATTGCTATTTTCAAGGACAAACTATCATGAACGCTGCAATATTATCCCCTTTCCTTATTACTCTGATGGTTTTTATGTCACTTTAAAAATCCTGTTGGTCTCAATTGAAATGGAAAGTCAGGTGCCTGCCTCTGAATATCAAAATCTAGGCAACTCTGTAGTTGATTGTGGCCGAAGAGTGTTATTATCTGGTGTTCATTAGCCCGTATGAAGTGAATAATCTCATCAGGTTTGGACAAGGATTGATTTGGGATGATGAAAGAACCACTAAGAAGTGATCCATTCGAATCTATAAAGAGGCATTAGCCGGGTTTTTATACGAGAGCTTCTACTATCCATGTTGTTTCTGATGTGCACTCCTGTGACTCCATCCATATCCATAGTGGGTACTGTTAACTGTTGCTGAATGTTAACTCTAACTATACAATGGTATAGGGAATACCAAAGTTCTTTCTTATATTTAAACACCATTTTTTGTAACTGCCAGTAATTATTGACTTATGAAGACCACTCTGGCCCTAAAGAAGTAATAAATACTTTGAGAATCGAAGTCTTCTATTTCCAGCATTCTCAGACTAGTGCCTTTCCAATCACTGCATTCACTTTATTGACGACAAAGGGATTTATTTTGATAACTTCCAGCCAATTATTTTTCTTACAGGCAAAATTCTGATTGTAACCACAAAAATCTGGAAGACATTTTAGCCACAGAAGCATTTTACTTAAAATGTCTGTAAAGATTATTAGATATTGCCAAAATTATTAAAGGGATGGTATCAGCATGAAATCTAGCTTGTTTCAAAAACTAAGTTAAAACTAGTTTCAGTAACCAATGAAACAGACTATACACAAAATGCTGTTGGATGCATGAAGTAAAGAAACTGACAGAATTTCCAGTCTTCGCTCACCTGACCACCATGAGGATTATAAAAGGGCCAGTTCAACCTTTCTTACTCCTGATAAAGAACCTACTTCACCATGAGACCCCAACTTAGTCCTTAATGCACTGAGGAACACCTCCCCACCCCCATTTGAACCTATGTTACTTCTTTCAATTGTCCCTCAAAATCTTATTGCTTATAGCCATCACCTCAGCCAGGAGAGGAGGGGAGCTGGGATTCCTTATGGCTGATCCACCATACATGGTGTGCTGTTGTGACAAGATGACATTACATCCCCCTTCTCAGTTGCTACCTAAAGTTTCTTCAGAGTTCCATTAATCAGGAGATTCATCTCCCGGTGTTTTACTCCAAGCCTCACTCTTAGAAAAGAAGCGAGCTTACATACACTCGATGTAAGAAGAGCTCTTGTCTTTTACCTTGACAGAACTAAGCACTTTAGGACTTCTCTTAGACCTTTCATCTTTATTGCAGAACAAATGAAAGGGAACTTGATCTCCATCCAGAGATTGTCTAAATAAGTTTTGGGGTGCATCTTAATCTGTTACAAAGCTGTGTGTTCCCCTCCCAGAGTGATTGTCCATTCTGCTAGGGCTAAGTCTACCTCCATGACCCTACTGAAAACATACCCATCTCAGACATTTGCAAGGCCACTACCTGGTCTTTGGTGCACACCTTTTCCCAGCACTACACTCTCGTACCTGCTTCCAGAGCTGAGGCTGCTTTTGGTGACGCCGTTTAACAGTCTGTACTGAATCCTCCTCCTTGTCACTCTCCTTCATCCTGAGGTACTTCTTGGAAGTCTCCTGAAGTAGAGCATCCATAGGGACAATAACCTGAAGAAGTTACTTACCTTGTAAGATGACTGGAGTTCTTTGAGATGTTTTGTATCAGTAGTGCTCAACTACACGGCACTCGCCCTCCTTCTCCTCTGTTCCGGAGTCGTTCTCTCTGGACTTTGTGGTGGAGAAGGAACAGGAATGGTGGCAGGTCTGCCCTCCCCTGTATACTCTCACATCGGAGCACAAGAATGTGTAGGAATCCAGCATGAACCCATGGACACTGTTGATGGAAAATGTACAATCAAGCGTGCATGGGTGTGTGTACATCCTGAAGCAGAGCACCCATAGGAACAAAGCATGTTGAAGAACTCCAGTTATTGTACAAGGTAAGTAACCTCTCCTTTTTGCAGAAACATATCAGTCTTGATTAAACTTTCATTGGGAAGATTTCTCAGGTGCAGGATGTAATTTCTGGTCAAAACGAGAGAATAACCAATAGCTTGGTACTTGCAATGTGGGAGACCCAGGTTCAAGTCCCAGGGCTGAATCAGGCAGATCAGGGACTTGAACATGATTCACTGTGTTACCCCCTGCCTGCATAGTGAGTGAATCTTGCTTGTGGTAACTGGGTGTTTAGTTCCCTAACATCACCAGCCTGTTAGCCACTCAAGCACTCTTCTCTGGGCTATGCCAGCCCTGACTTTGCCTTGCAGGTTAACTGTAGGTCACCCCAGTCCCCAAGTCTCTTTGAAACGTTCCCCTGTGATATCCAGCCCTTGACAGTACCACACGCAGAAATCTCCGTTCCTCTGCCCACAAAGGAGCAGTGTACCCCAGTTTACCAGTTTTACCTTAATTCACTGCTCTGTTTAACACACAGCACTTGCAATGAACAAAATCAGGTTTATTTGAGAAAGAATAGAGATTCTACTAGAAACAAGAGAGAGTAATGGAAAGCTGCTGGATACAATATAAAACAAAATAATAAAACGTGAACGAGGCCCTACACTTATTAATAGCTGCCTTTCTGAGCTAATAAAAGTTCAGTCTAGTCTTCCGCAGAACTGGCTGGCTTCACAGGAACCAGGATCCAGCCTTTCATGAAAACCATTCCCGTTCAACAAAATGTGTCCTCAGTGAATGGATCTAAAGTGCCTTTCCCCACTCTGTGTTTACTGAATTAGCCTCTGTCTACACTACATCTTATGTCGGCATAACTTATGTCGCGCAAGGGTGTGAATAAACCGTCTCCCTCGAGTGACACAAGTTACACCAACATAGGTGGGGACAGTGCTATTGATGTTATATCCTTATGGTCTTAAGGTTAAAAGGAGTTACCAGGGAATGATATTAGTCAGTGGCAGCCTATTCACACAGGAGGGAATTACTGCTCCTCTCTCTTCCCCCTGCTCCTTCAGCCAGGGAGATAATGTGAGGCTCAATTGTTTACAAATGCCCCATCCCAACAGTCAATCAAAACCATCAAAGACAACTGCAAACAAACCACCAGGATGTTTTAAAAAAAAAGGGGGGAACATTGTAACAGAAGACTTAACACTGAGGGCATGTCTACATATACAGTTGTGCTGCAGGAGATCAGACTAGAGGATCATGATGGTCCCTCCTGACCTTAAAGTCTATGAGTCTATGAACTTGCCCCTTCATATTACAGTTGCTCTGTAGGCTCTACTGGGTGCTAGAATGTTGATCTTATGGATTGCTTTGTCAGTCCAACTTGGCTTGTTGGAAAACACCTGCTGGTGGTGTTTCCAGCAGAGCTAGGATTTCTAACCTTTCATCTGGGGTTAGTCTTTTCCATATATCAGTGTTTTCTAGTCAGGTTTCCCTGTGCCTGTCAGGCACTAACTGAGAGTATGTCTACACAGCAAAAAGAGACCTGTGGTAGTGAGTGTCAGAGCCCCAGTCAACTGACTGGCTCATGCAGCTGGACTGAAATAGCAGTGTAGGCATTCAGGCTCAGGCTGGACTCCAGGCTCTGAAACCCAGTGAGGAGGAAGTGTCTCGGAGCCCAGGCTCAAGTCCAAGCCCGAACACCTATACTGCTATTTTTAGCCCCATGGCGTGAGTCCCACAAGCCCAAGTCAGTGACCCAGGCTGTGATGCTTGTGACAGCAAGTTTTTTTTGCTGTGTAGATGCCTCCACAGAGGAACTAGTCCTCCCCTTCACAGCACAAGAAGAACTTCATGGCTGTGATAAGCTTTTAGGCTATTCATGTGTACCATCTGCAGGCAACTTCACTGTGGGGCTCCTGCACTTTATGGGTAACTTCATTAATTCTTTCCACAAACTCAAAAAGTCCTTCCCATGATTTCTGCATTTTGTGCTTTTTCACTGGGTTTAACAAATTAATACTAAATCCCCCTAAATACTAAATACTGATCTTTCACAGGGATTTTTCTATACCATTCTGGCTGCAAAAAAATTACAGTCTAAGGCAGAGGGCGTAGCAGATTGCATAGTGGGTGTAGATGCAGGAAGGCTCTGGGTGACTTCTCACTGCTCCTGCAAAGTGCCTGATCCAGGGCCCACTGAAGAAAATAGCAAGACTCCAATTGACTTTTATGGACTCTGGATAAGCCCTTAAGAACTGGGGCCACAACTTAACGTTGTTAAACATTTTCTGATTAACATTGTATTTGATTCCACAGGCCTTCCTATTCATTAAGGACTGGCCCTTTTGCATGTTTATAAAAGAACATGATTTACAGATCTGTCTTATTTCTTACTAAATATAGTGGGAGGGGCAGCCCCCCTGAGATAATGCTGGCTCTCCGACTGCAGCAATGGAGGATAAGCAGTTAGTCATCCTGTACATAGTTTTTAATTTTTATAGTGCACAAAGACAGACCCTGTATATACACAGCCTATGTTTCTGTACATTCTTTGCAAGAACTGGAATGCTGCAGTGTGTAACTTTGCGTGATAGTTTATAATCTGTGTAACAGAATTTACTGTATTTGTGACCTATTTAAGGAGAGTGCAACTGCTTTTCACCTTGTGCTAATGACTAGTATATGAAATGCTAATTTACTTTGCAGCTTTGTGCTGCAAAAGTTCAGGTATTCAAATCCTTTAATTAGCACCTAGTTTGCACACAAGACTGAATAACTGCTCTAGTCTGACAACTTTTAGACATCTTTGCTGGGAGCCAGCTAATTAAAATGAAGCTGCTAGTTAAAATGGTGTCCATGTTTTCAATATTAACCTGTGTTTTCAGGGTGTTTGTGCCCTGGGGTCTGTGAATCACATTTGACTGATCTGTAATGGAAGAGATGAGGGATCAAATGGTTTGGCATTTAATAGGTCAACCTGCTTAAATGTATAAGGTTACCGGATCCCCCCCACTGTGTAGAGTGGAGGGGAACAAAATAGAAAAGCACTCAGACATATTGGAGCAGTGCCTTCATGGTGTGCTCCTTCCTAATCTCGGTGACGGGACAGCCCTCCATGAAAAAAACCATGGTCAGGGATGTGTGACTCCTGAAGCTCTGTGACAGTGTTGCCCATAAATCTATTGAAGCAGCAAAGAATCCTGTGGCACCTTATAGACTAACAGATGTTTTTGCAGCATGAGCTTTCGTGGGTGAATACCCACTTCTTCGGATGCAAGAAGATGCACCCACGAAAGCTCATGCTGCAAAAACATCTGTTAGTCTATAAGGTGCCACAGGATTCTTTGCTGCTTCTACAGAACCAGACTAACACGGCTACCCCTCTGATACTTGACATAAATCTATTGAGATCATCCAGTCAGTGCTGCATTACTTAGGTTGCCCCTCCCATTACAGGAAATACCCCATGAGGTTGGTTTAGGTCAGCTGTGGGTGGTCAGCATTAGCAGTCATGCTGTCATGCATAGGGTGGTCAGATGAGGGGTGGGGTGTGGGAGGAGGTTGGGAACCATTGTGGAGGCACAGGGCCTCTCTAGAAACATTCACAGGCCTCCAGGACTCTCCTGAGCTTGTACAGAGGACAAGGACCTCACACAATTCCCATTACAGAGGGGAAATTCTGCCACCCCAACAGTTCTTTGAAGAAATAAGTCCAGGAGAGAGGACTTGGGGAGATTCCTGGTCCATGTAATGTTTTTTCTTGCGCAGGGGACAGTGTGCCCATTGACTGGCAATAAAATATAATAGGATGTTGTTTGGTTCCGGTTTTATATGCTTTTGCACACTTTTTCCAAAAAAAGTTCAATGCTTAAGGACGAAAATCTAAAGGCAATTTGTAAGCCATCCACCAACAATGTTTGCGTTTCGTTGTTTTGACTATCGCTGAGAGAAAAAAGTGCAACTAATCATATTTTGCCTCTTTTTCTGTTTTGAAAGTTATTATTAAAATCCTTATTTGTAAGGTACTATGGGCAAAACCCTGTTCCCGCTGAAGTCAGTGGGAATTTTGCTATTTACTTTAATGTTACTAGGTTTTACAGCTTAAATAAGGACAGAGTATTATTATTTTTTCATTGTAGTTCCAGTATTCCTTCCTAATAAATTGATAACCCAAACTGACATTCAACTCTGTAAATGGGGCCTCATTCAAAATTCTGCCATCAGAACTACACAGTTTTGCATTGTGGTCTTATAACCCAGTATATAAACTCTGTTCAAAAGTCAGATTATTCTAATAGAGATAATTTTAAAGGGGGTTATGAATTTTTCACTGCAATTCTGGCTCTGCCTGGGCATGTACCTTTTATGACTATAAATAAGGTTATTCTCAGTGCCATTGTCAAACAGTATTAGTGCATGGGAGTGTTTTCTCTTCAGTCCTTTGTTATTTTGAAGAATTGCTATCATGTTCTTGGTAAAATTAATTGATAGTGGTGGAGCCAGAAGTCGCTGTGGAGGTTGCTATACAGTAGAGAATGAATCTTGATCCCAAAATGGGAAAACATAGTTTGGCTGATTTTTGAGAATTGTTCCCTATCATCATCACAATTAAATGCTTTATCAGGATGTTACTATAAATCGTGTGGTTACTCCACTTTTAAACCCTTTGCAGTCATTTTAATGTCTGATTCTTTACTGTGTGTTTGTCTTGTCCAGCTTAATCCTTACACAGTTCCTCTCCTCCCGCCCTCTGATTAATCCCATTGAACCCTTATACCATCACCAGGGTCCAATCCTGTCAGAATCTACACACAGGTGGACCACTGCTCCTGCACAGAGATCGTTGTAAGTTCTGCAACAGCTGCAGAGAAGAAGTCAGTGGGCAGAATCTGACCCTAATTCCCTGTTTTCAGATGCTTATAACCTTTGAAAATGTCACCCTGGGGCTGCAATTGCTCTCAGGCCACAGGATGGAAAAGATACTAAAAAATAATATATAGCGGCATCACCCCTCAGGAGTGAGTGTGTGGAAAGCAAGCGAAGCTCTAGGGTAGCTTGTCAGAGAGCATGCTGAGTAGAGCAAGAGCCACCCAGGGCAGACATGGATATCATACGGTTGAAAAGAAGGAAATACAGCACCAGGTACCCTTCTGCATGTGACTGTCAGGGCCTTTCAGCACATATTTCAGAGCCTAGAGCAATAAGATTGTTTACCTTAGCTGGTCACCTTTCCATCCTACTCTTGCAGGACATCACTCTCCTTTGGGAGGAGCTCTGGATAAAAACATTACTTAGGCCTGAAACCTGCAAGAAACTTTTGTGTAGGCAGGTGGGCGTCTGCATTTGCCCAGAGCCCCACAGACTTCAATGGGGCTCTGTGAGAGGGCAGGGAGCATCTATGCCGAGCTCCTTCCTACTAAATCCGGGCCTTATTGAGGGCTGTTTTCTACAGGCCCAGCAGTAACGTTCATCTCTGAATTAGACTCTGAGCATCCTCAGAGCGGAATCCACAACTTCCTCCTTGATTTTTTTGAATAATCACTATTAACCTTCAGGCCAAATATTACATGATTACTGTAAAAAGGTTCATTTTGTGGTTGTTGCCACACACACTATTATTGGATAGCTTTGCAGAAATTAATTCAGCAAAGGCACTGAAAATGGGTTTGCCATGCTTGCCTGTGTGTTTGTAAAGCACCTAGAGACACTGCTCCTCAGTGGGGCCTTTGGACACTGCCATAATCAGATAATAAATCATTATTATAATGCTAGTGGTCACTATATTCTGAACTTTACAAAGGGGGTAGGTAGTATTACAACATTATAGGCGGCATTTTGCAAAGCACTCAGCATTGGCTTAACTCTGTTCCCATTGAAGTCAGTGGTAAAACTCCCATTGGCTTCAACAGGAGCTGAAGGTTTTTGGAAATCCCACCCTATTATTTTTCAAGGAGTTACAAGTACTTTAGAGCAGTGGGTCTTAGAACCACCAAAAAAAAAGGGGTGGTGGTGGTGGAAAGAGTGATAGGCAAAAAGGTAAGCCCATCATGAAAAGAAGAAGAACTAATAATAAAAAACATTAAAGAAAGCAAAGGCCTAGAGCAGTGGTCCCCATCCTTTTTCGTCTGGTCGGCGCTGGATGACGAGCCACCGAGGACCGTGGCTGGCGGACGAACATTTGCCGAAATGCCGCTGAGAAGCGGCAACGTCAATAGGCATCGCCGCCAAAATGCCGCTGACAAGCAGCGTCATCCATTTCAGCAGGATTTCGGCAGTGACGCTTCTGGATGACGCTGCTTCTCAGCGGCATTTCGGCAGATGCTTGTCCACTGGACAGTACGCGGGCTCACATAGATGCCCCGGCGGGAACCATGGCACCCATGGGCACCACGTTGGGGACCACTGGCCTAGATAGTGTCTGTGCTGTAATGATCTGCTGGCAAAACTGGAGATCAAAGACATATATATTTAAGCTTTGCCAATAATAGCAGTAAGCATGCAAGTCCCATTTGAAAGTAGAACACACACATAAACAAGCCCACATTACATATGTCATAGATTACAGCAAACACATGGGAGGAATTGAGGAATAAATCAAATTACGGATGCCAGGCAGAAATATGTGTCTTGGTATGAAAAACAGGAGTCTATGAGGTCTATTTTGCATTGCTCAATAACTCTGTTGGATATAAAAAGCTACATCTGGAAAGCTGTTGTTGGTTTTGGACATCTAGATGTGTTGCTTCTGGTTGACGTGTGCTGGAGGGCAAGAAAAACTAGCTTAGCTCTCTGAGCACAGTTTCATAAAGAGACATCTTATTCCGAGAAGAATAACTCACTACTGTGCTTTACCTCTTTATCCCTTTCCTCAAAACTGTTTGAATTAAATAGGAACTAGCAAAGCCTTTCCCTGCAAACATTCCAAACAGACAGTATTGTAAATAGTCTGATTTAAAAAGCAGTTTTCATCTGAAAGTTGTGTTTAAAAAATAAAAAAATCCCAAATCCAGGAAATTCAAAGTTAAGGTTACACTTAAAAAACAAACATAGGGAAGTATGGGAACTTAACTCTGTTTTGGAGGGTGAGGAGCCATCTCTTTATTTGTGTAAACAAACTGTACTTTAGAAATATGAAATAAATATCTGTGAACATAAAGCTACAGAAAAAGCCAGGAAAAAGAGCAAGATAAATAACTAAGAGGAAGAGAGGAACTTCCATACAAGAAGAGATTGAAAAAGCCTAACAGATGGGAATGTAAAGAATAAGAGGGATATGTAAAATGATGCCCAGTATAAAAAGCTAAATTTAATTGTTCTTTTCACCCTCTTCCGGAATACAAGATAGAACCTGATTTAACTAAAAAGCAACACTGTCATAGGTCTCACCCCCACTCTGAACTTTAGGGTATAGATGTGGGGACCTCCATGGACACTTCTAAGCTTAATTACCAGCTTAGATCTGGTCTCGCTGCCACCATCCAGAATTTCTGAGTACCTGGATCACTCCCTTTCCCCCCCAAAAACCTTCCCCTCCCTGGGTAGCCTTGAGAGACTCCTCCACCAATTCCCTGGTGAGTCCAGATCCAATTCCCTTGGATCTCAAAAACAAGGAAGAATTACGAGTCCAGATCCAATTCCCTTGGATCTAAAACAACAGGGAAAAAATCAATCAGGTTCTTAAAAGAAGGCTTTTAATTAAAGAAAAGGTAAAAGAAAGAAGAAGAAAAAAACCTCTGGGGGACAGCATATCAACTAATCTCACAGACAATAGATTGAAAACACAGGATGTTCCCCTGGGCAAAAATCTTAATACACACAAGAATACCCAATTTGATAATTCCCTTAATGGCACCAAGACAAGTCACAAAAGAAAATAAACATAAACCTATTTATTCCTTTCTAAAACTTACTACTCTGATAAGAGGCTGGTTCCTTGATCTTTTTCACTCCGGCTGAAACTGAAACTGACTAAACAAAGGAAACTTCCCCCCTTTCCTTTGAAACATCTTGTTCCCCCATTGGTTCCTCTGGTCAGGTGTCAGCTAGGCTAGGTGAACTTCTTAACCCTTTAGAGGTAAAAGAGGCATTAGCCTTAACTATCTGTTTATGACAAACACCCTTATAGAGGTAAGAATAAATATTTCTTTACACAATGCATTAGCTTACAAAACTTTGTTTCAGGATTTTAGGGCCTGATCCATAACCCACTAACGTCCAAGCAAGTTTTTCCATTGAATCAGGCCATAAGTGAGGCAAATAGTTCAGTACAATTTTATAAATCATTAGTTCCTACTGGGTTTGTTCCTGGGCCCATTGAAGACCAGGTCAATACTCCTATTGACTTCAGTATTGCAGAATTGATCTCCATATGAAGAATGGAAACTGTAGTTACTGTTTCCAGGGCTGTGAATCCTGGTGCTTCAGAAATATAAACTAATCACCAGCTGGGGTCAGCAAGAATTTCCCCCTTTGATATATAATATTGTGCAATCACTCATATGCATTATGGGAGTTCTGAGCCCTCCTCTGAAGATCCTGATGGAGGCACTTTGAAGAGACAGGATACCGAACTAAATGATGGATTGGTCTGTTCCAGCAGTTCCTAGTAAAAATATAAACCAACAATAATAAAAATCCCTTTGAGGCTTTGATTGTTTGACTTGAATTAATTAGAAAAACAAATGCAGTTGGATATAGTGTATTGAAAATAATGGGCTGTACATCAGTAAATGCAGTGGTTATTTGTCCTCACCTTTGAATAGTATTAATTCTTCAATTGAATAAACCTTTTTTTGATCTAATCTGAACTGAAAGATACTGACATTCATATTCTTCTGGTGTGAATAGCACTGCAGTGTATGGTAGAGCTGATTTAGAAAAGGGAAGTTAAAATAATAAGTTTTCACTTTAATATTATTCTGTATCATCAAAGCCCTCTGTGAACATTAGCTACTTATAAGCTAATAAAGCCACGCTTCTCATCTCAACTCTCTCTGCCAGCTCCCTTGGCAACTTCATCAGGCTCACAACTTTTGGATCACTTTCTATTTCTTCTTATGGGCTTGATCCTGCAAGGTGCTGAGCATTCTGGTCCAGTTTCAGCAAGGTGCGTAAGCATGACTTTTAAGCATGTGAGTGAGCCTGTGTGTGAGTCAGCTTAGCATCTGGCAGGATCAAGCCTTTTCTCTCTAGGTTCTGTGGCCCCTTGTCTGTTACCTAAACTACTGTTGCCGGCTCAAAGAGCCCGAGGCGGAGCAACAGCAGGTTCGTTGCCCAGTGTGCGTCGCACTAATTATCACACCAGGGTGGAGAAGCAAAACCAGGTTTATTTGAGCCCAAAGAAAGGTGCCAGGGAGAAAAGCATTCTCAAATCCTGCACACCCGCGCGCAGGCGGGATCCCAGCATTTATACCCCCCTTGTGTGTGTAAGCCTTTTGTTCGGTTTTCCCCCTCACCCCTCTCTTCCCAACAGCAGCTACATTAGGCATTACATTTCAGCGTGTTAGAAAAAGTTCTCATCCACAAGCTTATCTCTGGCCTTCACAGAACAGATGCATGTAGACTTTTCTCCCCCTCTCTCCCCCTCCTCCCCTGCATCTGCAAGCTGAAACAGCTGACAGTTACACATTTTGCTTGCAGTCTGTTAGCATCTTAGGCTGGTTAAAGTTCACAGCATGGAAGACCTCTGGTTCACTCAGGCCTGCAGTCACAACTTTGGTTTACTCAGGTCTAGTGACACCAACACTACCATAACTGTCTCTTCAAGAGCTTGATTGCCTCTTGTCTCTTCCTGCTCCAGTCCATTCCACACAACAGCCAAAATGATCTTCCTGGCTCCTCCTGCAGACCCTTTTTGTCCCTCTTCTCTCTACCCATGTACTTCAACCTCTCCTTCCTTCCTTTCAAGGCTTTGTGCTTTACCACACCAGCCTGCATCTTCTCTCCTCACTTCCTAAACCCTTCTCCTCATGCACTCTGCTGCCAACTGCCACCCTCTTTGCTGAAACCTTCATTCCCTCCCACGAAAGGCACCATACCTTTTTTTCATGCCACTCAATCTCTCTGGAAGAGATGTGCCCTCTTGTGCTTTCCTTTGAATTCCCTCCTAAAAATTCATTTCTACTGGCTGTCCTTGCTCGGATAACAGCTAGCTCCTGTCCTTGGACCTCACCTCAGAACCCTTTTTATTTAGCTTACATTACAATTTAAGCACTGCATTTATAGATGAACAAGCAAAGCCTTGCTAATAAAAAGATGGGGGCCAAACGCAGCTGCTTAGTCACTTTTCTTTATCTCACATGCTTTCCTCATTCGCCCACTCCTTGTCTATGATTTCTCTGTTCATGTTGCAAGCTCTTTGGAACAGGGAACTTGCCCATTTGTATGTAATTTTAGCATCATAGGCACCAATGGTGCTATGTCAGTAATAGCAATTTATTAAAGAGTGTTTGAAAGCTAATAGCACCGAGGACAGAAGTATCTGGATTTCGGTTGATAAAGTTACTGAAATGCTTCCGTAAAACCCTAAACATCTTTTTTTTCTTTTAAAATGTGTTCTGACTCAATGTAAACTCTTTGAATAATATTACAATAGCGTGTTTCAAGCATATTATAGACAAGGCACTAAAGAACCAAATTACGGCTCACCCAGTGTACATCTCATATCTTTAAAAATGCTAAGACACTGTCAATGTATGTGTAGATGTTGGCATATAACAACAGATGTCTGTTCGTGTGTGTAAGGCTGGGTGAGCAAGTGGCTTGAAAGTTGGTCTCATGGCTACATACAAAACCACATCAGTCCTTTCCATGTAATACTTTGTAGAAAGTGGAAGTAAAATGAAATCCCAGTGGTCCTAATCCTGTGTATCCCACCAGGCTAATTAGTTGCCAGAGACCATGAGAGTTTTAGAGATTTTGAAATTCTTTCCAGTCCCTGAAATGTCAATCTTGAAAATTTTCACAAACTGATAATCCTAAACAATTTTGGAGCAGGTCAATCTGAAAATTTTGTTTTGATTTAGAGCTAAAATTCTGAAACAAAATATCATTTCAAATAAAAAAAATCACCCAAAACTTTTTGTTTAGAAAATGTTGAAACAGAACTTTTTGACAATTTCAAAACTTTTTTCAAAAAACTTTCAAATCAGGATTCTGTTGAAACTGACCCTTTCTTACTAACAGATTTTGTTTTGATTAATCAACCTTCCCTGATTTAAAAAAAAAGTGTTTTATCAGAAAGTTCTGTGCATGTGCATAAGCCCTATTGACTTCAGTGAATGTTAGGCTCATTTTATAATTTCCTAAAAGTAGCACTTTGTAAGTTAACATCGGCAGACCCTGTTGTCAGGGTTGAATCTGGGACCTAATGCGGGAGTCTCTACTACATGAGCTAAAAGCCACATGTCTTCTAGCTCATGCTGTAGCAGATTTATCAATCTCTGGCTGGGCTAGGTGTCGCTAGAGGGGGACAGAGTGCCATACCATAAAGGCATGGGTTATGTAAGCACTGGCATGATTTTAATAATTATAATAGCAATATTACATAATCCTCTTGATCAATTTTGCTACGTTTTTCCCTGTGAAAGCAGGATTAAGGCACAATCATTTCAACACAATACGCGGATTTTTCCTGTGTACATATGTACACACTGTGAGCTAGAATCTGACCTCAAATGTTTGTATGAATCAATTGCCTGTAGGCGAAAATCTGTTCAGTGAATTACAGCTCCCAAGATGTATTGTCAAGTAGTCATGCTCAGCAGATCACAGTATATGCCGCTACTTGTCACTGCCTAGAGATAAAGAGGAGAAGTAGAGACGCTACAGGTGAGAGCTACATGTTGACGCAGGATTGAAATGTGACCCACATTTACATTTGTTCAGTATAACCTAATATATTTGGTATTTAAATGTTTGGTATTTTTATTGAGAAATGTCTTGTAAGGCAGAATGCATAGAGGCTAATAACATTCATAAGCTGTGTAATAAATAAAACATGAATAGTCTTGTATATTGGGAGAGTCTTTCAAACATCTTCATCTTAAACTTAAACCTGTCTACCCTTCATGTGTCCAGTTAGCTGTCATTGAAGTCCCAGTGCCTCATTCACCAGAGCATTACTCCAGTTTTATGCCCGTGTAATTCCATTGAAATCATTGCAGTTATGCTGGCATAAAACTGGAATCATGTAGTAGTGAATCAGGCCCATAATGCTAACTTTAACATTCCAAGCAATGTCATGGGAACAGAATTACAATGTCATAAGAACAGGATTGCTCACCCTAAGGAAGTCGTTTTGTCAGAGGAAGCTCTTAGGGCTGGTCTACACTATAGAAGTAGGTCAATGTACAGCAGTTTACATTGGCTTAACTCTGTAAGTGTTTACACTAAAATATTGCTCCCACCTATGTAACTCGTCCACTTCACTGACTTAATAACTCCACCTCTGTGGAAGTGTAGTGCTTAGCTCGATGTAGTTAGTGTGCCACAGTGTCAGTGTAGACTTGGCGTTGCTTACATGGACTGTTGCTGCCTTTCTGAAGCTGTGCCACAGTGCCCCACACTGACAGTTAAATCAGTGCAAGCGCTTCTGGTGAGCACGCACACCACTGACACAAGAAGCACAGTGTACACATGCAAAAATGATTTAATATCTGTGGTAGCTGTACATTGACGTAACTTAATTCAACTTAATTTTGTAGTGTAAACTTGTCCTTACTCAGATTTTAAGGCCAGGAGGAACTGTTATGGTCATCTAGTCTTCCCTGTTGTATTTCACAAACCATCAAATTTCATCAAGTGTTATCTTAATCAAGCCCATAATTTCTGCTTGAGCTAAAGTATTTTTTTAATTCAATTTTGATGTAAAGATGTCAAGTGAAGGAGAATCCGCCACATCTGCTGGTAAGTTGTTCCAATGGTTAATTACCCTCCTTGTTAAATATTTACATCTTATTTCCAGTCTGAATTTGCATAGCTTCATCTTTGAGCCTTGGGAGCTTGTGATGCTCAAATATTTATATTTGCAATAATAGCAGAGGAAACTGATGAGGAATACTGGCTAAGAACATTTCTTTAACTGAATTTGCACTATTGTGAAAGATTCCCTTGACCCTCCTTTAAGTGAAATTAGGTGCAGCTGAACTTTTAAATGTAGGCCAACCGAAGCAGATTTTCTCAGTTATGTGACTCACCATAATTCAGAATTCGCAAGACAATTTTGCATTTAATTAAGACATAATATAGCATATTAGGGGCATATCCTGAGATATCTCCAAACTCAAAGCAAAGTATGATGTAGTAATGTAGGATTTGATTTCTTGCTCCCTGCAAAGTTGCCCCAGCACAAGGTTTTCCTTATATAGAAATTTTCTCCCAACATGCCTTCCTGGGGCTGGACTTTTAAATTTGGCTGGGCCAAGCAGCTGTGATGCAGAGATGGTTATTTTGCAATTGGCAAAGACTGGCTGCATCTCTCTCTTTCCCACCTGATAAGTAGCTGTTATCAGCTGTTCCCCGGATCCCCTCCCCCCTTTCTTATAGCTGAAAAGATTTTCAAACAAAACTCAGGGGTAGTGATCTGTTGCGATTTACAACTTCCCATTCCCCCAACATCATATATCTGTGATAGAGCGGCCACAGATCTACAATATCTATTGCACCCCACGCTCTAGGAGAAAGTGGGAGCAAGACATGGGTGAGCAGATCATTTGCATTTAGGTCCCTGTTTCTTCCTCTCACTTCAAGCTCTGCTCTACAGGTTCTGATTGTGGAGTGGCTGCACAGTCCCTCCTTTCCTCCTCTTCCTCACCCAACCTGGCCATCCTGAGGATCTGGCGTGGCGTCACTTTATAATGATTTATAAGGACCTTAGAAGTCCCTGACTCCTGCTTTATAGGGAGTGGGAAGTGGGTTCAAAGGAAATAGTAATTTTTGGGGCGGGGGGGGAAGTCAATTGGAAGTCATCGTTTTTAATGAGACATTTAAAAAACAAGCTACAGAGCCAGAAATAGCTAAAGGCTCCGGAAGAATCCTACAATGCTGTGTGTAAAACTGCCATTTTTTAAAATGAATGCCTCTGGTATAGCTTGCAGGGGTGGCAATTTTTGTCCCCGGAGAACATTTCTGACATTGCTTATCATGCAGGTGACATGATAAAACTTTGGCAGACGTCTGTGTGTGTATTATGATATGTGTGTGTTCTGCAGTTCTGGAAAATGTTAGCATGTGTTGTCAATTAGTGGTTACAGGAGAAATGCTGCTTTTACAGCATGCCAAAAAAGGATGAAAAATAGAAAATGATATCATCTTGTTTACAGGGAGCTGTAATGAAATTCAGACATTTGCAGAGATTACTGAGGCACAGGATCAGATGGCTGAAGGAGCTGTCTTCCAGCTGTTCAGTCACCCATTATGAAAATTATATGTCCCAATGAAAGGGTGAAGCATTAGTAATACCATGCCTCTGATCCAGATCTTCACAGCTATGTTTTAAGTGTCCTGTGGCCATTATTATTCCATAGGATTGGATTTTGTTTGTTTAATCACTGTATCATATAGCACCCCATAATGTTTAAATCTTTCTAGATGTTCATTTAACTAAACAACTTCTGTATTTTTGTCTTGATAATGGACTCTTTCTTGATCTAACAAAATTAGTACTTTAATAAAAGAAAATGATCTGACCATACAACTGGAAGTAAAGAAGAATGTCCAGTTATCATGCCTTCCTGCTAGTTTCATTCACTCTGAGGGAACTCTCTCCCTTCTTGCATAGGTACACAGGGCCCTCTCATGGCGGGACTGGTGCTGAGCTGCAGCACAAAAGGGAGGGCAGCAGATTTGGGTGGGGAGCCCCTCTACATGATGGATCCCATCCCAAGAGATATGTCCTGTCACAGCAGGACACACAGGGAAGATTTAAGGCCCTGTAGTCTGGAGGAGATGATTCCTTCCAGCTTGTCTCCTACTTGAGTTGCGCTGGGGTCTGGAGAAGAGATTTTAGCCTATATTCCTTTTTCTGTTGACTTTCTCTTCTGGGAGATTGGTGTGCTAGATTTGACCCTGCTTTGAGGAATTTACAGCCCAAGCTGGACATCACACACATGGAGCAAAAATCACAGAGTAAATCTATAATAGTAAAGTCCCCATAAGGACACTGAGGATGTGTTAGAGTGGAATAGAATTTGGAATTTTACCCAGCCCCTTCCAAAGGACTAAATTGCCCAACTGGATAAAAAATACCTGTGGTGGTGTCTCCCCCACCCCGCAAATCTTGCCCCTATAACTTAGTAGATTTGAAGACCAGAGTTGATTCCTGTGTCAGACATCTTGCAGAATGCAGGCAGGAGAATATCACCCAGTAACAGAATGTAAGTGTGGTGTGCTCTTTTAATTCACGCAGTTATAATGTAACATTGTCAAGATCAGGGTGAAGACATGGGCTGTAACTGGTGGAAGGGAGGTCTCTAAGGCTCAGAAGGTGAACTGAGTTAGTGAGTGTAGATTGAGAAGCAATGTACAGGAGGACAGACTAGTCATTAGTTGATCACAATGGTCACTGCTGACCTTAAAGTTTGGGTGTAGTCTAGTGGATAGAGCACTGGACTGGGTCTCGGGAGATTTTTGGTTCAATTTCTGGCTTAGCTACTGGTTCTCGGGGTGACCGTGGGCAAGTCATTTCACTGCCTTCTGCCTCAGTTTCTCCAGCTGTAAAATGGAGGTGTTATCACTTTGTAAAGTGCTTTGAGCTCTGCAGATGAAAAGCGCTATATAAGAGCTAGGTATATGCATACATTCCCAGGGCAGAAGACCATTGTGATCATCTAGTCTGACCTGCGGTATAACACTTCCTCAGAATAATTCCTAGAGCATGTCTTTTAAGAAAATCATCCAGTCTTGGAGTTAAAAATTGCCTGGGATGGAGAATCTACCACGACTCTTGGTAACTTGCTCCAATGATTAATTACTCCAAGGGGATGGGGAGTGCTGAGGCGCTTGTTCTCCTACCTGGGCTGTACTGGCAGGTAGCCCTGCACAGAGAAGATATCTTGTTGGTGGGCTCTGTGCTCCATGCCTTGCCTGTTTCCTGGAGCTCCACTGTGGAGTCTGCATTTTAGACATACATATTGTTCCTAAAATTAACACGTGGTATGAAGCAACCACCCCATGCCCCCTAAATGCCTACCTAAATGCCACCCCTGTATTCTACCGTACATGAACATACACCTCTACCTCGATATAACGCTGTCCTTGGGAGCCAAAAAATCTTACCACGTTATAGGTGAAACCGTGTTATATTGAACTTGCATTGATCCACCGGAGTGCGCAACCTCCGCTCCCCCCAGAGCACTGCTTTACCATGTTATATCCAAATTCGTATTATATTGGGTGGCGTTATATTGAGGTAGCGGTGTATTTATTGCTAGGTAAACATTTGTAGCAACATTCATTAAAAAGCCATGGGCAAGATTCTTAAATCCAGTGGCACTGTGGCGGTGTATAGGGACTGTAATTTCATCATAAACTGCCAGCAGAGCAAGCCCTGGTGTAGGAGGAACACTCTGTGCTTCTGTTTGGCTCTCCTTCTTGGTAGGGAGGTGTTGGGAGCAGGAAGAGGGCATAGTGGCGCTCCATTAAAGATCCTATGCCAGTGGTGTAGCTTAGAGCTGACTGGCAGCACCTCTAAATGGCAGGGCCAGCCCTCAGAATTGGGGACTATGGGTCCTCTGGTGCAGGAAGAACTTACCCCCATATCTAGTTTCTTTAAGTCTTAAACATACATGTTAGGGTGCTCATTTGAGGTAGCATCGAGTTATGCAGCGTCTGAGAATGATTATACAGTTACATTTCCTCAGTGACTAATGTTACATTTCCTTAATGACATTTTGGCCATCTGACCACTCCTTTGCTTTTGCACAAAGGAGGGGTCGGAATTGTAAACAGGGAATCATCAGTAAACAAGTGTGTTTCTCATGGGGTCCTGTGGCGATTGGATCTTGGCCTTGTGCTATTTGACATTTTTATTAATGACCCAGAAGAAAACATAAAAGCATCACTGATAACGTTTGCGGATGACACGAAGATCGGGGGAGTGGTAAATAATGAAGAGGACAGGTCACTGGATAGGCAATCTGGATCCCTTGGTAAACTGTGTGCAAGCAAAAAAATGTGTTTTCATATGGCTAACTGTAAACACCAAGGAACAAAGACTGTAGGCCGTACTTACAGGCTGGGGACTCTGTCATGGGGACTCTGACTTTGAAAAAGATTTGGAGGTTGTTGTGGATAATCATGAGCTCTCCGGGCAATGCTGTGGCCAAAAGGACTAATGTGATCCTCGGATGTGTAAACAAGGGAATATTGAGTAGGAGTAGAGAGGTTATTTTCTCTCTGTATTTGGCACTGATGTGACCACTGCTGGAATACTGTGTTCAGTTCTGGTGCCCACAATTCAAGAAGGATGTTGATAAATTGGAGAGGGTTCAGAGAACCACGAAAATGGTAAAGGATTAGAAAACACGTCTTATAGTGATAGACTCTAAGGATATTAGATATATAGGAGGATATTGATATAATAGGCATCACAGAAACCTGGTGGACTGAGAGCAATCAATGGGACACAATCATTCCGGGGTACAAAATATATCGGAAGGACAGAACAGGCCGTGCAGGGGGAGGAGTGGCACTATATGTTAAAGAAAGTGTAGATTCAAATGAAGTAAAAATCTTAAGCGAATCCACAGGTTCCATAGAATCTCTATGGATAGAAATTTCATGCTCTAGTAAAAATATAACAGTAGGGATCTATTATCGACCACCTGACCAGGACAGTAATAGTGATGATGAAATGCTAAGGGAAATTAGAGAGGCTATCAAAATTAAGAACCCAATAATAGTGGGGGATTTCAATTATCCCCATATTGACTGGAACATTTCACTTCAGGACGAAATGCAGAGATAAAATTTCTCGATACTTTAAATGACTGCTTCATGGAGCAGCTGGTACGAGAACCCACAAGGGGAGAGGCGACTCTAGATTTAATCCTGAGTGGAGCGCAGGAGCTGGTCCAAGAGGTAACTATAGCAGGACCGCTTGGAAATAGTGACCATAATACAATAGCATTCAACATCCCTGTGGTGGGAAGAACATCTCAACTGCCCAACACTGTGGCCTTTAATTTCAAAAGGGGCAACTATACAAAAATGAGGGGGTTAGTTAGACAAAAGTTAAAAGGTACAGTGACTAAAGTGAAATCCCTGCAAGTTGCATGGGCCCTTTTTAAAGACACCATAATAGAGGCCCAACTTCAATGTATACCCCAAATTAAGAAAAACAGTAAAAGAACTAAAAAAGAGCCACCGTGGCTTAACCACCATGTAAAAGAAGCAGTGAGAGATAAAAAGACTTCCTTTAAAAAGTGGAAGTCAAATCCTAGTGAGGCAAATAGAAAGGAGCACAAACACTGCCAACTTAAGTGCAAGAGTGTAATAAGAAAAGCCAAAGAGGAGTTTGAAGAACGGCTAGCCAAAAACTCCAAAGGTAATAACAAAATGTTTTTAAGTACATCAGAAGCAGGAAGCCTGCTAAACAACCAGTGGGGCCCCTTGACGATGAAAATACAAAAGGAGCGCTTAAAGATGATAAAGTCATTGCGGAGAAACTAAATGGATTCTTTGCTTCAGTCTTCACGGCTGAGGATGTTAGGGAGATTCCCAAACCTGAGCTGGCTTTTGTAGGTGACAAATCTGAGGAACTGTCACTGATTGAAGTATCAGTAGAGGAGGTTTTGGAATTAATTGATAAACTCAACATTAACAAGTCACCGGGACCAGATGGCATTCACCCAAGAGTTCTGAAAGAACTCAAATGTGAAGTTGCGGAACTATTAACTAAGGTTTGTAACCTGTCCTTTAAATCGGCTTCGGTACCCAATGACTGGAAGTTAGCTAATATAACGCCAATATTTAAAAAGGGCTTTAGGGGTGATCCCGGCAATTACAGACCGGTAAGTCTAACGTCGGTACCGGGCAAATTAGTTGAAACAATAGTAAAGAATAAAATTGTCAGACACATAGAAAAACATAAACTGTTGAGCAATAGTCAACATGGTTTCTGTAAAGGGAAATCGTGTCTTACTAATCTATTAGAATTCTTTGAAGGGGTCAACAAACATGTGGACAAGGGGGATCCGGTGGACATAGTGTACTTAGATTTCCAGAAAGCCTTTGACAAGGTCCCTCACCAAAGGCTCTTACGTAAATTAAGCTGTCATGGGATAAAAGGAAAGGTCCTTTCATGGATTGAGAACTGGTTAAAGAACAGGGAACAAAGGGTAGGAATTAATGGTAAATTCTCAGAATGGAGAGGGGTAACTAGTGGTGTTCCCCAAGGGTCAGTCCTAGGACCAATCCTATTCAATTTATTCATAAATGATCTGGAGAAAGGGGTAAACAGTGAGGTGGCAAAGTTTGCAGATGATACTAAACTACTCAAGATAGTTAAGACCAAAGCAGATTGTGAAGAACTTCAAAAAGATCTCACAAAACTAAGTGATTGGGCAACAAAATGGCAAATGAAATTTAATGTGGATAAATGTAAAGTAATGCACATTGGAAAAAATAACCCCAACTATACATACAACATGATGGGGGCTAATTTAGCTACAACGAGTCAGGAAAAAGATCTTGAAGTTATCGTGGATAGTTCTCTGAAGATGTCCACGCAGTGTGCAGAGGCAGTCAAAAAAGCAAACAGGATGTTAGGTATCATTAAAAAGGGGATAGAGAATAAGACTGAGAATATATTATTGCCCTTATATAAATCCATGGTACGCCCACATCTCGAATACTGTGTACAGATGTGGTCTCCTCACCTCAAAAAAGATATTCTAGCACTAGAAAAGGTTCAGAAAAGAGCAACTAAAATGATTAGGGGTTTAGAGAAGGTCCCATATGAGGAAAGATTAAAGAGGCTAGGACTCTTCAGTTTGGAAAAGAGAAGACTAAGCGGGGACATGATAGAGGTATATAAAATCATGAGTGATGTTGAGAAAGTGGATAAGGAAAAGTTATTTACTTATTCCCATAATACAAGAACTAGGGGTCACCAAATGAAATTAATAGGCAGCAGGTTTAAAACAAATAAAAGGAAGTTCTTCACGCAGCACACAGTCAACTTGTGGAACTCCTTACCTGAGGAGGTTGTGAAGGCTAGGACTATAACAATGTTTAAAAGGGGACTGGATAAATTCATGGTGGCTAAATCCATAAATGGCTATTAGCCAGGATGGGTAAGAATGGTGTCCCTAGCCTCTGTTCGTCAGAGGATGGAGATGGATGGCAGGAGAGAGATCACTTGATCATTGCCTGTTAGGTTCACTCCCTCAGGGCACCTGGTATTGGCCACTGTCGGTAGACAGATACTGGGCTAGATGGACCTTTGGTCTGACCCGGTACGGCCTTTCTTATGTTCTTATGTTCTTATGACTCAAGGAGCTCAATCTGTTGGTTTTAAAAAAGAGAAGGCTAATGGGGTGACTTGATTACAGTCTAAAGTATCTACTTGGGAAGCAACTATTTAATAATGGGCTTTAATCTAGCAGAGAAAAGTATAATACAATCCAGTGGTGGGAAGTTGAAGCTAGACAAATTCAGACTGGAAATGAGGTGTAAAATGTTTAACAAGTATCAGAGGGGTAGCCGTGTTAGTCTGGTTCTGTAGAAGCAGCAAAGAATCCTGTGGCACCTTATAGACTAACAGACGTTTTGCAGCATGAGCTTTCGTGGGTGAATACCCACTTCTTCGGATGCAATGTTTAACAGTGAGAGCAATTAACCATTAGAACTTACTAGGCGTCATGGAAGATTCTCCATCACTGACCATTTTTTTATTTCAGAATGTGTTTCTAAAATATATGCTCTAAGAATTATTTTTTGGAAGTTCTGTGGTCTGTGTTATCCAGAAGGGCAGACTAGATGATCGTAGTGGTCCCTTCTGGCCTTGGAATCTATGGATCTTGGATGGAATTTCAGTACCTCTGGGATGAATGTGAGCTTCTCTGTTTCAGTCTTATTGATTTCCTGTTGCTATTTGTAGCACAATAGTGCTAATAGCTTGGGCACACAGTTTTTTTCTCAGCTATAAACGATGTGATAAACTGCCAGGACTTTTGTCTCTTAATTTGTCTGGCAGCTATGTTAAAGCCTCTTATACATTATGACTTTAATTAGTTGAATTAAAAATGTTGGTAGAAAGACGTTACATAAAGAACATAGATAGCAAAGCTAATTTATATTTGACACATAAAGAAAACCTAGTACCCAGTGTGTGGGGAAGAGGGAGAATTAAGTCTGTTTGACACCTGGATGGTCTCTGTCAGTTATTTTTAATACCATATTTTGTTACACACTTTCACAGCCTTCTCTCCCCTAGATACACATGATTAATTCCCATTAACTTTAATGGGAGTTACATATACACACAGAAGAAGACAGCTTCCTAGGGTGCACTGTGTAGTCACTTTGACAGATTAGCACTGTAATGGACTCTCCTGTAATGAATCCCTCTGGCAGGAAATGGAAGATGCCATTCACTTTTGCAAGTGCAGCAGTGTGTTGGCTGTGGGATAGTCTCTTCCAAATACTTAAAATTCCTGGGAGGATTGACTTGAGTTACTTGGGAGCACTAAGGACATGTTCCCAAGGTCCTGCCTTAGTTTTTAGTATTCAGTCCTTTAAGCGAGTTAGAATTTTCCTGAGGGCAAGAATGTGCTTGCCTGCTCTGCGGGTACATATGTTTGGGTGGGTAGGGTTGTCAGCTTTCTAACTGCAGAAAACCAAACACCCTTGCCCCGCCCCTTCTCCAAGGCCCCGGCCCCGCTCACTCCAGTCCCCCTACCTCCATCACTCGCTCTCCCCCACTCACTCACTCATTTTCACCGGGCTGGAGCTGAGGGGGTTGGAGTGTGGGGGAGGTGAGGGCTCCATCTGGGGGTGCGGGCTGGGAGGTTTAGGGTGTAGGAGAGGGCTCTAGGCTGGAGCAAGGGGGCAGGGTTGTGGGTTGTGGGCTCCAGGAAGGAGTTTGGTTGTGGGAGGGGGCTCAGGGCAGGGAGCTGGTATGCAGGAGGGGGTGCGGGCTCCTGGAGGGAGTTTAGGTGCAGGAGGGACCTCAGGGCTGGGGTAGGGGGTTGGGGTGCAGGAGAGGATGAGGGGTGTGGGCTCCAGGTGGCTTACCTCAGGTGGCTCCCGGAAAGGCCGGCACGTCCCTCTTGTTCTGTGCACTGCCCCCACCTGCAGGCAACATCCCCGCAGCTCCCATTGGCTTCGATTCCCAGCCAATAGGAGCTGCAGAGCTGGCGCTTGGGGCAGAGGCAGCGCGCGGAGCTGGCTGCCCCTACACCTAGCAGCTGGAGGGACGTGTCACTGCTTCCAGGAGCCACCTGGAGCTGGATAGGGAGCCTGGCTGCACCGCCAACTAGACTTTTAAAGGCCCGGTCAGCGGCCTGGTCAGTGGTAAAAAACCAGATACCTGGCAACCCTATGGGTGGGAAGGACACGGGGCCTCCACTTACAGCCCTGCGTAGCAGCTGTGCACAACAGCAGTGCCTGTTTCTCTGCTAGAACTTCTGAGGGTGCAAGACAACCCAAAAGGGACATGAAGAAGGCAGGCCTTGGACCCGTCCCATCTCCACACGGTGCTGTGGAACTGGCCAGGCATTCATTGGGAAACATGCTGAAAGGATATAGCTGTGAAGGAAAAGCAGCATCAGCAGACCATCCAGCTCTTCATGGACCCCAGTAGGCAACAGTATGAGAACCTCAGATATAATCCGTCTAATCTGAACCCTCTATGGAATACTCATTCAACTTTTAATAGAAAATGAGATGGATGGTCAAACAACAATAGAAAGGTGGCATTTCTATTAAATTCTATAGATTTTTGGAGTAATTCCTATTGAAATTCCTACTCCTTACATTTCTATAGATCCTGAAGGTAAAATACTTATTCTATAGGATTATCAATCTAATTTATACTGTTTCTATGGGACACTGGTTTCCATAGTGCTAGGGTTATCCTATCACACCACCCCCAATGACTCCCCTCTCTCCTCCAAGGACTAAATTCTGCCTTAGGACAATGACTGTAACTGAAGCCAATGAGAGATTGGTGATTTTATCCCAGGGTAGGATTTGGATTCGAGAGAGATTGCTGTGACAAACTGTCCTGTTGAAAAGACACTCTGCCTGCTCCAAAGGGATGGCTGTATACCCTCCAAAAAGGCAGTTAAAGCACTGGAATGTTGAGTGTGTTTGTAATATTATTTATGTTTAAGATATACACAGGCCCACCCTTGAAGAAGCAAACTGCATTAATAGAGCAGATAACTCCCAGTTTACATTAGGAAGTCATGTTTCAGTGGTTCCAGTTTCAGTGGGAGTGAGAACTAATGACTCTGGCCTCAGTCCCACCCTCAGTTTGGCACAGGCGGAGCCTCAATGTTGCCCTCTAGTGGCGAAAGCCTGTTGTTTTAAATTATTTTTGTGGACTACTGTATATCCACATGGGCATTTACAAAGCCATCTGGTAAGATAGTCCCTGCCCTGAAGAATGTCCTTATTATATCCGTGAATAAAAACCCTGAGACCATTACCCAAGTGTGAATGGTTCCCCTGTTAACTCTTCTAGAGATTTCTTTCACTGTAGTACTTACAGTGACTGGAATTTTTAACCATCAGAGCCACGCAAATTGGAAAAATTATTAATCTTCTGTCAGTAACAGAAATAATTATTCTCTCATTATGATTGGAATGAATAATTCCTAATATTAGCAACTGGTCCTATTTACCTACAGTAGTTCAGTTTGAAGAGCTGTCTGTAGAGTAATTTGAGGGCCACAGCCAGTGAACCATTGCAACTATCAGGCATGCATTAGAATCGGTCTGTCAGCCCTGTCTTTCCAGCATACAGTACAATGTCTCTGAGAAATGTTGGAGTAGTGAATGAAATGTGAATCAATTTGAGTATATACACCCTGAAGGCTGTTAGCTACATCACAACATTTCAAGCTTCCCCAGTGATGGTACTTTATCTCTCTTGTGCAGTAACACAGCAGAGCTAAAAAATGACTATATAACCTATTGTAGGGTGAATCTTTTTTTCTCCGGATACAAATTAAGCAGTATAAGATTGTCTACCGAGGGTAATAAAGAACATGTGGTATTTTAAATTTACTGTTTTAAGAGTGCTAACACAAAATAAATATAACACCATCTTAATCTTTAAAAGAATACCGTTTTAAACTGATTTACTTTTTACTTACATACACAATTTTTTATGTATATAGGCATTTTTTGTTATAACTACCGTTTACAAAATCAAACCCTGTTTCTGCAGAGAGCAGTTAAACAGACTGCTGAATTATTCCTGCCTATTGTTTTCTGTTTTTAGCTGTTATATATCCACCCACAAGTCTTAACAATTACAAGGCATTTTCCATTTTCAAAGTGCTGTACCAATTTAACTTACGCACTTTCCAATGCTGCTGTGAGGTAGGCAAGTAAGCAGTACTGTTCCCATGCTATAGACAGGGAAATAAAGGTAAAGAGGCCCATCGCCACTGGGCAAACACAAACAAAAGCGGTAACTTGCCAATAGCCACAGTTCAAATCAGTGACGGACAAAATTATGATGCCCATGAGAAATCCTTTGTTAATAACATCTTGATATTCTTGAGATTTATTGCTTTCTTTGTGTTTTCCAGAGCATCCTTTCTTCTTTGTATTTGTCTGTTAGGCCAGATGCTGCAAAGACTTGTGCACATGCTTAACATTATGCTCTGTGGGTAGCGCCATTATCTTCAGCAGGGCTACTCAGTATCATTGAATTGAGCAAGTGCACAGCTCTTTGCAGGATCAGGGGCTTCACTTGCAAGCTCTTTGGAACAGATTTTTTGGTGTGGTCTTGTGCAGCACTGAGTACCTCAGTGTGCTAAACAAACAATGGTATTACTGATATTATTGCTAGTCTTTGTAAAAACTTGGGTTCCTCTTTCCCACCCCAGTTTAATTGTTTCATCTACTAGTTGTATTTTGTCAATTTTAGATTCTGAGCTTGTGGGAAATGGGGCTGTCTCTTACTACGTGTCTGTAAGTGCCTAGCTCTGGAGTGCTAGTCCCACCTTGTGTGACTCTCTCTCTCTCTCTCTCTCGTTCTTTTGCACAAAAGACCACACAGCCACTTTGGCAGCGCTGTATTCCCTCCTCCCCCACGCATGCGTGTGCACATGCACAATCCAGACCCTGTGGTGGCCTCTCCATATGGTCAGGGTTTTGTTGAATTTGAGGGTGGAGACCAGAGAAAAGGAGTGGGTAGGGTGAGGACAAGAGGCTGTACATCATCCCCCAGCTCCACAGGAACTATTCAGAAAAGCGTAATACACCTCTGGGTCCAGCGGTAGCTATGGCCAAGGGGCATCCCTGATAAGACAACTCCACTGGAGGCTGGCTGACAGGATGCTGATGGTTAGAGCCAGTGCAGAGGCAAAAGTTGTGGTCTTAAGGGATCTCCTGAGATCCCTGCTGATCCTTTCAGACCTGTCTTGTTTGTCCGTGGCCCCAGGGGCAAGCTCCGCTGCCCCAATGGGATAGATTTTCCGTGGACTTTTCCACAGGCAGGGATGATTTGGGCCAATAGTTAGAACCCAGAAGTTCCTGGCTTTCGGCCCCATGCACAACCCATTATAGCTGCAAGTCACCACTCTATTTTCTGCATCGTCTGTAATATTTATAAATAACTTCAGCTTACCTCTGTGATGTACATTGAATATTTCCTGGCTTTAAAGTATCCAGTCTTGGATGGAGCCCAAGAAAATGGACTGCGCAGTTTTCCTGGTGGTATACACTAATTCACGGAAACTACTGCTGCTACTGTGTCAGCACATCCTGCAGAGCAAGAACGGATCTGTGAATAATTCAGTACATTATAGGAAGAGTGTGCAATAATATAGGAGCTTTTTCAGCCACTGGGTCTCCTTCATTACTGGTAGAGGAGGGGCGGGAGGGGGGGCATGTGTACCACAGGCTGGTTGATACATTGCTGCTGCTGCTTATGTTTGTCACTTGGTGTTTGCATCATTACTCCCCACTTTTATTTGGCATTCTTTCATACTTGTGGCTTTCACTATCTTGCAGTATACCGTATCTCATGATCAGCTGGCAATCGTGGGCATTGTTCATCAGAAACAACTGAGCGGCAGAAACCTGTGTGAAAAAGCTGTGCCGGGAAAACAATTGTTGAATGAGTTCTGTGGATTGAACAAAACTATAACCAGGATCAAGGGCAGAGGGAGAAGGGTTGAAGTGAATTTCCCTTCTGCTTCCCATCTCCGCCATTTTGTCTTTTACCAGACAGTAGGATTGCCAGGTGTCCGAACTGGAACACCCAGTCAAAAAGGGACCCTGGCGGCTCCAGTCGGCACCGCCGAATGAGCCGTTAGAAGTACAGTCGGTAGCTCAGCAGGGGCCCAGGGCTAAGGCAGGCTCCCTGCCTGCCCTAGCTCCGCATGGCTCCTGGAAGTGGCCGCCAGGTCTTTGCGGCTCCTAGGTGCATGGGCGGCCAGGGAGGCTCTATGCACCTCCCCCGCCCCGAGTGCTGGCACCGCAGCTCCCCTTGGCCGGGAACCGCGACCAATGAGCAGTGCGGGAGCAGTGCCTGCGGGCATGAGGGCAGCGCATGGAGCCTCTCTGGCCGCCCATGCATCTAGGGGCTGCAGAGACCTGGCAGCCACTTCCTGGGAGCCGCGGTAAGTGTCACCAGGACTCCGCACCGCCCGAACACCCCAACTCCCTACCCCAGCCCTGAGCCGCCTCCTGCACCCCAACCCCCTGCCCCAGCTTGGTGAAAGTCAGTAAGGGTGGGGGAGAGTGAGCGAGGGAGGGAGTGTGGGGACAGGGCCTCGGGGAAGGGGCAGGGCAGAGGGCGGGGTGGGGGTGGTCAGTTTTGTGTGATTAGAAAGTTGGCAACCCTACCAGACAGCTGCAACCAGCCTTCCATCCTCCTAGGTGCAGAATGCACCTAACCCCGACCCACACTTTGTACACTGCTCTGGCATCACATAGGTACCATAAAAGAGGTGCAGTGATAATTCCCCTGCACAGGCGCACCACAAGGTGAATATAAGTGGCCTTACCTTGTCCCTTCACAGCCCTTAGCTTGGGGAGCCTGATAGGGGCCGGAGAAGACGGAATGGGCTACACTCTGGCCAGGAGTCTTGGCCATAGCACAGCCCATACACAGCCATAGGAAAGTTGCCATAAATTAGAGCAGAGCATGGGGACTTTTCTTGCTTACCACAGGGGCTGTTTTAGTCCCTGCAGCAGCCCCAAGTTTGTGTAGGAAACAATCCTTCATTGGCAGAACCGTGCTGGCTGGCCCAAAAGGTCTTTATTTTTTATTTATTCTAAACACCAAATTCCTTTTGTGGTCTCGAAGGGATGTTTGTTTTGAGGAAGGAAAAGGAGGAAGGGACAGTGGGCCTAGGCCATAGACCCGTTTTGCATTCCATCCTGCTTAGGAAGAATTGCTAAAGCAGGGCTAGTTGTGTCACACAGGTTACAGAAGTAAATCTGATCAATAAGGCTCATTGAACTAACGAGTATTGAGTTCCCCTCTTTGTTCTAGTGTTGTTTTTACAGTAGGTATGTTTAGCTCTGCTTTTTTTCAGTATTGCTAAGATGTTTCTTTGCATCTTCCCTTTGACTGTTGAGAAATATTCTTGATGGTCTTTCTTTGTCCAATGTTAAAATGAGCAGTTGCCAAAACTCTCATGTCAAGTTTGCTTAGCCACAAGAACACTAACTGTACAGTCCTGATGTCTCTGAAAGTTCAGATCTCTCCACCTCTGTCCCATCTCAAAGCTGTTGTGCTTGCTGCTCAGCATTGCATGAGAGTATGCGCGAGACCCAAACCCTGCTGGGGGCTGGCAAGCTTTCTTCTGATGGCTGGAACCACAACCTCTGCCTGTCTACAGGCTGGAGTTCAGTGAGATTGAGCATACTGTACAGGGAGCAGTACTGGGGTGGGTGGTGGATTTCCTTTGGGCTGACAGGGTCTTTTTTTGAGTTTTTAAAAACAACATATCATTTGCACTTTCTGATCTCAGGATGACACCAGATAGTTGGAGTGAGTCAAGTATGTGCCAAGAGCAAAATAGTATCATTTTTCCTGTTGTGCTGCCTCTGCCAAAATGTGTTAGGTGTCGATTTTTATAAAACCCTCTTGTTGGTTAAGCACACAAGAAAGTTGAAAGTAAGGGTGCTTACAAGATCAGTCACCAGGCTGGAGGGTCACTCCAGCTGAGAGGCAGCAATTTGAATATGACCCACAAGCAGAGAGGACTGCCTAGCCCAACCCTTCATGTATAACCATTTGTTGTTCCCAAAAAGAATATATTTTACAAGTAAATTTAAGTTTTTCATAACTTCCCTGAAGCAAGAGCTGCTTCAAGCCTAACTTAGTGGATGTAGCAAATAGAATGTTTTGGATTTTTAAAAAAAATGTATTTACATTGCAGCGAGGCCCACAATCTGCTAGGCACTTTCCAACCACCTCTGTGGAAAGAGCTCACAGCCTGAAAAGATTAGAATAATTACCCCTGGATATTTATTTTTCTACTGCACTGACGTTTGGGGCCCAATCCTGCCACCCTGTAATCAGGCGACTAGTAGCCTTTATTCCATGCAGTCACTGGGATTTCTCACATGAAATGCATTCCCATTACAATCAATAGGATTTCTCACACAAATAAGAGCTCATAGAAAACCAGTGGCCTCGGGATTATACTATTTTACCTGTTTAGCACCAACTGTTATATCCTTGGGGGCAGCCGGTTTAGGAAGAAATCACTTGAGGCCAGACAGCAGACAGCTAACAAAACCACCATTTTATTTACAGACACAGAGAACTCACTCAGCCGGCTGAAGCTGGCTGAGCTAACCCATAATAATCTAACTCATTTGCCATAGCAACAAAAACCATGACAACCAAATACACAACATATTCCTCCCCCCCTAATAAGAACATCCCCTAAATAAAACACACACTAGACTAGAGAAGGAGGGTAGACTGCCTCCATTCCCGGCTAAACCCTGGGGATTATTTTGCCCCATAACCATGGGTTCGCCCTAGCTAAAGATCCAGCCGATGAGGAGGCCTTCTGTCTCTAGGTGGATTACGGCGAACTTCTGGTGTTATTGCACCCGAAAGCACTAGGGGCTCAGGGTCCGCAGCACGAACGGGTGAGGAGGTGGTATCAGCTCATGCTGGGCAAAGGGGTATCTCAGCCGCCGGCAGTAATGGAGGAGAACAGTCAGGAACAGGTGACTCGTGATTCGGTGCCTCACCAGAAGAGGTGAAGTCAGACCCCTCAACTGCAGATGGGTCCTGAGGACTGGCATGACCTGGCAACAGCTGATCTACATGTCGCCGCCAGGTAAGATTCTCTGCAGTCCGGACTGTGTAGGAAACAGGTCCTGTTTGAGTGATGACTGTGGCCGGGACCCATTTAGCTCTGGAAGTATAATTCCGAGCCAAAACTGGCTGTCCCGGGCTAAAGGTTCGGTCTTTTGCTCTGGGTGCCCGTCTGATGACTTGATATTGCTGCTGATGTTGCACAGTTTGTCGGGGTTCAGAAGGTTTCAACAGATCAAAGCAAGTGCGCAGCTGTCGTCCCAACATTAGAAAGGCTGGGGATGCCTGGGTCGTAGCATGAGGTGTGTTTCTGTAGGAAAGTAAGAAGGTATCCAGACGTTTTTGAATGGAGTGTTGTCCCCTTGCTGATTTCAAAGCGTTTTTCATTGTCTGCACAAATCTTTCAGCTAATCCGTTGGTGGACGGATGATATGGTGCTGACGTGATGTGGTGTATCCCATTTGCCTTCATAAAATTTTGAAACTCCTGAGAAACGAACTGCGGTCCGTTGTCGCTCACAAGTTGTTCTGGCAGACCAAAACGACTAAAGAGTCCTCGTAATTTTTGGATAGTACTCTCTGCAGAAGTGGACTGCATTATAGAGACTTCTGGCCATTTAGAATGGGCATCTATTGCCACCAAGAACATGCTTCCTTCAAGGGGGCCAGCAAAGTCAACGTGAATACGTTGCCATGGGTTTTCAGGCCAGTCCCATGGGTGTAGGGGTGCCCACTGGGGTGCATTCCTCACACCCTGACATGACATACAAGCTTTTGCCTTCTCTTCAATAGCGCTGTCCAATCCAGGCCACCAAAAATAGCTTCGTGCAATTTCCTTCATGCGCACTATTCCACAGTGACCGGAATGTAGCTGTTCTAAGATCTGTGATCTCAGTGGTGGTGGAATAATGACACGTCTCCCCCACAACAAACAACCAGATTGGACCGATAACTCCGTCCGCTTGGACATGTAGGGAACAAGGTCGGATGAGACCGGAGAGGTTTGTCGAGATTTTCCATGCATCACCAGGTCCATAACTTGGGACAATACTGGGTCAACGCGAGTTGCCTTCTTTATCTGAGTAGCAGTGATGGGTGTATTCTCTACCTGTTCAAAGTAGAAGATTTCCTTTTGGGCACTATCTTGATGTTTGACCGGCAAAGGCAACCTTGAGAGGCCATCTGCATTGCCGTGCAGAGTGGATTTCCGATATTTGATTTCATATGTGTGTGCTGAAAGTAACAATGCCCAACGTTGCATACGACTAGCAGCTAATGGGGGAATGCCTGTATAGGGTCCAAAAATTGACGTCAGAGGTCGATGGTCTGTAAGAAGAGTAAACTTTCGCCCAAACAGGTACTGATGAAACTTCCGAATTCCAAAAACAATTCCTAATGCCTCACGTTCGATTTGGGCGAAGTTAGTTTCTGCTTTGCTTAGAGTGCGTGAAGCAAAAGCAATAGGTCTCTCTTCTCCCGAAGGCATAATGTGTGACACGACTGCTCCCACTCCATAAGGGGAAGCATCGCAGGCCAATTGCAGGGGTAAGGATGGATTAAAGTGCGTTAGAACTTCAGAATTTAACAATGCATCCTTAGCTTTGTTAAATGCAACATCACAGGCTTCAGTCCACTTCCAGGCCTTGTTCTGCCCAAGGAGCTCGTGAAGTGGTTTTAGCAGTGTGGCTAACTGTGAGATGAACTTTCCATAATAGTTCAGTAGTCCTAGAAACGAGCGCAGCTGGCTTACATTTCGTGGTGGGGGAGCCTCCACAATAGCTTTAACTTTTGCAGGGGCCTTATGAAGACCTGCAGAATCAATGATGTGTCCCAAATATTCAACAGAGGTCTTGAAGAATTCACACTTGTCTTTGCGAACTCGTAGGCCATACTCTTCCAGTCTTTGTAGGGTAGCCTCTAAATTCTTTAAGTGATCCTCTTCATTTCTTCCAGTGACCAGGATATCATCCAGATAGCACTGAACTCCTGACAAGCCACACAAGATCTGGCCCATAGCCCTCTGGAACAGGGCGGGAGCAGATGTTATTCCGAAGGGTAGGCGGCAGTATCGATAAAGCCCCTTATGAGTCACAATAGTCAACAGCTCTTGGGACTTTTCATCGACGTTCATCTGTAAATATGCTTGACTCAGATCAATCTTACTGAACTTTTGTCCCCCAGCCAGGCCTGCGAAGAGGTCATCGATGCGGGGAACCGGGTATTGCTCTGCACACAACACTGGGTTGACAGTGACTTTAAAATCACCGCAAATCCGGAGAGAGCCATCTTTCTTCACTATTGGAACGATAGGAGTGGCCCATGAGCTATGGGTAACTGGTATTAGGACTCCATTGGTGACCAGGCACTCCAGGTCTGCTTCAACTTTTGGCCTGATGGCATATGGCACAGTTCGGGCTTTCAGATATTTTGGTGGACTGTCAGGTTTAATGTTCAATGTCACAGTGATTCCCTTCATACTTCCCAAATCATCTCCAAAAACAGCAGCATGTTTCCTTTGTATAGGGGTGTAGCGAGTCGGTGTGGCTCCCCTCCGGCCCAGCAGAGGGAGCTCCTTGCCAGACGCCCAAATGGGCTGAGACACCACTTCCTGTCCCCGCCCCCCGGAAGTCAAGGGGCGGGACAGGAAGTATAAAAGGAAGACGCCAGAGCTCAGTCAGGAGCCAGCAGCTGCCGAGAGCAGACGTGCCGGCGGGAGCTCCTGCCCAGGAGCCTTCTAGGAACCAGGACAGCTGCCCAGACTGGCCTCCGCTTCCCCGCGCCCACTACGAGGAGGAGCCGCCAGAGCTGCCCCGTGACCGGTACTGGGACGAGCCGCCGGACCGCCCCTGCGCCCCCCCAGAAGAGGGGCCGCCGGGGCTTCCCCGGCCCTGCTACCCGGAGGAGCCGCCGGAGCAGGTCTGGCCGGACTTTCCGGAGGTGCTACCAGACCTCCCACCAAGCCCGGACCCGGAGGAGCCGAGGACCTTTGACTGGCCCGGACCTGGTACAAGTGAGCAGGTAGGCCCCGAGGGGGATATGGAGTGTAGCCCGGGGATAGCCGACCCTTGTCAGGCTACGGACATTGAGGTGCCCATGTCAGTGTGTTGCGGTCAGGACCCCACTGACCAGCGGCCGTGAGCCGCTAATAGGGCCCCGGGCTGGAACACAGTGGAGTGGGCGGGCCTGTGTTCCCCCTGCCACCCCACTCGCGGGTGGCAGCTTCCCCCTCACCTCAGCGCTCAGGCACGGAAGCCTGCAATTACCTGCTGTTGCTCAGCCCCTGCTCCAGAGGCCTGAGCTCATATTGACTTTGCTGCTGCTCAGCCCCTGATCCAGAGGCCTGAGCTCATATTGACTTTGCTGTTGCTCAGCCCCTGATCCAGAGGCCTGAGCTTATACTGACTTTGCTGCTGCTCAGCCCCTGATCCAGAGGCCTGAGCTTATACTGACTTTGCTGTTGCTCAGCCCCTGCTCCAGAGGCCTGAGCTTATACTGACTTTGCTGCTGCTCAGCCCCTGATCCAGAGGCCTGAGCTCATATTGACTTTGCTGTTGCTCAGCCCCTGCTCCAGAGGCCTGAGCTTATACTGACTTTGCTGCTGCTCAGCCCCTGATCCAGAGGCCTGAGCTCATATTGACTTTGCTGTTGCTCAGCCCCTGCTCCAGAGGCCTGAGCTTATACTGACTTTGCTGTTGCTCAGCCCCTGATCCAGAGGCCTGAGCCTATATTGACTCTGCTGTTGCTCAGCCCCTGCTCCAGAGGCCTGAGCTTATACTGACTTTGCTGTTGCTCAGCCCCTGCTCCAGAGGCCTGAGCTTATACTGACTTTGCTGTTGCTCAGCCCCTGCTCCAGAGGCCTGAGCTTATACTGACTTTGCTGTTGCTCAGCCCCTGATCCAGAGGCCTGAGCTCATATTGACTCTGCTGTTGCTCAGCCCCTGCTCCAGAGGCCTGAGCTTATACTGACTTTGCTGTTGCTCAGCCCCTGATCCAGAGGCCTGAGACTATATTGACTCTGCTGTTGCTCAGCCCCTGATCCAGAGGCCTGAGCCTACATTGACTTTGCTGTTGCTCAGCCCCTGCTCCAGAGGTCTGAGCCCAAGGACTGCTGTCCGGCTGCCCGCCCTAACTGAGGGCCGGGCGTATACCTAGTGACTGTGTGCCTTGTGCGGCCCCGGCCTGAGGGTCTGGACCTGGACTCACATTGAGACTGATTGCCGTTATCCAGCCCCCCGGCTCCAGAGGGACTGGACTCACATTGAGACTGATTGCCGTTATCCAGCCCCCCGGCTCCAGAGGGACTGGACTCACATTGAGACCTTTTGCTGTTATCCAGCCCCCCTGCTCCAGAGGGTCTGGACTTTCCACGTAGAGGGGACAAGGAGCGAGTCGGTGTGGCTCCCCTCCGGCCCAGCAGGAGGGTTGAGCCCCGACGCGCCAGCTTACACTGGTGCCTTCTCTGAGGACCACTGACGAACTCCTACCCTGTGAGCAAGGGTAACAAAGCGGAGGGGAGAGGGTTACCTCCCTCCCCTCCCCCCCCGAGGACCAAGCATGGATATGGAGCGCCTACTTCAGCGCCTTGTGGAAGGCCAAGAGCGGCAGCAGGCTGCTCAGGTGCAGCAGCAACAGCATCAGCAGGCCGCACAGCTTGAGCAACAACAGCAGCGGGATGCCGCCCACCTCCGGCTCACCCAGGAGCTACACGCAGCCCAGATGGAGCAGCAGCAGCAGCTGCTACAACAGCTGGGGACCCAGCTCCAACAGCTCCTGGTTAACCCCCCTCGCCCCACGGGAGGACCGGTTGGCGAGGGGGCAGGGAACCCCCGGATGGCGGCTCCCCTCCGCTTGACTAAGATGGGCCCGGATGATGACCCCGAAGCCTTTCTGGTCACTTTTGAGCGCGTGGCCCTAGTCGCAGGGTGGGCCCGGGAGCAGTGGGCCACACTGCTGGCCCCGTACCTGACCGGGGCGGCCCAGACGGCATACCGGGACTTAGCGACGGAGGACGCGCGCAACTATGACCAGGTAAAAGCGGCTATCCTAGACGCACTGGACATCAGCCCCGAGACGTTCCGGCAACGATTCCGAGGCCAGACGTACCCATCCGGCGCCCGGCCGCGGGCGGTGGCACAGATGTTAAAGGAGGCCGGCCGCCGCTGGCTCCTCCCCGAACACCGGACCGCGGAACAAGTAACCGAACAAGTCATTTTAGAACAGTTTGTTAGCATCCTGCCCTCCCGAGGAAGGGCCTGGGTGCTCCGCCATCGCCCGGCGACGCTCGTGGCGGCGGTGTCGCTTATGGAAGACTTCCTGGCCGCCGAGACAGCGACGGGGCCAACCCTTCCGCAACCCAGCACCAGGCCCGAAGCCGCCCGCCCGGAGAAAAGGGGGAGCCCCGCGAGCGCCGTGCGACCTCCTGGCCGCGGGCTTGCCTCGCACCCCGAGTCTCGAGCGCGGTGGCGGGAAGCCGAACCCCGAACAAGACCTGCCGGCCCCAGCCCCGGAACCCCGGGGGTCCGGCGAAGCCCGCCCCGGAGTCCAAGCCGAGGGGCCGCTCGGAGTAGCCGACCTGAGCTCGGTCCGTGCTTTGGTTGCGGGAAGTTGGGGCACCTCCAGAGGGATTGCCCCGACATGGACTGTAGCTACGGACAGGTTTGGGCTGGACACAACCGGGCCCGGCCGGCCCTGCATCCCAAACTCACCATCGCCGCGGTCGTTGGGGGCCGGAGCGTCGAGGCCCTGATCGACTCCGGCTGTGGCCAGACACTAGTCCGCCAGGGCTTGGGACCCCGAGCAGACCCCAGTTTGCAACCGATACACTTGCAGTGCATCCACGGCGATGTCCGACCGTATCCCAGCGCCCGAGTCTCGCTGACGGTCGCGGGGGTCACCCGGCGCTTAATCGTCGGCCTTGCTCCCCACTTGGCGTATCCCGTTGTCCTCGGTCGGGACTGGCCCGCCTTCGAAGAAGTGCTTCGGGCTACACCGACCCTAGAAGCGGAACCCCGGGAGCCCCTACCCGAGTCCACCGGGAACGCCATCGAGGGTGAGCCCGCAGCCACAGACGACGCGGAGAGGCCAACAGGATCCACCCGGGACCCCCGCCTCTACACCGATTTCTGCCGCGACCAACGAGCCGACCCCACGCTCGGCCACTGTTACGAGCAGCTCGCGGCGGTGGATGGGGCCATCCTGGACCCCCAACGGGCGGCCCAATGGCCACACTTCGAGCTACGCCGAGACCGACTCTATCGGATAGACCGAGATTCCCGCACCCGCGAACCACAGGTCCAGCTATTAGTCCCCCAGTGTCACCGACGGGCCGTACTGAAGTTGGCCCACGATGTGCCGGCCGCCGGGCATCTGGGGCAGGAGAAGACATTGGCAAGGATCCTGGGGCGGTTCTTCTGGCCAGGCATCCATCCCGACGTCCAGAAGTACTGCAGCTCATGCCCACAATGCCAACTCGCCGCTCCACCAGGGGTACCGCGAGCACCCCTGGTCCCTATGCCACTCATGGAAACGCCCTTTGAGCGGGTTGCCATGGACCTGGTGGGGCCCCTGCCGAAAAGCACAGCCGGATTCCGGTATGTTTTGGTCCTCGTTGACTATGCCACCCGGTTTCCGGAGGCCGTCCCGTTACGAAGTACGACCGCCCGGGCGATTGCCAAAGAGCTGGTAAAAATATTCGCAAGAGTCGGACTCCCCCGGGAGATTTTGACGGACCAAGGGACCAATTTCACCTCCCGGCTATTGAGACAAGTGTGCACCATCTTGGGGGTAAAACAGCTCCGCACGTCCGTATACCATCCGCAAACGGACGGGCTGGTGGAGCGTTTCAATCGCACCCTCAAAGGGATGATGCGGAAGTTCCCACCAGAGGAGCTCCGCTACTGGGACCAGTTCCTACCGGCCCTGCTATTGGCCGTCCGGGAAGTCCCCCAGTCTTCAACGAGGTTCTCCCCATTTGAACTGCTGTATGGACGCCGGCCGCGGGGCCTCCTAGACCTAATGCGGGAGACCTGGGAGCAGTCAGCCTCCCCAGCCCAGGGCCTCCTGGAATATGTCCTACAGCTACAGGGGTACTTGTCCCAAGCCGGGACCCTAGCACGGGAGAACTTGGAAAAGGCCCAGGAACGACAAGAGCGAGCCTATAACCGAGGGACTCGAGACCGGGAGTTTAAGCCGGGGGACCGAGTCCTACTCCTCCTACCGTCCAGCGAATCCAAGTTATTGGCTCGCTGGCAGGGACCATATGAGGTCGTCCGAAAGGTGGGAGCGGTCAATTACGAGGTCCGCCGACCCGATAGCCGCAAAGGGACTCAGCGGTACCATGTAAATCTACTAAAACCGTGGTGTGACCGGGAGGGCCTCTTAATCAACCCGTACCCACCCGAGCCGGAATTGGGCCCCCGAGTGCCCGAAACAGACGACCCCCCGACTCCCCTGCTTGGGGAGTCACTCTCCGAGGACCAGCACAAACAAGCCAATTGTCTCCTACGGGCCTTCCAAAAAACCTTTACCGCCGTCCCGGGGTACACTACATTGGTCTGCCACTCCATCCAAACGGAGCCCGGAAGAGTGGTCAGGGAGACAACCCGGCCGCTGCCCTACAGGATGCGGGCGGCCGTTGAGGAAGAGGTACAAGCGATGCTGGCCCTGGGGGTCATCGAGCCCTCCCTAAGCGAGTGGCGAAGCCCCATAGTCCTGGTGCCCAAGCCCGATGGCACCCGTCGGTTCTGCATCGACTTCCGGGCGGTGAACGCCATCTCCCGTTTCGATGCCTACCCGATGCCCCGAGTGGACGAGCTATTGGACCGACTGGGAGAGGCCAGGTTTATCACCACTCTGGACCTCAGCAAGGGGTACTGGCAAATCCCCCTTGAGGAGACCTCTAAAGAGAAGACCGCCTTCGCCACCCCGACCGGACTGTACCAGTTCACCAGGATGCCCTTCGGTCTTCACGGGGCCCCCGCGACCTTCCAGAGGCTGATGGATCGCCTGCTTCAAGCACATCACGACTATGCTGCCGCATATTTGGACGATGTAGTTATCTATAGTCGTCGCTGGGAAGACCATCTGCCCCGGGTCGCAGCCGTTCTGAGGTCCCTAAGACAGGCGGGGTTGACGGCGAACCCCAAGAAGTGCCGGATCGCCTGGCAGGAGACTACATATCTGGGGTACACTGTTGGCAGGGGGCAGGTAAAACCCCTGGTGGGAAAGGTCCAGGCCCTAATGGAATGCCCGACCCCAACCACCAAACGGCATGTCCGGCAGTTCTTAGGCCTGGTCGGGTATTACAGGAGGTTTGTCCCACAGTTTGCCTCCATAGCGGCACCCCTCACCGGCCTACTAACAAAGGACAGCCCCCGGCAACTGAAGTGGACCCCAGAATGCGAGTCAGCCTTCCGGCGCCTCCAGAGTTGCCTCTGTCGGGAACCGGTCCTCTATAGCCCGGACTTCGATAAAAGGTTCATCCTACAGACCGACGCCTCTGAGGTAGGACTGGGGGCCGTCCTGTCCCAGGAGGTGGAGGGGCAGGACCACCCCGTGCTGTATTTAAGCCGTAAGCTGTTCCCCCGTGAGCGGAATTACGCGGTGGTGGAGAAGGAGGCGCTGGCCATAAAATGGGCCTGCGAAGCCCTCCGTTTCTACCTCTTGGGGGCGCCCTTCACTCTGGTCACAGACCATGCCCCCCTCACCTGGCTGACGCGGATGAAAGACAAGAATGCCCGCATCATGAGGTGGTACTTGGCCTTGCAGCCGTATGCTTTCACTATTCTGCACCGGGCTGGCAAGGACCATGCGAACGCCGACTTCATGTCCCGTATTGGGGGAATGGAAGGGTCTGGCCCCGATCGGCGGGAGCCAGACTTGAGGGGGGGGGTATGTAGCGAGTCGGTGTGGCTCCCCTCCGGCCCAGCAGAGGGAGCTCCTTGCCAGACGCCCAAATGGGCTGAGACACCACTTCCTGTCCCCGCCCCCCGGAAGTCAAGGGGCGGGACAGGAAGTATAAAAGGAAGACGCCAGAGCTCAGTCAGGAGCCAGCAGCTGCCGAGAGCAGACGTGCCGGCGGGAGCTCCTGCCCAGGAGCCTTCTAGGAACCAGGACAGCTGCCCAGACTGGCCTCCGCTTCCCCGCGCCCACTACGAGGAGGAGCCGCCAGAGCTGCCCCGTGACCGGTACTGGGACGAGCCGCCGGACCGCCCCTGCGCCCCCCCAGAAGAGGGGCCGCCGGGGCTTCCCCGGCCCTGCTACCCGGAGGAGCCGCCGGAGCAGGTCTGGCCGGACTTTCCGGAGGTGCTACCAGACCTCCCACCAAGCCCGGACCCGGAGGAGCCGAGGACCTTTGACTGGCCCGGACCTGGTACAAGTGAGCAGGTAGGCCCCGAGGGGGATATGGAGTGTAGCCCGGGGATAGCCGACCCTTGTCAGGCTACGGACATTGAGGTGCCCATGTCAGTGTGTTGCGGTCAGGACCCCACTGACCAGCGGCCGTGAGCCGCTAATAGGGCCCCGGGCTGGAACACAGTGGAGTGGGCGGGCCTGTGTTCCCCCTGCCACCCCACTCGCGGGTGGCAGCTTCCCCCTCACCTCAGCGCTCAGGCACGGAAGCCTGCAATTACCTGCTGTTGCTCAGCCCCTGCTCCAGAGGCCTGAGCTCATATTGACTTTGCTGCTGCTCAGCCCCTGATCCAGAGGCCTGAGCTCATATTGACTTTGCTGTTGCTCAGCCCCTGATCCAGAGGCCTGAGCTTATACTGACTTTGCTGCTGCTCAGCCCCTGATCCAGAGGCCTGAGCTTATACTGACTTTGCTGTTGCTCAGCCCCTGCTCCAGAGGCCTGAGCTTATACTGACTTTGCTGCTGCTCAGCCCCTGATCCAGAGGCCTGAGCTCATATTGACTTTGCTGTTGCTCAGCCCCTGCTCCAGAGGCCTGAGCTTATACTGACTTTGCTGCTGCTCAGCCCCTGATCCAGAGGCCTGAGCTCATATTGACTTTGCTGTTGCTCAGCCCCTGCTCCAGAGGCCTGAGCTTATACTGACTTTGCTGTTGCTCAGCCCCTGATCCAGAGGCCTGAGCCTATATTGACTCTGCTGTTGCTCAGCCCCTGCTCCAGAGGCCTGAGCTTATACTGACTTTGCTGTTGCTCAGCCCCTGCTCCAGAGGCCTGAGCTTATACTGACTTTGCTGTTGCTCAGCCCCTGCTCCAGAGGCCTGAGCTTATACTGACTTTGCTGTTGCTCAGCCCCTGATCCAGAGGCCTGAGCTCATATTGACTCTGCTGTTGCTCAGCCCCTGCTCCAGAGGCCTGAGCTTATACTGACTTTGCTGTTGCTCAGCCCCTGATCCAGAGGCCTGAGCCTATATTGACTCTGCTGTTGCTCAGCCCCTGATCCAGAGGCCTGAGCCTACATTGACTTTGCTGTTGCTCAGCCCCTGCTCCAGAGGTCTGAGCCCAAGGACTGCTGTCCGGCTGCCCGCCCTAACTGAGGGCCGGGCGTATACCTAGTGACTGTGTGCCTTGTGCGGCCCCGGCCTGAGGGTCTGGACCTGGACTCACATTGAGACTGATTGCCGTTATCCAGCCCCCCGGCTCCAGAGGGACTGGACTCACATTGAGACTGATTGCCGTTATCCAGCCCCCCGGCTCCAGAGGGACTGGACTCACATTGAGACCTTTTGCTGTTATCCAGCCCCCCTGCTCCAGAGGGTCTGGACTTCCCACGTAGAGGGGACAAGGAGCGAGTCGGTGTGGCTCCCCTCCGGCCCAGCAGGAGGGTTGAGCCCCGACGCGCCAGCTTACAAGGGGTTAGACTGGTTTCTTCTTTAGTCATCCGGTGCACTTCTGCCCAGTTCAGTTGAATCTTCCCAAGCCAAGACCTACCCATTAAGGCTGGGTAGTTACCTCTCACCACAAACAGTGGCAATTTAGCCACCTTAACATCAATAGTGCCCAGCATAGGCACAGCTTCTCCCGTATACGTCTTCAGAACAGTTTTTGTTGCCTTAAGCGGAAGATGCTGTAGCTTTTCTTTATACACAGTCTCGGAGATCAGTGAGACGGCTGCACCGGTGTCCAGTTCCATGCGTATACGTTTGCCATCCAATAACGGGGTTACCCAGTATTCATGTGAGCCCACTGCCAAAGACAAAACATGCAGTGGCACTTTCTCTTGCGCTGAGGTGTCACCTTGATCATCCTGGGTCTGCTCGAGGGTATGCAAGGTTCCTCTTTTTGTCGGCCAGACCACAGGCCTCCTTTTCTTTTGTTTACAGGCACACTCAATGTGTCCCTTTTTGCCACAGTGTCAACACACCAGGTCCTTACACCAGCATTCCAATGCCTGGTGACCCGGCTTACCACAGCGGTAACATTCTTGACTCTGCACAGTTTTGTGGGTCAGTTCTTGTGACACTTTTTTCACCCTAGGGGATGCACCGATGTATTGTGCCTCCCTTGTAGCCAGTTCCATGGAGACAGCAATATCAACAGCCTTCTGTAAGGTAAGCTGAGCCTCTGTCAGTAGGCGCTTCCGTATAGCTTCACTGTACAGGCCACACACTAACCTGTCACGCAGGGCATCATTTAACATCTCTTTAAATTCACAGTGTTCTGCTAGCTTTTTTAAAATGGCTACAAATTGTACAACTGTTTCATCTTCCTTTTGGTCTCTTTTGTGGAATCTATATCTTTCAGCAATTACCAGTGGTTTTGGGGAGAAATGGGACCCCAGGATTTCCACAATGTCACTGTAAGATTTAGTCTCAGGCTTAACAGGGTGTAGTAAGCTGTGTAGCAGGGAGTAGGTTTTAGCCCCTACAACAGTTAAGAATATTGGCACCTTCTTTGTTTCTGTAATGTCATTTGCAATACCAAAAAGCTCAAAACGCTCAGTATACACATGCCACTGTTCTATATTCTCATCAAAAGGTTCCAGTGGCCTGGTCAGAGTAGCCATAATTTTAGTTTCACTTTCACAGTCAGTGCAAACAAGCAGTATTTTTATTTGTTTGTTTTGTACCTTGACTTCTACTTCCTTCTGTTACTGGAGCAGCACCAGGATCCCATCCTCATCGCCACTTGTTATATCCTTGGGGGCAGCCGGTTTAGGAAGAAATCACTTGAGGCCAGACAGCAGACAGCTAACAAAACCACCATTTTATTTACAGACTCAGAGAACTCACTCAGCTGGCTGAAGCTGGCTGAGCTAACCCATAATAATCTAACTCAGTTGCCATAGCAACAAAAACCATGACAACCAAATACGCAACACCAACAGTGTGTGCTTTACAAAGATCAGGCCTTGCAGTAGAAAAATATCAGTGCAGGAGGTGGAGTGGATCAGCTGTTCAGCAATGAAAGAACAGCCCCTTGAAATTTGAAGAGTGCTTCACAATGAGAAAACAAAAGAAAATGGTTTTTTTTGGCATATCTAGAAAACAAACCAACCCATCTGGGATAGTCCTCAGTTCTGTAACTACAGGATGTAAGATACAGCTTTCATAAAGGGCTTCTCTTCTGTTCAGTAGCTGTCACCACCTGGCACTCTCAGTGGGTCTTCAGTCACAATACGTAGTTGTTGCTCTGCCTTTGAACATTTGTGTTAACTCAGTATGGACTCTGCACGATGCCACAACCAAAGAGTGCCATCCCCTTGTGGAGAGGAAGGCCGGTGGTTAGGGCTAGTGTGGGGCTCAGGAGATGTGGGTTCAGTTCCTTGCTTTGCTGTGGATTTCCTGTGTGACTTTGCCCAAGTCACTTAGTTTCTCTGTGCCTCAGTTCACCATCTGTAAAATGGGGATAAATATGTTTTCCTACCTCACAGGGATGTTGTGAGGAAATGCTTTAAAAGATTGAGAGATACTATGATACTGAAGGCCTTATTAGTTCCTAAGATGGATAACCAAATTCCTTGTTTTGTTTAATAAATGGAAGGATCTTCTATCTGAATCTGTGCCAGAAATATTTATTTTTCAATTAATTATCACAATATTATGTTTGTTATAGTTTAAGGAGTAAATAATTTAAATATTTTTGTTTGTTTATAATATTTGTTGTTGATAGTGGGATAAAGAGAGATCTTTACAAAATTCCTGAAGGTTTGTTTGTTTCTCTTCTTCAAGATGTTTTGTCCTGGTTTGCACACAAGACGAATTCATAGCTGTCTTGTCTTTTTCCCTAGCAAAAGTTAATATTGCATTAATAAGTAATTGCACGCGAGAGGAAATTAGGTCTAATGTGTATGTTTATGCAAAATCCATGTTCTGAATCACAAAAGGAAAATCTTAATTTAATTCGTACCTAAACTTTGGAACCCACCATTTTAGAAAATGGCCTCTAAATGTATCATGAGGCTGCCATTTTATAAAAGAGAACAATATTTTTCCTCTTCATAGAAAACACATTCTGTAACTCATTTTAGCACAGGGTGAAGAGGAGTTGTAGATTGTACCAATGTCCGTTGGTCCCACTTAGCAAAACTTTAGTAGACCTAAGGTATTAACCCATTGTGCCCTAGAGGATCATGTACGGTATGTTATAGCCTGAGGCAAAAATGAGTGGTGAAACTGGGACACTAAACGAATAAAATCAGAATCAATCTGTATTTAAAAATACTGAGATATACGTTACAGTGATCATGAAGGAAGGTGAAATGTCTGAAATGTGTGTGTTGTATTATGTGGCACTAACTTCCACTGTTACAACTGAGAATCTGACCGTTTCCCACATCTGTAAAAGGGATGCTCTGGTTTAAAGGCTCATATATATATAATATGCTTTTAGCCCACATATATATTCTTTCACACTTAATCTAGAATCCTGCTATTTAAATAGTTAAATTACATTTAAAAACGAGCCATCTTCTGCCATAGAATACACCCAGATAATTCCCAGTGATGGCTATGTAGCAGCTAGGCAGTGGGCCCTCAAGCTCGTTGATGCCTTGGGTGCTACTGGAATCCAATGAACAATAATAAGTCAATGGGTGCCAAGCATGTGCATCAAAAAACAAAGTCTGGTTCAATATCAGTTGCCTGTGAGTTTCCTCTTCTTTCCTGGCCAAAAGCCTAAATGAGGTTTGAGCTTCTTATGGAGCTTCTTGTCATCAGACTATCGATCCTCTTTCTTCACCTGCCCCAAAATAAAATCCATGGTGGATTTTGCTCCACACTAATTCTCAGGTCCTGTTGGGATGGCAAGTCGGACCCAGAAGAGGGTCTGATTTAATTCATTCTACAGGTTTGTCTTTTGTTTGGTAAGGGAGGAAGTTAGGGTCTTCAAAGCCTACTGTTCCAAAGACCTGCACTGACCAGGGGCAAAACTGCTATTCTATTTATAATTGGCTTTCAGCTAAATATAAAGTCTAAAATATACAGGATTCAGGTCCCAGCTCTCACAAATTTTGTTTGAACTTTGACCTTGATCTCGCTATGTGTCTCCATTTGTAAAATGGAGATGACAATACTGTACTTCCCTACCTCCTAGGGGGTTTGTGAAGCTATTAAAGATTGTGAGTTGCTAAGGTATTACTGTAATGGTGTTCACATTAATACCTTAGATAGAGAGATCTGTTCAGACTGGATTTATCCTCTGGTCTAAGGCAAAATTCTCCTATTCAGTCCATGCTCTTATATGCAGTATTCTGCACTGATTCCACATACAGTACTCCCACTGACAGCAATAAAAAATTTGATGCGTGGAATAAGTGTATACTATGCATTGGGTTGTAGAGGACAATTATGCCCCAGGATGAAATACTTTTTTCCTGAAAACTGGAGTGGGTGACAGGTTACTTGGAACCAATAGAAACTATTTTTCGTATAACGGTTTCCTCTTTCTTTTTTCGTTTATTGAAAAACAATGCACAAACTTTTCCCAGAAAGCAGGAGTATTTTATGGCCACAATGCCAAACACACGCAATAATTATTTTCCGGTGCCGCGTTATGCACTGTTGGTTCAGGGATGGGAAATTGGAGCCAGGGTTGGCCAAGTGCATGTAGAGCTAAAATTCTCAGATTGCACCTCAAACCTTTACCCCTAGTTTAGAGATCCTCACTGTGGATCTATTTATGGAGTTCTTGGCAAGTATCATCTCTATGGGCTTGTAAGGAGCCTGAATTAAGCCAAAAACACTTCTGTCCTGTGCCTATTTTCCCCTCCCTCGACTTTTCTGGTGTACCCATAGCTGCTAATGCCAGCCAGAGTCTGGCTCTGGATCAGGTCCCTGGACTCTGTTTCACACCAGAGCCCCCAAAAGGGAGGTTGATTTTTGTTTTCTGGTAATTTTTATTCATATCTAAATACAACACACCTCCAATGATTAAAAATTTGCAATAGATGTTTACAATATTTTTGGTTTTACAAGTAAAATGCTTATTTTAGATCGATAATATCTGAATACAGTGGAACCTCAGAGTCAGTAACACCAAAATTACAAACTGACCAGTCAACTACTCACCTCATTTGGAACCGCAAGTACGCAATCAGGCAGCAGCAGAGACAAAGAAAAAAAAAAGCATATACAGTACAGTACTGTGTTAAATGTAAACTACTAAAAAAGTAAAGGGAAAGCAGCATTTTTCTTCTGCATAGTAAAGTTTCAAAGTTGTATTAAGTAAATGTATTAGATTTACATTATTGCTTTACAAGCATGTTCAGAGTTACGAACAACCTCCATTCCCGAGGTGCTCATAACTCTGAGGTTCTACTGTACATGACCCATGCTATGGTATTGTTGTTTAATAACAGGCACTGCAGGTCCAGACCAGTTCTGAACCACTTGAAAAGTAAAATGACTGGTATCTTTATTATTTTGGTATGAACTTAGCACACTATAGAGTAAGGTCATGAAATTCCAATGCTCCAAGTTAAGTTTCTTTCTTCTATTTGAATCTTGGGAACAGATGAAACAGCACAAAGAAGCAAAAACATTCTGGAGTTTGTACTTTGTCCTGTCATTGATCTTAGTTTAGCTAGTAATTGGCTTTAATGCACTGATATTTCCTACTTGTGTTCTTCAGTCTCACATTATCCTCAATATTACGGTATTTATCACCCAAAATTTCACTCTTATTCTTGTGGGGCATAGCAGTTGAGAACTCTATATTGAACCAGTATATCATTTCCTCATTGATGCTTTAAAGAAAAAAAAAAGCTGAATACGGTTTATGGGAGAAGATAATTCCAAATTTTCTTTGAATTCCAACACGCAAATCCTCAGCTATTTTTAAAATGTCATATAATTAATTACATGAGTCCATAAGAAGCAATTATTACAGTGTTAAAGGAATACTGTCAGATTAAAATATTTATTTTGAGAAAATGACTCAGCTTTCATTACTGACAACCTCATAGGTTTTTAAGCCTAAAATAATCTTATAATCTTTAAAACATATATTTGCTGCATATATTATTTCATTTCATTGCATTTTGCATTTCTGTCAGATTGAACTGACTAGAAAGAATAAGTGAAACAGATCAGTCTAGTCATCAGTTCAGTTACTGGTTCTTGGGCACATGAATAGCGTTGCTATGCTTGTGTTTCCGTCACATGAAAGGAAAGGTTAATAGGGTGCAAAATTTCACTATAAGAAAAAGTAAAAGCTATTTTGTACTTGCAGCCTAAAGTAGGACTGTAAGAAACAAATAAACTGACACAAAAACACACCTGGATTGTTATCAGACCTCCTAAACCCTGAATACACTCACAAACAAACTTTATTTTTGTTGGCAAAAATTGGAAAAAGCAGAAGTGCCCTTGGGCTAAGATTTTGTATACAACACTGCAGGTGGAATGAATTATAAGCCACTGAAATTTGTGTGTTTCTGTTTGTTCATGTGTGTATGTGTCAAGGGGTGGAGTTAACGAAATTGCTAGTTGACCTTTGGGTACAGCAGCATTAGTGATTGTCTCTGTAATAATCCTTCTCTCCTGTATTATGTGAGAGTGGAAATTGCAGCATTAGGGATTACTTCTAATTTTATGCATGTGCTTGTTTAGCAGCAATCCATCACTGAAGTGCATGTTGTCTATTTGTTTAGGCCTTTAAATAGCTAGTAGAGCTCATGCTGTATGTGATGGCATATAACGTTCAGTGCTGTCTGGGCAGATTATGCCATTGTAGTGAGGAGATGTGCAGCCATGCAGCAGCCAGGTACAGCTGCAGTCTTTGTGCCCCCAGAGGGGTACAGACTGCTCAAGGTTAGTGGTCCCAGTAGTGCTGACTTACCCAGAGGTGTTTGGGTCATTGTTCAGATGCAGGAGTGTGGCACACAGTGCTCTGTGTTCCCCGCTGTTCTCTTGGAGACTAGTTCTGGTGGTACATTGCCTGCCCAGAGATCTCACCGTTGCCTCCAGTGAAGAGCTGTGCCTTAAAGGGCCAAGCACATCTTTGGAAAACTGTTGATTTTGGACCCACAGTGAAATCAAGTGTGTGTGTGAAATTCGGAATATGATTGTGGGGATGGGGGGAGGATATTGTGGCCCTCTGAAATAAATCACGCTGTGAGTGGATTTGACAAGGGGTCTTGACAAAGCCAGAGAGATGAATGGACTGAGGGGGCTGAGATGAACAGAGCAGACCTTAGATAAGGAAATTGCAAGGTAGGTGTAATAAGATCAGGTCATGACCAAGGAATCTGAATTTTGAGGAACTAGACAAAAATAGCAGGATTTAGCATTGATGAGAGAAAAAGAAATGAAGAGGCCACTTTACATGATGGAGAGTAATAAATACTTCATTGTGCTCAGGGGTTGATAATGGAGAAGAGGCGTCTTTGAATCTGCCCCAAATGAATAATGATTGAAGTCACTATTACCTGATGCCTTATTAGCAACCTTTATGAAGACTATTCCATGTCTGTGCCATAGATTAGCATTGTCACTGTTGTTGGCAGTCTCAGCTGAGAGGCCAAGGAATGAATGGACATAAATAATGAATTACTTCTCCACTGCAGAAGTGATCTCAACAGGTCCATGAGCAGCTGTGTTAACAGAATAACATGAACGATGTTTGCACCGCTGCCCCTTGTCTCTTGTCTATTCCATGAATAAACAGATTATCTCATTGTCCATGTTTTAATCTTTCACCTTCTACAAGGACTAGATCCACTTTTTTTTACCCTTTTTAAAGGAAAAAACAGTTCTTCAATTTTTATCACTTATTTCTTTAAATTCCAGATTATTGCCTCTTCTTGGTTTGTCATTGTATCTAGTCTTCTCTGGCTTTGTCACAGAGGCTGTCTTTATTTTTGTGTCTGATACAGTGTTGAGCACGCTGTTGGCATTTAACTGAAAATAACATACAGGTTAGAAAGGGGAAAGAAGCATGTGTTTTGTTCTACGTTAGATTTAATAAGTCTTTTGCAGAGAAAAGCCAACTGCCAGTAATGTCATAGGTAGTTTTAAATTATTTGTATTGCAGTAACTCAGGGGTCGGCAACCTCTAGCACGCGGCTCGCCAGGGTAAGCACCGTGGTGGGCTGGGACAGTTTGTTTACCTGCCACATCGGCAGGTTCGGCCAATCACGGCTCCCACTAGCCGCGGTTCGCCGTCCCAAGCCAATGGGGGTGGCAGGAAGCCGCGGCCAGCACATCCCTTGGCCGCGCTGCTTCCCGCCGCCCCCATTAGCCTGGGATGGTGAACTGTGGCCAGTGGGAGCCACGGTCGTCTGAACCTGCCGATGCAGCAGGTAAACAAACTGGCCTGGCCCGCCAGTGTGTTTACCCTGGTGAGCCGCGTGCCAGAGGTTGCCGACCCCTGCAGTAACTCCTAGGAGCCCAAGTCATGTACCAGGACGCCATTGTGATAGGCAGTGCAAAAATACAAAACAAAAAGACAGACCATGCCCCAAGGAGCTTACAGTTACTGACTATGTAGTGTATTAGTGCATGCATGTGTGTAGGGAGCAGAAACCCAGATCTGAGCAGACCTGGGGGAAGAGAATCATAGAACTGGAAGGGATCTTGAGAGGTCATCTAGCCCAGTCCCTGCACTCACGGCAGGACTAAGTATTATCTGACCATTCCTGACAGGTGTTTGTCCAACCTGCTCTTAAAAATTCCCAATGATGGAGATTCCACAACCTCCCTAGGCAATTTATTCCAGTGCTTAATCACTCTGACCGTTAGGAAGTTTTTCCTAATGTAAAACTTAAACCTCCCTTGATGCAATTTAAGCGCATTGCTTCTTGTCCTAGCCTCAGAGGTTAAGAAGAAGGGAAGTAACTTTAAAAAAAAAATAGAATGGTTTATCATAGCAGTTACCTATATCAAGGTTGTTCCTGATTATGTAAGTCAGTTTTGTCCTCTAGTCTGTAGTCATAAGCAGCAAGGAGGGTTTTTTTTTTTTAATTGCTTCAGTTTGATGATGCTTCAACTTTAAAGCTTCAGCTTTTGACACTGCACCAAAGCAGAAACCTTTATCTTTAAAACTTCATGCTGCTAACTTCAGGAAGGAAAGAAACTGGATAAAATATGTGCAGCCGGGGACCTACATGACCTAGGAACTTAAATTCCATTTTCAGAAGTATCAGAGGGGTAGCCGTGTTAGTCTGGTTCTGTAGAAGCAGCAAAGAATCCTGTGGCACCTTATAGACTAACAGACGTTTTGCAGCATGAGCTTTCGTGGGTGAATACCCACTTCTTCGGATGCAAGACTTGCATCCGAAGAAGTGGGTATTCACCCACGAAAGCTCATGCTGCAAAACGTCTGTTAGTCTATAAGGTGCCACAGGATTCTTTGCTCCATTTTCAGAAGTGGTTGAGGCTCCTATGTACCCAAGCCATTTTTGAAAATGGGACTTGGGCTCCTAAATCACTTAAGTACATATGAAATTGTTTCCCATTGGTTGGATTTCAGGATTTTGTCTCTACTTCTATGCACACAAAATTATGCACCTACAAACTTGCACCTGCACTCTGGAAATGCAAACACCTTTGGTCCAGATTTTGAAAAGAATTTGTTCTTAATAGGAGCTGCTGGGTGCTGAGCCTTCTGACTGTTTCATCTGGTGCCTAAGTGGGTATTGAGCTCTTCCAAAAAATCTGTCTCTGTATGTGAACCAACACATATGGCAGGCACCCTATGGATAGCCTAGATGCTCCTGGGCATGTGAGGAAAGATTAAAATAGTTAAAATATGCATCTTTATAGTTTAAATTGAATTACAATTAAGTAAGGGGAAACATATTTGTCTACAAACTCTTGAAGGGCATGAAATCAGGAAAGACAGGAATTATTTACTAGAGTTTAAAAGAATATAACAGTGGGAAAGGGATGAAATGAAGGAAGTGAAAATTTAGGCTGAATATCAGGGAAAACTTTTTGATACATTTAGAATAAATAATCCCCAGTGAGGTGCTGGAAGCCCCATTATTTAGGACTTTTAAACTAGATGTGAGAAAGCACTAGGAAATGTGTAACAGGGACCAGTCCTGCACTGTCAGGGAGATGGATTGTGATGCCTTATATGTCTCTTCCATCTCTGGATCCTCTGATTCTGTGTAATATGAAGAGCTGTGGAGGACTTGGATGCTGGCTTTGTCACAGGTTGATTTGTCCCAGAGGAAGGCTGATCTGTGACAGAAGACTCCTGAAAACCCTAATGCCATTGGAAGCAGCTGCCTTGAGGAAAAGCTCATGTCAATGAGCTCCTTTCTGCCAGTATCACTTTTTAATGTTTCTGGTTTTAGAGGACCACACAGTGCATAGGAGTTATTGCAGTGCTAGAGCTCATGTAGGTTCCTGCATTACTTTGGGGGTTGGAGTGGGGGAAGAAATAAACAGTTTCCAGCCCATACTTTGACTTTTGGGGCTTAAAAGTTAACAAAAACTATTTTACCAGATTGTTAAGTCTTAATCCTGGCAATTACTGGTGTGTTGGGAGGGCTCCACTTAATGGTGGTCCACTGGATAGGGCAGAGGACTAGGAGTCAGGAGACTTGGGGTGAAATTCTGGCCCCATTGAAGTCAATGACAAAACTTCCATTGACTTGCTGTGTGACCTCGGGCAAGTCACTTCACCTCTTTGCCTCACTTTCCCCATCTGTAAATTGGGGGTAATGGTACCTACCCACCTTGTGAAGTGCTGGGGAACCCACGGAAGAAAAATGCTATGTAGGCTTTAAGTCCTACATATATTTATCACTGGCAGGCTTACTACAGGAGGAAAAGGTGGGGTTCTCCCAGCTGATTTTGGATACCTGTTGAGCACTTTCCTTCCCTTCCTGATTGCTGGGTTATTTTTATAGTGAGTAGGTGTAGTCATCAAGGCACATTGCTTTTCCCTTCATCTCAATTGCTGCCTTCTGATATGGAACTGATAGCCAAGCAGAACTCAATATCCTTGTTCTGTGGCTCCTACCAGTTATTCCCTAGCTGACTGGCATTCCGCAACCGCTAGGGATGTATTACTTCCTGTGTGGAGGAGAAAATATTCTCTGCAGCTGTGGATCCTAGGAGATTAGTAGTGCTTCTATGGGGCAATAATTGCAGAGGATATTTACTTCTCAATCAGACCTTGTGCTGCTATCAGATACACACATTTTAAGTCAGTTTTCTGTAATAGCCAGTCCCTCAACTCTTTCCAAGAAGCTGTTTGTCATCATGGAAACAGAAGTCCAGTTGAGAAGAGCAGATGGTCAGCTCATTTCAGATCAAGTAGGGAAGCTAGATTTGTGGATCGGTCCTTTCAACAAAGCTAGATTTAAGATTTTCAATTTGCCCCTATCTTTGAGACAGTGCTGAAAATTTCAGCCTGAATATCACCCCATATGGAAACAATATGGATTGCTTAGTAGTTTTTATACATGCTCCCAAATATGGTACAGCATATATATATATATATATATATATATATATATATATATATATATATATAAAATAAATTTAATAACTGGGTTCATAATGTATTCTCAAGATACTCACTATTGAATCAATACAACTTCTTTCCATATTTTAATATGAAATTGAGCCTGTTTTATGTAGTGTGCATGGCACATATTTTGCATGTGTGAGCAAGAGTGAGCACAGTCAATGTGACCAAGCATTTAAATATTAATCTAAGAGGAGGGGAGTTTGACTGTAAATATGTTACTAAAAGTCCCTCCACAAGTTAGTTCCCTCTTCTTTTCTATTTGTACAGGGCTGCCTGGGGGGGGTGGGGGGGGTGGCAAGTGGGGCAATTTGCCCTGGGCTCCGCAGGGGCCCCCACGAGAGTTTTTCGGGGCCCTTGGAGCAGGGTCCTTCACTCGCTCTGGGGCCCCCAGAAAACTCTCGCGGGGCCCGGGCCCCCAGAGCATCTTCGGCAGCAATTCGGTGGCGGGGGGTCCTTCCGCTCCGGGACCTGCCGCCGCAGTGCCCTGAAGACCTGCGGCAGTGGGACCCCCTGCCGCAGTGCTGGGTCTTCGGCGGCAATTTGGCGATGGGGGGGGGTCCTTCCGCTCCGGGACCCGCCACCGAAGTGCCAGGTCTTCAGCGGCAATTTGGCGGCGGGGGCCCCCCGTCCCGCAGACCCCAGAATCCTCTGAGCGGCCCTGTATTTGTAGGACTAAATTAAAGTCTAGGATGTTCAAATACATTCGCGTTATAGAGTACGTGCACTGTAAGAATGCACCAAGGAAGCAGTATCCCCGTATTCTACTACACCCAGAATGGCATTGAATCATTTCAGCTTGTGAGTGTAGGTGCATAGGAAGGAACATGTAGGTTTGGAGATGGCGCATGCATAAACTTGGCTGGCCAAACCCATGGATCCCTATGTGCACTCCAGTTGAATAACTTAGGACACCTAAGTGGTGGATTAACCTGTGCATATGTTGTGTAATATTTTCATCGCACCTGGACAGATGAGCTGCATGCCAAATCACGGAAAGTGGTGGTGGGAAGTTAAGCACTGTATGATAGTTGTTCTAGCAACAAGGCCTTTAGCACACTGGTGTCATTTAGGAAGAATTCATGATATGCACATTCCAGTCACATGCATACTCTAAATATCAGGCCCCTTTGAAGTATTCCAGGTTGGACACCCCAAATCACTAGTCGCTCTTGAAAATCTTGCACAATGTTTTTTATACCATGACATTCTCTCCTATTATAGGTGATATTACTTGTGTGCATAATGGGTAGCTGGTACCCATCATTATAGAGAGTATGTGTGTATAGTACAGTGGGTCATGTATCCTTTCTTTTTTCCTACATACTAGATTATTACCCATTGTTGAAAATGCTCAGACTTTTGTTCCATTCTAGTGTTATGGGTTTAGATCGCCTCTTTGGCATTGCTTATGCTTGTTACTTGCCCTTTCTGTCTATCTCCTACTAGCTGCGTTCAATATAGGCTGTTTGGCCATGCTTGCCTTTGAAAAGCCACAATCCGCTAAATATATAATGCAGACATAGATAATGCAGATTGCTGAGTTTATGAGTTTGATGATACCTTTACTGCTTTTATTTTCACCTCCTTTTTAGACTGTGCACTCTCTCCCAAGGACAAGTCAGTGTTTGGCCTCTTAGCTCTTTGGAAAATGCCAATGGTGATATAAGCAGTTCCTTGCTGTCAGTATATCAATTCTCAGTTAGCTAGTTGCAGCAATAGATTAAAAACTTAAGTGGGTGGAAAAGCGGGTTTAATTAATTAAGATCGGTCATAATTATTTCTGTTACTTTTCTCCAAGGACACGAATAGTCTCCCATTAATATGCTGTATTAGATTGAAAAAAGACTAATTTCTCCAAAAAGGAAAGATAATTATATATAAAATGTTAACCAGTAATAGTCCAGTTAGATATTTCTCAGAGGAAAAGAGGGATTTAACTTTTGGCCAGCATTGTACATAAGTCATGGCATGCACTAAATAACACCGGTCATAATCCTGCTTTTGCTTATACTGCTCCAATCCTGTGGTCTTCAGTGGGATGGCATGGAAGTAACTGAGGACAGAGTTTTCTCCATGGAACGGTGAACTATTTTTTTTTACACATAAAGAGATCAGCCCACAGTATGGCACTGAATCTGTATGTTATAGAAACCCACACAATAAAAGTATTTGCCTGTCACGAAAAGCATTTTCATGACTGTCTAAACTTTTGATTAAAAGCCTTTTACACAGTCATATTAGCTTTCTGTCTCCAGGGGCTACAGAGAGTAGAAAATCTGATATCCTCTAGAAAATTAAGCTCCTGCCTTCATCTTCAATATCGCTTTCTGCATCTGTGTCACTCCTTTTGGTGAGTGCTTGCTAGGAATGCTTTCTCGAGGTATTTATAACACTGTTTATCCTTAAAGATGTATTATTTTTGAAGACTAAACCTTTTGTGATAAAGCTCTCCTTTTTATCTCACTTTTATGATCCATCTGTACCTGTCAGGTATGAGAATTTGACACAGCAGTAATCTACTGGAATGAAAGCAGACTTGCAAAAGAGTTTAATTTATTGCAGATTTATGCAAGTTTTTTGGTATAGCTTGAGATGCTCATTTTTGTTAGGTCTTCTAAATTTTTCATAACATAAGTGATGATTCATAGTCTCAAATATATTGACCATGTAAATTCCCTGACTGAACAAACAATGTTGGTAAAAATATTAAATGAATGAAAAAAGCTTAAAAAAAAAATCCAGCCAGAATCGTTCTTCAAGGTACATGTACATCCATAAATCCTGAAAAGACAGAGAATACAGAACTGATTATTTAGCTTTTTAGAGGTGTTCTTTTGCCTAAGGTGCAGTGCTGCAGTTTAGTAGGTTGTCCAGGTGATGATTTCAGTCTGCCTTGGCTGACACTAGGAGAATCCAAATTTTGTTTTGGCGGGGGCTTGTTTTTCTTTTTCTTTTTCCATTTTGCACAGTGCCTCATAGAGAAGTTGTTCAAGTGCAAGCAACTCCCCATCGCTGGCAGCTCAAACATGTTCTGATGTTAAAGAAAAAGGAAGAAAGACAGTAAAAATTAGGGCACAGGTGTACAGTGGTACCCATAAAGCCATGCTGTGGCCATCCATCATGCTGGCTCTGAACAGTCCCCTCTTGATTCAAAGAAATGTCTCCCTCCACATGAGAAACCTTCAGCAGGTATAAGGTTAGAGTCCACAGGGCAGCAATTATCTTCCTCCTTTAGGAGTCCTAACCTTTAGTTACAGGGTTGGCATTAAAAATACTACGTTTACCAATAGACCACACAGTAATGTCTGACATAGTAGAGTTGTTTTCTTTCTCGGCATAGAGAAATGCTGTGGTATCTGAAGACCTGATCCTACTTCCATTTGGATTTTTGCCATTGATTTCAATGGGAGTAGGACTGGGCCATTAGATTGCAAGGTGTGGTAACTTGGTAAATGTTGCTATTTTTATTGGGGACAACTATACTGGCTTTAGCAGGTATGGGGGCTAATCCTTTTTCCTTCTTCCTTCAGCTGGTTCAGTATGTTTTTCTCTTATTCCAGTATCTTATCTCCATTTAACCCTCTTCTTCACTTACAGACTATATAATTACTCTATATTACGATACAGTACATGCAGTGGAAAAAGGAAGGGTTCTGTTCTTTATTCTGCAAGGTGTTCAGTTTGATCGCAGAAGACAAAAGGAGGCAGGTACATAATGATCCTGTGGGAGAAAAATTACTAAAGGAGCTACTGTATTTAATTATGAAGGTGATATGATAGTATCAAACTATATAAAATATGCCATCACAGCAGTGTGCATGGAGTTTTATTCTATTGTTTGCCAAACATAGTTAATATTTAAACAACAAATCATAGAATATCAGGGTTGGAAGGGACCTTAGGAGGTCATCTAGTCCAACTGTTTGCTCAAAGCAGGACCAATCCCCAGACAGATTTTTAGCCCAGTTCCCTAAATGGCCCCCTTAAGGATTGAACTCATAACCCTGGGTTTAAGCAGGCCAATACTTAAACCACTGAGCTATCCCTTCCCCCTGGAGTCTAAGGTCAAGTCTACACTACAGACTATAGACATATAACAGTATAACAATGTCACTCGGGTATGAAAAAAATCAACACCTCTGAGCAACGTAATTATACTGACCTAACCCCCCAGTGTAGACAGTGCTATGTCGTCAACATAGCCATCACCTCTCACGGAGGTGGATTAACTGTGCAGATGGGAGAAGCTCCCCTGTCGGTGTAGGAGCATCTTCATTTAAATGCTACAGAAGCTCAGCTGTGCCAACGAAGCATTTTAAAGGTATACATGCCCTAACTCTGTTAGCAAATCTCACAAATTGGAAGGGAGGGGGAAAGCCATCATGAAACATGCTAACGAAGATCTGTTTAGCATCATAGAACCAAAGAAATGTAGGGCTGGAAGTCCCCTGTGCTGAGGCAGGACCAAGTAAACCTAGGCCATCCCTGACAGTGAGGTTTTAAAAACCTCCAGTGATGGGGATTCCACAGTCTCTCTTGGGAACCTATTTCAGAGCTGATAGTTGGAAAGTTTTTCCTAATATCTAACCTAAATCTCCATTGCAGCAGATTAAGCCAATTACTTCTTGTCCTTCCTCCAGTCAACATGGAGAACAATTGATCCTCCTCCTCTTTATAATAGGCTTTAACATATTAGACCATTATCAAGTCCCCTCCTTTTCCTCTTTTCTCAAGACTAAACATACCCAGTTTTTGTAATCTATCCTCAGAGGTCACGTTTTCTAAACCTTTCATCATTTTTGTTGCTCTCCTCTGGACTGATCAAATGAACTTTCCGCTACATCTGCAGTCCCATATTTGTTTTTTAGACAGTCATAAATAGTTTAGGATCATCAAAATAAAAAAAATAGAGCTTTTCTCTTTCAGAATAATCTGTAGCTGGCAGGGAATAAAACTGCCATCTCAGCACCAATGATAGAAAAAACTGCCTTTAAAGATCAGAAATATATCTCTCTAGGCGTCAGCTGGCATGCGATATTTGGGAATATATATTCCTTGAAGTACTCTGGGTGTTCACATGCAACATAGGAATATAGTTAATTCTACTTCTTATTCTAGCCTTCCTGTGGCTGAGTGTGAAATCCATCTTCTCTGCTGCTGTCATGTTTCTAGCTCAGGAATTGCTGTAGATGCCTGCACAGCAGCACTTAGACATTTTTAGAAATTATTTTGTTTTCTCTTTTAGTTTTTCTTCCAAGCTCCATGTGTCTTTCTTATGCTAAGATCTTTCCTGTTGTGAACATGAACTCTAAGGATTATGCTCACGTTGTGACCAAGTAATGCCACAGGCTCAGTTGTGACCTTCAGTTTCACCAAGTACACTCATCATTTTGGAAAGCAAAACATTACTTTATGAGCCATGAACGTAGTGGTAAACACAATCTTTGGGTGACTCTGCACCTCTCCACACCCCTGCCCCAGTACAGAAAACAAAGGAGAAACACATTTCACCGTTTTTATCATGTGTTCAGAAACGTTTTGTAAATCTGTAGGTTCATCTGTCTCTGTGGATGCAGCCTTCAGCGAGAGACAATGCAGGACCACCTTTGGGCAGTGAGGAATGTGTTTCCATAGCTATATCTCTTTCCATGCATTCTGACTCCTGTTTTCTATGGATTACTTCAGACCTTCAGTAGTGAACTGACTTGCAAGCTATAAAACTGCATTACCCTCCTCACCAAGACTTAGGTAAATGCACATAAAAGACAAAAACAGACTTATAAGTAGAGGAATTGCCTTTTGTATCCAACATGGTTCAGAATGATAGCTTTGCAGCATTACATGGGACAAACAGGGTAAAATTCTGGTTATATATATTCAGAAGAGATCATTCTGGGTAGGGGTTAAACTTAAAAAAAGTCAAGTATTTTATATGATATAGCTGTTTGCAGAAGGAGAGAATAACATCCCCTCTATGGTGTCTCTGTACTTTACAATGGTCTTTTAGCTTCTTTAATATTCTTTCTAAAAGCTTTTGTAGCATAAAAAATTCCCACATTGCTTGTATCCTAATGAAACTGAGGTAGATCAGTATCCCACAGGGAACTGATAATTCTTTTTTGTTCCAAACAAGGAAATGTTTGCATAGTAAAACTATATGATTATTCAGGTAATCTCAAATGTGTTACTTAAACTCTAGACAGGAAAGACACTGAAAGTTAAGGGCACCTTAATGCTCTCACTCTGCCCATTTGTGCTTGTATAATGAAGCATAAACAATGCAGAACGTCCTAGTCATGTTTAGAATCTCCAACAAATCATAGACATGAGGCAATTAGAAACTGCAGTGGGACATTTCCTGCATTGACAGAATCAGGAATATTGGAGATTAGGGTGGTGGAACGAGGGGTGCGGCAGCATGCCCTGGCTTGAAATGATGTCCAACATATACAGGTTCAATGGCTTTCAGCACCCCCACTAAAAAATTGTTCCAGCGTCACTGTTAGAGATGGGGAAGAATGGTTGTCTAGTCCTTTTGCATACCATTGCAGGATTGTTCCAGGTGATATACTTTTCCGTGTTCTGACCCTCATCACTCTTGAAAGAGTCTGTACGTTGCTGTTTATCTTTAATGGTACTTGCCAGGCTCCCTCCATATGTTTTAAAAGATTAGAACCACATTTTCCTTTTTCTGTTTTTCTGTTTCTTTTTCTGCTTCCCAAACTGTGAGTTGTGGAGGGAGGGACTCATGGGGGAGCCATGAATGTTTGAGGGGAAAAATGAATCAGTATGCCTCTTTCTGTTTTTTTCTAATAAGGAGACTGTTACGCTAGCTTAAAAATCACCTTCTCTTACCTCTGGGTCTGTGTCTCATGCTGCAGCTGCTGGGGCTGGGAGCCTCTCTGTGCCCTCCAATCCTGAAGGGGGTTGTCGTGTTAATTTAGATGGAATAAATAGGCCCAAAGAGTCAAAGGCATTAGCATGACCCTGTCACTGTCCAACCTTAAACAATGTAAAAAGAGTTTGGGGTTTGGTATACAGAGAACTCAGCCAGCTTAGTACCAGGGCAAGCACACCATTAAATATTCTTTTAATCTTTCATGGAAGGTATACAGAAAAAGAAGGAAAAACAATTCAAGCATTTGAAATGTAAAGTAGTAAGTAGGGCTTTCATTTTAACAACATCCTTTGTTTCCTTTCCCTTTAGCTATAGAGAGTTTTCAGAAGGTATCCCCGCTCCTCCACATAGCAGTGTTTTAGATTGTTTCAATTTTTTTTCACATTATTTCAATACAGCACAAACGTAGTGCTGTCAGGCCAGATTTTTCTAAGTATCAAGGCACCTAAAGATGCACATTGGCACTAGGGTGACCAGATGTCCCAATTTTATAGGGACAGTCCTGATTTTTGGGTCTTTTTCTTATAAAGACTTCTGTTGCCCCCCCACCCCCTGTCTCGATTTTTCACACTTGCTGTCTGGTCATCCTAATTGGCGTCTAGTAGGATTTGCAAAAGCACCTAACTCTCATTTATGTCAATAGGAGTTAGGCATCAAGCCGCATTCTTAGGCACCTGTGAAATGTGGCCCATAATATATGAGTGCTAATGAAATACTGACAAACCCTAAGCCATAAAAGCACTGCATGTCAATATTAGATTAACTGATATCATGACATAAAGTCCTGTTGCTCATGGAATGGCACTAAGGTTTTCTTTGTCAATTAATAATTTTCAGACCAAGTGAGAGCAGTTGGCAATAAGTTTAAATACAGAATATCTTTTTGCTTCTCTTTTACTGTGTCTGGCCATCTGTTTAATCTTAACTGCATGCAACTATTCCTGCCCAAAACTAAACACACACAATTTATCTTTCTGTTTTTCTAATAATGTTCTTCAATGTCAATCAAAGGTTACAGACCATCATTAGAAGGTATAAAATCTTTAGCATAAAGCAACACCAGGCAGGATTACAAATGAGGACATTTACATGAAAAATATGCAATAGTTAATAACTCCATTAATTTAATTGTTTCCAACAATATGTAATTTATTTGGAGGTCACAAAGCTATTATGAGTTTGGAAAGTTTGTGTGACTGGATTCTGTATTTGGCACTTGCATATTAATGCTTTTAATACATTGTGGGAGTGACACTGAATTACGTTTCAAAATAAACAAAATAAGATGTGGAGCTGGACAGGAAGGAGAATAACTTTAAGAGAGCAGCTTCAGGCTTCTGAGCTGAAAAGCGGGAAAGGTGTTTCAGCTCTCTTCTCAGGAACACTATGGGTATTTCTTTTACACTTCTCTTGATGTATGTTATGGAAGAAGAAAGATACTGTTATCTCCTTCACTTGATTCTTCTAGTTCTGTTCCCCACCCCTGCATCCATCCCTCTCTTGGAACATACTTGTGCATCATAAGCCCATAATATTGAGGTTTTTGTATGAAAACATCAAGGCAGAATTTGGTGATGTTGCATAAAAATATAATCATTTTGAGTTAGGAACCTCCATGTCGATCCCACATCACAATGTGGCAATGTTTCATGGGTGCAAAAAGTTCCTTTGTTACCAGTGAGTATCCCATAGGTACTATTTTAGCCCTGATTAATCGAAAAAATCCCTGCAACCTCAGGAAAAGTTGCAAACTGCACAACTTACATCATACATGACATCTTAACATCTTGAGAGGGGGAAGCATAAACCCTTATTGAACCTTCATTATTATGTCATTGTCCTTTAAGCTGATTAGAATTGCTTAGTGCTCTGAATAAGCTTTGGTGAATTATTTTTAAATATCTAAGAAATACCCTGGCATTCCAGGTATGAGGCTACAGAGGTCAAGTACATACATAGAGGGGCTGGTGGGTTGTAGTTCCTGTAAAATGCCTATTGACTGTTATGGGAGTCGGGGTCGCTCTCCCACGAAGAGATCAGCACCATTCATGCCTGGATCCTGAGTGATTTAATATTGTAAAGGTCAATGAAACACAGTGGTAACAATCTAAATAAAACAAACTGACAGATATTTTTCAATCCTTTCCAGTTGGCACCCTGCTGTTGTAGACAGGTCTCTGTTCTGCACTGAGATAATTGCTGTGGATCTCTGAGCCCTGGCCAAGTCACATTTGGAATCTGTGGGACTCTGAAAGACTACAAGGAGATCCTGCAGACTTCTGTGCCCCTCAGTTTCTCTGACTTCCCTGCCCTGAGAATCAGCAGAATTAGGGGGACTCTGAAGCCACACCTTGCTCTGAATTCTACATATGCTCCACCCCACCTCCCCACACTTCTGAAAGGGATCATTCCATGAAAAATCTGCAGGGTGATTGTATATCCCTCAGTCACCTCATCTCTTATGAGTTTCTCTACAGCTGGGGACAATCTGGGCATGGGTCAATTCCTGATAGTTTCAGGAACAAGTTAAGTATCTAAAATCTGCTTTTTCACACTCAATCAAGAGTTAACTCCTTCATCCTGTGTCAGGATCATCTAACATGGACCTCTGGGCCCCAAATGGGTGCCCCTGAATTATCTTTGTTTGTTTGTTTGTTTAGTGTTTTTTAAGGCTGCAATTTCAAAGCATTCATCTACAGATTCATACTTAAGAGGGCATAAAAGTTCCTATTGATTGACCAATGGTCTCCATGTCTAATATGGCTATTTCTACCTATTTCCTTATATGAAAAGTAGCTTAGAAATCTATTTGATGCTAGCAGTTCAGAAAATGCGGCAAGTTGTGTTTGAGAATACCACTTCAAAAGGTTTATTGATTTTGGGGGTTTAATTGAACGTTTCGTTAAGGGCCTTTGGTGAGATTCTTCCTTCAGTAATTCTATTGATATATATATATATGTAGGGCTTTAAAAAGGCAAAATGTCTTCTTTTTAAATGATTGACCTTCTAGGGCAAAAGTGTCAGTAACTGAGGAGTTTGAAATCCACAGAGTAGGTTGAGGCATGTCCTAGCCAAGATTTTTGGAATGTAGAAGTTTCTGCTTCTGGCATTTAGAAATGGATTTTAATTATGTTGCAAGAAGCAAAATATATTATTGTGTCAGTTAGATCTAATTTACCTGAGATTAGATAAATCCTTTTTTATTTGTGTGTGTACTTCAGTCAATTCATAGGGAAGACAGAATCTTACAGTTTTTGGTATGCCTTTAATGTGGGTTGTTAGTCTTTTAAAAACAACTCTGGCCAGAGCATTTATTTCTGAGATTATGGGGATATTTTGTTTTAGTTTTTCCCCACATGTAGTTAATTGTGGGGGTTCAGATTATAAAATATAATTGTGACTACATGGATATAACACACAAATAGGATTGGCAGAATTAGATTTTTATTTTTTATCATTTTGACAGATAATATCAATGTTTATTTTTAAGCATTTTGTTTTATTTTTATCAATTTAAATGTTCACAGTTGTGCAAAATTATAGGTTTAAACATTCCCCCATTTTTACTGGTTTTAAATTTTTACAGTTGCAGGAAATTGAGGGCAGCGGACAATAATTTAATAAGAGTAGAAGTTGAGATTAAAAAGTTAGATTTATAACCACTAAACTACAAATTGTTAACCTTAAATCAAACTATAATCAGGTCTCTCACAGCATTTTTCTTACTTTCCATATCTGAGAATTTCTGATACTGTTGATGGAAATATTTTGTCATTGGTTTGTGTGTGTACAGTGAAATTGAGGTTTACTGTCATTTACCAATAAAAATTAAATCCTTCCAAGCCTTAGGGTGACCAGATGGCAAATGTGAAAAATCGGGAAGGGGTGGTAATCAGTGCCTGTATAAGAAAAAGTCCCAAATATTGGGACTGTCCCTATAAAATCGGGACAGCTGGTCACCCTACCAAGCCTACACATAAAGGTGTGTTTGTGTATGGCCGTGCATGTGCATTATTCATCAGTGTTGAGCCATGACTAAATTATGCAGTCATCCCAAGGGAGTGTGGATAAAACCAGTGAAACACCTCACACCATCAGGTAGTCTCTATATGACAGGAAGGCTGTTACAGAGACATTTATAGAGCTTTTAAAAATGGTATTGGATTGTTTATTATATCCGGTATTGGATTGTTTATTATATCCCTTTGTCTGTAAAGGTAGGTTCCATTTATTACGTTGGCCTGGATTCATCCTCTTAGATCCATGCATGGAGGGGACTGCTCATACACTGACCTCCCCTCTCCTACATAAAAGGAGGGGTCAGCTGCCACTCAGCATTACATTAGCTCCATTCCAACGCCATGGAGGAAAATATCATTAGCCTGCGTGCGCAACCCGGGAATCCCGGATACAATGCAGCCACAGGGAGCCCTTGTTAGCCCAGTTCTTTGAAGGTACATGACAAATACAGTTTGCACATGGTTTTGGAATTAATTAAGATGGTTCTGCAATTTATTATACACAAACCACCACTATATATGTGTAACTATATGGTGAATGTTTATGTGTATTGTAGGCGGGGCTAATCGTACTGCCTATTAATGTTGCCCAATATTTCCCATTACAAGACCTTGCTTTCAGGTGCTTATAACTTTGCCAGACTTTAACTGAGGCTGAGCAGCCTTTTCCCTGCAATTGCAGCTTTGAGCTACTGTGGACTGTGTAGGGCCAGACACTGAAAAGATGATTTGTCTCTCATATGCTCTCGTTCACACACACACACACACACACACACACACACACACACACACACACACACACACACACACGGAAATTGCCTGATTAAATGCAAAGGGGTAAGACCTGGCCTTAGTGGCGGCGGGGGGAGTAGATTGGGACCAAGGGGCCTAAGAGCAGGGGAGACACACGATTGGGACTGGAGCCTGCTGGGGGGAAAAGAGGAAGACTAGTAGTGGGAGCCAGGAGAGAGAATGATTCATAGATTTTTTTTAAAGGCCCAAAAGGACCGTTTAATAATCTAGTCCGGTCTTAGAGGAGACTTGGACTGGCTGGGCAAGGAGACTGGAAGCTGGGGATGGAAATGGGAGGTAGGAGAGAACTGGGAGCCAGTAAGGGGGTGGAGACTGAGATTGAATGAGGACCCAGCAGGGAAGACTAGGACTTGGTGGACAAGGACACTGGGACTGAGAACTAATGGGTGTAGGGGAGGGGAGACAGATCTAATGAGGAGTCAGGGTGTCAGGGGAGAACTGGGACTGGCTGGGTAAAGAACCTGGGACAAAGAGTGGGAGACTGGATAAGGGGCACAGAGAGGGAGACTGGGACAGGGAGCAAGTGGAGATGAGGAACATAGTTTGGGGGTTGATTATCCCCTTCCTGCCTAGAATTTGTTTATCGCTTTCTGGTGACCTGTCGAAACTTCCATACTTCAAAAACATGGTTTTCAGTATACATACAGAACTCCGTACACGTTATCTGCACATACGTTTCACAATGATTGTCATGACATGTGCTTTCAGTAGAGACTTTACATGACCCCTTTTGGTGAACAGAGGGGATCCCTGTAATCCTATGTACCTGTGTGCCCTCAGTGGGTACCAGGAGATTCTTGGGTTACAAGAAGAGACTTAGTTTTGTGGATGGTGAGAAAAGGCTGAATCTTACAGATGTTATGCAGAAAGAATTGGCAAGGTTTAGACACGCCTGGATATGAGGGTCTAGAGAGGGCTGAGTCAAAGATAAGTGACTGGGAGGATGGTGGTTAAGGACAGTGACTGAGAAAGGGTGGGAGGGGCTATCCAAATATATACATTTTTTTTCTCCAGGTCAGTATATTTTGTGCTACTGAGTGACAAAATATGGCAGTCAAATACCAATTGGACCCTTCTCTTCATTAAGTTTGGAGTCTGAATGTGGATCCTTTTCTTCACTCTGACATATATCTAGCTAGCTCTTTCATTTGTACTTAATAGTACTTAATAGTACTAAGTATTAATAGTACTTAATACCAATCCAGTCCTCTGGGCACTGTGCAAAGCATTTAAAACAGGACAACTCAATAGGTGAAACAATGACAAGCGCACATTTCCAGCCCAACCCTACAGCCCACCACAAGGTATTTGCACAGTTTTATTTCCCAAGAAAGACGCTCATACTTCACATCCCAACATTTCCCATCCACCAAAACCCAGCCCTTCAATCAGCTACTCTCTTTACAGTTTGGGCCCCTACTTTTTCTGTACCTTGTGTCATGGATATGTATGTTTGACAGTGCACATTTAGAAACAGTAGAATGCATGAAAAAAGTCAAGAGCTGCCACTCATTTCCAGTTAACTCCTCTTTGAAATATTCAGGAAAGCTGTGATGTCTCCTATACCACTCTGTGATAGTGGCAAATGCTGATTTACTCATGGCTACCATTGTATTAGGCTGCGGGGGGACAGTGTGTAGATTAAACTGGATCACCATTGCAAACAGAGTGAGATTTGATCATTTCCCCATGTTTTACATGGTAAAACATTTATTTTCTCTGTCTCCAAATATCCTACACTTCTTTGTGAAGTCACTGATTGTAATCTCTCCTTTACAACATGTATAACATCAGCTAAGCAGGTGCTTTGCACAGAATGCTTTTGGAGTTGTCACGTAGGTGAGCAATTCAGCACACCGGCGACAGCCACGTTTCTTCAGTTAGGCTATAAAACTGATCTGACTTGACAGCCACTTAACGCAGCTAACCTGTGCCACTTTGTTTATACCTAATCAAGTATTTATGGCCAGCACAATGTGTTCAGAGCTATTAGAATGCTCACGCTCAGAGCTAACTGGCTGTCAATTAAAACGAAGCTTTAATCACCACAAATAAGGTAATATCTTGGTTTTTTAAACAAATCCAAAGACTTGCAATGCAGTTTTATGAGGGTATTTAACATGGATGGGTGACGCAGACTGCACTCATAATATAATAAATTAACGTTTTGTGGTATGTGTGGATATTAATATGCTTGGTTTGCCTAAGTGCCTAAGATGAAGGGCTAAAGTTAATGTTCCTTCTTCTATATGCATATGTGTATGAACAGTATCGCACACAATCATGACTGCCTTCCCTGCTCCCACTGCAGGAAGGGAGCATAAGGTGCCTCCTAACTCCCTGCACAGGTTCCCAACATTGCTGTTTTATGTGCTCAGCTGCAGGTGGGTGGAGGAGAGCAGCATTCATGGGGCTATTACTTCTATTGCTGTGCAGAAGGCTGGGGAGTGGGTGGGGAATGGGCTCCAGTGTCATCCCCAGCATGGCAGCCAGCACAGCTTTCGACGGGGAACAGGGGTGAAAGTAACTTAAAGGACTTACCAGTACGCCGGAGTGCTGAGTGGGGCGTAGCCTCAACCGGAAGAGGCAGGACCTTTCAAGATTTAAAGGCCCTGGGGCTCCAGCTATGGGTGAGAGCCCCAGGGCCTTTAAAATCACCCTGGAGCTACCCAGCTGCAGAGGTGGTTGGGAGCCCTGGGGTTTAGGGGCGAATTAAAGGGCCCAGGGCTCCACCCGCCGTGGAGCTCTGGGCCCTTTAAATCACTGCCGGAGCCCTGCAGCAGGGCTCGGGCTAGGGCTGGGGTACTGGCGGCAGGGCTCCGGAGGCGATTTAAAGGGGGGCTTCCCGTAGTCACTTCTGAAAATGTTACCCTTCATCATTTATTGTCAAAAATATGAAGTATTGAAAAAGAACTTAAGAAGAGAACCGCTCTTTTAAAAAAACAAACAAAAAAATCCTACTCCACATTCTGTTCCTGATCTCATCGTATTTGATTTAGATTTCTTCAGAACATTAAAGGGGCAACAACCCAGATCCCAAAGCATTTATTATGGAAACTTCATTATCCTTTGCAGACTGTAAGGAAAGGCTAGAGTGCTGATGGCTTTGGAAAATCTTGGAAAGTCTTGGCATATTCCTTTTGTGGGAGTGAGAGAGGAGCCCCATCTGCCCTGCAATAGAACTTAGAGTTTCTAAATCTGAGTTGTGAATTTCATTTTCAGTTAAGCACCATTTTAAAATGAACTTTCAGTGAATTGCCAAAAGTGAATCTGCAGTTCTTCTTATTTTATATGTTGCTACATGGTTGCTGCTAGTGCTGCTGCTTTAAGACACATTCCAGATAATGCAAACCCCTATACTGCTGCTACCAAATTGGTAACATTAGGGTATCAGTCAGCACCAAACCTTACCCTATCTTATTTCATATTGCAGTTCCTATACTGCTTCCTTAACTTGGCATCTCACCTTTCTGAGTTTTCTGAGCCTAGGCTCCATGGACATGGGTGCTTTATCACTCCCTGTAATGGAAAAAATAGATTACATTTGGTTATTCTCAATGCTTAGTCCTGTACAAATGGACATTCTTCATCAACCAACTGGTCATTTACAAGCACGAGCTGTTTCCAGTGCACAATATCCAACAAGCGGAATAAATAGTTATAATTGCCCATCAGTTTATTTTATATATGTAAAAGCATATTGCAGGAATCATGACTGATGCCATAATGAATGGTGACAGGTAATTAACTTGTAGTGTGTCCGTCACACACAAATAAATGCTTTGCAGGAAATACTGACCTTGGATTGAATCAAAGGGTAGAAACTGATTGCTTAGCCATATGTTAACTTCTGGGTAACTAGTCACTGGAAACTAACTTAGTCGTGAATTTTCCCCACCTCACCTCTCCTCCCCATCCAGTATTTGGCTGATTTGCAAGACAGACTGTCTGAATTAAAAGCTAAGTTAAAACCCCTGGGTTGTACACCCTATGCAACCTCTACTGAGAGCCCTTGGCCATCCAGCTTCTTCTCCATCTCAGGGCTTGGCTACACTTACAAATTTGCAGCGCTGCAGCAGGGTGTGAAAACACACCCTCTCCAGCGCTGCAAATTGCGGCGCTGCAAAGCGCCAGTGTGGTCAAAGCCCCAGCGCTGGGAGCACGGCTCCCAGCGCTGTACGTTATTCCCCACAGGGAGGTGGAGTACGGACAGCGCTGGGAGAGCTTTCTCCCAGCGCTGGCACTTTGACTACACTTAGCGCTTCAAAGCGCTGCCGCGGCAGCGCTACCGCGGCAGCGCTTTGAAGTGCTAAGTGTAGCCACAGCCTCAGAGTGGATTCTTGTAGCTCTTTCCCTCTTTCCCCACTCCCACTCTCCATATGCTCACCAAGAAAATTAGGGAATGAAAAATTTATACATATAACTTTGAAGATGAAAAATGCAGTAGTAACTTTGTTGTGGAATTTCTGTCAGTTTTACTCACTATATTATGGAGTGTCTCTGGGAATTCTAACCCATGAGCACAGTCCAGACCCCTTCCTCATTGCTAGTTAAGTTACATCAGGCACGGAGGTGTTATGTCCATTGTTGTTTGACCTATGAAGACTTCCCTACATGAAGGCAAGATGCTCTGCTACCTTTCCCTCAAATGGGTTTTGATTAGCACAAGAAACTCTAACTAGTTATCACCCTGTTTCTGACCTTAACACTTTGGGGGAAAGAAACAGTAAGGTTTTTAGCCAGGCAACTTTGGGGTCATCTAGACTCTTTGGATTTTCCTCACCCCTTTCAGTTAGGCTTTCGATCAGAGTATGGCATTGAGACTGTGTTAGTCTTGATGGCTGTTGCTGCTGATACTATTAAATCTGGTATCAGAGGGGTAGCCGTGTTAGTCTGGTTCTGTAAAAGCAGCAAAGAATCCTGTGGCACCTTATAGACTAACAGACGTTTTGTAGCATGAGCTTTCGTGGGTGAATACCCACTTCTTCGGATGCATCCGAAGAATGCCCACATCCGAAGAATACCCACATCCGAAGAAGTGGGTATTCACCCACGAAAGCTCATGCTACAAAACGTCTGTTAGTCTATAAGGTGCCACAGGATTCTTTGCTGCTATTAAATCTGGAATTTTTTCCCGACTGCTATTGACTGACTTTGTGAACTTGAACAACTGACTTAACTTCTCTGTGCTTCAGCTACCCCATCAATAAAATGGAAATAATACTTTGTTATATATAACCTTTGTGTAAAACACTTTGAGATCTATGGATGCAAACACGGTATACCAAGCAGTTATGCACACCTTTATACTGGGAAACGCCTAGGCTGACTATGTAGCTCTGCAGATGTATTATTCAAGGTGTCGATTTTTATCTGTAAAGCAGTAGGCAGTTTGGATGCTGGCCCTCTGAGGGAAATTTATTTCTCCCTGTGAACTGTTATGGCAGCCGGTGGACTCAAACCAACACTCCAACTAAATATCTGGAGTCAGGGCTGAACAATCTCAGCACTGGGCCATTGACCCCGAATTCCACTCCATTTCAGAAAAGGCCAAAAGAATGACTGAGACATGTTTCCCAATCCTTTAATCTCTTTAGCTTATCAAAGAGAAGGTTAAGGGTTAGCTTGATCAGTCTATAAGTACCTATATAGGGAACAGAAATTTGCTAATACAGGCTCTTCAGTCTAACAGACAAAGGTATTACAGGATCCAATGGCTGCAAGTTGAAGCTAGAAAAATTCAGACTAGAAATAAGGTGCAAATTTTTAATAGTGAGGGTAACTAACCATTGGAATAACTTAACAAGGGCTATGGTGAATTCCCCATCAGTGGCAATTTTTAAATCAAGACTGGATTTTTTAAAAATGATGTGCTCTAGTTCAAGCAAGAATTCAGGGCAATACTATGACCTGTGTTAGACAAGAGATCAGACTAAATGATCACTATGTGATCTGTCTTTATAATCTATGAACCAGCTTGTCTGACAACGTCAGAGGTTGTTAATTCAGCACATCCTTCAGCCCACGCCACTTCCCACAGCCCCCATTGGCCTGGAACGGCAAACCACTGCCAGTGGGAGCTGCGATCAGCTGAACCTGCAGAAACTGCAGGTAAACAAACCCAAGCAGATTTCCCTGACGGGCCGTGTGCCAATGGTTGCTGATCCTTGCTCTGTGCTGACGGGAGAGAGCTATCCCATCGGCATAATAAAACCACCTCCAGGAGAGGCGGTATCCGTGTTGGCAAGAGAAGCTCAAGGGGGTGGCTTATTCACACCCCCTGAGCAACATAAGTTATACTGACATAGCCTGTAGTGTAGACAAGCCCTGAGAGATACAATTGGGCGCATTTTAGAAAGTTAAGAATAATCAAGTATTTCATTGTGATACAGGCTTCATTGAGGCTGGAATAAAGAGCTTGGTTGCCTTGACCACTAGCAGTAGAAAAGTGTTTCCCCTCATGTCAGAAGATCAAAACCCCTTATTACCAATGCTAATTGATTAAATAAGAGGCATTTAGTGTGAATAAATAGGAAGCTCAGCGCTTAGCCTTGTCCCATTCCTGAGCCCCATTTCCTTCAGGGAATGAATATAGGTAGTTGAAACAAAACTGCACTTAAAATCTCAGCGTGGCTTTTGGTGGAGAAAACCCAAACCATATTTCTTTTCCTGTTGATTTTCTTCCCTTTCATCAGTCATCTTCATTTTGAGCCTTGCTAGTCCTGCTACCTCTCAGGGATGTCGCTGGGTGTGTTACCGCGCTTTGCATTGGCACCTTTAAGAACAATTAATTGATGTTCACTGAAGGGCAAACTCTATCTCCCTCCCTCCCAAAATTTCCTTTTATGGAGACATCCACTCTTCAGTGCTTCCCTTTTTGCACAGTTGAATGCCAGTAAATGATTGAATCCTTGCCTTGCCTTTTGTTTGTGACTGGCCAACTCATTGAACTGCATATTCTTAAAAACAATAAATCCTTTCTTTGTTACCTGTATTGTTACCTATATTAACAATTTAAACGTAGACAGGTGGTTGTTACCTAAATGAACATGAAGTGCTATAGCTGTTACCTTCTTTTCTGAGAATGAAGTTGTATGAAAAGGCTCTTTGAAAGAAAATGAGATGGGATCCCCGCATTCATTTTACATCAGGCAAGGCCATCACTCTGACATAATTACAGTACAGTGTATCACTGCAGCATCCAGACACATCTTGCTGCAGTAGTACAATAGATTTCTGGTTTGGTATGGTGGGAATTTAAATGAGCGATAAGTGTAAACCATGGATAAGTGCATGTCAAATAATCAGTTGCTGTAAATGAGGATTAGAATGCCGTGGTACACTGAAAGCTTGTCTACACTTATAGTGCTGCTCCAGTGTAGTTGCGCTGCTGTAGCATTTAGTGCCGATGCTACCCGTGCTGATAGGAGAGCTTCTCCTATCAGTGTAGGTACTCCTCGAGAAGCCCTCCCGACCGTCCACATAGCACTGCCTTAGGTCAGTATAACGACGTTGCTCAGGGGCATGGATTTTCCACAACACTGAGCGACAGTGAAAAGGAGGGGCCGAGGGGCCATGGCCAGATCAGTTTTACTGGGGGGGGGGCAGGAAGTGGAGAGGAGGGTCTGGGGGGTGAAGAGGCAGTGCACAAGTGGGAGCTCAGGGGAAGGGACAGCGTGGGGGCAGGGCCTTAGGGAGAAGAGGCAGCACGAGGGCGGGGCCTTAGCGAGAAGAGGTGGTGTGAGGGCGGGACTCAGGGAGAAAGGGTAATGTGAGGGCGGGGACTTGAGGAGAAGGGGAGGTACGGGGGTGGGGCCAACACATGGGCGCTGGTGGCCCCCCCCCCCACTTTTAGGGAGCTTCCATTGCCCTGACAAATCTCCCAACGTAAGTTTGTAGTGTAGGTCAGGGCTGAATCTGGGATGGTGGAGTAGGTTGCGGGGGAAGGAGTGCTGGCATAGGGCACCAGTAACTAAATTCCAATAGATAAATGTACAGATTTGAAGCCAGTAGCGCCATATACATGTGTATTACATGATTTTATATGTTGATGTAACATTTTCAAACCCGGGTGCCTCACGAGGCCTACATGGAGGCAATGAGGCCTAGTGGATAGAGAACTGGACTGCGACTCAGGAGATCTGTCTTCCATTCCTGACTCTGCCATTGGCCTTGTAGGTGAACTTGAGCAAGTCACTTCCCTCCCTGTGCCTTAGTTTCCCTCTCTGTAAAATGGAGATAATGATACTGACCTCCTATGTAAAGAGCTTTTGAGATCTACTGCTGAAAAGTGCTATATTAGGGAGGAGGACAGAGGTGACTTTCTGTGGCCTATGGTAGTATCTAGAGACCACGTTGGCTTTCAGCGCAAGTCAGAATAAGACCTTGAGGCCATTCCGCCAACCCTGCTTTCTGGTGTGTGCTCTGGCTACTCACCCTGACACTAAACATCCTTTCTGCCAGAAGAGAGGGGAAAGGCTGGGAGTTGGGGACATGGAGCTCACTGTGACAATTTTACACCACCAGGGATTCCCTTTCACCAGGAATGTGTCTGAGCTCCACAAAGCAACTAGAAGAGGGGCTGAGGGCATAGTCCTATGATTTCATTTCGTGCTGAAATGTAATGAGTCATTTCTGAACATATACATTCAGGCAAGTGCTTCTCTTTCTTTCTTTCTTTCTTGGAAGTCTGAAGAAGAAAAAAAGCAATTGCAAAAATGAACATTATTTTTGAAAGCTACTTTCTGATGTGAAAAGTATCAAAATAATTCAGATTTTAAAAATCCAAGTTTAATGCTGATATTTTTCTTCCTTTATGGGTTTGCCAAAAATAGCTATTAAAAACCGTGCAACACTATAATTAATGATTGATGTAAGTGATTGAGTCAATATATTTGAGTTAAAATACCACTTTACAAAAGACTTGTTAGTTTCTCTCTCTCTTACCCCCTTATATCTCCTCTCCCTCCCCCCCCCCCACTAGTTTTCTCAGAAATAGGGAGTCATTTTTCAGCCTCCTTCAAAGGAATTGAAGCCGATGAATAGTCAATTGCATCAGTACTGATGTCACTGCTAGAATGTATTTATTTCTTCAACTTTTTAAGCATTTGCTGCTGCTGAATGGACACAGATTACTGAACAATAGCAAGATAATACGAGAATTTAAATCTCTCAGGATATTAAAAATACTAGAGTTCTTGTGGCTTGAACATATCCCACTAAAACGATTCCATTTTAAACTCCTTTGATGTTGAAATAATGGCTATTATAGCTGTTTCAAATAACATTAAACAGAAATGATAACTTAGTTCAAATATTGGCTGTTGGTAAAAATTCACTTTCTGGTAACCCTGCCCATCATTGGCTCTCCAGTGCTCTTGTAGCAGGAGGTTCCCTACCTTCTAGATCTCAGGCAGCCTGTGCATGATTCACTGTCATGTTTTTGATTTTGTATTTAATACTTCTCCATGTGTAAAATAGCCTCTTGGGGCCTGTTCTGAAATCCGTGGTAGTCTGTCCATTGACTTCAATGGGTTTTGGATTAGATGCATAGAACGTTGAAAACACAATAACCTTTACCAACCGATTGTTTTCCTTTTCCATTTGGCCAAATATTGATTTTCTCATTTCCCCTTGTGTGCTGAATGGAGCTTGGATTAACATGACTACTTTTGTTCAATGACAGCTTCAACACAGGGTTCACAGTGTCATGTCATTTTAGAGCAGTGGTACACCTCAGTGGTTCAGGAGCCAAATTAGTGATCAACAATACCCAAAAGAGCCACAGTACTGTGAATTCATTGTTTGATTTACTATAGTACTATATGTTCATATTTAAATGGTATGGCTGGGGAAAACCACTCACCAAGTATTATTATTTAATCAACTACAATTGGTTAATAACATAGTAAATGCATCCTGATTGGTTAATAACTTAGATTCATTAATAATTAAATCACACAGGTTTAATATCATGCGCTGCAAAGAACCGTAGCAGACACAGTAAAGAGCCACTTGCAGCTTGCGAGCCTCAGTCTGAATATCACTGCTCTAGAGCGTCCCTGTGCAACAGCAGCAGCATCTTCACAGCTGCCAGAATAGGTTTGCAAATTATATTTGTTCATTGCTGCTATGGAGCAACCAGAAAGAAATACAATTCAATTTCTGTTTCCTTGAAAAATAGGCTCCAGACCTGAAATTATTTCTCAGTCCCATGCTCAGGAGAGAAATCTGCCATTTAAATCACTCTCATTAACTAGCATTTCAACCCCCACTTCCACTCTGCGAATGATGCCAACCTTCATTGAACATTGGTTCCATTTTTGTTTCAGCATATTTGTGTTTTTTTCCCATGCCGCCCTTTATGCATGGAAGGAGCACCCATAAAAATCAGCAAAACCACTACAAAGCCCCTCTTAAAACTCACAGGTGTCATGTTATCTACAAGATGCTAGACAGTGCCTCAGCAGTGGGGGGGGGGGCGGTGCTGTGACTGCTGCTCATAATATTAAACATGGTTGTTTCTAGAGTGACCAGATGTCTTGATTTTATAGGGACAGTCCCAGTATTCAGGGCTTTATCTTGTATAGGTGCCTGTTACTCCCCACCCCTGACCCAATTTTTTACACTTGCTATCTGATCACCCTAGTTGTTTCACTGTTACCTTGTCCACCCTCCTTCCCTTCCATTTGCTTTTTTCATCTGTTATCTCTTACTGGATGTCAAGATTTAAGCTCTTTGTGGACTTATGTGTGTGCAGCACCTTGCACAATGTGTGCCTTGGACCCTGACTGGGGATTCTAGATGCTACCACAACACAAATATTTTAAGATCATCACTGGGATAAGGGGGAACTGCAGTGACAGGCAGATCTCATCATTCCCCTTGAAGAGGTGCCTCCAAGCAATAAGGCACTGCTCCATTTACAACTCTGTGGATCCCCCAGCAGCAGCCATGGATCTCCTTATACTGCACAGGAGAAACCAACACAAGTTACTCTTCCGCTCCTCTGAGGGAAATCTAGCAGGCTGCATCAGCAGCTCTCACACCATACACTGGTGGCACTCAAAATAGGAGCATGGTTATGGTGATGGCTACCAGGGATCCTGTGGCTGTAGCCATCCACGTTTCCTTGCCAGTGGTGCAGGAGTGACAGCCACCAGCAGAAAATGTTTAAAAGCTAAATAAGTACCTGAAACATCTGAAGAGCCACTACTCAAGAAAGGGTTTTAGTTCTCCTCTTAGCCTAGCTTTATGTAGTCATGACGACTTCATTCATCAATGGAGCTACTCCTGATTTAGAGCAGTGAGTGAGATCAGAAGCAGAAAATACCTTATTTTAAAAATTAAATTTGAGTCCTAAAACAACCCAAGTGTCCCTTTAAGGCTTCTAAAGCTCAGTTCTAAAATCTTGTCCGTACCTCTTTTAATTGTTCCAAGCAGAGTAATATTGAGAACTGTGGTACCTGTCAGTACAACCACAGATAGAGAAGTTGGGAAGGCGGGGGAGAGTTGTATAGCAGACTGGGTAATTGATTACTGTGTTAATTAGCATTGTAAAACCCCATCTTTCTTTACAGATTAAATCTTCCCCAACCTCAAAGATTGGGGTAGGGGGGAGAAAACAAAATCCATAACAAATACAAAATGGGGGCCCAATCCAGCTCCTATTTAAATTACTTTGGCACTTCAGTGGAACTAAGATCATGTCTTAGAGAGGTTGCATAGACATCTTCTGCTCAGACTCTTGTACCTGGCTGGTGTAGTTTTCTTATCATCAAAACCGTCTTTCTGAAAGTGCATAAACCATAGGAGACCTTTTGTAATGAACAATTTTCTTATTAACAGTGGAGGGATTTAGTATAAAGGGTGTCAGAGCAGGGATGCCTTTCCTGATAAATAACACTCACCTCACTCTTTTCACTCTTTTTTCTTCCTTCACTAGCCTCCTGATTGGGGAATTCCCCTGTGCTCAGTTTCTGTCTTTTAATTGTAAGCCCTCATCTGTTTTGTTTTTATTCAAGTTGGTGATGGCAGAAATGGGGACAGTAACGATAAATTCGTCACTTTCCTTGTTCCAATGATTAATTACTCCAGCTGTTAAGGGTGTGTCTGAATTCCCATTTGAATTGCCATTCTCAAAAATTTCTTCTCTTCAGATTGTAACCTCTCAGGGCAAGAGCTGTCACTTACTACCCTTGTTCAGCACCTTGCACAATTGGGCCCTGATCTTAGTAGGGAATACAATGGGCTATAATGTTACTACTACTAACTTCCAGTTCAAACCCTTCTATGATTGTAGAAGTTCACATTGTTTTTAAAGAGAGCAAAGCAATTGTCTTTCTTTTCTGCTGCTATTTGAATTTGGAGACTAATAATACCATAACTCTTGCCTTCCACTAATTTCAGATATTTATGGTAATTTCAAAATGCCTTGACGGTCTTTGCCACTCAGTCCCTTGGTTTCTTACAGAAAACACAATCTGCAAATCAAGAGTGGCATTATATTGTGGTAGAAAACCATTCTTTATCTACCCCCCCCCGACCCCCCCAAAAAGCAGTATGATGGGCTATTTAGTCCTTATCTTGGGCAGAAATGGTGAATTCTTACATACACCTTGCACATTCTTCAAATGCTGTTTAAACAGCAATGCACAATCTCTCTTTCCCCTTGAATAGCCTGTCTTCATTTCTTCTCTTCTGTTTCCTTACTAAGGCTTTGGAAATGCCAATAATTTTATTTTATTTTTTTTATTTAATTTAAAGTCTGGAGTTGGCCTAACTTTTTAGCATCCTCTTTTCATTATTCCTGTTAACAATGTGCAATTTGGGAAATAACTCTTCTGAAGTCATTCTTGTCAAGCTGCCCTGGAATTTCTTTGATACATTGTTTTGTTACATGTAGACTGATAATTCTGCATCTAGAGGTAAGCAACAATCTGTGTCTAGGGAATGTGGAGAGCTCCACACAAATCTAATTAATCCATAGACCCCCCCCCCCAATGACTAGTTAGCATTTCTTTAAGGACTGCTGTTGTGGGCACTGTTCTTTGAGGGCATATGGAGATCACTCCAGAGAAAAAAAGAAGCAACTCACCCAAGAATCTCCAGTTACCAAACTTAAAGATGAATTTTGCACTTAAACCTATTTGTATCTTAAAATACTCCTCAAACACAGCACTTCATCGTGGCACTATCATTCAAGAAATAACATTGCTTTAAAAAAAGGGGGGAATGCACAAGTGGTATGAAAAGAATCCTAAGAAATTCTCTAATCTGGGAAATGATTCACTTTACATGTAAATATAAAATGGTGATCTCAGCATTGACATTTGGGTTCTGCCTAATGCCATGGGAAGCTTGGTTCAAAAGAAAGCTGTGAACAGAAAAAATAAAAAAAGTAACAGGCATTGTAATGCCCTTGTTTGAGTATATACTGGTAAAAGATCAAATGTTTCCTTCTGTCTACATAAGCAGTGGGAAACACAAAACTTTAGTTGCTAGTTCACTGAGTGCTGGCTGGCTCAACAATCTGCTCATCTCCCTGCCTCAACCCTACCCTATAGTTCCAGTGAAGTCAGCTATGTTATACCAATTTACACCTGTTAGTTATCTGGCATTGTGTTAGAATAATGGGAACTTTTAAGGCCTCATTCTGTGTTTCAAAAGTGATTTAGGAACTCAGGAGTTTATGTCCCGGGGGAGTTGATTTTTTTTCAATGAGACTTAAGCTCCTTTTGAAGTCCTCTTCAATTAGTAACATTTTCAAAAGTGCCTTAATCCAATGGGTTTGCAAACTAGCATGTCTCATTTATGGTTTATTGGGCATTTACTCTTCCTTCTCTCTCCTATATTTCTTTTGCTCCTATGGTTTTTCCCACTTCTCCCTTTTTATCTTCTTGAAGTAGCTCCATTTAAATCCATGAGGGTAGACTGATTTACACAAGCAGAGGATCTGATCCCAGATTGTTTTCCTTCCTTGTCTGTAAGAGAGGTTTCCCTTTACATGGCTTATTTGAGTTTATCATCATCTTTAGATATCTTAGACAATTGATTCAGGGGCATTTCAGTTTTATTTCTTAGGAGGTTTTTATGGTTATTGCTCCACCACTTAAATGCTGATTTTGAAAAACAAATCGCCTATTGCTATGGGTTTACTGAACCTTTTTTTTTTTTGAGTGAATTCTCTATATCTACTAAAAAAAATAATCTTTTAACAGTTTTCAAGTTTCTTTTTAAGCAAAATAACCATGTAGAAACTTCCATGGTTGGAACTGAGGGGGATTACGGGGTCTGCTGCAGTTCCTTTATATTAAAATAAGGTAAGTGAAAAAGCTTGGCTGCTAGTACAGGTACTAGCACACTGGACAAAAGTCATTGCTTGTCGTGCCCCCACTCCTAGCAGATGTGTGATCTAAGGATTTCTGACATGCCAGTGGAACCTCAGAACCTCAAAGGAACACCACCACATTCCACCACAGCAGCAGAAATATGCATAGGGGTTGGGAAATGGAAGTTTCTTGTTCCTAAATATTGATTGCACATGTCTGAGGAATGTTTGTTAATGCAATTATACCTTCTCAAAGTTTTTAAGTATCTAAAGATTTTGAGAGAAGTGCCTATAAGATCCTTAGAGCTGTCTTGTATGTGCTTAAGGTGAGAAGAGATAACAAGGGGCTACATATGCAATAGCTTCCAAAGCCATTATCCTTGAGGATAGTGCCATGCTCCCAGCACTGTTGGGGGGACAAGGGCCTGACCAGGCCTGGCTTTACCCTTCTACAAGGTGCAAGGTGTGCTCCCATTGTTCTGGTCTAGCAACCCCATCTGGAACTGTTTGTGCTGAATGCCGCCCCAGATCATGTGCACTGAAAGATAAGGACTGGGATAGCTGCAGATCCAGAGGGAAAGTGACTTGTGCCATTCTCCAACCCTCTTGCACTCACATCCAGCCCCCCAAGTCTGAATGGAAGCATGGCCCTCATGCATGCCTGAATAACCTTTTGTAGTTACTTGGCTTCTCCTGCTAAGACAAGCAGTGTTTAAGGAAATGGTTGAGCCTGGTGTGAATCAGTCTTTCTAACAGAGTGAGATTTTGTGACATAGTGAGCTTGTTTTAATAACAAATCAAAAATGACAGTTTGAGGAAGATGGAATCTGTCTTAAGATGAAGAGCACCCTGGAAATGTAAGATGGGCCACTTAAAATCAAATAAATCATTAGATAAGGCAGCAAACTGCTTCGGCTGTAATGCAGAGCTGAGTAAATAAAACACTACTTATAACTGTCTTTAGTAGCACAGAGTGCAGCTGTTATTTACTGAAGATGTCAGTTATTTAATTATAGTTTATACTAGAAGATATTCAAGGTCACAGTTGTGGTACTTTCTTAATTACAATCTAAGCTATAAAAAACAGGACATTTCACCCTAGGGAAACCCCCTTCCCCCCCAAAATGGCTACTGCCACTTTAATTAAGTGAGCACTCTAGGCTATCTGCTGCAAAGCTGGGTGTCAGTCTCTAAATCAAGGAAAGCAGCAAAGAGTCCTGTGGCACCTTATAGACTTTGGGCTAGTCTACACTTACCGCGCGGGTCGACGTGGTGAGTTCGACTTTCCGGAGTTCGAACTCGAACTCCGGAAGCGCTAGTTCGAACTCCGGTACTCCACCTCGGCAGCTGGAGTTAGCAGAGTCGACCTTGGAGCCGCGGAGTTCGGTTCCGCGGCGTCTGGACGGGTACGTAGTTCGAACTAGGGTAGTTCGAATTCAGCTACGCTATTCACGTAGCTGAATTTGCGTACCCTAGTTCGACCCCCATTCTTAGTGTAGACCAGGCCTAACAGACGTATTGGAGCATGAGCTTTCATCTGTATCCACCCACGAAAGCTCATGCTCCAATACGTCTGTTAGTCTATAAGGTGCCACAGGACTCTTTGCTGCTTTTACAGATCCAGACTTAACACGGCTACCCCTCTGATACTTAAATCAAGGAAGGTTCAATCTTTTCTCCTCCTGACAATTGCTGTTCCATAGTTTGCATTGTTGACTAACAGGGGACACAGAATCAGCTTTGCAAGAAGGACAAAAGCACGTTAGAAGTGCAAATAAAAATGCTCTTCCAAACTTTGCCCAATAAATAAGCAAACCAGAAAAATATGATTTGACACCAGATCTGTTGTAAATCCTGTTTTCATATGTGGGCTGCCAAGCTGAATCAGTTGCTTTTCTTTCTTGTGTCAGATGTGAACTTTTTCTTTCTTGTGTCAAACACGTGAACTTTTCTTTCCGATGTGGGCAAGGGTTCAATCTGTCTTGTAGCTGTTATTTTCTTAAGTTTAAATGCAATTAAGAATCTTTTTTATTATTCCTCTTTTTTTTTTTGCTGGAAACTGAGCAAAATACAGTTGTAGGTAGTATTGAGCTAAGTGTATTTTTTTTCTCAGCACAGTATCTGGTAACATCTGGCCCAAGGTTACTGAGGCTAATTAAAACCTATGCATTTTAGTACATTAAGGCTTCATTATAAGAAGTGATGGGCCAACACTAAATATTTTACTTAGTGAGGTATAACCTTAGATGCCCTTAAAACATGCACAAGTAATGAAATAAATCGATCCACTGGATAATCCAAAGCGTGTGAAGCTAGTGTTAGGTATTTAAAGTAATTGCCTGAAAAAATATCTTCACGTGAAATGGAAGAGTATATCCCTGTTTGGCTTCAGCATCACTGCCATTGCATGGAGACAAAATGAGACGAGGAGAGAGAGTACTGCTTCTCAACTGTTCACTGGACTCTTTCACTCTCTTAATCTCCCTCCACTTAATCCCCTTCTCAGCCCCCCTACTTCAAGTAACTGATGTATGGTGCGGTACTGAAATGTTAAACATGCTGTTCTGCCTATCTAGAACACAAGGGGCTTGATTCATTACCACTCTATTCTAGTTTTACACACTGGCTGTACTGCTGTGAAACTGGAATAAGGCAGTAGTGGAAAAGGCCCATTTATCTCAGCTGTATTCATCACCACTCTAGTCTGGGGAAGAGAGAATTCCACTTACTGTAAGCCAGTCCTTACCTATATAATTTAAGTCAGATACATAATAAGGGACATTTTGAGATTAATGTCCTAATTCTGTAGACATTTCATTATAAAAAATTAGACTTCCACCAATACAGGTTCATAGACCTTAAGGCCAGAAGGGACCATTGTGATCATCTAGGCCAGGGGTTCTCAACCTTTTTCTTTCTGAGGCCCCCCAACATGATATAAAATCTCCACCGCCCACCTGTGCCACGACAACTGGTTTCTGCATATAAAAGCCAGGGCCAGCATTAGGGGGTAGCAAGCAGGGCAATTGCCTGGGGCCCCATTCCACAGGGGCACCTACAAACCTACATTGCTCAGGTTTTGGCTTCAGTCCCAGGGTGGCAGGGCTCAGGGCCCCAGGCTTCAGCCCATGTGAGTCTAATGCTGGCCCTGATTGGAGGACCCCTGGAAACCTGCTCGTGGTCCCCCAGGGAGCCCCAGACCCCTGATTGAGAACCACTGATCTAGACCACAAAACCTCACCCACTCACTAGGGTCAGTTTGTTTGGTTATATAACCCTGCTCCATTAGAAATCGTAACACAGGGACATACTAACAGCAGCTGCTGCTGCTGTTTAATATTTCTGTAGTCTTTTGTAGTCTTTTCTGAAATCTTCAGAAAAGAAATATGCTATTTCATGATCCTACTCACAGGATCCAGAGAGAGTCTTTGTCTGCTCTTGACAAAAATTAATCATTGTAATTGTGCAATGTCTTCCTTGTCAAATGTTCCTGAATCTGCAGTTAAAGGACAAGTCTAAAGCTTGGTTTTATTTCCAGTGTGATTGCACCAGTGTCTCCTGCTTTACTTTTAAAAACAAGAGTGCATGACAGTGAAGGATTATTTAATTACTTGTTGATTGCCAGCACTGTGCTCAGCTCTGTGAAGAACATAAATATTATTGTCCATTCCCCAAGGACTCTTATCAGACTTGAGTCCTCAATACAGTTTCCCTCACACAGGTTGTCAATGGGCTTTCATCTTCCCATGCAATATCTCTCATGGTGTTCATATAGCACTTAGCATAATGAGGCCTCCATTTTGCTTGGAGCTTGTAAAGGGACTTTAGCTCCTAAGTCCACATATAGGTGACACCTGTATTCACGAAACCACTGTAGAGCTGCCATCTAATTCTCTAGGTACCTAAAATCCCTACACACTTACATTTCTATTTTTATCGTCCCCAAGGCACCTAATTTGCAGCAGCTGGGTGTGTGCACAGCTGCTTAAATCCTGACACTATCAAACAGCTCAGCAGCTCCTAACTCACCCCCTAAGCCCTAGCAGGATTCATAAACTAGGTGTTCCCCTGCCTGTTTTTCCTTTGGCCCCAGTCTAGCCCTGAGCATGCCTATAATGGAAGGAGGCAGCAGTAGCGAATCTGCTTTTAATCCAGTGGTTAGCACACTCACCTTAGATATAGGACACCTGTGTTCAATTCTCCCTCTGCCTGATGTGGAGAAGGGGTTTGCCTGGGTCTTCCACTTCTAATAGAATACCCTAACTACTGATCTTTGGGGTATGCTCAGCTACATAGCTCTCCTATTGAAGCTGTTCCAGTTTTGATAAATAAATATTGATTGTGTCAAAGAGTAAGAGTTAGAATGACTCTTAGTCTGGTGGTTTGGGGTACTCTTCTAGGAGATGGAAGACCCAGGTTCCAGTTTCCTTGCTTCAATTAATATTTAATTATTTATACATAGCTTCAACAGGAGAGACTTAGACTACCCCATAGCCCAGTGGTTAGCCAGTATTCACTTGGGAGGTTGGAGACCCAAGTTCAATCTCTTCTTCACCTCAGGTAGAATGGGAGTTTGAATCCAGGTCTCCCTCATCCTGGGTAAGGGCTTGGGCTCTATCTCTCTCACTGGCATTTCCTAGTTGCTGATTTAGGCAGGCTCAGCTGCTGGCTTTTTGTGAATCCTGTTCCTAGGCACCTAACTCTTCCCATGCATTGTACAGGGAGCCTGGGTGCCTGACTCAGGGTTGTGAATTCCAATATGTGGCCTGCGTGTTGTAGTGCCTAAGTACTACTGCAGTACAATTAATAATTATGCCTTCATGGGTGGAACTGATTGGCTCAAGCAGGCAGAGAATGTGGGTAATAAGGCATCAGTTGTGGGGTAGGGGATCTGAAGACAATAATACATTTGTCTTTTTGATCCCACATTTACCATTACACGCACATGTCTGTGTCTTTTCATTGCTTTGGTCACCTCTCAAGCATTGTGTACAGCAAGGTAAAAACGCCTTAGAGCAAAGCCTCCTTTGAAATTAAAAACCAATTATAGTTCTTGTAGCGCCGCTCTCCACCTGGTTACCTCCTTTAATGCCAATCCGCTTACAGGTTTTGATGGACAGGCCTGGGTTCTTTTAGATCCCACCTCCCACTCAGCAGGGTGTATCTTCTTTCTTTTTTTCTCTGAAATTATTTGGTGGTGCCTCCACCCCCATCGCTCCTTCCTGGCAGGGTCACCAGGGCAGCTTGGGTGGAAAACTCTAACTACAGAGTAATCCCCACTTACTTGCCAGATAGTTGGAGACTTCCAAGAAATAACACAAACACATAAACATATATTCAACACAATAATTATATTAAACAGGAGACATACAACATAACAGGGTGAAACACTATTTTTAGGGTCACCGGTGCCCACACTGAAAATACTCGTGACTTGATGTAGCAAATGTAAAATTAGTGTCCAATTGGGACGCGTACTTTGCTGGGGCCCTTGATGACCTAGAACCACAAAATTCTTCTCTGCGGTGGCTCAGCAGTGTGGCTGACTGGGTTCAGTACAGCCCAAAGGACTCACAAGTGGGAGGAGGTGGTAAATCCCTCCACAGGTGTAATATGCATCAGGTTATAAAATCCTCAAACCCTCACTCCCTGGCGTGAGGACACAGTTCAGGGAGTAGTGGGTCCCCAAAACAAATTCCCTGACTAACTAACGGATGGATTTTTTTTTACCCCAGTTCCCTAAATGGCCTCTTCAAGGATTGAATTCACAACCCTGGGTTTAGCAGGCCAATGCTCAAACCACTGAGCTATCCCTCCCCCCTAAAAGATGGTGCACTCACAAACTCCATGAATGATCCTCAGGTTCAAAGATGATGCTGGACTCCTCAGTCACTGCAGAGGGGCTGCTGTCAGGGATCCTCCTCAGGCAAGGATCAGGCTGCATCCATCCCAGGATTTCCCCTCACCACAAAGGGGTGCAGGGCTCAAGGTGTAAGTTATACAACTACACTAACATGCAAACTGTAGCCTCCTAGCCCAGCCTCCAGTCACACACTCAGCGGGCAGCTTCCCTGGACTAGCAGCCAGAGCAGAGCTGACCATGTGGTAATTGGTCTCATCTAGGGAGCTGGAGGGTGAACCCAGCCTGGCTGGGGAAATTTCCTAGCAAATGCTACAAATTGGGAATCATCGGTGGGGAAGGAAAAACCCAGCTGAGGGATCTGCTGTCAGATCCCTAGAGGCCTGTTCTCAAGGGAATCCTGCATGCAGGCCTGGGACTCACCAGCTCCCCACTCAGCTAGTCCTGCCCTTGCCCTGGCTGGCTCCAGACTGACTCAAAAATGGCTTCTCCCCTTTCCTGAACTCCCTGGGAGCGGCATCTCACTCCCTATTGGTTGCTGGGTAGACTCTGAGTGTGCCTTGGCTCCCCCTCCCTGAGCTGCCAGCAGCTAGAGCTCCAGGAATCTAGGTAATTTCCTCACCAGCAACTGCACACCGCACCATAGTAACTCTAGCTCAGGAACCAATCCATGCAACAAACCTCGATGCCAACTCTGCCCACATATCTACACCAGCAACACCATCACAGGACCAAACCAGATCAGCCACAACATCACCGGTTCATTCACCTGCACTTCCACCAATGTAATATATGCCATCATATGCCAGCAATGCCCCTCTGCTATGTACATCAGCCAAACTGGACAGTCTCTAAGGAAAAGGATAAATGGACACAAATCAGACATTAGGAATGGCAATATACAAAAACCTGTAGGAGAACACTTCAACCTCATTTGGAGTACTGTGTCCAGTTTTGGGCCCCACACTACAAGAAGGATGTGGATAAATTGGAGAGAGTCCAGCGGAGGGCAACAAAAATGATTAGGGGGCTGGAGCACATGACTTATGAGGAGAGGCTGAGGGAACTGGGATTGTTTAGTCTGCAGAAGAGAAGAATGAGGGGGGATTTGATAGCTGCTTTCAACTACCTGAAAGGGGGTTCCAAAGAGGATGGATCTAGACTGTTCTCAGTGGTAGAAGATGACAGAACAAGGAGTAATGGTCTCAAGTTGCAGAGGGGGAGGTTTAGGTTGGATATTAGGAAAAACTTTTTCACTAGTAGGGTGGTGAAGAACTGGAATGGGTTACCTAGGGAGGTAGTGGAATCTCCTTCCTTAGAGGCTTTTAAGGTCAGGCTTGACAAAGCCCTGGCTGGGATGATTTAGTTGGGTTTGGTCCTGCTTTGAGCAGGGGGTTGGACTAGATGACCTCCTGAGGTCCCTTCCAACCCTGAGATTCTATGATTCTATGATTCTATGAACCTCCCTGGCCACACAATAGCAGATCTTAAGGTGGCCATCCTACAGCAAAAAAACTTTAGGACCAGACTTCAAAGAGAAACTGCTGAGCTCCAGTTCATCTGCAAATTTGACACCATCAGCTCAGGACTAAACAAAGACTGTGAATGGCTTGCCAATTACAGAACCAGTTTCTCCTCCCTTGGTTTTCACACCTCAACTGCTAGAACAGGGCCTCATCCACCCTGATTGATCTAACCTCGTTATCTCTAGCTTGCTTCTTGCTTGCTTATATATACCTGCCCCAGGAAATTTCCACCACTTGCATCCGAAGAAGTGGGTATTCACCCACGAAAGCTCATGCTGCAAAACGTCTGTTAGTCTATAAGGTGCCACAGGATTCTTTGGTAATTTCCTTGGGGGTTACATTCTATACTTGGGGTAGTTGAATCTTTGGGCAGGATTAGGGTTCATTTCAGCTTTTAATCAAGAACAGCTCCTGTTTGCTGACTGGGTTAAGACTGAGGCTTCGCGCAGGAGACACCATCATAATTAGTTCCCCAGACTTTTCTTATTTTTGTTTAAATAGCTCCCACATAGTCTAAAAGAATATTTGTATCAGTATCGGTAAAGATTCAAGCAGATGTTTTCATGGAAATGGCTGTCCCAGATAGTGAGATTGCAGACTGAAACACTACCTTGTGTGCTGTGCTGATCTGCACCAGAGTTTACTTCCTGGCCACTGCTTCACATATATCATCAGTGATGTAATCGAGACCCTTCCCTGCTTTAGTCATAGCAAGTATAGCTTAGGTCTGAGGTACAGGTCTAAGGAAAGCTGCAGAAGAACCTTTGGTGCAAGAAACAAAATCATTAAAGTCAGCTGCTGCTAAGAATTTTATGAATGTGCCTGAAACCATTGTCAGATTGCACATGAGTCTGCGGTGTTTTGATTCCAAACCTCTAGAGAAAAGTTTGTGTACTTACAGGAATAATACTCTGCACTTACAGTATTTAGCACTTTTAATATGTACCACTTAATGTGCTTAACACAAATTAGGTAAGCATTATTTCTCCAATTTCACAAATGAGGTAGTTGTAGTGCAGAAAGAATAAAGGCTGGATTTGTAAAGGTCTTTAGGCATGTAAAGATACAAATAGGCACCTAGTGGGATTTTCAAAAGTGCCTAGGCGTTTGTGGACACCTAAATACCTTTGAAAATTTGGCCTCTACTGACCAGCCCATAGTCCTAAAGCACGTCAGTGACAGATTTAGGAAGAGGAAACCGATTCTGCTGACTCCCAGACTGGGACATCCTTGTTAGTAGTCTTTCCATTGCTGAGAGCTATTGCAATAGGAGTCTCTCAATTTACTTCTATAGGCTTTGGATCAAGTCCTTAAATATTGATGATAGGGAAAAGAAACTGGACACTTAAACCATTGAAAAAGCACTGAATGAGAAAATTTCCTTCATTCCTCTTGTGAAACAGCTCCTGTCTTCACCAACTCCTGATCTAACCTATAACCTTACATGTTGTAATCTTTGTCTGACTGCTACAATATATTGAACATGAGAAGCCATTTCCCCTTCTTTAATAATATTCTTTTTCCTTGGACTGATATTCTTCCTTTAAAACATTTCAGATCTTGTTTATTCTTAGGAGTGCTTGAGTATGAATCTGTTTTTAATACAACATCTAAAACCAAATTTGTGTTTTTAAGATCATTTGGCCACCCCAGACTTCAGAGGCAAAATAGTCCTAGGGTAATAAAATCTTGTGAAATGATGAAAAAAAATAAAGAAGAATATGGTATCTTTGAATCAAGAGACTACAAAGGAAACTCCTGCAATTGCCTGTTTATCTGAAGCAACTGCGTGCCAAGGAAAATTAAAGTACTTAGGACTGCATACTGTACTTTTTTTCTGCTATGAAGCAGTATGGGCCAAGTTCTAATACCCATACCCATGCTGTGAGTAGTACTTGAATAAGTGGCATCACAACACCAGTGAAACCGTACACGTGAGTAACTGCTGGGGAAAGGGTTGTAGAACCTGTGCCACTCCATCCACAGTGACAAAATAAAATGCAGCCTTCAGCACTCTGATTTTTCCCTTGTAGGCTGTTACCTCCAGTAGGCAGTTATTCATCAGTTTCCTTTATATCCTCTCAATATCAAGATAACTATTTCCTTCTTTATTTTTCCCCTCATAACTTCTCAAGATTATATGACCCTAGGACTGCTTTGCTTCATCCCTCTGGTACCGATGTCAAGAGGGCTACTTGATGAGTAAGTGCTGCTCAGTGTTGGTAAGAGTTACACAGTCTGATTTCTTTTTCATACCTCATTCTGAAATCCCAAGTGCAGTGTGTGCAGTATTCACTGTTGGTGTGAGAATCCAATAAAGAGACGTATTGCAACATTATCACTTATTAAAATACTGAGCAGGCAAGGCGACATTCACCAAATTAAAGTACCAGAAGGCTTTTTACATATTGGCCTAATTTGGGTATTTGAATGTTTTCTTTTTTTATAGGTGCTTTCTGGTTTAGAAGTGAACAGGTTTTCAGCCTATTTCTTCATGTGGAGTAGAAGCCAAGCAAAGGCATGTAATGAAATTCACTGTGAAAAGCAAACATGCTAGAGAGTTCAAAACCTCTGTAAAAATAAGCAAAAGCTGTTTTTTACTCACTTGTTTGAGCAGGATACACATGAATGTCCCCTGACTCCCATATCACATAGAAGAAATAAGTACGAGTCTAAAGCTTTACCTTCCTGAATTCTGCACCAGGCTGCGATTTATTCTGAGAATGTTCTCTTACTACTGTATTAGGACAGGATTTTCAAAATGCAGATAAGAAGAGGGTGCCTATTCCAGTATACAACTAGTATTAAATTAGAATAAAATGATGCTCCTTATACCAAGAAGCACTGTAACAAGTTGTCGCTGTGACTCATATGCTCAGACTTCCTTATCAATTACCCGTTTAATATTCTCATAAATGGTAGCTGCTGAGGTCCTCTTAAATTGTAGATTGGAATTGGTAATTCCAAGACTCATGGAGCGTCACTGCACAAAAGCACATACCAATTACTAATATGCATGGTGGCTTTGGAATTGAATTTTAGATCACTTTTTCTCTCCGCTGCTCACCTGCACCTGTGGTTCAGGAATTTCTTTCAGCAGCAGTTTAATTTTTTGTTTCTCTGGTATATCAAATGTGCAACATGAACCAACTTCTTCCCTCAGAGACATGCATACAACTTCCATGTTTTGTGTGTGTGTGTGTGTCTAAGTATTGAATTTGGCCTAGTGTGCACAAAGCACTGGCTTTTGATAATACCTTGGTTATAGCATAAATAATGCTTTGGAATATGTGACGTTCTATACCTTGGGGGAGTGTCCTGGAACCCCCATATTCCTCATTTTCATATAATTGTGATCTTACCTTATGGGGCATGCTCTCTATGTATCAGGGGAAAGGTTATGATCTGCTGAAAATCATTTCTCTATCCATTAATGCATATGAAGTTATAAGAATTGTGTTGTATGGTGGTCACTAAAACATGCTGTAAGTTGGGGAATCAGTCAGATATTAGCTCCCCAGAGGCAACAGCGAAGAAAGTAACCAACACCTGCATGGGGTATCAATCAACCCATCAACAACCCCATTGTCCAGCAAGGGAGCTACAATGCAATTACCCACATGAGGCCACACCAGAGGAATTGCTCAACCTTGCCTGGAGACTCAGCAGTGCACCCACTCATGCCTAGACTTGTGTTTTCCAAGCACATGGACTGAGGGTATAAAACAGACACAGAGGCCATATGCTGAGCCCTTCTCCTGGCCCCCACCTATGCTGCAAGGGAAGAATGGCCCAGGTTTAAGGAACAAACCTGTATATTGAAGACTGCAATATCCAGTGGGTGAGAAAAAATGCTTAATCTAGATGTTACCCAGTCTAATGGGGTTGAGAGTTTAGACTTCATGCTTATATTTTATTTCTTTTGATAACTAAGTCTGACTTTTTGCCTATCAATTAATATCACTTAAAATCTATCTTTTATAGTCGATAAATTCATTTAATTGTTTATCTTTACCAGTGAGTTTGTATGACGTGTGGGGCAAATCTGCTCAGATTTTGCAAAGGCTGGTGTATGTCCACTTTCCATTGTTGAGGTGGTAAACCAATTAATAAATTTGCATTGCCCATCTTGAGCTGAGCAAGATGGTATATTCCTGAGGTACAGTGCTGGGAGCTGCGGGGATTTGGCTCTTGTGCCTTTCTCTTTGTGATTCATGAGTGGTTTAGGAAGCATTTATGTAATCTGACTCGGTGTGTGGGGCTCCCCATGCTGCTGTTCTGAGTGATCACCACACTTCTCACTAACAAGGCATTGTGAGAGACAGCCCAGGGTAGAGAGAGTTCAGGGGGCACAGCGGTCCCACAGTCCCAGACTGAACCCCAGGGAACCCGTCACAGAATGTATACACCCTCCTTCACCGTCATGGGGAAAAAAAGGGCCAATCCTAATTGACCAGATGGGTAACAGACAAATTGAGCTGCCTATTTGGCGTCTAAGCCAAAGTCCTTGGGAATCTTTTTCCCTTTACTCCAATGGGCTTTGGATCCAACCCTTAGTTTCTGTATGGATGAGATTAACTAATAGGTGGCATGTAGGGTGCTTTTAAAATGTCACTCTGTCCTTTAGGACCTAATCTAGTAGACCGCTTAAGTACATGTTTGACTCTACAGAGGCGAGTAATCCCAGTGAAATGAATGGGACTACGCAAGTGTTTAAAGTTATGTATTACTTTCACCCAGTTTACTCTTTGATCTGAGCCATACAGTCTTACTGCAGAGTGGCTGTTTCCTTAGCTTAATGATGAAGTGTGCTGTACATGGGTGCCAAACTCAGAGCAGACTGTCAAGAAATAGCACACGAATCCCAAACTGGTTATGTGTTATATAGTTAGATTTCACCAACCAAGTAACAAGTGTGAACTCCTCAGACACTAGAACAGAATTGATGGGGAGCCACAGACAGTCCCCTTGGGTACTCCGAATTCTGTCTTGCCACCCAAGCAAGCCTGCCTCTGTGATAGATTATCCCTTACACAAAAACCATCACAACAATATTCCGGTAACTCCCAGTCCCAAAGGACTAGTCTCTTAAGCCAGGTCAAGTGCACCCCAGATCTCTCAGCAAACACAACACGTGTAGCCAATCCTATAATAAACTAACTAAAGGTTTATTAACTAAGAAAAGAAATTAGAGTAATTTACAAGATTAAAGCAGGTAAACATATATACACAAATGAGATACAGTCTTGGGTTCTAAAAGATGATAGTAGCAGCTTTAAATGGCAAGCTTTATATGTCCTGTAGGGCTTACCGAAGCTAAAGAGCAGGGAACCCCCTTATGCTTAGAAATCTTTGCCCCTCAGATTTAAAGCAGCATTGGGATAACAGTTTCTCCTTAACAGGCATTCTTATTCTCCTCCCCTGCGTTTAAGCTGTGATGGGATGAGGGCTTGTGCATGTATCCTCTGCAGGGGAAGCAATCAGCAAAGTCTTTTGTCCACAATGGTTTGTCTGATGTCTGTAGACCTTCTTTTGTTGGGGAGGAGAGAACAACCCTTGTGGTAAAGTTGCATACCTGGTAATGCATCTTCCCTGACTGTGGCGGGGGGTTTACAATCTGAGCAAACATTTTTATCGTTACAGAGCAAACATTTAAACATTACTCTCATTACATGTGATACAGACATTATACGTAGGATTGACACATGCAGCATCCTACAAGCATTCCATAAAAGTCTAAAGCCTAAACAGATTCTTACAACTCCAATACCTATTTCAACAACACTAACACACAGGTGACCTAGACTGGTTTCCAGCTATGCATTTGTCAGTGATCGGTGAGGCCCAGGGCCTTGGCATGAGCTGATACCCGGTCTGCCCCTGTCTCAGATATGACTGTACTACTTTTAGCCTGGTAAATAGCCTGTTCTTTTTGTTCCATTTAAGAGGATTCTGATTCTTTCAGTACCAAGGTCTCATATAGCTACAGAGCCCAATTCTGCTGTCACTGAAGTACTTTGCCGTTGACTTCAGTGGGAGCAGTGTTATATTCCATAGCATGCGCCTTTTGCCTTAAATGGCAAAAAGCTGATTAGGAGCAGCAGCACCATACGATATCCTTTTCCTCATTAGAGCACAGAAATGTAATGTGTTTATTGGCTATGATTCTTTTTAGTGTTTATAGTAACGAAAAAGTAACCATGTATTTTAAACAAGGCAAATTATTCTGCAGTATTGTACCTCTTCCCAGCAAGCTGTGACCAAGTATGAAATATGCAATTTTGACCATGAAATCTGTCATCTTTCCCTCTGATTTTCATAGAGCCCTATGTATAATAATTAAAATGCCTGCTTTTTACAAGGGGGAATCTAGGAAAAATAAATGGACAACAAAAAGAGCTGCCATAACTATAGTTTGCTTGGCATATCTGTTCCCCAGGTGAACTGATTCGTGGCCTGGATTCAAAACCACTTTTCTGTTCTTTACTTGCTACTCTGTGGTTTCAATTATTTAGATCAGGCTAATTTTCAGCCCAGGGAACTGAAGAGTTATTATTCTCCAAATATGTTCTCTCTCGTGTGTTTAAAAACTGGTAACAAAATACTGTGTTTTGCCAAATTGAACAGTGGTGGGGCTAGGGTGACCACATGTCCCGATTTTATAGGGACAGTCCTGTTTTTTGGGTCTTTTTCTTACATAGGCTCCTATTACCCCCCCCAACCCCTGTCCCGATTTTTCACATTTGCTGTCTGGTCACTCTAGGTGGGGCAAGGAAGATAAATACAGTAGAACCTCAGAGTTACGAACACATCGGGAATGGAGGTTGTTCATAACTCTGAACAAAACATTATGGTTGTTCTTTCAAAAGTTTACAACTGAACATTGACGTAATACAGCTTTGAAACTTTACTATGCAGAAGAAAAATGCTGCTTTTAACTATCTTAATTTAAACGAAACAAGCACAGAAACAGTTTCCTTACCTTGTCAATTGTTTTAACTTTCCCTTTATTTTTTTAGTAGTTTACATTTAACACAGTACTCTTTTTGGTCTCTGCTGCCTGATTGTGTACTTCCAGTTCCAAATGAGGTGTGTGGTTCATAATTCTGGTGTTTGTAACTCTGAGGTTCTGCTCTACCTGGAAAACCACCACATGAGAACACCAAACTAGTTTTCTAAAATAAAACAATCTAAGAAACATTAGAGACATGAAATATGTTCTTTGCTACTGGCTATGTTCTTATACAAAATCTTCTGCTGAGTTCTTCATCTTAATGAAATACTTGATGTTCTTTGTTCTGAAGTATCAGAGGGGTAGCCGTGTTAGTCTGGTTCTGTAGAAGCAGCAAAGAATCCTGTGGCACCTTATAGACTAACAGACGTTTTGCAGCATGAGCTTTCATGGGTGAATATCCACTTCTTCGGAAGCAAGCTTGCATCCGAAGAAGTGGGTATTCACCCACGAAAGCTCATGCTGCAAAACCTCTGTTAGTCTATAAGGTGCCACGGGATTCTTTGCTGTTTGTTCTGAAGATGTCCAACAGTTGAAGTCAGAGTCAGCTGTAATTATCACCTTTGTTGTCGTCTTCTTCTTATTATTATTTATTTTATTTTATTTTATTTTATTTTTCCTGAAGGAATTCACTTTTGGGTGATATTCCTAAGAGTAAAAGCACTTTTGTGGTAAGACTGTCGCTCCATGTGATTTGAAGCTGCTTTAGCAAGGATCCTCAAAATAAAATGCAAAGAAGTCTTCAAATACAAAGAAGTGAAGATCGTTGTGTTTCCAAATATTGCTGCTTGTAGAGCATGTGGTGGAAGAGCATGTGCAAGCTGGGCAGGAAAAATAGTGAGGAGGGGCAAGATTGTCAGAAGTAATCATCACCCACAAAAAAGACTAGATTATCATAAAAACTCAGCCGGACTTACAGAAGTGTTTAGCATCTGGCATCTCCCATTGAGAACAATGGGTGCTGAATAGTGCTGTATAAATAACTGATTTTTTGGTTCACTGGCTGAACCAAAAAATGGTGGGGGGTGAGGGAATTGTTTCAGGCAGAATAAATGTTTTGTTTGATCCAAAACAAAATGTTTGGTTTGGTTTTGAGTTTTTTAACCTTTCTTCAATAAAATTAAAGTACATTTTGAACCGAACATTTGTTTTACATTGAAACATTTTATTGTGTTTTTTTCTTACTGGAACAGTTCTGCACAAATTAACATAACGTGTCAGTAGACCTGACTACATTTTTCAATGAAAAAGTTTTGTCCAAAAAATGTTCCACTCTAATGCTGAGCACTTTTGAAAATCGAGCTGTTTTGTTTAGATACCTAACCAGGAGCTGAGCTCTCTTGAACATTTGTCTCAGCTTTTACATTAATACTTATAAAGATGATTGTCGGAAGAGAACTAGGAGAGGGAAAAAGTTATTGAACTTTTCAGCAAATCAAACACAGAATAAACTTCAGAGTGGTAGCCATGTTAGTCTGTATCAGCAAAAAGAACGAGGAGTACTTGTGGCACTTTAGAGACTAACAAATTTATTTGAGCATAAGCTTTCGTGGGCTAAAACCCACTTCATTGGATGCATGCAGTGGAAGATACAGTAGGAAAATATATATACACAGAGAACATGGAAAATGGGTGTTGCCATACCAACTCTAACAAGGGTAATTAATTATGGTGAGCTATTAGGTGAGCTGTTATCAGCAGAAGAAAAAAACCTGTTGTAGTGATAATCAGGATGGCCTATTTCCAACCGTTGACAAGAAGGTGTGACTCAAAGTCACAAATACTCCAGCAAAAAAACTTCAGAAACACTCTCCAGTGAGAAATTGCAGAATTGGAATTAATTTGCAAACTAGACACCATTAAATTAGGCTTGAATAAAGACTGGGAGTGGATGGGTTATTATACAAAGTAAAACTATTTTCCCATGCTAATTTTTCCCCCTACTGTTACTCACACCTTCTTGTCAACGGTTGGAAATGGGCCATCCTGATTATCACTGCAAAAGTTTTTTTTTCTTCTGCTGATAATAGCTCACCTAATAGCTCACCTTAATTAATTACTCTCTGTAAGCGGGGCGGCCGTCGCTACCTCCGCTTGCGGAGGGGGCGGGGCGAGGAGCCCGGCCCACGCCCTTCTAAGACGGGCAGGCCAGCAATTGTCCACAGAGCGCCCTCAGGCCGGGGAGGCCGGGAGAAGCCTCTGGCGAGCCCCTTGTGCGGGGGGCCGCGGGCAGTGACTCACGGCGCGCCCCAGGCAGGGGGGCGCCGGCAAAAAGTCTCTAGCGGGCCCCTTTGAGGCAGGGGACCGCGGGCAGTGGTTCACGGCGCGCCCCAGGCAGGGGGAACGCCGGCAAAAGTCTCTAGCGGACCCCTATGTGGCAGGGGACCGCAGGCAGGGGTTCACGGCGCGCCCCAGGCAGGGGGAACGCCGGCAAAAGTCTTTAGCGGGCCCCTTGTGGCAGGGGACCGCGGGCAGTGGTTCACGGCGCGCCCCAGGCAGGGGGAACGCCGGCAAAAGTCTTTAGCGGGCAGTGGTTCGCGGCGCGCCCCAGGCAGGGGGAACGCCGGCAAAAGTCTTTAGCGGGCCCCTTGTGGCAGGGGGCCGCGGGCAGTGGTTCGCGGCGCGCCCCAGGCAGGGGGAACGCCGGCAAAGGTCTCTAGCGGGCCCCTTGTGACAGGGGACCGCGGGCAATGGTCTACGGCGCGCCCCAGGCAGGGGAACGCCGGCAAAAGTCTCTAGCGGGCCCCTTCTGGAAGGGGGCCGCGGGCGGGGGTCCGGATGCACAAACCTCCGACTCGGTCGGGTAGACGGCAGCGGGTAGCTCCGGCTCGTCAAGGGGTTCGGGGTCCTCCGATTCCCCGGGGTCAGCAGCTGGAGCGGGGGGAAGCAGTCCGGCGTCAGCCTCTACCTCCTCCCAAGGCGCCGCCGCCCTGGAGCAAAGGGCCCTGCCCTTTGTACGCCCTGCCCCGCCCCTCCCACAGCTGGGGACGGGGCGAAACTCCCCTGGCCCTGCCTCCTCCTGCGGGACGTGCGGTGCGTCCCGGCTTACTCCGCCCCTCCCGCAGCTGGGGACGGAGTGAGTTTGCCGCGGCCCCGCCCCCTCTCGCGGAAGCCGCGGCGTGTCCCGGGCCGCTCCGCTGTTGGGAGCGGAGCGGATGTGCCGGGGCCCCGCCTCCGTTGGCGGGGGCCGTGGCGCGTCCTGGCCCTGCTCGGTAGGGGGCCACCCTGGCTCCCTACACTCTCGTTACAGTTGGTATGGCAACACCCATTTTTTCATGTTCTCTGTGTGTATATATATTTTCCTGCTGTATCTTCTACTGCATGCATCCGATGAAGTGGGTTTTAGCCCAAGAAAGCTGATGCTCGAATAAATTTGTTAGTCTCTAAGGTGCCCCAAGTACTTCTTGTTCTTTTTACAGAATAAGCTGCTTCTCATTCATTTCAGAGTCTGTCCCCTTTGTTTTTACAATTCTATAGATTTGCTTCATCCTACCTGGTCTCTCTCTGCTCCCCATCCCACTCATCTAATAATAGCATCTCGTCTTTCTTATCAGATAGGCAAGTTTTTGTGCAATAACTTCTCTGTAGTTCCTGCCATCTCGAATAGCCTCCCTTTTTTGTAATTCTTTAATGGCCTCTGAGTTTTGTTTATTTTTAAATTATTTTATTCACAGTGAAATGCCTTTATATGCTTTTTAGTAATTCTGATATATGGTATATTAACCCCACTGTCTTCTTTTATTTGCTCCCAGAAAGTGTTTTGGTCAGAATTCTTCCTTCCTTCCCTACTCCTTATGCTGCTCTAACACTTCCTCTTGTATAATCAGTTACAATTCCCACATTTGCCACAACAGAGAAATTAGACACTATTGGAATTTCTGCTTAGGCTCTGTTAATATGTCATACTTATTTCCTGCTTTTCACGTGCACATGTGGTTCAGAAGTTTGACCTGGATATTGCAGAGTTTCATCAGACATTGTATTTCAGTGCTGATTTACTCAAGTGTGGTTGATTTTCTGGCAGAACGTCCCAGGCTTCGGGTTAAATAAAAAGAATGCAAGCAACCCTATCTTCTGTGGAATGGATGAATGTTAGCAGCATAGCTTTCTCAGTTGGGGAAAAGGTGGACTAGTTAAAGCAAAGGACAGTTGTTTCCAATGTACTGTGAAGCCTAATTAAAATATATTGCCTCTGACATTCTAATCACAGCAAGCGAGAACTGTGGTGTAAACCTATGTAAAGATTGACTAGACAAGGGAACATTTCAACTAGGAGCATGGACAGTGCTGGGTCAGCAATTAAATGTTATCTGTTAACAAGAGAATTACACTTCTTCATTATAGCCAGTACTTTGCTGTGCTAGAAAAAAGTACAAATACACCCAAATGTAGGTTGAATTCTGCCATCCTTAATCTAGTAACTCTTGTTGATTTTAATGGAAGTTTTGCTTAACTCAGAACTGAAGAATTTGGGCCCTATTTTTTTAAGATAAAAACTTTCCACTAACCATTTAATTTTATCCTTTCTACTGGTTGTTTAGGACTCTGTCCTGCAACGTGCTAGGCACTGTTTGGAGGTACTGACCAATCCAAATTCTATTTACTCCAATGGGAGTTGACAATGCTCAACATTTCAGAGTGCTCCATGTATTGCTGATTCAAGCCCTTATTTACTTGAAAAGTGTGTGTTGGGGGAGATGGGGTGAGAACAGTTCATCTTGAAGATTGTTTGAGTAAAGCATTTTTATAATAGTTATACCAGCAACTCAAGCTTTTAAAAGTTTCAGATTGTTTTGCAGCTAGAGTTATTCACTTGTCAGAAGAGTAGGTGAACAACTATTAAAATGCTTCCATTTACTGTATGCAGCTTGGTATTTACAGTCATGAGCCAGTGAAAAGCAACCTGAGGAAAAACAAAAAAATATTTTTTTACCATGGAGTTTGCACCATTTCTTTTAGTTCCTGTTTTTCTTGGGCATCCTACAAAATTCCCCGTTTCCCCAAGAGCTCAGAAGTATTCAGTCAAACATTAGTTGTTCTTCAAAAGAAGAGAAAAAAACAACTTTGGTTGCTAATATATGGACAATGTCTGGTGGTACTTGCATATTTTTCTTGTCACTTTATATTGCAGATCATCTCTTTGTGCCATTGACCGCCCACATTGTGCTGCAGCAGACCAATATTTGTGGGGTGGGGAAGGATTTGCCATTCATAACTGTTTTAGAAAATTGTTTTCGTACCATGGATTTCTTGTTCTTTGTACTTGGAGCTTGTCTACATGGTACTCTAATGTGCACCAACTGGGGTGTAAATTCTGCTGCGCACCACTGTGTCATGCATTAATTGTCCAAACTAAAAGTTTTATTAGTGCATTGATGTAGCACTGTTTGAAATGGGACACACGCGTGCATGTTCACAGCTTTATTATTGCTTCTCTTTCAGAGGGGATCTACCCCCTGACTCTTTCAAATACTGCTCCAAAATTTGGGAATCAGGTTTTGTTTCCCTCTTTCCCTCTTTCTCCCCTGGTTGTGAGATGTAAATTCTGCCTTAAGAGCAAAATGATGGGAGATAGAGAATGTAAATAAAACAGATAGATAGATAGATTAGATATAATAACAACACAGAGATTATATGTAGATGGATGTTACTATTTCTGTTCTGAGTCAGGCAAGGGGTTGTTCTTTAAATTAATGGGAAAAATGATTGTGCTTCCCTATTTAAACAACAGCTGCCATTAGACCCTTAAACACTTCCTATGTAAATAATGCTTGTTGTGTTGTTAAACTGTTGTTTTTTTGCCTTCCTGTATCTGGAACATCATACTAATTTCTACAAGTTGTGACTACTAACAGAGAGCAATCACCTCACAGACTTGTACCGAAAAGAAGAGACCATCAGTGTCGGAGGAAATGGCTGCATCCACAGTCCCCGGTTCCCGAGTAGCTACCCCAGGAACCTGTTACTGACATGGCGGCTGCTCTCGACAGAGAATACAAGGATACAGTTGGCCTTTGATAATCAGTTTGGATTGGAGGAGCCAGAAAATGATATCTGCAGGTGAGAGAAAAGCTATCCAGAGAGCTAATCATGTCATTTTAAAAATCAGCTGGCCAAATGTCTTGCACGGTGCTTTGGAGGGGTCCATTAGGGATTCCGTTTCAGATTAACGAGATATCTGGCTACCAACACTACAAACCAAACTCTCTGAATAAACTTACCTGCCTTGGGCTTGAACTGTTTCCTGTGAATTGAAGTCCTCGCGTGGTATTTTAAATGCAGCACACTCGAGGCTTAGGCACTGCTGGCTCCCTGCACAAATACTAAAAGAATGGGGTTTTGCCCACTGTAATTAACGACAATGGATGTTTCTTTTTTCAGCTATGGGAAACACATTTTTTTTTTCAGTATGTCAGTATAGACAGCAGGGTATTTGCTGCGAGGGAAGGGGCAGGCAGAGAAGAGCAGGGGTAGGGGAACAGTGTGTTGTGCTCTTGGCCAGAATGGTTGGCTGTTTGCTCTCGTTAATTACTGTTTGATCTCCGTATAATTTGTTTTAAGTGTTTGAAATATAGCTCCAGAGTCAGCAGTCTACTCTGGCTGCTTCGTACCACTCTGGTGATGCAAAGCAGCGATAAGCTCGTTGAAGGGGCTGGTTTGGCCAGGTTTATAGCTTTTCATCACCAGAACATACAGTTGAATTTGACCAATAATTAATAAAATAATCTAATTAAAATGTTTCTATTGTTCATGTTTTTGTTATTCAGTGATCTGTTTTGTGTGGGAGGGAAAGCTCAAAGCCTTCCCAGGGCACATCTTCAGAAGCCAGATTGTTATGTGGCAGCATTGGCACATCAGCTTCCAACTCTCTGCCTGACTGTTATTAATCATCGCTACACCTATCCAGAAAAACTGTGTTGTTTTCTTTCTACTCCCACTCTCTTGCATGTCTTCTCCCGGCATCTTAATCAATTAATTTGCATTTAGAGGGTTTGGTGAGTCCGTGTGGTTTTATTATTATTTTTCAATGTTCTGCATTACCAATGAACTGAGAGAACCATTCTAGTCAGTTTGTTTTCCAGTTAATAACAAAAGAATGCAGACTCAACCTGGCCATCCTTCTCTGCATGTTTATTATCTTGGCAGCTTTTACTCTGCTCTGTCACTGTTGGTGTGAGAGCAATTGCAGTGTAATAATAGATACCTTCTAGGACCACAGAGGCTATGCCGGAATGCAGAGACTAATGCCCATGGAAACAGCCTGTTAACATTCTACATAGAGAATAAACTATGGCTGACCTTAAATCATTTCAGCCTTGAAACGTGGATCTAATTTACTGTGGAAAAGGATGAAGTGTTCTCTTGTAAAGGGCCATTAAAGGTGATGACATGGTGAGGGGAAGTCAAGTCATTATCGACATACTGGATTTTGACCATGGCTGCGGACAATCTGTCTGCTTTCAAAAGCTACAAATTTATGAAGCAGAGAAGCAAAGACCTTCCAGAATCTGTAATGCCTATAAAAGCTGGAAAAATATCCCATTCTTTATAGAAATACAGCCTTACCCTAAGTTGTTGTAAGGCTTTTATTTACATGATGTTATTACTAGAGTGAGGAAGTTCCCAGGGTATTACTTGGAATGATTTTCAAGCTTGTTAAAGACCCTATGGTAAGCAACAGACAATATTATTTTACCACTTTGGAGAAACTGTTGGGTTGTTTTGTTTTGTTTTTAATCTGTTTTTTTCCCCTCAATTTTACTTTCAGATGCTGTCTCTGGCCCTACTTCAGCAAAACATTCAAGCATTAAAGCATGCACCTAAAGTTAAACACGTATTTAAGTGTTTTGCTGAATGGACGGCTGAATCGGGGCCTCTGCTTCTTAGCCTCCTTTCTGCTGCTTTGGCCCTTACTCCTTTACCCAAGAATCTCCTGGTTGTTTACGTTCACATTTTTCATTAATGTTGCTAATTTTAAGTTAGTTACTATGAAATGTAAATGGGCTGAAACTCATTTGGGGCTGGGAGAACTTCTTTACTTAACTGTTTGATTTAATCTAAATCTGCTGTGCTGTAGTTTGAACCCATTGCCTCTTGTCCTGCCCTCAGTGGCAAGAGAACAACTTTTCTCCATCTTTTTTTATGGCAGCCTTTCAAGTATCTGAAGACCATTATCATATCCCTCCCTCCCCCCCAATTTCCTCTTTTCCAAACTAAACATACCCAGTTCCTTCAGCCTTTGCTCATAAACATCCTCTTAGCTCTCTGCACTAGACCCCTCTGTCTGCCTTGTCTCCACCTTTCTGCCACAGGCTGAATGGAACACTTGGGGCCTGACCCAACTGCTTTGAAATCAATTGTTGAAATCTCATTGTTGTCAGTAAGCTTTGGATCAGGACTTTGATTGCTGCCCTCTTGGTCATCCACAGCAAGACTGTGGAAAACTCAATAAACTGTACAAGCCACTGACAAAAATATATGGACAATCGGATACTGCTATAGCTATACATAACCTATGTCAGTGGTTCTCAAACTTCATTGCACCACGACCCCCTGCTGCCAATAAAAATTACTACATGGCCCTAGGCAGGGGTGGGCTGGAGCCCGAGCCCCATCCCCCTGGGCTTCAGCCCTTGGGCTTTGGCTTCAGCCCTCGGTGGCTGGGCTCAGGCTTCGTCTTCAGCCCCAGGCCGCAGTGAGTCTAACGCTGGCCCTGGCAACCCCATTAAAATGGGGTCACAATCCACTTTGGTGTCCCGTCCCACAGTTTGGAGAACCTCTGACCTATGCTAACACAGTGTGGCTCTTTGTTCCCCTCTAGTGGCTAGACTATGTATAGAGGTTTATGAGTCAATGGGCTTTGTTAGCTCAAGCAGTGGTGGTCGTGAGTTCAATCCCTGCAGATGACCTAACTAGGGGGGTCATTACACATACAGCCTAAATTCTCTGTGTCATGTAAGGTAATCATCCCAAAATGCCTCATTGCTGAACTACTATCTTGATCTAGTTCAGGGATCAGCAACCTTTGGCACGTGGCCTAGTGCTGACCACTCCCTCCCGCGGCCCCTATTGGCCTGGAACGGCAAACCGCGGCCAGTGGGAGCTGCGATCAGCCGAACCTACAGACTCTGCAGATAAACAAACCGTCCCGGCCCGCCAGCGGATTTCCCTGATGGGCCGCGTGCCAAAAGTTGCTGATCCCTGATCTAGTTTATGTCTGCCCAAAATCAAAATTGTTCTCTTCCTTACATAAAATTGTGTTTAATTTACAGGCTGTTTACTAGCTACATAAAACAAATGTGGTATGGTTATTTTGTAGCAAGGATAAATGTCTGGAAAGGCATCCTCATTGCAGCATGGTAGGGAATTTTGTACGCTTTCACTCCCAATAGCAAAAAAATCCGACAAACAACAACACATACCACCACTCTAAGTATTGAAGATTTTTAGAAAGTAACTTTCAGCTCAACGTATCATTCACTAAGCTAGCGTTTTCACCGTCTGTAATTTTTAATCAAGTGTTTCATAGTGGAAACCAATGTACATTTGACCAATTTTTTGAGCAGTGTTCCTGTGTAGCGGCAGCAGCTTTATATATTGAGAATGTATTAAATTATCAAACTGTTCTGCAGGTATGACTTCGTGGAGGTGGAAGATCTATCTGAAACTAGCACAGTTATCCGAGGACGGTGGTGTGGTCACAAGGAAATTCCTCCAAGAATAACATCCAAAACAAACCAATTAAAGATAACCTTCAAATCCGATGACTATTTTGTGGCTAAACCTGGATTCAAGATTTATTATTCCCTTGTGGTAAGTAACTTAACTACTCAGTGGGTACAAGACATGCCAGAGTGTGAAAGAACAGCAATATTTGGAGACTGGATGACATAGCTAACTACAGCTGATCACAACATTAATTAACTGTAAATACTTTCCTTCCAGCAACTACATAAGGTACAGATAAAAGCAGTTTTGACATCCTATTATTAAATATAAACTAAAGACAAGTCCATCACAAGACTTACACTAATAATATGTTTCAGAAACACTAGCACTTTCTGCACTGAGGCTGCAATTCCGATGCACTGACAAACACCACAGCAATGACAGTTGGAATAGTTGCTGTTTAAACTCCATTTTGATTCTCATTTGACATCAAAGAAAAGTACTGTCGGGGTTAGGACTGTGATTCTAAGCAAGAAGTCAGGAGTTTAATCCACATGCAGTAAAATACATGTAGTACACTGTGTTAAGGTTCAAACTGTTGTTTTAAGCTCTATGTGTTCTTTGTGTTACGTAGCGGTATTGGCATAGTAGAACGCATCGATTTGATGAGATGGAAGCCCTCTATTTTTAAAGAAGCAGGAATATTCATTAGTCTAAGTAGATTTTGAAACAAATGTGTTTTCCATGTATTGCCCTCAGTAATGTTATAATCATTTTGGTGCAATATAACTGAACAGAGGTGAGTTTTGCAATCAGATGGTAACTTATTACCCTGACATCATTGTTTTCATATCCTTCACAATTTTTTTTTATTCAATCCAGTGTTACGTATTCAGACTTTCTTATTCCTGTTAGCAATAAGGTTAGATTTGTCCTAGGAAAAATCCAATATATACACCATTTCACTTCAGCTAATGGCTTTTGTGTGAGCATATACTATTGTACACTGAGCTCATTCCATGCCTAAATATGGGAGATATATAGTAAAGACATATTTAAGGCCACAAAATCAGAGCCAGATGCTGCTTCCGTGTATTTAAACACTGGACTTACTTATGGAGTAAAGACGGCAGAATCTGGAGCTTGATTTGAAGGTAATCTAGCAAGACTAACATTTATATTGTTGCAGTCCATGAAGTACCACAATGCATAAATATTTAAGCAGTTAAGCAGCCTTTTTTACATCATGTATATTTAATATTTCTAGAAAACTTTTGTTACAAGTAGCTAGTGTTACGTAGCGACCATATACAGCTTGTATAGGACAGTTGGGTTTTGAGAAAATGAACGTTATCATTCAAGCAGAGGATATTCAGCACTAGAAAGCTCAAAGTGTAGTTGCTATACCTGTGTAATGCATAGAGTGAGTAAACAGAATGTTGTGCCGTTTAGCTAGTGTATCTGAGAGAATATTCTCCAAACACAATCTTAAAATGAAATGTTCTTTTTCTCAGAATCTGTAGGGGACAGGTGGTAGTCATGTGATGAAGATTAAATTTCTTTAGCTGCGATTCAAAGTTTAAATTGTCCATTCGAAGATCCATAGGATTAATAGTCAGCAGACTCAACCCTTAGTTAGTAGTCTTCACGGTCTCTCAGGACTAAGTATGTACAGTGGATATACTGCACGCCGCTGACCCCTGAAGGTTGAACTCAGCATGCATTTGCAGGCAGCAAGTTAGAAAATATTATTGGACCATGCATAAACATATGATGCATCAGATGAAATAAAATATATTTAAATTGCTTTTTTCTTTGCTCCACGGCCATTTCCATCATCAGGCTATTTTTTGAACTTCCTTGGGAAACCTTTCTGGTAACAAATGCACACAACTTTATTAAAAAAAACCAACCCTGAATTAAAATGGACATTTTAGAGTTTGGGAGGGGGTCGCTGCTAGTTATGTGCACCGTGCTCATCTCAATAATCTTTAATAAAAAATCAAAGCAAGCAAACAGGGTTTGCCAGATTAATTGTATATTTTAGTCTTGATGCAGGAATTACTAAGTGAAATTCTATGTGTTATGCAGATCAGACTGGATGGTGGATTCTGGCTTTGAAATCTATGAATCTTCATGGACACTAGTTAAATTCATTTCAACTGGTGCATATAATCTTGTTTGGCAGTTCACCACTTCTGCATGTGGCACAGATTGAGGCACTGCAATGTGTATATTGTTCAACAGGAAGAAAGAGCTATTACCTCCTTCTATTCTTCCCATTTGGAGAAACGAAAAATAGCCATAAACAAGAAAGGGTCATTTTTTACAAACAGGCTTTTCAAATGCAACTACCAAAGTTGCACCTGTGCATATGCACCTGCTCATGTAAAATGAGTCATTGTACATAAACAGGTACTTAGGCATGTAAAGGCCCAGTTTGTGCACAGATGTTGCATGCAGTGCAATTGTCAGCTCAACACAGGCACCTATTTCTCCCTGTATTTTCTTATAAAATCTCCTTTTTCTTCAAGCTTCACAGGCCTAGAGCACAAGCATCAAACCAGTCTAGATATCACCTGTGCCAGCTGTTATCCATGAGCTGGATTTAGCCTGCAGAATTGTTTGAAATACCTCCCTTCCTTGTTCTTCTTTTCCACGGTGTGGTTGGTTTTTAAAAGGATTTTTAGGTGGTGGTGTGGAGGGGATGCTGCTTCACTTATTTCCCTTAAAAATATAAACGTTGTGGCCCATGCCTAAGCTTATATGTACCTATGGGGAATCCTTAGGATTATCTGACTCCCATATTTTGTATAATTAAATTACTTTAAGTGTATAGTATTTGCATTGAAAATGAAGCACGAAATCATCAGCTGTCATACCTGTCTTAACTTCAATAGAGCTACTTCCAGTGAAGGATCTGATTCATTGTTATGTTGAGTTCAGTAAGCATTAGGTACACACGATCAGACACAATGTGACGTAAGGAGTTAAAATGAAAAATTGTATTGCTCACATGCAAGAAATCCCCACTCACATAAGTAGTTTCATACATGCCAGGGAGACTGCTTTTGGAAATGAGCAGAATCGGGCCCTGAATTTTAAAAACATACTATCATGAATGTATAAAGTAATAATCAGGAAGTAGTCCATGAAAAAAGTCCAACAAAATTAAAAGTTGATGTTTTCAATTAAAATTCTCAATCCTGCATCTGATTTTGATTAAATGGGATAATTAGAAAATGTTAAATTCCAGCTGATAATTAAAGTAATTATTTTTGGCTTGTTTGTTTTACAAGAGACGTATATCTGTTATATATTAACATTAATACATTGTTACTGTATACCCTAACAGGCCTCTAAATTCAATACATATTTGGGAACTTTGATTTTAAGTATTACTGGCAACAAATGTTCCAACAAAGCTAGAAAATGTATTAAAAAAGGAAAGTCAACAGAGTAAGGCATCAAAACAAATTCCATTTTTATTTTAATTTTTGTTCTGCTCTTCTCTGTAATACCATTTAAGAAATATGAAAATACAGGGGTTTTAAACCAGTTTTCATTTTTTGTGGCTAATATTGCAAACCAAATCTGATGTACCCCATTGTTAATGAGGAGTAACTCCACTGAAGTCTGTGGAATTATACCAGTATAAAACTGATTGGGGTGTTGCTACATCACATCCAAAGTGGTTTTTGTTTGATTCAAATGAAACTTCTTTCATGGAAGAGTCCAATAGAATTTCATAGAAATGAGAAATTTTGAATCTTCCTGGGGAATTTGATAGAGAATTATATTCTTCCTATTAATATAAGATACACACTCCCTGTCTGATTATCTAATAATAACACTAGTCAAAAAATAGAAAGAAAAATGACAGACATGTTCATGAAAATTAATTGCTGTTTTTTGTCAGATTTTTGATCAGCTCTGATTAGAAGACAAATGGAGTCCAAATGCTGGTTTTAAACTGTTCAGCACTTTCCCATTAAGCCTTTCAAAGAAACACCAACAAACAAAGCATATTTAGGCCATGTCTATGCTTACTGGGGATCGATGCTGCTGCGATCGATGCAGCGGGAGTTGATTTAGTGGGTCTAGTGAAGACCCGCTAAATCGACCGCAGAGTGCTCTCTGGTCAACTCTGGTACTCCACCGGAATGAGAGGAGTAAGGTAAGTCGACAGGAGAGAGTCTCCTGTCAACAGGGGCGGCTCCAGACCCCAGCACGCCAAGCGCGTGCTTGGGGCGGCATGCCGCGGGGGGTGCTCTGCTGGTCCCCGGGAGGGCGGCAGGCGGCTCCGGTGGACCTCACGCAGGCGTGCCTGCGGAGGGTCCGCTGGTCCCGCGTCTTCGGTGGAGCATCCGCAGGGTTGCCTGTGGGAGGTCCACCGGAGCCGCGGGACCAGCGGACCCTCCGCAGGCACGTCTGCGGGAGGTCCACCGGAGCTGCGGGACCGGCGACCGGCAGAGCGCCCCCCCGCGGCATGCTGCCGTGCTTGGGGCGGCGAAATCACTAGAGCCGCCCCTGCCTGTCAATGCAGCGTGTTGTAGGCATTGCAGTAATTCGACCTAAGCTATGTTGACTCCAGCTGGAATAGGGTAACTTAGGTCGGCTTACCCCAGTAATGTAGACAAGGCCTCAGAAAACAAAATAAGGTCCTGATGCTGCCACTCCTACTTAAACAAATGCCTCTCTGTCAAGTGATTAGTCACATTGTTTTCTATGGATCTAATCATGCAAATGATGATTGCAGGATCAGGCTGCAAGATTTTTAATTAAAGTAGTAATAACTGTCATCAATAACAACTTCCTTAAAATTTTTAACATGAAAGCAAAATAATTCACTTATCTTAGTTGGCTAGCAGTGCAAATACAGATTCAGAGATTTGGAGCCCAGAAGATACCTCACTGGCTTGCCCTCCTGGCTTGTCCTCCTGGTGATAGAATTTCATCAGATCAAATGCAAATTGAACCAATTTCTGTGTAGGGCTATGTGGATATTTGTCCTCTATGCTTTGGTTTTAAGTGGTTACTTTTTTTTTTGCAGGACAGACACTTCATTGATGTCTCCAAGACAAAATAGGTTGCCTGGAAACCTACATAATATGTTGCATGTGAAAATATGTATGATAATAGTGTGCAATTATTTTCAAGTATCAGAGGAGTAGCCGTGTTAGTCTGGTTCTGTAGAAGCAGCAAAGAATCCTGTGGCACCTTATAGACTAACAGACGTTTTGCAGCATGAGCTTTCGTGGGTGAATACAGACGTTTTGCAGCATGAGCTTTCGTGGGTGAATACCCACTTCTTCGGATGCAAGTCTTGCATCCGAAGAAGTGGGTATTCACCCACGAAAGCTCATGCTGCAAAACGTCTGTTAGTCTATAAGGTGCCACAGAATTATTTTCAGTGCTTTTAAAATCCAAAGAAGGAATCTCAGTAGGGTTTTTTTTGAAGGGGATGAGAGTGGGGCAGGTAAGTGATTTTGGTTTTGTTAATGAAATGATCAGGAATGAGATAAATCACATTACAGGGATGTGAGATATTATATATATATATTACACACACTTATCACTCACTCTCCTGATCATTTTTCACTGATCAAGTTTTGATTTCCCGTGTATGCTAGACAGGATGGATATTTTCATAAACACTGTACAGAAAAAACAACTAATACTTCATGTGATGAAACTCCTGTTTACTTGAGATGCTGGCAGATAACCAACATCTGTGTTCTTGTCTAGAGTGCATCGCCCTCGTATAAAATTGTCAACAAGGGGATCATCTTTCTAGGGGACAAAGAGGGGAGAAACGAAGTTCTTTCTAATTATGTAAGACCAACTCAAAGGCTTTAAAATTGCTTCCCCATTTATATGTAAACAAAGGATTTGGGAGATTATATGTGGTGATTTTGTTTAGGAGCAGTTGTAACATTAAAAAGAAGCATTAAAAAAAGTACTAAGTGGTCTATACTTATGAACAGAAGAATAAATCTCACACAAGGAAAAGGTTTACAAATCTCTGTTTGCATGTTAAAAGAAACATACTGTTCACTCGGATAACATTTGCCCTGACCTTGGCTAACTTCTACCTCTCTTGTACAAGAAGGCAGTTTTCTCTTCATTAGTGCAGAGGCTGGGACTCTGCAGTTCTAAATTCCATTCCTCAGTTTATCTGCTTCATAAGAGTGTTACGAAGAGAGAGAGGTTGTACAGCATATAGCAGCAAAGAGATGTACAAAGCAGCACAGTAGAAAGCACAAAAAAATTGGGCAAAGGAAGCAAAAGCGAGAGGTGTGTAACCAGGCTAAGTTGTCTGGAATCATATGGGTGAGCAGTGTCCAAGATCTGGACTATGGTTATGGCAGTAGGGGTAGAGAGAAATTCATACATTGATAACGTTTAAGGCCAGAAAGGATCATTACATCATTTAGTCTGACCTCCTGTACATCACAGGCCATAAAATTTCACCCAATTTATGGATTAGGGAGTGAGAAAGAAACAGCTTGGCAATGAAGGCGAACAGAGCCAGCTCTAGGCCTAGGCCTACCCAAGCTAGTGAGCACCTCCAGCCTGGCCATCCTTGTAACAGCTCTTGTCAAGCTGTCCCTTGCCCTGTTTCAAGTGTCAAGCGTTAATGGCACCCCCACTTCAAGAGAGCTGCCAGTCACGAACACTGAGTTGGTGCTCCCTCTGACCCTGGACAGTTCTGTAGTGGGGGATAACCTAGGTGTAGCACCAACCCTTGGGCTAAAGCAGAGAGGAGAATCTGTCTGTCAGTTTTCTGTAGCTCTGTCACCATAGTATCTTAGTGCTTCCCCTGTAAACTCGGTTTGCTTGACAAAATCACGAGTGAAGCACTTCAGCTCTCCTTCTTTCATCAGTATAGGAGGTACAGCTTGGGATATATATGGAGTCTTCTGTTTTCTTCTTCCTTTCCCCCACTGTTTTGGTTCTGTTGGGAAAGCACCTCTGAGTGGAAGGTTCTTCAGCAAGGCCAGAGTGGTCATACTCTGAATTAGTGTGACCTACTTGGGAAGCTCATTCCACAGCTAAGTCCTCTTCAGCTCAGCATGATTTGTGTCCAGCCTCTTGTGCTCTTTGAGCCGCATCATTCCAGGGACATGCAGCTGTCTTGGTGGACCACAGTTGGATATGGGACCATAGATATAGCTGGACTTTGATTTGATGATGGCCTTGAACATCAGGATTAAGGCCTCCCACAGGCAGCAGAAGTAGACTGGGAGTCACTAGCAGGGCTTTGGAGCTGTGCTCCGGCTCCGCTCCAGCTCCAGGCAAAAACCTGCAGCTCCAGGCTCCACTCCAAAGCCCTGGTCAGTAGAGTACAGGGATGATGTGCTTGGGGTGGCATGGGTCATGGAGAAGCAGCCAGCCCCATTCTGAAGAAGCTGGATCCCTTTCTCTGCTTATTCGTGCAGTCCTAGATACAGTGAATTATAGCAATATAGTCTTGTTACCACTGAGGTGTGGTCTCTCTCCAGTCCCACAAGTCTTTTAGTACCACTAGAATTCTCCCTATGATGGTTTTAAGCCTGGTTATGAGTCAAAGATGACACTGAGGTTGGGGGCAGATGGAGGAATTATGTTCTCTGGTGGAAAGGGAAGGTGCTGAGAGGAGTTCAGGGAAAAGACATGAACAGGTCTGATTTTGCTGCTGTAAACAGAAGGGTTGTAGTGAGACAGTCACAGATGTGACCACAAAGAGAGAGATCAGGAGTGGAGGGATTAATATGAGAGTCACTGGCGTAGAAATTATTCTTAAAGCAAGAAGATTAAGGCACCCATGGGTAAGAAAGAAGAGGAAGAAGAGGGAACTAAGAATGGAGGCTAGTGAGAGCAACACAGAGTGAAAGAGGAGGAAATGGAACCACCCATGGAAAGGCTAACGGAGTGGTCAGAGACAGGATAAAAAACATACAAGCAAAGAGACACAAAAACTCAGAGAGGAAGTTGAGGAAGAGGACTGAGAAAGATGAGGATGGAGAAAAGGCCTGTGGGCTTGGCCAAGAAAAAGATCAGTTCTCACCTTTGTATCTCAGTGAAGCTGAGTGGGCAGCATCCAAGTTGCAGAGGACAGAATAGCAGTAAGGGTTGGGAGTGGTCACTGTTGTTACGGAGCATGGTAATGAAGAGATGGAGAGATGTGCCAAGGCAGTAGGCAGGAAGAATAAAGGATGCAGGTTTAGGAAAGTTAGTGAGATGCTTCAAAGGACGGGGACAAGAAGCCGGTGACCAGTTCAGTGTTGGTGTTTTCCTGACAAGAATGCTGCCTGATGGGAAGCATCGGAATTAGGAGAGCTGGGCTTTTGGAGAGTATCAAAGGTGGTGAAGAGGCAGGCGGGTGGGGGTGGAGGTTGTAGGTGTGGAAGTCGGTCACAGGGAGGCAGAGGGGGGAAATACAAAGCTTTTGGCAAGATGGGTAGAAGAGCTGAAGGAGAGGACAAATAGACAACAGTTGTAGACATCTGTCAGACTTCAAATGGCAAAGCAGTCATTTCACCGAAAAATAAATGTGAGTCTGTTTTCCCAGCCGCAGGAAGTGTGTCCATGGTGACTCTGCTGTTGACTGAACAGAGTGGTGAAGTGTTGGCCCTTTCCCCTCATCATTCCCTGATGCTTTGACTGCTTAGTTCACATTTGCCTAATTGTAGCAGATTCCTGTTGAAAGTCTTCTTTACTGGGTTAAAGGTAGGGAAGGCATCATGTCTGGTTAGGAGCCTAATGGATTCACACCACTATAAGACTCTTGGACTCTGGGTAAGGAATGGCAAGAATTGAAGTGCATGATGGTACTATTTAGCCCTTACTATATACAGCACTTTGTATCATCCAAAGATTAGACAAATATTAATTTATGAGCTCAAGTACAGTACAATAATAAATAATAGAATGTAGCAACTCTTTAAAGGAGTGGGTCAATGAGATGCATTAACAGCTTTAAATTTTAAAGAACCAGGGTTCTCTGCTGGTAGCACCTAGCAGTTGTGATAGTTAACTAAGAAGTTTATTGTGTATGTGATTTAAAGGTGACAGAGGGAATGCTTGCTTTTCTAAAAGATCAAGGTGACTTATAGCCAGGAAAATAGGGGAGGGGCTAACTCACTACCAGGAGTGTATATGATATACATTGGCATCTAAGAAATATATATTTATTATTTCTTACAGTAGCTCCTCGAGGCCTTATTCAGGGTTGAAGACCACTTTTTTCTGGGTGCTTTACAAAGAAAAAGGCCTTCCCTGCCTCAGATAATTTACAGCTAAAGCCCTGCAAATCCACCGGTATCTGCTTTATATCCATGAATAGCCCAGCCATGATAAGAGCCGGGCGGGCAGCAGCAGGGATCTGCGGCAGACCACCCACCTGCCCTGGGTGAGGGGCCCAGGCAGCTCCACGGATCACCACACAACAGTGACCAGTGGCACTGGAACAGGGGGCCTTGCCTGTCCACTTTTCACAGAGGCGGACCCCTCTACCTTCCCCTCTTCTTCCCACCCAAGGCCCCACCCTCCATTCCCCCCCGGCCAGGCCAGCGTGGCTCTCAGCCGGGGAGCTGTGGGGAAGCCATGGCGGATCCTCCACCTGCCCGCAATGCGTGGGAGAGCAGCCCCCAGCTGTGTTCCTTCCCCCGAGGTTCCCCCCACAGCCAAGGACAGGTGGAGGGTCCATGACTCTGCACTGCCGACAGCTGCCTGTGCGGCTCTCCCGGACCCAGCTCTGGCGTGGGGTGTGCCTCAGAGCCTCAGCCTGGACACAGTAAGTAGAGCTCTGTAAATCCACGGATACCTGTGGATAGCCTCAGACAATTTTTGTGGATCGCGGATTGGATGCGAATACATGTTTTTGTGTCCGTGCAGGGCTCTTTTTACAGTCATGTTAGTAATGAGACACAACAAAGGGTACATACAGAACACAGAAGTGGGGAGACAAGGGCACTTGTGAATACCAGAGATGCATAAATCTGGATAAATAAATAGCCATTGGAGCAGGGTGATTGGATCCGGGGGGGTGGGGGGAATGTGCTCTAATCACCAAGCTATATAGTGATCTCATGCCTATGTGCACTCTCTCTTTGGCCCAGTGACTTGACTGTCTAATTACTTGGCCACAGTCGAACAGCTGCCACAGAGACTGAGGGAGCCCTACATCAAAATACCTCATAACCCAGTCGTTAGAGATGGCAGATCCCTGTTCAAATCTATGTGTAAATTTGGGATTTAGATGCCTAAAGTGGCAGGTAGGTGCCTAAATCCTTTTATGAATCTAGCCGTATGTAGATTCTGTACAGAGAAGGGACGGAACTCCATCTGTCTCCTTAAGGTTACTTCTGCTTGACAGATTTCTGCAGGAGATGACTGGTGAATGTAGACAAATGCTGGACTCCCAAGCTCCCTTTAAAACCATATTGAAAAACTTGTGAAACGCCTTCACAGAAGGCTAGGTTATTGATGTCTTTTAAATGAATACAAGACCTGTGTGTCTTTCCAGTCTTGCAGAAAGGTGGGCTTCTGAAGCTCGACTTCCAGTTTTGAATTACACCAACATTATTTATTCCACTACACGTCAATGTTACCTTATAAAGGCTGACACAGGATTCTAGAGTGTTTATCTCAGGCTTGTACTTCAATATCCATTTCATACTCAGAATTGCTACAAAGTGGTGTGTTGTCATTCTTTGAATCTAGAAAAACATCTCTGCACTAGGTAAAATGTGGGTATGATGGTTTGCAGAATACATTGTTTAGAGAATAAATTATCACCTTATTTGTCGTAACAGCTATAACCACTCAGAAATACTTATAGCCTTTGATTAAATAATAGTCCATGTTTTAAGAGTCATTTTAGCTTAGTTTTTGTGGTTTGTTGTTCTGTTATAGCATAGCTGCAGACAATCGTAAAAATCTAACAATTTTAAACAGCTTTCAGGTCATCTAGTCCATCTTTCTCCAAGTGCAGGAATGTCATTTATTTATTGTACATTTATTAGTGTTTTGTCCAGTAAAGCTTTAAATATGCCAAGTAGAGATGAAGACACAGACTAATAAATCACACTGTCAGAAAGAATTTTTGCCTTAATAGCCTTAATTTTCCCTGTCTTAATGTCATCCGATTCCTTGCTATTATACCTCCTTCCATTATGATAAAGAACTCTCTTTTTCTCATTGGTGTTTAAATCCTTCAGATATTGTAGTGTGTCTTCGTGCCCCCAACCCCTTAGTTATCTCTTAGACAGGCAATAATGTCCATATTTAGCTTTTTAACTTTGCACATAGATCAGTCCCTCCAACCTCCTCAACATTTTTGTTGCTCTTCTCTGAATTCCCAAACTACCCTCCCCACCCGATTCCAATGTCTTTCTAGAAGTGAGGTGAGCTGAATCCAAAGATTCAAGTGAGACTGCACTAGATCTGTGTTGGGAGACACTATTGCCTCTGCTTCTGCATATTTAACTCAAAATTACACTGTCCCCTTTGACTGCCATAAAACAGGGGAAACACATGTCTAATTTGCTTTCCACTGTCATCTTAGGGAAAGTCTACACTGCATTTGGAGGTGTGTTTGCAGCTTGGGTAAACATATCTATGCTATCTTTAATCTAGCTAGAGTGACAAAAAATAGCAACGAAGACACGACAGCACAGGCTGTAAGAGCATTTCTACACTGCCCCGCTATTAGGACTAAAGTGGTGTATTGCAGTAGAGGCACGAACTTAATGATGCTCTTTGAAGAGGACTACATTAGTACGAACTCTGGACCTTTAAGTTTGTGCCTGCAATGTCCACATGGGGGAGTTACAGTACAGCGCTTTGGTGCACACTGCTATTAACACCCCCTTACTCTAAACTGCAGGGCAGTGTAAACATGCCCTCAGCCCTAAAGCTTCCAGGATTTTCTTTCCCTTGGAATATCTCAGACTGGGACGTATTAGCTTTCACCTTTTCAGGAAGAATCTTACTGTGTTATTTCTGACCATCTTTTTAATCTTTCTATGCCCTCGATGGTGTTCACAGCTCCTCCTAATGTAATATAATCTGAAAATGTTGTTCTCATACTTCTTACTCCATTTTCTAGAAATAAATAAAGCTGGTCATCAAATTTATGTCTAAATGAAATCGTACCCTACCTACCACTGATCCCTGTGCTATTCCACTAGACACTGTCTCACAGCTGAGTTCTTTGCTATTTGTGATAACCCTTTGTAAGCATTCCCTCACCTACTTTTGAATCCACATGACTGTTTGTATCCAGGCTGAATTGAATTATTTTTTAAATAAGATTTTATGAGACGCTGTTACAAATGCTCTGCTAGAACAGAGATGGATCACGTTTCCTGCTCTCCCTTCAAATCCACTAATTGTATAGTTCCAACAAAAACACAGTCCAGTTTGTCTGGGCTATAGTCTCATTGTCTGTGAGAAGAACTTGGACTGATTAATAATTAAAGCCTTGAGCCGGTAAGTGACTCTGCATAGGCACAAGAGTAGGCCCATACAAAAGTTGCCTGCAGGATCAGGGCCTAAAAATATTGTTGTTGTTTAGAGCTGATGAATCCCTGTACATGTTGTTATTCAGCGATATCAAATGTGAATGGGGATGGCTTTCTCTTCTCTGACCTAGCAAATAAGATTAATTCATCTTAATCGCTTTTGCTTGGTGAACTGTTTTAAATATATAAAACGGTGCTATATGGCAAGAGGGAAACTTGTTTTCAAGGGCATGTTATTCTGTGCTGCAGGTGCAATAGACTATGGCTGTTGTTCCCAGCTGTAGAAATGCTCATTTTTAATGAGTGCCTGTTTCCCAATATATTTCAGGGTATACAGCATTTCTTGCAATAAGAGTTTCCATATGACTGAAAAACTCGCTACAGCATTTCTCTCTTCTCACGCCCTTGACTCCATGCAAATTGCACATCACTTCCCCCAACTAGGCCCCACACCTGCAAACAAACACACACAGCACTTTACTCCTGTGAGTAATCTCATGTTTGCAGGAGCGGGGCCCTACTGGAGAAGTGCATGGGTCCTGATTCTTGGATTTACTGCATGTGGTTTCATGTGGCGGCTTGGTGTCAGTAAATTCTACAAAAGCTCTGGTGTGGATGTTAATCACTTAGACCCAGATCCACAAAGGATCCATTGATTTCAAAGGAAGTGAAGATCCTAAATACCTTTGTGGATCTGGGCCTTAGTTATTCTCTTTCCACTCTCTGCCATCATTCTGAATGACAGAATTAGGACCACTGATGAGCTAAGTGGACCCACTTAACATCTTGTCCTTCTAAAGCAGTGTTTCCCAAACTTGGGACGCTGGTTGTTTAGGGAAAGCCCCTGGTGGGCCGGGCCGGTTTGTTTACCAGCTGCATCTGTAGGTCCAGCCAATCGCGGCTCCCACTGCTCCAGGCCAATGGGGGCTGCGGGAAGCGGGGGGCCAGCACATTCCTCGGCCCGCACCACTTCCTGCAGCCCTCATTGGCCTGTAGTGGCAAACCACGGCCAGTGGGAGCCATGATCAGCCGTACCTGTGGACACAGCAGGTAAACAAACTGGCCCGGCCCGCCAGGGGCTTTCCCTAAACAAGCAGCGTTTCAAGTTTGGGAAACACTGTTCTAAAGGAAAATCTCTGCTTTCTTTTTTAAGTTAAAATAAAACTAATGGTCTCAAGCCCTTTTCCTTGTGAAAATCGTCTTAAAATGTGGAGCCAGATCTTCTGCTGGTATAAATCAGAATAGCTCTGCTCTCTTCGCTGGAGCCATGGTAATTTTTACAACTGTCTTGCCCATTTGTCTTTTGTATGGCAACTTGAAAAGTAACATTAAAAGTCGACATCTGAGCTTGCCATCTGCTCAGTTGCTTCCAGTGGTATGAAATGAATAAAGGCTGGCCCTCCAGAGAAGGGTCTTAGAGAGCAGAGGTTCACTAGATGTTCCATGGTTTGGATGTCTTCTCCACATTCATATAACGGGCTGTCTTTCATTTCCCATTTGTGTAGGAAGTAACTGCAATGCCTGTGTGAGATTCCGATGTGGTTTGCTGTGATCCATCTTACGTGCCATGGTGAAGCCAAGTGGTTGGTCTTTAGGATCCATAATCAGGCCTTGTTTCTTGGCCCCACTATTTCTCCACAGTGTCTGTCACTTGTCTTTTGATGAAAGTCCTGAGATTTTGACAGCTAACCAGAAGGGGTTCCTGGACTTAAGGCAACATTTTGGGAAGAGTTGGAGATCTTTGTAGATGAGCAAGTCTGGGTTGGTTATATGGTCGTATTTTTGTATTGTGGCTGCTTGTCTTCGGAGGTATGATATGCACAAAGATGGGGAGCCAGACTGTTGGTGTTGACTTCAGCACTCCTGTGACAATTCTCAGAGCAGTGTTCAGTTGCATGTTGATAAGTTTCGGATCTATGGTACCTGTCCATAAGGGCCTGCAATATTCAGCTGCTGAGAAGACAAGGGCCAAGCCTGTCTGCAAGGAATATCTGCATCCCACCTGATCCCAGTTATTTTGTGAATGTTTTAGGTGCTATCAGAATGTGTAGTGTAATATATGCCTTTATAGCTGAGTGCCTCCTGTCCTGTAAGGTGCATAATGTAAACAAGGCCCTGCATAATCATTTTATGTATGTGAATAACAGATAGCCAGTGCCTACCCATCATATTTTAGCTTATGACATCCACTTCCTTTTCTATAAACATGTGAGTTGATAAGGAAAAATCAGCATTACTAAACCTCTGAGAAGAAAAGGCACTCAGGTCAGGTAATGCAAGACAGCAAAAAATAGGACACTCCACTCCCCGAATACATAATTTATCTCCATCACAAATGTGTGAAAGTAAACTCTCTGCCTTCTCACCTTAGCAGTAGCTTTCAGTGCTTGCACTACTGGCTCAGTGCTGGTTCAAGTACATTTTCCAGGTGCATTAAGAAATAGATTAAAAACATGGAAAGTTCTTATATTGCTAACTCCATGATATCCATGGGCTAGCACAAATGTAGGTTTCCTGCCTCAGCAGTGCCTATTTACTAGAGCTTCTCAGCCTGAACAAAGAAGGGGGTGGGGAAGGTAAGTTACATTAAAACAAATCAAAGTTAAAAATGACCAGCTGCGGCCTGATTGTAGTTAAAAAAAACACTGACAGGTGCTCAGTAAAGACTCAAAACTTAGGGCTAGATAGTGAAAGGTTGCTGCGTGAAGGTGCAGAGAGTTTCCTCCCCGTGTTTCCTTCCTTTAGTCTCCATGCAGGGACAACCACAGTGGCAGACCTTGCAGTCACCTGAGCACAGTGACTGCTTCCCTCCAGCACAGCCATGGGAGATGGATGGAGACAGAGACGTGACCCCACCCACCCCTGCCCCACAGAGGGGAGGGTATGCTACCGCCCCTTAAGGGGTGTGTAATAACAGCTGTGCTCCCACAGTGTGCCTGGTTGCTCTGTTGGATATGGTACCTAAGAGCCATAATGCTTCTTGGAGCTCCTCATTAGACAATATGGTATCCCTAGTGATGCAGAGAGTGGAGCTATCACCTCCCTGGTCCATGATGTAGTATCTGTGTATGCAGCCCAAAGTCGCCTTGGCTTTTTGTGTCACTGTATCACACTGCAAACTAGCATCAAGTTTTTCCTCTGTTATCACCCCCAGCCTTTCTTTGACATTAGTCCTTTGAGTTTCCCCCTACGATTGAGTACAGTATCTGGTTCTGATTCTTTTTCTCCATTTACATTTTTTAAATGGAATCTTGTAAACAAATTGGACAAGAATATAGAAAATGTTATTTCTATGTAATCTGTATCAGTTATAGGAATCTTAAGTGTTACTTGTAACAATAGTAGGTAAAAAACAGAAGTGTGAAAAGTTTTAACATGAGTAATAATTTGTGGAAACACATAGAACTGGTGCTGAAAACGAAGTTGCTTTTTTTCCTTCTCTAATTATTAGGCTGAGGTCAGGTTAAAATAATCCAAATAAGCAATATTCTTCACTGTTTGCACTAAATCAGCAGCTTTTGATCCCATCAGTAAACTAAAACGCTGGCAGAAGATGATGCTTGTATTCTGCAAAGTTGTGATTCTTGGGGGGTTTGGTGATGGTTGGTTTTTTCTATTGTTATTATCATAGAAAGTTTATATAGCATTTGTAGTCGTCCTTAAAAGAGCCACATCTGCCAGTCAAAACGTGAGGGTGAACAAAGTGTTTTGCTTTGCATTATCCCTCTGAACATGACACATGCTTCTGAGGCATGTTTACTGCAAAATTAAATGGACTCCCTTGGGAGTGAACTCAGAACAAATGGAACCTTCAAAAGAAATCGATAGCTGGGATTGCTGTTGGAGCAGCTAATGTCCCTCACCGGTATTTTTTTACGTTGTATCTCAGCATTAGAGCTAAATCTGCTTAGATTCAGTTAAAGCATTTTCCCCACCTTCTGTTTCACCCAAATCTCAGCTCAGCATTTCCTGAGCACATCAGAGCACTTAACAAATCATCCTAATGAGAAAACAGAGAATTTGGAATATTAAAGATACATAGGTTATATTTGTAAGTGATTTTTATGTTTTATTTTCCACAATATATGGAATGTGCTTAATTTCCTAGAAACAAGGGTGCAGGAAAAATAATCTTGTTTCCTAGGAGTTTTTCCTTCTTTAATTTTTTTCCCCTGCATAACCCTAATTACAGGACCATTCAGTACGGGCACACTTTGGGATCAGTCACACCAAGGGTAATACTAGCTTAACTACACATGCTGTCAGTGCTTTCTGTTCATTTGAAGGACTTCTTTGCCCACCTGGGCGCTATCGGGCTAGTAAATTGTCAACGTTTATTTATTTTTTAATTATTTGGGAGGGGAGGTTCAATTTTGCTCAGAGCAGCTTTTACCTATTACCGAGGAAGCTGCCTCCAAACACTGTCAGTCAGCATGACAGAAGTTCACCAGAGTCCTCTCAATGGCATTGGATTCTGCATTAAGAATGAGATTCCGACTCCTGGGGTCAGTGTGTTCAAGCAGGGAGAATTGGTGTTACAAAACCACCTTCTCCACCACTGTCAGTACACAGCTTTGAACTCCTGCACCATACCTCATGCCAGTAAGCACCTATTCAGCACAGTGTAGTGCTGAAATCTGCGGCTCCGTTAAAAATGACCTCAGAGTGACAGCTGAATATTTACATTTAATGCTGTTGATTTACATTTAGTTCACAATCATTTAACTTTGTGGCATGCACCCAAGTGCCAGATGTTAACAAACTGGCCCTTAGAGGTCCAGGATGGACATATTTTATAAATTGAAAATAATTAAACCTAATGCCCACTTTGTACATCATACCAGTAGAGATTCTTGTGCCTCTCACATTGCTACATGCATCAGAGGGGAAGCTCAACAGCAGCTTAATGTTAGTTGGCATCTTGTTTTTCAAAGGCAGAGCTGCTGCCTTATATGGGATAAAATGTTACCCTCCTTTTATGATAGTTCAGTTAAACGTCAAGTGGTATGTGCCTTGGACTTTCTTATAACATACCTATACCCCTCACCCCATTGCCGTTATTCCAATAACAGGGGAAGGAATAAAAGGATTATTGACCAGTCTAGCCCAGTACCCTGTCTTCTGACAGTGGCCAATGCCAGGTGCCCCAGAGGGAATGAACAGAACAGGGAATCATCAAGTGTTCCAGCGGCTGTCGCTCATTCCCAGCTTCTGTCAAACAGAGGCTAGGGACACCATCCCTGCCCATCCTGACTAATAGCCACTGAGACACATCAAATAGACACATCAAGCTGAGATTGACTTAGATCACAATTATAGCTGAAAACTTTAGTCTTCTTTTATAGTGTTTGGAATCTCAGACTTACTATTCTACTATAAAAAGTGAATATGTCAGCACTGATCAGAAGTGATTCTGGATGTCATTTCACACTCGTATTAACATAGCCAGAATTGATTATAGGATTATAGCTACTGATATCTAGTGGCAGCTGGGCTTCAGGAACTCAATGAATTTCAAAAAGGATATAATTTCTATTAAATTCCGTAGGGTTTTATGGTATTTTCTGTAGAACTTTATTGGGTTCATCCCTATTAAATTCTATAGGACTTTTCCACAGGGTCTTTCCTAACACTGCCAATCTTGAGGTATCAACTCCATAATGCTAACCTGCTGTTTTTCCTCTATCCATGAGGGCAATCAATGAAAGGACGTCCTCATATCCCCTTCCTGCCTTTCAAATGTTTACTGTTTATTCTTATTGCTGCTGTTCCGAATGAGTGCAGGAATATCTGGAAATTAACCTATCAACTCTCCTTATTAATAACCTGCTTTCTACATTTATAAGACCCTTAGGAGTACTCATTCAATCAGATTGATTGGTTAGCCATGCATTATGATATTTTCTTTGGACAGATACATTATCTAATGGTAGGGAGCATCCAGTTGAAGATACCATTAAACTTTTAAGGGGGTAATAAAAAGGGTTTTAAAAAACCATACTGCTAACTTTAATGGCCTAATCCAAAGTCCAGTGATATCAGTGGGCTTTGTATTGGGCCTTAAATCTGTAATTTAACTCCCAAATTCTGGGAAACCTTCTGGAAATCAGGTAGTAGGTACATCCCTTCTGTTACTTACTCATGGAGGTGATTTGCAGTTGCAGAATGGCAGGTCTGGTTTTAGCATCCAGGTTGAGGCTTATTTGAAAATATGAGCAAGCAGCAAACTCAATCATAGATTCACAGAGTTTGAGGCCAGAGAGACTTGTGATCATTTAGCCTGTCCTCCTGCATAACACAAGTTATAGAATTTCACCCATAGATTCCTGCATCAATTCTATAAATTGTGGTTCAACTGGAGCATATAATTGAAGAAAGGTATCCAAACTATGATTTGAAGATTGCAAGCAATGAAGAATTTACCACATCCCTTGGTAATTTGTTTCACTGGTTACTTACCCTCACTGTTAAAATATGTTCTTTATTTCCCATTTGAACTTTGCTGACTTCAGTTTACAGCCACTTTGTAAGCTAAAGAACCTTCTAGTATCAGACGTCCCCTAGTGTAGATAATTATAGCTCATGATCAAGTCACTGCCTAACCTTCCCCTAAGAGTCACAGAATCATAGTGTTTAAGGCCAGAAGGGACCACCAGATCATCTAGTCTGACCTCCTGTACATCACAGGCCACCAACACCACCCAGCCCCCACAAACTGATCCCAACAATTGAAATTAGACTGACATATTACAGCCCACAGAATACTGATCCATTATGTGCCACAGGTGGACCAACGCCCAGCACTGACCTCCTTTAGTTTTACATTGCAAGGCATGTAGGGGGTTGGACTAGATGACCTCCTGAGATCCCTTCCAACCCTGAGATTCTATGATTCTGAGATTCTATGATGATTTCCAGATGACAAACTATTCTTATAGCTCTTCTCTGAACCTTCCCTAATTTTGCAGCATCTTGTTTATAGTGTGGCTACCAGAACAGGACAGAGTAGTGGTCTCTTCCCTACTGTATATAGAAGTAATACAGCTTCTCTGTTCCTACTCAGAATCTTATTTTATGGAAGCAGATATCCTTAGACACCCCTAGAAGAGCTATTAATAAATACTGCAGGGATTAGAAAGTGAAAACACACTATGTGATTAATTGAAATTATGGTAAGTGAGCAAATTTACAGGCAGCTTCTAATTTATGCCTGTGTCATTTCTATTCATCTTGAAAACCAAAGTTGCTGTGTGCTACAGCACTTCCTGAAAAATTATCATGAAACAGCCCAAGTGCACAAGTGTATTTATCACAGTGTTTCTTTAATGGAGTTGTAGCTTTACTAATGCTTCTTGCTTGATATAACACTGTTCTTTCCATTTTTTTATTATTTCACTTAAATACCTGTCACTTTATTATATGTGATGATTACGGGGTTCCCTCCTCTGTAAGCATATCAGCACTGAAGCCAATTACGGGGGAGGGGGAGAAGGGGGAAATAAAACCTAGTCTCGCCACAACTTATGCCTGGAATATTAATGTATACTAGGGTAGCTTCTGTTGTGAGAATCTGGATGCAGGAAGTTCTATAATCTGATCTGTCTGTCTGTAAACAGATAATATTCCCACCTTACATTTACTTCCTTGCCTTTAGTCACTTAAATATTAACAGAATTTAAAACATTTTTTCCTTATGGTTTGCCATTTCAAGGGTTTTCCCTGTAGGGCCTCCTCTGTCCTATTCCCTGCTTCCTTATGTCATAATAAGATGTTCCAACTAGCGACCCAAAAAAAAAAAGTTCCAACTACTTTTATGCTCCTAGACTAGAACTGATTGGACATGCCTTTCCTAATCTCTGATGACTCATCAAAATCATCTCTGACATCAGGATAATTCTACGCAGTCCGTTTGATGATGTGTGTCAGACATTTATCACTCTGGCATCTGAGCAGAAATAGGGCTCAACTTTTTCTGCTTTTCATGTTCCTGACTTTGGTTTTTCTTTTTTTACTTTTCTTTTCTCTCTTCCTCTATCTTCTCACTTAGAATGACCATGGGTGGTGATGACTCTTCTGGGAGAGGGGCTTATTAAAGAGGTGGGGCTTATGTTTAGATATGTCAGGTTCAGGCCCTCTCAGATCTCCTGTTCCCTCCACCCCTGGGATATTTTCCCTGTACCTTGATCCTGAGTATCATTCTGGGTTTTACTGGCTGTATCACATCTATGGAATGTGGTCGTCTTGGTGGTTTGTGGATGGATAGGCAATCTTTGACTGAGGCTAGTCAAGTCCATTCAGGGCCCTGAAGATTGGGAGTAGGAGCTTTAATTCAATCAGAAAGGTCCAAATTGTTACCTCCCTATTTTTCCAATATTAAGTGCAAATATAGTTTTGGGTTTTTTTAAACAAATGTTTGTTTATTTCTGCTTGAAAATAATGACTACAAAATAGCCAGAAGCGTAGTACTCATGTGCAAACCCTACAAAAACAAACCAGCATGAGCTCGTCAGATAGTATGTGATACCTAAATGTGATACCTAAACATATCTCCATGGGATTGTTATGAATATAGAAGGCAAAGGAGAAAAGAAACTACTTTGATGCAATTCCTTTAAATAACTGGGAGCTGGAAACTGGGTTGAAAGCTCTTTAGAAGCCAGAAATGGCTGCAGCTGCTTTAAGGGGTGGTGGAACAAAGCCATCTAGGAATGAATGGTTTATGTTGCGTTTTAGTAGATGAAGTATAATCACCAAAACAAAATGTGCAGTCAGTGAGATCCAAGAAGCAGGTGGTGCACCTAATCATCTCAACAACTTGGCAACAGCTATCTCAAAAAAACTCACTGTTGCCTTATCTCTAATATTAGGTAAAATAAGAGAGTAGAGTCATTTCAAGCATAAGAAGATATCGTATCTGTAGTCTCCTCTAAACAGTTGAGAATACAAATTGTCCCTGTGTTAAATTAATGTTTCAGAACTCAATGCCACTTCTCTTGGGAGTGCAGAAGGGTAATTAATGATGGGGGGAGTTGGTTGCAAAGTTCTGAAACTGGCAAATGTTATCAGGGGATCTGTGGGCCTGTTGAATTGGTTCCTATCTAACATCAAAGTAAGACTATTAACTAGAACTGGATGAACAATTTCAAAGTAATTTGGCAAATGTCCTTTTTCCTGTGTTATTTGTGAACTGGTTATAGCATTTGCTGTTTACAATAATAGATACATAATTTGTGCAAATAAATTGTCTGTGGATTGTTTGCAAATTGTCCACTTTAAATATGCACAGTTGGATATCTGCAATGTCATTTGCGACCTAAATGACGTATAGTTTGTGTTCTCTGGTTGGATAACCTAAAATTTATAACCCAAAGGTACCTAAAGAAATCATGTGCTTTTGATTATCTCAGGTAGAGGGTGGACTGAGGGAAAGAAGCACTTCAGGAAGAGAGCAGGAGAGAGCAAAAGCTTTGAATAAGCAAGTGTGTGAATTTTTGGACATTTAATATTTTTTACTGTGCTCTTTAGCAAAATGTAGAGCATTATATATAGCTATGCATGTGGACTCCGGATTTGAAAATAGCTAGGTTCCTTCCTTACTGTGGAAGAGAGAAAGCTATGACAGATTTATTGATGGTCTTGCAGGCTTTACGTTAAATTCTCTTGTGTCATATTCACACCACATAATTTGTGTGTGTGTGTGATCTTATTTGCAATTGAAGTCAATAGAGCAACGCTGATTTAAACCAGTGGAGAATCTGGTCCTCCAGTTTCACCCTATATTGACTACCAAATTAAAACACATTGCAGGGCGTATTTTCAGTTGGTGTGAATTGGTATAGCTGAGGATCTGGCCCTATAGTTTAAATGCATTTATCATGAAGTTCTGTTATTAGGACTGATTTATATATTTTGCACAAGCTGAATATCAGGCTGTGTTTGTGTTTCAAAATCTTTATATAGATTCATCGATTCTAAGGCCAGAAGGGACCATTGTGATCATCTCATTTGACCTCTTGTACAGCACTATATACCATAGACCTTCCCTAAAATAATTCCTAGAGCATATCTTTTAGCAAAACATCCAATTATGATTTTAAAATTGTCAGTGATGGAGAACCACATGACACTTCGTAAATGGTTGCAATGGTTAATTACTTTCACTGTTTCACTGTTAAAAATGTATACCTTATTTCCAGCCTCAATTTTTCAAAGTTTCAACTTTGCTATTGGATTGTGTTATACCTTTCTCTGCTAGATTGAAGAGCCCATTTTTAAATACTTGTTCCCCATGTAAATACTTAGACTCTTCTCTGAACTCTCTCCAGAGGGTTCCAATTTATCAAGGTCTAATGCATCAAAAGATTAGATTCTCTCTTTTGGCCACATTGGGAGCTCATGTTCACCTGATTATCTACCACAACCCCCAAACCTTTTTCAGTCACTGCTTCCCAGGAAGAGTTCCTCATCATGCAAGTATGGTCTACATTCTTTCCTCCAAGAGGTATACATTTACATTTAGCCATATTAAAATGCATATTGCTTGTTTGCACATAGTTTACCAACCAATCTAGATTGCTCTGAATCAGAGACCTGGCCTCTTCAATATTTACAAGTCTCCCAATTTTTGTGTCATCTGCAAACTTTATCAGTGATGATTTTATGTCTTCTACCAGGTCATTGACAAAAGATGTTAACTAGTGTAGGTCCACGAACTAATCCCTGAGGGAACTCACTGAAACAGACATGCTCGATGACAGTTTCCCACTGTTACATTTTGAGACCTATCAGTTAGCCAGTTTTAAATCCATGTTAAGATTACAACATTGTAGTTTTTTATCAAAATGTCATGTGGTACTAAGTCAAACCCCTTGCAGAAGTCTAAGCGTATTACATCAACACTATGATTGATAAAGTTAAAACATGTACTTTCAAGTTAGTTTAAACAGGATCTATTTTCCATAAACCCATATTGGTTTGCATTAATTTCATTACCCTTCTTTAGTTTTTATTAATCAAGTCCTGTATCAGTCACTCCATTATTTTGCTCGGGACCAATGTCAGGCTGACTGGCCTACAGTTACCTAAGTCACCCTGTTTACCCTTTAAAAAATTGGCACAATTTTCTGTCCTTCAGACAACTTTCCTCCAGTCTTCTGGAACTTCTCCAGTACTCCAAGATTTATTGAATATTGACATCATACAACCTTCATTTCTTGGTCTTTTAATGCTTCTAGTTGGAATAAATAATTTTTTAACTGGAAATGGACAAAACTGTCATGGAGCCAAATAATTTCTCTGTGTTATTAGATTTGTCTCAAATTGGCCTGTCCACCATTAAGTAATTGTTTCCTATTACTGTACAGACATCCAGGCTATATTCCATCTGGAATTGCCAATTTTTTTTATTATTATTTTTGTGATAATGGCACTTCTAATATAAATGGCTTGTTCCCATAATGTTTGAAACAAGTATTATTATTATTAATTATTATTTAATATTTATATTAAAATAGCACCTAAAGACCTTAACCCCATTTTGCTAGGTGCTGTACAGACATAGAATACGTAACTGTCCCTGCCCCAAAGAGCTAATTCATAAGGGATGGAGAAGAAAAGCAAAGATCTCTTCTATGGAAGAGATTTCAAAAGGGTGAAGGACACCGAACACTGAGACATTGTGTAAGATCTGGTAGTTAACTTTAGGACATTGCCATGACTGTGATTTTTTTCCTATGGGTTTTTCCCCTTTAGGATGATTTCCAGCCTGCAGCGTCAGAAACCAACTGGGAGTCAGTCACAAGCTCTGTCTCAGTAAGTAGCTTGTTACTATTTTGCCCATGAAAGGTTTGGTAGAATGGTTTTCAGTCCAATGTAAATGCATCTGCACCGGGGAACTACTGCTTGACCTGTAAGCCGGAGATTAAGTGAAACGTGTTCTTCAAACTCGTTCTAAACTGTCAATAATTTTTAGGGATTGGGGGGTGGAAGGCAAGAAATGTCAGCAGCTATTTTAACCACGTGGGATGGCTAGTGGATAAACACTTAACACTTTCAAACAGAATCTTCCCAACAAAAAAATTCCTTTACATTTTGAGATATAAAGTTTCTTGGTCTAAGCACATGAGCATATTTTGCAATAATTAGCATTAAAGGCAAGCTGGTAGGAGAACGGATTAACTTTTTTGAATTTTCATTATTGAAGATTTTTTGTAGCACCAGCAATTAAATTAAATCTTAATTTGACACCTCATTTTCTGTAACTAAATATGACTTTTTAAAAAAGAAAACCCAATTAAAAATCTCCTCACTCCTTCACTTTATTTGATTTATGTCACCAGACAAAAAATCAGCCCCTGGCAGCATTTTCAAGCAAAATTTAGGATATGTCTACACTGCAATTAAACACCCACGGATAGCCCATGTTAGCTGACTGAGGTTTGCAGTGCTTCAGCTTTGGGGCTGTTTAATTGCAGTGTAGACATTTGGGCTCAGGCTGGAGCCCATGCTCTGAAACCCTCTCCAGCCGCGGATGTTTAATTGCAATGTAAACAGACTCTGGGACCACACCATGTGGGAGAGTAATGCCAGCATCAGACTTGGTAATGGTACAGTCCCTCTGCCATATGCTGCATTGTCCAGTCCCACACTCACAGCGTGTATTCACTTGACAACTTTTATATAACAAGTACAGACGTACCCTAGGTTACACAAACCCAACTTACACAAATCTGCACTTACGGGAAAAGTTCCGTAAGCTAGAAATAGTGGTGGGGTTTTTTTCGTTTGGTTTGGTTTTTTGCATAATGGTCGGGTATACGTTTCCGACTTACGCAAAATTTGAGTTACGCAAGGCGTTGCGGAATGAAACACTTGTCTAAGTTGGGGCGCGTCTATAGCAAGAAAGATAGTGATTGGAGTGGAACTGACCGGTTAGGTCAAAGCTTGGAAAATACTGGATGATGATGATACAGTTACAATACTTAACTTCCACAGTAAAGTGCCTTGAGATCCTTGAATTAAATCTGTTATATGTGTCCTAATTCTGAGTAATAGTATTATTGAGGGCCTGGCTCTATTAGACATACCATGGAGAGGATATCACTGTTGTATTTGGTTATTCATGTTCTCCTTCTATGATAACTATTTTTCCTCCTCCTAACATGTGGTGTTTTTTTTTAAAGTTTTGTGCATTTTTATCTGACACAATATGTAATTTGAAAAAATGGGAAATGGTCTTTGAAAATGTAAGGGAAAAGCTCCCTCATCAGGTAGCTGGGATCCTGAGATCAAATTACACTGAAAACATTGTCACAGTGATTGCCCTCACCATAGTAAAGTGCCAAAAATGTAAAATAATAATCCACAACCCTTTTCCTATGGAAAGCCTTTCACAAGATTGTTGTTTCTATTTGTTGTATGTGCTTATATGGCCCTTATCACCATAGTATCAGAGCACTTTAGAATTATTATAATTATTTATCATCCCAGCACTCCTGAGAGGTAGGGAAGTATTGTCCCCATTTTACAGATGGGGACCTGAAGCCGGGAAGCCTGTGCCTGAGCCAGAAGCTGAGCCCAGGTCTCTTGGTCCAGTTCAGTGCCACAGCTACTAGACACTCATTCCTTCCCCACTGAGCACACCACAGTTAGGTAGTAAGCATCAATAACCTTATTTCATAGTTAGGAAAACTGAGGCAGAGAAGATGAGCTATTTGCCCATGACCATAGAGTCAGGTCGAGACCCCAGGAATGCCTAATTCTTCTTCAGCATAAATAGGTTCACAGATTCTACTGTGGGTCTTCAGTCAGCATGGTAGGGCAGAACTTTAACCTGTCAATCACTGGCATAGTTATACTCTGCTCCTACCAAAGAGCCTGGCAATGATTGACAGGTTTGAGTTCCACCTCCCAAACCTGCAAACACCCTAAAGACCCACTGTAAGATCTTGCAGGAAAAAAATACATTTGGGTACGTGCACATATGCATTTTCCTGTTCCCGGGCTTGAGCTCAAATCACTGAACCACACCTCATGCTTCTCCTCACGAGGCTTAGAGCAGCACCTCCTCCATCTGCCTCTAGCCTAAAGTTCTGGAGCCCATCACTAACCCCAGAATGAGATCTTTCACCCAGCAGAGCCGTTATGTCCAGTCCCCAGTCTTGTGGTTCAGAATATAATGATCTGATTCAACAACAATTGAACTTCTGCAAAACTGCATATCCCATTCACAATAATACAGAACGACTTCATCATCACTAATAGAATAGTAATGAATCATAATGAAGACCAAATGAACTAATGGTCTGGTTCGGATTAGAAAAGAGCTGCCACAATATGTTGAATGTTTAAGTAACTAACAAAAAGTGCATGATGTGGTAACTCTGAGCCCCCTCACATTGTACTGTTCTTCTATGTCTTCTCTCAGTCACAGAAACCAGATGGCACAAGCTTTTCATAAATCCAATATTTAGCTCTTGGCAGGACAAAACAGAGGCAGCTTTGAAGTTACTTTTGGGTCTGTCACATGATGTAGCTGCCAATAGGTTATCTGAGCTAAAATAATCCCTCTGCATTGCCTATTACTCTGAGAAAGTTGAGCTTTTTTGTGTGTGCGAACTGAGTTGAAGTCCTGAGTAGAAATTTTATAACCCAAGAAGGTGTGAATTCCCCTTGCTTTTATTGGTTTGACATATCCTGCAAATCCACAATCTGACCTCCAAGGCTCTCACAAAATGTAAGAGAATATATGGCTAAACACATACAAACAGCACAGTCTCATCTAAATCTTATACATGTGCCTTTCTGAATACAGCCCCTGACCTTTTTGCATAAAAAGTACTGGCTGCTCCTAGTCTATTAACTCCATTAGCAGTCCATTAATTCCACGAGAGTGTCTATATCTTTGCGGACCAGCCTCTGGAGGACAACAAGATCATATATACTTGAGTAGGTTTGATGTTCCTCCAGTGGAAGGCATGGGAACAGAAGGCAGTCGATTTGCAATTCTGCTACTTATGCCGCATCCTCACATCTTTCTCCCTCTCCCCCTTCTCTTTGTTCTTTGAAGGGAATTTAGTAACTGTTTTTCCTCTTTTGCTATGATTACAAACCAGTCACTAGCCCCACTGATTTCTCTCTATAGTGGGTTCCTAGTGATATTTTAGCGTGTTTCTTTTTTTACCATAAATGATTATGTGAGCACTGTACATGACAACTGTGATTAGAACACTGAATTTCATATAGAATTGATTTACGTAGCAGCACTTTATTCAGCTTACTGATGTGAGATTTGTTCTCATGGGGGTCTGACTCCCATCTCTTTGACAAAGTCTTTATTCCAAGGCATTTAGAAGTCAATAGAGGTTCTTTGCTGCGTGTCTTCCTTTTAATGAGTCATGAATTTTTAGAGCCGTCTGCATTGTGCCTCATTTAACACTGGATTGTAGAAGGGTTATGAAAGTGGGCCCACTGAAACTTATTTGTGATGGGTTCTGTGTTAAAGGCTTAATAATTTCCAGGCCAATACTGTTAAAAAAAGGTCCTTTATTTCATATTTAACACAACCTCATTCCATATGTAACACAACCCCATTCTCAACTCCCTGTGTAGTTGTGATAATTAGCAAACTGCAGTCCTCCTTCCATGTAACACTGTATTATGATATTTTCATTTTTTCTTTATGGTGTCAGATAATCTGGAAGGTCCATATTTGTAGCAAATTATACGCAGCAAAATATCAAGGACTCTAAAGACTGTGGCAACATTTGCTGGTGAAGACAAAGTTATATTTAAGTAGACTGGATTTTCAGTAAAACTGAATAGTTTTACTCAGGTTAATAAGCCACTGATTCCAGTGGGATTACTCACCTGAGTAGTGCAACTTGCATAGATTTATAGAAGTATTTGCAGGATCAGGCTAAAATTGACCTTTTGGTGGGGAATTCAAGTGCTGTATGTCTCTGTGGGTATGTCTGTGCTGTAATCGTGGCATGTTATTGCAGCTTGAGTAGACATACCTGAGCTAGCTTGGGTACTAGAGCAGTGTCGCCATGGCAATGCACACTTCAGCATGGGCTGAACAAGCCCACCTGGAACCATGGGTAATTGCTTGTGTGACTAGCCTATACTGAAATGCACACTACTATGGATTCACTGCTTTGGGACCTGTTCATAGACTGTTCAGAGACTTTAAGGTCAGAAGGGACCATTATGATCACCTAGTCTGACCTCCTGCACATCACAGGCTACAGAATCTCACCCACCCACTCCTGTATCAAACCTGTGTCTGAGCCATTGAAGTCCTCAAATCATGGTTTAAAGACTTCAAGGTGCAGAGAATCTTCCAGCAAGTGACCCATGCCCCATACTGCAGAGGGAGGCAAAAAAACCCCAGGACCTCTGCCAATCTGCCCTGGAGGAAAATTCCTTCCTGACCCCAAATATGGCAATCAGCTAAACTGTGAGCATGTGGGCAAGACTCACCAGCCAGACACCCAGGAAAGAATTCTCTGTAGTAACTCAGATCCCACCCCATCTAACGTCCCATCACAGGCCATTGGGCATATTTACCGCTAATAGTCAAAGACCAATCTCATTATACCATCCCCTCCATAAGCTTATCAAGCTTAGTCTTGAAGCCACATATGTCTTTTGCTCCCCCTACTCCCCTTGGAAGGCTGTTCCAGAACTTCACTCCTCTGATGGTAGAAACCTTCGTATAATTTCAAGTCTAAACTTCCTGATATCCAGTTTATATCCATTTGTTCTTGTGTCCACATTGGTACTAAGCTTAAATAATTCCTCTACCTCCCTGGTATGTATTCCTCTGATATATTTATAGAGAGCAATCGTATCTCCCCTCAGCCTTCTTTTGGTTAGACTAAACAAGCCAAGCTCTTTGAGTCTCCTTTCATAAGACAGGTTTTCCATTCCTCAGATCATCCTACTAGCCCTTCTCTGTACCTGTTCCAGTTTGAATTCATCCTTCTTAAACATGGGAGACCAGAACTGCACACAGTATTCCAGATGAGGTCTCGCCATTGCCTTGTATAACAGTACTAACACCTCCTTATCTCTATTGGAAATACCTCGCCTGATTCATCCCAAGACCGCATTAGCTTTTTTCACAGCCATATCAAATTGTTGGCTCATAGTCATCCTGTGATCAACCAATACTCTGAGGTCCTTCTCCTCCTCTGTTATTTCCAACTGATGCGTCCCCATTTTATAACAATAATTCTTGCTATTAATCCCTAAATGCATGACCTTGCACTTTTCACTATTAAATTTCATCCTATTACTATTACTCCAGTTTACAAGGTCATCCAGATTTTCCTGTATGATATCCCAGTCCTTCTCTATATTGGGAATACCTCCCAGCTTTGTGTCATCCGCAAACTTTATTAGCACATTCCCACTTTTTGTGCCAAGGTCAGTAATAAAAAGATTAAGTAAGATTGGTCCCAAAACCGATCCTTAAGGAACTCCACTAGTAACCTCCCTCCAGCCTGACAGTTCACCTTTCAGTATGACTCATTGTAATCTCCCCTTTAACCAGTTCCTTATCCACCTTTCAATTTTCATATTGATCCCCATCTTTTCCAATTTAGCTAATAATTCTCCATGTGGAACCGTATTGAATGCCTTACTGAAATCGAGGTAAGTTAGATCCACTACATTTCCTTTGTCTAAAAAATCTGTTACCTTCTCAAAGAAGGAGATCAGGTTGGTTTAGCACAATATACCTTTTGTAAAACCATTTTGTAATTTGTCCCAATTACAATTGACCTCAATGTCCTTACCTACTTTCTCCTTCACATTTTTTTCTAAGACCTTGCATACTACAGATGTCAAACTAACAGGCCTGTAGTTGCCCAGATCACTTTTTTTCCCTTTCTTAAAGATAGGAACTATGTTAGCAATTCTCCAGTCATACGGTACAACCCCTGAGTTTACAGATTCATTAAAAATTCTTGCTAATGGGCTTGCAATTTCATGTGCCAGTTCCTTTAATATTCTTAGATGAAGATTATCTGGGCCCCCCGATTTAGTCCCATTAAGCTGTTTAAGTTTGGCTTCTACCTCAGATAGAGGTATCTAATATCTATCTCCATATCCTCATTCCCATTTGTCATCCTACCATTATCCCTAAGCTCCTCATTAGCCTCATTAAAGACTGAGGCAAAGTATTTGTTTAGATATTGGGCCATGCCTAGATTATCCTTAACCTCCACTCCATCCTCAGTGTTTAGCAGTCCCACTTCTTCTTTGTTTGTTTTCTTGTTTGTTTGTTTGCTATAGAACCTTTTACTATTGGTTTTAATTCCCTTTGCAAGGTCCAACTCTACATGGCTTTTGGCCTTTCTCACTTTATCCCTAAATGTTCTGACCTCAATAAAGTAACTTTCCTTGCTGATCACTCCCATCTTCCACTCTTTGTAGGCTTTCTGTTTTTCTTAATCACGTCTCTGAGATGCTTGCTCATCCAGCTTGGTCTACAACTCCTGCCTATGAATTTTTTCCCCTTTCTTGGGATGCAGGCTTCTGATAGTTTCTGCAACTTTGACTTGAAGTAATTCCAGGCCTCCTCCACCTTTAGATCCCCAATTTCTTCAGTCTAATCCACTTCCCTAACTAATTTCCTTAATTTTTTAAAGTTAGCCCTTTTGAAATCAAAAACCCTAGTCACAGATCAATTTTTGTTTATCCTTCCATTTAGTTTAAACTGAATTAGCTCATGATCGCTTGAACCAAGGTTGTCCCCTACAACCATTTCTTCTATGAGGTCCTCACTACTCACCAAAACCAAATCTAAAATGGCATCCCCTCTTCTTGGTTCAGCAACCACTTGGTGAAGGAATCCATCAGCTATTGCATCTAGGAAAATCTGATCCCTATTATTATTACTAGCTTTAATCAGGTATTGCTATTCAAGCTGCAACCATGCCCCATGATTGTAGTATAGACATACCCTATGTGTCTACATGGCTTCAGGTCCAGATTGTGAGGACAGAAGGGATTCTTTTCTTTCATTTTTCTGTGAGTTTCAATGTTTTAACTGAGAAAATAAAGGTCTGAGTTTTCCTGTATTTATATCCTGTGCTGTTATACATTTTCAGCAGTTGATTTAATATGTCTTAAGAGAATGACATATCTGCAATCAGTTTTTCTTGAGTATATTTTACACAGAAATTAGGACATTTGAGGGTAGTTTGCGGGGGGAGATGATATTAGGATATTGAATATTTGGGCATTGAAATTAGGACTTTGGCAATTTTGCTATAGTAAAAGTAAAACTCTTCCCTATAAGCAGCAAAGAATCCTGTGGCACCTTATAGACTATTCACCCACGAAAGCTCATGCTGCAAAACGTCTGTTAGTCTATAAGGTGCCACAGGATTCTTTGCTGCTTCTACAGAACCAGACTAACACGGCTACCCCTCTGATACTCTTCCCTATAAATGCACGTTAGTTATTAAAGGTCAGTTCTGTCCTTAGAGGTGACATACTCCAACTGAGCTCAATAACTGCATATGCATCTAAGGCAGTGGTGGGCAACCTGTGGCCTGTGGGCCACATGAATCCTATCAGGGTAAGTTGATTGTGGGCTGCGAGACATTTTGCAGACGTTGACCATCCTCAGGTACAGCCCCCTGCAGCTTCCAGTGGCCGCGATTCGCCGTTGCCGGCCAATGGGAGCTGCGGTTGCCCACCACTGATCTAAGGCCTTGTCTACATGTGTCACTCAGGAAACCTAAGTCAGATCAATTGAAGGTGCAAAGTCAATGCACGTTAATTGAAGTGCGTTAACTCCCGTGTGGAGGCTCTCATTCAGGAGAGAACTAAGGCCACTTTCCTCCTGGTGAATGAGAGCATCCACATGGGAGTTTAATGGGCTTTAATTTATGTGCATTGACTTCACACCCTCAGTTGATTTGCCTTAGCTTTCCTGAAAGTCCCCCACATACACATGGTCTATGGGTAGTATATGTTCCTAAATGCTTAGAAATATTAATCCCTTTTGGATGTGCGTGTTTCAGCCCTTACATTGTGTAGACCCTTACATTACCGTTTTCTAATTTCCTTCAGTATTTTTTTTTTCAAATTCTAGTTTATAAGCATTTGAAAATCATAGTTAATTCTTCATTTCAAAGGGCCAAACTTTGAAGTCTTTGCTTAGGCCTTGCTTTGTTAAAGCTCCAAGAAGAGGAAAGATTGTCCGTGGTTAGAGTATTAGCCTGAGCCTTGGGTTCAGTTCCTTGCTTTGCTGCAGACTTCCTGTGTGACTTTGGGAGAGTTGCCTTGGTCTCTTTGTGCCTTAATTCCTCATTGTACAGTGGGGATCTACCTCACAGGGGTGCTGTGAGGATAAATACCGTTAAAGCCTCATTACTATTGTCATAGGTTTATTCCCCACTTTGAACTTTAGCGTTCACAAGATGCGGACTGCATGGACTTCTTTAAACTAAATCCTAGTTTCGATCTGGTAAAGCTGCCACCAACTAGAAATTCCAGTGTCTAGTACACTCCCTGTTCCCCCAAACTTTTCCTGGGGAACACAGATCCCAGCTTCCTTGGATCTTAACACAAAGGGAAATAATCCATTCCCCTCCCACCTTCTTCCCCCTCCCCTTGTCCTTGGGAGAGATACCTTGATTCAAACTTCTTGAATCAAACAAAGAGGGATTTACTTTTCCCCCTCCCCTTCCCCTGAAAATCCAAACAAGGGAAGAAATCAAGCAAGTTCTAAAAAGAAAAGATTTTATTAAAAGAAAGAAAGTACACTATCTCTGTAATACCAGGATGGAAAAATTTACATCTTATAAAAACTGGAGAGACTCCCCCTCCCTCCTCCTCAGAATAATCAAAGTAACAGCAAACAGAAATAAAGATCTTTCTTCAGCAAACACACAATTGCAAATGTAGAAATCAATTATAAGACTAAACCGCCTTTTAATACTCACTATATTGAATAGAAGAAAATACTTCAGGAAACCTTGGAGAACTTGAAGAATATGTCTGGCCTCTCTTAAATCCAAAGAGAGAACGGCAATCCAAACAAAGGACACAGACAAAGCCTTCCCTCCACAGAGATTTGAAATTATCTTGTCCCTTCATTGGTCCTCTGGTCAGGTGTTCATCAGGTTACTGAGCTTGTTAACCCTTTACAGGTAAAAGAGACTTTGACCCTTAATTATCTGTTTATGACAACTATGGTACTGAGTGTCGTGTATCTTTATATACTTCCATGAGATTTTTGTCTACATGCAAACTGAGGAAAGGACTACACCTTTTAGATACTGCCTTACTTTGGGGGCAAGAGAAAAGCAGCCCGTGCCACACCCTGTACAGGGACATAATGTACACGCTGGCTGGAGTGAAGGATGGGATGTAGCTTTGCCTTCTTCCCAGCCTTCCTGGCCCCCTTTGGAATGGCTAGCGTTGTCCAGCAGCATTAGACCTGCTCTCTCCTCCATTCACCTGGCAGCACCTGTCCTTGCTTGGGAAGGTGGGCAGTGCTTTTCTCCCTGGTCTCCTGGCACAGCATGCTGGGGCATAATGCCATCTGGCCCATTGCAAGGAGCTCAAAAGATGGTTGACAGTGATTAATAAGACCAGGAGTAAGGTCACTGTGTCAAAAGACAGAATCTCAGTCCAGTTTGGGGTCTTGCCTGGATATTCTGTATGAGTCAGCTATGAGAAAAATCTCTCTGTAACTATTTACACTTGTATTGCATGGTGCTGTAATTTTTCAAAGTACACTGAGCTGTATGTCACTCTTAGGGGGTATCCTATCCCTCTCCATCAGTGACCGACCCTACCCTCACTGCGGAAGCATTAGACCAGACCATCGCTGAATTTGACACCGTGGAGGAGCTGCTCAAGCACTTTAATCCAGAGTCATGGCAGGAAGATCTCGAAAATCTGTACACAGACACCGGACATCATTATCGAGGCAGGAGCTACCGTGACAGAAAGTCCAAAGGTAGGAGGAGACACTGTACATGTTCTTAATTCCAGGTGTTTTCTGTAACACTTCTCACAAATGCCCTTTGGTTGCTTATCAAGTTCAGATTCAGACACCGTTACTCATGCCAGAGTCAACGGGACTAATTTCAGAGCAAGGAATTACCCAGCACAAGTAAGGACAGAAGAATTTGAACCTTAATCATTTGCAGTCTGTTTGATTAAGGTATTTATCACCCACATCAACAAGCTGGCTTCAGCCTGTTAATATTCACAAATGAAAACACAGACACCTGAAATTATGTATGTTAAGGACAGATGGTTTTAAACTTCACTCTAAAGTATTATTTTGCATGTAAGACATAGGATTCATGAACTCTCACCCACCTTTAAACATCCTGTTTTAGGATTGTTCTGTGTTGAGTGGGCGATAATTACTTCTATCACATTGTACTTAGAGAAGCATCTGGCACAAACACCTGTATGTGCAGCTGTTTTGGGGTTTTTTTAGGATATGAACATCTGACCGATTTCCATTATGTAGACGGGGAACATTATTGTGGTTTAGTATTTTTAACTGTAGTTGAACAAAGTGTGCATCTCTGGATTATGTGTCTCTTTTCCCTCCTTTGGTACAATCCATCCATCAAATGCTAAAGTAAAAGAATGTTAAGCTAATGACACGAGCCAATAATGATGAAGAAGCACTGAATAGAAGGTCCAGCCATGACCTTGAAGAAATAAGCACAATGCTGCCCACTGAAATTGTACTGTGTGGTGGAGGAGTTATCTTGAGTGTCTAGCTCAGTTCTTCTAAGTGCTCATCGCTGTAGATTTTAACAGCTAATCTAATGTTTAACTCTGATTATGAATTTTCTTCGTACTCTTATCCTACATTGCATATTCAATATACATGTATTTTTATATGTTTTGCTGAATATTTTTCTTAAATAATTAGCAAATTATGGGTCTGCTTATGCAAGCTCTTCAACCTATGAAATTCCCATTTCATTGCAGTTTGTGCAAGGGGAGACATAAGTTTTGTCTTATTTATTTATTTATTTATTTATTTTAGGATCAGCACTGAAAATAATATTTGCAGTTAAACTTCAGCAGCTGAGACCTTAGTACAATTTGATCTGAAACTGGACGCATATAGGCCTACATTTTCAAAAGCGACTGGTCATTATGGTTGCCTCAATTTTTGCCTGCCCAACCTTAAAGGAGCCTGATTTTAAGAAAGTGCTTAGCAACTACTCTTTGAAAACCAGGCCCCTTTAAGGCACCCCAAAAATTTAAGCAATCAAAACCTCTACACATTTTTGAAAATGTAGGCCACATTTCTTCTGTTTAGTTTGTATTAAATGCTGGGACCAATCTGATCACATTTGGAGGCCAGTGAAACATAATCAGCTATTTGTCTCCTATTCCCTGACTGGAGTCAGCGCTAATGGAAATGTACATAAAAGACAAAAAAGGAGCTGATTTGATTTTAATAGAGGCTGACAAGAGACCCTGATCTCTTACTGAGTTTTCTATCTAGATTTCACTTGAGTCTCAGATTAAATCTGATCCCAGTGCAAATGTACTGTATCTAAAGCAATGTGTGCTGTGTTTTATCCATTTTGATCAGATTGGCTCCAAGTACTGATCCAATCTTTCTGGTTGTCTGCAGGAAATCTGGATTAATTAGGGTTTCTCCATTGAGTACAATGGAATTCAACCCTTCGGCCTAGCAAACTGCTATGAATAAGTAAAGAGTTTGCCAATTTATTTCTTAATTCAGGATGTTTTTGTTAAAGGAATGAGTTGTGGGGTTTTTTCTCCCCCTTTCTTCCAACAAAAGGATGGATTCTCTGCTACAAACACTATATATTTCAGTCCAAAATGATTATATTAATTATAAACTTGGTGTGATACTTTCTCAGGGTGCCCAAGACTGGGTCTCCATGTTACCCTCCTCTCTCCGCCCCCCAATGAGAGGGAGTCTTTCTTATAGTAGCCAGATGTCAGCTCCCTAACACTGCCTGCCCTTCAGCCTCTCAAGCACTCAGCTTAGGGGCTCTCCCAGCCCCTGCGTGATCTACTCCAGACTGTGAACTCCCCAGAAGCGTCCCTGTCCTGGGGTGAACCACTCACCGCCAGACTGGTACCTCTTCCTGATACGCTAGGGATTAGCTTGAGGCCAATGCCCCCCTGTCCACGGTTTGCACACTGTCACTTTGTCTCTGCTGTCTGCCCACAGCCCCTCTCACAGCTCCAGGAACTGCAATGTCCTCTGTGTGGCACAGCCCTCTGGCCATGTCACTATCCATGTTCCCCCCTTCTGGGCGAGGTTGGCTCCTCGCTAGTCCTAGGCAGTCTTCCCACCCACTGCCTCGGTGCCTCTTGGCCAGTGGCTGGTAGGGGAACATGGGCCCGCTCTCTTCTCCGGGTTCCAGCCCTGGCATCCTTAGCTCAACTATCTGGGCCTTCTCTCTCTGGCCTCACTGCTTTATTCCTGGGCTTCTTCCTACCTCTGGTTCCCCTTCTCTTCCTGGGCCTACCAGTTCCCAAAGCCTCTTCCCAGGGAGTAGCAAAGAATCCTGTGGCACCTTATAGACTAACAGACGTTTTGCAGCATGAGCTTTCGTGGGTGAATACCCACTTCTTCGGATGCAAGTGGTGGAAATTTCCAGGGGCAGGTTTATATATGCAAGCAAGAAGCAAGCTAGAGATAACGAGGTTAGTTCAATCATTATCTCTAGCTTGCTTCTTGCTTGCATATATAAACCTGCCCCTGGAAATTTCCACCACTTGCATCCGAAGAAGTGGGTATTCACCCACGAAAGCTCATGCTGCAAAACGTCTGTTAGTCTATAAGGTGCCACAGGATTCTTTGCTGCTTTTACAGATCCAGACTAACACGGCTACCCCTCTGATACTTGTTCCCAGGGAGTAACTTCAGTCTGCAGTCTCCACTCACTCCTCCCTTTCTCCTGGGAGCATCTGCTGTCTCCCTGCAGCCCATTCTCCTTTCAGCTGCTGGGCTTTATAGGTCCCACCTATTCCTGCCCAACTGGGCCTCCTTAACCAGCTGCCTAATGAGTTAATTGGCCCTTGTGGCCTGCATTAAACCCTGCAAGGTGAGTGTGGGGTAGTCACCCCCTATAGTATCTAGCCTCTGTCACTAGACACTCACAGAAATTGCCAGGTAAGCTGTCCCCAAAGGGACAGTATATGCAGCTTGACTGGTACAACTCAGGATCAGGTTATTCATAACAACACAGCACTATAATCTACTTACAGCAAAAACAAAAATAAGGTTATTAATAAAGGTTGAGATTTAAGAGAGTGAGTAAGGATAAGAAGTGGAAACAGAACTGGTTACATATATAAAATAAAACATAAAATGCAATCTTAGGTCTTATTAATATTCCTATTTTATAAAGTAGATTTTCTCCCAAGGATTCAGTCCTTGACAGAGCTTGACAGAGTTTTCAGTCAAAATTAGGATCCAAGTTTTCATGAATATCCCCATGCTTTACAAGGGTTTTCCGCAGTAAATTGATGACAAATGTCTTTTTGTTTCTCTTTATATTTTCCAAAAATCATTGTTTTGACACCCAAAAGATGACCTCTAAGGTGCTGGTTCCCCTACTCCTGTGTTTCCGTATACAAACAGACTTCCATTGTGTTGACTTACTACAAAGCTTAATTTGCATGTTACAGAGAGACATACGTATCATCTCCTGTGTGGAAGAAATCTGTTTGCCTGGTTAAGTTTTAACATACAAGTTTAATATATTTAATAGTTATACAGAGCTTCCTAAATTTCATCTGTATGTACATCTCACAAATATTATAATGATCAATGTGATATAAGCTTTTAATAGATACCTTACGCCATTGTTTTTTTTGTTTGTTTGTTTTGTTTTTTATAAATACCATGAAAGCAGCATGTTGGGGTGTAATGAGTTTGTCAGGCATAATAGGCGTTGCTGTTACAGAACAGTGAACTCTTTGCCAGTTGGCATTGTGGGGTTCTTAGGGTCACACCAGGGCTAATAAGAAATGTTCATACTTGAAATGTGACAGGAATACAGCCACGTTACATGTTGAAATCCGATTAGAGAATAGCTTCAAATAAAATCCTTTAAATTAGGAATACATTAGGGCTTCCAAACAAAGGCTCTGTGGAACTCTAAGGAATATTTATAGGCATTGTAGTAACCTTGCAGCCGAAAGAACAATAGATTATATCACCATTTACATGCTTTCTCAGCTTCCAGGTTGGGTTTTATCCTTTGTTCTTGTTTAAAACTGCCCTGAGGCAGATTAGCACAATTTGATATAATCCCTGTGTATCTCTCACAGCATTTTCAGAACATGTCACGTAAATTATATAAATAAATTGCTAATGACTTCACTGTTATCCTACCCCCTGTGCATACCAAATAGTTCCAGGGAATTGAGTTCAGTGCAGTGTTGCTAGATTTTTAGTCCAATAACATGACCCATATGGTAAATGACACTTTAAATGTAATATTTTTAGAGTTGGCAATCAATACAGATTGAAAGAAGAACAATACGGAGAAGAACTAACACAAATATTGCAATTCCTGCAATGACCTTTTAAAGGTTGGGACTACCCTGATTGAATTTATATATCTGACAACTGCAATCCATACACAAAATCTGATCTCACAACACTCTTTATTTATTTATACTATTTATTTGAGATATCGGTATCAGGTGTATATCTCTAAAAATTGCATCCATTGTTTGAAATTTCATGCTGTGTATATGTACTACCGTTTATAGTTCACTACTCATACAGAAGTTTATTACATAATCTCAATGAAATCAAATCCAGGGGAAATTTTTGGGGTATAGTATTTGCATTTTCAAAATACATAAGTCATGCCCCAGGTAAAAACTGTATACAAATATCATGTCACTTCCTCTGCAAAGAAATATAACAAGTAAACATTAGAAACAATCTTTGCTGTGATTTTCAAAAAAATGTGAAAGGTTTGATAATCAGATCTATATCTTAGAACAGGAAACTCAAAGCATATGAATATCCAGCCTTAAAGTGATTATGAAGAGATGGTTGTACCATATAGAGGAGATCAGTAGCAAAATAAATTTCTGTATATTTGCAATAATATTTTACGGTGGGCCTCAATGTCATAATAATTTGGGCATTTTTAATAGACAGGTTCCTAGAATGAGTATCACAACTAGCACATTATTTCATAATTACTTCAGTACTGTAGTAGTGGATGTAAAAAGAGAACAGCCATCCTGTGCAAAGGAGGGGGTACTTCTAGACAAAGCGTGTGTTCTCTATCATTACACAGCACTGAACTTTTGTCACTTAATCTCTTGTCTATATCTTTATTTTTTTAAAAAATTTATTAAGTATTATGTATATATGAAAATTGCTTCAGAAGTGAAAAAAAACTTTCTTTACAGCTAAAGTATTGACTTTGAATTGGCCTTATGTACAAAGATCTAGGAAGAAGGCAGGCATAAGCTATTTCTCAAAACAAAAGTAGATGCAAAAGTCTAGGGAAGATGTGTAGAAAAAGGGTTCAGCTTTAAAAAGAAATTCTAGTTCACAAATAATCTCACAGCACATGAAAAGATGGGAGTTGCCTTACCAAATGGGGGGTCACTGCTAACGAGCCAATTCAATTAAGGTGGGAGTGGGCTATTCTCAACTGTTGACAAGAAGGGGTGGAAATCACTTTTGTAGTGCTAATGAGGCCAATGTAAACAAGGTGGACCATTTCAAACAGTTGACAAGAAGGTGTGAGTATCGGCAGGGGCAACTTATTTTTTGTAGTGACCCATCCACTCCCCGTCTTTTCAGGCCTAAATTGATGGTGTCCAGTTTGCAAATTCCAGTTCTGCAGTTTCTCGCTGGAGTCTGTTTTTGAAGTTTTTTTGTTGTTGAAGAATTGCAACTTTTAAGGCTGTTATTGGGTGTCCAGGGAGATTGAAGTGTTCTCCTAATGGTTTGGCTGATGTGGTTAGGTCCTATAATGGTATCCCTTGAATATATATGCGGATAGAGTTGGCACCGGGGTTTGTTGCAGGGTTTGGTTCCTGGGTTAGTGTTTTTGTTGTGTGTAGTTGCAAATACTCATCAGCGACACCATCAGGGGCTCGTTCACCTGCACATCTACCAATGTGATATATGCCATCATGTTCCAGCAGTGCCCCTCTGCCATGTACATTGGCCAAACCGGACAGTCTCTATGCAAAAGAATAAACTGACACAAATCTGACATCAGGAATTATAACATTCAAAAACCAGTAGGAGAACACTTCAGTCTCCCTGGACACTCGATAACAGACTTAAAATTGGCAATTCTTCAACAAAAAAACTTCAAAAACAGACTCCAGCGAGAAACTGCAGAACTGGAATTAATTTGCAAACTGGACACCATCAAATTGGGCCTGAATAAAGACTGGGAGTGGATGGGTCATTACAAAAACTAATTTGCCCCTGCTGATACTCACACCTTCTTGTCAACTGTTTGAAATGGGCCACCTTGTTTACATTGGCCTCATTAGCGCTACAAAAGTGATTTCCACCCCTTCTTGTCAACTGTTGAGAATAGCCCACTTCCACCTTAATTGAATTGGCTCGTTAGCAGTGACCCCCCATTTGGTAAGGCAACTCCCATCTTTTCATGTGCTGTGTATTTATACCTCCCTACTGTATGTTCCACTCCATGCATCTGATGGAGTGGGTTCTGGACCATGAAAGCTTATGCCCAGATAAATTTGTTAGGCTCTAAGGGTAGGTTTACACTTACCTTCCGGGTCGACGCGGTGAGTTCGACTTCTCGGAGTTCGAACTATCGCGTCTGATCTAGACGCGATAGTTCGAACTCCGGAAGCACTGCGGTCGACTCCGGTACTCCATCACTGCAAACGGCGGTGGCGGAGTCGACGGGGGAGCCACGGAGTTTGACCCCGCCCCGTCTGGACGGGTGAGTAGGTCGAACTAGGGTACTTCGAACTCAGCTACGCTATTCACGTAGCTGAATTTGCGTACCCTAGTTCGACCCCCCTTCTTAGTGTAGACCAGGCCTAAGATGTCACAAGGACTCCTCCTTGTTTTTGCTGATACAGACTAACACGGCTACCACTCTGAAATAATCTCAGGTTATGGCTGCACTTGAGATTTGCAGCGCTGGTGGAGGCTTTCCAGCGCTGCAATTAGTAACTGTCCACACCTGCAGGGCACATCCAGCACTGCAACTCCCTGGCTGCAGCGCTGGCCGTACACCTGGGTCTGCTTGGGGTATAAGCATTGCAGCGCTGGTGATGCAGCGCTGCTCGTAAAGTGTGGCCACACACCAGCGCTGTTATTGGCCTCCAGGGTATAAGGATATATCCCAGAATGCTTTTAACTAAATTACTCCCTTTGTTTTGTTATGCTGCCTCTCTTTGTTTTGTTGTGAACTCGGGGCTCCGGGAGCTGCTTATCTAAAAAACAAACACAGCTCCTGTTTGCCGTGATCAATCTGTAACTGACTGAACAATCAAATGAGATAAACCCCCTATCTTGCTGTGAATGAGGCAGGCACGGGGAAGAGTGTTTGCTTGACGAGAGAAACAGCGGGGGGGAGGGAGAGAAAGGGAGTCCATTGGAGCAGCTGCTTATCTGGTCTGCAGGCTGTTTGCAATTAAGAGTAAGGGGTCGGGAATATTTTTCTGATTTTGCAAGGCAGGGAGCTGATACACAGTGTCAGCTCCAAAAATCCACTCTCTCTCTCTCTCCCCCGGTCCCTGTCACACTGCACCCCACCCCCCGCTTTTGAAAAGCACGTTGCTGCCACTTGAACGCTGGGATAGCTGCCCATAATGCATCACTCCCAACAGCGCTGCAAATGTGGCCACACTGCAGTGCTGGTAGCTGTGAGTGTGGCCACACACCAGCACTTTCCCTACACAGCTGTACGACCAGCGCTGCAACTCTCAAGTGTAGCCATACCCTCAGTAAACAAGAACTTACATTCTGGCACTGAAGGACGCTGCACAGGCCTGAGCCCCCACACTTTCTCTCTTTGCTTATTTTATTTTGGGACAATCATATGCAAAAAGCCTTCGGCTATCAGAAGAAATTAATCAGCTGGGACGTTCCTGAGATAGCATCTGTCTACAGTGACAGCTTTACAAGTTACATAAATAAACAAACCAGGCTCTGCTCTAAAGGGGAGAAAGAGAAAGAAGCAGAGGGACCACAAGTCTGGATGGAACTTTCCCAGCTTATATGAAGAATTGGCCAAATGAATATATCAGTTCCCGAAATTGTGGCAGTTCACTGTGCACAATACCACAGCTTCTATTTATCATTAATTAAAATTATTTAGCAAGAAATTAAACAAAATGTGAACTGAAGAATTTCATTTCTCAGGGGTTTGCAAACAGTCGCCAATAAATTACCGCAAACATCCATGTACTCTTCCTTGAAAGGTTCTGGGATAGTCGCCAGCAAGTTACAGTGCATCAGACATTAAATACAAACAGCACAAATTCAAAATGCCTCTGCTTTAATGGCAAATATGTATACTCTGAGTTCATGACATACCACCTCAAATAACTGCTAATTATCTAAATGCACGCATTCTACTGTAAGCCCTGAACAAACAGAATACCCCTCCACCCTTAGTCAGGAATTACTTTAGCTATACTTTGCAAAGTGCCCAGTCATTTCATACTATAACTCAGGCCCAGTGATTATGCATCTTCTTCCCCACTGTGGAAAATGGGATATTTCCTGTCATAGGTGCCAACTCCATGGGTGCTGCGGGGCTGGAGCACCCACAGGAAAAAAAAGTGGGTGCTCAGCACTCACTGGCCACAGCTGTTCAGAAGGCTGCCACCAATCAGCTGTTTGGTGGCTGTGAGGGATGCGTTTGGGGGGAAGACGGAGAGCAGGGAGCAGTGGTCGGGCAGGGCCTCAGGAGTAGGGTTAGAGCAGGGTAGGAAGAGGCAAGCGATGACGGAGCCTTGGGGAAGGGGGTGGGGGGGCAGGAAGAGGTGACGTGAGGGTGGTACCTCAGGGGAAGGGGTGGAGCAGGAGCAGGACGAGGCGGAGCGAGGGCATGGCCTTGGGGGAGGGGCGGAGTTTGGGCGGGCCTTGGGGTGGAGCATCCCCGGGGAAAAAGAAAACTCAGCACCTATGTTTCCTGTTACTGTCTGTGAAGTTACTGGGGACACTTAGAGCAAACGGCACTGCAACAGAAAGCTTTAGAAAGTGATGGTTTGGGCCTGTTCATACTACTTCACCCACTCCCTGGACGTAATTGGTGTCCCAGCTTGTAATAGGAACATGTATTGTGAACCTTTGTTCCCATGGGCAGTTATAATCCCACTGAAATTTCTGCCCTCTCTCCATCTTAAATAGTAGTTGCTGTATCAGAGAGTTTTATCTGCGAACTGTGCGTATAGTGGAAATCCAAATGCAGCATCCTTTTCTTCTAGTTGCCACTAAGAAAGATTTGATAAATCTTAAAGTTCTCAAATATACTGCATTTATATTGAATGTGTCACGGGATTAAAAACGTAGAAGAAAATATCTGTTCCTATTAGACATTTATTGAGGATTTACCTCTGAGGGCCAGTTCCTTAGTTGGGGTAAAACAGAATAACTTCATTGAGACCAATGGGATTATGTCAGTTTACACCAACGGACGATTTGGCTCTGTTAAGTAAATATGGGATTGAATCCTCAGCAACTTAGACTAGCTTCTGTGCTATTGAAAATTGCAGTGGCTTAACATGCCTCACATACACACCTGTGGGCTAAATTCACAAAGAGAGTTAGGTTCCTAAATCCCAGAATCAGGCAGCAGTGGTTTTCCCAGCTGCCGCCGAACCCAGGATGTGCCTAAACTCAATCAGTGCCTAAATTTTTGCAGTGAAAATTCCCTGGCTGCCTCCGAGCATGCACAGCGCTGCCTCACTCTGTGGCTTAGACATCCAGATGCCTAGAGTGATTCACAAACTGGAGAAGATAAGTGTTCTTCTACCTAACTCACCTGTGGGGCCAGATAGCTGTGCTCATGGGGAGGGGGACCTTCCTCATAACTTTTAGCCCAGTGGTTCATGTATTCACCTCGAATGTGGAAGACCTCCAGTTTCTTCCTCCAACTGAGGGGGAGAACAGATTTGAACAGCAATCTACCACCTTTCAGTTGAATGCCCCTAGCCACTGGGCTTTAGGATATTCTGATGTGGGGCTCCCTCAGTCTCTCCTGTTGAAGCTGTTCTGCTTTGGATTAAGAAAAGGGTTTGGGGGCCAGAGAGAGAGAGCACATATGTATGAGAATGACTTTATAGTTGGTGGTTAGAGCATCCGCAGGCTGTGGGAGAGCCAGGATCTCCTCCTGCTCTAGTAACTCTAATTATTTATCCACAGGAGAGACTGAGGTAGCCCCACATCAGAATAGCTATAGTTCAGTGGTTAGGGCACTCACCTGAGAGGTGGCAGATCTTTGGTCAAATCCCTTCTTCCTGTCAGGTGGAGAGAGTTTACTTGAACTGCTGGGGGTCTCCCACATTTTAAGTGAGTGCCCTAACCACTGGATTAAACATTATCAGGAGGTGGTGGCAGCAGTGGCAAGAAATTCCCTAGGTGCCGGACTCCAGCAGAGGATTCACAGCTGAATTCCCTGACAGGCTTTAGGACACACACCTCTCCTTGGCATCTCCCATTGGCTAGTGTAGATAGGGAGGGGCCTAGTGTTCTGGGTTTTGTGAATCACATTTGTAGACACTTATCACCCTCCATTTATTGTATAGAAACCTTGAGTGCCTAACACAGTCTTTGTGAATCCCAGTGATTTTTCTAGATACCTAAAAGTTAGGCACGGTGACACTGCTTACCACCACACCTATGTCTCTTTGTGAATCTAGCCCCTGTATGTCAAGGAAACCTAGATTTTAGGAATTGAAATGTTGGTCCATTAATCCAATGCAATGTTCAGGTGCAAACACTGGTGTACGCACTGACACTTTGCAAAATACTTGCTAACACTTCAATAATCTACTACCCACATGTGTGCATGTGTGCTTGCACACAAACATATGTTCAGCTACTTAAATTAGGAGTGTGTGAGTGTTGGAATTTTTAGTCCAACACATGCACGTTAGTGCACTCACAACAGGAGGCCAGAAGAAATATTTTTCTAACTGATTGAACTATGACCTTGGGTGAGTCACTCAATTTCCCTGCACCCCAGTTCCCCAGCTATAGAATGGAGAAACTAGCACTTTCCCACCTCACAGGGGCCATATCAGTACCTACACCAGAATGTTGAAAAAAAAAAAAAGGCATAACAAGATCCTCCTTGGATTTGAGACTGTGGCTAGCAGCAGAGGTCTCTCTTCCCAGGTCCTTGTGACCCATACGAACAAGGCCCTTTTCAAATTAGCAGCAATAGTAGCCTATGACCCCTGATTCAATAAAATATCCCTGTTCAGGACAGCATTTAATCACATGCTTAATTTTAAGCAGTGCTTAAATCTGACTGAAATCAGTGTTTCAAGTTAAGCACGTACTTAAGAGCTGTCCTCGGTAGGAATGGATTTAAGCAGGTGCTTAAATTGGGGGTCTAATGCTTTATCTCCCAGCTTGCTGCTTTATCGTAGTCTTCAATGTCTCTCTTTGCCTATAAAATGAATGAATGTCCTTTGCAAAAAAAATCTGTAATTTCAGTTTTGAAGCTATATGCAGCCCCTCTGAAGAACCTTTTAGTTCCAGTTTTAAATTAAGGACCCCAGTGGTTTCAATCCCTTGATAAGGAAAGCATCAGGATTTCACACCAAGACTCGGTTACCTTTTAGTCACAGCAGTGAAATGATGCATGAAGCTGTCTGTACTGTAAGATCTCATTGTTATATGAAGGAGGAAATGAACTGGCTCCAGAAAGTAAAACAATTCTGAGACCGAAGAAAAGCTCAGATCTGGGCTTTCTGGAGAGGGTGTTCTTTAGAGAATTTGCTTTTGTTAATGATTTACAAATGGTGTTTTAAAGTCACTGAAGCAGTGGGAGCAGTTCTTATGTATCTCTGTGGTAGGATCAGAATGTGAAATTTCTGTTAAGAGCATGTATGTTGCCTGCTTAGTTTGTCCCACCTTGCTAGGGCAGAATCCAAAATGAACGTCAGTATTATTTCTAGGTGACATTTGTAGTGAGTGACCTGAGCGCTTCTTAATCCCTTTATATCTGGACCGTGCTTAGAAAAGTATGAGATTCAGAGGTGTTGAGCATTTGCAATGCCAAATGAAATCAGTGGAATCAGTAGGTACTTAGCACTATGGAAGAATCTAGATGTGGATCCAAAGTCTTTGTGCATGCATCTTGGAATATTCCTCATATTTTTCCCCGGTGGCTAATGCTAGAAAAATATAGCTAACTAAAATGTATTATTTCATTCATTGATTTAGAGTTCTTTATAAATTTACTCATCCCAGGGGTGAAAGTAAAATTGAAAATGTATTGGTATGGGGGCCGTCTCCGCGCCCCTCCCCGCCCCCTCTGGAAGGAGTGGGGCCTCAGGCAGAAGGGGCAGGGCTGGGGGGGTCAGCATCTCCCAGCAGCCCTTCCAGGCTGCCTGGCCCACGCCACCCGGGGCTCCAGCAGCAATTTAAAGGGCCTGGGTCTCCGGCCATTGCTGCCGCTACAGCATCAGTGGCTGGAGCCCCGGGCCCTTTTAAATTACCAGCCCCAGGGCAGCTGCTCCTTTTGCCGCCCCCCTTTTGGCAGCCTTTGGGGGCAAAAGGGGCAGTGATGATAAAGCACTGCTGCGGCAGCGCTTTAAGCAGGGTCTTTGCCGCAGCAGCGCTTAAGGACCCTGCTTAAAGCACTGCTGCGGCAGCGCTTTAATGTCGCTGCCCCTTTTGTGCTCCCCCGCCGGCGGCTCTGCCCCCAGGGACCTGGCAGGGCCATCGACGGGGGTTGCAAAAGCAGAAGCGACGTTAAAGTAAGGCGTTAGAGGCCGGTACCGGCGGCCACTTTTTACCGGTCCGCCATACCGCCTTACTTTCACCCCTGACCCGTCCCAAGCTGTGAGGAGATGCTTTTGCTATAAATAACCAGTCCTATCACTTTGCATCATTGTCATTAAACTACAACCCCTCTGAAATACCCAAGAACGCAATTATTCCACTACACCCTCCCATTAACTCAGCACTTTCTCCCCTTTCTCTCCATGGTCCCTGGCTCAGAAAAAGCCTGAGAGAAAAGGCCTTGTAAAGTTTTAAAGGACACCAAATTAAGGCTGTGGCAGGTCAGAATTGAAGACCCTTTATGGAGAACGCCTTGACCTTTAAACCAGGGGGCTTAAGCCCTTTGGCTAGTTGTGGCTGCCACGATGTGACTCATGTCATATGCTGTCATCCTTAATAAGTGGGCAGCCTCGTTCTCCATCAGCTGCAGTCTGAATGTTAAGACATAATCCCACGATGAACTCATTACAGTAATAATCCAGACTAGCTCAATGTGGCCCCGCAGCAGTGGCACATGCTGTGCCCCAGGAGAGATTTGCCCAAGATAGGGGAAAGTTGATGTCTGTACTGCCACATTCCCTGTGAGCTCCACCAGAGGTGAGTGCCTTTAAAAGATAGATGCTCTATGGGTGGAGGCCAAATGGGTTTTGCAGGGAGTCAGCTCATTCTCTGGGTGCCCCCTCCCCTGCCAGCTTATTCTCTTTTGGAACTGTGATGGCCAGTTGGGTGTGCCCTGTTAGAGTGGGGGATATGGGTGCAGTGCGCTGCAGCAAGCCCTCTCTAGGTGAATGACACATCGCTGGCAGCCCTGTGACCTGCATTGTGTCAGCAGATGTCCCTGAAGCCCAGCGCTGTATCAAGAATTGAGTATTTTGTTGTAAATTCATCTACAGATATCCTGTTCACAAATGCCACCCTAATGTCTTAAGCTAGCATTAAATAATCCATGCAAGACTGTTTCTCTCCTTATATTTTAAGAATTTAGACTCCAGCACTATAGAGATATTCTAATACACGTGTTCGATAGCAGGGGTAGGCACCATACAAGCTTCCCCATTCCACACCTTCATTGCAGCTCACATCTATCCAGCCCATTCCAACCCTAGACTACTTGTTACAGAATTCTCCACCTTGGGTTGATATGGTACAGTATTTTGATGCACTAGGACTTCCCCTCCAGAGATACCTCTGATCACGACTATAGAATCTGCACCATCTCCATTTGGTCAGTTTTTTTGATTGCCAGTTAGTTAAAGTAATGGTGAACAAACTAAGCTTTGCTTTATCTTTAAACAAAGCTGAGTGTGGCAAGTGCTGATGGGAATGAGGGGAGCTGGGGGCAGAGAGAACCTTCTTCCCTGTGAAAAAAATTAGCCTGTGGGAACAAGAATGAGAGGGAGTGGATTTGAAGAGTGACAACAGAGAACAAAATATAATCTGTTGAAACAAAGAAATCAATATTTTTTTATTCTTCCGAGAACGAGCTATGTGCATTTGGAGTGTATTTTCCTCTCAATGCATGTGTGTACTGGTAACTCCCATTGATTTTGTGCTTTTCTCAAGAGGAAGCTATGTACCTTCTCTGTAGGAATACTAGCTCTCTTGAGAGAACAGCTGAGCTTTCATGGTGAGATGATTTTCATGGTATCACAACATGTCCAAAATCCTGATTTATCTGCTAACTTTCCCCCAACTGGGTTAACACATTGCATGAAAAATGAACTAGACTTGAGTGTGTCCACTCATGCTAATGTCATTTACATAACCACCATGCATATGGATCTTGGATAAATAAATATTACAAAGCCTCAATTTAAAGGTGCATACTATTTACCAATCACTACTTCCTCTGCAGATTGTGTAAATCAGTGTTAATGCAGTGGCTTGGTGGCTTCTTCAGTGCAAATTGGGACTCATTCTCAAGCTATAGATTTTACATTTTATCAATTAGAAATTAATTTACAATGCATTTTAATGTCTTTTCCTACCAGTTACAATTTTCAGTTCAGAGAGTGAACTCTTGCTTAACACAGGGAAGCTGCAGAATTGCATTAGTCAGCTCCCTCCATCTATCAATATATTATTCAACTTTTCATCAAAAAATTCAGGGGCAGAATCCAAGAGAAAAGATGAAAAACTAAAAAAAGAACTTCCAAAACTAAAATAGGTGATTTTAGTCCTCTTTTTTTTAATTATAAAATTGGCTTTAGAGAATTTTTATAACATTGTATGGATTTTATAACCATGAATTATAATTATTCTTCAAACCACTGTTGACTGTATTTTTACATCAGATGACTCACCACAATGGAAAACCTGTGCATGGAAATTTCAGTGAAATAAGAGTATTTGACAAACTTTTAAAATTATATTTAGACTTTGATATTCTATTATTTAGTGGTATTACAATAACAACAATAAGTTCTAACTCAAATTGTGGCTGCATTGTGCTAAGTGCTGTATAAACACATAATAAGCAACAATCTCTGCCTCAGAGCATTTACATCTAAAGATACAAGACAAATGGTGGGAGAGGAAACAGAGGCACAGAGAGGTGAAGAGACTTTCCCCAAGTCATTCAGCAGGTCAGTGACAGAGCAGGGAATAGAACCCAGTCTCCTGACTTCCATCCCAGTGCTTTACCCACTATGACCCTGATCCAGCATCATTAAAGTCAATGAGCGTTTTGCTGTGGACTTCAGTGGAACAGAATCAGGGCCGAGATGACCATATGCAATCACATAAAAACTGGGTTCCTGATATTTACCTTTAAAGAAATCACACTGACACTTAATTTATTTTCTGAATGATACTGCAGGAGCACAACCCTGTGTTGTGACTTCCCATGCAAGAGAGCAGTTCACTCTAAGACACTTCCCACTCAAGCTTACAAAGACCACTTTTGCTTTGCAGTTGACCTGGACAGATTGAATGAGGATGTGAAACGTTACAGCTGCACTCCAAGGAACTACTCTGTCAATTTAAGAGAGGAACTGAAGCTGACAAATGTAGTTTTCTTTCCCCGCTGCTTCCTGGTCCAGCGCTGTGGGGGGAATTGTGGCTGTGGAACAGTGAACTGGAGATCCTGCACGTGCACGGCAGGGAAAACAGTGAAAAAATATCACGAGGTATTTCATTCTTATGTTTCTTCTTTGTGATTCCTCTGTGGGTTCCATGCTAAAGCAGACTTGGAAATACTATTCCCAGAGCTGTGTGTGCTGCCATCAGTGATTATGTTGGTGCTTCTACAGCATTAAGGATCGGCAAACTCCTCTGAAGGCATTTAAAACTGCATGTGAGATACAGTAAGGCTCACTGTTTGGGGGAAGTATGTTTGGTGAAACATACCCTGAAATTGGCACTTGCACACAATGGCAATGAGTGCAGTATTAATGCCTAGATGGGAGAAAAACAAATTGGAGCTTTCTAAATTCTACCTAAGTCACTAGGGAACATGGCTAAGAAAAACACCTTATTCCATAGACAAGAGCAAGGATCAGTGACACGGCCCAGGCTGAGTTTGTGCCAGACACCACACTCGCCTGTAAGAGTTTGTTTTCCTACTTTGTTTAGGTCGCAAGTGAAAAGGAATTTGATGGACTCTTAATCTGGAGAGGGTGCTTGCTCACATCACAAAACCACTAGCTCAGGAGAGGCGCAGGGCTGGAATACCAGGAGGTTGTTGGAGGTCAAGACCTAGGTGCGTAGGCAGAGTTTGTGGGAAAGCATGTGCTGTATCTTGCTGTAGTCAGCACCATTACTCACTTTCCTAGGCACAAGGTCTTTCCACAAATTTATTGCAAACTACAGTTGGCTTCAATTGAGCTGCTATAAAGAGCTGGAGCCTAGTTAAAATCGTACCATTTGTTAAGAAAGATACATGGGATGACCCTGGTATAATTACAGACCACAGAACCTTATATCAAGGCCGGGTAAATTAATTGAAAAAATAATTTGGATAAAATAATTGAAAAAAATGTCTACTAGATGAATATAAGCTGATAAAAAGAAGCAAGTATGGCTTATATAAAATATGTATATGATACCACAGCTTTGTATAACAGTTTAGAGAGAATTTTAAAAGATATGCTCCTTCCTCCTAAGAGTTTACAATCTACAAGACACAATCTGTCATGGATTAGAAACCGGTTAAGAGATAGACAGCAAAAAGTAGGAATAAATGGGCAATTTTCAACATAGAAGGAGGCTAATTTTCAGGTTTCCCAAGCTTTCAGATTGGGTGTTATTTAATGTATTTATTATTGATCTGGAAGTAGGTGAACTGTGAGGTGGCACAATTTGCAGATAATACAAAATTATTTAAGTGAGTCAAGATTAGAGAAGGCTGTGAGGAATTTCAGAGGTACCTAACATAATGGCTGATGATAATGCAGTATAAACAAATGCCAGGCAGTGCATGTTAGAAGGAACATTGTGTCACAATGCCGGAAAAAAGATTGAAGGCAAAATTCTTACCTGACATGCAACTCCATGCACAGCATGAAAGTCAGAGGAGAATTTGGCCCCAGGTATCATTGTGGACAGCTTAATGAAAACACTTTCTCAATACACTGGTAGTGAAATAAGCAAATAGTACATTACACTGTATGAATAGAAAATGATAGAGAAAAACACAGAAAATGTTTATCATGCCATTAAATAAACGTTTGGTTCACCCTCATCTGGAGTACTGCATTCAGGTTTGATCATTAAGTCTGAGAAGAATATGGCTGAAATAGAAAAGGTCTAGAGAAGGGCAACAAATGGAAAACTTCTGTATGAGGAGAGATTGAAAGGCTTAGAACTGTTTAGAGAGGAGACAAATAAGAGAGTATATGGTAGACGTATATAAAATGAATGAATGGTACAAAGAAGGAATATAAGGCCCTCCAATTTTACCTTCTTTCCTTAACAAAAGAACAAGGAGAGACTCAATGCAGAGAAAGGCAAAATATTTAAAAATATAAATGACAAAAATGATTTTTTTGTGCAACAAACCTATAAAAACTATCCCAAAATATTATTGTAGCAGATGGTGTAGAAAGATTCAGTGAGGATTAGACATACAAATATGAACTTCAGTCACATCAACTTCAGGACATAAGTCAACTATAGACAGCAGTTAGGAAAAAACTTCCCCCATAAACATGCTATTGAATAATTGTTCATCGCTGGGCATTTTGGTGTATGTGGTACTGTTGTGATGGAATATTAGCCTAATAAAATAATGGAGAGGCAAGGTGGGTGAGGTAATATCTTTTATTAGACCAACTTCTGTTGGTGAAAGAAACAAGCTTTCAAGCTACACAGAGCTCTTCTTCAGGTCCTGGGACCAACACAGCTACTATAATATTGCAGATAATTAAACGTTGGTCAGAATCAGTTTGGCAATGCCCAAGTTCCCCAAAAACTTAACTCACTAAATTCAGAGTTCATATTTTCCCTTTTTCATTAATTTATTCCACTGTGCTTTTTGTCTGTCAGACCAGTATGAATTAAAGACAGTGTTTCAGCTTTTGTAAATAAAAATGTAAATGTATCCCTTAGGGATGAATTAACAGCACAAAGAGCAGCGATTTAGCCGCAATCCTCCCACTAACATTAATACAAGTTATGCAAATAAATCCACTTGTCGTACACTACAGATATGGCCATTAATGTTAGTCCAAAATATTTTTCATCTGTAAATAGCTTTAGTTTTCCTGTGTCCGAGCATTAGCCAAACATCTTTTTTCTTTCTTCTTCTTCTTCTTCCGTGTTTAGCTGCCTTTTTACTTAAGAAACAGCTTGGAAGTAGGGGCGGTATGAGAGGGACTCGGGTTTATCTGTTTTAAAGCCATGTAGCTGCATTGTACTTTAGAGGTCTGATCTAAAACCCACTGAGGTTTAATCAGAAGATGATAACTCATGAATAGAAGGAGCAGGGCTTCTTATTTATTTTTACATCACAAAAGCTGTTCATTTCCTTTAAAATCTCCACCTGCAGTTTAAAGTGAGTGCAGATTAAGGACCAAATTCAGAGAGAGTCTAAGTCTAGTATATTTTACATGCCAAAGAGAACAAAAGATGTCATGAGATGACGTAGTTGATAAGACATTCATAATAGGAGAAACTGCTCAAGCCCTTTGTTATTCCTGGTGTTAACTTTGCCTAAACCGTCTCTTGGAGCCTGAACTATTGGACTGCTGTTGTTGGCTCCACTGTCACTGTCCTCTGTAAATATTTTTCTATGCAACAGTGTCGATGTGTTGGCCAATCACACAGGAAATTGTGTAGTGTTTGATGCCTGCCTGTCTTTGTGTGTGCCTGAGAAAGCCTTCACTTCACCCTCAGTGAGCCTCCTATTTAGGGCTGAATCAGGAAAGGCACATTTTTCAGCTATAACCTTCTGTTTTCCCACCCTGCAGTCAATATCTCCCAGTTATCCAGCGAGTTGCATGCACTCCACTGAGGGGTTGTTTTGTACATCCAATGCTAACTGTGCTGACAGAGAGGTTTGAGAAAGTTATTTTTCCTGATATTGTTGATGTTTGTTTAGATCCCTTTTCTGTTGTCTTCAGATTCTTAGACCATGCCCATCACTGTGGTATCTGAGCACTCTTCACTAGTACACTAAGCAGCTGTCATGTGGTCTTTAATTTTCTCAGACAACTGCTTTAGTTCTTCAGAAGCTCCACCAAGAGTATAAAATTCTGCCCTTTCATGTCCATTTGCAAGGTATTAGCTACCAGATAGCAGAAAATATGAAAATACCCCATTGTGGATACCCTCTCTACTCTAATGCTTTGCAAAATGATAATAGTGAGACATAAAAGTTTTCTTACAAACCTGAAATGTAGGGCAAATTTGCCAAAAAACCTCAAGAACCTTTGGAATTAAACAGAACCTTGATTTGAGAAGACTGCCCATTTTATGGTTTTGAACAGAAACCTAGTGAAGCAGGATGGTTTTGCATTGTTCCAACATGAAATTAAAGAAAACTGGTTTGTAGGAGCCCAGAACTCAAGGCAGACAAGTACACATGAATCAAAATTTAAAACAGATTGGCATGAACCCCTGCAAACCGAACTGGTCAATCATCACATCGTATGCATTAATTCTGTTTAAAAGCATCTCTCAATCAAGTTCTTTGGTAAGTGATTCCATCAGCCACACCACTGGGCTCCTCACAAAGGAAGGGCAAATCAGTAATCATTAATGTAAATGAATACAGCATACTTTAATCAAATGTCCATGTCTGCTTTCATCTAACTTGCTGAGATAGACTTGAAATGAAAACACAATTGCCTCTGCACTCAGTTCTCTATGGAAATAAGTAGAATGGTTGTTCCAGAGAGAAATCTTATATTCTAAAATTGAAGAGAGCATAGGCTCAGCCCACTGGGAAGAAAAATCCTGTGGATGATCTCAGTCCAATTCTTTATGCTGCTAGGACTGAGCCTGTGCCATCCACCCAGCATGTGCATACCTCTGAGAAACAAGAAATCAGTTTCCCCATCTCATTGCTGTAACTGATGAGATGTGAAATGAGTTTCCATGAGGGATGAGCACCCCTAAGGCAGTAACTAGAATTTGTCACAGTATATAAACCTTCTGCACAAATATTGTTCTGTGCAAGACAGCTGAGAGACATTTAAGGAAAACGGAAAGTATTGAGGCCCATTCTTGCACCTTTTACCCACCTCTTGACTTGTCATGCAAAGGCCTTTTGCCTTTTTCACTGTGTATCAGAATGTTAACAGATACTCTTTTCTCTTTCCTCCTATTCTAACAATTTTAGAGCCCCTCTGCCTAAGTTTGAATGGCTTAGGATCTGAGAGGTAGCAGAGAAGGGTCCAAGCCATAAGGTTCAGAGTATTATTAGCAGTGGTATTTTTTATTTTGTGCTGCACCCGAGTAGCTGCTAGGCCCCTCAGAATACATAGGCCAAGACTGAACCTTGTCACAAGCTGCAAAAAAACAGATTTCACCAGACACAGCATAGCGGGAGTGGGTGGGTGGATGGGCAACAAAACAATACGGAAGAGCATGGGGGAGAACAGATGAAAATCACAGCACTAAGGTAATATGGTGACTGATGTATGGAATGCTGCAATAAAGAAATGTTAGGTTTTCTTTAATAACCAATAAAATCTCACCTAGTTGACTGCTTTCTCACTGCTTTTGCAGAAGTGAGCCTTAAGGAGGCAATGGAGTGAATAAAGGGTAGTCGTCTCCTCTGTCTGCTCAGGAAGGGATTTCCTTACATAGGTGGTAGTGTGGAATGTGGGAAATCATGGGAGAATTGGACAAGTAAGGTGTATACAGGTAGGTGGGGCAATGCCGTAAGAGACAAGAAGGGATCCCTGAGAAGGGATTCATTCAGAAAGGAGTTGATGTGGTCAGATCAATGGGCAAGGAATGTGATCTGTTTGTTTGGGGGTGGGGTTTGTATGAACTAAATGGGCAGTGTGTGTGTGTGTGTGTGTGTGTGTGTGTGTGTGTGTGTGTGAGAGAGAGAGACTTTAGGAGGTAAGTTACAGTGATCAAGACGGGAGAATGAGAGGTTTACAGAATGTATATACAGGCAGAATAGAAATGCAAGGAAGCAGCAGCAGTAGAGGATTACTCCCAGGTTACAAGACTGAGTGACAGAGAGGATAATGTTGTATTCCTCAGAAAGAGAATGGGTGGGGAGAGGAAATAAGACTTCAGTTTTGGCCTTATTAAAGTTTAAATTGATGGTGGTGATCTCAGTGATGCAGGTTTAGGTAGAGTGAGAACAGTCTGGAGTGACGAAGATTTGTAAATTCTTCTTTGAGTCCCTGTGGGTATTCTTTGTTGGGTGCACATGCACTCTGTGCGCTCGGGACCAGAAGTTCTTCAGTAGCAGTGTCCATTGGGCTGCACCCTGCATTGCCTCATGCTCCCAACTAAGGGCGGCACCACCTGATCACCTCTCCAGGTCCTTTCTACTGCCTTAGGTCTGAGGTGGAAGTCTCCTTTGTCTGTCTCTTTCCAGCATTCCCGCTTGATCTTCAAACCTGCAAAAAATTATAAATAGTTTTTATATTTGGATAGTTTAGTTAGTTCAGGGACTGGGGAGTCTCCCTGCATTAAATCCCTCACCAGTTGGGGTGCCTACTATGCCCAAAGTTCCAGGCTTCAAACCTTGCCTGTCCTGCCTTCCGGTCTTTCTGGTGAGTGACCCACATGAGAGTTGCCTAAGCTGCCTCAGGGAACACACATTCCCTCAAGGTGCAATATTTGTCACACTTTTCCCCCCTGTACCAGGCAGTCTTGAGAATTCAGACTCTGGAGACACCTTGTGGAGCTATCCATTAGGCCCCATTTGGACCCCGGGCCTTCCACGCCACATCTAGCTGACCTGAGCCACTGGCTGGCGCCCCTCCAGCTCCAGCATCCACTGGTTTAGAGTCCTCCAGTCCCAAGGACTCTGTGAAATGAAGACATGATGCAGGAAAGGGAAAACACCTTCACAAGAAGAGGGATAAAACAACCCAGAAAAAACCTCCAAAAAGAGGTCTGCCTCTCCCCTTCCTCTGGCACCACCTGAGAATTCACACCTCAGATAAGGGTGCATCTGGAGCTCACAGAGAAAGGCCAGTACCAATGGTACCAGGAGCTATTAATGCCCAGAAATCACACTCTGAGAGGTCAGGTTCAATTCTGGCACTGCTCAGAGACAGAAGGGACCGTTCTCCCTCTACACTGTCAATACCAATCCAGCGAAAGTCCACTGCTTCTGCGTTGGCACCAGCGAATCTGGTCAAACTCAAGACACCTGCCAGCTCTCCTCTGGTGAGCATTTGATACGCTCTTCTTGAGGGTCCACAATATATATGAATCCGGAATCTCTGATCCTCTTTGTAGCAGGGCGGACCCTGCTCCGGCCCTGAGGGCTTTGTAATGCTGCCTGACAGGGCTTGAGAGGGGTTAAAAGCGGCCCTGACAGAGCTGGGCTGAGTGGGAAAGTGGCTACAGCTGGAGGCCACGCCCCAAACTGAAGCCCTGGGGCTTATAAGAGGCAGGGAAGCTAGAGCCCAGACAGGAGTCTCTCTCTGCCTCCAGAGGGAGATGGGCCTGGCTGCTAGAAACTAGAGCAAGATACCTGAGTGCAGCAAGGCTGGGGAAGGCCTGAGGAGCCGGGGAGCTCCGGCCTGAAAAGCCCCAGGCTGCGGCCTAGCAGTGGGCCAATAGGTACCGTGGGTTGCAAGGGGCAGCCCGGGGGTAGGACAAAGCAGCAGGTCCAAACCCTCCTTGCCAATGATGAGTAGGCTAACACTGCAGTCTGCCCCAGAGTGTGGGGCTAGACCATGACTGAGCAGTAGCCAAATACTGAGGCAAGGTAGGGATAGCGGGTGAGGGTTCCCTGAGAGTGGAAGGGAGACCCAGAAAGAAAGGGGTTACTGCAGGGGGCAGCACCCCACGTAGAAGGGCACCGGGTCCAGGGAGGGACACGGGGGCCTATGAACAGGGGGATCACCGGCCTGCAGAGGGCGCTCCGGGACTGGACAGAGCTAAGTTGGAGAGCAACCAGCAGGAGGCGCCGCAGGGGTGAGTACGACCTGTTTACAGTGGCACCTGACCACGGACCGTTAGAACCGCCCCTGATACAAAGGGCCTGGGCAAGAACTGTGGGACAGTTGCCCAGAGGACGACGGCCTTGGGGAAAAAAATGGAGACAGAGACTCTTATTAAACTCCTGGCCGAGAGCCAGCGGCAGCAGCAGGAGCAGCTCATGGAGCAGCTGGGGGTCCTCCAGACGCAGTGGCTGCAGACCATGGAGGCCCAGTATCAGGACCTACAGTCCGATTGGCTCCAGCAATTCGCCACCCTGTGGCCGAGCCCCGGTGGCATCGCGCCAGGCCAGGCTGCTTCGCCCGCACCCCCTGCGCCGCCTGTGCGCCTAACCAAGATGGGGCCCGAGGACGACCCTGAGGCGTACCTCGTGACATTCGAACGGGTGGCGGCTGTCGCCGGGTGGCCATCGGACCGGTGGGCAACCATCCTCGCCCCCTATTTGACGGGGCCGGCTCAGAGGGCTTACCGGGACCTCCCCGATGATGACGCCCGGGTTTACGCTCGGCTGAAGGCAGCCATCTTGGACAGTTTTGAGGTCACCCCGGAGACCTTCCGACGACGGTTCCGGGGAAAGTTTTACCCTCCGGGCGCCCGGCCCCGGGCGGTGGCCCACGAGTTAAGGGAAGCAGCGAGTCGGTGGCTACAGCCGGAGCGTAGATCCTCCGCGGACATCACGGAGCAGCTCGTCCTCGAGCAGTTCGTACATATCCTCCCAACTCCTGGGAGGGCGTGGGTATTGCGGCACCGCCCGAAAACGCTAAACGTGGCTATTAGCCTTATGGAGGACTTTCTAGAGGCCGAGGCCCCTATAGGACCGGCCGCCCAGGCCCCGAGTCCGGGACCAGGCACTCAGGGGCTGACTGCGCCCAATAGGCGGACGGAACGGCCCAGGGCACATGGACCTCAACAGGGGCCAGGCACCTTGGGCTGGAGGCCAGTGCCGGGGCCTAAAGACTGTTTCGCCTGTGGGCGACGGGGGCATTTCAGGAGGGAGTGTCCCTACCAGACTCGAGTGCCCCCTGTGACGTTAACAGGGGGCCTCCGAACTTGTTGGGCGTGTGGGGAGCGGGGACACATAAAGAGACTGTGCCCTCATAAGGCTCCCAGACCCCGGGCCAAAGCCCACAAAACAGGGGCTGAGGCAGGGGAGGGGCAGCGAGCATGCTTCCTCTCCCATACTCCGCCCCCTATCAAGGGGCAAGGGCCCCGGGGAAAAAGGGGGGACGTGCCGGGAGGGCCTCGCATTGAGCGGGGGACGCAGACAACGGCCAGGGGGGCCGACATGGGGACCCAAGCGCGGGGGGAGGCCCGCAGAGAACTGGGGAGGTCTACCGTCCGGTCCCAGAACCTGAGGGAAGTAGACAGGCTTCTCCGGGAAATCGAGGGCCTGCGGAGAGAAAGAGACTCCCTGCGGGTCCAGCTACGAAGAAGCCTGGGCCGGTAGAGCACCCTGCCCCCCCCCGGTGGAGGGGTTCTTGAGGGGGAGGGTGTGTAGCAGGATGGACCCTGCTCCGGCCCTGAGGGCTTTGTAATGCTGCCTGACAGGGCTTGAGAGGGGTTAAAAGCGGCCCTGACAGAGCTGGGCTGATGGGGAAAGTGGCTACAGCTGGAGGCCACGCCCCAAACTGAAGCCCTGGGGCTTATAAGAGGCAGGGAAGCTAGAGCCCAGACAGGAGTCTCTCTCTGCCTCCAGAGGGAGATGGGCCTGGCTGCTAGAAACTAGAGCAAGATACCTGAGTGCAGCAAGGCTGGGGAAGGCCTGAGGAGCCGGGGAGCTCCGGCCTGAAAAGCCCCAGGCTGCGGCCTAGCAGTGGGCCAATAGGTACCGTGGGTTGCAAGGGGCAGCCCGGGGGTAGGACAAAGCAGCAGGTCCAAACCCTCCTTGCCAATGATGAGTAGGCTAACACTGCAGTCTGCCCCAGAGTGTGGGGCTAGACCATGACTGAGCAGTAGCCAAATACTGAGGCAAGGTAGGGATAGCGGGTGAGGGTTCCCTGAGAGTGGAAGGGAGACCCAGAAAGAAAGGGGTTACTGCAGGGGGCAGCACCCCACGTAGAAGGGCACCGGGTCCAGGGAGGGACACGGGGGCCTATGAACAGGGGGATCACCGGCCTGCAGAGGGCGCTCCGGGACTGGACAGAGCTAAGTTGGAGAGCAACCAGCAGGAGGCGCCGCAGGGGTGAGTACGACCTGTTTACACTCTTGAATCTAGTTCTGCTGAGAGATGTCCCAACTCTGTCAACTAGGTATTCCTGGTCCAAGATCCAGACATCCAGTGGAGGCCCCGGCATCATCAGCACACCACTCACCAACTCCTGTCTCTGATCAGTCGAAGTCAGGTCATGTGGTACCATTGACCCTGCCAACTCCTATTTGTGAGTCAAAAATGACCTGTTACCAGCAATCTGGCAAAGAACCATCAGCCCTGTCAGAGCTTCCAGAGTTATCGTGGATGTTGTTGTCACCTCACAAAGCTGCACTACTGGCCAAGGAACCAATGGGTCCCACTTCCCTATTCCTGTGGGGCCCACTTCCCTATTCCTATGACCTCAGTCACTGGTCATATGAGGGCTTCTGGAATCCATACTTTGGGGCATCAGAGTCTGAGGTCCCTTCACATCATCCCTAGCAATGGTCTTCCAGAGAGGAGTCAGAGTCCTCACAGGAGCCTTTGATTGAGGAGACAGTACAGCCGGTCTAGCATGGCAGACATGCAGCACCACACTCCTCCTCCCTTCAGCCCTAGCCACCTACCAAGAAGGCATTTTGATGGGAGGTCCAAGAGCCATCAATCAGTCTCCGTAACACCTGTTACCTTCCCCCCCTTTGGTGGCAGCCTAGCCCATTTTCTTCCAAAGTAGCACTTTATCAAGTTGGACACATGGGTCTTGGACATCATATTGACTAGCTACACGCTAGAGTCCCTGTGTCCCACCCCCCTCCAAAGCCCCAGTCCCCATCTGTTTTCAGGGACCCTTCTCACGAGAGGACTCTCAAACAAGAGGCAGACTCCCTTCTCCAGCTGGGGTCAATGCAGCCTGTTCCCCCCTCGTCACAGGGGGAAGGAAGGGCTTTGACACCAGATATTTCCTTACCTCCATCCTGCACCTCGGACAGCTGAATGTCTTCAATCAACAGTCAAAGCTCGGGATGACCACTTCAGACTCGATAAGCCCCTCCCTGAATGAAGGCAGTTGGTGTGTGGTCTTGGATTTGAAAGGCATGTATTTTCTCAATTAGATATTTACATAGTTAGCAGAAGGTTCCTGTGGGTGTAAAGCACTTCCAGTATAGTGCCTCTCAATGGCCCTGAGGGTTTTTACTAAAGTACTCGCCGTGATGGCTGCATGACTTCGCAGGCAAGGCAACCCAATATTTCCCTACCTGGATGGTTGGCTTCCCATGGGTCAGTCATATCAAGCAGCAAACACCTCCTCTTTGAACTCTTTCATCCTCTGGGGCTGCAAGTAAGGGCAGAAAAGTCTACATTAACCCTCACACAAGTTACAGAATTTATTGGAGCGAATTTCAACTCAATCAGGGCAAGAGCTTGCTTACCTCAAGACTGGTTCCTTGCTATGAGGGATCTCATCACCCAGCTTCATCTCAGCCCTCAGACTACAGCCTGGTCCTGCCTGGCCCTGCTAGGCCATATGGCCGCATCCACCTCCCCAATCACAAGGCTACATTTACGTACTTTCAGATCTGGCTTAGGATGGTCTATGCTCCAAGCAGAGACTCCTTGAACAAAAAGGTCTCGCTTCCCCCAAACATGCTTTTGTTGTCACTCACCTGGTGGAAAGGAAAAAGTGGGAGGGGGGAATCCCCTGAAAGACTCTGATTCTGGTTGCCTTCCATGCTGGGACAGAGAGCACATCTAGACAATCATACAGCTCAGTGTTCCTGGTCTCTGCTTCAGGCAGTTCATGAGGTATGCGAGGCATTCCTCCTCATTATTTGGTCTACACACGTCCAAGTCAGATCAGACATAACCGCTGTGTACCACAGGAGGTCTGCAGATAAGTGGTCTAGCTGTGAAACTGGTGCATCTGGCATCAGATTACCCTTTTGGCAGTACACATTCCACCCATCGGTAGTGCAGTACATCTTCCATTTCTGGGATACCCCATCCTGAGACATCTTTGCAAACCAGCAGAACAAAAAGTGCCCAGCATGTTGTTCCCAAGCTTCAACATCAGAGGGGCCACCTCCTTGGTGCAACGGTCAGACCTGCTGAGGTACACCTTCCCTTCCCTACCCTTGCTACCTCTCATCCTTGGGAAGATCAAGATGGATGAGGCAGAAGTGATCCTGATAGCTCTCTAGGGCAGAGACAATTCTGGTTCACCACCTTCCTACAGTTGGCCTCTCCCCTAGGCATTCACCTTCAGCCGTTCCCGCACCTACTGTCTCAGAATAGAACACAGACTGTCGCAGGGCCATCCACCTCAGTACAGCTTCCCTCCATCTGGCAGCATGTTTTTTGGATGGACAGTGAGCATCCTTAACAGTAGCAGAAGACCCTCTACAAGGAAGTGCTGTGCCACCAAATGGAAGCAGTTCTCCCTGTAGTGTCAGCAGTATGACTTGTTTCCTGAGGAATCAGGAATCCCTCTAATTCTGGAATATCTTCTCTCATTAAAGATATTGGGCCTGTCTGTCCATTCCCTAAGCGTACATTTGACAGCTATTGATGCCTTCCATCGTCTGGTGGAGAAGTGCTCTGTGTTCACCCATCCCACTACTGTGAAGTGCCAGAAAGGTGTCAGAAGCCATTCCTTCCTGTATCTAAACCTCTCCTTGTTAGGGAATATTGTTTTTTTCACCCATTCTTATGAGCCCACCACTTGAACGCTTAGGATATGTCTACACAGCCTGCAGCAGCCAACCTCTCAGGGTTGTCAGATTTGGGCTTGTGGGGCTCACACTACCATGCTAAAAATAGCCGTGTAGGTGTTATCTCTCAGGCTCTGACACCTAGAGAGCGAGGTGAGCCTGCCTGGCTCTTGCGTTTCTCCACTGCTTACCCTGTGGGGCCCACCTCCTGGCCGCTGCTCATGCTTCTCTGCCGCTTTCCCCGCCTGCCTCTCAGGCCTCTCCACCCTCTTTCCCCCTCAGCCCCTCCCACCCACCGCTCACTCTGCTCTGCCGCTTCCCCCATGCCGCCCCCCCACCTGCTGTTTGTGCCCTCTGAGAAGGCAGAGAGATGCAGGTGGTGGATGGGGGCCCCACTGGGGAAGGGGGCGGAGAGACGCATGGGCAGCAGGTGAAGAGGCATGAGAGGCGCATGGGCGGGGGGTGGTGAGCAGGGGTGGTGGCCATGCAGGGGCAGATTTTGAGGCAGAGCAGGGGTCTGGGCCTTGGTCCGGTGGCACCACCCCCCCCACTAGGGAGCTTCAGGCGCTCAGGCACAGCCTCCCCAAATGTGGGAGTCATGCGCTGCCTAGGCTTAACTATGAGATGTTAGCTGGATATTGGATATGGCTACATTTATGTTTATCCTCAGAGAACATTCATGGATTTTAAGTCCAGAAGAGACCACTATGGTCCTCTAGTCTGATCTCTTTATAGCACAGGCCATAGAATTTCACCCAACGATTCCCACAGTGGAAGGAATTGCTCTTCCCTACTACCTTGTGTACACTACAAAATCCATAATCAAAACTCACCTCCACTATACTTTCACCAGTAGTAACAAAGGTAGAAACTGTAGTGCAAGTAGGGCTCGAGTGCTAGATTACACACTGGAATAGATGCCTGAGTCCTGTTTAGACTACAGCTTCCCACTGCTCCTATTATTGGTGGCAAATGACTGCTATGCATTGCTTCCATAGATTCATAAAGTTTAAATATAGAAGGCACCATTATATTGTCTAGTCTGGCTTTCTGTATATCAGAGACCTTTAAATTCCACCCATTTTCCCCCTATACCTAGCCCAATAACCCATGTCTGGCTAAAAAAGTTTCCAGAAAGGCATCCAGTCTTGATTTGAAGCCATCAAGAGATGGAAATCCACCCTTGGTAGTCGATCCTTCCCTTGGTCATTTGTTCCAATGTAATTATCCTCACTTTTAAAAAATTGTGTCTGATTTTTAATGGGAATTTGCCTTCAGCTTCCAGCCATTAGTTCTTGTTTATGCATTTCTCTGCTAGATTAAGGAGCACTTTAGTACCCGGGATTTTCTCCTTTTGAAGGTATTTATACATTGTAAGCATGTAACCTCTCAATCTTTTTCATAACCTAAACAAATTAAGTTATTTAGTTCTGTCAATGGAAGGCATTTTCTCCCACCTTCGAAGCATTTTTTCTGCATCCTTTCCAGTTTTTCAATGTCTTTAAAAAAATGCAGCCATCAGGAATATATGCACTGTTCCAATATTGGTCTAAGCAATACCCTATATAGAGACATAATCACCTCCCTACTGCTACTCATTACTCCTTGTTTATATATCAGAGGATCACATTAGCCCTTTTGCCACAGCACCGCAGGAGCTCTTACTTATCCACTATGACCCCTAAATCCTTTTCCAGCTGGTGAGCTTTTGGCCACTTCAGAAGTCATTGCCTCAGAAGCTACTGCTTAGACAGGTGATCTTTTTTTCCCTTCTAAATGACTTTTTTCTCCTGCTTCTCATTAATTTTCTGTTTTTCTTCAACTATTTTCAATGTATCCTAATTCCACATAAGCTCAGTGAGCAAGATTCTTTGGCAGGGTAGAACAGGCAAACATTCTTCCCCCCCCCCCCCCCGAGAAAAACTCTGCAGTTGCCAGAGAGTCACCTGACCTTGAAATCTTTGAGCTATTTGAATACATCTACAAAGCAAAAATAAATAAATAAATTGTTTAGCATGTTACTGTGCGGCTACATAGCCATTTGTATAAAAAGGTTACAAGGCTATAATAACCTCTTTTATATCGCCGATAAACACAAAATCCAGCTCAGTGGTTAAGTTTTCTGTCTGATTCTGTTTTACTAGTGTAATGGTTTTATGGCCATGATTAATTCAGTGTTTTTATGTGATGAAGCGGGCATAGCTGTAGTTATACATGCTCTGTGAGAAAATAATCTGAAAAGCTGAGCTGTCTTGCTTTGCTTAGTAGAGACCAATATTGACATGAAAACCATGAGTTTATTACTTTTTTCACCAGTCCAAAACCAAACACTTTTAGAATATTCTACTCCTTTTTTATATCCTTAAGTTCATGACACTAAAAATACTACTGATGTCACAAAAACAAGAAGCAGATGGTATCATGGAGTTACCTTCCTTGAACTATTCTAATTAATTCAATAGTGCCTCACCTTTAAAGAAGTGACCAGCTAAACCCTAAAAAGCTGCTTTATTTCCAGAGCAAAGGGTTTTCTTTCAACAACTGTGGTCACCAGAATTGGCCTTACTACTTTATTCTTTTCAGTTTTCCTGTGTTTACCTGAACCTAAGACTATTTGATGGAAGCTAGACTGAAAGCTTGAAACGTCAGCTCTGTGATCAGCTAGTAAAGCAGCCCAATTTCCATTTTGTTCAAACACTGCTTTCCTGTCGTGTCTGGGAAAGTGTCTGCCAATTCATTTTTCTCCTCTTATCAGCAAAGCGCATATACTGTGCTCATGTTTCTTAATACAAAACAGAGGGAAAATCCCCAAGCTGCCAGGAGGTCTGTTAGCTTAAATAGTGCCCAGATCTCTGGTCTCATCCCACTGCATGCACTTCCATTTGCTCTAAAATGAAAAAGTAAATCTACCTAGCTGTGATCTTGCAAGTGTCAATCACTTGAAATTGTCGGGTTTTGATGAAAGCCTTCTTTAAATAGAGAATTTTTATCGTGAGTTCAGCACCAGTAGCTGTATTTGATTTTAAAAGTGTGTTTCAAAAAGTATCTTTGAAGCTGCAGTCCATTTTCAGCTCTGAAATAATCTCCACACGCCTATTGGGTTCCGTTCATGAATGTTTCAAATGGCAACATCGCCCAGTAAACTTCCTTTATGATGTATTGTTTACAGAGAGGCAGTTGGTATTTGAAAGCAGTTCAAACCCAGCAAATGGGGTAGAAGTAAGATAGAAGGGGGGTGGGGGAAGAAGGAAATGGAAAAAGGAAAGTCAGGCAGAGGAATGTGTGAATTCCTGAGAAGAGAGAGGGAGAGCAGAGAGGAGCATGAGAGGCAGTATGACCGCGTAGGAAATGGGGAAGCAGACGTTCAGAGCTAGCAACCAATTGTCCGATAGAAAATAATGTTCTGAGTTCTACTTTTAGAATTGAGTCTCTTGGCATCATTAGTGTCCATGGGTTCTGAAGAGTTTTTCCCTGCCTTGCTTCTGCTCCCCGCAGTCCCTGCTGCTCTTGGATGCTTGATCCACTCTGGAAGCTTCTGCTCTAACTGTATGACCCCACAGAAGTGGGGAGAGAGGCCGAGCTACGTGAGGCGGTACCATCTAACGAAACACATTGGGCTAACTATGGGAGGTTCTGTATGCTTCTGCGTCCAGAGGAAGAGAGACGCTCATTCTAAAGTCACTGGAAGCATTCTGATAACTTCTGTCTTTCCAGGTGCTGAAATTCATCCCTGAGTCAGGCCATCCCAGGAGGAAGGGCAGAACCAAGAACAACATGGCCCTAGTGGATATTCAACTGGAGCATCATGAGCGCTGTGATTGTGTCTGCAGTTCAAGACCACCCCGATAAAAACAGAACAAAGCACACTATTTGTAGCTCAAAGGACCTTTTATTTTAAGCAGGAGCCGTCAGAGAACATTCTTCCACTGATAAGCAAACTTTGCTAGTAGCCTGCATTGCGATGAGCAAAAATGAATGCTGTGTTTCAGCATAGCTATATTGATTAGTGCCATGGCAGCTAAAAAGGTATATCATAGATTTGTTTATTAGCAGCCAAGAATATAGAATAAGTTTAGCAATATATTGGGATGATTGAGACTTTCAAAGTTGACTATGGGACTTAACCACACAGTTCCCTCTGAAATGTAATCAAAGCTGTGTAGCTAAATCCCCTTGCTGGCCGTGGAAAGTTTCACTGAGATATTTGCGCTAACCTTATATATCTGTCTCTCTCTCAATCTGGCACAGCCACATCCAATTTCTGCCCTCATTTATACCTGCTCAACTCCATTGAAGTCAGTGGGGTTACATGAATGTAAATGAGGACTGAATTCAATCCAATATTCATACATAATGGTTAAATCCAGTTTAATCCAGCTCCTAGGTGGAACACTCCCTTGCTCCTTTGAAACACACACACATGGCATATAGAAAACATGAAATAAATCTAGTGTGAAGTCAAATTGTCCAGTCTGTATTCAAGCAACACACTGAAATCAACTGGTGCTTTGCACAAGGATATGAACCTAAGTGCCACCATTTCCCATTCAAGTCCTGCCACCTAGTAAAAGTTGTGTATAATTTCTTGGGATCGGGCCCTTGGACATTTCATCTTCACTGTGGTTCTAAGTAGACAGTCAAACCAGAACATCTTGGTTGCTGAAAATACCCACTCTTCTTGCATGTATATTCAAGTTGGAAACAAAATTTCAGTATTCTAGCTTTTAGAGAACAGATCAAATATCATTGTTGTTTTGTTTGTATTTTTTTAAATAAGGAATACTATAATCTTGCCAGTATATACAGTAATCTTAGTTGTTTGACTTTAGTAGTATATATTGCCATGATCAAACTCTTGGCACTGAGTATCTCTTGGACTGCATTTTGCTGAGGCATATTAATTCATTACGCCACACCTGTCTTTTGAAAAATTGTCAGCATTCATTAATTTTTGCAAAGAGAATTATGCACCTCTTGATAAAATAAGCACCTTAAAAGCTACAGCATAGCTTCCTATGCCTGTTAAAATATGAACGGGCTCTGACTAAAAAAGGGGGAAAAAATGCTGTCGAAACTAGCTTTAAATACTCTGAGATATTGCACTGAAAGTTGTCCAGTGTAAATGTATGCTAGGTATAAATCTGGAAGACAACTGAACTTTTGATTGTGAATGTAATAGAGAAAATGGGGTGGAACATTGAATGGCCATGGATCTCTATTTAATAGTATACTAAAGCTGCATTTGTTCTGTTTCATGTGTGTTGCCTCTGTGTTCCTGTCTGTCAGAAAGAGAGAAGTAGTCTTACAATAGTATTTCCTACATTAGCTGAAATTGGCACATGCAATCACATAATATTGATAACTTTTAATATTGGGTTTTAGTAATAAAATCAGAACTATAGATTAAAAAATGCCCTTGATGCTCTGAATTAATTCCTTCATCAAGTAAACTCCATTACCTGAACTTTGTTTTTATAATTTTATCAACTCTTTCCAGAAATGTACTCTATAAATATTGTGAGTATTACTTTCTCTACTCTAGTTGAACATTTGAGATGTTTTTGTTTGGATATTTTAAAAATATATGCATATTAATTTTTCCTCTCTAGCTCCCAAAAGTCTATTTTAAAGGCACTTGAAGACTGAAATGGGAAGTGATTCGTCATTTTTCAAAGCAATTCACTTTAAAGAACAGCATTGAGACCAAAGATTGCCAAATATGTTAGTTGTTTCAGGGTTGTTCAAAGGCAATTTCATTCTTTTTCTGACTCTAGCTTAATAACAAGAGTGGCCAATCTTACTTATTTTGGAAAAATCTGCATTTGACACCAGTACAACCACTCTCCTTACTGGGCATTCCTGACTGACCTGTGGTAGGAACACGCCTGGTCTTCAGGTTGTGGATTTGTTTTATGAGCATATAATTTCATGTTACTTTTTGCTTTGTCTTATTCATTGATTCCCAACCCTTTGTGGCAGCACTGCCAGTTTATCTGACGAAGTTCTCAGCTGTGCCAACCAGAGACTGCAGAATTAAATTAAGTGCAGGCAATCATGGTACGCCAGGGCTCAGCACAGAAGCATTTCATTTGAGTAAGAAGGAATCTTGTGTCCGATGTCAGTGGGACAACTTACTAGTTTAAAGTTAGGCATTTGTTTAAGTACTTTGCTGAACTGGGGCTTAAGTGGAGAACAAAAACCCTCTTATTACACTTAGCACTGATTGGGAACCAGAGATCAAATGGCTACCAGTTGTCATCATTTGCTATGAAGGTGATGGTTTCCATGCCACAAGCCAATGCAGAATAAATAGGATTCAAATTTGTGCTTTGTGTTGAAGCGGTAAGCGTAGCGTGACTGAACAAAACAAAGCTTCTAATAAACCATGATCCAAGCTGCAATAACCCATGATAGAGTCAAACAGCAGAAACACCCTAGCTTTTTATTTATTGCCAGAAAATGCAAAGAAGCTTGTTTCTCTCTCCTTTATTTTTTCGTTCGTTGTACTTTATAATAGCTTCTACATTTGTAATAGCTTCTACATTGTTTATGTATTATTTTTAACTTAAGATTCACCTCTTCAAAAAAGAAAACAGCTAGAATTTTTTTTATTTTTTTGGTTCAAGGAATTTGAAACCCAAAATATAAATATAATTTTCAAAGGAACTGTCAATAGAGCCATAATTTCAAGCAACTCACTACTTCTTTATTTTGTGTAAGCTTCTAGGATAAAACGTACTTTCTCAAGTGCAATTTATATATATATTGTTATCAGTTAAATGCAGCTTTTATAGAAAGGCTTTTCTACCGCATTCAATATATAATATTTTTCTTTTTTTCCTTGATGAAAAATAAATACTGCTTTTGAAAGAAGCAATTCTGAGTGATTTTTGGGAGCATCATTAGAAGGTGCACAGATTAACTTGAGGTCACAAACACAAGATATTTTTGACTGTTTGGTCCAGAGAGGATGCTGTGATCTCAAATAGTGCCTTTAGGAGTGGTTCCCATGGGGAGCTTCAGGGGTCCTTGGGCCATGAGGGAAGGTGTGACATGCTCTGTTGGAATGATCCAGCACATTCTCCTCACTGCGGTGGGCCAGCAGAGCCATGGGCCCACTGTCTCCCAAATAGTTCCCTGACCCTCTTTGGGTTGATTGGAGCCCCTGGGGGTCCTAGAAATGAGCATGCTCTGGAGGCCATAGCTATGCCTGATTTATGCCTGAGGAGGCCAAAGAGGGAAAGCTCATTAAACCTTTGCTCCCTGATCCCCCATTTACAGTTGCCCACTTTCTAATCGCACAAAACTGACCGCCCCTTCTCTGAGGCCCCGCCCCTGCTCACTCCATCCTCCCTCCCTCCATCCTCGCTCTCCCCCACCCTCACTCACTTTCACCGGGCTGGGTAAGGGGGTTGGGGTCCAGGAGGGGGTGAGGGCTCAAGCTGGGGGTGTGGGCTCCAGGGTGGGGGCCAGAAATGAGGGGTTCTGGGTGTGGGAAGGGGCTCCAGGCTGAGGCAGGGGGTTGGGGTGTGGGCTCTGGAGGGGAGTTTGGGTGTGGGAGGGGGCTCAGGGCTGGGTCAGGAGGTTGGGGTGAGGTCAGGGATGAGGGTTGTGGGCTCTGAGAGGGCGTTAGGGTGCGGGAGGGGATGAGGGTTCCAGCTGGTGGTGCAGATTCCAGGGTGGGGCCAGAAATGAGGGGTTCGGGGTCCAGGAGGGGACTCAGGGCTTGGCCAAGGAGTTGGGGTGCAGGAGGGTGTGCAGGGGTGAGGGGTGTGGGCTCTGGGAGGGAGTTTGGGTCCAGGAGGGGTTTGGGGTGCAAGCTTCCAGCGGCGCTTACCTCAGGTGGCTCTTGGAAGCGGCCACGTCCAGCTCCTAGGCAGAGGTACCAGGAGACTCCTTGCACTGCCCGTGTCCGCAGGTGCCGCTCTTGCAGCTCCCATTGGCCGCAGTTCCCAACCAATGGGAGCTGCGGAGCTGGCGCTCAGGGTGGGAGCAGTGCATGGAGCCCCTGTGGCCACCCCTGCACCTTAGAGCCGGACATGCCATCTGCTTCCGGGAGCCACGCAGAGCCAGGGCAGGCAGGACGCATGCCTTAGCCCTGCTGAAGTACCAACCAGACACTTGGCAACCCTACCCCCGCTGGACACAAATGTACGTAAGCTGCCCTTCTGTGTTTAGTTCAATGTCAAACAACCAATTTAACAATGTTCAGTTACTGAAAATTGCTACATGAACCCCCAATCTTAGTAGATACTGTATACCAAATGCACTGTGGGCGAAGCACTGAGGCCTTTATTTGGTTTGTACTAAGCCCTTACTCAGGCAAACTCCAGTGTTTGAGGGCAAACGCTGAGTAAGGGCATCAGGATTTTGCCAAATTAATTCTGCATCTTGTAACTAGAGCATTACCTTATCAAGATACTGTTCACAATTCTACAGTCCAATCCTGCAGCCCTGCTCACACAAGTAGCCCTTATTCACTTAAGTATCTCCATTGACTTCACTGGAACAAGGTGCATGAGACAGAACTATCCATGTGAGCAAGGGTTGCAGAATTAAACCCTTATTTTCAGGCATCCTTGTTCAAGAAAGGAATCATGCTTCCTCTTCTTCAACCCAACCATCCAAAACTAGAACCGTTTCCTAAAAGGGGGGGTTATTCCTGGTCTACAGTGAACTAAAGCAATGTGAATTGGACTTAGGGAGAATATTTGCCCTTCATGAATGCATAGTGTCCCTCAGCTTGTCTGAAACTGAACAACAGCTGCACAGTGTACAAGGATGGCATGAAACTCTGACTGTACATTGTTACATAATGGATACACTGTCTAACTTTATCAGATTGTCCTTGTACTTATATATGTAACAATGCTTTTATAAATATTCTACACCAGGCCAAGCAGTTATATTTCTATTCAGCTGACACAATGTACAATATCTATGTTCATTTTGGGACTGATGTCCTTGTTGAAAACTAACCATTTTTTGAAAAAATGCTGCATCTAGCTTCATTTAGAAAGAACACGCAGTATTCTTTCAGTCGACTTAATATACATTCAAAATCCTGTGATAAAATAACATCGTACAAATGCCCTTAATATTTTTCTTACTCTCTTAGGGAATGCACACGTCCTCGGTTATAGTGCTGCAGTGCTAACTCAACAGATGTCCAATTTGTGAGTATTCTCTTAGGGACTTCACTGCAGCAGTTAATGAAAATGCAGAAATTAGTATTGTGGTCTCTTAGTCTAGGAAATATAACTTTGTTTATTGACAATCCTGATCAAATATGCTAGGATACAGAACATTTATAATTTATCTGGTTATTGACATTCCTTCAAAATCTGCCTTAAGTGTTTAAAATGCAAATTAGAGCCTGTATTTTCTTGCAAAGACTTCTCTGGCAAATGGAAATTCCAAAACAGCTAATATTTGGCCATGAATAGTAGAAAAGGAACATTTAGACTTTGAAGACAAATTAACTTTGAGAACCAGAGAAATTCAGAGTTTTTTCTGAAATACACTTGTAGCTGGTAGATATGCTGTTGGAAATGGAGTTTTAGGAAAACACCTTATTTATAGACATAGTGCTCAAATAAAGTTACTGCAGTACAGATATAATTGAACTAATTACACAGCAAAAGCCTATTGTACTAGGTATTCCAAATTCTAAGCCAAAGAAGTCTTTACTGTTCAGTTGAAAGAATTTGGGTTTCAAGATTATTATACAAAGAACTGAATACTTAAAAATAATTGGTCTGGTGAAATGGGATGTCTTTGCAAAATGAAAATTCTCTCATGTACAAAGAACCAGTATTCTTCCTGCAAGGATGAAGCACTGGTATGTAACACACATCAGTGATGTCAGCACCTTAAAAAAATGGAAAAAATATATTCACAAAGCTGCATGTCTGCTAATAGAGAAGTCACAGAGCAAATATTAGCAATTCAGAACATCAAGCAGCCACTCCTTGAAGGACATACCTTCTACAATCTATGAATTTGGGATGGCCAGTTGTGAAGGGTATAATCCAGCTGCCATGTTTTCCATGGCAAATGTGCCCGTTTTCCTCTGAAAAATATGTCAGATACAGAATTTTGGTTGATATCCAGGCTTTGAGTATTTACTGGTTCTTTATTACTGCTGTTCACATTGTGTTTTAATACTGAGAAACAGTTGAGGACATGATGTGTAGGAGAAGGAACAGAGTTTGCTTTGTTGAACTGAACCATAGAAATTAGAAATAGAGAAAGCTCTGACATGGGCTAGATTTTGCTCCCACTGAAGTCAATAGGTGTTGTTTTGTCATTGGCTTCAATGGGGCAAGATCAGGCCATAGGTCATCGAGTCTACTGTTGTCAGATTTTTCAGGAGTTCAAAGTTCTAAAGCCCTCCCATAGCACACCCAATGTTACCCAAATTCAAGGAGCAGTGATGGGGGTTGGAGTGAACATGGGGTGGTTATGAGGATATCCAGGGACTAAACTTTTTGAAAGGATGATTTTTTTCCTCCTACTTGCGTGGTAGGTGCCTGATCCACTACCCAAATGGAAGCTGCTTGGCAACATTAGTATTGACATTAGTCCAGCTCCACAAAGGTATTTATGCACCAAACTTGCAATAGTTATTAATATTTTCAGCTGAGAAAGGCTTTCAAAAAACCTCTTACAGTGCTTCTCAGCTTTTAGAAAGTGGTTCTCATGCTAAATCCTGGGAAAGCAGATTCTCTAAAGTCAGAGTCTAAAATATGGCACACACTCTATGGAACACTGAGAGTATTCCCTAAAATACGGTGTAGATCTCTGAGTGTACCTAATACCAAAGAGAGCTAATCTAAGCCATTTGATTGTAATATACAGATGACATTCATGGTAACCTTTACTTATAACCACCAAGACTCAGATTCTGCCACTAATTTCTTTCAAAAGGTCAAACAGGGATTCACATTCTCTCAGGAAACATACGCTAGCAATAGTTCAGAAGTCGTAATTTCAATATTCATTAAAATACACGTAAGCAAAATACTATACTTTACTCAATTAAACTACATCTGAATACCAATTAAACGTATGGTTATTAAATCAAGATAAAACATGGAGGTTTATATGAAGGACTGTTTGTTATTAAATCTAAATGAAGACCCCTGGGTCCAAATTAAAGCTCATACACAAAAAGGTAAGCAAATTAGCTTTATTCAGATATGCATCTAGCACATATCTAAAATCTTTGGACCTGAAAACCCGGACTAAGTCATCAAGTTTATTAATTGAAATAGTCCTCAGTAAATCTTTCCACATAAAGCTAATTCAAGGCACAACTGAAGATTAGTTCCTGTGTTGTGCTCTCACTATCCTATTGTACTGGGCTCCTTCCCGTGGGAAGTACACCTTTTATTTTATCTGCAGACGTAGGTACATTTGCCCGACAGTCATGTTAAAACTGTATGTAACAGAAGCTTTTATCAAGAATTAAAACTGCTGTTCTTCCCTTTGCCTGTCAAACTATAGATGTTGAGAATGCAGCCCAGAGAGCAGTGACTAAGTATAAGGAGGTTAACCTGGATGTGTGAATTATTTTGGCATATGTTTGCTAATGTTTCGGGCACACAACAGTTTGCTTTCAACTTTTGAAACACGCTGTTGTCTTTTTACGTAGAAACAATGATGAGTCCGGTGGCACCTTAAAGACTAACAGATTTATTTGGGCATAAGCTTTCGTGGGTAAAAAAAAACACTTCTTCAGCTGCATGGAGTGAAAATTACAGATACAGGCATAAATATGTATTGGCACATGAAGAGTACCAATACATTAATGTGCCAATATATATTTATGCCTGTATCTGTAATTTTCACTCCATGCAGCTGAAGAAGTGGTTTTTTTACCCACGAAAGCTTATGCTCAAATAAATCTGTTAGTCTTTAAGGTGCCACCAGACTCCTCATTGTTTTTGTGGATACAGACTAACACGGCTACCCCTCTGATACTTTTTACATAGGGCCATTTCAGCTGCTCATTAACACATACAAGCTGGCAAAATGAAAATCAACCTATAATTTGCACTTGTGATGAATTGGCTAAGCAGAAAACTGCTATTCTCATCAACCCACTGACCTGTGACCTTGTAGGTTACTCATACAAGTCACACTCCTGCCCTGACCAATAGCAGGGGGAGGTGGCCATCCACCAGACAAGGATGAGGATGCTCAACATGGCATCGCTCTGCAACTGTGGTCCTGTTTCTGATTATTCATTGCCTCACATCTCCAGGAAGCACTCTTCTGGTCAGCCTCCACTGGCTCCTCCAACTCCTCTGAAGAGCAGTGGGCATTGTCCTATCTGGGGTTCTCTGCTCAGGGTCCCCCACTAATTCATAGCCTTTAAGTCCAGAAGGGATCATCATGAGCATCTAGTCAGACCTGTATATCACAGGCCACAGAACCTCATCTACCACTACTGCATTAGGCCCATAACCTGCTGGCTGAGTTACTGAAGGTCTCATTTCTTGATTTAAGGACTTCAAGGTACAGAGAATCCACCATTTATTCTAGTTCAAACTAGCAAGAGACCCGTACCCCACACAGCAGAGGATGGCCACAAAACCCAGGGTTTCTGCTGATCTGATCTGGGGCGAAAATTCCTTCCTAACCCCAAATATGGCGATCAGTTAGATACCGAGTATGTGAGCGAAACTCTCCAGCCAGATCACATAGGAAAGAATTCTCTGTAGTAACTCGGAGCCCTCCTCATATAGTTTCCCATCACCCACTATTGGAGATATTTGCCCATACCCATTGTAGGCAACCCCATCATTACCATCCCCTCTGCAAATTTATCATGCTCAGGCTTGAACCAAGTTACGTTTTCTCCCCTCCCCCACACTGTTCCTCTCAGAAGTCTGTTCCAGAACTTCACTCCTCTGGTGATTAGAAACCTTCATATACTTTCAAGCCTAAACTTGTTGCTGGCCAGTTTATATCCATTTGTTCTTGTGCTAACATTGGCCTTTAACTTAAATATATCCGCTCGCTCCCTGGTGTTTATCCCTCTGATGTATTTATAGAGAGCAGTCATATCTCCCCTCAGCCTTTGTTTGGTTATGCTAAACAAGCCAAGTTATGTCTTGTGAGGGAGGTTCTCCATTCCTCTTATTCTAGTAGCCCTTCTCTATTCAAATTTGAAATTTTACCTATTTACCTTTAATAAAGAGAAGTCTAGGTTGGATATTAGGAAACACTATTTCACTGGGAGGGTGGTGGAGCACTGGAATGGGTTACCTAGGGAGGTGGTGGAATCTTCAGCCTTAGAGGATTTTAAGGCCCAGCTTGACAAAGCCCTGGTTGGGATGATTTTAGTTGGGACTGGTCCTGCTTTGAGCAGGGGTTGGACTACATGACCTCCTGAGGTCTCTCCCAACCCTAATCTTCTATGATTCTAAAGCCCTGGAGTGCAGAAGGCCTAGAGTGAGAAGCCTAAACCTTATATTGGATAATTTCCCTATGTTTTACTTTGCTTTGAAATGCAACTGGCGGTTTTTGCCACCTTTCTGTTTCCTGCCAACCCTAGTAAAACAGCCTTTTACTTTGTCTGAATGATTACTGGGACTAACCAGGGCAAGCACCTTCAGGACCTACCAGCTGAAACACCTTCAGCAGTTGCCTATGAATTGTGGGACACTTGGCATGCTACTGACTACCTAAGACGCTTGGTGTACCACAGCCTGGAGCAGTACAAACCAGCCCTCAAACATTGGCCAGACATTGCCACCAGCTTGTGGGGCACATGGCAGCTGGCACATTTGTAATATCTCATGCCACACTTCACATGAGATGCCTGAAGACTTGGGTCAGCTCAATGTACAAGTCGAACAAAACAGATTAGAGAAACCTCTCTTGATGCCTTCCAGGGGCAAACTCTCCCTGGACGGGTGGAAAGAATCAGCAGCAAACATTTGCATTGGGGTACCATTCACACAGCCCTCACTCCGATATTTCTTCTCATTATCAATGCATCCCTCATAAGTTGGAGTGCACATCTCAACAACCCAGGGCCACCCAGAAGATTCAGGGGGCCTGGGGCAAAGCAATTTCGGGGGCCCCTTCCATAAAAAAATTGGCAATACTATATTCTTGTGGGGGACCCTGCGGGGCCCGAGCAAATTGCCCCACTCGTTCCCCACCATGGGCGGCCCTGGGAAAAATTAACCATCCGCATCTCGGCACAAACCCAGTTTTGAGAAAACTTCTTTACAAGGTATCACTGGTTTTCAGAATCAGCTAGTGCTAAAAGGCACTAAAGCTCATTAAAAGGGTTGGACAAATATTTTCCGTCAAAACTTTTTTTGGATCGAAAACTAGGGGTTTTTAAAAAGCAGAAAAAAATCACGGACAATGTCTGCTTTCCTTCAAAATTTGTTGTGGTTTTTTTAATTGAAAAGCTGAAATTTAGTCTGCCAAAACCTGAATATGGTTTGGGGTTTCAGAAGTGTGTGGCCAAATATTTGCTGCTTGCTGTGTTTGATTGTTTAAAGAAACAATAAAAAATTCTGCTTAAAAAAATGCAAAACTTTTGAACCACCTCAGCTTGTGACCAAACGCCTGAGCCCATCCAGTCAGAGATTTTTCCAGGTTTCTGATAATCTGCTGGCTTCCTTGACTCATATCTGTCTCCATAACTTTGGGTTAATTTAGGTTAGAACATAAGAACAGCCATACTGGGTCAAACCAAAGGTCCATCCAGCCCAGTATCCTGTCTACTGATAATGGCCAATGCCAAGTGCCCCAGAGGGAGTGAACCTAACAGGTAATGATCAGGTGATCTCTCCCCTGCCATCCATCTCCACCCTCTGACAAACAGAGGCTAGGGACACCATTCCTTACCTATCCTGGCTAATAGCCATTAATGGACTTAACCTTCATGCATTTATCTGTTTCCTAGACACTGGCTCAATGGGGTCCCTCACAAACTGGAGACGGTGACTGTGGGTTTGTCTTTAGTATAGCTTATGCACATACTCCACGAACTGAACATTTGAGCTTGTTCCAGAATCTGGGATGAGCCTATGTTGTGAAAACTGACATGCTCAAAATAGCACATGCATGTGAATGGACACAGGGTACTAAAATTAAATTAACCAAGGGGTTCTCAAACTGGGGGTTGGGACCCCTCAGGGGAGTCACAAGGTTATTACTGGGGGGTCGCGAGCTGTCAGCCTCCACCTCAAATCCCGCTTTGCCTCCAGCATTTATAATAGTGTTAAATATATAAAAAAGTGTTTTCAATTTATAAGGGGGAGGGGGTTGCACTCAGAGGTTTGCTATGTGAAAGGGGTCACCAGGACAAAAGTTTGAGAACCACTGACTTAACCCCTCTGAAGCCTCAGGGAACGCGGGGCGGGGGTGGTCTCCCTTGGTAGGGTCGGGAAGGAGGTAGGTGGTGTAGGATATTGCTCTTCTCATGTGATCCCTCCCCCAATGGCTAATTTTAAATGAAGCTACCCTCCCCTGACATGGATCTCCCTATGGCACTGAAATTAAATATAGACTATAATTTAGCATTTGAGACATGAAAGGGATGGTTGCCCTAATGTAAAAGCTAACAGCTTGGCTCTTCTGCAAGCCTCAAACTGCTGAATGAGCTTTAGGGTAGGGAAGGTTGTGCCTCCCAAACAGCCTGGCCCTGCCCCCATCTGACTCCCCACTCCCTGCCCCACCTCAGAATCCCTGCCTCATCCTGCTCCTTGTCCCCTCACCGTCCCCCCAGACACCCCCCACCATCACCCGGGGACCCCACCGCTGCTTCCTGTCCCCTGACTGCCCCAACCCCTATCCACCCCCTGCTGAGTCCAGAACGCCCACGATCCAACCTCTCCATTCTCTGCCCCCTCCCTGTCCCCTGACTGTCCCCGGGAATCCCTGCCCCTTATCCCCCCCAACCCCTTACCCGGAGCCTCAGCGCATCCAGGAGCATCCCTGAACAGCGGTGCAGCGTGGCTCTGGCGAGGCCTGAGCTCCGCCCCACTCAGAGCCGCGTGGTAAGGGGGCGGGGCTACGAGCTCCAGTGGGGCCTGAGCTCCCTCCGCTCGGTGTGGAGCTCGCAGCCCCGTCCCCTTACCACGTGGTTCTGATTGGGGTGGAGCTCAGGCCCCACCGGAGGCATGCTGCAGCTGTTCAGGGATGCTCCTGGATGCGCTGAGGCTCCAGGAGAGAGGCGAAGGCGGGGCCGGGGCGGGAGCCTCACCCGTTCTCTTGGGGGCCCCTGTGGAGCCCAGGACCTGGGGCAAATTGCCCCACTTGCCCCCCCCCCTCTGGGCAGCCCTGCAACAACCTCACGACTCAGGGCAAGCGGTCACCTGTGGAGGCCACTCTCCACATCAACCTCCTTGAACTCAGACTGGTCATGAATGCTTGCACTCACTTTCTTCACTGATCAGAGGTACACGCACAAAAATCATGACAGTCACTATCATGTATATGTATTACATAAATCGTCAGAGAGGCGCCAGATCATCCTCCGTCTGCACAGAAGCATGAAGCTCTAGAATTGGTACATTTCCCATAATGTTCTAATATCAGCGACCTATCTACCACGAGTGCATAACACAACAGCGGACAATCTCAGTCGCAAGTTCTCCCACAACCACAAGTGGAATATGAACCCAGCAGTACGCTACAGCATATTCTCTCAATGGAGAACATCGACGATAGACTTATTCACCACTTACCCAAACAAGAAATGCCCATGCTACTGCTCCAGGGCCGGCCTCAGACAGCATTCGCTAGGGGAGGCTCTCCTTCTTCTTTCTATACACCTTTCCCCCATTCCCTCTGCTGCTGAAGTTCCTGTTAAAAATAAAAAGAGAAAAAGCAAATGTCATACTGATTGCTCCCACCTGGCCGAGACAGACATGGTACCCCTACCTGTCACGGCTGGCAGTGTGTCCACCGATCCCTCTCCATCCCACTCCTTACCTCCTCTCACAGAACAAAGGGTGCATTCTCCATCCCAAACTACGGATACTCTAGCTCAAGACCTGGCTTCTTCATGGTTTCAGAACATAGAGATCCCCTGCTCTGAGGAGGTGCAGGAGGTATTACTACACACACCTCTACCCTGATATAATGCTGTCCTCGGGAGCCAAAAAATCTTACCGCGTTATAGGTGAAAACGCGTTATATCGAACTTGCTTTGATCCACCGGAGTGCGCAGTCCCGCCCCCTCCGGAGCTCTGCTTTACCGCATTATATCCAAATTTGTGTTATATCGGGTTGTGTTATATCGGGGTAGAGGTGTAGTAAGAATTAGGCTACCTGTCACACTTACCTAAAAAAGTGGACCAGGTTTCAGGTTTGGTGCAATTCCAAGCACATTACCCTGGCATCTGCTACTCTCCCCATGGTGTTAGACTACATACTGATTCTCAAGAACTCAGGACTATCTCTCAGTTTGCTCAAAGTATACCTGGTGGCCATGGCGACTCTCCATCATCAAATAGAGGGAAACTCAGTTTTCTCACACCCAGCTACAGAGAGGTTCCTCAAGGGCATAGCAAACCTCTTTCTGCAACCCAGACATCCCACCCAACATGGAATCTGAACCTGGTTTTTAAAGAGTCTGACTAGACTGCCCTTTGAACCTAAGACCACTTGTTCACTCATATGCCTGTCAATGAAGATAGCATTTCTGGTCACCTTCACCTCAGCAGGAATAGGGGAGATGGCAGCACATATGGCACACTCCCCTTTAACAGTCTTCTTTTATGACCAGATTACTCTCAGGTTACTCCCAAAGTTCACACCCAAGGTGACCTCCTCTTTTCACATGAACCAACCTATTCACCTCCCACCTTTTATCTTAAGCCTCACCACAATAACAGAGAGGCCATACTTCACACGCTAGATGGTAGGAGAGCCCTGGCCTTCTACCTGGACAGGACGAAGGCTTTTAGGAAATCTCCTAAGCAATTCCTTTCTACTGCAGATAGGTCTAAAGGTACAGCAATATCGACCCAAAGGCTCTCCAAATGGGTCGTGAACTATATCAAACACTGCTATCAGGTTTGCAATGTAGTACCTCCATCCAGAATCTGCACACACTCCACGAGGTTGGTTGCCTCCTCTGTCGCCCTCCTTAAGAATGTCCCTATCTTGGAAATCTGCAGAGTGGTGACTCGACGCCAAAGCCAAAACCTCCAATCTGGGATACTACTTGGGAGTCACCTACAGAGGAGCACCCATAGGGATACTATTCAAAGAAGAAGAGGAAGTTACACACTTTGTGCAGTAATGATGGTTCTTCAAAAATGTATGTTCCTATAGGTGCTCCATGACCGACCCTCCTCCCCTCTACTATGGAGTTCTTGATAGAGATTGTGTGATCAAGAAGGAACCTGAGGGTGGTTTGCCCATGTGGAGCTAATTAGCCTCGAGGCAGAGCACGAGGAGGGGAGAGCATGAGTGAGCCAGATCGACACTGCTACCTAAGATCTCCAATCAGAAGTGCAGGGACGCAGACACACCTGCAGTGGAGCACCCATAGGGACACACATCTTGAAGAACCATTGTTACTGAACAAGGTGAATAACTTCCTCTTCCATAAGCTGACAGGAGCACTATACTGCACTGCAGTGTTTTTCCATTTGTCATAGGCTGGAGCAGGGCTGAGTTCCCTAACTTGACTGAGACCCTCAGAGCTGGATCAGGCTTGATAATCTCTTAGCTATGTTATTATTAGGTGCCAATAAACTGGCCACCTCCACTAGATCCAAAATAAAGATTTGCAGCTAGTCAGAAACACTGTGTCCCCTCCTAGCAAGCTCCACTAACACATTACCCCAGATTATTTTTTTTTAATTTCAAGGGTAAAAAACCAAAACCCAAATTTCTATTCCTTCAAGATAACAGCAATTAGGACTAGGAAAAGAGAAATGCAGCTCACACTCTGTAGTTTAATTTTATTTTCCTATTCTTCCATGGAAATCATAAAATAATTTTAAAACAAATACCATGCATTCCCCATCTAGCTGTCTCACAACCCTACCCTCTGGCTCTCCACTGATCCATCACATCAAGTTTCAATTAATCCTCTTGACCCTGTGCATGCTGTATTGCCACGGGATACTAGTTGTAGTTCATCTGGAATTGTTAGCCGAATTTCTTGCTATGTACATTATTATTCTTTTTCCTTTTCTCCACAAACTCTCAGAATATCACTAACAACAATGCTATGGTTTTGAGGTTTATAATCTCCAGGATATTGATGGAGGATGAGAGAATTTCTCCATACAATTAGCTATTGTCCTTTCCATGGAGTAACCCAATGAATGAGACAAGTTCAACAGGAAATGCTGTCAGGTTTATTTGCAGAGTTTCCTTTTAATTGTCCATTCTTACCATTCCATTCAAAACAGGCAAGGATTAGGTATCCTGAGATCCTGGGAAATCCTGAAAATCTCAGGGAATCAGTGGAGGACCAGTGCATCCATGCAAAAGCCCAAAGCCCTTGCGCGGCTTCTCATCTCCCTACCCCCCTGAGTAGTACAACCCCTTGAGTCACAGTGATCCTAGGTAGGCACCTTTATCCTTCAAGGGCTTTCATGGAGTAGAGGGTTTTACCATGTAAGTTAATGCGGATGGACCAATTCCTGTGTTCAGTGAATAGCTGGGCCAGTTGCTGGCTCCTGCTCCTGCTGTGCTTTGAGCGAGGCCCAACCCAGTAGGCAGGCTCAGAGCATACCTCTCTGATTGGGCCTCAAAAGCACAATAGGCAGGGACATGACTAATCTGAGGCTCCTGCTGGGACACAGGCACCTTGGCATCAGGATTTAGGTGGTTGTGCACGTGCCCAGTGGCAGAAACGGAGGCATGTAGGGACTTTACCAGCAAAAACATAGGTGCCTAGGGACTTCCTACAGTGGAAGTTAGGTTCCTAAATCCCTTGGTGGAGCTAGCCCTTATTCCTTGCCCCAAAGACCTTACAATTTGAATCCCAAGACAGACAAAGAGTGGAAAATGAAACAGGCCCAGAGAGTTCATTGCCCAAAGTCACATAGCAGTTCAGTGGCAGAACAAGTATTAGAATCTAAGTCTCCTGGGTTCCGTTCCCTATCCACTATGCTATTTATCATGCTGTCATATGAGGATTTCTTTTCTCTCCTCTCTCCCTCTTTCTAATACATTATTTTAACATGGCACATTTGTACAAAGTTCAGTTCAGTGTACGTTGATATTTGCATGCATGAGAAGGAAATTAAATTGTCCTACTTCATAGATAACATAATGCACTGCAGTGCAACCACTGCATTGTAGACAAAGAAAACCTTTTCCCAGTTAGAAAATGTCCAAGATAATCCAATAGTCATGCTGCCTACAAACTGTTCAGAGGCATTGCTTGCCAACTATCCTGACTATGATTGCTTCCCCCATCCCAATATGCTACAGCATGGTGAATCTAAAAATAAGTGTGTGGTTAATCATAGATTAAAGCAAGTCCTCTCCCCTGTCTATTGGCAAACAATACTCTGTCCACTTCCCAGTGTGCTTTGAATGGCAGGATGCAATATAACAAAAAAGACAGGAACATTGCTGAAAGCATAAACTTCCTGTGTATTAATTCTAAATTGTTAAGACAGACTAGGGTTACAGAGCTCCAAAGAAATGTTCAATCATAAAGTGTATTCCTACTGTTCACAGGACAATTAAATTCCCATAAAAGAATCATGACAAAAGCAAGGAAAAGAATATAATTGTGGCTATAGAACCTAGAGATGTCTATTTGGAAACCAGTTTGCCTGAAAAGAGAAATGTGGAGGCAACTGTAAGAACTCTTATTTCCCCTGGAAAGAGTGACAAATGGGTTGATCTCCCTTATTCAACACTAATTCTTTTCAGACATCTAGCATCACGTGATCTCATTCGGGGACTGGAGTGTTAGAATTCATTGTTTCTAGAGATGGGTCTAAAACAAAATCCCAGCTCCACATCTAGGTTCAGATCCAAGTTCACAGTGTGAACCTCTCTCTATAATGGGCCAAATTCCAACACCATAAATGTTGGGATTGTTCTGATCCAAATATCAAACTCCAAAATTCAGGAGCGTTCAGAACCAGGGTTTATTTCAGGTCCATCTTTAGTTGTCTGCATTGGACATGAAAATAATGCCAAATGGTTACTGAAGTTAATCTGTTCTGGTTGCCACAGGTCATCAAATAAATAATTCGCATTGCTGTTGTATCCTAATGAAGGTTTTACATTTGATCTCGCACACAAGAATATCTAGGCTAAATGTCAGGGAAAACCTACCACTCTTACTCCTGGCAAATCCTTTTGTAAAATTCAGAGCACACACAATCACAGCCAAAGTTTTCAGTTTGTTGTAAGAGTTTAGTTACAGGCATTGACACGGAACTGCTATGAGCTGGAAAAGCATTCTGGGTAGCAGCATGCAAAAAAGAACACTAAGCATGGAGCCTATTGCTAACGTTTGCTTTACATTCTAAATTTAGCTGTGAAAATAATGAACATTACAAGATATGGGTGAGATTTTCCCCCCTAATATTTGTATTCTGCAGATGTTTCCTCACAAGAATGAGGATTGAGTCACACTAGAACCATTTTTCTGTAAACAGTTGCAGAATTTCAAGCACATTAATTTCCAACTGCTGAGCACTGAAGGTGGTTTGCAATCTCTGATCACCCCCTTGGTCACTTTAGTGACCCTGCTCAGTAGAACGGCACTGGAATCAGCTATAGTTCACTCACATGGAACAGATGCCAATAAAAATTACCAAAAAAGACTGAAATAAGGAACACTAGACAGGGAGGCTACAAATACTATAGAGATGATGCAAATAAATTACCACTCACAAGATTTAAAAAATTCTGTTAAATAAAATTGCTAATGCTGGGTTCAGAAAATTTAAACTGATTAAGTACGATTTTTTTTCACTGAGATTTTTGAAGACACCCAAGTGCATTTGAATGTCCAATTTCCTATCCAAATGAATAGGAAATGGGACCAAAAAATGCTCATAATCACCTCTGAAAATCTGATCCTTCATATTCACCTAACATGTAGTACTATTCAGCATATGAGACACACGGCAGTGTGTAATGAGACACCCTTAACCTTAAAGAAATAGCTCAGCAGTACAGCTGATGTCTAAGTTTCAGAACAGAGCTCAGATCCTCTCACATACTGCCAGAAGTCCTGGAGTGAAACTGAGTCTCAAGGGAACTGCATATGGAATAAAACCTGTGATGATTAAATTCCCATGCAAGCTCACTGACCTTAAGGGATCACATAGGGTGGGATTTGCAGGGGTGGCTCCAGGCACCAGCACGCCAAGTGTGTGCTTGGGACAGCAAGCCACGGGGGGCCCTCTGCTGGTCGCCGTGAGGGCAGCAGGCAGGTTGCCTTCGGCGGCATGCCTGCGGAGGGTCCGCTGCTCCCGCGGCTTCGGCGGACCTCCCACAGGCTGCCACTGAATTCGCGGGACCGGGGACCTCCTGCAGGCAAGCCGCCGAAGGCAGCCTGCCTGCCGTGCTTGGGGCGGCAAAATGCCTAGAGCCGCCCCTGGGGATTTGATGCTATTACCGGAGGGCTAGACCAAGAATTCTTTAATAAATTATCCCTTTCCATTAGCAAAATCTTCTTTGTACTTTCTAGTTCGCTGCAACGTTACAAATGTTAGAAGCCTCTTTGCAATCCAAGTGCACCCGTTACTGTGAAAGCTCTGGAGTTGCTAGACAATGCTAAAGAGAAGTTTTGTTTTGATATAGGGACACTGTAATCTTTTAAAGGACTTATGGTTAATTTTGTGCTATATGTTTACCATAACATACCATGCTTTGGGTTTTCGTTCTTTATCTCTCAAACTATTTTTAAAAATTGTAACTGTAAAGGGAACTAAGGGAACTCCCTGGAAGATGCAAATTGAAATAGCATGGCCTGTGTTAGATCCTGATTTGTCTTTGTAGGATTGAGTTCATCCTTTCAGAAACTGGCGTTGTTGGAACTGCACGTATGTCAAAAAGGAGAATGTATAGTTCCAACTCAGCAAAACACTTAAGCAAATGCTTTACTACAGTATCTTTGAAGTCAATGGGATTTAATTATATTCTTAAAGTTAAGCATGTGCTTCAATGCTACTTAATAGGTGCCTAACTCTGGACAAGACCCACTGTCTTCAGTGGTAAATTCTTGATCACAAACTTGGTAACTTTACGTGACTGTTTTAACTTTCAATTACGTTCTAGTTATTTAAACCTCAGTTTCTGGTGCAGCATTTTTTAAAGACAGAAGGATACTCCCATGCACCACTAGAAAATCCAAAGCCTATGAAAAATAGGCAGTCTGTGGAAATGGCAATGAAACAAAAGGATGCATTTTGAAATACCTGCAGTGTGTGATCCAGGAAGTAGTTTTCATGGGTAAGGAAAAGAATGTTTTAAAAGTTGTAACTTATTTAAACGCTGAATGTCCCATGTAGCCTGGTTAGTGGGAACAGTCAGTAACACATAAATGTGGGCTTAACACAGTTTTCATTATAGCTTTACAGTTTGTGCTCTAGTTGATCATGATCTGCCATAAGGAACAATAGCCAGGTGGGTCATTGTTGCCATTAATAAAATATAAATTATTATGTTTTCTTGTATCAGAGGGGTAGCCGTGTTAGTCTGGTTCTGTAGAAGCAGCAAAGAATCCTGTGGCACCTTATAGACTAACAGACGTTTTGCAGCATGAGCTTTCGTGGGTGAATACCCACTTCTTCTTGTTTTGTTCTGTGCACTCAAACTTGTAGGCATTTAAATTTGTAATTAAATGTTACCTGCAACCCCCATTGTGCTGCACTTAATCTAAACAGTGCCTATTTCTCTGCAAATATTATTGAAATAATGAAGTGCTGCAGTCAGCAAGTGATTTTTACTGCTCTGCAGCTACAAAAATATTATAAATAGTATGAATTTTATATAATCTTTTCAACGGGATAGAAGGTTTAACCATTTTATTGGCTGCAAAAAGTATGCATTACATTTTTAATTTTGATGACGGGCTCTGGAACAGCTTGCTGGAGAGGAAATACCATCTGAGCAGCCCAGAACATAGAGATTTAAAGATTCTGCAGAACTTTACCACTCACAAGAGGGCTGTTTTTCATAACTAATAAAACTGGGATTTCATTAAAGAGTTTTATCATATGCAACATTACATAAACTACCTTCTCCTTACCACACAAATTCCCATTGAGATCAATTGGGCAAGTGTCCAACTCCCAGCAAGGGGATTTTGTGTACTAAATAGAATATGGAATAACAGAGAAGGGGTATATTTCAAACAAATTATGATTTCTAGTGGGCCTATGGTTAGTGCTCTGCATTGCTACGTGAAGAACCCTTATTATTTTTCCAGGTCTGAAATCTCACTGCATACCCAAAATTAGGTGGAAGTACCACAGAAGCAGCTTTAACCCTGGTGAGGAGAATATCTCAAATCACCATCACTCAGGTTAATCCAAGAATGGCACTGATCAGTTTGACAGAGAGCACCAGCTATCCTCCCTAGAACAGAGAAAAGTCACTAGGTGCAAGCCACAAATTAAAATGGGAAGGGATCTTATGTAAAAGACCTCTGGAATAACAATGAAAAAAACAGTAAGACATTGTAGTTCATGAATACCGCTAGGAATATTTTTCAGCTGAATCATTACAATCAATTACAGCTGAATCATTTTTGTACAGTGATAACCGCATTACTCTACCCATGCAGGTATGAATACCAATATGCAGTATGAACTAAGCTAAATCCCATTAAAATCAGTGGTGCAAGCTCTCTATTAAGTGCAATGGAATTCTGAGAAATGAAAACATGATGTAGAGATACTAATGCTAAAACTACAGCTCTGCAAGGAGTTCAACTTGAACCACAAAAATACTCAATATCTGCCTTGGTATGTATTTAAACTGCACCTATTATCCTTTAATGGTTTGTTCAAATGTTGTTATGTTCATCAAGTACCAATAGTAGTTTTCTGCAATTTTTTTCATTTATCTGGATATCTGTAAAGATTATCATGCTTCTGTATATATGGTCAATTGCTGTTCTGAAACTGGGTCTGAGAATATAGCACGGAGAGTGGGTCACATGCTGTTTGTCATTTGCCTAGGACTGGCTGATTCTATTCCATGTGTTTGAAAGAGTTTGTCTAGCCCAGCTAAGCAGAAACCATTTTCACTCTGTTTTCTGCTGTTCCCTGAGATCTTAAATCCTGCTGAAAGTTTGGGAAAAACACACATTTTCTCCCATCTCCTCTATCCGATTTCTTTATAACCATCTGCAGTTTCAGCAGTTATTAAGACACTCATCATTATTTTACATTTTAGCTAAAATAATTATAGCTCAGTTTGGGAAATATTTAAATATTCTTTTGAGGTTTCCTGTTTTCATAGCTGAGTAATCACTTAGCTAACCACTGACTTTCTCCCTCACCTGTGTGGAGATGACCAAACTTTCAAAGTGAAAAATCAGGACAACTGTAGCAGAGACGGGTTTGATGGAGTGTGAGGAGAGTGCACATAGGAGGCTTTGGACAGCTGAAGTGGAGAGTTACTTGTTCTAGGAAGGCAAGAAAATCCCTGAAAGAACTTCTAAGGAAGGGGAAGGGCATGATGGCAACATATGATAGGCCTAGTTGGAGTTTGTCTTTGAGGATCATATGTGCTCAGCAAGCCTGTTGTCAATTTCACTGGCTCAGCTGACTAGTGGCTTTTCAATGGCCAGAATGTGCAAGGGGTTACAGAAACAGAGAACAATCACCTCTTGCAAAACTGATGGAGGCCCTAGTACCACCCCTAAAAACTGGAGTTTTCAGGGACACATGATCACCCTACCTGTTCTCTGCCTTGCCCATAACACACTAGCTCCCAAAATTCAAAGTTAGCATATATAATGTAGCCAGACAAGTACTCCCAGTGCAAAACACTTATTTGCACTCAAGTAAGGAATGTATGATTTTGGTCGGAAGCGTACATTTCCATTCATAGCAACGGGACTTTTTGACATTCAGAACATTATAAAGAATAAATAACTTACGTAATTTCATGCATTATGTTGCGACTCTGTTTATATATGGCATTGATAGCGCAAAAGTTGTTCCATGAATACTGCGGCCAAAATGTTCTGTATGAAGTCAGGCACTTAAGTCCATAGTCAGGCTCCTAAATGAAAGCTGAAATCATGTAGTTTCCCTTTACTTCAGTGGATGTTGTGGGTACTCAGCACCTTTGAAAACCAGGCAACTTACGTTTATTGACCTGTAAATCTAAACCATTTTTAGTTGCTGTTTTTTTAAAGGACATGTGGGCTACCAAGGCTTTATAACAAATGTGATTTGACACATATGAGCCACATGGCAAACTCCATGAAAAATGGGAACAATATAAGCCAGATCTCAAGATTTACTATAGAAGTTCTATACAAGGCTTCAATGTGGTGCTGATGTCTAGAAAAAAACTGGCAATGCTCAGGAGTTAACTGTCAGATGTAGGTATCTGAGTCATTTCAAAACACTTTAAAAATGCTACAGATGATTAAACTAGAATGTGACCTACTTGTTTCCTTTTTTGTTTTGTTTTTTAATATTGAGACATTCTTAGCCAACCCCTTGCTCCTGGATAATAGTAAGCACAATACCAGCATCATTTCAGTAAAGCTCATTTGTTTAAACAGGTCAATTGAGACAACATTTATGCTAGCATTAATTTTCCACCGCTGGTAAAAACATAAAACAATGTCTTTCTCAAAATCTTTAGGACACCTCTTTGAAGGATTTATCAACTAATCTGGACTGAAGAAGATTTATGAATGTCTTCGGAGAGCAATGCCATACTATAACTATTATTTTCTTTTAACCCTGTTACCTGAGTATTTTATGCTGATACCGATGATTATAAATAATATCTGCCCAAATAAATAAGTAAATACTCAAATGTAGCCATTTTGGGAAGGAGAAAAGACAATATTATCTGCATAAGTTCAGCATGCACTGGTGCTCTACCAAAAATATTGCAAGTCCGCATAAGAAATCTAGTTACTGGAATATTCATATTGCACTGTTGAGCACTCAGAAGTAAGGAATTGCTAGAGTGAACAGCTGTATGTGCCATTTTCAAAGTACAAATATTAATTAATCCTCATAGTCACTGTGAATTAGGCACATAAATACTATGATGTCCATTTTCCAGAGGGAAAGGAGGTTAAATGGCTTGGCAAGGCTATGCGGAAAGTCAGTGACATAGCTAGGGTGGGAATTTCTTGTTGTTAGTTCCATGCTCAAGCCACTAAACTGCTTCCTCCCAAAACGAAATTTCCTTTTGTTTTATAAAATGTGACCCTGAATTTACAGAGACATTCATCTGGGTATAATCTCTTTAGCCCCTGAAGAGTCCCAATGAAGTTAGGGGATGAACTGGGAGGGGGGGGGGTATGAGCATCTAATATACTCCCAGAGAAATCAGCAGGTGTTTTGCCATTGACTCCTGCTGGAGCCAGATCAGACCCCATCTCTTCACAATCATAAGCATAAACATGGTTTTCTAATCCACTCAGAATACCTTTACTGTCTCACTAAAGTCCTGAATATGTTTCAGTCTAAAGCAAACTTCCCCCCAATAAAGACCAAAACAATCAAAATAAGTGAAATTCATATGTAATCCACCTGTAAACCTGCAGAAGGGGAGAAGTGACTTCAAACTATCTGCCTCCTCCCCCCTACAAGGATCCTCCTCACTATGCTGCACACTGTGGCTATTTCAACTGTCATGTCAGCAGTGGAGCTAACACTCAGAGCCTCTTGATTCTAAAGCCCAGGCATCTGCAACTTGGAGAATCTCAGCTAGATGCTAGCACTAGAGGGCCCATGATACAAAGATAATCAGTGACGATCTGTCCAGCAGACTGTGTTAATACGCACACACACATTGATGTATATGCACAGTGTCTAGTTGGCTACACTATTTGCATTTATACATACATTCTTCCCAAGCTGTTTCGGGCCTGATCCAATTACCATTAATGTAAGTGGAAAAACTCCTACTGACTTCAGTGGGCAACTCTCCAGAGAACAATGTATGAGGTCAAAGTAGTGTGAGCTCCAGTCACATGCTGGGTCAGTTCCTGGGTGGTGGAATAAGAGAGCCCATGCATTGCACAGCCTCATACATGACTCTCTCAGGCATTAAAAAAGCTTGGGATATATATATATATATATGCACAAAGAGATGAGGGATGTTCACATAGGAATACCAATAATAAAAGGTCACACTTGAAACAGAAATTCAAACACCTGAACCCGCACACATCCCTATAAGCCAATCTTTGCATTTTGAATTTCTCTTCAGGAGTCTCGATCTGAAAAAGCGGCTGCTAGTGCTAAGTAACCCTCTATGACAGCAGTTCTATCTTCTGGGAATTGAGATTGATTTTCCACAGCTAACCATGTGAAGGCCTTTTGCCTGAGAGCATACAGTGATACCAGCGGCAGAGAATTTGAAGGCAGCAGCTTTCAAAGAGGTAGATTCTGCTGAATAGTGTTTACTGGCTCCAATTAATGGTTGCCATTTTCCACCCTATAAGTGACTGTAGTCAGGAGACAGATGAAAAGAAGTGATCCCCACAAGTATGTGGGAGAATTCTGAGAAGTGCTTTGAGTCCTGCAGTAGGCACTACATACATCAAAAGCTAATACTAACTTCTTGCTGGATTTAGTGATGGATCTAGAGTCCATCAGGTCTTGCAGCCACAGGACATTGCATTCTTTATATTCTTGTCATTCTATCACTTGTTGATGTTCATCCTTTTGACGTCACCCCCTTCCATCACATCATAGAGTCAACTTTAAAAAGCTGGCAACCTATCCACTGCATGTGCAGGTGCATAGTACCTTTTAGGGTTTGAGCTTTTAAATGATCAGTTCCCCCTTTTTTGTCCCCCACACAGCCCTGGAATTCTGTGCCAGTTTTAGGGCGGATAGAGCACCAATCTTCTGTTTTTAATGCAAAGCCTTTCGGCAGAGAAGCCTTTCAGCAGTAGTTCGGACGTTTATATCCTTATTTCTTTTGCCCCTTATCTGCAACTTCTTGTATGCCAGGCAATCTGAGGTAAGAACATAAGAATGGCCATGTTGGGTCAGATCAATGGTCAATCAATCCCAGTATACTGTCTTCTGAAAGTGACCAATGCCAGAAGCTTCAGAGGGAATGAACAGAACAGGACAGTTTTGAGTGATCCACCCCGCCTTTCAGTCCCAGCATTTGGGGGTCAGAAGCTTAGGGACACCCAGAGCATGGGGTTGCATCCTGGACCATCTTGACTCATAGCCATTGATGAACCTATCCTTCATGAACTTCTCTAATTCTTTTTTGAACCTAGTTATACTTTTGTCCTTCACAACGTCCCCTGGGAATGAGTTCCACAAGTTGACTGTGCGGTGTGTGAAGAAATACTTCATTTTGTTTGTTTTAAACCTGCTGCCCATTAATTTCATTGTGTGACCTTGGTTCTTGTGTTATGTGAAAGAGTAAATAACACTTCCCTATTCACTTTCTCTACACCATTCATGATTTTATAGACCTCTATCATATCCCCCCCCACTTCCCCTTAGTCATCTCTTTTCCAAGCTGAACAGTCCTAGTCTTTTAAATCTCTCCACAAAAGCTTATGCCCAAATACATTTGTTAGTCTCTAAGGTGCCACAAGGACTTCTCATTGTTTTTGCTGATACAGACTAACACTCTGAAACTTGTCTTCATACTCTGTCACCAGGTGGGTATTTGGACAGTAGCTAACTGTAGAAAGAGGACTGGAGGGTATTTTAATGTATTCTCATTGTCATACAATGTAAACACATTTTAGGTGTACTATGTGAAGTGAGGCTTTTGTCATTTTAGGGAGAGCCGAGTTGTATAGGTTGTTTATCCAGTAGGAATGCATGCCCAGTGCAACCCGTTACATCCAAATATGGATTGGAGAGGCTTACAAAGAAGTGCATTTTAAAAAATGTGTCTCTGCCAGCTGGAATAAAGATGTAATGGAAGGCCAGAGAACTGCTAATTATTTGAACCACTTAAATACAGGGATATGCTGGGATGTGTATTTAACAATTTTGCATTGCACTAATCTCTGCTGGCAGCAGAGTCAATAAAAGCTCTACAGGGAGTCTGAACACAGCATGATTTTACTAGCCAGATAAATCTTCCCCATCCCCACTGTCCTTATTATCCTCCTGACAATGTACCCAACAACTGAAATAAACATGTAATCAAGATTTATGTTGCACAGGACATTTGCTCTGAAAACATTTAACAAGAAATAGCCACAATGTATGGGAAACCTTCCATCTGAATCCTACATGGAGCTAGATCCTAGGCCTTTGGGAGCTGGGTGCCTTTGAGGAGCTGGGCCATAGTCCTTATTGCTCCTGAAGTTGGGGGGGGGTACAGGCGGGATGTTTTCTGGAAAGTAGGAATGTGCATCTTTCAGGAAATTTGGTTTTGCCTCCCCTGTTCATTTTTCACTCAATCTAATCCAAAATCTATATAATCATCAGAGTAGGTTCTCCTCATGTCCTTTGCCAAAGCAAAACAGTCTCTACCATTAACAGGGTTGGGATAACCTCATATGGTTCATATTCTGTGTTCAGTCTGGACGAAAAACAAAATTCCTGATCAAACTGATTGCTGTGGCCCTGATCCTGCAATGAGATGTACTCAGGCAGCCAAAGCATCACAAAGGTCAATGAGACGGGTTCTGTGGAAGAAAACAGTATGTGATCATGTACTTAAAGGCCATAACTGGGCACTTCACCTCGAATGGTCCCTTGAAATACGTGTTAACTGCTTATGCTAAACAATCTGTTCTACCTCATATTGAGTTGTGACATTGTGAATACCTTTCCCAGACTGAAGAAGAGCTCTCTGTATGCTTGAAAGCTTGTGTCTCTCATCAACAGAAGTCGGTCCAATAAAAGTTACTACCTCTACTATCCTGGTACCTACACAGCTACAACAACACTGCATATATCATAATTCATATACACCAGGGGACACAATTAAAGCTCCACAAGCAACCTTAATCGTGGCATTTACTAACTTTCGAATGCCTAAAATTACAACCCAATAACAGTCTTGTACGCAGTTTTGGTATATAATTTCCTACATGTAAGTTTTTTTTTTAAACTGAATCCATGTTCTGTTATATGCATTTATGTCCCCAAACTCATCAGCACAAATTTATAGCCATAAGAGCAGGCAGCATGATTAGGTTGTTATCCCCTGTGGACGTGCCACAGGATGAGGGGGCATAATACATTGAAACAGGGAGTTATGGATGTACTATGTATGCACCATTTTATGGACAGCACAGCCAAACACATGGATGCAGCAATCTTTCTTGCAGGACGAGCTAAGGGTCTGCTATATTAGAGATATGGGCCAAGCTTTTCAAAGCTAGCTAAGGGATTTAGCCACACAACTTTATAATATTGCAATTAATATTGGCCTTGAAAACCTCAACCCTGAATTCTAGTCCCAGCATGTGTCAAGATTCTGTGAGATATGAGATCATGCTTAATAATATGAATTTTAAAGGGCATTGAATTATTGACACCAGTTAGTGTGGGAGCAGCTAGAATTCATAGTTCCCAGCCTGTTGTACCTTTCCGAGGCCAAAGACTATTTTGTGGGACAACGCTACTGCTTGAATGATTTTAGCAAGAACCCTCTAGTAAGCAAGCTCTACAGAGAGGAATGCAGACAGCAAATGTCAAGCTACTTTGTGGCCTGGTTCTACATAGCCATGCAGCAGCCCACATTGGAGCCAGATTAAGGCATAGGCACCACATCCCTGGCTCCTGTACGCATGTGGCGAGATCAGAATCTCAGCTTTCTGTTTGTTTGGGAGGTTTTGAAGTTATTAGCTCTTGAGGATGTGAAGAAAAGCTTGAAAACATGCCCCACGTGTAAGCGATATAGGGACATCTGTCTGAGTCTTCAGTCAGCCTGAAATAATGAACTGCCCCAGGCATCTTAAGTGAGTGCTAAGTACAAGACCCACTGTCATGAGGGAGCCACCAAGAACACCCCAGCAAAGGGCTCTGCGTGGTAGGATGAGAAAAGTTCACTGGGCCCAGCATAAGCATCTAAGCAAATGGTGTAAGCAGGCAGAGAATCAGCAGAAAGGGGTGGGGATTAGGTATAGCCCAGGCTCCACCCCTCCTCACACCAGCTAGTGGTGCAAGGATAGGTTGTGAAGGCCAAATGCAGCAACTCTTCTCCCCTAGCAGAAGAGGAGAGCCCCAGTGGAACGGTGCCTCAAAGGGATGTCTAATTGTTTTGTAAATCAATTTTCTCTGGTCCTGGTTATGAGCTAAAAATTAGAACTGTGTAAATAATGGATTTTTTGGTTCTCCGGCAATTCTGAAAAATTACAACAATCGTTTTGGGTCAAATCAACTATGATTTTTTTAAACTTCTGGCAAATCAAAAAGTTAAAAAAAATCACTGCAGGTTGAACAAAACATTTCATTTTGATTTCAAATATTTTTAAACTTTAATTTAATTTTACTTTTACAAAATTAAAGGAAACTATGAAACTAAAAGTCGCTGCTAACTTAAAAATTGAAAATGTTTCATTTTAAAAATGTTGAAACTAAATGTTTCAATATTTTCATCATTTACTTTTTAGGATTTTTGTTTTTGTTTTTTCTGACTCAATTCAACTGCCACAAATTTGTAAAAAGGTTTTGGCTGAAAAATTGCACTCAACTCTACTAAACATGAGCTACTCCTCCACTCACTTTCTCATTGATTGTATTAACCTTTACTAAGAGAATGTCAGCTAATAGTTGAGTCTAGTTTGTACATACATACGCAAATACACACACCAACACACACACACCCTTCCCAGGGAAAGCTAGGCAGATCCTGACCAAAGCACCTGTCCATTTGATTTCAGCAGTCTCACAGTGGATCCCTGCACAAACTTTACGTTGTGAGTTACCTCACCTGTTGAAATCACAGTACATCTGTAAATTAATTGCTGCATTATAATAGAATTTGCATAGGGATACTTATGAAAAATCCATTAAAATCTCGTTAGTTCATCATAATTAAAATTGTTTCACTGAGCACCAAATGAATTAATCTGTGGGCAGTTTATTACACCTGTGCTCAGCAGTGCAACTTTAAAAAAATGTATTAGGAGCATTCATTGTTTCCATTGTATGAAGACTTTCTAATGCAGGGATGGGCAAACTATGGCCCGTGGGCCGGATGCGGCCCCTCAGGGCTTTGGACCTGGCCCGCGGGATTGCCCCCCGTGGTGCTGCAGGACCCGTGCCACTCTCAGAAGTGGCCCTCGGGTGGGGAGGCAGAGGGCTTCATGTGCATTGCCCTTGCCTCCAGGCACCACCCCCACAGCTCCCATTGGCCGGGAATGGGAAACCCTGGCCAATGGGCGCTTTGGGGGAGGTACCTGGAGGCACGGCAAGGGCAGCGCATGCAGAGCTCTCCCCCCCCCCCAGGGGTCACAGCGCTTCCTGGAGCAGCGCAGGGCAAGGGCAGGCATGCAGGGAGCCTGCTGCCACCCCCAGAACAGCTTTAGGTAAGTGGTGCCAGGCCAGAGCTTGAACCCCTCCTGCACCCTGCCCACAACTCCCTGCCCTAATCCCTCTGCCTGCACCTCAACCCCCTGCCCGGAGCCCCCTGCTGCACCCTGCACCCCTGTGCACCCTGCACCCCCTGCCCTGAGCCCCCGCTGCACCCCTCCCAAACCCCAACCCTTGCCCTGAGCCACCTCCTGAACTCTGCACCCCTTCTTCACCACAACCCCCTTCCCTGAGCCCCCTCATACACCCTGCAGCCCTCCTTTGCCCCAATCCCTTGCCCTGAGCCCCTTCCTACACACTGCACCCACACCCCGCACTTGCTTCTGCACCCCAACCCCCTTCCCCAGCCCTGCATACAATTTCCCCACCCAGATGTGGCCCTCGGCCCAAAAAGTTTGCCCCTCCTGTTCTAATGGCTATTTTAAACTGCATCAAACTGAAGGTGAGTCATGGATTTTTTTGTTGACTAGAATGCAATTAATTATGTATTTTTACAGGAGTGGTTTTGAATGATTCAGCCAGTTTTGCTTTTGTGTATGACCAAAAAAGGAGACATTGTGAACATTTCCTAGACTTTCTGTGTTGGATTTTCAGAAATGATTAGCATTGACCTAACTCTGATTCCACTGGACATCGGTGGGAGTTTTACCATCGAGTCAAGTGGGAACAAAGACAGCTCAATGCTTCGTGCTTTTGAAAATCCCTCCCTGTGTCTGTCTGTAGCCATTAGCACTAGATCTTTGGCTCAGGTTTGAAAGTGCAGCTATTGGCAGATAGGGCAGATGGAAAGTGGCATCTGTGCCTACTCAAACTTACACTGGCGGTACATGTCCACAAAGAGGAAGATAAGGCAGCTGTGATGTAAGCAGTGTTTAATTTGTGCTGGAGCTTACAGTGGCTGGGCCCCGGTGCCTCTAGGCTTGGCAGTTCATAACCCCAGCACCTCTGGGCTTGCCATGTCAGCTATGAAAGTAAAACAATTTCTTGAGCCCCAGCACCTAGTTGCTTGAGCCCTGGCACCTCTTTCATTACAAATTAAGCAATGGGTGTAAGGAAACCCTGGGCGCTGTGAAGAGTCCTACACTAGGTCTCTCCCAGTCCTTGACTTCTCCAAAACTGAGCAACAAGTTGCCTCTTAAATATCCCCCCAGCAGGCCTGGCTCGTGGACACAAGTCCCAGACCATTGACCCCTCCCTCTGCCCCAGTTTACCCTTCCCAGAATTCCAGGGCTCAAGAGGGTCGGAGAGAGAAAAGGCAAGATCCTGACTCTATCGCCCAGTGGTTAGAGCACTCATCTGGGATGTGGGAGACTCAAGTCCCTGTTCTGACGACTATTTAAGTAATTATACAAAGGGGAACAGCTTCAACAGGAGAGAGTGAGAAAGGCACATTCTCCTCCCCATGCCTAGAGTTTAGGCCACATAACTGGGAAGTAGGAGACCTAGGTTCAACTCAGGTTTTCTCCAGCCTGGGAGAGTGCCCTTGCCACTGGGCGACTGGGGAAGAGGGAGTCAGTACCTCCTCAGTGTTTCTTGAGAAATGACTGACCTGGCTTAGGCACCTAACTCCAGGAGGAGATTTCATGGCTGGGAATCACAAGTGGAAGGAGGTGCCTCCCTCCAGCCTGGAGTTAGACATCTAACTCCCCTTTAGGGATGGGGCTGTAGCCATACCCTCCTACTCAGCATTTCCTACTGACTAGCTTAGGCTGCTCCCTGCTCAGCAGTCTGGCTTCTGTGATTCCCTTTCTGAAGTGCCTCACTCTCCCCATGCATTGTATACGGAGCCTGCATGCCAAACTCAGGGCTGTGGATCCAGGCAGCAGCAGAGTGCCTACAAGTTAGGCACTGCACTATTCAGCCCAAATCCTCCCCCCGATGAATCCCATCCTCAGACTCCCACGCACACAGCATTTCTGCTTACTCACATACTATAGTTCTTTTGTCTGTATGACTTTGAAGGAAGATCACATTGTTTTGGTCTTTTTCATTTTGTCACCCTAGTGGGATAGAAAAATGTTCAAGGTTGCCGGTGGGAAAATGGTATTTTTCAGCAGAACTACAGTGTTTCCCCTGCAAATCAAAATCCTAAGGATTAGACGATGGTGCAAATATACAGTATTAAACTAAAATAAGAGCATCTACAACTGCACTCTATGGCAGAATGCTGCAGGAAGTTGATAAGAGTTAAATACAGGGCAGTCAATGCAGCTCTGGACACCTGGTGCACTTTAATATTTACCCTCAGTTCCCTGGTAAACTCTGCAACAGATTTCAAATTGGTCAAGCAGTTTGGATCTTGAAGGTTAATCCCTTGAACAGGGAGCACTGAGGTTTTGTAAAAAGAATAGGAGTACTTGTGACACCTTAGAGACTAACAAATGTATTGTTAGTCTCTAAGGTGCCACAAGTACTCCTATTCTTTTTGCGGATACAGACTAACACGGATACTCGTCTGAAACCTGAGTTTTTGTAGGTATCTGAAAACATTTTACCACTTCACTAGAATACTACAGTGACATATTAATGGAATGAAACAACAAAGACCTTATACATCATACTTCACAAATGCTGCAAATGGCAGTACAGTAAAATGGAAATTGTAAAAGTAGCAGAAGACAGCAACTTTCACTCTCTTTGACACAGAATGGGATATGTTTGTAAATGCTACTCATCCAGAAAAGGGATCCAGCAATGAGAGTAACCAAGCTTAACCCACAATCCCCTGCCAATATGCCACAGCTAACAATGCCCAGTTTAGTCATTTCAGACTTTTTGCTATTCAAGAAGTAACAGGGAACAGATGATTTCTATTAATTTGTTTGCATAAAACATTTATGTAATAATTTCCAAGCAAACATCATTCAGCCAGTGATACAGCCAGCCACCTGTTCACTGAAAATATTGCTTTGCGTATTCAGCATTTGAAAGTTGAGCTGTTTTGACTGGACCTACAGACCATAGGTTATATTTATGATCCCTGACTGGATGACGTGAACTCTTAGAATCAGATCTCCTCTGTGAACACTCCCGATGCCCAACTGGAACATCTTGATGCTACTGCAATCACTTATAATTCTGCATTTCAAATTTGTTGTCTTTGAATATCCTGCAATATCTGTTTAAAATTCACTATTTCAATGCACAAGCCTATAGTAATATTGTTCACTAGGATATTTGTGGAGAGGATACACAAAAGTGCCACAAACACAGAGTGAATTCAGTGAAAATTTCAAATGAATATTCAATCATTTCTGCAGTATTGCTCCAGAGGTAATCTCTATTTAATTCTCATGGGATTCCCTATACCTGTATGTAGATTAACCTTCATGTCTATTTAGCTCTTGTACTCTTTGCTGAAGCTACCAACAAGGTAGTCTACTGTAATATTATTATATCTGTATTTCCATCACATGCCTGGGGCTTTGTCATCAGGGGTGAAAGTAACTGAAAGGACTTACCGGTACACCGGAGTCCTGAGTGGGGGCGTGACCTCAACCGGAAGAGGTGGGGCCTTTACAGATTTAAAGGCCCTGGGGCTCTGGCTGTGGCTGGGAGCCTCAGGGCCTTTAAATCACCCCGGAGCTCCCAGCTGCAGAGGCGACTCAGAGCCCCGAGGCTGTGGGGCGAAATAAATGGCCCGGGGCTCTGGCCATCATGGAGCTCCAGGTCTTTTAAAGCACCGCCCGAGCCCTGCTGCTGGAGCTCCGGCGGTGATTTAAAGGGCCTGGGGCTCCCCGCAGCGGCCAGAGCACCGGGCCTTTTACATTCCCGCCCGAGCCCGGCAGCCAGGCTCCGGTGGTGATTTAAAGGGCAAGAGGCTCCGGCCACTGTGGGGAGCCCCAAGCCCTTTAAAGCGCTGCCCAGACCTCACTGCTGGAGCTCCAGCGGTGGTGCTTTAAAGGTCCTGGGGCTTCCCGCAGCAGCTGGAACTCTGGGCCCTTTAAATCCCCACCCGAGCCCGGCTGCCGGAGCTCCGGTGGTGATTTAAAGGGCCCGGGGCTCCCCGCAGCAGCTGGAGCCCTGGGCCATTTAAATCACTGCCAGGGAAGCCGGTCCAGTCCGACACAGCATACCAGCTCTTGCCAGAACACCAGACCAGACCGGACTGGCTTACTTTCACCTCTGTTTGTCATTAAAACTATACTGGTTTTGGAAACATATTAGGAAATGTACCATATACATACATACATACATATATATATATATAATTTTTGTTTTGCCTAGTTGTTTGCTCTCTACTGATTACATGGTGAAAATAAACAAATATGGTGAACATTCTGGCTACTTCTAAATATGTTTTATCTTTGACTATGTTCATACTTCATATGTATTGTTTAAGGCTTATGTTAGAATTTCAGAGTAAACTACAAGGGGCATTTTGTTCACTCTTGGAAATAAAAAGTAACCTTATATAAACCTACAACTAGATCAGCTCTCCTTTCATAATGTCATTATGTGTTAATATCCACAAGAAAGACAAAATGTGGGTGAGGTAATATCATTTAGTGGACCAACTACTGTTGATGGAAGAGACAAGCTTTCAAGCTTCACAGAGCACTTCTTCAGGTCTGGAAAAGGTCCAGACCTGAAGAAGAGCTCTGGGTAAGCTTGAAAGCTTGTCTCTTTCACCAACAGAATTTGGTCCAACAAAAGTTATCACCTCACCCACCTTGTCTCTCTCAAATCCTGGGGCCCATATGACTACAACAATACTGCTGATATCCACACTGGCATTTTAAGGATACTTTGTCAAATCTTACACACAGTATTGGATATCACCCACCTATTGCACCAGAGACAGTGAAGCAACATTCAGCCTTTGTTAAATGTAACCTTGCTAAGCAGCGAAATCAACATTTAGAAGGAAGATTTTTCAAAGGCACAAACTGGCAATTAAGTGCTGGACTCCCATTAAAAGTCAATGGGAGATAGGTGTTTAACTCTTTTGTGCCTTTGAAAATCTCCTCCCTCCAATGATGTATTATTATCCTAAACCACAGTGGATATTCTTGTTGATTTTAGTCTAAAACCAGGAGATTGTTACTGCAGCAGGCTTGTTACGTTATTCTCCATCCCCCGTGTTCTGTGCCATCAGACAAACGCTGCACTGTAATAGATAGAAAATTACCTCAACAATGCCTCCAAATAACAGAGTGATAATATTCAAAAGAGGTGGATTTGACTGTTTAATATATTACCATTCATGCCAGAAATGTGCTTGATCTCTTAACAACCACAACAACAAAAATCCCCAAAAGTAACTGTGCTTACAAAACATGAAACAAAAAATGGTATCACCCTATTCTCCACAGTATAGTAGTAAATGAGCTTTTGCTTCACTATATTATTAGCTGTCTTGCTGCAATGCAGTATGTTACACAGAGTTACTCTAGTGTACGCAACACTGGCCTTTTTTATCCTCTGAATTTTCTAAGTGAATGCTGTTTATCTTGCAATGGTAATAACATGACTTTTCAATAGATGAGGCCTAAACAGCAATCATAGAGTTAACAAAAGCTGCGGTTGTCAGCCAAATTGTATACTGAGCACAATTATTCAAGTCATTAATTAGTGTTTACTCTTGAGATAGTGCTGATTTAACTTTACGCTGAAAGATACCTTTATGGTTGGATTGAAAACAGGAATTTTAAATACATGTGAGTGCCATACCTTTGAAGAGGAATTCCTAAGACTGTCAGAGTATCACTGCCATAAGAAGAATAAGCTATAGTAGTTTCCATATGAACGGGTAGCACATGGCTGACTGACGAGTATGGAATTGTCTCAAAGTGACTATCTTTGTATCTATCTGAGGGTTTTATACTGTTACACAACACATTAGACTCTGAGCACCTTCCAAGTAAAATCAGTAGTAATAACAAAGTCCCTAGTGACTTTCATGGAGTCCCTGGCCTCCCTTTTCAGGATAAAAACTCTGCTTGGGATATGAATAATGTAACAAATGCACTAAATCATAGTGTAACTATATTTTTTCCTGTTCATAATGTCTATATGGCTAATGTAAATGTATACATCTAGGAACAAGGAACCTAGGCCATACTTATATGATGTGGGACTCTATCCTGGGAAGCAGTGACTCTAAAAAAGATTTGAGGGTTATGGTGGATAATCAGCCTAACATGAGCTGCCAGTGTGGCCAAAATGGCCAGTGCAAATCCTTGGATGTATAAACGGGAATCTCCAGTAGGAGTAAAGAGGTTATTCTGTGTCTGTATTTGGCAGTGGTACTACCACTGCTGTGTCTAGTTCTAGTGAAGAAGATCCAAGAGAGTGATTAAAGGATTAGAAACCTGCCTTACTGTGATAGACTCAAGGAGCTCAACCTATTTAGCACAACAAAGAGAAAATTAAGGGGTGACTTGATTATAATATAGTCTGTAACTACCTACATGGGGAACAAATATTTAACAACTAGCTCTTCAGTATAACAGAGAAAGATTTAATATGATCTAATGGCTGGAAGCTGAAGTTAGAAACATTCAGACTGTACATTCAGGTGTACATTTTTAACAGTGAGGGTAATTAGCCATTGGAATAATTTACCAAGGTCATGGTGGGGTCTTCATCAAGGGCCATTTTAAAATCAAGATCTGATGTTTTTCTATAAGATCTGTTCTAGGAATTATTTTGGGGAAGTTCTAGGCCCTCTGTTATACAGGAGGGGAGCCCAGATAATCACAATGGTCCCTTCTGGCCTTAGAATCTATCAGTCCATTAATTTACTACTGCAAGAGAAAGGGCTGAAACCTCACTGCTCAGGGAAATTAATTTAAGTGGCATGGTCCTTAAAGATTTGCAACAGTCAGGGTGCAGTGGGACATCAGGGATGTGGACAGGGTTACACTCTGCTGCAAAGTATAATATGCCTAAAAAGCTGCCCGTTGAAAACCTATTATAATAACTTGTCTACATTAGGCTCCTCCTCATGCATTTTGATAGCTAGACAAAGGTGGTTGGCTCTTGAGCATCTATCTACCTATCTGTATAATTGTTTGAGCTTCACTGCACAGCAAGGTGAATGAGCCATGAAAGGTCTACAGATTTTTTTGCCTAGCCTATTTGTTGGTGCTAATGCCTTCTTGAGTCCCCTTGAGCTAGAAAGGCAGCTTTATTTATTTTCTCTGTTTCACAGCCATCTACAATGCATCTCCCAGATACCACCTTTTACTTATCAATAAACTGAACATATTACTTACTTGATCTTTGTTGCATTAGTCTTTTGAAAGATCAAATTTTCAGTCCTTTTGGTTTTCTTTAGCACATATCTTAGGTTGTAGAACAAAGGATCTGACACATTGATCTCTCATTCTGTCTATACTTTGGAAAGGAATAAAGAAAAATACAACAAAATTCAAGCAATACGTTTGGTGTATTGTTTTGAGTTTTTAAAAAAAAGGACCTGGGAGAGACAGTCAGTATTAAATTTTGAGTACCACATGTTGGGAAATAGGCTCATGATTCTCAGCCCTACAAAAAGAAGAAATAAAATGAGAATTCGCTTTAACACTAAATAATAGCACTTGTGTAGTGCCTAACATAAAGAATCTCACAAGACATTAATTAAGACTCCTAACATTCATCTTTAGAAAGTTTCATTCATTTTGAATGATTGTACCAGTCCGTGAGATGTTCCCTGTATTTAAAATGCCATAGGTAATATCTTGCAGAATGAACATTGAAGTTTGGAGTATAGAAGGTAGCATTGCTATCCCAGTTCTATAGGTGAATAAACGAATGCAGAGAAAGGTCAGGTGATTTGCCCATGGTCACACAGTGAACTAGTGCAGAATCAGGAACAGGAACCAGGAAACCTGACTTGTTATCCCTTGCTTTTAACACTCTCACTTTGGGGCACGTTGTGAACCTCCTACTTCATTGGTCAGCAGTTACTCATGTAAAAGGTCAGTCCCATTAAAACCAATGGAATGGCTTGTGCAAGTTACTGTTCCCCAGTTGGAGCAAGGGGCTCACAATCTGGCCCCGTGAAAGTGACATATAAGCATATATGATGTTAATATAAAGTGACATAAACTTTTATCCCTCATTGTCTTTTTATCTGATGCCTGGTGGAGAATTCTTGACCAAATGTCCTCTGCTCCCCGTTACACTTGTTTCTGCTCACTGTATAGAATGCTCTTGCTCTTTCAGATTGAGTGTCCCTATATGATTATCCATCAGAACTATCCATCTTACATTTCATTAATGCTGCTGTCATTCAGCATGTGGCTGCAGATCTGAAATATAAAAGGACCCTCCCCTCCCCACAAAGAAGAAACTAAAGTATGGGCAGGGGTGGCTCTAGCAATTTCGCCACCCCAAGCACGGTGGCACGCCGCGGGGGGCGCTCTGCCGGTCGCCGGTCCCGCGGCTCCGGTGCACCTGCTGCAGACGTGCCTGCGGAGGGTCCGCTGGTCCCGTTGCTCTGGTGGTCCACTGGTCCACCGGAGCCACTTGCCGCCCTCCTGGCGACCGGCAGAGTGCCCCCCACGGCATGCCGCCCCAAGCACGTGCTTGGTGTGCTGGGGCCTGGAGCCACCCCTGAGTATGGGGCATAGTGTATGTTTACTGTCTTTAGGGTCTCAAGCATCATTCCAGTTCGTTTGGTAGAAAGGAAATGGCAGGGCCAGTGCAACCACTTAGGCAAACTAGGCGGCCGCCTAGGGCGCCTAGTGGTTGAGGGCGCCTTAAAGCCCACTCAGGGGAGGAGGTGGAGTGGAGGTGAGCTGGGGCGGGGGAAGGGGGAGTGGGGAGGGCCGCCCCGCAGTAACAGGAGGGGGCGCACAAGGGAACCACTCCCCACCTCAGATCACTTCCACTCTGCCTCCTCTGCTGAGCACACAGCCCCCGCTCTAAGGCCTGGTCTACACTAGGACTTTAATTCGAATTTAGCAGCGTTAATTCGAACTAACCGCTCAACCGTCCACACCAGGAAGCCATTTAATTCGAACTAGAGGGCTCTTTAGTTCGAATTTGGTACTCCACCCCGGCAGGTGGAGTAACGCTAAATTCGACATGGCTAGTTCGAATTAGGCTAGGTGTGGATGGAAATCGAACTTAGTAGCTCCGGGAGCTATCCCACACGCCACACAGGAAATGACCCGCGAAAATTTGAATTCATTTTCCTGTCTGGGCGGTTTGAATCTGACGTTCTGGTTGCACATCGGGGCGAGCTCCGCAGCACCGGCAGCAATGCAGAGCTCTCCAGCAGAGGAGTTCATGTTATCTCTGAATAGAAAGAGGGACCCGGCATAGACTGACCGGGAACTCTTCGATCTGATCGGTGTGTGGGGCGAGGAGTCTGTGCTTTCGGAGCTGCGCTCCAACGAACGGAATGCAAAGACCTACGAGAAGGTCTCCAAAGCCATGATACAGACAGAGGATACAGCCGTCATGCAACGCAGCGCCGCGTGAAAATCAAGGACCCCAGACAAGCCTACCAAAAAATCAAAGCGGCCAACGGACGCTACGGAGCCTGCCACCACTGCCCCACCAGTGACCATGGACTCTGATGATGGGACAGTGTTGACGGACAGTTCCTCGACGATGTTCACGGACGGGGAAGATGAGGAAGTGTTTGTGGAGGACGAGGCAGGCGAGAGCGCTTACAACGCTGGTTTCCCCGACAGCCAGGATCTATTCATCACCGTCACGGAGATCCCCTACCAACCCTCCCCGGCCAGGAACCCGGATCCTGAATCAGGGGTAGGAGCAGTCGGTAAGTGCTTTAACCATGTTAACTTTTATTCTTAATATAACAGGAATCTGAAGTGTGTGAAAAGGAGGTCTCTGTATATATGGTGATAGAACAGAAATCCTCCTGGGAGAACGCCACGAAGCTCTCCTGCCGTTAATCGATAAGCCTCCGCAGGAGGTTCCTGGGGAGAGCTGCCTTATTGGGTGCTCCGTGGTAGCACACTTTTCCGCGCGAGGCTTTCATGCGGTATTCAGGGAGCACTGCCTCCCAGAGCACGGCTGCATAGGTCCGTGGTTCGTGCTAGATTTCACGCAGCATGCGCTCTCTATCTCCTTCAGTGCCCGTCCTCACGGTGATCTCGCTCGGAGACTCCTGCATCTAAGTAGGGGAAGAAATGTTACGTTACGCCTGGTCCAAAGTATTTTTAATAAATAAACGGACAGACGGCATAGCACAGACTCAGCACGCAGCTGCGTGATGAGCGTAACGGAAAGCCAAAGAATCAAATGGACGCTCATGGAGGGAGGGGGGAACGAGGACGCAAGGTATCCCACAGTTCCTGCTGTCTCTGAAAAGCATTTGCATTCTTGGCTGATCTCCAAATGCTTCTAGGGTCAAACACAGTGTCCGCGGTGGGTCGGGGCATAGCTCGGCAATTTACGCACCCCCCCGACCCCCAGAAGTTAAAGGGAAAACAATCCTCTGTTGACTCTTTTACATGTCACCGTATCTGTACTGAATGCTGCAGATAGACGCGATGGTGCAGCACTCAACACCAACATCCTTGCTCCCCCCACGCTATGGATGGCTGATGGTACAAAACGATGGAAATCCATCCTCATCATCAGCCTATTGGCACATGGGGCAGTGCAAAAGGGCTGGTAACCATGACAACCGTACCAACTTGCTTGGGACCGGTCGGTCAAGGCGCCTGTTGCTAATTTTTCATGGTAATCAGCCCCCACCCTTCATTGTAAAGAAAAGATTCAATTGCCCCTGGACTAGCAGAGGGATGAGTGGCTCCCTCCTCCACACCCCTTAATGTCATCTCTGGACTATCATTGCAGCTGGAGGCTTCCTTCCACTCATTTCTCACAAACGACTACCTGTGTCTTATTCATGCATTCTATATTACTTCATCACACAAGTGGGGGGACAATGGTATTGGAACCCAGGAAGGCTGGGGGAAGAACGGAATGAACAGCTGGGGTTGTTTCAGGAGCACACCCTGTGAATAGCGTTCAGCTCAAAATTTATGCAGGATTGGACAGAGAGCAGCTGTGGTCTCTGGTTGCATGATATAGTGGTTCTCTAGTACACTTGCCCATAATCTAGGCAGGACTGATTCTATTTTTAGATACCCAAAAAGGAGGGATTGACTCGGGGAGTCATTCCCCGTGAATACTGTCACTGCACCCCAGCAGAGTTTACACCTTGGAAGTGGAGGAAACGGGGAGAACGGGGTATTTAGAAGAGGAGAGTCAACAGTAACTCTAAGTCTCCTCCAATCGGCACCGCAAGCCTGGGAGGGGAGGAGAATTAGAGCAGCGCCGACATGCTCAGCGGAGGAGAGCTCGGGCGGGCTCCCCGAGCGGGATTAGCTGCCGCGGCGGACGGTGTTAGCTGCCACAGAGGGGGGGCAGTGTTAGCTGCCATGGAGGGGGGCGGGGTTAGCTTCCACCGAGGGGGGCTCCCCAGGCCGGGTTAGGTGCCGCGGAGGGAGGGCTTGCAAGGGGGGATAGCTGCTGTGAGGGGGGGCTCTCTGGGTGGTGGGGTGGGTTACCTGCCGCGGCGGGTGGGGTTGGCTGCCATGGGGGGCGGTTCTCGGGTGAGAGGGGCGGGTGGGCGTGGTTAGCTGGGTGGGGGTGTGGCGCAAGGTGGAAGTTTCGCCTAGGGCGCGAAACTTCCTTGCACCAGCCCTGGGAAATGGTCATGTCTGCACAGCTGGGACAAAGAGTGGAAAAATTATTTGATAAATATTGAATATAGGGCTTGAGCTGAGATTCACCCTCTAGTATTTAGGTTATTTTTCCCACAATTGCCAGGGTTCTTTAGAGAATTAGCTAAACTGACTCATATACAAAAAGCAGCACAGAGATTAGGGAACTACCAAAGCTTGGATTTTTAATCTGAATACAAAAGACTGCGGTTAAAGAGTAATAGCTGCCTCATGATTCATTACACAGAAGTCAGGAAATTCACAACTGAAGTAGAAATTTTAGCCCCAATTCTGCAAGCCATTTTGCTAGCACAGACCTTTGCACCTGCACAGAGTCACTGTGGAGTTATTACATGATTACAGTCCCGGTCAACTTAACTCATAACTGCTGCATGTGACCACCTATTTATGCACCCAAACACCATGCTGTCTGAGTACCAAAATTCTGTGCTCAGTTAAACTGATGTAAATCTAGAAATCCAGAGAGAAATAAAAAACAGCTCAACTTGCTGAAGGAGATTGATTATAATGTGTGAGCTCATTGTGCAAACTGAAAACAAGGATGTATTTGTCTGGTCTTTATGACTGAATGCTTTCATTAAAACGTTTTGTGTTATTCAGGACTTACAACAGTGTGTAATTGAGTGTGACTTCTGCATGGTAAACTGCATAGTTATCCCTGTCATATGGGTGGGTAAACTGAGGCACAGAACGGTAAAGTCAGTTGCCCACGTTTACACATGGAATCAGTGGCAGTAAATCCGTTATTTAAATGGAAGTTGCTGGGTGCTCAGTACTTTGGAAAATTAGCCTATTTTTAGCTATCTAAATATGGATTTAGGAGCATAACATTAGGCACCCATGTCCAAAAATCTTCACTGTGGTGTTTAAGTTGTTTTCTTGCTGGAGCTGGTACAAATAAAGAAGTTATTTATTTTATATTTCCTGTCATATCCTGTATGGTCCGCAGACAGAAGCACTAAGACAGCATTATAATGTACACAGGTAAGCTGTACTTTCCTCCCCTGTGCATGCAGTTTTGAAAAGGCCAAGCCAAATGTTTGGAAATTTATTGGGAAAAATCAGACACATTTTATGGACTTGGCTTCTCTAAAGCAAATTGTATTTTTATGATGTTATAAATCCCTGACAATAGGGACTTACTACTTTTATAATAATAAAGTAGAACTGGGAGTAGTTATAGGGCTTGCTAACAAAATCCTAACAGTACCAGTCTAAGAAATCTGCTACAATGAACCATTTGGAGACTCTGATTTAAAAATTGAAGGGCCAAGCTTTAAAACTTAGATCCAGCTGCATAACACCACCAGAGAGAAATAAAATACAGCTTAGCCTTGCTGAAGGAGATTTATTATAATGTGTGAGCTCACGGTGCACACTGATAGGCTTCCAGAAGGCCTGAGGAATGTAAGTTGCTCGCTAAACAACTACACTATTTTAATAAACTAAGATGTATTTGTCTCTTCTTTATGACTAAGTGCTACTTTTCAGAACTTACTGTCACTAGACATCTCACTTACAGTTGACAAATCACATGATTTATTTATGTGACATGACTCTGAAATCCTTATCTCAGGATCTAACTTGGACAATCACATGCCAGTGGCATTAGTTTTAAAAACAGTCTCGTTTCCCAAATTCTTTCCACATACGCGAAACCCCTGCTTACACCTGTACAGAATGGTTTGCCACCTTGCGATTTGTCAGACCTTGCAGGTGTAGCCCAAGGGCCAGTGTGCTTCAGGAAAATCTGAATCACCTAATTCTTTCAACTCCTATCTCTCTGAAATGCCTCATCCAATTTGTGTTAAACATTCCATATTCAATGTACTGTGACTCAGAATCATATCTGTCAACCTTCAGGTGGATTGGTTTAGTTTTGGCAAAGTTCAGAGGGGGTGTATGGCTGTGAAAAACATGCTTACAATGGAAGGGTAGCTTCAATCTTACCTATGGAGAAATTAGTCACTCCCTACATTGAAATGGTGGTAGTATCAATCCCTCAACCTAGAATTTTTCCTTCCACTGTGAGATAGGAGGATGTCGTATACACACCCTAGAGGGGAAAATTCACACCCCGTAGCGACATAGTTATACTGACCTAATCCCTGACGTAGACAGCACTATGTTGACAGAAGGGCTTCCCCACTTGACATAGCTACTTCTTCTTGGGGAGGTGGGTGTGATGTTGCACTTTATATGATTTTATGAAAGTATCCTGGTGAGTGTGACTATAATGTAACTGGAATATGCTTCATGCAAAAGGTTTCTTGTAAGGTATCATTGCAAAGCTTATAATCTACTGAGTGTGGTCATCCTATTTGTATAAATGTATCACTCTTGTACCTGAAACTAGAAATATGAAATATAACTCTGAGGGCCTATTGTAATTATGCAAAGTGTGGGCCATTAATGGTGATTTGGAATCTTGATGGCTTCCATCAACCAGGACAATTGACTGTGGATGGCTCTGTTTGCAGGCAGGCCTTCCTGTGAGTCAAGTTGGGAGGAATGAAGGCTTGGGGTCTTACAGTGACATGTGATCACGTCACCTGAACTGGAATCCATCTTTAACCTGGTGTTTTTCCATTAAGAAGGAGAGGTGGGAACCAGAGAGACAAAGGGAATGCCTTATGCAAAAGATATATAAGTAGGAGGAACAGAACAAAGGAGGCAACCATCATAAGAAATCCCCTAGCTATCACCTGAGTTGTAACAAGGGCTGTACCAGGGAAAGGATTGTGCCCAGTAGGAAGGCATCCAGTCTGTGAAAGAAACTTATTGAAATATCTCTGAGGGTGAGATTTTATCTGTATTCAGTTTTATTACTGTATTAGGCTTAGACTGGCATGCTTTATGTTATTTTACGTGGTAATTCACTTTGTTCTGTCTGCTCTTACTTGGAGCCACTTAAATCCTACTTTCTGTATTTAATGAAACCACATTTACTTATTAGTTAACCCAGAGTCTGTATTAATACCGGGGGGGGGGGGCAAACAGCGGTGGATATCTCTCTATCAGTGTTATAGAGGGCAAACAATTTATGAGTTTACCCTGTATAAGTTTTATGCAGGGTAAAATGGATTTATTTGGGGTTTGAACCCCATTGAGAGTTAGGCATCTGAGTGTTAAAGACAGGAACACTTCTTAAGCTGCTTTCAGTTAAGTCTGCAGTTTCAGGGCTGAGAGAAAGCCTTTTCTGTCCTGGATTCAATGAGAACTGGCCCCTAGCAGAAGCATCCTGTCCTTTTTTTTTGTGGCTTGGTGAGCCCTGATTGGCCTCTGCCACTCCCAGCCCTTCTAGGTGCTGGAGGACCAACTTGTGCTGGTTCTGCCTGCAGCTGATCACAGCAGGCCTCTGTGGGCAACCCTGGGATATCTGACCTTGCTGCTCTTCCCTTCCAGCAGTATATGGTCCTAGGATGGGGCCTTTGGCAGCAAATGCCTGGTATCCCCCATCACACAGGGACAGTAATAATGACCGTGAGGCACTCAGATACTATGGTACTGGGGATCATATAAAGCCAGTTAAGAAGAAGGTCAGAGTAGCAACTGGTCTAGATGACAAAACACTAAGAGGAAAAATAAATAGACGAGGTGGCTTTATATTGGATTACAATGTGTAACAGATGTGGGGCTGTTTGCACACACACAGCTATGGGTATCATTTATAACATTCATTATACGCACACAGGTCTTTGTGGTAAGCACTGGGGAAAGAACTCAGGCCCAGACTCACAAAGATATTAAGGAGTGTAATACCTCAGTGGATCTGGGCCTCAGGGCCTTCTGCTTCAAAACTCAAGTCCTTTATCATTTGAGAGAACTAAGAATCTCCAATATATCTACTAGTATTAAGTCTTATATCCTCTTTAGAGGCCAGGAGCATTGTAATGCACAGTTAGTAATGTCCGTACTGTAGGTTATATAGTACTATTTATTTAAATACAAGAATGCAACATGATATCTCAAATACACACACACACACACACACACACACACACACACGGCAGGGGTATATAGTCACATTACTTGGACAGCAAGCTCTTTGGTGCAGAGACCATCTTTCTGCACAGCACCTACCACAATGGAGTCTTGGTCTCTGACTGGGGCTCCTAGGTGCTATCTTAACACAAATCATTGCCAATGATAATAAGTAACAGGCCATGTGTTTACTCTTCTCAGGTGTATCTTCTCCCCAAACTTCCTCCTGCCAATGGTCTAGGGTTGGTAAGATTCGGTCTGGCCAAAGTAACTGTTGTTTTGGACATAAATATGTCCTGAGGAGCTAGAACCAAATCTCTGAGTAGGAGAGATTCCTACCTTCCCAGAAAAATCAGTGGCACTCACCTCTAGCCCAAGATATCAGGCTTTTGAAATTTCATACTTTTAGGTATAGAAAAGTTATTTTTAGTCATTTCTAGATGCTTGTATGGCTCTCTCTGAGTTCTGTATTATTAGACTCCAGGTAACTAGGAATGGTTTTTCAGCAACAAGGATATGAAACATAGTTTAAATATTTTTTTAAAAACTCTCTAAAACTTACATAAAATAGATTTCTGAAACATTTGTGGCAAATACAAAATACTCGATGGTATATAGAGGTTTTGTCAGTGATCATTTGGCTTACAGAGAGAGAGAGAGAGATCTGAATATAGAGAATACCTGATGATGTCTAAACAGTACATCATTAGACATTAATATATAGATCTATATTAAGGAGGGCCCCAGAAATTGCAATCAAGGGTCATGGCATTATTGTGCTAAACATTGGACAGACAAATAAGACACAAGACGGAGCCTGCCTGAGACAGCTTACTGTGAAGGTGTGAGTTTACAGTCTATGGGCCATACACAATGGATCTATGTACTATTACTTTTATTCTTCATATTTAAATTTGTAAAAGCATCCAGACTAGGTGATAGATGCTTAATTATAAATTAAAATGCATAATTAGTGTCTGGATGGGTGCCTACAGATGTATTTTAAAATGTGAATAAGTAAGTAAATTAATAAATGTCTTGAATTGCATATTTTCTCCCCTGGGTATCTCTGAGCACACCAACTGATTGCTTCATTTTCTCAGTCACACACCTTTTTTCATGGAAGCCCTTTGTATTCAATCTGTGAAGTTATCTGTGAAAAAGAAGAGCTGTTGGACAGTGAGACAGCAATGTGAAATGGAGTATCAGTAATTCCTTGCATTTATGTATCCTTTGCACCATTCATGAGATGGTTGACAAAAGGAAGAAAGGAGAGCAACAGAATATGGATCCTGGACTTCAGAAAAGCAGATTTTGACTCCCTCGGGGAACTGATGGGCAAGATCCCCTGGGAGGCTAATATGAGGGTGAAAGGAATCCAAGAGAGCTGGCTATATTTTAAAGAAGCCTTGTTGAGGGCGCAGGAACAAACCATCCCGACGTGCAGAAAGAACAGCAAATATGGCAGGCGACCAGCTTGGCTTAACAGAGAAATCTTTGGTGAGCTTAAACACAAAAAGGAAGCTAACAAGAAGTGGAAACTTCGACAGATGACTAGGGAGGAGTATAAAAATATTGCTCAAGCATGAAGAGGTGTAATCAGGAAGGCCAAGGCACAACTGGAGTTGCAGCTAGCCAGGGATGTAAAGGGTAACAAGAAGGGTTTCTACAGGTATGTTAGCAACAAGAAGATGGTCAGGGAAAGTGTGGGACCCTTGCTGAATGGGGGAGGCAACATAGTGACAGATGATGTGGAAAAAGCTGAAGTACTCAATGCTTTTTTTGCCTCAGTCTTCACAGACAAGGTCAGCTCCCAGACTGCTGCACTGGGCAGCACAGTATGGGGAGGAGGTGAGCAGCCCTCAGTGGTGAAAGAACAGGTTAAGGACTATTTAGAAAAGCTGGACATGTGCAAGTCCATGGGGCAGGATATAATGCATGTGAGGGTACTGAGGGAGTTGGCTGATGTGATTGCAGAGCCATTGGCCATTATCTTTGAAAACTCGTGGTGATCGGGGGAGGTCTCAGATGATTGGAAAAAGACAAATATAGTGCCTATCTTTAAAAAAGGGGAGAAGGAAAATCCAGGGAACTACAGACCGGTCAGCCTCACCTCAGTCCCTGGAAAAATCTTGGAGCAGGTCCTCAAGGAATCCATTTTGAAGCACTTGGAGGAGAGGAAGGTGATCAGGAACAGTCAATATGGATTCACCCAGGACAAGCCATGCCTGACCAACCTGCTTGCCTTCTGATGAGATAAATGGCTCTAAGGATATGGGGAAAGCGGTGGATGTGATATACCTTGACTTTAGCAAAGCTTTTGATACGGTCTCCCACAGTATTCTTGCCATCAAGTTAAAGAAGTACGGGCTGGATAAATGGACTATAAGGTGGATAGAAAGCTGGCTAGATCGTCGGGCTCAACGGGTAGTGATCAATGGCTCTATGTTTAGTTGGCAGCCGGTATCAAGCGGAGTACCCCAGGGGTCAGTTCTGGGGCTGGTTTTGTTAATTATTTGGATAATGGAATGAATGGCACCCTCAGCAAGTTTGCGGATGACACAAAGCTGGGGTGGGGGGAGAGATGTAGATATGCTGGAGGGTAGAGATGGGGACCAGAGTGACCTAGACAAATTGGAGGATTGGGTCAAAATAAATTGTATGAGATTCAAAAAGGACAAGTGTAGAGTCCTGCCCTTAGGATGGAAGAATCCCATGCACTGCTACAGGCTGGGGACAGACTGGCTAAGCGGCAGTTCTGCAGAAAAGGACCTGGGGATTACAGTGGACAAGAAGCTGGATATGAATCAACAGTGTGCCCTTGTTGCCAAGAAGGTTAACCCCTATTGGGCTGCATTAGTACAGGCATTGCCAGCAGATCGAGGGAAGTGATTATTCCCCTCTATTGGGCACTGGTGAGGCCACATCTGGAGTATCGTGTCCAGTTTGGGGCCCTCCACTACAGAAAGGATGTTGACCAATTTGAGGGCAATGAAAATGATTAGGGGGCTGAGCACATGACTTATGAGGAGAGGCTGAGGAAACCGGGCTTATTTAGTCTGCAGAAGAGAAGAATGAAGGGGGATTTGATAGCAGCCTTCAACTACCTGAAGGGGGGGTCCAAAGATGATGGAGCTAGGCTTTTTCTCCATGGTAGCAGATGACAGAACACGGAGTAAAGGTCTCAAGTTACAGTGTGGGAGGTCTAGGTTGGATATTAGGAAACACTATTTCACTAGGAGGATGGTGAAGCACTGGAAAGGGTTACCTAGGGAGGTGGAGGAATCTCCATCCCTAGAGGTTCATAAGGCCTGGCTTGACAAAGCCCTGGCTGGGATGATTTAGTTGGGGTTGTTCCTGCTTTGAGCAGGTCTCTTCCAATCCTAATCTTCTATGATTCTATGCTGAAGGATCGCAATGTCCTCTTACAATCTTAACCAAGTGACCTATAAATATCACTTCACCCACTACTGAAGTGGAGTCAGTTCAAATATGCAGCAGCAACTAATGCACAGCAAAACAGCCTAACAGCTACTAGGATCTGGTCTAGTGCTCATGGAAGTTAATGGAAAGACTCCCATTGACTTCAGGGGGTGATTGATCCAGCCTGTAGTACAGAGTATCACACAATCCTTTAAGGGAGAAAGTGATAGAGAATTTCAATTGTACAGCAAGACATTTTAAGGAAAGGCATAATGCGCCTGAATATGCTCTCACTTGAACTACTGGAACTCATCCTGGACAAGTCAATAGTTACATACACCATTGTGAAGTTGGCAGGAGAGGAGAAGCAACTTAATGGGAGAGTCAGAGGAATGTCGCCTACTAAATCATATAGGTGAATGATGTTACAGGTTTCTGTGACCCCACGAGCCCCACAGTGCCAGTTGGCAGAGGTCCCACTGTTCTGTAAACCCCTACCAGGCCTGGCACACTAATTACACCTTAAACATTGCCGTTATAGCATTTAGCTGTAAAGAGTGTCCTGTGTAGTATCAAATGAAAGCCAGTGATACTCATTAATATCATTGCATGATGTATATCTGGACGGTGTGTAAAAAGTTGTGTGTGTGCTGGAAATATGTTCCAAAAATATCTTTTGGGGAGAGACTTGAGAAACAAATTTATCCCAGACAAAGGACTGTTGCTTTGCCTGTTCGCCTGTGTCTATAATGTAAATTGAACAGGATGATGTCAGAGACAATGGGCAGTTCATTTGCATCTGAGGTGAGCATCAGTTACTCGGAGGACGAGGAAACAACATGACATCAGCTCACTGGAGCACAAACAGCAGAAGAGAAGAACTTTATCTGGGGATACACTTAAAAATGCTTTTTAAAAGTTTACTGGACTATAAGAAGCAGGGGAGAGAACTCCTTAGTTATCCATCACTGAGGGAACAAACAGGTCAATGCTCTTTGTATCTATGAATGGTGGATCCCCAGCTGCATGGGCTGGTGATGCTGAAAAGTACCTGTAGGTGAGAAGACTGCTTTACACAAAGTTTGGAGCCTGCTAAGGTTATGTAAAGACTCTTAGAAGCACATTATTCTTTTGCTTAATTTGTAATAATTTCTGTTTCTATTATCTCTGCTTAGTATCACTTAAATCTCTGTTCTTTATTAATAACCTTATTCCCGTTTTGTTATAGATTAATCTCAGTGCTGTTATTCTAAAATGAGGTGTGTATTCCCAGTTGAGCCAACAGGCTGGTGTGTATTCTGTGTCTTTTGGAGACTTGTTATTTCTGTGAGCATCCAGTGACAGGGGCTGGATGCTGCAGAAGAATGCTTTTCCAAGGGGTTTGGGGACTGAAGTACACAAGGGTTAACCTACAAGGCAAAGGTTGGATTGGCAGAGTCCTTAGGAAGTTGTTGGGCTGGCTAATATACAGGTGTGACAGGGAGCTGTCACACAGTATAGCACCAACAAATCTCTCTCTTCCTGCTGAGGCTGAAGGATAACGAAAGTGACTTGCAGGCCTGGATGCCAAAAGAAAGTGTCAGTTTTCCGTCCATATAGTGAACCAGCCCAAGTCTATTTGCCTTGTGTAACCCCCATCTCCTGCTCACTGGCCCAGTATGAGGTTGTACAAGATAGGGGAAGCCTGCCTTGTGACTTTTTACATGACTTTGGGAAACTGGGACTGAGGCTCCTTTGTGTGCTCTGCGTTGTGTGTCTGTGTGTTCACCTCAGCCCAGACCCACTCAGCCAAACCATCAGGAACTAGACTTTATTCTGTAAAGAACATAGAACAGAATTACAGGCCAGCAGCCTCCTCCCTGCCTGCCTGCTAAGCTGCTCCCAGCTCAGTCAGTGCTGGGGCTTCCTGCTGGGAGAGCAGAGGGTGCATTGTACATCACAACCCCCCTTACAAACATGTTCTAACTCCCACAGTAACTAAACCCCAGAACAAAAGAGCCCATGTTCTCCTTTTGTGTCATTTAAACTCCTCTCAGGATGCTCTTTAAGCCCTTTTTGGTCCTACCTGTAAAGAACATAGAACAGGATTACTGTCCAGCAGCCTCCTCTCTGCTTGCCTGCTATGTTCCCCCAGCTCAGTCATTGCTGAGACTCCTGCTGAGGTATAGAGGGTACATCCTGGCAGGAACTAGGAAGTTCTCCCCAGATGCCTCAGTTTGTAGTACACGCCTTGTAGTTGACTTCTAAAATGCCAGCCTTTGATCCTCTAAATTGGTTTTAAATTGTTTGTTAGTGAGGACTGGTGTCTATGACCAGGTACTACTTCAGGGGGAGTAGAGGGTTATTGTCACAATTATTTAGTCATCTGACGTACTTTCAGCATATTTTATGTTTTTTAGTTGTGTATCAACCTGATGCAGACTTCATAAATTCAATAGTTAAAGGGCCACAATGGAAGAGATGTAGTAAAGGAACCATGTGTATACCTGTGTGTGTGTGTGTGTGTACATGGTGGTTACACAGACCTAGAGGCATTCCATGATACAGCCATTTCGTAATAACAGCTTCCTAATAACTTCATAATATCAACTAACTTGTTTAGATTGTTAGGGTCTTTTCCTTCTGATAAAATGCTCTTCAAATTGTCACAGAATTTGGTTGAATTTAGTGGTGAATTCGTGACTTATTTTCACTAGATTTTATTAGCAATTACTTATGAAAATATCAAAAGGAACGAATTCAGTTATTTTTGGATGCCAGGTGGGAAAGCCACATCTTCTAGTCCTAAGTATGTGTATTCACTGTCACTGCATAGAAAATGGAGGTCAGCAAGAATGTGTTCCACAGTCAAAATAACTTGTAGGAGCTATAGCAGGGGTCGGCAACCTATGGCATGCATGCCAAAGATGGCACACGAGCTGATTTTTGATGGCACGTGGGGCAGACTGATCCACTCAGCCTGCTGCCGCTCTTGGGTCCCCGCTGCTGGCCCCTTGCCAGCCGGGGTCCCGCCGCCGGTCCCACTCAGCACCAGCTGCTGGCCTAGGGGAAGGAACCCCAGGCTGGCAGTGGGCTGTGACCCCAGCTGGCAGGAGCCGGCGATGGAAACCCGCAAATGGCGGTGGCGGAGTCGACGGGGGAGCTGCAGACTTCGATCCCGCGGCGTCTGGACAGGTAAGAAGTTCGAACTAAGGTAGTTCGACTTTAGCTACGCTATTCACGTAGCTGAAGTCGCGTACCTTAGTTCGACCCCCCACCCTAGTGTAGACCAGGCCTTAGTTATCCTGAGGTTCCAATTCTGCATCCGCTGAAGTCAATTGGACCTTTCTCATTGAATTCAGTAGACCCAGGATTAGGCCTTTAATGCACTTTCTGATGATTTGAGGAATGTTGTTACATCACAACAAAGTCTTATGAAGAAAACTGAAAGTGGCCATGGGGAAAGCTTAAAGCTTTATTTCTTTATTCAAGTTATTTTTGTTCATATCGGTTGACTACATTTTGTGCTGTGTTTACTCTATTGTTAAATAAAACCCTTGGATCATGAAATTACCTGAGTACTTAAGTACAAGTTTAACTTTAAATCAATGGGACTAGTCTCATGCATGAAGTTAGGCAAGCTGAGAAAGTACCTTGATGAATGGGACCTCTAAACACTCCACCCAGCATTGACTGAAATCAATGGAAGACTATTCACTGACTTCAACTGGTGTTGTATTAAGCCCTATGTCAGTTAGTAAATAACACAATACCTCAGTAATAGCAAATAGGAGAAATTCAGCCTCTTTTGGTGAAACAAAATCCTTCTGAAGATCCACTGTTAGCAATGCACAAGGCATGCTGATGTGGAAATCTGCATTTATTAAAACCTGTAGATCAAAAGTTATGCTCAGAGACTGCTGCCAGCCTCTGAAGCACTGAACTCCTTATGAGCTTTGAAGCAACGCAGCACAGATCTGAGGATGGAATTTGGCTATGTGAAGATTTAACAGAACTGAAATGATAAAATGAGTTATAATGGAAGAAGAAGATTTATATCACTTAGAACAAAAGAAAAATATCTGATCCAATCAAGCAAAAACTAAAAAAAAAAAAAAGCAAAGGTAGGAAAATGCATATCTGGACTGAAGGAAAATGAATGATAAAGTGAATGCAACTGTCACAACAGATTATTCAGAGTAGCACCGTTCCATCAGAAATTACTTTAGTACTTTGATCACATACACACACATGCTGCTTTGCACATATTCTTTCCTTACTTAAGATAAAACATTACCAAGGTAACCTTTTCAATAGAAGCAAAAAAAGGAGGTTGTCCTAAATCCCAGAGAAAGAATTACATACTTTCCTACCTTTTACTTCTAGTAAAAAGAACAAGGAATACTTGTGGCACCTTAGAGAACAACAAATTTATTTGAGCATAAGCTTTCATGGGCTAAAGCCCACTTCATCGGATGCGTGCAGTGGAAAATAGGAAGATATAAATATATAGAGAGAGAACATAAAAAAATGGGTGTTGCCATACCAACTCTAATGAGATTAGTCGATTAAGGTGGTTTAAGTCAATTATCAGCCGGAGGAAAAAAACTTTTGTAGTGATAATCAGGATATCCCATTTCAAACAGTTGACAAGACAGTGTGAGTAACAGTAGGGGGAAAATTAGCATGGGGAAATGCCTCTCTGCCAAACCAGACAGTCTCTAAGCAAAAGAATAAATGGATACAAATCAAACGTCTAGAATTATAACATTCAAAAACCAGTTGGAGAACACTTCAACCTCCCTGGTCACTCAGTTACAGACCTAAAAGTTGCAATTATTCAACCAAAAAAATTCAAAAACATACTCCAATGAGAAACTGCAGAACTGGAATTAATTTGCAAACTGGACACCATTAAATTAGGCTTGAATAAAGACTGAGTGGATGAGTCATTACATAAACTAAAAACTATTTCCCCATATCTATCTATCTATCTACCTACCTACCTACTGTATTTTCCACTGCGTGCATCTGATGATGTGGGCTTTAGCCCACAAAAACTTATGCTCAAATAAATGTGTTAGTCTCTAAGGTGCCACAAGTACTCCTTGTTCTTTTCACTGATACAGACTAACACAGCTACCACTCTGAAACCTTTACTTCAAGTGTTAACCTATTCTACCTATCTGTATCTGTATGCTAATCATGTAGTTAAGATAGCACTTAACAGCATTACATGGTATTTTCACACGTCCCACAAAGTGAAAAGAAACCAGGGGAAGCAACAGAGACAAAGGAAACAACACAGACAGTTTTAGTCACACAAGTGAGCAGACAGAGGAAACGCAGTTGGGAAAACAAAAGACGGAGCAGTAAAGGAAACAAACAAGCAAACAAATCCCAAGGCTGAACCGAGCCATGAACAAAGGCCCACTACAAAACAATTTATGGACCTCTAAAAAGGAAAGAAAGAATTTCTCCATCAGAACACAGAAAAACATCTGTGCCCATTGACATTCACACACCCCTGCTGAAAAAGTGTATGCTGCTCCTCCTCTTCCCCCACAATATTCCATAAACATTCACTTGAATTCGACTTGATGGAAGGCAATGATCAAGTTGTAGGCAGTGTGTTGCATCCTCTTCAGTGACTCTTGAGCAATTTGCGCACAGCTAGAGCTGTGCAAAACTTGTCATGATCCGTTCACATACATTTCAGCAAACTTATTAGGCATGTTGGGGTGTATGTGGCCTACCACACTTTGTGTTTCCAAAATGTGTGCCTCTCCAGAGACAGCCAAAGATTTCACTCTGAATTCCAATGGAATGTCTGAAGGGTCAAAAAAAACTTTCATAGGAAATATCTCAGCTTGTTCTGTCTCCATTACTAAAGCCAAAAGTAGTGGAATTTTGCATGGCTTAAGGATGTAATGTCCTAAGAACTTATATCCACACACTAGCTAAGATAAAAATATCTAAATCTAAAACCTCATGATTCAGGAATTGTAGAAAACTGATCAGGGAAGCAAAGGGACACAAGACGCAATCTATGGCCAGTAGAGTTAAGGACAATAAGGAGGCTTTTTTGTTAATATATTAGGAACAAAAAGAATCCTGACAATGCTATTGGTCCATTACTAGATGGAAATGATAGAATTATCAATAATAATGAAGAAAAGGCAGAAATGTTCAATAGACTTCTTTTTTGTTCTGTATTTGGGGAAATAACAGATGATATAGTATCATCAAATAATGATGACATTCTTTCCATTCCACTAGTGTCTCTGGAGGATGTTAAGCAGAGGCTACTATTTTAAATCAGCAGGGCCAGATAACTTGCATCTGAGAGTTTTAATAAAACTAACTGAGGAGCTCGCTGGACCATTATTGTTGGTTTTCAGTAAGCCTTGGAGCTGGGGAAGTTCCAGAAGACTGGATTGCTTGGTAAACTGGGAGCAAGGAAACAATATGCATTGTAATGCTAATGAATAGAAATGTATCCATCTAGGAGCAAAGGATGAAGGCCATATTTACAAGATGGGGGACTCTCATCTGGGAAGCAGTGACTCTGAAAAAAGATTTGGGGGTCATGGTAGATCATCAGCTGAACATGAACTCCCAATGAGATGGGGTGGCCAAAAGAGCTAATGTGATCCTTGGATGCATAAAAGAGGGAATCTTGAATAGGAGTAGAGAGATTGTTCTTTGTCTGTATGTTGTGGCCGTTGCTGGAACAATGTGTCCAGTTCTGCTGTCCACAATTCAAGAAGGTGGTTGATAAATTGGAGATGGTTCAGAGAAAAGCCATGAGAATGATTTAAGGATTAGAAAACATGCCTTATAGTGATAGACTCAAAGAGCTCGATCCATTTAGCTTAACATAAAGAAGGTTAAGACTTGATTACAGTCTATAAGTATCTGCATAGGTTACTCATTGAATAATGGGCTTTTCAATCTAGTAGAGAAAGGTCTAACACAATCCATTGTCTGGAAGCTGAAGCAAGGCAAATTCAGACTGGAAATAAGGCATACATTTTTTACTGGGAGGGTAATTAACCATTGGAACAATTTACCAAGGGTCGTGGTGGATTCTGCATCACTGGCATTTTTAAAATCAAGATTCAAAGTTTTTCTAAAGACATGCTCCAGGAATTATTTTGGGGAAGTTCTATGGGGAAGTGTTAGACAGGAAGTCAGACTAGATGTCACAATGGGCCCTTTTAGCCTCGGACTCTATTAAAGGGGAGAAAATAACCACTAACTGCCAAAAAGGAATTTTCTTTAGGGGCAAATTAACCTGTAATTGTCCATTATGGAGTGGTTTGCACCTTCCCCTGAAGCATCCCTTATCCCTGCCAGAGACAGGATTCTGGGCTGAAAGGATCATTGACGTGAACCAGTCTTCCTATTCCTATGTGCCACACTGGGGTAAAATCCTGCTCCCACCCTCCCAAAGTCAATGGGAGTTTTGCCACTGACTTAAATGGGGATAGAATTTCATGCCAGGGCTCTGGACCTACCAAAGCAGGAACCACTCCCCTAGGGAATCCATTGGAAGTGTAACATTAATCCCAAGGTATGCTGGGTCAATTTGGTTAGTTCTGAGTGAATACTCATGCAGTACACATACGATTGATAAAGCTCATAGTTATGTATCTCACTATTGCGTCGCAGTGCTTTGATTTCAGGTGACCCCAGTAACTCGGGATATAAGAGGGGTCTTGTTATTACAAGTTCCCATTGATCTGCATACAACACTCCCCTCGAAAGAATAAACTTTCTTTTTGCTCTAGAGCAGTTTGTACAGTTCACCAGAGAAATTAAGCTTTTCTGTCATTTAAAAAAAAAAAAAAAGCTGCCAGATATCTCTGGAAACAAGCCTGAAAGGTCCTCCACTAGGGACAGGAATAAAAGTAAGTCAAAACAAGATCAAAATGAGCAAAGACACAGTTAAAGACGAGTCAAGATGAGAGGTCAACAGCTGTACTGCAGCAGTCATGGCCGCAAGAATCTTATATGTTACCAAGAAACTGAGAAAAGGAAAATTTAGGCTGAATATCAGACTAACTATTCAGGCTGTTCTTCCTTGCAGTGAGGTCTATTAGACTGTGAAATAGGCTTTCAAAAGAAGTGATGGCAGCTCCATCGCTTGGGTAATATAATTGCTGTATTTTGTGCCTTTGGTAAAGCCTGAAAGCCTGAAAGCCCGTCTCTGAACTGAATCCAAACCAGAATATGCTTTTCTAATGAAAGCAGAATACTTAATAAAGATACTTGAATATTTATTTATTCTGTGCAGCTTTAATGCTTCTGTGATCCATGAACAGTCCACATGTTTAGAAGCCAAAGTGTACTGTTAAGTTTTGAACTACAGCAATTCCCCATGGCTCTGGCAGCATTGACTGGTTTATCTTGTAAACAGTCTTTCAATTTTGTTACTTACGTGTTTGAATTTTGAGTTAACCCTTTCTGTTCTTGTTGGTATTGTACATCTGTGCCCCTGCCAGTGAACAGAACAATCAGTGTTGGCCCCACTACTTCCAACTTCCAGATTCTAAGGGTGGACAAACCTGATGATGTATCTGATGTATATCATTAATATTGTCATTTTTTTTGGCCATCTGAAAATTGTGGTCAGTGTTTGTCATCTGGCATTTCATGAATGACTACAGTAAAATGAAGTTAAAAAGCGAGCGCTTCAAGTTTCATTGCAGCCAATCTGTGGCTGGATTATTAATAACATCACACCTACCTCTTACATAGTACTTTTTATCCACAGATCTTAAAATGCTTTACAATGGAAGTAAATATTATTATTCCCAGTTTACAGATGGGGAAACTGAGGCACATAATGGTTAAATGAATTGCCCAAGGTTACCCACTGGCAGAACTGAAAACAGAAGCCAGATGTAACCAGGTGCCTGGGATGGACCACACAGAGAATGCCCCACTCAGGGCAGACTGCAAGAATCTGGGCAGATAATCCCCCCAAACTGGTGGTTTATTCTATAATTAGATTCACCAAGCCAGTAACAAAAGAGCTTCTGCAGTACCACACTGGTTAGAAGCCAAACATAGTCCCCTTTAGGCATTCCAGCCCTTGGGTCTCATCCAGACAAACAGGTCTAACATAGTGAGAAGTTATGGAAAACCCGATTCACCATTTGTGAGGTTCTCAGTAATCCCAAAGGATCAGACACTTACCCTCAGGTCAGTATGCATCTCAGATCTTACACAAATATCACACTGTCATCCAATCCTTAGTAACCTAACTAGAGATCTATTAAAAGAAAAGAAAAGAATTATAAATGGTTAACAGATCACATACATACAAATGGTGGCAAAGTCCTCATTTCAGGGTTGTAGTAGTGATGGAATAGACTGCTAGCTTGCAAAAGTCTCTCTGGTAACTTCCAAAAGATTGGAAGTTCCTCAGTCCATCGTTCAAGATACTCCTTTTAGTTGTAAATCCACAGTCCTGAGAATTAGAGCAGGAAAGAGGCAAAATGGAGATGTCTCCAGTGTCTTTTATATCTTCTGCCATGTGCATGGAAAGTTACTGTCCCAAACAAAGCCCACAGCCCCTGTATATGGAAAGTTACTGGCCCAAAATGGAGTTCAGGGTCACATGAGCATATCACATGCCCCTAGGTGTTTTGCTGAAGCACAAGGGGTGGCCATTGGCTCCTCGCTGTCTGAAGTATCCACAGGAAAGGCCCACTAGGCAGGATGAGATTCTTCAGTGGCCCATTGTGAAAGTGGAGTGTCCTTCATGGGCCATCAGTACATAGCTGTCTAGCCCTGATGTAAATCTATCTGGGAGGTGTCACATGTTTGAGATACAGATACATAGCCAATATTCATAACTTCAGATAAAAAGATATGTGCATATAAACAGGATAATATTTAGCAATTCATAACTTTTCTATTGATACCTTTCATGACATACTTTGTACAAGAATTATGGAAATTGTCTAATAGTGGTAACAAACGTGATATAAATCATATACACAGCATCACACCAGGTCTCCTCAGACTCAGTCCTGTGCCCCAGCACTAGATTTCACTTCCTGCCAAAAGCTAGGCTTTCAGACATGTACCTATACAACAGAGCCGTTGCGCAGAGGTTTGGATAATGGCTGGTAACTCATGCTGGGTGCTGCCTAAGCTCATCTAAAACATTCTAAGGGGAAGAGAGTTTTAAAGAATTTTTTAAATAGAATCTGCTATAGTCCTACAGACAAAAACAAAACATTCAAAAGTCTCCTTTAACAAAGAAGAGCATAAATATTTTTATTCTTGCTTTTCTACAGAAAGGAGAAAACGCGCAAAGGCTGAGAGAGGGAGTGTCTTGGAGTTAAGAGCTGAGGGAGGATGGATTTGGGGAGACTCAGGATTGGAAGCGCTGTTGGTATCACTCTGCCAGGATTAATCACACTGCTGGAAACCAGGGTGAGATCTTGCGCTTGTAAACAGGCTACTGGTGTCTGAACCAAAACTACACACATAAAGAAACCCAGGGTTACAGGGCAGTCAGTAACAGAACTCCTTGCTGGTCTGGGTGATCCTTGCTGCTCCAGGTACCGACGCTCCAAGCATGTGCCTGGGGTGGCAAGCTGCGGGGGGCGGCCTGCTGGTCCCTGTGAGAGCAGCTGTCTGGCAGTCTTTGGCGGCTTGCCTGCGGGAGGTCCGCCAGTCCCGCGGATTCGGCAGCAATTTGGCGGTGGATACGCTGAAGCTACGGGACCGGCGGACCTCCCACAGGCAAGCCGCTGAATCTGCGGGACCGGGGAACCTCCTGCAGGCAAGCCGCCGAAGGCAGCCTGACTGCCGTGCTTGGGGTGGCAAAAAAGCTAGAGCTTCCCCTGCCCACAGCGGATAATTGCTTACAAATTTCCATCATCACAGCACAACAGTTGACTTGCAAACATCAAACCGATTAGCCACTGATCTGTAGCAGCCAAATGGCAACAGCAACCCCCTTCTGGATTGGTATGGACTCCCTTTTTTTCGTGTCCTGGCAATGAAGGGCCAGGAGACGCTCCTCACACAGCTCCCCGGAGGTGGCCTCTCTCATGAGGGAGTTCTGGAGCCACCACTAGTCATTCCAGCTCTGCAGGGCAAGGTCATCTCATCACTTTGTGCTTGTGGTCCTGTTCTAGAACTTCTGATCAGCACAGAGGGAGTTCACAACTATTAAAGCCTACATCAGATGTCTCCATTCTTCCATGTCTGTATATAGCCTGCATGGTCTCTGCCACCTTCTCAGGGCAACAAACATATGGAAAGGTCATGCATTTGCCTGTTGTTGCTGGAATGAGTTGCATTAATGCTACCACCTGGAACAGGGCAAGGTCCTGAGCTAGATCCATTCCTTGCTACTGGAATGGAGGCTGTGGATAGAAGTGTGGAGCATGCGGAGTCTGAAATGCTGCCATTTACCATGTGCTGTCATGACCAGAACATGGGCGGTCTGAACTAGTGGTTGGAGCAGGAGTCAGGAGTCAAGCCGGGTCAGATACCAGGAGGTCAGAGTCCAAGACAGGGCAGAGCACAAAAACAAAAGTTGAGTGTCAAGAGACAGGCAGGGTCAGGTAACCAGGCGATGAGAAGCAGGAGACAAACTTGAGAGCAGAACCACAAGTCAGTAACCAAAGTCTGGCCAGGTCAGGATACCAGGACGTCAAGCTGGGAGAGGAGGAACAGGAAGCACAAGGAACACAGTCCAGAGCAAGGTGGCTCCCAGTTGCATGGACAATGTCTTGTTCCTGTGCTGGGTTTATACAGAAGCTGTGAACCAATCAGGACCCCCCCCCCGCCGCCATTTTACCAAAAAGATTCCTGGACTAGAGTCCTCTGTCATGGTTCGGCTTCTAACCTACAACTGCTAGCACATCACTGTGTGGCAGGCTGGGAACCTACTAGCTCCTAAGAGCCCTGTGAACCAGCATTCAAGACCTGTGGTCCCTGATAGTTGGCAGAGTAAGAGCACTTCTCCACAGGAGCCTAAGAAGGACAGACAAGCTCTCCCACAATACACTGCAAAACAATTAATAGAGTCACATAGTTTAGTGCAGGGGTATGAACCATGGGATATGCCTCCAGAAGTCCAAGCACCTCACCGAGGTTACTGCACACCAGCATGAGTGTGGCCCAGCAGTGTGGACACTCATACATATACAAGCTAGGCTAATCAAATAACTAGAACTGGGGTAACTCTGACGTGAAGACATACCACATGTTGCATTCTCAGACTAACCCGATTCCCCATCCCTAATCTAGTATGTCAGCCTGTGTGCTGTGCTCCAAGGTGTCCCTCAAACCATGATCATGCTGTACTCTTGTGCTGAATCTGCCCTGGTTCTGGTTCATTATCAGTCGGTAAATAATGCAAAGAATCTTACCTACTGAACTCCTGAGGTCAATGTGCTGCTTTGCCCTGTTTACCCAGGGATGTATCTCTGCATTATTATGTCCAGGCCATCTCTTATCCCAGAAGAGAAGAAAGGAAGACATCTGTTCCCCTCTCAGTTTTCTTTTCCTGCTCTTATGATTCTGAGTGATGAGGCCTACCTGAATGACAGGCCTCTGTGCTGCTTAGTGTGTCACCAGGTGTCTGACTGGACGAGTGACTTGCAGTATTGTTCTAGCCTTGTTGGTCCCAGGATATTAGCGAAACAAAGGAGGTGAGGTACTATCTTTTATTGGGCCCACTTCTGTTGGTGAAAGAGAGATGCTTTGAGCTCTTCTTCAGCATGAATGACTGTCAATGTGAGTTGTTCACACCTGCCCATTCCAGTGCTTATGTTTAGAACTGGAGGGCGAAAGGAATTTCTGTTTCATGGAAGATTTTGCTATTTCAAAGTTGGTTTAATTCCAGTTCAGAATGAAAACCAAAAATTCTTAATTTCTCCAGAAAAGGATAAGGAGCCCCAGCACCAGGGCAGTCTGTCTGGTGGGCTGCCCCAGAGCTAGAGATCCTGTAATCCTTGGAATACCCAACTCAGGTAGTCCATCTGGTGGGCTGCCACAGACCCTACAGTTCTTACCCACCTCTATAAAGATCCTTATATCTGGTGGTGGAGAGACTCAGTGGCTCCAGTGGGTAAGCATTCATTGGAGGGCAATTGAAGTTAATGGGAAAAAATCCCACTGACTTCCATAGTGCAGGATCAGACTCTCTGATCCAGATCTTCAAAAGTGTTTGGGCACTGGGCCTACATAATTAGATTTTATTCAGTAGTTGAAGGATGAGGAAGATAATAACTTTCTTCATTTTTCTAGTTTGGACTCCTGACCTGTTCATCTTCCCCTCATTCAATTCAGACCAGTCCATAAAGGGCAGTGGCTGATTGTAGAGAAACTTCATGAGAAAGTTTTAGGACAAGGTCATAGATCTGCACAGCTAAAGTCTAGTTTCATTTTAGAAAAATAGGAAAATCTTTCTCTCCCTTTTACCCTGCTTTTCTGAGAAAACCAGTCAGCTCCTGTTTTCAAGCTGCCATCAGAGGGCATGATTCTGCTCTTGCATAACTTGGGATAAATCAGGGGTATCGCCACTGTGACCAAAGTCACACCAATGTAAAACCAATGTATGTGAGATCACACATCATCAGACCCATTGGCTAACAGGGCAAACTTTATGGGATCAGGATGGCGTTTCATTTTGATTTCAGTAGTCAGCACAGTTTTATGCCATGATTGCAGACTAGAAGCCAGTCCTATTAAAGCTCTTTCACTTCTTGTCTGCTTGTATTTTTTTGCCTTGATCCAAAGATCTAATACAAAAGTGATAAATGTTCTACTCTGTGGGCTGGTCTACACTAAGGGGAAAAATCGATATAAGATACGCAACTTCAGCTACGTGAATAACGTAGCTGAAGTCGAAGTATCTTATATCGATAACTTACCCGTCCTCACGGCGCGGGATCGATCTCCGGGGCTCTCCATATCGACGCCGCCACCGCCGTTTGCGGTGGTGGAGTTCCGGAATCGATATAAGCGCGTTCGGGGATCGATATATCGCGTCTAGATGAGACGCGATATATCGATCCCTGAAAAATCGATCGCTACCCGCCGATACGGCGGGTAGTGTAGACGTAGCTACATGTGAAAACTACAGTGGTGCAAGAAAATCAACCTAAACAAAACACCAGGGGCTTAATTCCTACCTGTGTTACTCCAGCTTTATGCTAGTAAACCTGCATAGGTGACTCAGTCCCCAGCTCTTGGTTCTTGGTCCAATTTGGTTCTTATTTAGTTAATTCAGAAATTCAGCATACTGTTCTGACAAAAAAAAATTGTATGAGTCAGCATATTGTCAGTTGCACTTAGGGTGCACTATTGATTTGAAATAATGTAATCTATACATGCAGACTATTTTACTTTATGCAATTTTGTTTATTAGTACTGTATCCTGAGTCCAGCCAAGTCCAGAGTGTTTTCCTTTTATATTTTATATCCTTGACATTCATGCCCCTGTTACACCTGTAACTTTTCCTGTTCACGTGGCATTATGGCAGGTAGATGTGTCCATTGTAATTAAAATGTAAATATTGTTAGTGCATATTTTGGGTGTTCCAAAGTAAACTGCATAAACAATGCTTTATTAATTACATATAGTATAAATCCCCAAATATTAGTCATCTTTAAACATAAGTTCATTGTTGGCAGTTACCCAGAGTCTATGAGGAAGTCAGTATTGAATTTTTTTAAAGCTTTCCTTTTTAATGATTTTCAGGTGCACAGACTGCCAAGGAGAAACTGTTTAAACAGACAGAATGAAAAGCAAATGGGATGCATTTGGTCAAAGCTAAAAAAATCCATGAAGATCGTTTAGATGATTAACAAAGGTCTGGGTCCAGCAGCAGCACACAGAAATGGCCTCTGTGCTTCACTTATGCCCAACCAGGCTTTAAGAACAGCAGGCAAAGATTAATGGGGGACTCTAATAAATCTGGTGCTTACTGTGTGGAAGAGATCGAGTCATCTCAGACAAGAAAAGGGAACAAAATTATAGGCACAAGTATTATAGTTTAGATCAAGATGGATAAATGATCTACGTTTCCCCCCAATACTACTGTTGTTCTGTTCTGTTTCACGACTCAAAACTCTTTTTCATGACTGGAAACTCTTTTTGTTTGATGCTTGTACAGCATCTAGCACAATGGGGTCCGAGTCTTTGACTGGGACTCCTACATGCTACCACAATACCTCTGACTTTCCTTGTCATTTATAGCAAAGGGCCCCAAGAAACAGCGTGGTTCTGTGCAGCCTTTGCTCTTCACCCCAGTGAAAGCATGGCCTGAATGAGCTGGCCCCTAACATCTAGCCGTGAACTGGTAGAAAAGACCTCAGGAACAGAAGGTATTTGCAAGACACATCTACTATGCCTAGGTGATCAGCAGACAGACCTGCTTTGTCAAAGTGATCAGTCTTGACTGTTTTGAATGAAAATACAGTCCTTGTTGCTGCCAACAGCACCTGGCAGAAAGGATAAACTAAGAAATAACAGGGGGTAGAAGCGTAGTGTTGCCATCTCTCACAATTTTATCACGTCTCACAATATATGTTTTTCTTAAAGCCCCAGCTGTTGAAATCATCATAATAAATAAAAAAAATAATAATACAGTCAGGAAAAAGTTTCACTGGACAGGGATTCTAGATGTGTATTATTTACAGTGGTACAAATGAGCAGATAGGTGTTACGTGTATTATGTTTTAGAGACATCCTGTTGGTATTTCAAGAATTTTTTGGAGAATTAAAAATATCATATTATTGTATTTTTTTGCCTAATGGTGAAAATGTGTCCTTGAAGTAACATACTTCAGAGCAGTGTTTCTCAAACAGGGGTATGTGTACCCATGGGGGTACGCAGAGGTCTTCCAGGGGTACATCAACTCATCTAGATATTTGCTTAGTTTTACAACAGGCTACATAAAAAGCACTAGCAAAGTCAGTACAAACTAAAATTTCATACAGACAGAGGCTTGTTTATACTGCTCTATGTACTATACACTGAAATGAAAGTACAATATTTATTTTCCAACTGATTTATTTTATAATTATATGTTAAAAATTAGAAAGTCAGCAGTTTTTCAGTAACCGTGTGCTGTGACACGTATTTTTATGTCTGATTTTTGTAAGCAAGTAGCTTCGTAGTGAGGTGAAACTTGGGGGTATGCAAGAAATGTCAGACCCCTGAAAAGGGTGCAGTAGTCTGGAAAGGTTGCTTCAGAGCACCTGGTAATACTACTACTAACACTTAGTGCCATTCATCTCCAATTGCTTTATAAACATTTTTGCCCCCTTTTACAGATCTTGAAACTGAGGCTCAGAGAGGTTGAGTAACTTGCCCACAGTCACACACGACGTCAGTGATAGAACCAGGAATAACACTTATGTCCCTGGCCTCCCATATTCTGTGTGTTAACCATGAGATCACGCTTTCGCTTCTGATTAACAATGACTAGGCATTTCTCAAGCATGTTGCAAAAGCTGTACGTGGGGTCATCTCATGCCCCGCTATATACCTGAGGACTGTGCTGCCTCATAGGCAGTCATGTCTTATTTGTTGCTTCTGCTATAAAACAAACACTTTCCACTGTAAAATCATGTTTGCACTACAGTAGTTTTCTCATCAGCTTTTCATTGATTTTCTCATTTGCTTTAAATCTGCTGGTGCTCAGGTTTCTTACGGTTTTGTTTTTATGTTTGCATTCTCACCAGCATGGCTTATAACTGGACTAGACTGTGAGTGGACCTAAAATGGCTGTCTATAGGAGTAGGGAGCTGTAAGGATCACACCCTTGTATGATTGTGCTGGGTCTATCTGGATCTTAGCTCTGTCTGATGAGGGGCTCATAGACAGATGCTCCCCATAGGGAGTCATTAGTAGGTAGAGGACAGAGCCATGGCACGAGATGCCCTAAGCACTGGCCCCACAGAACAGTCTGGCTGCATGGAGATAGGAATAAGCTATGCTGTGAAATGCTATGTAGCAAATTCCTGCTCCCTCTCCACATCAGCATAACAGTGGGTCCTCCTGGGACAGTGACATTATGTACTGCCCTTTACTCAGGGCTGTATATAAAATGCATAATCAAGCCCTCTGTTTACAAAGCACCACGCATGGTGCTAGATGCTACATTTTTATAATAATAAATTCTAACGGTAATACCATGTGTCTGGATGATCCAAGTAATAGGTTGCGCAATATTAGCTTGCAAAGGTAAGAGCCTTCCTCATGTCTGACTCAGAGCAGAATGTGCACGTCTCCCTTAAAGCCATGTCAAGGGAAAGAATTATAGTTCCCAATAAGTGATGCTAGCCGTTCTTTTTATTCACAATGTGCAGGGAATAAGACATTATTCTGAAAAACTGCATCAGTCCTCCCTTTTTTGCCTTCTGTTTCAGTCTAAGAGGGTCGAACCCTGAAGGAAATGTAAGTAGGAAATATTTAACATTTTTGAATGATATTAGAGTTCCCCTTTATTGTTCAGTTTCTGTGAGTAAATCCGGTGGGACGTATTCATTTAACTCCCAAAAACACTTGCTACACAATAGAGGTGAATCACAGTTTCCAGTCTGCAGGAGCTGATGTCTGAGCAACTTATAGCATTGATTTTATGCATCGTTCACAAAATAGCCTCATTTTTTCCCCTCTCCTAAGAACAGTCAAATAAGGTTTCTACAGCTGAAAAGCGTTTCTGATTCCTGTAATTTGTATGAGATGGGATTCAGTAGGATTGTTTTTTCCTGCCTATAATTACTTCCTCATCAGTGGGTTCAGTACACTCCAACAAAACAGCAATCGTATCCTTCAGCATTTTACTTTTTTCTTCCTGTGGGAAAAATGGCTCTGAGCCCTTTCATCTGATTTTACCCATGTCTGAAAAGGTTTGTGGCTTATTTGACTGCAGCAGAATTACTGCATATGAATATATAAGCTTATCAAGCAGCATTCACAAATGAGCAGGCAACTGCAAGTTTCCTTTCAGACAAAAAACTGCAGAGATTGAAACCAGGAGAAAATAAAAATGAGACTAGATGCCAAACACATTAAAGACACAACTGAGATCTAAGTGTTACAAAGAAAAATGTTATTTGGAAATTTACCCTTGTTGTTTGCAGTGTTGGCAATTTAGGCTTTCAGTGTGTTAATTAAAAAAAATCACATTGAATATTAAAGTTTCATTTGTAAACAGTTTATAAAGGGTTAACATGACATTAGAAACATTTTACAAATATTAGTACGTGTTATCGATGGCTATTAAAAGCACAAGAGTAGAAAGATGTAAGCTATGGTTACAAGCAACCTATGGACCTGTTGGCCATATAACAATTGAATAACCAAACGTCTATTACTCATGTATTAACCCCTTATAAATTATTTATAAATGGACCCTTATTATAAAGCATGATAAAAATAACCCCCTTCAGTATCCCAGAGTAGTGATACAGGAGAATGCAGGCTGCAATAGACTTATTACACTGTCAACAACTTTTACTGTAAAGTACTGTAAAGCCGTGCAGTGTGTTTTCCGATCAGCCTTATACAATAATGCAGTGCTGTATATGTTTATGTGTTTCCATTCCACAGGAATGCAACATATAACTCAAAACAGTGGAATTTGGTTTTGTTTTTCATTAATAAGCACTCACTATGGGCCAAAAAATACTCCTTTGTTAGAATTTCCACCATCCAGTAGGTGAAATTAGACAAGATCTGGTTTTCTCACAGTTGTTTAGCAGCATAAAGGGAGTTCTGAGGCATTACAAAAGCTCGTGAACAATACAAACAGAAACACACATTCAGATACACAACTCTGCATACCACTGCTTTACTGAGGAACTGGACACTGGCATACTGGTATATGGCTGGATGGTAGAGTTATAATAATATTTTACGTTTACATTACACCTTTTATCCAAGCATTTTGCTTTAGGATTTTTTGATACTCTGAGCCAGGAAATTAAATATGATCATCCCCATTTTACAGACAGAGGAAGAAAGGTGGTGACTTGCTCCAGGTCACATGGGTAGAGTGGAGCCAGAAATAGAGTATAGTCCTAGTTTGGGCCCTGACTCAGGAGATCACTTAAGTAAATGGTCAAATTTTAGGAACGTGCTTAAGTCTGACTGAAGTCAATAGGACTTAATCACAGTTAAGTTCACACTTAAGTGGTATTCTGAACAGAGATGTGTCCAGAATCAGGGCCTTGGTGTTTTCTCAAATTTGACATCATTGTTCAAAAGAAACATTTTCATCTCTGTGCTGCTATTCCTGCCGTATGTTATCCCCTCTAATGATATGTCAGACACTGTTAACTTTGCCATTCCCCAAATGACATTAGGCATGCCAGTCAGGGTCACACACGAGAGGAGAAATTTTATATCTATCTGCAGATAGACAGATGGTTAACGAGTGCAATTTACATTTCACCCACACACCAACAAGAGAACAGATAAAATAATGTAGTGTGCAGATTCACTCGCACGACTTAAACAAATGCAAATGTACACTGTCTAATTAGGCAATAATTTAGTGCTGATCAGATGTTATCATCTACTTCCTTGTCAACAGAAAGCATCAAGTATGCCATTATTAAAAGCACAGAAGTCATTATATATGTTCTTAATAATTATATAATAGACATAGTTCAGGAAAACCATTTTTATTAATGAACCATAAATAGTTTCTTACGTTGGGGTATATTAAAATATGCTGTACTCATTGTAGGACACTAGTCAGCTGGGACTCAGAAATCTGCAAATAAGCTCAAAAAAGAGCTCACAAAATATATATTTACAATTCATTCTTGATTACAGCAGCATTTATGAGTGATGCATTGAGACAGCTATAAACTGTCACCATGTAACCAGTGCATGATTGCTGTTTACTGTACACAGCCCAATCCTGCAAAGTGCCGAGTGCCCACAAATTGAACACAAGGCAAGCTCAGCATGTGGCAGGATCTGGCCCCACAATGAAGCTTGCGAACTTCCCGAAAGTGACAGATCCAAAAAAAAATGCTGCTCACAGTAGGGGAAAGACAGAGACAGAATATTTTTAAAGCATGTTGTTAAAGATTTAACCATAAAGGCAGGGGAATAAAAATAGGAAAAAAATGACACAAAGGGAGTAGTGAGTATACCGTGTGCTGAAGAGAGGCGAAGTGTCTGACCCCATGTTTCACTTCACTGGGTAAAATAAGCAATAAGCATAATAAGTTATAGGGCATCTGGATAGAGAGCTAGAAGATCCTGAGAACGAGAAAGGGGTTAATGGTAGAAGATGCAAATAATGAACTGCTCTGTCAGATGTGAGGATCCCTGACACTATAGGCTGGCTAGGATCTAGTTTCAAAAAAACAACTTATCCAACGCTAATTCCTCTGGCTAATCATGCACCCAAACTCGCACCTGCGTACAACTCCCATTGATTCCATCTTCTGGTACATAGGTTCAACTACCACTGAGGAATATGGGGGAAGAGTTAGGACATAAAGAGGTGCAAAGGTAGTTAGGTGCCCAAATGCCACTAAAAGTCATTGGAGTGGTGCACCTAACTCCTATTAGGACCTCTGAACATCTCGCTCTGAGCATTTATATGCTATTTTGAAAGTAGTTCAAAAAACTGTACAGTTATTTAAGGCCAAAACTTTCATTATTGGGTGATTAAAGCTTAGCTACTATGGCTCTCTTTAGGGACATAAGTGGCCTGATTGTCTAGGGTCCTGAGCACTGGCAGGTCCTGTTAACTCAGCCAGGAACTGTGGGTACTCAGCATGTCTGAAAAATCAGGCTACTTTTCTTGAAGTGCCTAATTCAACCGTTTTGGTCCAAGTCATTAAGCCACACGATATTCCTGTGGTGAAAATAAACATTAATATCCCCATTTTGTAAGATTGAAGAGTGCTCAAAGTCAAGCACAAAGTCAGTCAGGATTACAGATACTGCTGGCTCTCTAAACTGCTCGCTAGACCATGCTGCTACTCCCTAGTAGCTTTTCACTCACTCAGCTCCCTTTCACTATTTCTAGTGCTCTTACCCAGCAATAGTCATCACAGTTCTAGACAGCAGCAGAACAAGTTACACAAAGTGACAGGCCTCTGTGAGTCCTAGGAATGATGGGGTGGGGGAATACTACAGAGGCAACTGACTGTCATCTTTTACATATAACACGGAGATCCCTCTATAGGATGATATTAGGGACAGAATTTTTTGTCTTGGTATGTTACTTGATTTAACTTCAAAAAAGTGTTCTCTGTTTACAAAATACAGGCATAAAATAAATTACTAATACTGAGTTTTCAGATCTGTGCACAAAAAATCTACAGCACAGCATTTCACCACATTCATTTCCAATGTCTTGGATATGATCTTTTTATTATTATTGCAATAGGTTTTTTTATTTTTTTTAAACAACAACTCTGTGGTGATTTACAAAACAAACAATACTTTCATTTAGCAGACAGCAATGAGTCCCTTCCCTTTTCCAAAATTAATGGACAATCTCAAATTCACCAGAATTATATAGCTCTCAGACTGTGATAAATGGAACGAATATATTTGTTGACTTTTATTTGGTGTTTTACCATCCACCCACAAAAATAAATAAATCAGTCCCTGTGGGTAAGTTTATTTTTATTTTCTTCTTAAGTGACAGAGTCCCCTGTGGATCTAAAAGCCCAATAATTCCAGCAATGATTGCAGAGTTCACAAGGAGAATCTCTTTTCTTTTTATTGTTTAGATGGGATGGGAGATGTTTATGGCTTCACTGAAGTCTATGGAAAAGACATGCATTGGCTTCAGTTGGTTTTAGATTAGGCCCTTACAATCTAACGTAAACTAGTCATATTAAAAATAGTCTTATTCTTTATTTACAGATAGAAACATTACTGTGGATTATCTAGAAAGCCCTTGATATGCCCACAGTTCATTTTGGAAAGATTCAAACTCTATTCTGGGTTTCCTTCTCTTTCATCAAAGCTTTCTGTAAGTCCACATTGAAACTTGTGTTATACTGACAAGATTTTGAAGTTACAACTCAGCAAATAGTTGAGATTATTTCAGCGAGCCTCATCAAGAATTCTAAGAAAAGATGAAAACCCACATGCAGCTATGGATTTTTTTTTCACTGCCCTATTTTCAGTCATTACCGGTCAGTGGGATCTGTATATTTTAGTGAACTTTTCTAAGCAAGCTCATTTAGAATATATCCAGATTGCGTGATTGGGAACTAATTGTGGGAACTTCAGACATTTTAATTGGGTAGCATAGTCATTTGCAAACATGCCTTCAAGTACAAATATTGGCAAAACCCACCCAGTTTCCAGTATTGCCATTTGCACACACACATTAGCATTATGTTTATTCCTATTTTTGTGGTTAACTATGTTGAGATCTCATGCTGTAGTCATAACATTGTGAAGGGTAGCTTTAAATCTGTCTTTTGACTGCAGGATCTGTGGAATGTTTAACCAGAAGAAATGCCATTGGCTGTTGGTTCATTGTTTTCGTTTCATGTCAGTAGAAGAATAAATAAAACAAATTCACCTTATACACAGAGAGGCTATGGCTACCATAAAATGATGTTCTCATAAACAAGGTATAATCAGCAATGTCATAATTCTTCTCCTCCTTTAGGTTTTCTGGCCTGGCAAATAGCACAAAATGTATTTATTTCATAGCACCTAAAAGCATGATAAATGCTTTCTAAAAATCATGGACCAATGGACATCATGACTACAGAAGGGACAAACTGAGCCAAATGTTTAGATATAGGGTCTGAAGTACTTTTGCATCACCCACAAATGATTCATAGATGCTAAAGCCAGAGTAGTGTTGCCAACTCTCACAATTTTAGCACAAGGCTCACAAGATATTTTTTTCTTAAAGCCCCAGCTATTGGAATCAAGGGGTCGCATGAGAACCTTGGCTTTCATTATAAAATATATTTTTTTAGCTCTCACAGTTATAAAGAAAAGTTTGAAAACATAACCCAAATGTAGCCCTAAGGCTCAGAAATCAGAAGGCAAATAAAAAGACTCTCAGGTTTTAAAAAAATCTCTTTATTTTACAGCCATTCACATGATTTTTACACAAAGAGTACAAATTTCATGACAGGGCCAAAAACTGTGTGTAGAAGGAAGCTTAACATTTTTTATTAAGAACATATGTTAATTGAAGGTGCTCCAATGTAGTTTATGAACAAAAACAGTTCGGTGCAGTGTCCACCAAACAGAATGCATACATTAAAGTGAATGATTCAGCAAGTAATAGTCCATAAAATAAATTCAGTGGAAGGTAAGAAAAACACTAAAAGAGACATCAATGAATTTTAAAAGGTTAAAGAGATCACAAGAGAAAAATCAAGAACAGTGAAGCAGCTTGGGATTCACGAAAACAATCAGCAAATACAGACCATTTAGCAGGAGACAAGAAAGGTAGTGATTATTGGTGATCAATAAACTTCCCAGAGCAGATATAACACAGTCATCAGATCAATCCTAAAAATAACTGCATAAAGGTGCATGGTTGTTAATTATCTATTTGCTGACATTTCTATTTTAAAGCACTTAAATGTAATTCTAAAAATGTTAAAGGTAGTGTTTTAAAGGTAGTTTATCCTTCCAGTAAATAACCCCCCTTTAGAGGCCATGAACAAAGTATTGTTTTTCACCCCTATTCAAGGGATGGAGTCAGTTACTCTACCTCAGCCAGATTGCCATTGAAACCAATGAGGATACTAAGAACACTAACACACAAGAACCACAGAACAGAGAGACAAAGCAGGCTGCTCCTTAAAACAGAGAGCAACAACTCACCCCACCTTACTCTAGGCCAGGGGTAGGCAACCTATGGCTGGTTTTCAGTGGCACTCACACTGCCCAGGCCCTGCCCACTGATTCGGGGGGGGGGTGGGGGGGGCTCTGCATTTTAATTTAATTTTAAGTGAAGCTTCTTAAACATTTAAAAAAATCTTATTTACTTTACATACAACAATAGTTTAGTTATATATTATTAAACTTATAGAAAGAGACCTTCTAAAAATGTTAAAATGTATTACTGGCACGCGAAACATTAAATGAGAGTGAATAAATGAAGACTCGGCAAAGCACTTCTGAAAGGTTGCTGACCCCTGCTCTAGGCTAATTATCTACTGACTGACCCCCTCCCTACAGGAAGAAGGGCCAGGAACCTCCTTACAAATTAAAGGAATACCCTACAATTCGAACACAGTTTTCAAATACACCAGATGGCTCTAACTACTAATTGGCTCTTCCTGGCTTTCCGAGACCAGCTAGAATCCTGCTGAGAGGATATATTGGGACAGGTGTGGGAAATTATATTCTTACACTAGAGCTAATAGAGAAGACAATTTACAAAAGATATAGGGCCCTATTCAGCAATGGCTTATATCCTGTCAAGTCTCATCGACTTAAACAGGGTATATGTCAGCATAGGATCTGGCACCTAGTTTCTACAAATACACTAAATTTACTCCCTGTAAAGAATAAAGGAGGCTGGAAGCGTTTGTATTAATAGAAGACAAGTTTTGCCCGTGGTGTTTAAAACAGCAATAGCTTTAGGCTTTTCTAGCTATTGGCTCCTTTCAAACCACCACTGGAAACAGTGCAGGTGTTAGCCAGTTGATGGTTTTCATAGTCACTGCGCCGATGATAGTCTAGACTCAGGAGAACTAATCATTAAAATTATGTTTCCAAGAGATACAGGAGCAGCAAGTTATGTGTTAATTCTATGTCATTGTTAATTTCTCATCTGTCCTGCAGACTGTGCACACAAGACTGTTCACGCATCACCTTGTAATAAAGCACATTTGAGCAAAAGAAACGCCTTTCCCTTAAGCAGGCACTGTGAGAGATACCAAGTACTGCTATGGGGACAACTGTGTCCTTGGATATATAAGTGTGCACGGTTATAATCAATGGGAGCCTGTCACTCAGAGCCCAAGGCAGAACATGGGTCATAATAACTAAGAGCCCGATTCTGATCCCATTTGAGACCATGAATAACTCCAAAGAAGATTAAATGTTGAGAGATTAAAATCTGACCCAAAGTATCCAGGGTCATGTCAAACTTCATTCCTTCTCAGATCAGCTGAACCATGCCATGGGAGTGGTTAAAGCTGCATAGAATGTCAGATATAAAGCCAGCCTGGTGACTTGTTGGTATTTGATAAGAATACTGTGCATTTCTATAGCCTCTTCCATCCAAGGATCTCCATAGGCTCCACAAATGTTAACAGGCCAGATTTTCCTCTTGCTTAGGGCCCAATTCAACATACCATTGACATTGAATCAGCCGTATCATCACCCCCCCACACACACAAGTTTCCTCACTTTTGAGAGAGAGAAAAAGGGAATAATCCCTAACAAAGTTGTATAGGATCATTTAAAAGTGATAGGGAGGCAGCGTGGACTAAGCATGAGACTGGGAGTCAAGAATGATTAGTCCTGCTTTATGCTGCTCACTTGCTGAATGGACATGTTCAAGGCAATTGGGGGAATTTTGAAAAGCCACAAAAGGGAGAGAGGTGTCCAGTTCCCATTGACCTACAATAGGAGTTGGGCACCCGACTGTCCTATGCTTCAGTTTAGCCATTTGTAAAAGGGGGACAGGACTTCCCTACAACACTCACCATTAAAATGCTGACATTTACTGCCTGCAGGTGATTAGTATTATGGTGGCATTACTCTTCACTAAACACTTTACTGAGGATGACTGTTATTCAATGTTTAAGTGCTTTGAGATCCTCAGATAAAGGAATTCGGTGTGTAAGCAAGTGCAGATACAAGAGCTCTCTGTTCTGGCCTTTGGTTGAATAGCATTATGGTAACATTATTTTGATTTTCTTTGTAAGCATCCAGCACAAATATATAGAGAGAATCATGAGTAGTGTAAAGCCTCAAAACGATCTCCATTCATAGGGTAAAATCCAAGACTAAAAGTATGCACCCACTTAGAGAAACTGAAGATGAGCACTGTGAGCTATCACTGTGCACCTACTTCTAAGCCTACGTCCCTCACCTTTCCTCTTTTGCTATGCCTAATTCTGAGGATTATTCATAGATTCCAAGTCAGAAAGGACCATTGCAATCATCTAATCCAGGGGTTCTCAAACTGTGGGTCGGGACCCCAAAGTGGGTCACGACCCTGTTTTAATGAGGTCACCAGGACTGGTGTTAGATTTCCTGGGCCTCGGGGCTGAAGCCTGAGCCCCACCACTTGGGGGCCAAAGCCGAGCCAAGGTCTTCAACCTTGGGCTGCGGGGCTCAGGCTTTGGCTTCAGCCCTGGGCAGTGGGGCTCAGATTACAGGCCCCCTGCCTGGGGCTGAAGCCCTGGGGGGGGGGGTGAAGCTTGAGCTTTAGCTTTGCGCCCCTCCCTGCACCCGTCCCCCCGAGTGGCAGGGCTCAGGCAGGTTGAGGCTTCGGTCCCACCTCCTGGGGTCGTGTATTAATTTTTGTTGTCAGAAGGAGGTCAAAGTGCAAGGAAGTTTGCGAACCCCAAATACTCTCACTGTTAAAATGTATCCCTTTGATTTGTCTAACTTCATGGTTTATAGCAGTTCTCTGTACTTAGAACTGGTTGCACATTCAAGTTTTGAACTGTCAAAGCGCAATAGATTAGCCCAGAGAAAGGCCAACCTATACTGTTTTTTAAAAAAGTAGCCTTTGTGCCTCTCTGATAAGTTCCCATGAAGCATACAGCTGCACCTCGGCCCTTCTTAGCTTTATCTTCCTTGCATAATTCTGCATAATCTTGGTACACTGGAGCAGAGTTTCAAGTGGGTTAGTGGTGGTGCATAAATCCTAAGAGTGCATATGATAGTTAAAGAATATTCAGTTGTAACCAGCTTGGCACTTAATTAAAAGTCAATTAAGAGTTTCTGTAGCATCAAAACAAAAGAATAATAATGATGTTTTGAGGTGGGAGGGAAAAGATACAGTAATTGTTTCTGCTGATAGGTGTCTTTCAAGTTGCAGCTAAGGGGAGAATACAAAATAGGCAGCAAAAATGATGTTAAAGAGGATTGCAAGGTACACTCGAATTTAAGGTGAAGACTACAGCTGGGGCAATGCTATGTAGTTAGCTAGGAAATTAAGTAACAGTAAAGATATTAAGGTAGTAGATGTTAGACTGTGAGGCCTACAGGAACCACCTTAGAAAAGAAATGTTAACTCTGTGCACTTTTCAGCTGTACAACATGGGCCAAAGTCACGCTTGGTGACAGCAGATGAAAATCTCTTTACTCACTTGGAATTTCACCTTCTTACATCAGGTCTGAATTTGTCCTCGTCATCTTTTATAGCAACGTTTAAAAAAGTGTCACTCTTCATGTGACAAGCCCTCATTCAACATTCCTGATGGACTCAGGGGAGAGCCAGTCGGGCAGAAATTCCAGTGTTATTTATTCAGGCTTTATGACCCCAGCCTGGATTAAATTCATTGTATGAATTTTAATTCACTGTATGAATGTCAGAGAGAGTGACTGGCTGCCTCCAAGGTGAGCTTTTAATTAGCCAGGCTAATATCTTTAATTACTAGGGGGTTGATGGGTAACAGAGACTCTGCCACATCTCCTCCCATCATTGTTTCACTTCCTGTCATCAGGGACAATTCTCCCCTATTTCCTGCCACTGCAGAGTATCCTCATTGGTTTCAGTGGCAATCTGGCTGAGGGAGAGTAACTGACTCCATCCCTTGAACAGGGGTGAAAAACAATACTTTGTTCATGGTCTCTAAGGAGGGGTGATTTCTTCCAAGAACAGGACGTAGCCTCTGACGCCAGTAACTAAGGAGACCAATTTCTGTTAGCCTTCAGTGATGCTAGTTACTTGTCTCTATTGATGTTTCTCTTGCATCAGCTGTTCTATTATAACAATCTCCTCTTTCCATCTCTGTCTGCTGACACTGGATAGAGAAATTTACTTGGGGCTAGAACGTTGCCCGAATAAGGAGCTAGTAAGAAGGCTCAAGAGCACAGTCTGTAACAACTCTGGATGACAATAAGTTGGGTCATTGTTAGTTACAGCCCCTGGCTCCTAGTGACTGAGAACTGGAGCGAGCTGGCTGATGGATTTTTATTGGCTTATGTGAAATGAGTGTGGTTACAGTGTAGTTCCCAGTAGATCCATCCATTTTACAAAAGCCACCACCACAACTGGCATTAAATGGCAACCCTGCTGGCAGTCACAACAGAAAGGACCAGGAGTGATTGGACCAGGGAGCCTGAAGTAATCTCTCAGAGGGGTGGCCACAGACACAACATGGTGGGGAAAGTTTGCTGCTATTGCTTCCTGTGTTATCTCTGTTCTGTAGCTAATAAAGGGGCCTTCTCACTCCACAGTCGCCAACCTAGCCCCAAATGCATACTCAAAAAAATAAAAACAAAATGTGCATGTTTAAAATGATGTGTGTGAGCGAGGGGTGTTTTCTTTGGGTTTTTTTTGGCAGGGAGTTGTTTTTTTCTGGGGCGGGGAAGAGGAGACTGGATTTTAAAAAGAGCTCAGCTCCATATAGGCACATAAATAAAGTGGGCAGAGCATCCACCAGCTCCCATTGAGAATAATGGAAACTGTAAGGTACTCAGCACTTCTAAAAAAATCTGACCACTTCCCTTAGGGGCCTAAATTGGAGTGGAGCTCTTTTGAAAATCTGTCCTGGAGTCCTTACAGTGCTAGTGGATGCAGTTTAATTCAATGAGATTTTAGTAGCATGGCAAGCTATACAAGAGTTGGTACAGTGTAAAAAAGAGACCAAACCTTTGGGTATCTGGCAGCGGTAAGTAAGATCCACTCAGAATAGAGCTACCCCTATGTTTGGTAACTTTCACTCCATGCATCTGAAGAAGTGGGTTTTTATCCATGAAAGCTTATGCCCAAATAAATCCGTTAGTATTTAAGGTGCCACCGGACTCCTCATTGTATTTGTGGATACAGACTAACACGGCTACCCCCTGACACTTGATACCTATGTTTGTTGTTGTTATATCCCCTGTATCCATTTACAGTACTGCCTATTCCTGATCCAGTGGCAGTGCCATCTCTGCCACCTCTCTCTTTTTCCCCAGACTCAGGCACAATTTTTGTCATCATTTTGTGATGACTATAATTTTACTGCAGAATTAGAGAGGGTTCTGAAAAGGGTGACAAGAACGATTAGGGGTATGGGAATCCCTCATATAAAGAGATTGAAAAAAAAATTAATTGTTTACCTTAGAAAGGAGATGAATAGGAGGAAAAATGAAAGAGCATTTAAAATTAGGAAGGGTCTATTGAAGACAGTCTGGGAACTTTAGTTCTCCCTGCCTTATATCACAAGAACAAGGGACATTCAATGAAATTAAAAGGATGGCACATCAATATCGATAAAAGGAAAAAGAGTACTCTGGGATAAGGTGGGTGGGGTAATATTTTTTTATTTGACCAACCTCTGTTGGTGAAAGAGACAAGCTTACACAGATTTCTTCTTTTTTTAAATTGCTTAGCAAGTAGATGTTGCTGTTAAGTTTGGCTTCCCTTTTCTTCACGTTGTGAAGTTTTCATTTCAGACTGCAACATTTTATATCCTCCACTATTGTTTGCAATGTTCTTGTAGCCCATCTTGTCTTCTAATATCCTGGGACCAACACAGCAACAACACTGGAAATAAGTAGACTGTGTAACTCATTGCCACAATAAGTCATTAAGGCCAAGAACTTAGCAGGATTCAAAAGGGATTTCACATTTATATAGTGTGGCAAAGGTCCGACCCTGTCCCCGTGGGTCCCGCACTTCTAGGCGGTTTATGCTAGCCTCAGTGGCTCACTGCAACCCTCCACATAGCCCTTCTCTCTGCAGGGCCCCGGTTACAGTCTACTGAGCCCTTTTCATCATAAGTCAGCAAGGAGGTTGGTGAGAGAACTCCCACAGTCTCTTGTCCCTAGGGCTTATTTCAGAACAGTTTAGCCTCCTGTCCTGACAGGTGCCTGTCTTCCCTTCCGAGGAGGTGTTTCTGTAGTGGTGGGTTGGGGAGGGGGGTGAGGCCCAAGCCTGGGCCCACCCTTTACTCCAGGTTCCAGCCCAGGGACCCTAATGGTAGCAGCTGTTGGCAGCCAACCTTTCACTGCCAGAGTGGCTACATTTCCCTGGGCCACTTCCCCACAGCTCTCCTGCTTCTCCCTTCTTCACCCTTACCTTAGGGCTCCCTTACCAATGGCTTGAGGGTGTTTTCATTAACCAGCCCTTCAGCTTCCTCTCCTTTAGCCCCCTGGCTCTTCCCAGCCTGACTGGAGTGAGCCCTTTTATAGTATCAAAAGGGCCTTAATTAGAGTCGGGTGTTCACATTACCTTAATAGACTCACTTGACTCTTTGCAGGTTAATTGGAGTCAGGTGTTCTCATTAGTCTGGAGCAGCCCCTGCTCTGATCAGTCAGGGAACAGAAAACTGCTAATCCAGTGGCCAGTATATCTGCCTTCGACTACTTTGTTGTACCCAACTGGCCTGGGTCTATCACAATAGAGATCAAGAATATTCAGTTATCATTAATCGGAATATTCAGGAAGAGATGCAAGCTTTGTTGCTTCAGGGTTTAAGACAATCTCTAACAGTTAGAGACCAGGATGAGACTTAATGTGAGGGACAGAGTATCTCATATCTGCCTACTGCAGGGTTCTTCTATCTTCCTCTGAGCCTCTGGTACTGGCCACTGTCAGAGACATTTAAACATTGTAAGGTGTGTGTGTTAAATACTTTCATTAAATATGTTATGCTGTGCATGTCTACACTGCTGGTTTGTCTGTCTGGGTTTGGGGTTTTGTGATTTTAAGGTGCCAATCTGCATAAAATGTGCTAGAGTTAATTTTAGTGCCACTTAGTAAATCGAACCTTTATGATGCCAAGCTCTAATGTCTGTTAGTTTTGTGCTAATGTGAACCGTTTGCACGTTAAGACCTAGGGAGTGTTTAGTTTAAACAGGCTCAGATCTATAAAGATCAGATAAGTAAAACATTTTAAGTTCTCCACAATCACTCTGTGGACTGGAACTGAAGAAAATAGAAACAGGGGCAAGAAAAAAAGGTTTACTTTATTCATTATCTTCTTAGCCATATGAAAGGCAGAAACAGAGGATTTGTAGCTGATTGGCATGTTTATACAGACTCCGGAAGCTAGGGAACAAATGAAAGAAGTGATTTTACAGTTTCAGTTTTTCTGAAAATAAATTTTAAAAAAGGAGGAAGCACTGATAAAACAAATGTAGCCTGTGGCTAGTTTCCATATTCTAAAACAAGAAACGTTACACGAAATCCTTTGTTTTTGTGAGGAATTTCAATGAATTATATCACATGGACTGTGAATTAAGGAATGGAAGGACTCATGATAAAAAAAATTGCATAGAAGAATAGTTTGCTTCCTATCCCCGCACTGGAGATGGCATTGATGCCACTCACCTTTATTTCCAACAATAAAACAAGGGGAGACTCTCAGAAATTAAAAGGCAACAAATTAAAGTGGTAGAACATAATACTTTTTATACAATGCATAATTAACTTGTGGGACTCATTGCTACAAGAAATCATAGTGCTTAAGGGCTTAGTAGGATTTTTCAATGTTATGTAGAATGAAAAATTCCAGAGTTATATTAGGTAGCTATAAAAATGATAAAGGACATAAAATGTCATGCCTGAGGGCATTAAAAACTAACTACCTGTTACTAGGAAAAAAACGTTCCTCTATACACAAGCCATTCCATAATTGTCTATTATGGGACTCCTTGCAACTTCCTTTGATGTATTTGGTACTGGCCCCTGTCAGCAACAGGATGCTTCATTACTCTCACCATTTTGATGTGATCTAGTTTATACTTTTCGTATGTTATACCCTCACTATAAGAAGCACCCACAGTACCAGATATTTGTGGGATTTATATGCGGTAGAACCTCAGAATTATGAACACTTTGGGAATGGAGGCTATTCATAACTCTGAAATGTTCATAACTCTGAACAGAACATTATGGTTGTTCTTTCAAAAGTTTACAGCTGAACATTGGCTTAATACAGCTTTGAAACTTTACTATGCAGAAGAAAATGCTGCTTTTAACCATCAATGAAATAAGCACAGAAACAGTTTCCTTACCTTGTCAAATCTTTTTTTTTTAAATTTCCCTGTATTCTTTAGTAGTTTACATTTAACACAGTACTCTACTGTATTAACTATTTCTTTTCTCTTTTTTGGGGGGGTCTCTGCTGCTGGCTGATTGCATACTTCCAGTTCCAAACGAGGTGTGTGTTTGACTGGGCAGTTTGTAATTCTGGTGTTTGTAACTCTGAGGTTCTGCTGCATGCCTTCTCTACGTTATCATTCCTTTTAGATAGTTCTGTTTCTTACTTTTGCCATCACCCTTAATATTGTAATAGGATTCCTCTACCCCAGTAGCTGGGCTGCAGGTGGTGTCTTTGAAAGTGAGGCAGCAGAGGGATGGGGCAAGAGGAATGGAAACAAAGTGTTCTGTTGGAGTGACCTTAGAGTTGCCAGTTGTCTGGTTTTCAACTGGAATGTCCAGTCAAAAAGGGACCCTGGCGGCTCCGGTCAGCACTGCCGACTGGACTGTTAAAAGTCCGGCCGGCGGTGCAGTGGGGCTAAGGCAGGCTCCCTGCCTGCAGTGTCTCCGTACGGCTCCCAGAAGCAGTGGCATGTCCCCTCTCTGGCCCCTAGGCATAGGGGCATCCATGAAGCTCCGCACGCTGCACCAGCCCCGAGCACCAGTTCTGCAGCTCCCATTGGCCAGGAACTGCAGCCAATGGGAGCTATGGGGGTGACGCCTGTGGACAGAGACATAAGAACAGCTATACTAGGTCAGACCAAAGGTCCATCTAGCCCAGTATCCTGTATTCCAACAGTGGCCAATGCCAGAGGGAATGAAGAGAACAGGTAATTATCAAGTGATCCATCTCCTGTCGCCCATTCCCAGCTTCTGCCTAACAGAGGCTAGGGACACCATCCCTACCCATCCTGGCTAATAGCCATTGATGGACCTATCCTCCATGAACTCCATTATCTAGTTCTTTTTAGAATCCTGTTATAGTCTTGGCCTTCACAACATCCTCTGGCAAGGAATTCCACAGACTTACTGTGCATTGTGTGAAAAAATACTTCCTGCTATTTATTTCATTTAGTTGGGGACTGGTCCTGCTTTGAGCAGGGGGTTGGACGAGATGACCTCCTGAGGTCCCTTCCAACCCTGATATTCTATGATTCATTTGGTGGCCCCTAGTTCTTGTGTTATGAGAAGGAGTAAATAATACTTCCTTATTTACTTTCTCTACACCAGTCATGATTTTATAGACCTCTATCATATCCCCCCTTAGTCATCTCTTTTCCAAGCTGAAAAGTCCCAGTCTTATTAATCTCTCCTCATACCGCAGCCGTTCCATGCCTCTAATCATTTTTGTTGCCCTTTTCTGAACATTTTCCAAGTCCAATATATCTTTTTTGAGATGGGGTGACCACATCTGCACACAGTATTCAAGATGTGGGTGTATCATGGATTTATATATAGGCAATATGATATTTTCTGTCTTATTATCTATCCCTTTCTTAATGATTCCCAACATTCTGTTCACTTTTTTGACTGCAGATACACATTGAGTGGATGTTTTCAGAGAACTTTCCACAATGACTCCAAGATCTCTTTCTTGAGTGGTAACAGCTAATTTAGACCCCATCATTTTATATGTACAGCTGGGATTATGTTTTCCAGTGTGCATTACTTTGCATTTATCAACATTGAATTTCATCTGCCATTTTGTTGCCCAGTCATCCAGTTTTGAGAGATCCTTTTGTAGCTCTTCCCAGTCTGCCTGGGACTTAACTATCTTGAATAGTTTTGTATCATCTGCAAATTTTGCCACTTCACTGTTTACCTCTTTTCCCAGTTCATTTATGAAATGTTAAATAGGACTGGGCCCAGTACAGACCCCTGGGGGACACCACTATTTGCTTCTCTCCATTCTGAAAAGTGAGCATTTATTCCTACCCTTTGTTCCCTATCTTTTAACCAGTTACCAATCCATGAGAGAATCTTCCCTCTTATCCCATGACTGCTTACTTTGCTTAAGAGTTTTTGGTGAGGGACCTTGTCAAAGGCTTTCTGAAAATCTAAATACACTATATCCACTGGATTCCCCTTGTCCACATGCTTGTTGACCCCGTCAAAGAATTCTAGTAGATTGGTCAGGTATGATTTCCCTTTACAAAAACCACATTGACTATTCCGCAACAAATTACGTTCATCTATGTGTAGGAACTGGAGGGGGGACAAACCGCTGCTTCTAGGAGCTGCCTGAGGTAAGCTCTGCCTGACGCATGCCTCCCTTGCATTACTGTTCAAACAATGTAGTCTCATCCATACATACTGGTGCGTCCCCATACTGGGGGTGCACAAGCTAAAGGGGAGGACACGTGACCGCCTCACATGTCTCCCATGCCCAGTGACCCCTCCCACACTGCGCCCAGCCTGGTGCCGCAGTGCTCTTCCCACCCCATGTTATCTTCGGGGGCGGTGGGGGAAGAGGCTCTCTCCTTCTTTCCCTGAGCCTGGCCTTCCCCGCCACATTTGGTTGCTTTACCTGGCAGCCGGGCAGTGAGCAGGACAGAGCTGCTTCTGCCTGAGAGAGCCTGGCTGGGAGGCAGAGCTTTCAGGCAGAAGCGGCTCCGCCCTGATCCCCACCCGGCTGCCAGAGAGAGCGGCCAAACATGCTGGGGGAGAGGTGCAGGGAGAGAAGGACAGATCCCCTCTCCTTCCCCACCCCCAGCAGGCCAATCTGTAGGGGCACTTGACCCTCCATCGACCCCCTTCACATCGCCTCTGATCTCATCTCATTCCTTCTGATACCCCTGCTATTACAATGTTGTATACAATATTACACATGAAGAACTATGATGAAAGAACATTAAATTAGCAAAGTCAAGCACTCAGCAGTTAGGAGACACCAGATTTAATGTTGCCTGTGTAACTTCAGTTTGACCCCATTGGACATATGAAGTATGATACAATTTGTAATTGCACAATCACACACTGTTTTTTCCATAGGACCCCTGCCTCGTTCAGCACACAGGATGGACGGTGCTCATTTAATGAGCAGCTAGTCAATATTTTTTTTCTCCTTATTGTTCAATGTGTGGCCCCAGGCCTTATTTACTGCACATTGCTCAAACTCTGCTCTGAAGACAGACTTGTTAGTTTCCTCACGGGCTTTGCTATGGTGCTCATCATGATAGTACCTGAGGGCTTCACAAACATTAATGAATTTATCTACACAAACCCTCTGTGAGCTGAGGGGATAATATTATGCTCCTTTTCCAGCTGGGGAACTGAGGCACAGAGAGATTGTGGTCAAATGTGTGAACTAATCTTGCATGTCAAAGAGAACTAGGACCAGATTTTTCAGTGTACTTAGCATTATATAGCACAGCTCCCATTAACTTCAGTTACAGCTGTGTCTGTTCAGCACTGCTCCAAATCAGACCCCAGTGTCTCATGTTGGGCACGCAGAAAATGAGGAACACAAAATTAGTGACCATTGTGAAACGTTTCGCTTACGTGACTTGCACAGCATCACACAGAGACTCTGTGGCAGAAGCAGGGATAGCCTCCCAGTCCCCTTACCCATGAAGTCCTAGTTTCCATCCCCCAGTTAGCCCCTAGTTCCAGTCTCCTTGCCCAGCCAATTCCAGTGTCGCCCTCCTCCCCACAGGCATAGTTTCTTTCTTACCTCAGTCTCACCAGATTCATTTTCCTAATCTACTCCTTTCCCTCTTCCTTGGTCTGTCTGTTGTCCCTTCTGCATTTCCTCTAAGCCACATTCTCCTCCATGCTGCCTGAGCGCAAACAAGGGGTCACTGATAGGACAGGAGAAAGAGGCTCCCTTCTCTAAGTTCCAGTGCCCAGCCCAGAGCAGTCAGAAGCAGCAATAACAGGGAAAGTCCAGCTTTGCCCTGGCTGCAGCATGCATATTCACTCGCTGGAGATGGCACACGTACAGTCTGGTCACACACAGGAGTTGTGAGGGGCTGGCACATGCTCATTATGGACAAAGCCTTAGCTCCTACAACTCTCTACTGAGTACATGCAAACTGAGATTTTTTTAAAGCCTTACAACTTGGCCAAATTTTCATGAGAACAACAAAAGGCTCATCAGCGACATAAAGGCCACCCCCTGCCGAATTTCAAGCCTCTACTCCAAAACATGCAGGCGCTTAAAAGAAATGGTCCAAGAAGATTTTAACATGAGCAAAATAGCATATTTTTCTTACTCTCTGTCTCAGAAATAGCTGAACCATTTTGGCTGAAAAAAAAGGGGAAAAAACCAGCCTGAGGCAGATATCCAGCTTAGAAATTATGAGGCCAAATAGTTGAAGTTTGGCAAAGATATAAGTATCTAAATCCAAGGTCATGTAATGGGAAGTGTCAGGGATTGTAGGCTTAATCATAGGCTATGCTACCAGCCCCATCTGTAATAAGTGGTGATGCCTAAATTACTAACCTTATTTATGCAATGCATAAGTTTAGGGGAAATATTTGTAACAATTTTATTCATATTCCACTGGTCTGGTTTGGATTTTGTTTTTTTTTCTCAGTCATCAATTCGATGGACATGCACACAAGCAACTATTACAGTAATATTCAGGAAATAGCTGAAATAAAGTGCAATTTGTAATGCATGTGGAGCCATGTTCACCTATCACAGTACAGGTGCAAATGACTGTACCTTCATTGAGTGGAGTGAGTTTTATCAAATTTGTTACTCACTTTCCAAGTGTCAAGTACTGCGTTTTCCCCCAGGTCTCTAGCTTCATCTCCCCTTCAAAAAGTTAGTTTAAAAGAGCAAAAAAGTGACAGTTGATTCAGATAGATGGAATTCCAACTTTGATAGGAAAAAAGCAGGTTTGTGTGTTTATAACAATGAATGCATGCTGCAAAACAGAATGGGTCCAATTCTACCTTCAAATATGTGCACACACATTCACTTGATTTCACTGAGAGCTACATACACACAACCAAGGACAAAACCTGTTCTATAATAACTTCTTGTTTTGGTGGATTTGAAACAATAATGTTCCTCGATGTAAGTATTGACTTCACCCTGGTCAATAATCATTGCTATTTACCACAACAGAAGTCAATATCTGCTTTTTATTTGCTATACAGATTCAGGTAGACTAATCATGCTTATTATAGGGGAGAACAAAAGAAAAACTGTTATGAAGCCATTATGATGCAAAATTAAAATGGACAAAAACCTGCATCCACTTCTTTTGTAATAGATCCTAGGGGTTGAAATGGAGGGGAAGGAGAAATGGGTACAGGTCTTTTGGCAACAATACGAGTTTTCCAGAATAATGCTCATAGTACCAGAATCATTGTACTAGTCATCACACGAACCTTATAAGACAGCCTACAGAAGAGGGCATTTGTATAGTTAGTATTTGAACTGAAAGATAATTAAAGTTCACCTGCTGGAAGAGGATGAGACCACTGGCAGCTGAGCTCAACCCGGCCTAGCCAGACAATAAGCTAAAGTAAACGGCAGCACAGTACCATTCACTCACTGAGCCAACCAACACAAAACAATGGTTACAAGAGTCTAGTTGGGCCTCTCTGTTTTCATTTTTGTAAAGGGGCATGTGTATGTCTGTGTGCGCGCACCTTGTTTTCAACACTGCAGACTGCTCTAAACAGCCGATGGCAGGCCAGCTGGCAAAATGTCAAAGTAGAAAACAAAGCTGAACAGCAGAAGTCCGGTTGTCTCCCTAAATCTCATCAGCAAATGAATCAATATCCTGCTTGAAAGAAAACAATGTCTTCTGCCCCCACTTTCCACTCATGGTGGCAGCCTCCAGTTGGCTATCTGACCTATCAGTGCAGTGTCATCAACCTCTGGGAAGTCTTCCAAGTCTTCTGTGCATAGCTATTCAATGGCCAGTAATTAGGCAAGAATGTCCCATACAATTGTTTGGTATCGGTATTATTCAAGATTCTGCATTTTTCCTATACTTTGAGTAGGAAATAACTACAGTACCATTCATGTGTGGCAACGGTTAGTAAGTGCTGACAGTTTAACATTCACCACTGTCTCTGAGTCACTAAATAAAGTGTGGGGCCTAATGAAGCCCTCCAATGGACAGATGCAACTACACAATTGCACCATGTATATACAGGCAGAATTAATCCTTTTATGTCTACTTTGTGCTTCATTTTTCTGTCTAATCCAAAACAGGCTGCTCTGAAGTACTGTAGTCCAGTGTTGACTAGGAGTCAAGATTCCTGGGTTGTATTTATGACTGTTCATTGAATCACTCCACAGTTCCATCACTTAACCTCAGTTCCATTGCTTAACCTCTCCACCTCACACCATCTGTAAAATAATCAGCAGGTGGTGCAAAGGAACAAATATCAGAATGAGGCTTAAGGAGGAGAGGCTGAAGGCTTCCCAAGCCTACAGCAGTGAGGACTTTAAAAGCCAACACTGTCCACTTGAAGTCAATCTGCCTCTTTATAAGACAATCATGGCTAGTTAAACCATTGAATAAACATGCTGCTGCCTTTTGAATAAGTTGCAAGTGACAAAGACTCACTGCTGGAAGCTGTGCTAAGAGGGATTTACAATAACTGAGTCTTGTAGTCAAAAAACTGCACAGTGAGTGCAACCAAAAGAGTACTGTCATCTCAAATTCAACCCAGGGTTTTACAGAGAAAGGGCACGGTCAAAAGGGATTACTAGATTTTTAATTAATATAACTGACTACATTATCTGCCTCCTCCATGGGGTAGGATCATGAGATCTAATTAACAGTTGAGATCCTGCGATACCAAGCATTATATAAATGCAAATTATGATAGTTTCTTTACCAAAAATAATCAGCCAAATTCATACTTGATTTAATTACAATAGAGCTACACAGGAGACAAATTCTGCCCAACTAAAATCAGAATAATTATTGTCATCATCATCATCATCATCATGTTCCCATTACGCCTCTTGTGTTTAGGGCAGCGATGGAGCTCCTCCACACTTGTCTGTTTCTGGCAAGTCTTTCAATGGTTCCCCAGCTGTGCCCAGGATTTTTCAGCTCAGCTTCCACAGCTCTTCGCCATGTTGTTTTCGGGCAGCCTCATTTTCTCTTGCCTTCAGGTGTCCATCTAATTGCTGTTCTGGTGATGGAATCAGTTTCAATCTGAAGCACACGGTCAATCCATCTCCAGTGCCTTCTGGCAATGATGGTGCTCATATCTTGGCTGCACTGTGTGAATAGGTCTTGGTTTGAGATTGTTCTGGGCCAAAAGATACGGAGGATTTTTCAGAGGCAGGTGGAATGAGGCAGGAATGAAGACAGTTTGGACATGTCATACTTTCTCATTCCCCAGCATTCTGCACTATAAAGTATTGTTGACAGTACACAACTCTGATGTTGAGTTTGGTTGTGGTGTTGTATTTGGATGAATTCCAGACTGTATTTAAGCTCCTGAAGGTGTTTCTGGCTTTATTGATTTTGTTCCAGATGTCCTGGCTTGTTCCACCATCCTGGCTGATGGTGCTGCCCGAGTATGTGAAAGTTTCTACATTGGTGATAATTATTGTAATTAGCATTATTTGACAAAATTTTCACTTGAAATTGCAAGCTTCAAACTGTATATCAAACCTATGTACCATTTGACCAATAAATACAGTACATAGTATTCCCCTACTTCTCACATTCTATTTCTAGGTATCACAAAATACATGTAGCTCATACTATACTTAGTGAAAGCAATTTCCCTTTGGTTGTGTTCTTACATGAGATGTTCAGAAGAGTTTAATTAAAAAGGAATATTTTCATATATGAGTAAATCTGTAACATACACTTGTACTACTCATGTAGGGCCCAGTCTTGGTCCCACTGAAATCAATGGTACTTTTGCTATTAACTTAAATACCTATGTTGTTACTGTATATGGTAAAAATGCAAAACTACATATTTGGACAAATAAAGTCCATTCATCAGCTTTTAGTTCCCATGTTCTCCAGGGAATGAACAAAATTATATGTCTAAGAGCCAGAGTTTGCATCTCAGTTGCTGATTTAGTGGAAAAATGCATAAAAGTCACCGATTGGTGAACATCAAATGTTTCAGTCATGTACGTCAATTCCATTCAGCTAAGCCTTCAACATCAAAATACTTCTCTGAACCATTTGAGCCACATGGAGTTGCAAAAGTGGGCTGGAAATCTCAGATCAACAGACTTTCTCCTGAGATTTCATCATTTCCGCTTCTGACCCAGAACCAGGAATTGCACAAGTTAGGTGAAAATTACAATCCTATTCACAATCATTTATATATACTCAAAAAAATGGCATAACATTTTAAAAATAATCAAGTCCTGGAGGGCTTATTCAATTAGCATTCTGTATTTACTCAGTTCTTACTGAGGCAAACTAACTGCTATCAACTACAGTAGGGAATTTTATTTGAGCAATAGCTGAGTAAGGACAACCGGATTTGAACCCCACTGTGTAGAACTCCCGTTGATGTAAGTGGGAGTGTGAGACACTAAGGGTATGTCTACAGTACACTTCAAGCTGGGAGTGTGATTCCCAGCTGAAGGAGACATAGCTCTGACAGAGCAAGCATGATAAAACTAGAATGTAGCTGCGGCAGTACAAGCTGCGGAAGGGGCTAGCTGCCCCAGGTACATATCCACCAGAGACTCTAGGCATGTACTCAGGATGGCTAGCTCATCCTGCTGCTTGTGCCATGGCAGAGACACTCTATTTTTAACGCAGTAGTTTGATGAGAGCTAGCTTGAGTACATCTCCTTGAGCTGGGAACCACTCCCAGCTCGAAGTGTAGACATACTCTAGGAACATGTTTCCCTCTGGTGGCTGGCCCACTGAGGATAAAAGCCTACTACCACCAGTAACTAGAACTCGGTGAATAGAGACTTGCAGTTTTTACTCCTGATCCACATAAAAGCAGTGGAAACACTCCCAGTGATTTCAGTGGGAGTTGGATCAGGCCCTTGCTGCTGAAAGTCCTGGGTCTTATACTTATGATACTTAGCTGGAGTTGTTGCCTGAATTCTGCACACAGAGAGCTTTCGTGTTCCATGACCTGATCTAACAAGATTTACAAATGGAACAAAAGTTAAATGAATTTTTTAGCCCTTGAGTTTTGGCCAAGGTCCAGGTCAATTCTTATTTTGTCTGAATTAGTTTACCTACAACTAAGAGTTGGTGTTTGGATCCTGATTAGAGTTAAATTAGGGTTCATGGCTTGTGTTCAAACCAGGGGTGCCCAGAGGAGGGGGCAAGGGGGGGCAAGTGGGGCAATTTGCCCCAGGCCCCGCAGGGGTCCCCACGAGAGTTTTTCGGGGCCCCTGGAGCGGGGTCCTTCACTCGCTCCGGGGGCCCTGGAAAACTCTCGCGGGGCCCAGGCCCCCGGAGCTTCTTCCGCTCCGGGTCTTCGGCGGCAAATCAGCGGGGGCCTCCCGCCGCCGAAGACCCCAGGCCCCCTGAATCCGCTGGCCAGCCCTGGTTCAAACAGATCAACATTTCCCCACTAATTCTCATGAGACTTCCATCCTGAATGTTGGAATTGTCATGGAGTCATCTAATGACACTTGAATGGCAGTGATTTCACAAGAGCAGATTTTTTTTGAAACTGCCTTCATCATGCATTCAAATCCCATGAGAAGTGCCGTTTTTGTGCAATTTCAGTAGCCTCCAAACTGAAATCTGAGAACACTGCAGCTTATTTCTGGTTTGGATCCAGCTCAGAACCAATATGATAGTGGCAGGTTCAGATCTGGGAATAAACATATAACCCTCTGGAATTTAAATGGGTTCAGCTTAGAGGTCCCCTTTTGGCAGGGGTGAAAGTAACTGAAAGGACTTACCGGTACGCCAGAGTCCTGAATGGGGGTGTGACCTCAACCGGAAGAGGTATTTAAAGGCCCTGGAGCTCCGGCTGTGGCTGGGAGCCTCAGGGCCTTTAAATCACCCTGGAGCTCCCAGCTGCAGAGACGGCTGGAAGCCCCGGGGCTCAGGGGTGAAATAAAGGGCCCAGGGCTCTGGCCACCACAGAGCTCCGGGCCCTTTAAAGCACCTCCCAAGCCCCACTGCCGGAGCTCTGGTGGTGATTTAAAGGGCCCAGGGCTCCCCACAGCGGCAGGAGCCCCGGGCCTTTTAAATCCCTGCCCGAGCCCGGCTGCTGGGCTCTGGTGGTGACTTAAAGGGCCAGAGGCTCCGGCCGCTGTGGGGAGCCCCAGGCCCTTTAAAGCACCGTCCGAGCCCTGCTGCCAGAGCTCTGGCGGCAACACTTTAAAGGGCCCGGGGCTTCCCGCAGTGGCTGGAGCTCCAGGCCCTTTAACTCCCCACCCGAGCCCCGCTGCTGGAGCTCCGGCAGTGATTTAAAGGGCCTGGGGCTCCACGCAGCGGCTGGAGCCCTGGGCCCTTTAAAGCACCACCCGGGAAGCCGGTCCAGTCCAGCCCAGCACGGCGTACCAGCTCTTGCCGGTACACCGGACCGGACCGGACCGGCTTACTTTCACCTCTGCCTTTTGGCACATCTTGAGATACTAGACAGACAATAGAAGTGAAGTGTGTGAGGACTATAAGAGGCCTATAAGTGAATTATGAAAGCATTCATAAAGGTTTGCCTCTCCCCCACCTCTTCCATCTGTTGCTCTTCTAACTCAATTTTTAAAGATGGGTCATGGGGATGGGTATATTTTATTGGGAAAGCAGTCCACGTTACTTAATGGCCTGGAGGTACCCTGATATTGTGAGGTATCCAAACCTGCTCAGCCCATATCTAATATTAGTAACTGCAATTTCAGAACAAATTGCCTTTCTCATTGGCTGAAAGTGGCCACTACAAAAATTTGTCTCACTAACAAAGCCAGAGAGCTTCAAGTGGATTAATGCTTATTTAAGTGCATTTTAAGGCAGATAGGGTTTCAGATACTTTGAGAGATCAGAAAAAGGATCTGCAGACAGAATGGACAAATTGGGTAGAGATATGAAATAACAAACACGGACATTTGGCATTTCTATAAGAACAGAATAGTAATGTTTCCATTGCAAATAAATTCATTTGAAATACTGAAAGTTTCACAGTTGGTTATAGCATGTCTGAAGTCCAAAGAACATGCCTGTCCACCTTGCACTGTATTGTACATGCCTCTGAGTAATTTCACTGGGCGTTGAGGGTACTCAGTACATATCAGTATGTCGCAGGATGAGAACTATAGGAAATAGCTTTGGGTATGTACAGAGATGGGAGAACCAGTGTAGCTTAAATAACAATTGTCCTTAATCATCATCCAAATGTTGGACCTCATTTGGATCTCATTTGAAGTTCAAAATAGTCTGTGTACCCCACTTCCTTTTCCTTTTCAGATGCCACCAACGAAGGACAAGAAGTAAAAAATCTGTACTGAAATACAAGTCAGGGCTAAAGGTTCTACATAATCACTGAGAATTAAGCCTGCAAGTGAACAATCTTTTAATAAAGATCTAAAAGGACTCACAGTATGAAGATTGTATGAGACCTTTCCGGTTTATTTACAAAGGTGTGTGTTGTGTATCCATCAAAGGAATGTATGTAATGGATAAATATCAAAAGGTGCTTGAGTTTGGGTATAGCCTAAAGGTCTGAATTATCATCTAAAATCTATGTCTAACCTATAGAAACACTGGACTAAATTCATTTCTTGTGTAACTCCACTTAAGTCCTTGCATAAGGGGTTGCTTGATTTTATTTTCCCACACACAAAAATGCCAGATTTCTTTTGATCTACACTATGTTCCCTAAAACAAGGAGCACATTCTCTGCAAACCTTCCTCCCCCACCTCCCACAGCACTTAACTATGTGACAGATGCAGGGAAAAGCCAACCAATCAAATATTAGGAAATTCTGGAACCTGCAATTAGTGGAAAGCCTGGTCAAAAAAGAATACAACATACCTTGCACTCAGGCCAGGTTTTCAAAAGAACTCAGCACTCAACAGCTCTTATTGCTTCACTGAGACCTGCTGAGTTCTTTTGAAAATTTAGACACTTCATTTAGAGACCTAATAGGGAGCTGAGATCTTTTGAATATCTCGGCTTAAATAAAGCCAGGCTTGGAGTTAGATTCACATTTGGCAGATGCAAATTCCAGAGGACAAAGCCTGCTACTGAAAACAACTTTAATGAGTTTCTCCCTTGAAATGAGCAACGTTCCAGCCTAACATAAGGGTCATGCCAGGGCACTGGAGAAGCAGGCTCTCAGGTTTCCCTCAGAAGAATACTTGGGAACTATTGATCAGTACTGTTTCACTTAAGTGGAGTTACCTCAGGGTAACCTAGAGCTGGTTTGAGTAGGAAAATTAAAATGCTGATCTACTCCAAAAATTGACAAGCACCTTGTTACTGAACAGATTTGCTTGCTGAGTGTATTCAGAGTTGTCACTGTTGGTATTAGTAAAATTAGTGATGCTTACTTTTGTTTATGTTTGTTGTCAGGAATGAGGGCCTGCAGCAGAGCTAGTCTCCAGGCAACCTAAAGAGTGCAGTTGGCCAGCAGCAGGCTGCTTGATTGGTTGACTGGCTGGAAGGGCCAGCACTGGCTCTTAAGCAAGCAGCAGCTCACTGGCTAGTCAATGCTCATATACACCTCTGTGACTACTCTTGTGTTGCCTTGTACCTCTGCCTTGCACGCAGCCATGCCTCAGACCAATCCCTGCCTGCGACCCCACCTTGCCTGTTATCCTGTTTGCTCCTGGTGATTCCAGTTTTGACCTTTGGCTCTGGTCTCTGAATGCTGCCTTCAGCTTTGACTCTTGATTCTTGGACCCCGTTCCTGACCTCCAATTTGATCTGTGGCTCTGGCTTCTGATTACTCCTCCAGCTCTGACCCTAGCCCCTGGTTTCTGATGCTGGATTCCTAATGCCTTCTCTGTCCACTGGGCTAGACCATCCTCATCCCAGTCGCCTACTCTGTGTGAGCCATGCAGAGCCAGCACAGCTAAGAGTATGAATCCTGTGGATTCTATTCCTTCTGGTGCATAATCAAAAGAATGGCCTTGATACTGGCACTTACTGCACCAAATCAGTTACATCTGTGCAAACCTAGTGATGGCAATTGGGTGGCATAGGTGGCACTAAGGGCACAATTTGGCCTGCAGTTCTTTTATTACTTGTGAGGATGAACCAGATGCATTTTTCTTCCCAACTGACCACATTTGATATAAAAATTGAGTGATAATACATGTGCAACTGTACGATGCTATTTTAGAGTCACTATTCAGAGCAATTCTGCACTTTAAGATTTTTGATTAAAGATTATGATTCTAGGAAGTTTAATATCTTTCCCTGATGACATACTGATGATTGATTCATTGAGTTCTGGGCACACAGACCCTTCAAGATTTCAGTAAATAAATGATCAATGCATTTCTCTGTTGGACAGAATTTTCCAAACCTCAGAGGACTGAAGAATCTGAAAGTGCTGTGTATATAGTGTGCTCAAAGGTGACTTTAGCCTAGGGGTGGCCAAACTTTTTGGGCCAAGGGCCACATCTGGGTGGAGAAATTGTATGCAGGGCCAGGGCAGGGGGTTGGGGTGCGAGAGGGAGTGCAGTGTGTAGGAAGGGGCTCAGGGCAAGGGATTGGGGCAGAGGAGGTGTGCAGGGTGTATGAAGGGGCTGAGGGCAGGGGGTTGGGGTGCAGAAGGGGTGCAGAGTGCAGGAAGGGACTCAGGGAAGTGGTGCAGAAGGGGTGCAGACTGCATGAGGGGGCTCAGGGCAGGGGGTTGTGGTGCAGGAGGGGTGCGGGATGTAAGAGTGGCTCACGGCAGGGAGCTGGAGTGCAGGAGGGGTGCGCGGTGCAGGCAGGGGGCTTAGGGCAGGGAGTTGGGGGCAGGGTGCAGGAGGGGTTCAAGCTCTGGGGTGGCAGTGGCATGCACCAGGGCCAGGGCAGGCTCCCTGCATGCCTGCTCTGGCCCCACGCTGCATCACTCCAGGAAGTGCTGCAGCCCCTGTGGGAGGGGAGGCAGAGGGTTCTGCATGCGCTGCCCTCGCCATGCCTCCTGGTACCTTCCCCAAAGCTCCCATTGGCCATGGTTACCCATTCCTGGCCAATGGGAGCTGCAGGGGGTGGTGCCTGGAGGCAAGGGCCCCGGGGCTGCAGGAATGTTGGGCTCAGGCCGCTGCTGAGGGGCCGGATCCAGCCTGCAGGCCATAGTTTGCCCACCCCTGGTTTAGCCACAGCCCTGCGGTGGGTGGAACCGCACTGCCCCAGTGGGAGTAACAGGAAAGATGGCTCCGGGAATGCTTTTCTGAAGTCCAGGGTCCATATCCTGCTGTTCTCCTTTCTTCCTTCTGTCAGGATCCTGAACTCAACCATCTCATGGTCACTGCCTCCCAGGTTCCCATCCACTTTTGCTTCCCCTACTAATTCTTCCCAGTTTGTGAGCAGCATGTCTGGTAATCTATAGCAGACTCCCACTATGACATCATCCTTGTTGCTCATACTTCTAAACTTAATCCAGGTTTTTCTGCAGTCATATTGCTCTCTTACATACAATGCAACTCCACCACCTTTTCTGCCCTGCCTGTCCTTCCTGAACAGTTTATATCCATCCATGACAATACTCCAGTCATGTGAGTTATCCCACCAAGTCTCTGTTATTCCAATCACATCATAGTTCCTTGACTGTGCCAGGACTTCCAGTTCTCCCTGCTTGTTTCCCAGGCTTCTTGTATTTGTGTACAGGCACTTAAGATAACTCGCTGGTTATCCCGCTTTCTCAGTATGAGGCACGAGTCCTCCCTTCTTGCGCTCTCCTGCTCATGCTTCCTCCTGGCACCCCACTTCCTCACTTACCTCAGGGCTTTGGTCTCCTTCCCCCGGTGAACCTAGTCCTGCTGCTCTACCATGTATATGCTCTCCTGCATAGAGAACTGCACTGGAAGGCTCAGAGGGAGGATGATCTTGGCGTGGGACTCCAGATACTGGGGTTCAGTTCTCAGGTCTGCTACACAGACTTCCACTGTGACCTTGGTCAAGTCACTTAATCCTTCTGAGTCCTCTATTTAGAGCCATTGTTAGATGCAGTTCATCCAATGAAGGCGATCTGGACTGCAGATTAATTTTCTATATCCACAGGCAGATGTTTTGGCCAGATTTTCAGCTGCTTTAGGATAGATTTGCACCACTCCACTGGCACAAAACTGCCCATAAAGCTGCCTTGTCCAGACCCCATGGGGATCTCCTCAGGGTAAGCATCCCCTCTCAGTGCCTGATATGTAGGTCACAGGCAGGTGGAAGAGGGCATGGACTCAACTTTGTTGCACTCTTAGTAAACCCTCACAGCTGCAACTGTCCCTGGGGGCATTTGGCACCCCATGTGCATCGGAGAGACCATGGGACTGCTCTAACTCTGTTGTGGACCCAGCAGTCTACAGAGCAGTCCCCAAAATGAAGAAGTTTCATCTCCCCACCCACATGAGCTGTGGCAAGCAGCTCTTCAGACTCAGCTAAGGGTCTGATGCATCTCCAAGGCTCCACGGTCTGGTTCCAAAATTGTACATGGAGAAAAAGATGGACAGTAACCAATAAGGCCCTTTTACACAGGAGCATTATGAGGATAAATACATTACTATTTATGGGGCATTCAGATAATACAGATAATACATGAAAGTTCTTAATTATACCGATAGTTCACGGCATACCTACTGAACCTCTAGGAGGAGATTTCACCATTTTTGCTTCATGTTTTTTCAAGGCAGTGAAGAGGGCACAATGGTTGAAGAGGAGCCACAACTCTTAACTGCCCAAGTAGGCAACTCAGACAGGAGTCTGTTCATGCTTCTGGAAACATCTAGTTCATACCAGGCATGTGAAGAGGTTACTACTACCGTTAAGAGTGTCACTCCCATACTAACATATCATCTCATTTACACAGACTCTAGTATCTTGATACTCCAGATTTTCTTACAAAGATGTAAGCCTGAGCTGGTATTTAACTCATTTGCTCTGTTCATTTCACAGTTCAAAGGTGCCAATTAAAAAGACAGCAGGAGATTAAGATGACACTGCCTGTTAGCTTGGTTCACAGGGAGAATTTGTTATTAATTATTAAAGCTTCTCAAATGACTGCTGGAAATTGTTCCCTAAAAAAATGCCAGTAGCTTCATGAAATTAACAATAAATAAGCCATAGAAAACTGTTCTGCCAACAAAATTGGTATTGTAATTTTATTGGAGATACAGATTTTGTGCTAACATTCTCGGATTGATCAAACTGGGATTAAAAGTATGAATTTGTCTCAAATAACCATATCATAGAACATTGAGATGAAAAAAAGAACTATTAGCATGTCTAGTTCATTTTTTCTGGCCTTCACTTGATATCTCCCTAAAGTATATTTTCCAATGCTTTGTCCAGACTAGTTTTAAATGACTGAAGAATCTGAATAGCTGTCTACCATTATCCTTGGGTCATTATACCTCAACCTAATAGCCTGCACATTTAGAACAATTTATCCTGTTATGAAATCTTGTTTTCATCTTTTATAATTTCGTTTTATAACTGACTGGGTAGCTGAAAATAGTATGAGCTGTAATTTTGGCCACAGTTATATAATTACATGAATAAAATGTATTGCTTTTCAAACACTGGAATTCAGAATAACAAATATGTAATGAACTGCCAAATGTGGCATGCCCCCTTTTAGTGGCTGGTCTACAGAAAGGATAAAAGCCTATTCCTGTCACCAGCTAACAGAGCAACTTCTTAATCCCAAAGAGAAGAAACAAATGTTCAGAAGTGTCTAAGTGACTCAAGAACTTAAGTCCCATTTTCAAAAGGGCTTAAGATTTTCAAAGGTATAGATTTCAATTGGAGTTTGGTACCTAACCCATTTAGACACCTTTGGAAATCCCACAAAATGCTATCTGGATCTTTAGGTGTTAAATACCTCTGAAAATCTGGCTTTAAGCCACTTAGCAGCTATGTGTCACTGACTTTTACTGGGACTTGACTCTTAAATAGTTACTTTTCAAAATGGGACTTAGAAGCCTAAGTCACTCAGGCCCAAGATCCTCAAAGTATCTAGGTGCCTAACTACCACTGAAATTGAAATTGGTGGGAATCGGGCACCTAAATAATTTTGAGGACCTGGGCCTTTGTGGCTTTTGCTAATCCATATGTAATGAACTACCCATCATGGATCAGCAGCAGGAATTGAATTTGGAACTTCCAGGTACAAAGGACAAGCTTCAGGGTCATTTTCAAAAGTGCCTAAGGCCCAGAGGTTCAGTGATGTTTTCGCTTATCTGTAGTAGAGAGATCAATGGATATTTTGTATCATATGCTAGTAAGAAATATCTGTGCTTCTCAAACTCTCATCCAGACTTGCAATGTGTCCAAGCTATCTGACACATTCCAGATTACGCATAATGGAAAGAGCTTTTAGCAAACTACCTGGGAGAAATCTGATCTATCAGACTAAAACTGACAGTCAAATTCTATTTTAAAAAAACACATGTTTTAAGCCTACTGCCTACTGCCATTAAAAAAACCACCACCACTGCTGGGGCCTGTGAAGGAAGTGAAAATAAGAATACACAAGGTGCCTGGAGTTTTTTCTGAAATCAGTACTGTAGTTCACCATATGTCTCAAGACACCACAACTCTCCACACCTCCCAGAGTTGCAGACAGTACTGTGCCCTCTGTACTGAATGGAAGATTTGCTCAGCTATAGAGAGATACAAATTTTCCCTCTCAGGATTTTGCTTTCTAACTCTTCTTGAAAAGCAAAAAGTAAAAAATGTTTATCTGCCTGCAGGGATTACACTAATTTGAATCCAAAATTAAGAGAATTTAAAATTACAAGCATCACAGAGCAGTTTCCTTTTGCAGCCTAAAGCTGCTTTGTGTGTGTGTAGGGGGGGGGTTGCTCCCTTCTCTCTTTCTTATTAACTAACTGTAATATTACTACCTTGGTATTTTTTCTCTTTTTTCAGATTTTGTTCTTTACTTTCCCTCAATTCTGTGCTGACTTGCCTGCAATTGGCAATTTTGTGGATTTATGTGAGGCTTCTGAGGACTGGTCTACACTACGCGTTTAAACCGGTTTTAGGAGCGTTAAACCAATTTAACGCCACACCCATCCACACTAAGAGGCCCTTTATATCGATATAAAGGGCTCTTTAAACCGGTTTCTGTACTCCTCCCTAACGAGAGGAGTAGCGCTAATATCGGTATTACCATATCGGATTAGGGTTAGTGTGGCCGCAAATCGATGGTATTGGCCTCCGGGCGGTATCCCACAGTGCACCACTGACCGCTCTGGACAGCAATCTGAACTCGGATGCAGTGGCCAGGTAGACAGGAAAAGCCCCGCGAACTTTTGAATATCATTTCCTGTTTGCCCAGCGTGGAGCTCCGATCAGCACGGATGGCGATGCAGTCCAAAATCAAAATCCAAAAAGAGCTCCAGCATGGACCGTATGGATGTGATCGCTGTATGGGCAGGCAAATCTGTTCTATCAGAGCTCCGTTACAGAAGACGAAATTCGAAAGCATGTTTAAAAAATCTCCAGACAGAGGCCACAGCAGGGACTCAGCACGCTGCTGCGTGACAAACATAACGGAAAGCCAAAGAATCAAATGGACGCTCATGGAGGGAGAGAGGGGGGACTGAGGACTCAAGCTATCCCACAGTTCCTGCAGTCTCCGAAAAGTATTTGCATTCTTGGCTGAGCTCCCAATGCCTGTAGGGTCAAACACATTGTCCGCGGTGGTTCAGGGCATAGCTCGTCAATTTACCCCCACCCCCACCCCCAGAAGTAAAAGGGAAAAAAATCCTCTCTTGACTCTTTTAAATGTCACCCTATGTTTACTGAATGCTGCTGATAGACGCCATGCTGCAGCAGTCAACAGCAGCATCCTCGCCCCCCCTCATGGGTGGCTGATGGTACAATATGGCTGATATCCATCGTCATCATCAGCCTTGTGGCAGATGGTGCAGTACAATAGGACTGGTATCCGTCCTCATCATCAGCCCGTGAGTGCTCCTGGCTGGCCTCCGGTGAGGTCGGCTGGGGGTGCCTGGGTAAAAAACTCCTGATCATTCCCAGTAGATGGTACAGAACGGCTGGTAACCATCTTCATCATAGCAACAGGGGGCTGAGCTCCATCAGCCCCCGCCCTTCGTGTGTAAAGAAAAGATTCTGTTCTGCAAGGACTATCATAGCAGCGGGATGCTGGGCTCCTCTCCCCCACACTGCTTAATGTCCTGTCTGGACTATCATAGCAGCTGGTTTCTTATTACAAGTCACTGTTTCTTATTCCTGCATTCTTTATTACTTCATCACACAAATGGGGGGACACTGCAACGGTAGCCCAGGAAGGCTGGGGGAGGAGGGAATCAACAGGTGGGGTTGTTGGCATACAGCTCATCATTTCTGCGGGATCTGACACGGAGCGGCTGTGCTCTCTGATACACTGGCTCTCTAGTACACTTGCCCCATATTCTAGGCAGGACTGATTCTATTTTTAGATACCATAAAGGAGGGATTGACTCAGGGAGTCATTCCCATTTTTGTGTTTTGCGCCCCCGGCTGATCTCAGCCAGGGGCACCTATGACAGCAGCAGATGGTACAGCACAAAAGGACTGGTAACCGTCATCTCATCGCCAATTTACAATGGCATGGTAGATGGTACAGAACGGCTGATAACCATCTCTGCTATCATGCAAAAGCAAATGAATGCTGCTGTGTAGCACTGCTGAATCGCCTCTGTCAGCGGCATCTAGTACACATACGATGACAGTGACAAGAGGCAAAACAGGCTCCATGGTTGCCATGCTATGGCGTCTGCCAGGGCAATCCAGGGGAAAAGGGCGCAAAATGATTGTCTGCCATTGCTTTCCCGGAGGAAGGAATGACTGACGACATTTACCCAGAACCACCCGCGACAATGATTTTTGCCCCATCAGGCACTGGGATCTCAACCCAGAATTCCAAGGGGCAGGGGAGACTGCGGGAACTATGGGATAGCTATGGAATAGCTACCCACAGTGCAACGCTCCAGAAATCGATGCTAGCCTCGGACCATGGACGCACACCACCGAATTAATGTGCTTAGTGTGGCCACATGCACTCGATTTTATACAATCTGTTTTACTAAACCGGTTTATGTAAAATCGGAATAATCCCGTAGTATGATGTTCGTCCATAGAAGAGCTGTTTGGGGATGCGGTGGTCTGGCATCCTCACAACATGGCCTGCCCAGCGTGTCTGGGCTTTCATAAGCAGAGTGTAAACTGATGGCAGGCCTGCTCTGGAAAGGACTTCTGTGTCAGGCACCTTATCCTGCCACCGAATCCTCAGAAGTCTGCGGAGGCAAGTCGTGTGGAAGTGGTTCAATTGCCTAGCGTGCCTCCTGTATACCCTGAGTTACCTTTTAATCATTCAAGTAACCTGACTCAGGCAACAAAGTTAAAGGATATTAGAGGAGCAACTAAAATGTAGCGATTGGAAAAGATCCTTTGTATCCAATAGAACTGAACAGCTGTTTTCAGTGATGGCCTTCAAGGTCAGTATCATTTTGATCTTACTAGTTTGCAAGAGAAGTATATTTCATAAGCCTATATGGTACCATGACATTTCTCTGGGATTCTTTACAAATAATACAAGATTCTGTATTAATGTTTCTATCTAGCTTTCTTTTATTGCTTTCTTTTGTTCCCTCTTCTTGAAACTCAGGATTTAAACATGGGGTATTCTCTTTCCCTATGTGTTTTTCCTCTTATAGGGCCAAAGCTGAGGCCTGCAGAAGGGCCACAAAAGGACTCAAAGGCAACAGAACTAGGGCAATTCTGCTGCATAGGGGTCAAAGCTATGGAGAGGCTCAGTACGAGGATCCATTACATTGCAAGCCTGAAAAGTATATACTGAGTTAGATCTCTTCATGCCATAGGGTAGTGGCAGGCAGCTGGGAAAGGCCAGTTTCATGGATCTATTGGTCAAAACATCCCAGAAAATGATCAGTGGGGGAGCACATATGGTATTACTGCTCTCAGGCTACATTGGCAGATAAGAAGCAATTTCCACTGCAGCTACAGAGAAGAAGAAATCCCTAATCTCTACAGAGGATCAGGACATGTACAGAGCTCAGGATTTGCCCACATATATTACAGAAATACATTAATCTTCAGAAGAGGAATTACTTCCTTTCTAATTCTCCTTCAAATTTTTGCCAAGCTAGAATAGCTCTAAAAAAAATCCAAACACCCTCTGTTTTTACTGTCATTGCAAGGTCACAACAGGGTAGATGGAAAATAAATTCAGCTCACTTTTCTCAAGGGCTACAAAGACTAGCACCTATCCTACCCCTGTTATATGTGAAGCAACTGCAAAGTGCAAGAAATAGTATTGATTCAAAGCCTGGTGTTTCACCTCTGATTACTCTAGGTGTCATAAACAGGCCAGTCGTCTAGGTAGGTAACTGCAGGTTCCACATTACTAAGTAAATAGTTTGTCTCTCTTTCCCTCTGGTGGCAGTCAGATGTGCCTAATGCAAAGTGCCAAGAAACCCACTATGCCCTAACGTGACATTTCTGCAAGACTGTTTGATGACCCCAACAAGGATAAGTGGAATCCTGGCTGCATCTGGTACTCAGCTAAATGTGACAGCAAAATTCTCTCATCAGTGTTCAGTATGACATATGTCTTCTTTATCCTGCAATCAGTGCTTGAAATGGGTGGTGGTACATGGGCATGCCATGCGCAACATTCTCATCACTGCTAATTGGAAATGCTAATTCAAAGCTTCTAAAGTGGGGAGTGAAAATGTAGGTTGTAGGGGTCAGACCATCACATTTTCTCCCAGTTCAAGAACTGCCTGTCATTTGAAGCAATGACTTGGCACTAAAGGCTAATTCTTGCAGTCCTTGTGAGACCAAATCTCCCACTGACTTAAATGCAAGTTTTGGGTGAACATGGACTATCAGATCAGGCCTTGTGGCTACTTAAGTCAGTTTCTGCACTGTATTGCCTGCAAGAGAGGAAACTGAAGTATCCATTGCAATGCATTTGCTCTGCTGCCTGGAAAGACATGATTTATACAACCTCTGTTTACTTGGAAGGCCATACAAATTATCTACATTTTAACATGTTAATCACTTCCATTATTTTTTATATATGTGGGCAGAGCTGCATGGAGAAATATGTGGGCACACATACTTGTCCCTGATTTACCTTATTTAAGGGGCATCGACATTTTATGAAGGTATCAGAATTGAGCACGTGCCCTTTCACCCGATGCATAATAGATGGGGTGGTTAATAGATTTCTTCATGGACCCCGTACATCACAGTTACTCATTTCTCCTTTTGTTTCCTCCAAGGCTTTACATCTTACTCCAAAACCATTTCCTATTTTATCTTTCGCAGGGTTTCTCAAACAGGGGTCACCACCGGACCTGCGGACAGGGCAGGTAAACACACCGGCCTGGCACACCAGAGGCTTTCCCTACAGAAGCGGCAACCCCTGTTTGAGAAACCCTGATCTTTCTGATACAGACACTGGGCTTATTAATGGTGAGGACTCCTCCATACTAGCTTAAGATTGCCAAAATGATCTGAGTTATGGATGTGATGCAAGACAGGCACATCTTGTTTTAAGAGACACATTTGCTTGGCATGTGTTTGTGGAAGAAAACACTTTAAAAAACTCAAATCATTTTTCAACCTTCCCCGAACCTCTTAAATTTCTCTCCTATGTTCCTCTGTGCCTCTCCCAGTTGTCAGCATGCCATCCATATAACACAACCATTGCTGTCTGAAGCACTAGACCCATTGCATTCTGTGGCACTACAGGTGCTTTGGTTACACATAGTGACCCTTCCCACCTCAACAGCCTCTTGCTTCTGTTCAGAACAAAGAACTTTTTTTGAATCTGGCTGTAATATCCCCAGTGGATATGATGGTGCCAGGTCAAATTCTGAAAATTTCACTCCTCCCATCAGTTTCTAGCAGATCAGTCAGGAAGTATTATGGATACTGATTTACCTCAAACTAAGGATTCATGGAGACTTTAGAGTGATCACAAAGAGAAGGTTATTCACCCTCTGCAGTAACTGAGGTCCTTCGAGATGGTTGCCGCTAGAGTTGCTCACTTTAGGTGAATCTGCGCCCCTGCACCTGTAATTGGAGATTTTTAATAACAATGCCTGTTTGGATCACACATGCATTATCCCCCATCTCGTGCCACCTCAGGGAGTTACATATTGCTGTGTGACCAACCCTCCTTTGGTTCCTTCTCTACCGAAAAGTCTATGGTGCAAAAAAACTCCAAAATAGAGTGGTGGAGGGAGCACCCACAGTGACAACCATCTCAAAGAACCTCAGTTACTGCAGAGGGGGAGTAACCTCTTCTTCTTCAAGGAGTGTGCCTGTGGATGCTCCGCTTTAGGTGATTGTAGAGCAGTGCCCCTCAGGGGAAGGGAGAGGTTTGGGGTTGCAGTCAAGGCAAATGATAAAACCACAAGTCCCAGTAGAGTGTCTGGTGATGAGTGCTGCTCTACGGGATAGTGCTGTGTGAACATATGGGCTTATGCCCAGGTTGCTGCTCTGCCGATGTCCATAAAAGCCACATTGTTGAGAAAGGCGATCAATGTAGAGAGTGCTCTGGTGGGCTGGCTTGCATTATAGCAATTAGGTTAACTAGAGTAGTAATTCTGTGCTGGGGCAGAGAGGCTGTAGCTCCTAGAGAGTTGAGGTAGTTCCCAATGAACTCCAGTATCTGCACAGGTGTAAATGTTGATTTTTTTGTTTGTTTATTTGTAGACCTAGCTGTGTGAAAAGAGATACTATCTTTTGGGTAGCTTCTAGTGTCTCTTCTCGAGTTGAGGCTTTGAGTAAGCAATTATCCATATAGGGGAATATTATGACCCCTTTTCTGTGGAGGTGAGCCACCACCATCACAAGGACTTTTGAGAATACCCGTGAAACTGCAAGTAAGCCAAAAGAGAACACTTTGTACTAAGTGATCTGTTCCCAGAACAAATCTGAGAAACCTCCCATGTGAGGGATATATTGTTATGTGGAAATAACATCCTGGAATTTGAGGGCCAAGAACCAGTCTCCTTATTCTAGTGCTGGAATTACCGTTGTTAGCATGACCATCCTGAATCACTGGGTCTTCACAAATGTGTTGATTCTTCTTAAATTAAGAATGAGCCTCCATCCTCCATGTTTTTCTGGGTTAGAAAATAATGGGAGTAGAAACCCTTCCCTCTGTGTTGTGTTGGTACTGGTTCTACTACACCTAGGCACATGAGATTGTTTACTTCCTGTCACAGTAGGTGTTCATGAGAAGGGTCCCTGAAGAGGGATGGGGAGGGACGATGGGCTGTGGGCATGGAGGTAAATTGGACAGAATAGCCAGTCTCGATGATTTCTAATACCCATTTGTCCAGTGTGATGTTTCAATACACTGGGTGGAAAGGAGTCAGAATGGTCTCCGAATGGATGGATGGTGTCAGATGGGTCCAGCAATAGAAAAAAGTGGGAGGTGTCTCTGGTCCTCAACCAAACCATCAAACTGTTGTTTAGATTGTTGAGATGTTGAAGGCTGAGAAGGGAGTGGTTTCTGTCTTGTAGGTCTCTGCCTCCATCGTTGTGGGTCATATTGTCTCTGAGGTTGGGTGTAGGGCACGTATCTAAACCTTTGTGTAGAGTAATACTTCCCCTGTTTTTTCTTTTGTGTAGGCATATATATATCCAAGGAACTCAGAGTTGCCCTGGAGTCTTTCAGTGTGTGAAGGGACTCATCCATTTTGTCTGTGAACAGCTTGGGGCCTTTGAACAGGAGATTCTCGACAGCTGATTGTAAATCTTTGAGAAAACTCGATAGGTGGAGCCAGGAAACTCATCGCATTACTCTGGCCATGGCGACGAAGCATTCATGTCCGTGACTCCGTGTCTGCAGAGTCCAGTGAAGCTTGTAAAGCTGTGAAAACTAGAAGTTTATCCTCAGATATGAAAACTTTAAATTGTTCCTTTTTGTCCTCAGGTATGTGATTAATAAAGTCAGACATTTTTGAGTAATTGGAGTGATTGTATTTGTCCATTAATGCTTCATAGTTTTGATCCTGAACCATAGAGTCACTGAAGAGTAAGTTTGATGACCAAAAATGTCCAATCTTTTCCAGTCCCCTGTCATATGGGGTGGATCTGGAATGGTGTGGTCTGCCTCACTCGTTCACGGCCTCTACCACCAGAGAGTTTGGCGTAGAGTGTGAAGATAGAAATTCCATCCCATTGGAAGTAGCATAGTATTTTTTATCTGCTCTTTTGCTTGTGGGTGGAATTGTTGCTGGGGTCTGCCAGATGGTCTTGGCAGGTCCATGAGTGCCTTTTTTATTAGGAGGGCAATTCTGGAAGAATTTGAAGTCTGGAGGCTGTCCAAAACTTATGTTGAGACTCCTCAACTTCTTCCAGTGGTATCTCCAGTGAATCTGTGATCTTCTTAAACAGTTCTTAGAACTGTTTAAAGTCATCCCCCATCATGGGTGGTGGGGGCATGATAGCTTCATGCAGAGAGGAGGATGAAAAACTGGCAGCTGGGGTGACTTCCTTATCCAAAGTCTCCTCCGTTTTCTTGACTGTCTCTTCCAGAGATTTAGAAGGTCCAGGTACAGAGGGTCATCAAGAATGCCTCAACCTCTCCCTGTGTGGACTGGGAGGCTTAGGATAGTGTTGGCAGTATGCTGCCTATAGGTACCAATAAGGTGACTGTGATGGTCATGGCGTTGATGGTGGCATCTATGGATGTCTGTGCCATCCTTGAATTTCAGGTCTGGGGTGGTGTTCATGTTGCTCTAGTGGACTTTTTCTGGTAGCTGTGTGGATAGGTGAGGAGTAATGGGAGGAGTAGCTCTCCCCTTTATCATCCTCCTCCTCCTCCTCCTCGTCACTGGATTATGGAGGAGTTGATCTAGGTGGTGTGGTAAGTTGACATGGTACCAAGCATACAGAAGTAAGATCAGTACCAAGGAGTGGAGATTCTGGTGCTGAGGAGACTAAATGATCTTTATGTCAGATAAATTGTTGTGGTACTGAGCATCAGTACCGAGGAGGGTGTTGTCAGTGGTACCAGTGCCTTTACCATGGTTGCCGGTGCCAAGGGTTGTGTGCGATGTGCTGTGGAGGCAGAAGGTGGCACCATAGTCTGTACCACTGCTGAGCTGATCGGTTCTGCATACTAGGTTTCCCTTTTGTACCTTTTTCCAGGCCAGCCCACTTAGGGTCTTTGGCTCGCATGGTACCCACAGTACCAGTTGGTCTCACTACTTCAGAGGTAGATGGTCTCGGTGTGGATGGTACTGAGGGGGTCTGATGGAATGGGGAATATCTCTTTTTGGTAGTTCCTTGAGAAGGGGAAGTCAGAACCTGTTTCTTTGTCATCTCTTTGGAGGAGTGCTTCTTCCTTTCAGAGGGTGGTGGGGAACCTCTGTCAGATGCCACTGTTAGAGTCCGGTGCCCAGGAGGGGTCTGCGATCCCAGATCAGATGCCAGGCGCAAAGACTTCTCCATCATGAGGAGTTTTAGCTGTAGGTCACTGGCTTTCCTGGTGCAGGCCTTCAGATTTTGGCAGTGGAAGCGCTTTTGTGGTAAGTGTGTCTCGCCGAGGCAACGGACACACTGTGAAGGCCCATCAGAAACCGGGATTGATGACTGGCAAGTGAGGCAATGTTTAAAACCTGGGGAGCCGGGCATGCCCCTTCGAATAGGGTGTCTACCATGTGGGAGGGTAACTATACTGCACTAAAGGGTATCCTAATAACTGAAACTTAAATTCCTACGGTAAGACATTTTTTAAAAAGAAATAAACAGGGAAGAAATAGGGTAGTTAACTATTAATTAACTATAAATTATCTAGCTAGTACTCTAAAGTTAAAGCTAGATAAGATAAGCTCAAACGTGCTGCTAATTGCTCTGTCTCAAACCAAGGGCAGTAGAGAAGTAATTGAGGGAGTATTGGCCGCACAGCGCTATGTAACCGCCTGAGATGGGGACAACACATGTGCGACCCAACCAGGAACTGCTACTAAAAATCTCTGACTACTTAAAGCAGAACACCCACAGGGACACTCCTTGAAGAAGAGTTCTTACACTTCAGCATGTTTTGGAACACAATTAGGTCAAACCACTCACTGAACTCCATTGGTAAAATTATTCCTTACTTTTGCAATTCTTCCACCAAACTTTCTCTGAATTTCCCAAAGAATAAAGCACAGGATGAGCCTTTAGAAATTTAATAATGTCTTTTTCAATCACATGTTGTATGCTTTCTTTTCATCTTCCCCACTGGACCTAGTACGTGGTACTCAGCATTCTCATTCAATTCCTACCAATCAGCAAATGACTATTTTCCTTCTGTCACAATTCATGGTAATGATGAGCAGGTACCTTTGTAATTTTTAGTGACTTTCAGGCATTATAGGACTTTTAGCTCTCTTCACTGTAGTTTTCCAAAGCAACAGCAGTTTCACTTAGTTTTACTGCTTAGGAAATTTTCATTTCTACATCTCTTCAGAACTATTTGTGGGGAGAGTGGGGCCAGCCTGAAGCACCATGTTGTCCAGAAACAAACCAGAGATCTAGATGATCTTACTCGTCTACCCGGATCATTATGTGGTGCTGAACAACTCTTTCACTTCCCCATCTTTAAAATTGGAGTATAAATTAGAGCCCAGAGAGTAACTGATTTTTTAAATTGATTGGCAGTTCCAAAAACTGGAGCGGGGGGATTGTTTCAGGTCTACTTGAAGCTGACATTTTTGGAATTTTCAGCCCATTGAAAAGTCAAGTAAAAATTGTTTTGGGTTCAACAACAACATTTCATTTGATCAGAAATGAAATGATTGGTTTCAATTTTGGTCAATTTTAACAGTTTTTACTTTTAAAAAAGGAAATTTGGATATAAAAGGCTAGATTCACAAGGCAATTTAGCCATCTAATACCAACATATAGGTGCTATTCACAAAACTGAGGAGATGTATTCCTGCTCCCCCTGCTTCGTATATCCCACAGCCCGGTGGTCAGGGCACTCCCATAACAGGAGGGATCTAGGTTTGAAACCCTGCTCTGCCCGATTTTAAGCAGGGACTTGACTGCAGTCTCCCTCCTCCTGGGTGGGTACCCTAACCACCAGGCTATTGGCTATTCTGGCATGGAGTAGTCTCAGTCTCCCCTTTTGAAGCAGTTCCATTTTATTTAAATAATTAAATATTCTGTCTGGCCCAATGAATATGTAATTATTTATTAAAAATGGAACAGCCTGAACAGGAGAAATTGCATTCACCTCAGAATTGCCAATGGTCAAGACTCTCACCTAGGAGGAAGGAAGACCTAGGTTCAAATGAGGCAGAGTGGGGCCTTGAACCCATGTCTGCCTCCCAGCTGAGTGCCCCAAGCATTGAATATGGGGGAGGGGAGGCACCACCTGTGTCACAGTTCTGAGGTTAACTGCACCTCTGCAGGTCTCCTCCAGGATATCCCCTTAGACCGCTAGCTGACACCTCTCTATGAACAGGAAAACACATACCTCTCCCTCCAGACCAGAGGTTTAGGATTGCAGTACCCTTGCAATTCATTGGGCTTATCCTAGCAGCACTGACTGTAGCCCAGCACATGCAATTATGCTTTCTCTCAAGGGCTATGACAGTGTTTATCACTGATTAGCCAGCCTTCACAAAGAGCAATATATTTATTAAGGAGAAAACATACCATAAAACAATGAACACTCTACATGCCTGCTAAGCTTACCAGGAGCCACCCATTTTCTACATGAAGACCCCGGTAAGTTTCAAAAGTCTGTCAAACCCTTGCAGCAGGGTTTTGTCTTCTTGATTAAAGTCTCATGAGGGTTCCTGAGTAAGTTCAGAGAGACACTTTCTAGAGCTTAGGGCATTTATGCTCAGGTCTCCTTAAAAAAGAGCTAATGCCCCTTTCCCAATGAGGCAAAACTTCAAAGGGTGGGTATCTATATAATTGGCATTGGGACTCTGCATTTATCATCCCACAGTGACTCCAGATTCCACAGGAAGTTCACTCAGTGAGCCAGGAATACAAAGATATATATACCACTTATTGAAACAAAAGTCTATGACTATTCCATGTGCCCACATCATAGGCCCCATCTCAGTATAATAGCCTTTGATTTCTCCATGCTTCCAAGGTCTCGTCTGTCAAATCTCCCCATTGGACGAGAAAAAGTTAACCCCATCACCTTGGTGGGTAACAACACAATGTGAGGAGGAAACAGAGTCACATATATTCTTTCACAAAAATAATATCAGAAATTTCCCAGTTCTACTGGGCTTCTGAGTATAAAGCGGGTTCCACCCTCTCCTTGGTTTTGTGAATGCTGGGGGCGCCTAAACATTAGAGATAGGTGTTTGTCTTCTTGTGAACATAGGACCCTCCCCCCAAAATCAATACTGTTACTTTCAAAAGCATCAAAATGGTTTGTTTCAATATTTCCAGATTTGTTTTCTTTTTCCCCCGATTCAAAGAGTTTGTCAGAATCAACAGGAATTCGCAAAATGTTTCAGTGAAGCCAAATCTGCATTTTTCAGTTGAAAATTTTGCCCAGCTCTAGTAATGATACTTACACAACTTTATAGAGTGCTTAGAGATCCTTGATACAAAGTTCAGTTAAGTGCAAAATTATTATTAAAAAAATCTGGGTTTTCATCCTTGTTAAATACTCTGATGTGGGGAAAACCTGATTTGCGCATGGGAGTCTAGCTGCCCTATAGAGATAGATATATAAAGGGCCAGATCCTGATCTGGACTCTTCAAAGTCAAAGCTCCCTTTGGCCAATCAAATTGATCTGTGTAGAGGTACCAGTCTTGGTAATGGCCATTTGAGGTCACTGGTTATTATGGATTTTTATAGTAAATGTAAGCACATTGTTATTCTAGTGGGACATAGAGGAAATTAATTCGTTTCACTAAAACAGAATGGCTCCAGTGAACAGCTGTTTTCCTAGTTAAAATTAAAGCTACTTTTTAGTTCTATGTACAAGATCAAAAATGAATCCAAAAAACAACAGACAACTTTTTTGTATTCATATATAAATTATTTGAAATTAGCCAATCTGGCTGTTTAAGAGAAAAAACAATGCTGAGCTAAAACTTATGTGCCAAGCTGCAGCACAGAGTGACTTTTTATGGCTGAAAACAGAGGTTTATAATGGAAACTGCAACTCATCCTTAACTATGCCAGTGTGAACATGCTGTTCTAATATGTATGATGAAAAGTTATAAAATGACAAGACTGCAAAGTTTACCACAGCAACTGTGCATTAACAGACGATAAAGCACACATCATTTATAGCAAATTCCGTCGGTTATAAATTTCAGTACTTATTGCTATTTTATAGCACCTGTAATGAACATAAAGCTGTGATCTGCATTCAGATTATGCAGGTCAGGAGCAATTCAGGGAACTGTGCAATGTTTTCATGAACACAAAGCATGGTTCTCTATTCACTATTGCTTATAAATACATAAAGGGATAGTCTGGGGTTGTCTTCTCACTCCTGGTTCCACATAATCCATCCCTCAGTTAATGGAATGAAGAGTTCATAACATAGTTAAAGCAGGAATGCAAGTCAACTAAATTTAACACACACATTGCCAGAACTGCTAATAAAAGACAGGATAGTCAATGGCTACCATATTAAAAAACACATAACCACACTGGGTCAGTTCTTTAAGTCTGTAAATTCCTTTGTCTTGTCCATGTACAAACCCTGAATTTAGGCCCTGACTTAAGCAAGTGACTTAAGCAAACACCTGAGTTTAAGCACAGGAGTAATACCATTAAAGTCAATGAAACTACTCAAATGCTTTAATATCTTGCTGATCTTCAATAGCAAATTCAGCTGTTGGTGTGGTTGAATTGGTAGGAGTCCTGCTTTGGGCCAGATCCCCCATCACAATGTTGTGTTTTTCTCAATATTCCTGTGCAGTACCGAGATGTGCTGTTCTTCATATGATGAATTAGACCAAGGTCTGCTGTCCAAGTAGAATCTAAGGATCTCTCTCAAAAAATTAGGAGCTAACCATAGTATCCTGTCCAGTACTCCCCCTTGCTTAGTAAAACAGGTTGTAATTTGCAAGGTTGTATAAAAGAGGTTGCTGATCACTAGAGGCTACAGAATTTCCCTAAAGAATCATTAACCTATCAGTAAGTAACTCACTACAAAATGTGACCACTTCTGCTCTCACTTACATTAGTGAAAAGCCAGGAGTAATGATAGATAGTGGTGAAATTATGACTTTTTGATTTAAAAAACTAGCTTAACAGTTGCCATGTGGACCAAATAAAACATGCATGTTGTGCTGCTGACTGTGCAAAGTACCTCCTGGTGGTCTGTTGATCTCAGCTGAATGTTACTGTGATGTAGAACCAGCAGATAAAGCATCACATAAAACTAATTCAAGGGCATGATGAGTGCTGAGCTCTGTAGTTCTGCACTTTGCTTGTCTGTTCTAGGCAGATCACCAGTCAAAAGGATGCCACAGAAGAACAATATACTCTATATCTAAGTTACAGCAGTGCAAGGGATGTCTGTATATGTAAATCGTTAATGGATAAAATGCCACTACATGGTGCTCAAGGAGATGTAGCCTCGTTTCCAGATTTGGTGGGACCAGTGATGCTTTTTGAGCACTGCAAATGGCTTCCTCTTTACATGATGCTCTTAACACACAACTAGTCTAGCAAAGGATTGGGAGAAGCCACTGAAGAGACAAATAACTGCAAGAAGGTAACAGATCATAGCAGCAGGGAATATGAGGCCTCACCACCACTACAGACTGCTCTTTGTGTGGGTAAGAAATGGGGACATACTGGATAGATAAAGCCCAGAGGTTGGAAATAGCTCAGACAGACAAACAGACAAAAGAGAAGTTCGAGCTTTATATGATTTTTCTGTCAGAATGAGATTTACTGATACTTAACAGTGCCAAGCCTAGCATTCAGCTTGTCAGCCTAGTATATTAGGCCTTAATCTCGCAATGAGCTCGACACAGGCAGCACACATAGAGCCCCACTGACTTCATGTGGAGTCTATGCAAAGGACCATTCACAGAAATCATGCTGCAGCATTAAGGCCTTAAACTACAAGGAGAAAACAAACCGTTTTCATAAGCATCATCATGCCACTTGTGTGTAATGTCAGGATGGGCAGTCCAGCCCAAAGCAGCACTCCTACCAACTCAGCCACGCTGACAGCTGAATTTGCTATTGGAGCTCAGCACGGTATTTAAGCGTGTGAGTAGTTTTGTTAAATAGGAAATAAGGCCTTTTTTGGAACCCAGTTATACTTTTGACCTTCACAAACTCTCCTGGCAACAAGGTTCACAGTTGATTGTGCATTATGTGAAGAAGCATTTCCTTGTGTTTGTTTTAAACCTGCTGCCTATTAATTTCATCAGGTGACCCCTCATTCTTGTGTTATGCAAAGGGGTAAATATCCTTTCTCTACATGAGAAAGTTGCATCACCAACTTAAATCAGTTATTAAACTGGGTTTGTCCACATGGAGAAGCTATTGTGAAATAAATTAGGGTGTGAACTTAAAACACAATAGCTATTCTGCACTAGCACGCCATGTGGACTCTCTTATTCAACACTAAGACTGGCTTTTTGCCCTTTAGCTCACTGCTCTTGCTATATGCATGAAACTAAACTTCACAAAAGTGGTCTCAGGGCTTCTCTATGTGAATAATAAGATCCTGGCTAGCTGGCATGGGAATCTACCCTGCAGTAGACCACAGTATAACTTAGGGTGACCAGATAGCAAGTGTGAAAAATCGGGACGGGGGTGGAGGGTAATTGGCACCTATATAAGAAAAAGCCCCAAATATTGGGATTGTCCCTATAAAATCAGGACATCTGGTCACCCTAGTCTAACTGTCTGTGTGCATCCTGCTGATGTGTGTTAACAGTCTGTTAGTATGCTTTAAGCTAGTCCAGTTTCAAAGCAGACTAGATCAAAGCACTCTAATGAACTGTAAATATGCGTGATCAGAGTGTGATACAAAATATTTGTTTTCTTAGCTGTTCTGATCCTGTGTAAAAGCTTGCAGTACCTAGGACAGAGATATGTAGGGAAAACAGCTAGAAAGGGGGGTTTAAAATATCATGAAAATCACCTCTCCAAATTTGCATAACAATGATGGTGACAGTATCATAATGCTTTAGCCTGTATAAAACAGTAGTTAGTTTTAAAATTAGGGCTTTAGATAAGTAATAATTAATTATAGTTTATAGTTAAAAATGCAAAATGGAAGATGCAATGATTCTCTATTAAAAAACATCGAAATGGAGGACACAGACTAAGTTGACCAATAGCAGATAAGAGATGAGGTGAAATAGAGTTCAACAGGCATGATTCAGCTTCCTCTCCAAAATGCCTGAAGGGTGGAGTTAGAGGAGAACATATGCTAATAGCTAGAAGGAGGATCTAGACATGATCAGGGTCTACGCTAATAAGGTCAAGCTGATTGGCTGAGCCAGTATAATTAGGCAGGGAGGAGCTATGCTCATTGCTAAGCTTGAAAAAGCAACGAATCAGAGGAGACTAGGGACTAAATATAAGGCTGACAGCCAACAGAGAGAGAGAGAGAGAGAGAGAGAGAGAGAGTGTGTGTGTGTGTGTGTGTGTGTGTGTGTGTGTGTGTGTGTGTGTGTGTGTGTGTGTGTGTGTGTGTGTGTGTGTGTGTGTGTGTGTGTGTGTGTGTGTGTGTGTGTGTGTGTGTGTGGCCAACCAGCAAGGAGAAGAAAAGCAGCTTCCTGAAGAAGCTACCTGTCAACTGAAGCTTCCAGAAGACAATAGCCACAGAAGCAGCAGACAGCATTCCGAAGCAGCAGTTGGAAGCAGCAGCCTAGTCAACCATCGCCCTTTTGTGTCCAGAGCAAAAGGACCAAAAGACGATACAGAGGGATTTTTAGTGAAGGAGTGCAAGTCTGATTTTCTGTTTAATTTTAAGGAATGACTGGGTGTGCCTGTAAATAAAGCTGAATGTCTGCGTCTGAATGAGATCTACCCCACCCCATCCTGTGACCATTTGATCACCATTCACAGAATGGTAATGTTAAATTGTAACAAGCTTATAATGCTTTCTTTCATTTCATTCATATGAATATTAGGGCTGTGAAGCAATTAAAAAAATCAATTGCGCAATTAAAAAAAATAATCACATGATTAGTCACACTGTTGAACAACAATAGCATACCATTTATTTAAATATTTGTGGATGTTTTCCACTTTTTCAAATATATTGATTTCAGTTACAACACAGAATACAAAGTCAACAGTGCTCACTTTATATTTATTTTTTATTTGCACTGTAAAAAAACAAAATAGTATTTTTCAATTCACCTAATAAAAGTACTGTAGTGCAATCTCTTTATCATGAAAGTTGAACTTACAAATGTAGAATTATGTACAAAAAAACCCCCTGCATTCAAAAATAAAACAATGTAAAATTTTAGAGCCTGCAAGCCACTCAGTCCTACTTCTTATTCAGCCAGTCGCTCAGACAAACAAGTTTGTTTACATTTGCAGGAGATAATGCTGCCCCCTTCTTGTTTACGTCACCTGAAAGTGAGAACAGGTGTTCTCATGGCACTGTTGTAGCCGGTGTCGCAAGATATTTATGTGCCAGATGCGTTAAAGATTCATATGTCCCTTCATGCTTCAACCACCATTCCAGGGAACATACGTCCATGCTGATGATGGGTTCTGCTTGATAATGATCCAAAGCAGTGCAGATCCAAAGCAATGTTCAGGTGCAGGCTCCAGCTGAGAAGCGCTTACCACAGGCAGCTCCAGGCTGGCAGCGCAGCAGGGCTCAAGCTGCCTGCCTGCCTGCCTGCCATAGCCCCACACTGCTCCCAGAAGCAGCTGGCTGCTAGCACATCTCTGTGGCCCTTGGTGTGAGAGGGGCAGCAGGTCTCTGTGCACTGCCTGCGCCCGCAAGCGCTGCCCCCATAGCTCCCATCGGCTGCTTCCAGGAGCAGCGTGGGGTCACGGCATGCAGGTAGGCAGCCTGCCTGAGTACATTGTAACTGCTATATAGTCTGTGTATAATAATGTGTTCTGTGTAGTCTGTGTCTTTATTTTATTGCACCACTTTAATGTATAATTTCCAAATAAGAATTAATAGTGTTTACTATGTCTTACATATTGCAGTGTATTCCCTCTTGCTTTATTAAAAACATTGTAACTGATTATTCCCTTTAAATAAATGACATTTTATTTTCGAATTACTGCTTGAGTGTCAATGCTTTGAGTATCCTCCCATGGGTTAGTAGAAAATTAGTCTGCTCTGGAGGAGTACTCTGCAGGTCAGAGACAAACCTCCTGGTAAAATCCGGGCAATTCTTATAGTGCGAGCCACCCCTTTATTACCCATTTGGACGGAGTAAATTGACAATTAGTTCATGATTATAGGCAACATGTTATTGGGACACCTTTAGTCCAAATTTTAGGGTGTTTTTTTTTTTAAAAAGACAAACGGACAGACTGCTGCTGGCTAATGAAGGATAGTCACACCCCAGATTGCCATGGTCTAATTGTTCATATAGCCCAGCACTTTGTGTGGAATGTAAGTGTCCCCTAGGAAGCTAGTTGTGGAATAACTACTGTGGAATTCCAGGTTATTTCTGCATACAGACACGATCTTAGTAAATCTGACGCAAATCCCCACTTAAACTTTTGATTTAATCTTAAACTGATCAGAAATAAGAATGGCCACACTGGGTCATACCAATAGTCCATCTAGCCCAGTATCCGGCTCTCTGACAGTCACCAGTGCCAGATGCTTCTGGCAGTCAGAGGTTTAGGGACACCCAGAGCGTGGAGTTGCATCCCTGAGCTCTTGGCTAACAGCCACCAATGGACCTATCTTCCATGAACTTATCTAATTCTCTTTTGAACTCAGTTATACTTTTGACCTTCACAGCATCCCCTGACAATGAGGTCGACGGGTTGACGGTGTGTTGTGTGAAGAAGCACTTCCTTTTGTTTGTTTTAAATCTGCTGCCTATTCATTTTATTAGGTGACCCCTCTTCTTGTGTTATATGAAGGGGTAGATAACACTTCCCTATGCACTTTCTCCACACTATTCATGATTTTATAGATCTCTATCATATCCCCCCTTAGTCATCTCTTTTCTAGGCTGAAAGGTCCCAGTTTTTTTTAAATCTCTCCTGATACAGAAATAATTTTTGTTGCCCTTCTTTGTACTTTTTCCAATTCTAATATATCTTTTATTGAGATGGGTGACCAGAACTGCATGCAGTATTCAAAATGTGAGTATACCAAGAATTTATATAATGGCATTATGATATTTTCTGTTTTGTCATCTATCCCATTCCTAATGGTTCCTAACATTCTGTTACCTTTTTTTGACCACCGCTGCACATGGAGCAGATGTTTTCAGAGAACTATCCATGATGACTCCAAAATCTCTTTCTTGAGCGTTAACAGCTAATTTAGACCCCATCACTTTGTATGTATAGCTGGAATTGTGTTTTCCAATGTGCATTACTTTGCACTTATCAACACTGAAATTAATCTGTCATTTTGTCACCCTGCTACCTAGTTTTGTGAGATCCCTTTGTAACTCTTTGCAGTCAGGTTTGAACTTAACTATTTTGTGTAATTTTGTATTGTCTGCAAATTTTGCCGCCTCACTCTTCAGCCCCTTTTCCAGACCATATATGAATATATTGAACAGAACAGGCCCCTGTACTAATCCTTGTGGACTCCACTATTTATCTCTTGCTATTGTGAAAACTGACGATCTATTCCTACCCTTTGTTTCCTATCTTTTAACTAGTTACTGATCCATGAGAGAACCTTTCCTCTTATTCTATAACTGCTTAGTGTAAGTGTCTTTGGTGAGGGACCATGTCAAAGGCTTTTTGAAAGTGTAAGTACACGATATCCACTGGATCACCCTTGTCACATGCTTGTTGGCAAGAATTCTAATAGATTGGTGAGGCATGATTTCCACTTACAAAAGCCATGTTGATTCTTCCCCAATAAATCATGTTTATGTATGGGTCTGAAAATTGTTCTTTACTACAGTTTCAACCAGTTTAATCCTAATCAATTAAAGATAAACCAGGCTTATTTTGGTTTATACCAAAACCAGGAATATCTACAATTTTTGCACGTGTTTGCCCTTAAAAAACTGTAAAATCATACTATCTTAAACTGGTGCAACTTGCTCACAGAGAAAATGTGAAGAGCAGAGATTAAAGGAAGTGTCTGTGAAATGAATCAATGAACAGCTTATATTTTGATTTATTCAATGCATTTTCCCAATTAAATGCTTAATGGTTTTTCTCAGTCCTTTTTAACTAGGCTCACCCTGGACTTCCAATAAATACAGTGCTAATAAATAAATTCCAGATCACTGAATTAAATATGGCAAAAAAGTAAGTAGAAATATTTTATGTATCTTAATAAAAAAAAGAAGCTTTTTTCATTTAGAAATTTATAATGGGCAGCTTGAATGGCTCATTGGAGTCCTGCAAATAACTACCACTCTTGTTCCTAAAATTAAAATGACTTTCCAGATGATTTCATACTTCTTCTGCAGAGCAAGCATCACTGCAACATCACACTGGAAGTGTCTGAATGTCTGACCTATCGTCATTTGCAGTGGTTCTAACATTTTAAATCAACATTACCAACGGTTCAACTTCTTGAGTTTGCAGTTCCATGCTGTAACAAAGCCCTGGCTGCTTACATACTGACATCCCAGATGCCAGCTAAATCATACACATAGCATCAATTGAAGAATTCAGGACAGACTGCTCCCAACAGCGCAGGCCCATACCACTTGAGCTAGAGGAGAAAATCCAGAAATCATGGCAGTATTAGAACTCTTATCTCTGTGGGCCAGCCATCATGGTCTAGATAAAATATCAAAATACCTAGGAAGATACCCATTGGAGGAGGAACTCTCATTAAGACTGAGTTTTCCTTCAATCACTGAAATGGAAAAGTAGGGTTTGATTCCCTGAGGCAAACCACTGCCCCACAGGATAAGCAGGGGTTTGCTCCTTCCAATCGGTCTGTCACCCCTGGCCTCCAAACCAGTTGATTGGAGCTGTTTACTGAGTCCCCTTAAAGTGGGGTAGGTGCCCAGGCACAGGGTGGTTAAAGCCTGGGGAACTACATCATCTTTACAATGGATTCCCGCAGTGATGGGATTCTTAAGCAATGACTGGCCTTGCTCTCCCCCAGCACATTTCCTCCCCAGCTACAGATCGCCAACCCAGAGGGACTCTCCCCAGGACCGTGGCTGCAGAGACAGTTGTGCAGAGGTGACTAACTCCAGCTGGTGGGGCAAGGAACATCCATACGGGGGAGGGGGTGGGAGGAGTCCCCTCTGCACAGTTAAGATTAGAGCAATGAGCAGCTCTTAGAAGTTGCCACAATTACACACATGCATGCTGCCATAGCCAGCAGAGGGCTGTGGTACACACACACAAGCCCCTAACAGAGAGATTGCTATGGAAAAAATTGTTTCTCAAACGAAGCTGTAGAGATTTTGGTTTGTTTATTTAAAGGGATGCTCTAATTTTTTTTATTTTAAAAGACCTTAGAGAAGATGTATGTAAATAGTAAAGAATTCACACATTTGTATCTGTTACATCTTGTATTCTCATTAAACACATTCTTCAGGTAACATTATACACATAAGCACAGTTTTCTGTAATATAGTAATGTGGGAGTTATGCAAACTACACACTTAAAGTGCATGTTCTGTAGAAGCAACTCTTTTGTTCCTTACATAATCCACAGGATGTTCTTATTACTATGCAGTACAGTTGCGATATATGATGGGAATCTAGAGACAGGTTTGAAGTCTCATGTATTTTTCAACATATTGAAATACATATCGCCATATTTTGATAGCATATGGCAATGTCACTTTCTATCAGGTGAAGAGCAAGCATCAGAAAGAAAGACACTTTCCTTCTACAGGCATTGTAGTAACAACAGCTAAATTTAGGATTAGAGATATTATAATCAGATCAGACCATTTTATGGCAATTTGATTTCTGATGGAATTGCTCTGGAAAGTGAGGTATCCATTTTTCAATAAAATTATGCACCCAATTTCATATGGACTTTATTTCAAGTATGATATATTGTTAAAAATGCCCTTAAGCTTACACTGAATTACTCTGTAAAACGTGCTTAAAGCCTTGCTCAGAGATTTTCTCCCCAACAAGAACCAGGAGACTTTAGGATGAACTTAATATTTATATCTGATTAGAAAAAGCTGTTACCTACAATCAGGTGGATTGATTTAAATAACTGATTTTAATCATGATTTAAATCAGCAAGCAGGAAACTTTGATTTAAATCCCTGATTTTAACCCTGTTTTGCATTTGTACTATTTAGTTATTTTCTTAAAGAGAAGTTCATAATCATGGGTTATAACCATTAAAATATATTGGTTTGCATCCAAATTTGGTACTTTTTGCTAGCCAGGAGGTTACACTATATCTATATACATTTAGACTATTAACATTCAAATTTAAGCCATTAATATGCATTTATTCAGATTCTGAGTTTTTATTATAAATTAATGAATGACATTTATTTACTAGATTATTTTTTTTATTTGGGATTTGGCTAAAGCTGCATTTGGATGAAAACTGAAATTCACTTAAAATATATACAACAGCATTTAAAAAAAATTTTTTTTAATTTAAAAATTTAAAAATTATTACTTAAATCAAATTACCTTAAATATGCTGGATACAGAAGAAAAAATAAGTTTATCAAAATATGTTTGGGATTTAAAACAGTGCTTTATTAATCAAAAGGAAGTATTAATCATAATTAGTGAACTGATGGATGGCACTATGAGCCAGATTTTCAAAGGTATTTACATGCTAAAGATGCAGATAGGCACTTCTGAAAATCCTTCTAGGCACCTAAGCAAGTTAGGTGCCTAAATACCCTGGGAATTAGTTGCCCAGAAAACTCCCTTTGAAATCCAGGGAGTTAGGCACCTACTCTGCTTAGGCACTTTGAAAATTCCACTGGACGTCTGTCTGCATTTTTAGGTGCACAAAAACTTTGACTACCTGGCCCAATGTCCTCCAGAACTTGATATATCGTAGATCTCATTCTTTTGCATTTTGTTTTTACTCAGATTGAAAGAGAAAAACAAGATTTTCTGCATTACAACTGCAAATTGCTTTTGCAACACTGAATGAAATAGTTCAAATGAAATATATATATAGTCTCTGTGCAGCTGCTAGTTAAACTGAAATCAACAGGAACTAGAGCAAAAACTTTTCTGCACAACACAAACTGAAAGTACTCACAAATGGAAAAATGCAATTGCCAGCATTTGCTCCATTGTAAAGACTGAAAATAAGGTAGATAGTTAATGTATTATATGACATTGTGACATTTAGAAAGCTTGAGTTGACTTCTAAAGTTTGAGATGTTTTCTCCCTCAATTCTGCATGTAATTAAAAAAGCAGCACCCTTTAACTCATGATTTGAAGAAGGTTCATTAATAAAATCATTTAAATAAAAATGAAACTGTAATAGGTTATAGTAAGGCCTTAGCAGAGATTCTCATTATTTCAAATATAGTTTTAAACTGGTTTATTTTAAAAAAGAAGCGTATTTCATTTAAATTAATTTTTTTTTTAAAAGCTGATTTGTCTACCCTGCCTTGAAAACTACAGAGGGGAAAAACACCCAGCATAGTATTGGCATTGCTCTGAGAAGACCAAGCTTATAAAAACAGAAAATATAATTCCTTTTTCAAAAATTCATTCAAACTTGGAAATACATGGCTTGAGCCAAATACAGCTAGAGGTGAAAGCTTGATTTCACAATACACTTCAGTTTAATTATTCCCAATCCAATCATGAGAATAATATGATCATCGGGGGAGAGGGGGAACATAGCTGGATTAGGAGTAGCAGCCGTGTTAGTCTGTATCTGCAAAAAGAACAGGAGTACTTGTGGCACCTTAGAGACTAACACATTTATTTGAGCATATAAATTTGTTAGTCTCTAAGGGTACGTCCATACTACCCGCTCGGGTCGGCGGGTAGCGATCGACTTCTCGTCTCATCTAGACACGATATATCGAACTCTGAACGCGCTCCCGTCGACTCCGGAACTCCACCACCGCGAACGGCGGTAGCGGAGTCGACGGGGGAGCCACGGACGTCGATCCCGCGGCGTCTGGACGGGTAAGTAGTTCGAACTAAAGTAGTTCGACTTCAGCTACGCTATTCGCGTAGCTGAACTTGCGTACCTTAGTTCGACCCCGCCCCCCCCCAGTGTAGACCAGGCCTAAGGTGCCACAAGTACTCCTGTTCTTATAGCTGGATTAACTATGCATCGGCTGTGTGATTTAATATTAAGTAATGGTGAAGTGATTAACTAACCAGTTAGCAGCAAGATTTCTATTAATTCTAACAAAGCACTCTCTTGAAGTGACGGGATATCACTCACCATTGGAAAAACCTACTCATTCTTCACTTTCTACCAGCTCATAACAACAACACTTTCAAGTGCATTGTACATCTTATTGACATTCCTTTGTTGTATTAACTGTTCTCACTTTTCACCTGATTCTCCTAAAAGTAGAATACAGACTGATTACATGCCCAGTTCAAGTAAGGTTTTTTATTAGTTATCATCTGCATGGTTCAGCGTTTACTCAGAGCCACTGAACAGTGAATGCAAGAGATATAAAATTTTAAACTTTACAACTAATGGAGTAACTTTTAAGTGCTATTTTTCATTACAGATAATTCAGCTTCTAGAACAGTTTTTTTTTTTTTAACAAAATTATTTACAACAGGTGGAAATATTCTCGGAGGTGTATGCCACTAGTCAAATAGGGAGGTAATTTAGGGCCCAGAACAAATTGTAAAAGGATAAAAACCTTCATGCTTCAGGACATAATTCAATTGCTAACTGATAGGATCTAGGGAGAAGTCTCTCCATTAACATATTATTGCATTATGAAAATTTTAATACCTTCCTCTGAAACATCTAGTACTGACTATTGAGAGAGACAGGAAACTGGATTAGCTGGACCATTGTTCTGAACCACTGTAGAAGGTCCTATGTAAGTTTCAGAATTGTGTATTTGGGCTGGGGGAAAAAAGTGTGTCCTGCCTTCCTCTTCCAGGAAACTCAGTTTTGGGGGGAGAAGCAAGGGGAAGAGGAGTCACAGGAGAATGTATAGGCAGCCACATACACAGGACTACATACACAAAATCTAAGGGTACGTCTACACTACGGGATTATTCCGAATTTACATAAACCGGTTTAGTAAAACAGATTGTATAAAATCGAGTGCACGCGGCCACACTAAGCACATTAATTCGGTGGTGTGCGTCCACGGTCCAAGGCTAGCGTCGATTTCTGGAGCGTTGCACTGTGGATAGCTATTCCATAGCTATCCCATAGTTCCCGCAGTCTCCCCCGCCCCTTGGAATTCTGGGTTGAGAGCCCAGTGCCTGATGGGGCAAAAATCATTGTCGCGGGTGGTTCTGGGTAAATGTCGTCAGTCATTCCTTCCTCCGGGAAAGCAATGGCAGACAATCATTTCGCGCCCTTTTCCCCTGGATTTCCCTGGCAGACGCCATAGCGTGGCAACCATGGAGCCTGTTTTGCCTTTTGTCACTGTCACCATCTGTGTACTAGATGCCGCGGACAGAGGCGATTCAGCAGCACTACACAGCAGCATTCATTTGCTTTTGCATGACAGCAGAGATGGTTAGCATCCATTCTGTACCATCTCCCATGCCATTGTAAATTGGCAATGAGGTGATGGTTACCAGTCGTATTGCACTATATCTTCTGCTGCTGTCATAGGTGCCCCTGGCTGAGATCAGCCGGGGGCGCAAAAGACAAAAATGGGAATGACTCCCCGAGTCAATCCCTCCTTTAGGGTATCTAAAAATAGAATCAGTCCTGTCTATAATACGGGACAAGTGTACTAGAGATCCAGTGTATCAGAGAACCAGAGAGCACACCCGCTCCGTGTCAGATCCCGCAGGAATGATGAGCTGCATGCCATTCACAGGGGGTGCTCCTACAACAACCCCACCTGTTGCTTCCCTCCTCCCCCAGCCTTCCTGGGCTACCGTTGCAGTGTCCCCCCGTTTGTGTGCTGAAGTAATAAAGAATGCAGGAATAAGAAACAGTGACTTGTTAGTGAAATAAAATGAGGGGAAGGCAGCCTCCAGCTGCTATGATAGTCCAGGCAGTACAGAATCTTTTCTTTACACATGAAGGGCGGGGGCTGATGGAGCTCAGCCCCCAGTTGCTATGATGAAGACGGTTACCAGCCGTTCTGTACCGTCTACTGGGAATGACCAGGAGGCCAGTCAGGAGTACTTATGGGATGATGACGAGGATGGATACCAGTCGTATTGCACTACACCATCTGCCACAAGGCTGATGATGACGACAGCTATCTGCCATAGTGTACCATCACCCACCAAGGAGGGGGGGGCGAGGATGCTACAGTTCAGTGCCGCAGCATCGCGTCTACCAGCAGCATTCAGTACACATAGGGTGACATTTAAAAGAGTCAAGAGATGATTTTTTTCCCTTTTCCTTCCGGGGGTGGGGGTACATTGACGAGCTATGCCCTGAACCACCGCGGACAATGTGTTTGACCCTACAGGCATTGGGAGCTCAGCCAAGAATGCAAATGCTTTTCGGAGACTGCAGGAACTATGGGATACCTTGAGTCCTCAGTCCCCCCTCTCTCCATGAGTGTCTATTTGATTCTTTGGCTTTCCGTTACGCTTGTCATGCAGCAGCGTGCTGAGTCCCTGCTATGGCGTCTGTCTGGAGATTTTTTAAAAATGCTTTGGACTTTCGTCTTCTGTAATGGAGCTCTGATAGAACAGATTTGCCTGCCCATACAGCGATCACATCCGTACGGTCCATGCTGGAGCTCTTTTTGGATTTTGATTTCGGACTGCATCGCCACCCGTGCTGATCGGAGCTCCACGCTGGGCAAACAGGAAATGATATTCAAAAGTTCGCAGGGCTTTTCCTGTCTACCTGGCCACTGCATCCGAGTTCAGATTGCTGTCCAGAGCGGTCAGTGGTGCACTGTGGGATACCGCCCGGAGGCCAATACCGTCGATATGGTAATACTGATATTAGCGCTACTCCTCTCGTTAGGGAGGAGTACAGAAATCGATTTAAAGAGCCCTTTATATCGATATAAAGGGCCTCTTAGTGTGGACGGGTGTGGCGTTAAATCGGTTTAACGCTCCTAAAACCGGTTTAAACGCGTAGTGTAGACCAGGCCTGAGGCTCTGCAACTTTTAAATTCCTCAAGTAGCACTGCTACTTGGGAAAGTTATTGTGTTTACTTATTCCCATTTGCCCCTGCAGGACCAGGGAGTATAAGACTGAGACCTGGGACTGAACCTAGAATTCCAGTATTGCAGTACAGAGATAAACTATTTAGCCCCTACCAAGCTGAGCCCTATACCCTAATACTCCAGGGCTTGGGAACTTTGGGGCATCAAGGAAGAGATCTAGTTCTCCCTGAAATCAAGTAGCAAAGGGATTCTCCCACTCTTCCACTCACCATACTTTGCTTACTACTGTTCAGAAAGTGATCAACCAGCCAGTCTCAGGTTGGAACAATGTACTTACAAGACTGAATAATCATTAATGGGACAAGCAATAAAGTTGCTCAAGTTGTGTAAAAGACTATCAAATATCAGACACAAGATTTTAAAATAAACTATAAAGTTTAAGGACAATTACTGCTTGAAATATGTTCCCACAGGCCTCATAGTACCAAGAGAACTGAAACAAGACAGATCTATTAAACCATAATTTCATAACACTTTTTCCAAACACCATACTATTACATTTCTATCCCTACAGGGCTCTTGACAACTGCATTCATTTGGGTCATTACAGAGGTTTTTGTAGATACCTCTAAACCTGCCATTTCAGAGTTATTGCCCCCAACAAGTTCAACTCAGTGGGCCATTTGCATCCTGGGTATAACTCAATTGACCTTGTGGTATTATAACAGGGATGCATGTAGCCTAGTACATCTAGAAAGAACAGATTAAATAGTTGGATACCAGCAATTTCTTCATCAGAGAAAATGAACATAACTGATCTCTACTGTGACCCTCAAAGACAGCAACTTTGTGTAATGACCCATCCACTCCCAGTCTTTATTCAAGCCTAATTTAATGGTGTCCAGTTTAGCCCACGAAAGCTTATGCCCAAATAAATTCGTTAGTCTCTAAGGTGCCACAAGTACTCCTCATTCTTTATGAAAGTTATTTATCATTTCATTGGGTACCTTTTAAAGTCACACTGGAGAACCTGGCACAGAACTTCTACTGGCTTGCATGAGCACCATCTGTCAGGGCCTGAAAGAGCAAATCACCTATCAGGAGCAGGAAGCAGATAGAAGAGGATTAAATTAATCATGCATCTGTCCCAAATTAGCATCCACCTGGCTCTCCCATTTCCTGCCCACTGGCCTCACTTCCCCCTCTGAAAAGCAGCATTGCCAACCTGATGTTATCACAAGTCTTGTGATATTTGATGGTTTTTCTTAAAACTGCAGCTCCAGGAGTCATGTATGGGTCTTTCAATTTTATTGGAGATAGGAAGGTTTATAGCACAACATGAATTAATTCACTCTGTTTGAGTTTGTTGAAGTTGAAATACAAAATGAATAGCCTAACTGCAAAAGAATATTGTTTTGGCACTTTAATAAACAAATCTGCAATGGAAGTATTTTATAGACTCTATTGTGGGAGGATTGTTAAAAATATCCATTTTTATTTCATGTGTTTACTTGTCATTGGTTACGAGCCATACTATCATTAACCTTTGCTGATGAAAATTTTGAAAGTTGACCCTTACAGTTTTTGGAAATGTTGGATGCCACACCAGGCCTGAATACTGTTTTTAAGAATGGACTTTTTAAATGCACTCAGTTCCCTCTTCGGGACTCCTCTTTTTTTTTTTTTTTTTTAGAAGCATAGTTGACAATGGCTCCCAGAATATTGTAGTCTCTTTCTGAAGGAGGCTTCATTAAGGAGTGGGTTCCATCATCACAACAGCACCAATAGCAAAATGCATTCCCCAGAAAGAAAGAGACCATGTCCAGATTTACGTAGTTGGAACAATAACGTTTCCTTTTTTATCATGCACCTTCCAACAAGCCGATTTTAGTCCTAAAGGCCAAAGAACTTTTGTATTTAAGTCAATAATAGGAGCCATTCCACTTCGGAAGCAAGAAGAGTCAGCCACTGATGCACTAGTCAGAGAAGCCGACAACACCAGCTCTGATTTCACACGAGTACTGTGTCACCTAATAAACAGGATGATGTTGAAGTTAATGGGAGGGGGCAGAAATGGAGGATATCAGTGAGGAAATCAATAATGAGGAAGAGTAGGAAAACATATGGTGTTATAAATTAAGGACATGGGGCTACAAAATATTGCTGCCTATGAAGTATAGTGTGGAACCTTGCAGACCTGGTAAAAATATTTTTGAATATAGAGTGAAGCCAAACTGGCTCTACCCAGCTCTTATGATCTCTTTCATAGGCCTATTTGAGAAGCACAAAGTGACACAAGGAGCAAAGGTATAAAATTAAGAAAACTAGAAATATATGGAATGTTAGGATTTAATGTTCAAATGCTCAGACACTTTTGCCGATAAGTTCATAAGTCCTGATTCTCAGGTAGACTTAGGCCTCTTTTAAAATCACTCTTATTTGTATTGCAGTACAAGAGCCTAGAAGTCTCCGTCATGGATCAGGATCTCACTATGCTAGGGACAGGAGAAATAGCTCCCTACCATAACTGTGGCAGTGTAAAGGGGCCTTAAAGTGAGTGCAAAAGTAATTTACACCTGAACCCACTTGGTTACTTATACGTACACAACACTGAAAGCTTTATTTGTTCCTACTTGTAAGGTTTCTTGGCCCTTCCAGAGCAGTGTAAAATGGCCTAAATGTAAATGAAAATCAAGCCCACAAAATATTATCCCCACTTGTGTCAGATTCTGCAGAGTGCTGGAATGCATTTTCTAGCTTTTATTTTTTTTAGGGGGGAGGGGTCTGTAATGGGGGCATCTCCTAGTGGTGGGGTGTAGTACCACAGTCCTTTTCTCAGCCGTGGCACCCCCTGCGGGCTCACCTTGGTGGGTCTTCAGTGGCTTGGCCCTCTGGACAAGTCACAGTCCAAATGCACTCTTCCTGGGGTAGTAAAGAGTCCAATAAATCAGTTTATTTGCCCTCAGTAGTCTTCAGCCCCAGCTCTTGGACCTTTAAATTCAGCCCTTGGTTTGGGCTCTCAAATAAGCCATCCACTTCTGGAGGTTCATGCCACTGTGGCTGGTAGGGGAACTCAGGCCCATCCACTACTCTGGGTTTCAGCCCAGGCACCCTATAAACAGCTTGATTTCAGTTCAATGTTGCTTATTCCTTTGCCTCTTCCTACAGGTCCCTTGTAGCTTCACCCTCACCTCAGGGTTAAGTTCCTTAGGACCTTTCTCCCTGCAGACCAGCTTAAGCAAATGCAACTGGAAACAAACTCTGACTATCCCTTGATCTCCTATTACCAGAAAGCAGTACCCTTTCTTGCCCCTCTGTTCCCAGCCAGGAACTGAGTTGCCATGGCCCTGCAGCAACTTTTATCTCAGCCTGTTCGGCTCTGATTGGCTGCTTCCATGAGTCCTCTCTAGGCAGGACTGGAGGACCCACCTTCACTTCTCCTTTTCTGTCACTTCACTGTTTCCTGAGGCAGTGTGTAGTAGCAGCACAGGGCCTCCTGTAGAGAGCCACAAAGGCTAAGTACAGCCCATCACCAGATCACACAACCGCCACCAAAATTTTAATGAGATGGAAGACAGATGTTTTCTGCATGGTTCTTTCATAGAGGTAATAATACTTTTGCTGGAGATATCTACACTCATTTTAGGTAAGTCTAAATAAATAATGTGGATTCCAGAATGAAATTTTAGGTGCATCTTCAACATAGTTTTTTTACTCCCCATAACTCCCATTTTCCTCCCCACTGGAAAAAAGTATGACAGAGAAAGTGGGGGGGACAAAAATCAGAAATCTGTCAAGATGGAAGTATTCATTTTGAAAAAAATCTCACTTCAAATACATATTTTTTGTCAAGATAGAAACAAAGGAAAAGTTTCAAACAAAATAAAAACAGTTTTCTTTCTAAATGTTTCTTGAAAAATAAATTGCAATCATCTTTTGTGGGCAACCACAACACCTGTGTACACCTGTGTACATGACAAAAAACAAATGATCAAACTTAATAGGATGAAAGTTTTATAAGGGCTGGCCTGATGAAAATCAAAAGCTCCGTGTCCACTGAGGATGCTGGTGTAAAAGGGAGGCCAACTAACTCAGTGAAATATCTACTAGGATACTGTTCCATCAAGTGTCCAAAAAGTGAAGAAAAGAAACTCTATAAAGGTCTCCTTTCATCATGTGTTCCATATGCCACAATGAACCAGATAATGGGCTGTGGTGTGGCACCCTTTTGCGCCACAACTAATACAAAGCAGCCTTTACGCTGGTGTATCAAGCCAACAGCAAAACTGTATCCTCTGGTGGCAGAGGGCCAATGTGAGGCCTCTTCATCCTCTCCAGCTACTGGTGTAAGAAAAAGGGTCAAGGCCAAAACAGCCATGTGCCACAATGATTCAAAACCACTGGGGCCATTGGCATCCAGTACAATATGCAGCAAAATTAGGCTGCTTTGGCTTACTCTAAGGACTAACTTTGTGTACAGCTGATCCAGAAATAAAGAAGGACAAAAATGGTTTGAAGCCACCTCTGCATTCCCTCTGCTGAGTTGTGTTGTGCATCTCACAGGTGCAATCAAGGCTCTGAGCCACCATCTTTTGATATAATGTATTTCCTCGTCCAGGATTTCAACTCTTTAGTTATGGGGGAGAGGAGGACATATACACCACAGATTTCTTTGGAGTTGTGCTTGATAGTAATACTACATTGACACATATATTGGGAACAGGAAATCTGAGTGCTTCCATGCATTGATAAAAAGTTCTTTGCAATAAAAATAATCTCACATGCCAAAACCCAATTGTTAATGGATTAAACAGTTTCCCTTGACTCTGTAAAAAAATTCTTTTTCTTAATCTTGGAAAAAAATGAGACAGCAACACTCTAATGCCATTTCCCCAAATCTTGAATCAACATGAAGGTAGAGACAACAGTAAGAATGTATTAGCCCCACATGAATAATAATAAATAGAGCAGATGATATAGGTATTTATTCTCTCCCCCAATCTGTTACAGTTTCAGGAAGTATCATGTAATACAAAGAATCTGCCTTAGGTGTGTTTAAAAGCAGCAGTTTAGTTATTTTTCATTAAAAAGTATAGCAGCTTTATACTACTTACACTTCTGGAAGCACATTATACACATTCCACATGGAATACATTTTCCTGGTGACATATAAGCAAAATGATTGTTCACAAAGCTGCAATTCTTAAGTCAAGAGGTTATGGTATTTACGATAGGTGCCTCAATGGAAAGCTATCTGCTTGGGAGGAGAAGTGTTTTGAGACCAATCTTTGCTCGTGTCAGAAGGTCTCATACAGACATTTTAAGATTTGTCCAGTTTTTAGAACAGTAGTTTTTAACCTGGGGTGCACGCACTCCCTGCGGGTGTGAGATGCCCTTTCTGGGGGTGCGAGACATGGCAGATTTTTTTAGAAGGTAAATCATCGAAAACACAAATTAACCACAGGCACGCAAGTACAACTACTTTGTTTCATCAAACCTATGTATTTATTATTATACATTTTTTAACGATTACTGTAATATACAAACAAAAAATATATCTAGGTTTAAGGGGTGAAAGAACATATTTTGATTTTTGATAAGGGGGTGTGAGAACATATTTTGAGAACCAAAGGGGTGCAGGCTGCCGTAAAGGTTAAGAACTACTGTTTTAGAACAACATTTTCTTGGTTGTTCGGGCTGCAGAAGAATAGAGTTTTTTATTTCATTACAAACTCAAACCATGCCTCAGTTTCATGAAGTATCTGGTGAACACAGGCCAAGTCTTGAACAGATCGTGGGCGAATATGCTGCTTTGGGGTAGAAAACAGGAAAATCAAATTTTACAGTGATCCAAGGACATCTTGATGGTAACTGGCAGATGGCAGAGGGGTAGGTAAGGATTACAGGGGACACCTGGGTCTGGAATCTACATATTACTCCCCCAAAGATTGCCCTTTAAAATCTCTACTGAAAGCCTGTATCACTATGGTCATCATATTCATTGCACGGTGTATGTACAGAAAATGAAGAGTGATGTATATTTACTAAAAATTACATTCTCTAGGTCTAAGAGTTAAAGGTAATCCACATGCTCCTGCCAGGCAGGATGGTAGAGATGCTTATCTCACTCTAGCTGGTCATGTTTTTAAGGTCAGGCTTGGCAAAGCCCTGGCTGGGATGATTTAGTTGGGTTTGGTCCTGCTTTGTGCAGGGGGTTGGACTAGATGACCTCCTGAGGTCCTTCCAACCCTGAGATTCTATGATTCTATGATGTGTAAATTGACTATTGTACGGTTCACAATAAATACCCAATTACATTCTGAGCAAATTGCTAAATCAATAGACTCTGTGGGCTGCAGGAAAAACAAAAGCAGCAAGGGTTATCCTGTTTTGGAGTAAGAGAATGAACTTTTGAAACTATTCCTGGGGTGCAGATGAACCCCCAGTTATTTGTTCAGTCTATGAGGACAAGAGCCAGCAGATTTGATCTTATGAGAAGGAATCACAGCCAAACTGGTTGAAAATACTGGAAAAAGGATAGAGTAAGCTACCTTGTAAGAAATAGGGGGAATGCCTTATGGGTTAAGTTTAGGTTTTATTAAGAATTTGTGATTTTGTTTTATATGTAACCATGTGTTTCCAGTATTCTTACTTTCCATCACTGGAATCTCTGTCCTTTGATAATAAACTTATTTTTGTTTCCTCTCTCTCTCTCGTGCTAAGTGTTAAGTAGAGCGGTGATCCTGAGTTGAATCCTGTAAACTGGGGTTTACTATTCCTTTGGGAGTAACAAATCCGAGAGTTCTCTGTGTGTACAGTGGTACGGGCCTGAACTCTCCAGTGGGACTCTCAAAGCACTCAGAGGTTGGTTCGTACCCATCACTAACCTGTACAGAGGGAGCAAGGCCTGCTGAGATGCCCCAGGGAAGTATCACATACATATTTTCTACCATTGACAGTTTTGCACTTTTAAAGTTCGAGTTTGTTAGAACCTGTACAAATTGCCAAATTCCACACAACTGTTGCTAGGAAGGACCTGAGAGCTACTTCTTGCTAATACTTGATTTCAGCATTTTATCCAAGCTTAAGTAAGCCATGCAAAAGCTTGCCTTCCCCTTGTTTCTCCCAGCCATGGGTATGACTCCTACCACATTATACAGAGTAACCAAAGATCTGACTTTCACAGGGCTCAATTGTGTGCTCTACAGCACACTTGTGTGGGCTACCTGCATCACCATGGGTGGGTGAGCAGTCACCACCACCTCATCTTGTGCAGATGGGTGGAGGTTTGACTTCACCCCCACCCCATGCACCAGACCACACGGTGGAGTCAAAGCAGAGAGGAAAGCAACCCTGAGCCTGCCCTTTTGGTAGCTAGATTACTTCCCCCACCAGACCAAGACACAAGGAGGAACCAGGTTGTGACTGAGCCACAATCAGATTCCTGCCCTCCTCCTAGGTATTGCAGTTACGTGCTGCCTCTTATTCGAGCTGCATTCAGTCCAGCCCATTGTGAAGATTTTGCATCTTTACATAAGTGGGTCAATAACATACTAGCCTCCAAAGTGACTTAGAGGTAGGTTCTCATCCTCGATATACTAATTAAAACATATAAATAATGGGCATTACTGCAGTCAGATTACTCTTACAATTTCCTTTTTGTCTATCACTTTTATAGTGGTCTGGGAACTAGGAACTCTTGAATTCTAACCATGGCTCTACCAATGACTTCTGTGGCTTTGGATAAGCTGCTTAACCCATCTGTCAGTTAATGTTTTTGCACAGTGCTCTGAAGATGTATTATTATTTATATAGTCCTCCAGGTGTACAGAATGCTTTAGAAAACACCCAGTTTAGACAATTCTCTGCATCATGAAATGTATAATCCAGAAGTGGTTGGGCACATCACAACACATCAAATGGATGAAGGGTGAGAAGACAGCATCTTTACCTATCTGAGATGGGAGACTAGGAAAATAAAGTGGGTTCTAAGCAGCAGATATGGAGAGAGGAGAATGGCCCTCTTACCAGGCAAGAGTAGGAGGAAGCATGTAAAAAGACACGTAAACAATTACATGGTTATTTTTTAATAATGGTCCCCAAATTAAGCTGCTGGGGAGGTGGTTTTCTTTCACTCTTCAATAGGAGATCCTAGGAACTAAAGACTCAACTGAGCAAAATTTCTGTTGATGTCAATTTGAACGTTGAGCGATTAAAGACCACAGCATTTAACTCTTTGACCACAGACTTGGAAATCACCATCTTCATGTCTCAAAACGGGTGGGAACATTTTGTTTAATTTAATAGACAGGGTCATGATTTTCTTTTCTCCAATTTAGAAGGATGAAAGGAATGTTCAGCAAAACAGACTAACTAATGAGTGGGAAAGTTAGCTCATTAGCTACTAATAGCTGGGTAGAGGAAAGGCTGGGGACAATTTGTATTTATTTTTTAAAAATCTAATTAGATTCAAAAAAATAAGACACAAAACTAGTAAGACTTTTGCTTATGTGTGTTTCATCCCTTTCCCCTGCCATCTGTCTGTAAGCTTTTGGGGATAAGGTGTCTATTTTCATATGTATCTGTAATGCATCTAGCTCATTTTGTGTGCTACAGCAATGTACATAATGATCATTAGTAATGGGCTATATACAAAAATGGGCAAGAAGCTAGGAAGGGGAAGCAGTGTGGTCTAATGAGTATGGTACTGGGAGACCTGGTTTCTACCCCTGACTCTGACTGATTTTGCCTAAGGTCACACAGCAGTAACTTCACCTCTGTGTGCTTCTTCTGGTTCCCCTTTTGCTTCTGGTCTACTTATTTGTAAACTCTTCAGGACAGAGGTGATATCTTTACTATGTGTCCAAAGAGTGCCTCATACAATGGGTCCTAATTTCAGTTGGGGCCACCCAAGCATTGCGGTAATATACATGATGGTAGTGATGTCACTGTTAGTATGAAGCAGTTTCTATGTGCAGTAAAATCAGTTTCTTGTGACTCAGTTTAAATTACATCAATGATTCCACAAATGCATTCATGTCAATGTTCCTAGTTTAAATTCCCATCTACATGCATTCTGCTCCGAAGCTTGGTTTTTTATTAGTATATATTCAGGGATATATGTGCTTCATCTTAAGATGGTTTCTAATGACAAAGAGCCCATGTAGGGGTGAGCAGTGGTGTGGATAAAAGTGGTGCAAAATGCAAGTTAATGAATATTAACCCCATGATAAAAGTTCGATAAAGTTTTCACGTGAGCATTCGCATTCAGTTATACACCTTTCCTAAGTGGACAATTTCAATCAGACAAATGCAACCTAGGGACTGCAACTAGTTACTAGACAATAAAATTCATCTGGTGAGCTGCTGATTGATCAGCCCATTTTCATTTTGTTTGGCCTTGCCTGGGAATTAACGAGACCAATACTTTCAGCTCTTGAAAGAGTTCACAATCAATCTGCCCCTTGATGAAAAGCATTGTGGTCTGTGTTTCTGAGGAAGAGCACCTTCATTCTTAGTATCATAATGGGAACTGGAGGGGGAAAGGCTGGAACAGTGTTAGCTGTAGAGAATAGAGCCCAAATTCACTGCTCCCAGGAGTAGGCACCATGCCATTCTGTTCACACCAGCTGTTCATGTGACCCAATTAATCACATAGTCAAGACATTCATCACTTTTTTCCCTTTGCCATCTTTAAAGAGTGGCAATAGTTAGAAAGGCACAATGACTCCTTACACTTTGTATCTGCTCCCAGTCTCTCTGAGCTGTAGCAGTTTAATGTATTGACAAAACCAAGTTTTGCCTATTGTAACAGCTTTGGTAATTATCCCTTTCAGACATAGAATACAGTACAGCACTGTGGGCTTAGGCTGATACCCAGGGCTGGCTCCAGACCCCAGCGCGGCAAGCACGCGCGTGGGGCGGCATTTGCCGGTAGGGGTGGCAGCCTGGGCCGGTGGACATGCTGCAGTCATGCCTGCGGGAGGTCCACCGGAGCCCCGGGACGACGGGACCTGCCGCAGGCATGACTGCGGAGGGGGCACTCCTCCCGCGGCTCCAGTGGACCTCCCGCAGGCATGACTGCGGGCGGCTCTACATATTCGGCCGCCCCAAGCAGTCAGGCGCGGGAGACGCCCCGGAGCCCCGGGAGCAGCGGACCTCCCGCAGGCATGACTGCGGACGGTTCGCTGGTCCCGCGGCTCGGCTGGACCTCCCGCAGGCATGACTGCGGAAGCTCCACTGGGAGCCGCCGGACCAGCCAACCGTCCGCAGCTGCGGGAAGTCCAGCCGAGCCGCGCGACCAGCGGACCCTCCGCAGTCATGCCCGTGGGAGGTCCGCTGCTCCCGGGGCTCCGGGGCGTCTCCCGCGCCTGACTGCTTGGGGCGGCCGAATATGTAGAGCCGCCCCTGCTGATACCAAACTGACTAATGAAGTGATGCCTCTCTCTTACTTTACCTATGTGAACTTAACGAGTCAGATCCCCTGTTGCTGTCTAGCAGTGGTGTTCCATTGATTGCATTGGATCAGACACTACTTTACATCAGCTGAAGATCTGGCCCTACCTATATTTTACCATGATTCCTTCTGGACTAAGCTTTAAGCTAGCATCACTTCAGTTACTGCTGGGAGACAAACAGCAAACCTTTCACAATTGGAGCATCCTTCTCCTTCATGTCCTCAATTTAATTAATTTACTTCAGCAGAAACTATTTCTACCATTCCCACCCACTAACACCATTTTGTGGCCTAGCTATGGGTGAAAGCAATGCAATAGAGTTCCTCACAATGTTAGCATATGAATTTGTCTTACTGCAGCACCAAGAGGCCTCAGCTGAAATCCTAGCCCCTCTGCACTACACTCTGTACAAATACAGAATACAGGCTGGCCTCTGCCCTGAAGTGCTTACAGTATAAATACACAAGGGGATGGGGAAACAGTGTAGTAAAGGACTGTCACTTTATTTCTGATTCATTATACGTCATATTTGTATACCACATTCCATACACAAACAATCATAAACACTCCTTTTAATTAAGAAACATCATCCCATTTAAAAGATGAGAGAGAAAGAGAGTCACAAAGAGGTTTGGGGACTTGCCCAAGGTCTCTCAGAACCCTGAACTCCTGCCTCTCAGACCTGAGCTTTCTACAATAAACATTTTGAAACCTTGAGGTGGTGTGAAATGGAATTTTTGTTTTCTGCCCAGCCCTATTTGAGACACCTGGAAAGGAGTCTATTTTTAGAAATTGCTGAGCACTCATCCTCCTGGTGACAGTGAGGAACAGGCTCTCTTTGAGCTGTTTCTAATCATGCAACCAAAAATCTAGGCAGGCAAAAATCACTGGGCATTTCTGAAAATCTTGACCATACGAAAAGGAAGTGTCAATCTTAAATTTAAGGGGAAACTAAGATGAGTGAAATAATGCAACGGAATGAGGGTGGAGGTGGTAATAGGAAGACAATGATGTTTATCAAGACCAGCTGGATGCACAATTTGTAGGTATAGAACAGGGGTCGGCAACCTTTCAGAAGTGGTGTGCCAAGTCTTCATTTATTCACTCTAATTTAAGGTTTTGCGTGCCAGTAATACATTTTAACGTTTTTAGAAGGTCTCTTTCTATAAGTCTATAACATAGAACTAAACTATTGTTGTAAGGAAAGTAAATAAGGTTTTTAAAATGTTTAAGAAGCTCCATTTAAAATTAAATTAAAATGCAGAGCCCCCTGGACCGGTGGCCAGGACCTGGGCAGTGTGAGTGCCACTAAAAATCAGCTCGTGTGCCGCCTTTGGCATGCGTGCCATAGGTTGCCTACCCCTGGTATAGAAGATTTCTGGTTAATTAAATTCAGTATGTTTCAAAGGTTGCAAACAGATTTAAACTCCCACAGCAAACCTACTCCCAGTACATTACTAGCATCCCAGTTCACAGCAGCATTTCCAGTCACAGTCAGCCCTCAGTCAACTCTTATCATCACTCCCATTCCCCAGAGACAACAATGAGACGAGTAGCTAGGCCAGATATCCATATGTTCCATGAGTATCTAGATACATGAAGGTGAAAGTCAAGCATCTTCAGCCACCCAAGAAATTCAAGTATTGATAATAGTGGTAGTATTTTAACTTGGTAAAGTACATCTGATTGAAAGTCAGCATTTTTAAGTGGAAAAACCCGATAAACATTTATATAAACTTTGTTTTTTAAGTGACAAAATTCATTTTCAAATAATGGATTTCCCCACCAAAAAACTTAAGTATTACGTACTTTAAAGATAATACTCTCATTACACCTCGCATGCAATGAAAATTCACTCTGGGATCATGGAACTCTCCATATTATTGTCTATTCATGGAGTTAAAACAATCAAAATACAGCCCCAATCCTGAAATTGGGTCCATAATGGCAAATGTGAAAAACCACACAAAGCCCCATTGAAATGGGGTTATATAGGCACAAATGTCCACCTGTACAGATGCAACTGCATTACTGGAGCCTTGGTTTTATTCCCTATCATTCCCATTTATGGATCTGAGCACTCAGAACTTTGGAAAAACATCTGCTCAGATTAGATGAAATTGAAATGTTACCAAATTTGCCACACTAATTGCCTGATTTAAGCTGTGCTAGACAGAATTGCACAAGTTCCTTTAGTGCTGGAAATCGCCACCAGCAGCACATATCAAGAGCCTTGAAAAATTCAAGCTACAGACACATTTGTTCCAGTCATTTTCCAGAGTCCTTTAAAGTATATTCAGCTTTCTTCAAATGCCTTTTCACAGGTATTGATAACTTTGTTTGAAGTTCACAATATGTAAGTTGTGCTTGCAACAATTTAATATAGTTTAAATACAATGAAAAAAGTTTGCCCCCGGCAAGCATATTTGTTAACGAGAGAAATCATAGCTAACCACTACAGCGCACGAGTGTTCAGAACGGATTTGCTACCCCATTATTAGCACTGTGCCCTTTTACTCCTTATCATGTTTGTCTGATTACACAGCACCATGATTCTAATCACGTCAAGGAGTTGACGGAGACCTGTGCATACAGGGCACCATGAAATAAGGTCCTTCATGGGTAACAAGCAAATGAAAATGTATACCCAAAGAAGGCCATTACATAATTTAATCTAGACAATGAGCTGCAAATTTTGAATTTTAAATATCTTCTTGAAAACCATTTCTAGTTTTCTTCATAGCAATTGTACATACTCTTTATTGTAAATTTGCATTATGTGGCCTGTGGTGGTATATTACAGTATGCCTGATTTCCTTCCACTCGCATAAGCTCATATTCCTTTTCCTTTGTTTTTGTCATTTTGACTTTTACTTAATTGCAGAGTAAGTTACGTCTCAACGTGAGTAAAGGTGTCAGAATCTGGCTCTACAATAGCAGTAGTTCTGAAGGAGCAATTCCAGTAGAATTACACACACAACAATATATTCAGGGTCTGAGTGGTGACTGACTAAAAATAAGAACTGTTTCTGGAATTGTGTGTTTCTAAGATTCTTCCCTACCCTGACCGCAAAGACTGCACCACCACCCACCCCAGCCATAGTGATTTATGCCTTCCGGTTTACTATAGTATTATTTCTAAGCTCCTTGTCCAACTATTTGGAACCTGGAAAAATGGGAGAAGATTCCTAAATGGAACATTCTGGACTGGTTGCAATGACATCAGGCTTGGTGTTCCAGAATGACAAATATTCTGTTATGCCAGTGCTTGTTTTTCTAAAAATGTCTTCCCACCTCGCCCATCAGGAGGAGCAGGTCTTGGGAATGATGGGAGAAGAATGAGATTTCTACACAGGAGTATTAAAGTAACAAAGTAGTTGTTTTTTTCCAAGGTGATTACTGACCTTTGGTGGAGAAGCTGAGAGATCGTCCCCCTAAGATGGAAATTAGAAAAGGCAAAATCCTCAGAATGACTGACATTCCCTTTTGGTGTTATCTGGACTGGTGATCTGCTCGGTCACTCCAATCCTTGAATCAGGGAGCCAGCCTTACCCTGCTCTGCTGTGAGAAACCCCACTCCTGGGCTGTTCACGTACAGCCTCTAGCATGTAAGCTACTCCTTGGATTGTGCAACCAAATGACACTAGCCAATATCTCCGGTCCCAGACACAACCCTAGGAATCTTCTTACAGTGTCCAGCTATGCCCGCTCAACACTGCAAGCTTATATGAGTTCATCAATTTAACAAAGAAATTTATATGTACCAGGCTTGTTATCCCAAGGGGAGTCTCTGACACACTTCAAACCAAATGCACTGCTTCAGGTAGAATAAACAAACAGATTTATTAACTACAAAGATACATTTTAAGTGATTATAAGTCAAAGCATAACAAGTCAGATTTGGTCAAATGAAATAAAAGCAAAATGCATTCTAAGAACATAAGAATGGCCATACTGGGTCAGACCAAAGGTCCATCCAGCCCAGTATCCTGTCTACCGACAGTTACCAATGCCAGGTGTCCCAGAGGGAGTGAACCTAACAGGTAATGATCAATTGATCTCTCTCCTGCCATCCATCTTCACCCTCTGACAAACAGAGACTAGTGACACCATTCCTTACCCATCCTGGCTAATAGCCATTAATGGGTTAACCTCCATGAATTTATCTAGTTCTCTTTTAAACCCTGTTATAATCCTAGCCTTCACAACCTCCTCTTTTATTAAATACTAGATTGTCTTGGGATGCAACAGTAAAAAAAGGAGATGAATGAGTTTCTGACATTAGAAAGGGCAAAATGGATATCCCAAGCAGCAGAACAAACTCAAATAAAATGCCTAGAGAAAGGCACAGAGCACACAACTGAGTACCATAGCTAAACCAGTGAGGAAAAAGTTCACAAATATTAAACTTCCCAGGGACAGAAAAATGGAAAAAAACAGGAACAGTGCCAGCAATGTGGCAGCCAGAATGAGTATAGGAAAATGACCAGCATTCAGGCAAATATGTAGAAACTGTAGTAAGCCCAACCATTATGCTAAAGTGTGCAGAGAAAGAAGGAGTGTGCATTTAAGTACAAAAATGGATTCCTCAAGTGAAGAGCTATCCTTAAAAACAATAATAGAGGAAGCTGAAAAATCAGAAGATTAGTAAAATGGCACTTAAGTGACATATGAGATAGTCACTGAGGCATAAGTACATGTAATAAACAGAAATATAGACAAGTAAGGAACACACAAAAGTGGACAGGACAAAAGTATCTGTGAAAAACTATAATGGAAGAACATATCCAGTGCTGGAAGAAAGCACTCTGATTCATACGAAGGGGAAAAATGATAATACAAGTGTTTGTAGTGGTACATAGAGGCAAGCAACCAATTTTGGGCCTACACACATGTGAAGATGCATTCACAGGGAATTGTTGCCTAGCAGTAATTATAGGACCTGTGAAAAGTTCCACAATCCTTAAGAATGAGGCTAGGAGAAGAGTGTTATCACTTGGAGAATAGAAGAACTGACATATTACAATTACTCATCAGTGAACCCAGAGTAAAAAAGGAGGGGCTTTACAGTTGTGTATGGAACCCTAAGCAGATGAACAAAAATATAAGAGAACACTGCTACTTGCCCGCAGTAAGTGAACTATTATCTGAGATGGCAGGAACCAAATTGTTCAGAAAATTAGATGCCTCGGCAGAATTTTGGTAGATCCACTTGGACACAGAGCTCCAAGATCTGTATTTTCAATACAACATTTATCAGATAGTAAGACTGTCTTTCAGAATAAGTTTGGGTCCAGAAGTATTTCACCATACAATCAGTCAATGCCAGAGGATCTAGCAGGTGCAAAAGTGTACACAGATGGCATAAAGATTTGGAGCAGCACTGCCACTGAACATGGGAATGACTGGAGGGAGTTCTGGAAATTGTGAGAGCTAATAACCTTGAACTGAATAAGGCCAAATGTCAACAGGAATAACATACTTGGGAGAGAACATTACCTCAGATCATTTTGCCAGTTTAGGGCAAGGCCCAGGTAGGGACATGGACATTCTGGAAATGAATGCATGACTATACAGATGGTGTAGATGGGAGGGCTTTGGCTTCCTTGACCATGTGATGCTGTTCTGGGAAGGAGAACTGCTGGGAAGAAATGGGGTTCACATAACTAAGAACAGGAAGAGCATCTTCACAAACCAACATGCCAACCTAGTGAGGACCTCATAGAAGAAATGGTTGTACGGGACAACCTTGGTTCGAGTGATCATGAGCTAATTCAGTTCAAACTAGATGGAAGGATAAACAAAAATAGATCTGGGACTAGGGTTTTTTATTTCAAAAGGGCTAACTTTAAAGAATTAAGGAAATTAGTTAGGGAAGTGGATGGACTGAAGAACTCGTGGATCTAAAGGCGGAGGAGGCCTGGAATTACTTCAAGTCAAAGTTGCAGAAACTATCAGAAGCCTGCATCCCAAGAAAGGGGGGAAAAAATCATAGGCAGGAGTTGTATACCAAGCTGGATGAGCAAGCCTCTCAGAGAGGTGATTAAGAAAAAGCAGAAAGCCTACAAGGAGTGGAAGATGGGCGGGATTAGCAAGGAAAGCTACCTTATTGAGGTCAGAACATGTAGGGATGAAGTGAGAAAGGCTAAAAGCCATGTAGAGTTGGATCTTGCAAAGGGAATTAAAACCAATAGTAAAAGGTTCTATAGCCAAACAAGAAAGAAAGAAAGAAGGAAGAAAACAAAGAAAGAAGAAGTGGGACCACTAAACACTGAGGATGGAAAGGAGGTTAAAGATAATCTAGGCATGGCCCAATATCTAAATAAATACTTTGCCTCAGTCTTTAATAAGGCTAATGAGGAGCTTAGGGATAATGGAAGGATGACAAATGGGAATGAGGATATGAAGGTAGATATTACCACATGCAAGGTAGAAGCCAAACTCGAACAGCTTAATGGGACGAAATCGGAGGGCCCAGATAATCTTCATCCACGAATATTAAAGGAACTGGCACATGAAATTGCAAGCCCATTAGCAAGAATTTTTAATGAATCAGTAAACTCAGGGGTTGTACCATACAACTGGAGAATTGCTAACATTTTTCCCCTTTCTTAAAAATAGGAACTAAGTGATCCGAGTAACTATAGGCCTGTTAGTTTGACATCTATAGTATGTAAGGTCTTGGAAAAAATTTTGAAGGACAAAGTAGTAAAGGACATTGAGGTCAATGGTAACTGGGACAAAATACAACATGGTTTTACAAAAGGTAGATCGTGCCAAACCAACCTTATCTCCTTCTTTGAGAAGGTAACAGATTTTCTAGACAAAGGAAATGCAGTGGATCTAATTTACCTCAATTTCAGTAAGGCATTTGACACGGTTCCACATGGGGAATTATTAGTTAAACTGGAAAAGTTGGGGATCATTTATGAAAATTGAAAGATGGATAAGGAACTGGTTAAAGGGGAGACTACAACGGGTCGTACTGAAAGGTGAACTGTCAGGCTGGAAGGAGGTTACTAGTGGAGTTCCTCAGGGATCAGTTTTGGGACCAATCTTATTTAACCTTTTTATTACTGACCTTGGCACAAAAAGCGGGAATGTGCTAATAAAGTTTGTGGACGACACAAAGCTGGGAGGTATTGCTAACGCAGAGAAGGACCGGGATATCATACAGGAAGATCTGGATGACCTTGTAAACTGGAGTAATAGTAATAGGATGAAATTTAATAGTGAAAAGTGCAAGGTCATGCATTTAGGGATTAATAACAAGAATTTTAGTTATAAATTGGGGACACATCAGTTGGAAGTAACGGAGGAGGAGAAGGACCTCGGAGTATTGGTTGATCACAGGATGACTATGAGCCGCCAATGTGATATGGCCGTTAAAAAAGCTAATGCAGTTTTAGGATGCATCAGGCGAGGTATTTCCCGCAAAGATAAGGAGGTGTTAGTACCGTTATATAAGGCACTGGTGAGACCTCATCTAGAATACTGTGTGCAGTTCTGGTCTCCCATGTTTAAGAAGGATGAATTCAAACTGGAACAGGTTCAGAGACGGGCTATTAGGATGATCCGAGGAATGGAAAACCTGTCTTATGAAAGGAGACTCAAAGAGCTTGGCTTGTTTAGCCTAACCAAAAGAAGGTTGAGGGAGGATATGATTGCTCTTTATAAATATATCAGATGGAATAATATTAGGGAGGGAGAGGAATTATTTAAGCTTAGTACCAATGTGGACACAAGAACAAATGGATATAAACTGGACACTAGGAAGTTTAGACTTGAAATTAGACGAAGATTTCTAACCATTAGAGGAGTGAAGTTCTGGAACAGCCTTCCAAGGGGAGTAGTGGGGGCAAAAGACATATCTGGCTTTAAGACTAAGCCTAATTTTGGCAATTAATTTGGCAATTGATCTTTGATTATCAGCAGGTAAGTATGCCCAGTGGTCTGTGATGGGATATTAGATGGGTTGGGATCTGCGTTACTACAGAGAATTCTTTCCTGGGCGCTGGCTGGTGAGTCTTACCCACATGCTCAGGGTTTAACTGATCGCCATATTTGAGGTTGGGAAGGAATTTTCCTCCAGGGCAGATTGGCAGAGGCCCTGGAGGTTTTTCGCCTTCCTCTGCAGCATGGGGCATGGGTCACTTGCTGGAAGATTCTCTGCAGCTTGATGTCTTCAAACCACAATTTGAGGACTTCAATAACTCAGACATAGGTTAGGGGTTTGTTACAGGAGTGGGTGGGTGAGATTCTGTGGCCTGCATTGTGCAGGAGGTCAGACTAGATGATCATAATGGTCCCTTCTGACCTTAAAGTCTGTGAGTCTATGAGGACTTTAAATTAGGTTCAAAGGGGGCGGATGACAAAAGCCTACAGTTAGGGTAGAAAAAAAGGGACCTTAACAGAGGACTAAATGTTGGGGGAGGGAAATGGAAAATTACAATAGAGTCATAGGTGCAACAAGAGGGATAACATTGGGGGAATTTGGTCATCTTAGAGGTCTATATACAAATGCCAGGAATAAACAGAAAGAATGTGAAGTTTTAGTATATTATATATCATGACCGTAAAGAAGGGTATAACCCAGGGGTAGGCATCCTATGGCATGGTGCCAAAGGGAGCACTCGAGCTGATTTTCAGAGGCACTCACACTGCCCGGGTCCTAGCCACCAGTCCAGGGGGCTCTACATTTTAATTTAATTTTAAATGAAGCTTCTTAAACATTTTAAAAACCTTATTTACTTTACATACAACAATAGTTTAGTTATATATTATAGACTTATAGAAAGAGACCTTCTAAAAACGTTAAAATGTATTACTGGCATGCGAAACCTTAAATTAGAGTGAATAAATGACCACTTCTAAAAGGTTGCTGACCCCTGGTATAACCTGTTCAGGAAGGATAGGCAAGGAAAGAGGGAAGAGGTGTTATATTATACATCAAGAATATATACACTTGTTTTGAAGTCCAGAAGGAGGTGAGAGGTAGAGAAGTTAAAAGTCTCAGAGTGAAGATACAAGGAGTGAAAAGAGAGGCAATGTCATAGTAGGTGTCACCACCAAATCTGAAGGAGGTAGATAAGGTATTTCTAGAACAAGTAACGGAAATATCCAAGACACAAGACCTAATAATAATGGAGGACTCTAGCTACCCAGACATCAGTTGGGAAAGTAACATGCCAAAACATAAAAGGTCTGGTAAGTTCTTTGAAATATATTGGGGACAACTTTTTGTTCCAGAAAGGTGAGGAAGTAACTAGGGGGACAGCCATTTTAGACTTCCTTGTGACCAAGGAGGATGAATTGGTTGCAAATCTAAAGGTTGAAGGCAATTTGGGTGAAAATGATCATGAAATTATAGATCTCATGAATTATGGAAAGGAAGGAGTGAAAGCATCAGAATGAGGACTATGTACTACAAAAAAACCTCAGATTTTAACAAGCTCAGAGAACTGATAGGTAAGGTCCCAGAGAAGAAAATCTAAGGTATAGAGGAATTTAGGAGAACGGGCAGCTTCTCAAAGAGACAATATTAAAGGTGCAATCTATCCCTATACAAAGTAAAAAGAGGAAGAATCATAAGAGGTAAATATGGCTACATCAGGATTTCTTTAGTTATCTGAAAATCAAAAAGGAATTGTACAAAAAGTGGAAACATGGACAATTGCTGAGGATGAGTACAAAATAGCACAAGCACGTTGGGACAAAATCAGAAAGGCTAAGACACAAAATGAGTTACACCTATCAAAGTGTCTGTTACAGCTCCATTTTGTTTCTTAAAGCTGTCCCCTTACTCCATTTTGTTCTTGTTCTCCTCTGTGGCCGCCCCTCCCTGGCTGTTAAGTTGTTTACCAGGGCCTCTGCCCTTCTCAAAGGGAGGGCCCCTTAAGTTGTTTAACAAGAGCCATTGCCCTTCTCAAAGGGATGGCCACTTGTGCTAAGTGGGACCACTGCCCTGTTCAAAGGGTTAGTCCTGTTATCACCTTGTTAAAACCTGGGCTTGGTGTAGGGTAGGCAATGTCCAGAGCTGCAAGACCTAGTGTGTTTTTAAGATCCGGGGCATGAATCATAGACCTCATGTGCTTTTGAGTCACCTATTGCACAGGACTTGCCCAGACATGCCTGTGGCTGCCTGCAGTCTTCTCCCTGCCTTCTCTCCTCCCTGTAAGAGGGGGAGCCAATCGGAGTTACTGGCGGGAAGCTGCCCAGATTTGCCTTTATAAACAGACATTTTCTGAACAGACTTTAGAAAGGTTCCTGCATTGCTGCCTGGTCTGATCAGCCAGAGGGTTCTGGGGGTCCTTTCTCCGCTCTCGTTTTATTTTTGAGCGTACCCCTGTTTTTTAAAACCCCCCCACGAAGAACGAATTGCTGCCTGAGAGATCTCCTGATTATCTAGACTATACCAAGCCTTCTGATGTTCTTGCTGCTTCTGCCTCTGCTGCTGCCTTGGGGGCTGGTAAGAATCCCTCTGTGAAACTTTCTGTACTTTTGTTTTATTATTTTAGCTGCTGGCTCTGTCTCCCCAGCACACAGACTCAAGCTAAACCTTGGTCTGTGTTTTAAAAAATCTCTCTTAAACTCCATGGCACTCTGCCACTAAAAGTAAGTTTGTGCTGCTGCTAAGCTCTGCTCCTGTGGGCTTTGCCTTGGACTCACTGTTTTAAGCTGTATCCACTGCTGCAGCCACCTCCCTTGGTTTCCTTGGGGGCTGCCTTGGGAGCTGTATTCTGGGCACATACCACTCTGCCCTCTGTAACTTCCCCATAGCATACGGTGCACCATAGGTTTTGTTTTTTTAGTTTAATAAGTCATAGTTTGTTAAGATTGTAAAGCTTGTAAGTCTCATCTGCCTTGCTATAGTTCGTTGTTTTGTTGCTCCATATAGCTGCTTGTTGTAGTTTGCTTAGAATTGTGATATCTGTTGTTTTGCCTAGTCATTGGTTAAGATAGATTTAAAAAGTCATTGCCTGATTGTATTCTGTACCTGTTTTGTTACTTTGTAGAAGCTGCTTGTCATTTTATATAAGTTTGATTAAGTTAGAGGATAGATAAGGTTCTTGCTGCTCCAATCTCCCCCTCTGAACTTCCCAAACCCCTTGCTGCTTTTTTCCCCTGTATCTGCATCACCCTCTGAACTATTCTCATTGCCAATTGTGTTACATTGTGTATAAGGCCACCAACCACTTAATACATTCTATCTAAGATTGTTGACCATTCTATATAGAAGCTACCATTTTATTCTGCATTTCCTTTGGTATGTTTTACATTCCACATTGTATCTAGAGCTGTTCCTATATAAAGTTGAGTTGCTTATTAACTGTACTGTATCCCATTGTGCTAAACCCCACTTACTGTACCCCACTGTTAGAACTCCCTACACTGTTCAATAAGAAACCCCCCCACCATCATTGTCTATTGTAAACACCCTGTACACCCCATCCCATCGTATTTCATTGTTAAATTCCCACCACTTCCTTTTTCCTTTAATAAAGAAATTAATTGGCACCCCACCCGTGTGGTAATTGCTCCCCAAGATCCCATATACCTGCAGGCAGGGACACAAAGGACATAAAAGGCAATAAGAGGAGGTTCTTTAAATATATTGGAAGCACTTCTACTTAGCGGGAAGGAGAGCTAATAACTGATGGTATAAAAAAGGCTAAGGTGTTTAATACCCATTTTGCTTCAGTCTTCACTCAGAAGATTAATGGTGACCAGATGTTCAACACAAACAACAACAAGGGGGAAGGAATACAAGCCAAAATAGGCAAAGAACAGTTTCAAGAATATTTAAATAAGTTAGAAGTAGGCAACTCAGCAGACCCTGATAAAATTCACTAGGGTACTAAAGAACTAGCTGAAGCAATTACCTTTGAGAACGCATTGAGGACGGGTGAGGTCCCAGAGGAATGGAGAAGGGCAAATGAAGGGCTAGCTGTAAAAAGGCCTGGGGAATTAGAGACCAGTCAGCCTAAACTTTGATACCTGGAAAGATTCTGGAACAAAATTATTAAACAATCAATTTGTAAGCACAGAGGATAATAGGGTCATAAGTAACAGCCAACACTGATCTGTCAAAACAAATCATGCCAAACCAACCTAATTTATTTCTTTGGCAAGATTACTGGCCTAGTGAATGGGAGGGGAAGCAATGGAGATGATATATCTTGAATTTAGTAAGGCTTTTGACAGTCCCACATGAAATTCTCATAAGCAAAACTAGAGAAATGTGGTCTAGATGAAACCATAAAATTTGTAGAAAGACTATACTCAATGCACAATTATCAATGGTTGTCTGTCAAATGGGAGTGATATGTTTAGTGGGGTCCTGCAAGGATCTGGTATTATTCAATATTTTCATTAATGACTTGGATAATAGGGTGGAGGGTGTGCTTATAAAATTTGTGATGACACCAAGGTGGGAGGGGTTGCAAGCACTTTGGAGGACAGGATTAGAATTCAAAGGAACCCTGACAACATGAATTGGTCTGAAATCAACAAGATGAAATTCAATAAAGATAAGTGCAAAGGACTAAACTTAGGAAGGAAAAAGTATACAACTACAAATAGGGAATAACTGGCTAGGTGGTAGTACAACAGGAAGGATCTGGGGATTCTTTTCATATTATGTGGCATATCCATTACTGGAGGAATGCAGCGATGGTAGCCCATTCTGTTTGATCCTCTGCTAACGTCTTTGTGGATAAATAATCCTTTTGATCCACTCAGGATACCACATCATCTGTCCAAGAATTTTCTGCCTCTTGTTCTTCTGAAATCAACTTTCCCTTCCCTGGCCTGTAAACATGCGTCACTGTAACTGTAAGTTATAGCCTGCTTCTCTAGCCTGCTTCTTGCTTGCACATATATATACCTGCCCCTGGAAATTTCCACTACATGCATCCGACGAAGTGGGTATTCACCCACGAAAGCTCATGCTCCAAAACGTCTGTTAGTCTATAAGGTGCCACAGGACTGTTTGCTGCTTTTATAGATTTAGACTAACACATTATAGTCTGATACTGGAAGTTATAGTGGATCACAAATTGAACATGAGTCAACACTTTCATGTAAGTGCAAAAAGAAAAGGCTAATATTTTGGAACTTATTAACAGGAGTGTCATATAACACATAGGAGGTAGTTGTCCCACTCTACTCAGCACTGGTGAAGCCTCAGCTGGAATATTGTGTCCTGTTCTAGGCCTGGATGCTGCATTTTAGGAAAGATGCAGATAAATTAGAGAAAGCTCAGAGGAGAACAACAAAAATTATAAAACTTTAGAAAACCTGACATGAGGAATTGTTAAACAAACTGGGCATGCTTAATCTTGAAAATGCAAAGTGATGTGACCCTGCAGTTCCAATCTGGACATCATGTAGTACTGGCAGACTGACGGTCTGTACCTCAGAGTAGCACCCTGGGACCCCCACATTCACCATGGTGACATGATGATATGTTTTGTATAAAGCATACCTTGTGATGTATCATTTTAAAATCTTGATCTGCTGAACATTAATATCCTGTTGGACTATACGTGCAATCATTATATATGAGGTTATGGAGTATTGCTGTATGTGTCACTGAAATATATTGTGAGGTTGGGAATACCCACAACCAGCCTTTCAGGTACAACAATGGAGTAGCCATGGATAGCCAGACAGCATTAAGGGCTCATCAACATCCATCAAAGAAAGAATCCACTACCACAGAGACTGTATATAATGGAGGCTGCTTGACCAGTGGAGACTGCCTGATCCCCACATAAAGCAAAGATCTTTCCAGCAAGTTGGAAGAAACTATAAAAGAGGGGAAGTGACATCACTTAGCCTCTCCCCTCCAAACTCAATACCTGGAGGGGAGAGGCCAAACTGAGCAGCATGTTTCCAGGCTGGAAAAAAAAGAGTCACAGCCTGTGTATTGAGGATCTGTAACCTGCTTGTACCATCTGTTAGGGTGAGATACTGCTTGATTCAAAGCCTGCTTTTAGTTTGTAGATCTTAGACTGCAAATTTATTTTTGTTTCCTAAGTAACCAAATCTGAGCTCTATACCTGCTACTTATAATCACTTAAAATCTCTCTCTAATTAAAAAAAATCTAAAACAGTGTGTTTTGGTTGAAGTGCTTTGGAAATCTCAGCTCAGTTTACAAAGGCTAGTGTGTGTCCCCTCCCATTTGAGGGATGGGCGAACTGGATAATGAACTTACACTGGCCAGGCTTCTGACCGGTGCAAGACAGTACAGTTCTGGGGTGCAAGGATGGGAAACTGGGGGAAGTTGGCTGGAGCCTCTCTATTAATGATTCATGAATGGCTGGGATATCACGCATATAACACAATTGGGTGTGTCCCTGCCTTTGGATGTCTGTGTAAGTACAGTGCCTATCATAGGTTTGTAGCTTGACATCAGCACCACAGTGTGAGCGGCAGCCCAGGCTGGTGGATTTGGAGGGCTCAGCAGTCCCACAGTCCAGGTTGCACCTCAGGGTCCCCATCACAGAGAGACTGTCCAGAATGTCTGCTCCAGCTGACAATACACAGCCTTACGATCTGGAACAAGTAATAAACATACATTTGAACACAATAAAAGTGTTATGTGCTATATCTCTAGGCATATGGGATGAATTGGAGACAAACATCTGAATATTATATCCTGCAAGCAGTGAAATAAGCAGTAAGTAAAGGAGGGGGGAAAAACAATTCCCATCTGCCTGCTCCCACTATAAAGTGAGCTCTCAGTGAGTCAGGAATGCTCCTGAGAGGGACACAGATCGTGGTTCCCACAGTAATAAGATGGAAAATATTAGAACAAATATAGAAAGGGTGCCTGGGAATAACCACATCAAGGAGGAGAGCTAGTGAAGTTGAGTTCTGGCCACAGATGAATAGTGACATTGAAGAAGTGATGAACAGGTGTGGAATGTGTAAGAAATGCAGGGATTCAGAGCAGAACAAACCAATTATACCTCATGAACTATTTGCAATCCCATGGACAAAGTCAGAAGTGACATGTTCAGCCTGGGAAGACATGATCACCAGGTTCAAATGGACTGCTTTACCAATTTTCCAGGAGTAGTCACACTCGAAGATACCACAGCAGCTACAGTTGTCAGACACTTTAAAACTGCATTTGCACATCATGGACTTCCAAGAACAGTAATAATTGACAATGGGCCACAGTTCAAGAATAGGGAATTCCTGGACTTTGCTAACATGCTTGAGTTTCATCATGAGAGATCTAATCCAGATATCTTCAAACCAATGGATTAGATGGATATGGAGTATATATAGTAGAGATCTTATTCAAAAAAAGCAATGGATGCAAGAAGAGATCCGTATTTATTACCACTCAGCTAAATAGCTATACCACTGCAATGTGGAAAGTGAACTCATATAATTACTTTGTTACCAGATATGGGACAAAAATGAAGGATGACTAAGGCATAATAGTGAGAACAAGACTGAGAAATTACAATCATATTGTAAGAGCAAAATAATACAATAAAAGAGTTTCCACAGTTAAAAAAAACACATATTTTGTGAGAATTTGGCAAGCTGGGCACTAGCAGTCAAAGCTACAGTGACCAAAGAAGAGTCACCTTGCTCATCCGCAGTGATCACAAATTAAGGAAAATCTTATGAAGGACTCATAAGCATTGTGCAACATATCTGACAACTTGTCCAAGACAAGTGAAGTGAAAGCAGACATACAAGGTGAAAACAGTTCACATACTGACCTGGTTACTGACTGAAGAAAAGGTTACTCACCCTGTGCAGTAACTGTGGTTCTTCAAGATGTGTGTCCCTATGGGTGCTCTAATTCAAGTGCACATGGGCCCCACATGCCTTTGATCAGAGATTTTCACTAGCCGAAAGACACAGGTAGCGAAAATCTCCACATGGGGCACACTCGCACCTGAAGTGGAGCACCCATAGGGACACTGCTCAAAGAAGAAATGTATTACAGACAGGAGCTTGCCTAATGAGGTCTTGCAATACAGCAGCTCAGGAAGACTGCTGAAATGCCCTAAGAGAATGATTGAGACGTTAAGTTGTGTTTAAGCAACGTGAAGGTTTGCTAAGTCAATTATTCTATTTGTCATAGTTTGTTAGTTCAATTTAATAGTGTTTTAGTTCAGTAAAGGGATCTAAACACAGGGAAGATGTGCTATACAGTATGTCCTTCAGGAAGTGGAAAGGATGCCACACTTCCTGTACACTGTAGATGCAAAGAAGCTCAGGACAGGGTAGTCATAGGCTGCAGGGTAGTAGAAAGTTTTATTACCTCATTTCTGTACCTAGTTCTGTTCATAATAAAGGGTTTATCTTGACACCAGTCTGCTCATCAGTAAAATACTAAAGTTTGGTCAACCACAGCAACAAAAGCAGCCCACTTAATTCTCAGAAATGTGCCTATCCTTCACTGCCATGGCTAGTGAAGTGATACCGGGACTCACACACAGACCCTCCAGTGATGAGGTGTATATAAGTACCTAGTTACATACTGTCTGAGCATAAATATGATAGTGGTGCAGCATGTTCTCTCAGGGACATTAGTAATGATTAACAGTTGAGACAATAGGATTTAAGTGGTGCAATATCTGTCACAGCAGGCAATATCTTGGAGGACAATATTGTATCAAGTACATATGGTTTATATCTCACTGTGGGCTAGGGATTGTATGTAACTCCAGAGGGGAGGATTACCACAGCTCATCCAGGAACGAAAACCAGTGTGTGGGGCTGGGGGAGGAGAGGGACTGTGATTCAGGTGAATCATTTAAATAGTAAATATGTCCAGAGAGATATTGCCCCCGGGGAGACTTGCACATACTGGCTCAATCTGGGTTTTCCAGAGACCAACAGGCACAGGCTGCATTAAAACTGTCTCAGTGCCTTCTTTCTGGCTCAGCAAATGGGGGAAAGAAACTTCTGTGCAAGGAGGGCCCCAACCCTTGAGGAAGAGTTGGAAAGATTTTGGCCCAGTAGGGTCACAGAAGACTGATGGGTCACTCTTGGTATGTTTAGTGTGAGTTTAAATATGCTTATTGTTACTATGTTTTCTCTGTAATGCTTTAACTAAGAATAAATGAGCTAAGAAAGAATTATGCGGTAACTGCTGGCAATACAGTGTTCATAGTCCTAGGAGAGAAAGCAAAGCACAGGTGCTCACCCTTAGGCGGACTGGCTTGCTGGGGATATCAAGGAGGGAACTGTGCAGCCTTAAAACCCCTACTCAGAAGGGAGTGAGACAAGAATCCCTGCCCAGGGACAGGTGACAGCTAGAGACTATAGACCCCTCTTTGAGTGGACTGCAGAGGGGTAGGATACACCATCTCCAAACACAACAGCACCCCATTGCTGATTCCCCATTTACAAAAGTTCACCAGTGTTGCTGGTGGTTGATGTTCTAATGCTGGGCCTAGATCCACACAAGAACAGTCAAACATGGTCTTGGTTATGTGGAGGTATGTCAGGTAGCCACTGTCAGGCCAGCTTTCTTAACTAGTATCCCACAGAGTCCCGAGTGAATGGTAGGAAAAATTATTCATAAACATTTAGCAGCTTTAGAACTTTATTTTTGATGATGGGTGCACCCCTTTTTCTTAGTTAAGAACATAAAAACGGCCATATTGGATCAGACCAATGATCCATCTAACCCCATATCCTGTCTTCCAATGGCCAATGCCAGATGCTTCAAAGGAAGTGAAAAGAACAGGGTCACTCATCCTACCACAACATCTGGCAGTCCGAGGCCTACGGACACCCAGAGCATGGGGTTGCATTTATCACCATTTTGGCTAAAGGCCATTGATGGACCTATCCTCCATGAACGTATCTAATTCTTTTTTAGCCCATTTATACTTTTGGCTTTCACAACATCCACTGGCAACAAGTTCCACAGTTTGACTGTGTTGCATGAAGAAATATTTCATTATGTTTGTTTTAAACCTGCAGCCTATTTTAATTTTATTGGGTGACCCTGTGTTTTTCATGGACATTCATATGAGCAAATGACTTTCGCAATTGTCTCTGAAGTTAAATTATTAAATTTATTTCTGTGAGAAGATATAGTAAAGTACCATTCTTATTCAAGCTAAACTCCTGTTGACTTCCATACTTTGAGTAAGGACTGCAGAGTCAGGATAAACGTGTTCAGAATGAATGGGAGCAGCAGCAAATCTGATATCTTTACCATTTTAAAAGTGATTTGTAGATGAAGGCTATGTGATGTGGCACTCCATATGCTTTATGAAAATATGCTTATGAATGTGAATGCGATGTAACTGGAATATGCTTTATGCCAAAGGTCTCTTGTAAGGTATCATTACAAAGCTTATAATCTACTGAATGTGCTCATCCTCTTTGTTTGCATGTATTATTTCTATGTCTGGAGTCAGGAGAATAAGATATAAACTTGTATCCCTGATGTAAACATATTAAGTGGAAAGTATCAAGGGGTAGCCGTGTTAGTCTGTAGCCACAAAAACAAGGAGTCCAGTGGCACCTTAAAGACTAGCAGATTTATTTGTGTATTACCTTTCATGGGTAAAAAGCCACTTCAGATGCATGGAGTGAAAATTATAGATACAAGCATAAATATAGTACCACATGAAGAGAAGGGAGTTACCTTACAAGTGGAGAACCAGTGATGACAAGGCCAATTCACTCAGGGTGGATGTGGTCCACTCCCAATAATTGATGAGCAGGTGTCAATACCAAGAGAGGGAAAATTGCTTTTGTAGTGAACCAACCACTCCCAGTCCCTATTCAGGCCCAAATTAATGATGTTAAGTTTGCAAATGAATTGTAGCTCTGCGGTTTCTCTTTGAAGTCTGTTTTTAAAGGGTTTTTTGTTGTTGCAGAATGGCTACTTTTAACTCTATTATTGAATGTCCAGGAAGATTGAAGTGTTCTCCTACTGGCTTTCGTATGTTACCATTCCTGACGTCTGATTGGTGTCAATTTATTCTTTTATGTAGAGATTGTCCGGTTTGGCCAATGTACATAGATTCGTAGATTCTAGGACTGGAAGGGACCTCAAGAGGTCATCGAGTCCAGTCCCCTGCCCTCATGGCAGAAGCAAATACAGTCTAGACCAGTGGTCCCCAACCTTTTTGTCTTGTGGGCGCCAGACGACGGACTGTGGCAGCGGTCGAGCATCCACCGAAATGCCGCCAAATTTCTGCGGCATTTCGGCAGCGACGCCTCTCGAAGATGTCGCTTGTCGACGGCAAGCAGTGTCATTGAGAGGCATCGCTGCCGAAAATGCCACAGAAATTCAGCGGCATTTCGGTGGATGCTCAACTGCCAGCCAGGACGCGGGCGCATTTAGATGCCCCCACGGGCACCATGGCGCCCGCAGGCACCGCATTGGGGACCCCTGGTCTAGACCATCCCTGATAGACATTTATCTAACCTACTCTTAAATAACTCCAAAGATGGAGATTCCACAACCTTCCTAGGCAGTTTATTCCAACGTTTAACCACCCCACAGTTATGAACTTTTTCCTAATGTCCAACCTAAACCTCCCTTTACTGCAGTTTAAGCCCATTGCTTCGTGTTCTATCCTTAGAGGCTAAAGTGAACAAGTTTTCTCCCACCTCCTTATGACACCCTTTTAGATACCTGAAAACTGCTATCATGTCCCCTCTCAGTCTTCTCTTTTCCAAACTAAACAAACCCAATTCTTTCAGCCTTCCTTCACAGGTCATGTTCTCAAGACCTTTCATCATTCTTGTTGCTCTTCTCTGGACCCTCTCCAATTTCTCTACATCCTTCTTGAAATGCCCTGCCCAGAACTGGACACAATACTCCAGTTGAGGCCTACCCAGCGCAGAGTATTGCTGGCACCCAATGGCATATATTACATTAGTAGATGTGCAGGTGAATGAGCCCCTGATGGTGTGGCTGATGTGGTTGGGTCTTCTGATGGTGTCGCTAGAGTAGATATGGGGACAGAGTAGGCAATGGGGTTTGTTACAGGGATTGATCCTGGGTTAGAGTTTCTGTGGTGTGGTGTGTAGTTACTGGTGAGTATTTGCTTCAGATTGGGTGCTGTTGGTAAGCGAGGACTGGCCTGTCTCCCAAGGTATCTAAGAGTGAGGGACTGTTTTCCAGGATAAGTTGTAGATCATTGACGATGAGCTGGAGAGGCTTTAGCTGGGGGGTGTACATGATAGCCAGTGGTGTTCTGTTATTTCCCTTGTTGGGCCTGTCCTGTAGCAGGTAACTTCTGGGTACCCACCTTGTTCTGTCAGTCTGTTTCCACACTTCCCCAGGTGGGAATTTAGTTTTAAGAATGTTTGATAAAGATCTTGTAGGTGTTTGTCTCTGTCCGAGGGATTGGAGCAAATACGGTTGCATCTTAGGGCTTGGCTGTAGACAATGGATCATGTGATATGTCTTGTATGGAAGCTGGAGGCATGTAGGTAAGAATAGCAGTTGGTAGGTTTCTGGTATAGGGTGGTAGAAGCCATTAAGGGTGCTTCAGAATCAATGAACTTTAAATGGCTGTTTACTTGCAAGCTTTCCTGTGTACATGTGGGTCAGCCCAGGAAGAATGGAGGTGGGATCTCACAGGACATGTGACCATGTCACATGATGCTGTAATCCATCTTAAATCTGGTACTTTTCCATTTAGAAGGGGGGTGGGGACCCAGAGAAACAAAAGATTCCCACCTTGTGCCAAAGCTATAAAAGGGGGTGGAGCAGACAAAGAGGCTGCCAGTCATGAGAACACCCCTGCTTTTCACCTAAGATGTCTGCTAGAACTAAAAAGGACTGTATCTGGGGAAAGGATTGGGCCCAGACTAGGAAGGAGTCTAATCTGTGAAAGAAGCTTATTGGAACATCTCTCAGCGTGAGATATTACCTGTAATCAGTTTCTTAATGTATTATGTTTAGACTAGCGTGACTTTGCTTCATTTTGCTTGGTGACTTACTTTGTTCTGTCTGTTATTACTTGAAACCACTTAAATCCTACTTTGTAATACTTAATAAAATAACTTTTGTTTATTAATGAACCCATAGTAAGAGATTAATACCTGGGGAAGCAAACAGCTGTGCATCTTTCTTTATCAGCATTATAGAAGGTGGACAATTTGTGAGTTTACCCTCTATAAGCTGTTTTACTCTGTATAAATATTTATTTGGGGTTTGGATTCCATTGGGTGTCTGGGTGCTGGAGACAAGTAACCTGCTGAGCAGTTTTTGGTTTAAGCCTGCAGGTTCGGGGGCGTGGCCCAGACCCTGGGTCTGTGTTGCAGCAGGCTAGCATGTCTAGCTCAACAAAGCAGGGTTCTGGAAATCCCAAGCTGGCATGGAAAATGGGCTCACAGGTAATCCCAGCACATCAACTGACAGTCCCCAGAGGGTCTCTATGACCCAACCCATCACGGGCTATATAACATCCAGAGTAAGTTTCAGCAATGCAAAGAAGTCAAATGCTCCACTGATTAAATGTTATGTCCTTGGCTGATTTTGCACTTGAGAGGGAGACCTGGGTGGAGCAGATTGTGACATCCCGGCCCTACAGTGCAGAAAGAAAAGCTCCCCAGGAGGCTGTGCTTGTCTGAGGCTGGGCTACACCATTTAAAGTGGTACATAATTACACTGGTTTAGAAACTAATGTATCTAAAGCAACCCAACCCTTTAGTGTTGATGCAGTTATATTGTTATAGCTTGTTTCTGATAGAGAAACAAGCTATAACAATGTAAGTGCCTTCATTCTTGTATAGCTGTGTCCATAGTAGGGGGCTGTTCTGCTTTAACTGTATCTATTTCTAAATCCATTCAATGCCCCATCCCTTAAAAAAAAATAAAGAGTAACACCCACTACAGTAATCCAGAGTTCAAGTGGCTTGGTAGTATGTTGCCCCTTGCAGAATGCTGAGTTGAGCAAACCAGGAAATTCACAGTAAAGGTGGCCAAAGCAATCAACGCTGCCCTCTTTCAGAGATGCCCCCATTAACTAACACACACACACACACTTACACTGCAAACCCCACAGTTGCTGAAGTGTACATGCTCTTCACCTCCTTTTACAACCCATCCACTGTCACCCAGGAATTTTGTGGTGCACTGACAGAGCTATGGGGTGCAGGCAGGTTGGGGTGCACTGGAAGAGCTGTGGAGTGCACAGGAATTGGGGTGCACTGGCAGAAATAGAGGCTGCAGTGGAGTTGCCATTCAGAGTGACTGGGGTGCACTGGCAGAGGTAGGAGTGCAGGTGGGTTGGGGTGCACTGGCAAAGTGGGAGTACTATGCCTCCCTCACCTGAGCCCCCAATCTCTGACCTCTCCTATCATCTATCTCCTTTTATCCTCCTACCCCTAACCCCCCTTCCTTCACTGCAGCCCCAAACCCTTTTACCCTTAGTCCCCAACTCCTCTGCCACCCAATACTTTCCCCCTTCCAGGAAGTATTCACATGTCTTTCTCTCTGAATACTTCTGTAACCCTTCTGCCAGTCAGAGTTGGCAGCAACAAGGGCCAGGTTTAGTATCTAGGGGTTCCTTTTCAACAATAAAACACAAAACCAGCTCAAGGCCCCACCCAGTGACCTGGGACAATTATATACCACAGCTGGGTGTCTCTAAGAGACAATACTTCCCCTCTCCCAAGCACAGAGTCTGAGTGTAGCAAAGGTAATTTTAAGAAAGAACTAAAGTAACCCAGTATTATTTGGGAAAATGCCATAAACAGGGTTCGTAAACATAGACCATGAGCAAAAGACCCACCCCCAAATAAGTTGGGCAGTGTCCTTTTCCCTCAGGTTCTTAAGTCCAGCAACCAAAAATCCCTTTAGCAGGCCTGTCCCTTCTCTGCACCCCACTCACGGTTGTTGTCCTTGGTCATTGCAGACCCAGAATCCAAAGGTGCATCTGCAGAGTTCCCCTCCCACCCTGGGTGGGGTGGGAGTTGGAAGGCACCTTACTTGCTCTGCTGCCTAGGAACTTGCTTGTCACCCCTCTCTGCAGCCTCCCTGTGGGCCAATCATAATGCTGCTCCTATGTGCCAGCCAATCACCATGTCTCACCACTTAACAGACTTCTTAGTGATTTCAGCTGTTAGTGGGGGACCCTCATTGCTGATGTACACTAGGTACTCGCTTGCATCAGAGACACTGTCCCAAACAGGTCTAATGCTTAGATCAAAGTATCACTGATTTTAGCTCTGCAGTGTGTAACAAGACTCTCAATAGAGTCTTAACCATCACTGTTATTTCATAGTAGATAGATCAAATAGTAGCCATATTCCCTCAGAAGAACCCACACCACCAGGTACAAACATCTATTCTCCACCAGGCTTTGAAACCCATGTCCCATGCCTAGCGAGTGCCATTTAGTTGCGGGCGAGTCCCTCAGTCAGGGTGTGCCAAGCACAGTTCTGTTGACCTTAATGCACACAACAAGGATAAACAACCCTTTATTACTCCTGCCCCATTAACAAAGGGACTGGGGATCCAACACCAGCTCAAAGTGACTATTTAGGCAAGCAATCCCATCATGCTGAGTACCTAGGCAGGGTGAGTGTGCCTATGCAAATGAGATCAGCTTCTGAAGTCCTCTTCCACAGCGCATCACTAGATGTCAGGGGAGAGCTCATTCACACTCTGCTTAAACTTCCTACATTCTTCTTCTCCCCCGCCCCTGAAAAAATAAATAAAATTCCCCCCTATGATTCAAACTGCAGCAACTTTCAGCCACTCAGTTCAAAACTCCTAGTGTTAACTGAAGAGTGAATTCACAATCAAGAGATCTGTGATTCATCCAGCCATTATTACCCCTCAGTGTAACAGTACAAGTGAGCAGAAGGAAACCATTGGGGGGGGGCTGTAACCCAGGAGACCATTGGCTAAGTGACCCCCAAATATGTGGGTACTACCTACACTGCCTATAGCATATTCTGAGAGCCAGTGCTCTTCTCTAAGGCAGGCTGTAGATTGTGGTGGTGAGAGACAGAGCTCAGTACTCATTTAGTTAATTTACAGTGCTCAATGTTCATTTTCATTCATGTCAAAATTCTGCATGTTTTTACAATTAAACACAAGCTGGAAAGAGATTGGTCATGTAAGCAGTGGGTGAGCCTTGAATTCCCTTCATCATGTGACAGCTGATTAGACTGCAGTCCATTGTCCCTTCCATGCATTATATTTCCTGAAAACACCCATGCTGAGTAAATGTAACCACATCCAATTCCTAAGGGCACGGAAAATGGCAATAATGATTACTGGTTTAAATAAATATAGCAACACTGGTGGCAATGCAATCTATTCCCACAGAGAATGTAATTTAACATCCCCATTCAGACACTTCCTGTTATCCATCAATTACCAGATCAGCAAGAAATAGCATTCTCCAGCAGAGCCACCTGTATAAATGTACTGTAGATGGTATCTATGCCTGTTTAACCCAGCAGAGCAGTTGGATGGTTTAAAACCAGAAACAAGGCAAATGGTTTCAGCTTGGAAACCTTACACCTTAATGTCTCACAATGAGCACAGAATGATCTGGGTTTGGGTTTTTTTTTTTTTTAAATTCTGATTCACAATGAGAGTTTCTAAAACTTATGCCTCATAGTCATAGAAGTTGGAAACAGAAAAGACCAGTTAGGCCTCCTAACATAATACCATTGTAGTATTCTTGCCTACAGTGCATTTAAATGAGTGCATTATTTTGAATAGCCAAGTGACAGGGCTTCCATCACTTATCTTGTGTGTTTGTTCCATAGTCTAACCCGGTCACAAAGCTTTGTCCTGGTATTTAGTGTAAATTTTCTGAACTTCACCCCATGACCTCTTTCTACCAGTTTAAATAATTCCCCATGTTCCTCTCATATTGGAAGAGTGAATATTTAGCTGCACTTGAGCACTGAACTAGCTCTTTGCTGGTTGCTTTTGGAAAGGGAGTGGCAATTTTGCAGTGTAAATTAGCCAACACTCAACTAGCTGAAATCCTCAGGTGAACACAGTCCCCAGCTATCATCCAGCCAGCTGAACAGGCAAGCTTCCTTCTCTGTAAACATACAGGTGAAGAAAGTGGACATGAAGAGAAAAATATGGACAAGATGAGAAATCAAAGAGCAAACACCTGGGACAAATATCAATCCCATTTTCAATCAAATTGCTTCAGTGTGGGAGTGCTGTACATTTAGGGTACCTGCTACTCCTCTTACACAACTCAATGCCCAGAGAAATGTGAGTCCTTTTGGCACATCCCTTTGGATAATCCTTACATATACTAACAAACACAGAGACCTATGGTAACTGAAAACAGTTTACAGGTTTATCAGTTATATCTATTATTGTAAGGCCAGAAGGCACCACTGTGGTCATTTAATCTGACCTCCTGTATACCATAGCCCATAGGTCCCAGAACCTGGGCTCCAGCCCATCTACATCTCAGTTTTACAGCCCCGCAGCCCACGTCCACTGATACCAGTGGTGCAAGTAAAATTCATTTCTTACCAGTACATTGTACCAGCTGGGGGGAGGGGGCATGACCTTCCCACCTGACTCCTCACGTGACACCGCCCCACCCCAGGCCCTGCGCTCTACCGCTCCTCTCCTCATGATCCATCCCATGTTACCTGAGGGGGGGGGCACCCTGTCCTCCTCCCACTTTACCAGCGACTTCTCAACCACAGGGCTCTCCAGAACCACAGAGATGAAAGGAACAGGCAGCCCCATGCCAGCAACTCCTCTAGCACAGCTATACCACCCCCAGCCCTTCCACACAGCTGCGTCTCCTGAGTCCTGTCTGGCGTCTGTACAGCAGCCCCACCGGAGGACTGAGTGGGGGGCAGAGGGGAGGCTAGGGGTGGTACAGCCACGCCGGAGGAGCTGCACATTCTGCTCCTTTCACTGCTGCAGTTCTCGGGAGAGCCCTGTGGTTCAGGGCTCCCCTGGAAACCGCAGCGGCAAAAGGAGCAGAACGTGAGGCCACTCTGCGGCCCCTCACTGGCAGCTCCGCCGACGCGGCTGCACCGCCCCCAGCCCTGTCGTCCGGTGGGGCTGCTGTGCAGACCCCGGACAGGAGACGCAGGCACGCAGCTGCGTGGAGGGGCTTGGGGCAGTACAGCCGCGCTGGAGGAGCTGCCAGCGTGGGGCTGTTCTGCTCCTCCTGTGTCTTTCCCATACACTGTACCAGCTATAAATAACTTACTGGTACGGTGGACCGGACCATATGCCCTACTCACACCATGGGCTGATATTGGTGTTTAATGCAATGTAGACATCCTGTTAGCGAATATGTTACATAGAAATGGCCCTAACACCATCCAACCAGCACTACAATAGGGCCCAGATCCTCAAAGGAATTTAGGCATCTCAGTTCAGCACCCAACTATCTTTCCCCACCCCTGGTAACTAAATACCTTTGAGGATCTGGGCCTAGATTCTTTCCCCATGGCACTACGACACAATTCCACCTATCAAAACCCCCCTATTAGCTTCTGTATTTCAGACAGCATTTTACATTTTCAAAGCATGGTAGTGCTTAATATTTTACTGTAGCAGGCAGTGCAATCAGATCTTTTCTTTTTTTAATCCTTCTCACTTTGAGACACACATTGAGTTTAATCATTTTGTGACTGAGAGCCCCTCACTGCTCCAATTTGCATTTCCATACAGGAATGTCTCAAGAATTTCTAGCCTGTCTTTTGCAAACCAATCTACTCTCTGCATCTATCCTTTTGAGGACTAGAAACAGTTGTGCAAAACCCATCTGAAGATGGGAGAAGTAGGAATAGGAAGATGCCACAACTTAGAAATCATAACATTATTCCAATAGCTGTTTGTTTGGAAGAGAGATAGGTCCTCTCTCTCAAACCATGATTGAACCAAACTAGTTGTGGTAGCTCTGAGAGACACTTATTGCAGAAATCTGCTAGTTGAAAGTAGAGTTGGTAGCTAAATCTAGCTCCCAGAACACATGACAACACACTGGTGGGTGTCACCCATCAATTGTCTCTGAAGCCAAGCAGAATTGGGGATGCTCAGAACATTCGGGAGTGCGCTCAGAACCTTGATGGAGCCGGCCTCATTAGACTTTATATCACACAACACAGGCTGCCAGAACTGTCCCTTGGGTAGGGTGTATCAGGGCAACTGCTCCAGGCCCCACGCTTTGGGGGGCCCCGTGGGCTGGTGCGATTGGCTGGCACAATTGGCTGGCATGGTCGGTCCCAGAAGAGACGAATCCATCACTTCCACCCCAGGCCACGCGCCCCCACTAGGGACAGCCCTGCAGGTTGCCTAGTAATATCTAAGACGCGTTTTCAGCTGAATTCACAATATTTTTTTTAATCTACATTTTAATGTATATTAAAATTTGTTTGAGGGAGAAACAAATGAAAGCCAATTGCAAAAAGGTTATTTTGGGAAGAGGGGATGATTTAAGCTTATTTCCTCGTGTCACAAAGGCAAAACCTCCTCAAAGATGATGGGCCAGGTATAAAAAAGTCGATTCAGGCAGGTTTGAAAACAGACTCCCCACTGCACCAGTGTAGCCTCTTGCATCAAAGGGGAGAACGACTTGTGCTCCCTGCTGTGTATGGTTTCTATCATGGGAGTAGGAATTTTACCAGTGCCCACAGGAACTGTTTTGCTGCTTCATCTCTAAATACAGACACTTAATTAGTGAACTGACTGACAACCTTGATCAAGGCCACATTGTAGGGAGCACCAACCACTTTTAGGCTGCAATGGACTCATATAATCTCCCTCCCGCTCACTGAACATAAAGTGCTTTGTGCCTCTGCAACGTGGTTCCCCAATGTAGCTGTGGTTGCCATCTCTCTACCGTTTGCTAGCAGAACACAGTAGTGAATTTGCTCCAATGGATTTATACTCTTTTCTACAGATTCCATATGTATCCTGTCTTTGCACCCACCAAAATGAGAATGCATGTTGCTTATGAGAATAATTCAGACCAGAGCCTTTTAGTGCTTCTTTTTGTTCTGAAATCTAACATTTAGGATAGCTTCATAGTCTGGTCCTTTCTGCTACTTGTTTCCCAAGATTCCTTTCTCACGAATCCATTTGAAGTAATAGACAAGACAAAAATTCTCTGATAAGCTAACCCCTTTGCACAACTCTGAATCTTTATACTCAGGGCCTGATTCTCTTCACTAAGGCCCCTTCACCCTACTCAGGCAATGTAAAAAGGCCTGAAAGCAGATTGAAATGTGATTTATAACCATTTTAAAGCCTCTTTATATGGCTTTATATGGTGTAAAAAGGTATTAGTGTAAATGAGAACCAGACCCTTAAGGTATCTGTACATAAGGGTAAACCTGAGGTTGGCCTAGCTCAGCTGACCTGAGTTCACAGGATTCAGGCTCCAGGGCTGAAAAATCTGGTGTGTCGATGTTCAGGCTCAGGCTGCCATCCGAGCTCTGTGATGCTCCCTCCTTGCTGGGTCCCAGAGCTCGGGCTCCAACCTGAGCCTGAACATCAACACAGCAATATTTAGCTCCACAGTCTCAGCCCTACAAGCCTGAGCCAGCTGACCCAGAGCAGCCACAGCCATGCCACGGGTATTTTATCCTGTGTAGATGTAGCCTCAGGGTGAAATCCTGGTCCCAGTGAGGTCACCAGTTTTCCCACTGCCACCAATGGGGGCAGATTTCACTCTTAGGCCAGTCCCTCAAAGGAATTTAGGTACCCCAACTTCTAGTGAAAGCAATGGGAGTTGGATGCCTAGATACCTTTGAGAATCTGCTTCTAAAGCCGGTCATTGACGAGAGCTGATCTGTGATATATAGCCAGTGCCCTGGGAGCTCTGTGCTCAACACCATAAATATCAAGCCTGATATTTATGGTCCTGTGAAGTATTGAGCACCCTCAGCTCCTACTGAAAGCAATGGGAGTTGAGGGAGCTAATCCCATTTCAGAGAGTCTCAGCACCTACCCAGAGCAGATCCTAAGGTTTTCAATCACTGTTTATCAGAGATGAGAAGGGATGCCCCAAACCCTGAAGATGTCTCTTGTTACCAGCTCTTTTTCTTCCCCAAATCTTGCCCTTTCCCCACCATTTAGTGCCATTTATTAAGGAACCACAAAGGCACTGTGGTTCTCCCAGCATGAGAACAGTGTTTGTAGTCATTAGGCATGCTCCTGAATTTCAGGTTTACCAGGTTACCAGTAATTATCATGCATCACACCACCCAGAGTGCTATTATGCAAATTTGTCTCTGGCTCTTTAAAGATTTCCTTGGAAAGGGAGAAACATAAGGTATGACATCCTGCCATATAATGTGTAGTGTAGTTTGAACTGCAAAGGGGTATTTCTGCATGTGCTCTGGTGGCTGGAGTCTGTGGAGAAATGTCACTTGTTATTCTAGAAGAATAAAACATTGAAAGTCATCTGGTATCATTTTGTACTAATCATAAAACTAATTACCATCACATTTTACAGTCCAACCAAAAAAACAAAACAAAACAGATTCCAGTTATTCTGGCATGATAGGGCTATGCCCTCCACTACTGTGCAGGAGCACTCTTGAATACTCCACTCTTTGCCAGTGGTACTCATATGCACATTACAAGCCTGACAGATGCTCGTAGGAACCAGACCAAATAGGATGGTGAATCACTGCACAAGCATTGCAGCAGTTTGATAAACGTTGTACGTTTCATCAGGCATGCCCTGCATGAATGATGGATGCTGACCAAGTCAAAGGTTGTGTCAGCAACTTCTTTTCAGGTGGGAAAACTCCATCACTGTTGTTGCTTAGGATGGAACACTTATGTGAGGAAGGATTTATCTGGTAGTCTCCAAATAGGAGAGGTAGTTAGAGAAGGAAGAGGATTTTACTGTCTGAGTCACTGCTGCAGGCTCAATTGACTTATGGCTGCCTGTCATGTCATTTCAGCAGCCAAGGCTAGCGTCACTCCTCTTGCTGCTGGCATACCCTTATGCTGAGGGCTGCAAGGGAAGGATTGGCTGTATGCCAGTTGGCATGCCTATCCCAACTGTCTATTCTACCTGGGTTTTGGCCCCTGAATATCACCTGAGTCCTTGTACAGGGGTTGCACATAAGTCAGAATCAGGGCCTTTTATTCTCACAACACTTCCTGGTTCCTCCCCACTAGCTGGAGTTACAGGAGAAGTACAGGGCTCCTTCTCACAGACATGATACAGCCTGTGATCACTGCAGCACCAGCATTTAACAAGAAAGAGGCAGGGGGAAGAAACCAGACTGAGTTATAAGATATTTAAGACTAATCTTATCTAAGACTCCCCAACCCCAGTACAAGAGATGAGATAAATTCTCTTCTTGGAGGTTCTGTTCCTTGGTTAACAACCTGCAGAGGCTGGTGATCAAGATTACATCAAATGAAAGAAGCACGGGACACAATGACAAACATGTTCAGACAGAAAATTAGGCTACCTTAAAGAGATTTTGGTCAAAAAGGTGAGGAGAAAAATCATTTAGAGGAAGAAATCAGTAAAATATAGATTCATTCATTTTCTTGCCTGTTTTTCCATAATTGTCTTTTGTCATACAAAATTTACAACCCAGGTTGAATCAGACATACTAGTGGGTAGTTAATGGCTCACATAAATCAGGCAAATTAGCTATTTCTACCATTTTTCTTCCTGAAAGCTTCTAAGATCAATTTGTGCTGTCTCCCCCCCTCCTCCCCCCGCCCTGGGAAAAGAAATGTCTGTGCTGTAAAAAGCAACAAAGAGTCCTGTGGCACCTTATAGACTAACAGATGTATTGGAGCATAAGATTTCATGCGTGAATACATGCGTCTGACGAAGTGGGTATTCACCCACAAAAGCTTATGCTCCAATACATCTGTTAAGGTGCCACAGGACTCTTTGTTGCTTTTTACAGATCCAGACTAACACGGCCACCCCTCTGATACTTTCTGTGCTATGTGAGCCATTGTGATAACCTTGCTGCCAAGTACCAGTCTGCTTTTCTAATACTTCGGGGATTAGGCCAACAGATCCAGCTTGAGCCCTGGACAAGGATACAGTAAGAGAAGTGGAATGTGTGTAAGACAAATTCACACGTCAGGTCATTTGTCACAGAAAAACTGGCCAAGATTTTCCAGAGTGACTAGTGAGTTTGGTTCCCTCCATTTTTGGGTGCCCAAGTTCAGACTTCCTCAGCACCTGCCCTTTGAAAATCGGGCCCCTTTACAGTGTCTTGAATTGGGTGCCCAAAAACTGTGGGATTCAAAAGTCTCTGGACACTTCTGAAATCTTCTGAGATTTTCCTAGGGGAATTCGTGTGCCAAATAAAAGCTCCCAGATGTTTTCCTCATGGGAGAAAAACAAAAAGATTATTGCTTATATTTGCCTTTTTATCATCCAGTGATAAGTTCGTTTTATTCTTAATATTTGTATTGCAGTAAAGTCTAGAGACTAATTAGGGATCAGGATACCAATGCATCCACTAGATAGTCCCTGCCCCAGAAAGCTTGTAGTCTAAGTACAGATGAGAGATAACAGGTGGATGCAACAGAGAAAGGGAGAGCACAAACAGACACAATGATCAGCATGATGCGGAGCAATAAGCAGGAGTCAGGGCATTGTTACATTTCTATGCAGCTTAAATAGTTGACCTGGGAGTGCCAAGGTATTACTATAATCTGACTGCAGACAACATTTGATATCAAAACAAATGCCAAGCAATGCCAACCTGGATGTGACTGATGTACACAACCCACACTGAGGTATACAAGTCTGGTGCCATTTCATATTTTTAGTATTAGTGACAAAAGACATAATCATCAAATTAAACAGTTCTTTGTAATACCACCGTATTTCTGATATGGAGAATTACCCCCTCATGCAGAAAGGGTTATAAATAGGATTGACAGTATTCAATATTTAAATAAAATTTTGACAGATAATATCAATGGTTATTTTAAAACTTTTTTTACATTTAAAGTTCATGTTTGTGGAAAATGATGAAGTGGGTCAAACAATAGTTATTGAATGACAGTAGGCAGATTCAAAAAGTTAAAGCTTTATAACCAAACATGAATTGTCAACATCACATGTCAAAATATACAAAGTAACTATCCTTACATCTAACTAATGAGTATTTAAGCAGCATTTCTTACGTTGCCTATCTATATTTCAATGATTAACGATGGAAATATTTTGTCTTTGGTTTGTGTGTGCAAGGTTAAATCAATGTTAATTACATTAACCGATAAAAAATCTAATCCTTCCAAGTCTAGTTTAATACTGGACTCCTCAGCTTTAACTGGAATGTTTAGCTGTTGTCTATGGCCAGAAGGAGATTGTCAGGGCAACCAGCATGTGTTCCATACCAGATCCGGGTATCAAGCCAACCCTGGAAAGGATCTAAGATTTAACAGAGTTCAGATGTTGCTGGAGCTGTTTCACCACTCCTCTGGCAATCATATAGCTCAAGAAAAATTATGAGCAGTGAAGTGGTCAATGAGATCACTGGTGTCAAGATCTTGTGTGAACAGGTCATATGTAAAGATGGCTGTTAGTACTTGAATCCACAATGCCTCCCATGTGCTTTCACCATCCTCAAGTGGCATGGATCGGTTTTGGATGTGGTGACATAGATTTCCCTCAATTTCAGAACATCTGTTTGCATGACTGGGTCAAACTCCATCGGGGAGGGTGGTAAGACTACCTCTGTCTCTTCTTCAAAGCTGAAGAGACTGTTTCAAATGCAACAGAACTTCTCTGTGAAGTAACACAACTGCTCCTCACATCAGGAAGCAAAGGCAGTCCAGGCTGATTAGAAGTATCACTTCCTGGAACAATTCTGCTGGTAGAGACATGGCAGGAGCAATGGCAGAGGAAAGAGACCTCTTGTCCTCCTTCATAATCACAGCAAAAGATCAAACACTTTCTGCCACAGTCCATCAGCTTCAGAATCAGCTTTATGCTACCAGCATCCCAATTTCCCACCCACTCCTGTTTCCATCTGTTACATGTTCTAGCATAATTGTAGCAATCTGTTTTCTGGAGAGTAAAACATGTAGGACCTAGTGTATCTGTGGCTGTGGCCGAGAGAAAGTTGTAATGCTCTACCAGCCCAAGAATCTATCTTAAATATTTAAAGACAGTGAGGCACTTCGGTTATGGGGGCCATATACTTACCCACACAACACCTTGTGAATTAAGGAAGTGCTATAATCTCAGTTTTTACAGATAGGGAACTGAGAGAGAAAGACCAAGTGACTTGCCCAAAGTCATGCAGGAAATCGAGGGTGACAGGGGGCATTGAGCTCTGCTTTCCTGAGTTTCAGGCTTGTGTCCTAACCACTGGACCATCTCTTCTCTCCAAACCAAAATTCATCTGCTCAAGTTTTGCCAAACCTCCCTCTACTTTTGCAGATCCATGGTCCTTTCAGTGTTGGAGAGCCAGGGGACAGATAGGGTGTTTGAGAGACATCACAAAACAGCTTGAGCTTTCACCATCTTCAACCCTTCCTGTTCTGAACACAACATTCCCACATCAATTTTACCACATATACTTTCCCAGGGCATGTAATTATTTTAAATAATTTTAAAAATGCCTAGAAAGTGCTGTAGGCTGACTAATGTAAAAGGACATTAATGGTGACAGAGTGGAAGATATTCTAGAGTTGTAGTGAATTCAGATTGGAGGTTCTACAATAAATGTCAGCAGTTGCCTTTAAAGAGTTGTTGTGAAGCTAAACTGAAGCACATGTTCCCAACAGAACCTTGAAGTCACTACGTAGGAGTAAGAGTTCATCACACTCAAAATTATTTCTTGTGGCCAACAAGAAATTATTCAGGATGTGGAGGAGCTGTTGACAAAATGGTCTGTAGGTTAGTCTTCCACCACTGCAAAATGCCCTGAAACAGATTAACAGCCATGATGGAGAGTTAGCTTTTCAGATTGAGTGCTGTAGCTCTCAAAACTCCACAGAGACAGAAAACTACTCAACCTCTGCAGTCCACCTAGATTTAGGAAGCTGTTTCCTTGGCAGCATGAGGACAATCATAATTATTCCCCAAAGGTGAGAAGTGGAAAATGATATTTTCATACTGTTACATCACATGTTGCCCAATGCAGACACAACTGCCATATGTTTCCTGTTTTGATATGCAGAATTTATTGTGTTAACATTCCTAGAAGTTTTGCTGGTACTTCTGGTGCTGTGTGTTGTTTAGAAAAAAACAAAAAACAGTTTTAAAACTCCAAATGACTTGGTAGTGCGAGTTTAAGGGAAAGGAAGTTATATTTCAGGGTGAAACTGGGACTGCTTTAAAATCTTCTCAAACTTTAGGACAGTAAATAGTCTTTTCCGATTTTGTGTCATGGAAATGTATACAGCTATGTCTACACTAGAGAGTTTACAGCAGCACAGCCGTACCAATGCAACTGCTCCGCTGTAAAATCTCACGTAGCCACTCTATGCTGACAGGAGAGCACACTCGTCAACATAATTGAACTACCTCCAATTAGCAGCGCTAGCTATTTCAGCAGTAGAAGCTCTCCTGTTGACATAGTGCTTTGCACGCTACCACTTATGCCAGCAAAACTTGTTACTGGGAAAGGGGGGTTTTCACACCCCTGAGCAACATAAATTTTGCCAACATAAGTGGTAGTGTAGACATGGCCTAACTTTGTTTCAGAGGTAGCAGAACCTATACATTTCATTAAGTGGAGCCTGAGTATTGGTTAGCATTTTTGTTCATCCTGAGGTTATTATAATTTAACTTTCACGTCTCTGAGCATTTAAAGAAGTCTTTTATGACTCTGCTGGGATTGGATTACAGAGTGTGGGCCTAATAATTAGTAGGGTCCCTCAAGCAAGTAACCTTCAATATATTCACACTTCTCATGAGACGTCATGATAGGAATCTGTTGCATTGCCACATGAGCCATTGTCTCAGCCTTCTGCAATTCAGGGCCCAATTTACAAGTCATTAAGCATCACTTGAAAGATAATGAGCATCCTCAGCTCCTATTGAAGTCACAAGAAGAGAGCACAGACACACCTTATAAAAATCAAGCCTAAAATTAGCATGAACCAACAGACACTGAAGAATGAAATTCCCCCAGGTTTGGGCTGCTGAGAAATCACAGGTAGGTGAGAATGGTAGGTTGCTGATCCGCATTAAGGATAAAAGTTACTATCACCATCTATATAAAGGCTTTATCTACATTATAGACCTTGCAGCAGCACGGTTGTACCACTGCAGCTGCTCTGCTGTAAGGTCTCCTGTGTAGCTGCTCCGTGTTAGCGGGAGAAAGCTCTCTCAACAACAGAACGCTGTCCACACCGACACTTCTGTTGGTGAAACTTCTGTCAGTCAAGGAGGTGTTTATTCACACCCCTGACTGACAAAAAAATTACCAACAAAAGTGCTAGTATAGACAAAGCCTTAATGACATAAATCCATGTCAAAATGAATGTCTGAGGATGGCATTGTAAAATCCCATTTACTTATCAAGAGGACTATTCCCATTGTTCAACCACTAATATGATATCCTATTTCTTGTTTAAAAAACACAAACAGTACAAAAGTTAACTGGAAAAAAAACCATAGTAAACCCTATCAGTTAGCAAGGTCTACATATGCTTACAGGCATGGTATATCCATTGGGACACCCATGTGACCCTCCCAGCACAGTTATTCCCCGTTATGTTTGTGGGACTGACAGCAGGCAGCCTACACCTCTTCAGTTTAACATGTGTGCTGGCCCAACACTTGTGTTTCTCACCTTCATGGCCCCCTATGAGGCTTGCAGCAGCTGAGAATGGTCAGGGCATGGATATGCCTCTGCCATGCCTCCATCCCACTCCCTCTCCCCTTTGGCTTCCCAAGGGCTTCTGCAGGCTCTGTGCAGGGCTGAGGGGGCTAGCTTTGTTCTTGGTGTTCAGACCCTGTGTCAGTGCTATCTGGCAGTGGGCCTTGGGACCACAGGGAGACTGAGTGCAAAGGGACAGCAGGGGAAATGTGAATCTGGCCCTCTGTCTCCACCTTAGGAAATCAGGTGCCTGATGGCAATTAGCCTTGATAAACCAACAGGCATTTCCTGAGTGGAATGCTGACAAACCTAACCACAGCAGCTGTGGGGTCTCTTGTTAAGAACTACATAAAAGAGCACACTGAAGAAGCCATTTCCAGTGCATAACACAAGAAGTTTTTAGTATGACATACCTAAGAACAATACTGCATATAAGAGCTGGATGAGAAATGGCATTTTCATCATGTGGGAAATTTCAACATTTCAGACTTAGTTTCTGTTCCGATTCAGGCTGCAAAGTCAAAATATCAAAAAAATTCCACCCAATGAAAAATTCTGAACAGTTTCAATTCAGAAAGGTCAAAACTAACAATGTCAATATATTTTATTAAAATTGAATCATTCAATGTGTTGAAAAACATTTTTCCATTTTCGGCTGACACAGAGGCAAAAAAGGTTGTTTCGAATCAGTGTTTCATTCTGAAGTGATGACTAGAAATGTTTTGTTTGATTCTCCTGAGCAGACTTGACATTTCCTATGGAAATGATTTAATTGGGGATTGGTCCTGATTTAGTTGGGGATTGGTCCTGCTTTGAGCAGGGGGTTGGACTAGATGACCTCCTGAGGTCCCTTCCAATCCTGATATTCTATGTAAAATTTGACAAAGCCACATTTTCTGGTGGCAAATTGTGACAGAAAAGTTTTGGCCAGTTTTACTGCATATTCTTGACCATAATATTATGGCACCTAAAATGAACCCCCACACCCTCTTTGAGAGAGCATTCAGGTAACCTCTCTGGCTCCATGAGAAAAGGTTAACTTCTGTTGTGCCCTGTTCCCTGCAGGGTCCATCCACTTCCGTAGAAGCAGGTTTACTATTGGTATTTTCACTGCTTCTTGGTACAGTGGGCATATCTGAGGAGTTAATTCAGTGGCAAAAACCCCCCTACATTCATGCACAATTAAGATTATATAGAGGAAGTATGAGTGAGTAGTCATTTAGGCAGTTGTACATGTTATGTCCCACAATTTGCATACCAAGCCAGCTCAGTTCCTGCTTCCCGCAAATCAGCTGGGCCCCACCAGTCCTGCTTCAGCACCCATTCTAAGCCACGCACCTGGCCCATTCATTGCATTTCCACCCTCCAACCTGGTCCCCTCCCCACTGTTGTACCAGCCTCCACTACTGCAAGCAAGGAATGCATCTCCCTGAAGTCCCTACTCCCTGGTATACACATTTATATTGCCAATATTTTCCCTGCTTCCTATAACCCTACCCAGGCACTGCCTGAAGCAAAGGACAACTATGTTACAATGGAATTGTGTTCCTGGTTGTGTTTCACAATGCTTGGAGAGGAAAGTTTGTGGCAGATCCAGCAAGAGTAATCACAGACTGTGTTTCTGTTCCAAAATGGTTAGTTTTATGTTTAAGATACTCAGACTCCTGTCCAATAGATGTATCCTGTTGCCAAGAAATATTCAGGTGTCAGAGCTTGTAGTGTTTCTATGCCATACAATGCATATTTTCTGGTCAGCCATGAGCCCTCCAATTTCCAGATTAATGTGCTCCCAATACTTAATAACTTCTGTATTGTAGCTGTTGCAATTATTCTGATGCTTAGCCAAATCAGAGCAAGCTATCACAGTTCCTGGACACAAGTCTCTGATGTGGTCCAAAGCTGCTCTCATACATTGTGAGGTGTGCACCAGAATTAATGTCCAGATCATTTCCATCCCACTGAATCACCACAATGGCTGGCAGATCACAACCTCTTAAGTTAGATGCTGCAGAGTGGGCAAAAAATGATGCCCAGGCAGGCCCACCTCTCCCCCGAGATCAGCCTGTAGTCAGAAATCCCCATGTCATGGTGTTCTCCCTGCAGCCCCCCAACCTCGTGATTCAGGAATTGCACAGAATCCACACACTGGCAACCGTGGTAGCACACATTTCTGTTCCCTCAGTGGCCAAAGTACTTGCACACTTAGTTCGAAACCTCCGCACTGTGTTTTTGGAAACATCACATTAATTTGCCCTCATATCAGGAAATAGCTACTTGCCCCCTTGCTACATGCCCCCCCCCCACCACCAGATACTAGTAAAATACAGATTCTCAGACAACCAATCCAAGGCATGCTATCACCTGTCCTCATTTCCCTTCCTCCTTCCCCCTTCACACACACACATGCACAAGACCTTACAGTGGCACAGCTATACCAATGTAGCTGAACCGCTGTAAGATCTCCCATGTAGCCACTCTATGCCGACAGGAGAGCGCTCTCCCATCAACATAATTAAACCACCTCCAACAAGCAGTGGTAGCTATGTTGGTGGGAGAGCATCTCCCGCCAACATAGCGCTGTCCACACTTGTGCTTCTGTTGGCATAATTTATGTCAGAGGGGTGTTTTCACACCCCTGAGCAACATAAGTTACACCGACAAAAGAGCAAGTGTAGACATAACCTAAATCCTTTGTCTCCTCCTACCCAATATAACAAAAGTTTTGGTCAGACCAGTTGCTGACTATTCTGCGGTGTTCACAGTAAACCTCCACAGGAAAAGGTTCTTCTACCCATCCATCTGCAGCACAAGAGTCTCTGAAAGGTGTGAAGTGGCCCATTGACCTCAATATGATGTTGTCAGCTAAATAAGAAGAACACCTCAGGGAGATGAATGAAACCTCAAACAATAGCTCAGAGCCTTGTGAGCCAGTCCATTCCTCTCAGTGGGTGTTCCCATCCCGAGTGCTTTAGAACCTCACAGGGTATGTCTACACATCAACTACTCAGGCTAATGGGGCTTGGGCTGCGGGGCTGTTTCATTGCTATGTAGACTTCTGGGCTTGGGCTGGGGTCTGAACTCTAGGACCCTGAAAGGTGGGAGGGTCCCAAATCCCGGGCTGCAGCCCAAGCCTGCAAGTGTACATAGCAATGAAACAGCCCTGCAGCCCAAACCATGTGAGCCTGAGTTGGCTGATATGGGCCAGCTATGGGTGTTTCTTTGCTGTGTAGACCTACCCTGACATGCATGAAGTATGTCCATTCTCAGCTCAGCTTCCCTCAAATCCACTGTCTCACCAGTGGGGCCCCTTGATGATCAAAATTCAAAAGGAGCGCTTAAAGATGATAAAGTCATTGCGGAGAAACTAAATGGATTCTTTGCTTCAGTCTTCACGGCTGAGGATGTTAGGGAGATTCCCAAACCTGAGCTGGCTTTTGTAGGTGACAAATCTGAGGAACTGTCACAGATTGAAGTGTCACTAGAGGAGGTTTTGGAATTAATTGATAAACTCAACATTAACAAGTCACCGGGACCAGATGGCATTCACCCAAGAGTTCTGAAAGAACTCAAATGTGAAGTTGTGGAACTATTAACTAAGGTTTGTAACCTGTCCTTTAAATCGGCTTCGGTACCCAATGACTGGAAGTTAGCTAATGTAACGCCAATATTTAAAAAGGGCTCTAGGGGTGATCCCGGCAATTACAGACCGGTAAGTCTAACGTCGGTACCGGGCAAATTAGTTGAAACAATAGTAAAGAATAAAATTGTCAGACACATAGAAAAACATAAACTCTTGAGCAATAGTCAACATGGTTTCTGTAAAGGGAAATCGTGTCTTACTAATCTATTAGAGTTCTTTGAAGGGGTCAACAAACATGTGGACAAGGGGGATCCGGTGGACATAGTGTACTTAGATTTCCAGAAAGCCTTTGACAAGGTCCCTCACCAAAGGCTCTTACGTAAATTAAGCTGGCATGGGATAAAAGGAAAGGTCCTTTCATGGATTGAGAACTGGTTAATGGACAGGGAACAAAGGGTAGGAATTAATGGTAAATTCTCAGAATGGAGAGGGGTAACTAGTGGTGTTCCCCAAGGGTCAGTCCTAGGACCAATCCTATTCAATTTATTCATAAATGATCTGGAGAAAGGGGTAAACAGTGAGGTGGCAAAGTTTGCAGATGATACTAAACTACTCAAGATAGTTAAGACCAAAGCAGATTGTGAAGAACTTCAAAAAGATCTCACAAAACTAAGTGATTGGGCAACAAAATGGCAAATGAAATTTAATGTGGATAAATGTAAAGTAATGCACATTGGAAAAAATAACCCCAACTATACATACAACATGATGGGGGCTAATTTAGCTACAACGAGTCAGGAAAAAGATCTTGGCGTCATCGTGGATAGTTCTCTGAAGATGTCCACACAGTGTGCAGAAGCGGTCAAAAAAGCAAACAGGATGTTAGGAATCATTAAAAAGGGGATAGAGAATAAGACTGAGAATATATTATTGCCCTTATATAAATCCATGGTACGCCCACATCTCGAATACTGTGTACAGATGTGGTCTCCTCACCTCAAAAAAGATATTCTAGCACTAGAAAAGGTTCAGAAAAGAGCAACTAAAATGATTAGGGGTTTAGAGAGGGTCCCATATGAGGAAAGATTAAAGAGGCTAGGACTCTTCAGTTTGGAAAAGAGAAGACTAAGGGGGGACATGATAGAGGTATATAAAATCATGAGTGATGTTGAGAAAGTGGATAAGGAAAAGTTATTTACTTATTCCCATAATACAAGAACTAGGGGTCACCAAATGAAATTAATAGGCAGCAGGTTTAAAACAAATAAAAGGAAGTTCTTCTTCACGCAGCGCACAGTCAACTTGTGGAACTCCTTACCTGAGGAGGTTGTGAAGGCTAGGACTATAACAATGTTTAAAAGGGGACTGGATAAATTCATGGTGGCTAAGTCCATAAATGGCTATTAGCCAGGATGGGTAAGAATGGTGTCCCTAGCCTCTGTTCGTCAGAGGATGGAGATGGATGGCAGGAGAGAGATCACTTGATCATTGCCTGTTAGGTTCACTCCCTCAGGGGCACCTGGCATTGGCCACTGTCGGTAGACAGATACTGGGCTAGATGGACCTTTGGTCTGACCCGGTACGGCCTTTCTTATGTTCTTATGTTCTTATGTACAGAGGTTGCCTTAGACCCTCCAAGAAGGGCAAGTCCCCCAGAACCCGACTCACATCAGTGCGATGGTGGGAGTCCAACACTAAATAAGACAACCTACCCACCCCACAAAGATCCTGGCACACACACACAGGAGGCAACAAGAGGAGCTCACACATACCCAGAGGGGATGCCCCATATCTCCCAGCTCATATGAGGGAGCACGGAGATGGATCAGACCCTCCCTAAAGGGACAAAGCCCCCCAGATTTTGGCACACACATGGGAGGGGACTTGGTTGACAAGTGCCTCTACCCCTATTCTTCCCCAATCTCTCTGCCACTTGCCCCCGTGTCAACTTTAGAGTCCCCTCCCTCCTAACCCCATGCTTCTGTCAACTGAGCCCCTAACCTCTTTTGCCTCCCCAACTCCCCCTCCCTTCGCTGCAGCTCCAAACTCCTCTCCCTCTATGCCCCCTCTCTTCTGCTCCCTAATACTCTTGCCCTCACAGGAAGCATTCATATGTCTAGTTTTTCTCCCCACATTCATTGATTACACTCCCCGCAAAATAAAATTGCCACCCATGACTCACAGGGATCGTTTTTTTCCCCCTACACTATTTAACACTTCCATCAATGATCTGGAAGAAAACAAAACCACCACCAATAAAGTTTGCAGAGGACACAAAAATTGGGAAAGTGGTAAATAACTAAGAGAACAGGTCATTGACAGTTCAATGTTTGTGGATTGCTTGGTAAACTGGGCACAAGCAAGCCATATGTGCCTGAATACAGCTACATGTAGCATATATATGTAGGAACAAAGAACATAGGCCATACTTACAGGGTGGGGGACTCTATCTCGAGTAGCAGCCATTCTGAAAGAGATTTGGGGGTCACGGTGGATAATCAGCTGAACATGAGCTACCAGTGAGATGTTGTGGCCAAAGGGATAATGCGATCTTTGGATGTATAAACAGGAGAGTCTCAAGTAGGAGTAGAGAGGTTATTTTACCTCTATATTTGGCATTGGTGCGACCGCTGCTGAATACTGTGTCCAGTTCTAGTGCCCCCAATTCAAGAAGGATGTTGATAAATTGGAGAGTGTTCAGAGAAGAGCCATGAGAATGATTAAAGGATTAGAAAACGTGTCTTACCGTGATAGACCCAAAGCACTCAATCTATTCAGTTTAACAAAGAGAAAGTTAAGGGGTGACTTGATTACAGTCTGAAGTATCCACATGGGGGAACAAATATTTAATACTGGGCTCTTCAATCTTGCAAATAAAGGTATAACACAATTCAATGGCTGCAAGTTGAAGCTAGGCAAATTCAGAGTGGAAATAAGGTGTACATTTTCAACAGTCAGCATAAATAACCACTGAAGCAAGCTACCAAGGGTCATAGTAGATTCTCCATCACTGACAATTTTAAAATCAAGATTGGATTTTTTTTCTAAAACATCTGCTCTACGAATTACTTTGTGGACGTTCTGTGGCCTGTGTAGTGCAGGAGGATAGCTTAGGCGATCACAATGGTTCCTTCCAGCCTTGGAATCTATAAAATTGTACCAGTCTCCAGGCATTTAAAAAAATCAGTGATGTTGTGTTAAGTGTTTTAGTGCTGGAACCCCACCCCTCCATTCCCCACTCACATCTGCCCCAGTCCTTCCCCTCTGCCCCTCACCTGTCCTTTCATTTGCCCCCTGGCTCGCCTCACTCCTGCCCTACATGCTACTCGCCCATCGGCATAGACATCGAGTGAAAATATTCGTAGGGGTTGCTGAGTAAAAAAACCTGTTCTTTGGTGTCTGTGTGGGGGGTGGAGGTCGCTGGGTCTGTCCCAGCCTGGTGTGGAGGGGAGGCCCCAGGGAGGGATGGGTTGGAGAGCAAGTCCACCCCACACTCACCCCTACAGTGGTGGCTCTTGTCCAGTGGTGCAAGTAGAATTTATTTCTTACCAGTACACTGCACATAGGCGACTCATGGGAGGGACACAGAGGGGACACCAGCTAAAGGGGGGGCATGTGACTCCCCGCATGTCCCCCCATCTGACTTCTCACCCCCAGCCAGGGGCGTCTGTGATCTCCCCATCCCATGTTACCTGGGGTGAGGGGGGGGAAGGGGGCTCTGTCCTCCCACTGCACCAGATAGAGAGTTCTGAATCACAGGGCTCTCCAGAACCGCAGCAGTGGAAGGAGCAGAACATGGGGCCAGCAGGCAGCTGCTTGCCGGCAGCACCTCTGGTGTGGCTGTACCGCCCCCAGCCCTGTCCTCTGGTGGGCTGTACAGACCCCAGACAGGAGATGCAGCTGCGTGGAAGGGCTGGGGTGGGGGCAGTACAGCTATGCTAGAAGAACACATTCTGCTTGTGTGTTTTTACGATACGGCAAACGGGCGATAAATATCTTAATGGTACGGCGTACCTGACTGTACCGCTCTACTTGCACCACTGCTGCTGTCTCATGGGGCTGGGCCCAACTCCCTGCTCTGGCCTGCTGGCTCTAACCACTCACAGACTTGCTGTAGCTGGCTCCTCTGAAGGGGGGCGGGGGGGAGGCCAGGGCTAGTCATCTGACCACCCCAAGAAAACAAGGAGCGGGAGGGTAGAAGAGGGGGAAAGGGCACCAGTTTTTACTGTGAACATGGGATGCTGATGCTAGGGCTAAAGGGGTGAGGTCCCCAGAATCTGCCCTTTTCTCAACGCTCACCACAGACGTTCACTCCATCCCAGTAGCTTCCCAATGTCTCTCCTGATCTACTAGGAGAGTTCGTCTCTCAGGAGAGGATCCCAAGGCCTACTCTTCCCCTAGTCTTCTTGCATCTCCTATGCAGTCCTGATATCCTCCTTTTGTTAGTCACCTTGCTCCTCTCAGTTGAGATTCATCCCTAATTGAGCCACTTAGTGCCTCCCCAGCTGGCCTACTCCTGAATTTGACCTGGCCCATCCTCCAGCTGCAGATGAGTGCACTAATTGCTTTCTGGCTACAGTTAACTCTTTCTCTACCAGTGTGAGGTATACACCCCATCACAAGGGAAAATAGAGGGAACTGCTAATACATCTAAAGCCTCAATGAACATTTTAAGTTTGCCCAGTGTTGTAAAGTCTTCCCTCAGGATATGTAGTGCTGTATCCTTTGTGTTTTATTTTATTTGGCTGTGTTGTTTTTGCAAGACTAAACCATAAGCAAAATAAAACCCAAGAAAATGTGGGGTTTGAGTATGAAACAAAGGAGAAGAATGTGACACTCTTTCTAACTGAAAATTTGTTACAGTCAGGCTAATTATTTTCCTAACTTCTTCATTATTATTTAGGGGAAAAAACCCTACAGATCAGGCCCTAACCAGCCAATGGACCTGTACTGAACTCACCTTCAGCCACCTATGAGATCTTTCTTTGATAGCCAGCAGCCCACAGCAAACACTTTGTAGTCATATTTGTCTTTCTTGATATTTCCAAAGAACATTTTGCCAATTAAAATTCACTTCATGCCCCTTCTATCACTGGGGCTCTCCAGTTTTCATATGTTCCTCCTTTGCCATTATTATGATGTGGATATTTTTCAGGTGCCATTATCTCCTCTCACAGCACAGCTAAAGCATTTTGACTATGGTGTGGCATGGGATGCAGAACTCAGAATGATTTGATTATGTTCTCTTTTTAAAATCCGATAAGGGGAACCATTTTTATATTATCCTGTAATGTGAAAACAAAATGAAAGACTGAAATTAATAGGCTATGGAGAATTGCATCACCTCCATGAGGGAGAGAGAGAGAGAGAGAGATGCTAGCATTAGAGCATGCTATATTTAACCTTCCCCTTTTAAGGAGGAACAAGAACAAGTTGACCACATACAGCAGGCCTAATAGTTGTTTTCAGTCTCATATTTATCCACAAGCCTCAATAGGTTTAGGTACAATCGTTTGTCATACACCAAAGATTTGAGTTAGGTGGACAGATTAGCCAACCTGGAAATCCTAGGGAAAAATAGCGTTGAGCTCAAGTTTTACAGCAAGAAGGTAACAATGTTTCTGACATGTGTGTTTTCCACTTCAAGACTGATATACTGTACAGTAACTGTAAGGCGTGAGCGGTATGTCTCAACATATACAAGCAACACAGTGTGGCTTACTGCATGTGGAAGGAGCTGAGTGAAACATCACAGAGATCTGCCAAGAACCGATGGAGATAGAATTTGAATTGCAAGAAGAAGATAGGATGGCAAAAGTATTGAGGGCTGTACTATTTATTTTATTATTAATTATTATTATTATGAATATGATACCATAGGTATATTGCCCTCGTTACACCTCTGAACACAGATGCTCAAACCGGAGAAAAGCAAGAGATGTAATATGATGCTGGAAAAACATCAAACTATCTCAGACCATCAAAAATAATTTGACACTATGTGACAAATGCAGAGGGTCTTCATTAAAGACCTGAACTTCATAGTGGGAGGAACAGGGTTATCATGAACAAATGAACCAAAGTGTTTCAAAGGCAAACAAAAATGTTGTACCACTTAGCACAGTGGGATCAAAAATAGATCTTAACAGGGGACTTCAGTAACCAATAACATGCTGGGGAAATGACTCATGCAATGCGTGTTTCCTTGTGCCAGATAGTAGCTGAGTCCCTACTGGTCTGGGGTAAACTGACCTATTAAACCACAGCACTCAGTTAGGCCTGGACAACAATGAATATTTGGCATTGAAGACAAGATGGACCCCATAATGTTACATGTTTAAGTTTACACAGGGCTATTCAGATGCTGATGCAGGTGCAGGCAAAAGACCTCAAAAACCAGACAGGACTCTAAGAGTGATTAGTGAACAGCTGGGATTATAGAAAGAGCTGACATCAAAAACAAAAATCCATTTATTGCTTTTCTAATCTACTTTGGTTTTTATAGCACATCCACCCCTGTGGGATGTGAGCCCCATCCAGTGTTAGACACATACAAGATGATCTGCCAAATGACTTACACTCACAAAATCAGGTTTCCTTACCTTTCTCCCCGAGCTGTGATGAGCGAGTTTTATTATTTGTACAAATCTTTATGTAAATGCTATTCAGTTCTGAATGCTTGTGTGGTGGAAAAGGTGAGTTCTGCATTTGGACCTGAATGCTTATGGTCATTCCTAGCGCTTGCAGGGGTGAATTCCAATCTCAGATGAGCTCCTAAGAAAATCTGTCTCCTACACAAGAGTATCACTTTGAACAAATGACTGAAGGATACCTTTGCCCCAGAAAAGGGCTGGAAGTGAGTGGGCACACACCATGCTTTGCATCTCCCCCTATCTCCTGAAGATTTCACAAGAGTTGTATCCCATGTTTTCTCCACTGGGAGACAAAGGAAAGACTGATGATGAAATAGCACCAGGGAGAGCACATTGGTTAGCCTCCTAACTCCTTCAGTAGCTCTGTTGTGATAAAACATCTAAGTATATGGGTGTGCTATAGCGCATCCTTGGGTTCCTTTGAGAGGTGTACCTTGGTGTACCATAGGCAATTGCACATGACTGGGTCTCAGCATTATTTCTAACCCTCCCCAGCAAAGAACTATACTTTGTGAATGCTAATTTCTCCTTCATTGTGTTTCTCATTTCTTCTCCAGAGGTATATTTGAATAGACACACTGTACTCATGATCACTACCAGCCACTCAGCATTAACAGCGGTAACTCCTTCCTCCACCATCCCACATTTTTAGGGGACATTCTGCATAGGCTTCCAAACGGATTGAAGAATCAAGATTATATAGAGAGAAAACAATTTTGTACAGGCTCAGGGAGGAAGAAGTGTTAAGAAAATTGCAGAGCAGGGAGGTTAACAATACCTGATTTTGCACTGTTGACAGAATTTTTGTGCTTTTGGGGAAAAAATGAGCAGCATTTAGCATAATTTTGCTGCAATTGTGGTTCAATGAAACCAGGAAAGCCATGGAACAGGAAGATAATGTTGGTGTAATCTGTGACTAACAGAGACTGAATTCCATTGAGAGTAAAGGCAGGAAAAATGCTAATGTAATTACTTTCCTTTGGAACAATACAGTCTAAGTGAAAACCCATATCTTTATTTTTTGGTAGTATTTTGTGTACAACAGTTAATAATGTAGGACAGCAACGAGTTTAGATATTAGAAACATGAAGTTTCCTTTTATCATACATGAGAAAGCCCTGTATGATGCAGCAATCTGTTTTCTATATATTATATTTTTGAAGCTGAGTTCTGCACAAAACAGGACTTGATTGTCATTGTTACTTTACAATCTAAACATTGACTTGCATAAGGATGATTTAATACAGATGCCCTCATAGCCTACAGCTTCCTAAGGAAGAGAGACATCCTCTGGGAAGATTACATCTTGTGAAAAGCAGCAGCCTTAAGCTAATTATTTTACCACATTGTAAACCATCACCAGTTACATAGATTTTAAGGTCAAAAAGGATCATTATGATTATGTAGTCTCATCTGCTGCATAATACAGGCCATTGTTTGTAACCCAAAGCCAAACTTAGTCATTGTAGGTATCTAAAGCTAGGCACCTAAATCAAAGTGGCCTGATTTTCAGTGGGCTTGTATATACATCCAGCTAAATTGGCCCTGCTGCAATCAATGCAGTGGTGTCAATTTATCAGGCCTGGTGAAGACAAGCCAAGTTGATTGTAGGGCGCTCTCTCATTGACATCTATACTCCACCTCCCCAAGAGATGGAAGGTAAATCTGCGGGAGAGCATCTCCTGTTGACATAAGTGATGTCTACACCATGCTACGTTGACCTAAGCTACCTTGACTTCAGTTATGTAACTTACATAACTGGAGTAGCGTAACTTAGGTCGACTTACAGCTTTAGTGTCAATGAGCCCACTGTGTTGAGCACTCACAACTCCCAGTAAAATAAAGAGGAACTTTGAGTGCTCAGTAGATGCTCATTGGAAAAATTCCAACAAAACTTTTTTTTGGGTCAGAATTTACCAATTCATCAAAATATTTTCTGGAAAGTAGCACAGGAGACATGGAACAAAAAACCGTCTGAGGTGACATATGGACAGTTTGTCTGGCAGGACTTTGTTATTCCAAAAGTGGGGGACTACATGGATGGGCAAGCCATAAAGAGGGAGCACCTCGAGTTACAGAGCGCGAGAGGGGCCACAGCATGAGTAATCAAGGGCTGGTGGCACCAGATGTGGTGAGAGCTAATTCCCAGATCTAGCCACAAGGATTCACACTTGAAGTGACCAGGATCCCATTGTGCTAAGTACTGTAGAGACAGAGCAGTAAACAGTCCTTGACCTAAAAACGTGGGCCCAACTATCTGTCACATTTTAAATATATCCACAAGGTATTTGGTATTTTGTCAGAAATATACAGAACTAGGGAAAGGGGAGGAATTACAAATACAGTAGATAGTTTACAAGTTCTATAAGATTGTTACAACTTTCATTTCTGAGCAAACAAGGTGAATGCACCAAGAAAAGAAAACTGTCTAATAAAAATCGTTTACATTAGATTACATTCAGTTCATCAGGAAAAAACAAAGCACGGGAGTATTTATCTTGGTGTGTTTTTCAAGGACACAGTCAGTGTAAGTCACCTGTAATAATGCTGGGTTTGCAAAAGTACGTTAATTAATCAGCTTCACGGGCACAACATAGGTTTCTGATACTAATAAACTATATTCAAGCTGGTGATGAAAGTGGGGCTTTTGCTTTACAATTTCAAGCACCCACAGTAAAATGATTTCTTTTCCTTCCAGTGAATTAAGAACAAGCCTATACTGCACATCAAAGATTCATTTGCATACACTGCCTCATTATTTTACACCTGCTACAGCCTCCTACTTTTTGTTTGTTGTGTGAAAGAAAGATTGAGTCCTTGAAAAAGCTTTTATTAGGCCTGTGAAAGGAAATAGCCTCAGGCCCATATTACTTTGAAATCAAAGGATAATGCCACAGCGTGTCCTGTATTGGATAAAGGAAGCTGACGGGCTTAATTTAATTTTAAAAGTGTCAATAATGGGACTGAAACTTGCAGGAAGAACTTCTATTTTGTTTAAAGTAACAATAAATTAAATCACAAGAATCCAGATTTTGTCCTCCCTTAGCACATTGTGAAATTCTACTGTGAAGACATTTAAATCCCAATCATGTTTTGGCTAAACTACTTTACTAGTAGCATAAAATCTTTACCCATTAGCAGCTAGACACCTAAATACCTTTGAGGCTCTGAGCCCAGCCATTTTGGAATGCCCATGAATAGAATACCTCACAAAAATAGATAAATAAAACATGGACCAAATATAAATATACCCCAAAACTACCAGGAAGGAAACCAGAACATAAATGCTCACAACATCTCTGTCTAATATAATGCCACAGAAAACTGAAAGGGAACAAACAGGCCTTGAGCCTTAGCCTGATGTGCCTGAGAAGGCAGCCAGAGTGGGTGCTGGCTAGGGGATACTCTACCTTGTGGCTACCTACAGGCTGTGCAGTGGTCCAGCATCCTACACAGCACTCAGAACCCTCTCCCACCCTCAGTGCACCTCTTACACTAGGGTTTGTATGAGTGAGAAGTGGCACAGGGCCCTCCACTGCCCCTTCACCTCAGGTGAATTCTCTCTACAGCCCCGATTCATTATCTCAGAGGTGTATAGGTGTCAAAGCAGGGACGCTGAACTGGTCACCTACATCTTTAGTAGATGCACTAATACAAGTTATGCTGTTTAGTGAGAGAGGGGTTCCCCCTCCCCCAGTTTTAGCGTGCTTTTCTGAATTGGAAATTGGTAACATCATCCAAGTCTGAATTTCCTTGAATGTGAGAGCTCCTCCAGATGGTTCAATCTACTTGAACCATTGCTTGCAGACTTCCTGTTGCTCTCTTGCTCCTCAGACAACTCTCAGGTGAGGTATGTTTGAGTCATACCCAGAACTCGTGTCTCACTACAATATGTACCACCTGACTACAGAACAATAAACATGGATTCCACCAACACTTTAACTTAGCCAGGATAACATCAGCTCCCTACCCGCTATCCCCTCTGTTGTAGCTATAACCCAGGACTAAATGTCTCTGCAGAAAATTGTTTCTGCAGGAATTTAATTTCCCTGTTCACTAGTTTTATACCAATTAATTAAAAGCAAAATTTTAGTCACATTTTCAGTCACAGCTTAATTGGCTGGGAGAAAATACCTTCATATACAAGCCTTTCTGAGTAAAAATCCCTTTTAGTTTCAACACAGACGTCCTACAAGAACTCCAGTTAAAACCAGTGCTATCTACCTTTGTAGCCAGCTGTGCATTTTTCCTGCACACATTGCTCTAGTATTTAGGCATCAGCCAAAAGGCTAAGATCCACAACACATTTTAGCCACCTCACATTTCCCTTGCTTCTCTCGGAAAGAGAAGTTGGTTTTAGAATTGTTTTTATGACTGTCATTCAGCACCCTTAGTGCTTTTTATTATTAATAATGATAAGCTGGTTTCCCAGGACAGGAATACATGATTAGGCCCTTCTGATGCTTCACTAAGCAGGGAGGAGTGTGTTAATAGATAGGTCTTTTGCCCTAAACATGGTAACATTTAGTCTCAGCTTGATTTCTGATGGCGAAGAGTTCCGAAGCCAAGGGACACCCACCAGTAGTGCTCGTCCTCCAGCCCTTCAGAGTTTCAGCCTTGGGACTGCCAGCTGTGTGTCATAGCCAATCATATTAGCCATGACAGGTTGTAGAGGAGGTGAGCTCTGAAACAGCTTAGACCAAACCCCGCTTTAAAGATCAGGGCTGTTACCTTGACATAGATCTAGGACTGATTGACAAGCCAGGGCCAGCACAGAGGACCGATGTTCACCTCTGTGCCACTGAGGAGGTGAGGAGCTGTATGATGAAGCATTGGCCATCTCCATGTGTCCTTCAGTTTCAATCCCAGGTCTGTTATGTTGTGGTAATCCACCCTGTGGGTGACAAAAGCATGGATCATGGCACATAGATCTTTGTCCAAGAGGAAGCGGTACAGGCTCCTTGCCAGTTGAAGACAGAAGGAGGTGTTTCAGATGGCTTTGGGGGTCAAGGGATAGGATCCAAAGACTGTGCACCCCCTCAGCCCCTGGAAGGGAAATTCCACTGGCAGAGAGTGAGATGACCAAATCACAGACTGGCTCGTAAGACATAGTGTTTACTAACATTGGTAAGAAGGATGACTTAAGCCTGTATTGACTCCACGTGTCACACACCTTGAGGACTATTTTCCTCAGCCTTCACACAATAATGGCTATTGGACAGAGAAGGGACTGCTGGTATGATATATATTTCACATTGCACGTGCAACCCTTGTTGAACAGTGACTCTATTCACCAGTGTGACAGAGTCAGTTGAGCGGGGTCTTAACTGTTAATGTACTTTGCGACCTGCACCAGTGTCACTTCACATAGTTTGTATTATCAAACTATGGCAACCACGATATTAAGTCTATGTTATTCTGACACATCTCTGATATATTCAGAAGTAGAGAAAGGCATCATATAAAAATGAACACAGCCCCAAAAAGAAGTATGCCGCTTTCATATAATTAACATGGCAACACTGTTAACCATCAACTAATTTCTAGGAAGGATGGTCTTGTGATAAGATAATAGGATTGATGGTTAAGACACCTGCCTCAGTTTGAATGCCCAACTCCCCTCTGACTCAAACATAACATTTAAACTCTGATTATTTATTATGTATTTATTACTTGGTTATTGTAAAGCATTTTGAGATCCATGGATGGAAGACTTCAAAGTATTTATCAGTTACTATCCAGCTGTACAATAAAGTAAAAATTCATCTAGGGTTTTATTTAATAGAAGAGAGGTTATAAGCATTACATCACCTCTTTGGTTTATATATTAAGGATTGGGGTGAAAATTTTAATTGAATTCCATATGTTTTAATATGCTAGTATTGCTCTAATCTTTGTGACAATTATAGCTGTGTAGTGCAAACAGACAGACATCTGTATGTATGCCCTTTCACAGCACATTCCATAAATTCCTGGATGCTTGTCTAAGCTGTGTATTCACATCCATGAGCACTGAAGGAACAGAAATCCCTCCTGAGACAGATGTCCACTGGCAAAATAACATGCCTCATTTGACCTTAAGCATGGATGACATTTAATAGAAGCATATGGACATGTGTTATTCTTCTATGCTGCAAAATATAATCCTCTTTGCAGGGGTATTTTATATTGGGAAGTATTTCAAGATGGCTCCATAAATTTATGTCCAAGGCATCTGTGTTCCAACTGGAGTTGGACAAATACTGCAGAAAACTATTCACGAGCATCCATTTAAAATGTATTCAATTACTGCCATTCATTGGTATGAGGCAGCATAGGGATAATGTGCTGAGGATAATGTTGCTTTTTCCCTAATACTCCACTATCAGCCATTGACAGAGTGATTGATGGTCAATGGAAATGGGAGTGGAGTGCAAAACCCTTTCCCCTCTCTCTCTCTCTATATATATATATATTTTTTTTTTCTACAAATATTCCAGGAAGCAGAAACAATTCCCCTGGTTATTTTCTGACACGAGTCACACATGCCAGGTTTAAGTATCTGTGTCTTGTTGAGATGGTAAACTCATTCATCGTCTCTGATCTCAAAATGGGGCCATTTTTCGGCCTGATGGAAGTCTACAGTCACCTATTCACTACCACCAGCCCACTTTAGTTTCTGGTCATTTTTATGATCACTGATTAAAGCCATGTCACGAGCCAGGATGGCAATCTCTGACCATGGGGTGGCCTCTCAGCCTCTAGTTGCCTGAGAATGTGAAGGGGACACTGAGCAGCCAAAGGTCCCCTTGCGAGGCTTCTCTTCCTCCCCAAGACCTACTAGTTTTACAGGTTCCTGGTTGGCCATCTCCATGGCTCCTTATGACAAGTGATCACTCCATTCTCTCAACACTTCTCCCACAGGTTTCCAATCCTGGCCTCGGGTGACTGGATACGTGAGCTTCGGTGTCAGGGCTACCAGGAGAGGCCTGGTGTGCCTCCCTATTGTCAGCTCAGCCTGCTGGTTGGGGAAATGTGTCACATCCCTGTAGACATGTTGTAAAAAAAAGGTATCTCCAGAGATCTAATGAACTAGACTGGAATCTGTAGACCCTGGCTACACCCAGAGTCCATTAACCCCACCCCTTAGCCAGGCCTTGCTTGCAGGCCTGTGTTTCAGCAGTCCACACCTGTCTATATGCACAGTCTATGGAGTTCCCATCATGTCTATGGGTGGTTGTATCACCTGCAGCTTCTTCATCAGTCTCTGCCTGATAAGGATGACATGAATCCGTTGATGCAGCTGTGCTATCTGCTGCAACTGCTGTTGTCTCTTTTGGAAATGGGTGCAGACCTATCTAGCTTCTAGATACCACTTCAACCCTGCCAAAGGGGTCATATATATATTTAATGTCACACCTTTCATCAGAACTAGAAAGGTGTCCACATTCTCCACTACTTGTGTCAAAGTGACTCACTAGTTGGTGTGCTGCCTTGTGCCTCAGTGCAGCACTGCAGGGTTTCACTCTGTGCCACCTGCCACCCAGGTTCTCTAGAGATTCCCTTTTGCCTTGCGACTCAGCTCTCTGGTTGGGTGACCTGTGGCCTCACCCCTTTTGGGGTAAGCTTGTTTAAATGAGTCTCTTGAACAAAGTTTTCAATTTCATAATTGCTGTCTGACCCCCTTAAGATAAGGCAATTCCACCCCAGCATCAGCAAGAATGCAAGGATAGACATGGATGTTCAGCTGCACACCTGTACTCAGTGTGCACATTAATGAACATGTTAATCCTGATCTTCTCATTGGCTCTGAAAGTAGAGTCATTCCCAGAAGTCAAATCAACATATCGACTTTTTCCTAGATGACTTGTTGTAATGACTTCTTGCAAGCAGCCCCTAGTTGAGTGTGTGTGGTTTTTGCAGTTTTCTCAGTTTCTCGGCTCATGGTGCCCCTTGTTGGCCATTGCGCTTTTTAGGTGGGTCTTTGGTTACTCAGCCCTCTGGCCGAGTCACCCATACTCCATGTGCAATCAAACAAAACAAACCATTTCGGGGTACACTGTCCAACCGGGCCTATCTCAAAGCCCCAGTAATGTCTTGTAGTCCTCCCTAGGCTCAGTCTCTTCATCATGGTACCCTTCCATTGGCAATGTCTCTGTAGCACTCCCCAGCCTCCGGTCCTCAATCTGACCAACAGAGCTTATCTCAGTACCCTAGTTGGTCAGCTTACATGCAAAGGTTCCTGCTCTGGGATGGAGCAGCACCCCCCCAGGGCTTCCTCCATGGAGGCTCTTTGCCTGCCCTTTAGTCCTCTGACCCCAGCTCTCCAGCTGGATCAGTCTAAGTTCAACCCTCTTCCGGGGGTGACAGTTCCACATACAGTCCCTTCCCTGGGCCTGTCTAAACTCCCTTCTCTCAGGGCACAACCACCTCCCCAATGGCTATAGGAGGGGACCCCGGCCCACCCACTACTCCTGGTCCCAGCTCAGGGACCCTCTAAGTAGCAGCCACCTGCCTCATCCCTTTAACTACCGGCTTTTCCCTGGGCCACTTCCCCATAGCCCATCTTAATTGAGTTCTGGCAGCCAGCCAGAAGCTATCCCCTCACTTCCCTGGTCGCTGCCAGCAACTACCCACCTTAGCCTTTGCAGCCAGCCATGAGCACCTCTTGCTCTCCCGGTCCCTGCTAGCAAACTGAATTCATTCTGGCCCTGCAGCTCCTTTTATATGGGCCTGCTGGTCCCCGGCTGGCTGCTCCCTGCAGCCTCTCTTGTTGATTGCTTCCCAAGCAGCCACTCTATCCCACTTGGAGGACCTCTCCACTGCTCCTTTCCTGGGATGGGTGTGGCAGGACCCTGAGGCCTCCAACACCATCACACTTGTCCCTTACAACCAGAGAAAATGACCTCCATCTAAAGTAATGCAATATTCTCTTTTGGGTGGCCAAATTACATAGCCAATGACAGGCTTTGCCACTATTCCTTTAGGAAAGTGCAATTATCAATAGAGAATGATTGTTTCCTATGGGTTATAAAGGTAGTAATGCTAAACTACTTATATGCGAGGATGACGTTGAATTTCATGAATATCACCAAGGCATAATGAAAATGAAGAGTTTGGCTAGACATTAATTTTGCTGGGCAGACTCATAGCAGGATACAGAAAGGAAATCAGTCAATGTATGTTATGCAGAAGCCTCCAAAACATCGGAGAAACTATCCTATGTCATCCATGAAAAAGGGCATTTAAGCCCTGGAAAAGAGTATATCACTTTTGCAGAAAAGGGTAAATAAATGTCTCTAGTTATGGTTCATGCTTATGCCAGGTGGCCAGATGTAGGAGACCTCATGGAACCATCTGCTGCTAAGATTATCCAGATATTGTATAATGTGTTCCCAGCACATGGGTGACCTGAAGAGATTCTCAGATAACAACCTTCAAATAGTTTCTGATGAAGTTCAAACAGTACTGTGAAAAACTTCAATAAATTACACTAGGGTCAGTGCTTAACATGAAGAATCACATAGGGTATCAAAGCATTTGTACAGACACTTAAAAGGACATGAGAGAAATATGGAAGTAAACTCCTGCAACAGTACACTGCAAACAGGTCTATTCCACAGCCTATGACAGAAAACACCAGGGTTGAAACCCTGGCTGCACTGAAGTTGATGGCAAACTCTCATTTTCTTGGATGGGGGCCAGGATTTCACTCTGGGATTATTACTTCTTTAATATAATATTTAGGCTTGAATTGGCAAAAGAAAAAAGCTCAGAATGAGGAACCCCAGAGGATATGCCTGACAGGGTTTCCTACTTAGACAATAGGGTTTGATATGAAAATACAGGGGAGAAAGGAAGTAGGGGGAAAGGTGTTGTCAGGAAGTTATTTAGGCTAGGGACTCTGCAGAAGACAGAAGAATGGGTACTCACCTTCTCATAACTGTTGTTTTTCGAATGATTGCGTATGTCTATTATGCTAGATGTGTGCATGCACCACTGCCGGAACGTTTTCCCTCTAGTTGGCCACCCCTGCGTTCTGGTAAATCTCAAGCTTTGAACCAAGGGTATAAAGGGCAGAGATGTCCCACCAAATCCTCAGTTCCTTTGAACTGGACTCTTGGGTGATAGGCTTTGATGCGTTAGAGAAGAAGGTGAGTTGTGTAATGGACAAATGCAACATCTCGAAAAACAACAGTTACAAGAAGGTGAGTAGCCTTTGAGTGATTGTATCTGCCCATCATACTAGGTCAGAGGTCCCCAATCTGTGGGGCACGTCCCACTAAGGGGGCATGGAGTAAGGTTCTGGGTACGCAATGAGCCCAGGCCAGCCCCTTGAGGGGTGAGGAGGGAGCACCACCCTGCCCCCAGCTCTGTGCCAGCCACACGCCCAGCTGCAGCACCAGCTCCCGGCCCCATGCCTGGCCCCATCATTAGCCTCGGCACAGCTCTGTTCCCAGCCCAGGCCCAAAGCTGGGGGTGGGGCCAGGAGCGGTGCGACACCCGGCTGCAGGCCCTCACCGTGGCCCAGTTGCAGCTCCCCTCCTGCCCCCACCCCAGACTCAGCCCCTGGCCATGACTCTGTCCCCTGACCCACCTCCAGGCCCCTGCTTCAGGGTGGCAGAGGTGGGGTCAGACAGGGATAAGGGGGACACACCCCTCAAAAGTTCAGGGACCAGAGCACTAGGTGATGCCCAAGCAGTTTCCAGTGGAAATAGGGCTAGGGGTCTCCTGGAAGATGGACTGCAGAACTGCTTTCCCTACATTTGCATCTTCCTTTGGTGTGGTAGCAATTGCATAGTGTCTAGCTCGGATGAGGACTGAAGACCACATTGTTGCTTTGCAGATGGCTGCCTTCTTTCAGAGTTGTAACAATGAACAGGAAGCTAACAGTTCAAAAGGGGCACCCATAAGGGCGGATGGCCATAGGGTTAGCGAATACAATCCTACCCATAATATGGAGGATGAAATGCTGACATTGTGGCCAGGTGCATTTTGATCGAAATGACGATCAAACCTGACTTTTCTATGTGTAACAAATAATGCAAAATCTTAGACTGCATAGGAGACACATTGTGTGCCTCCTCTGGGTTTAGCCACTGAGGAAGCAGGCCATGAGGTATAATAACTGAAGGTTCAGGTGCAACATCTGCCCATGAGTCTACGATATCAGGTCCTTGACTAAAGGCAAAAAGAGTAAGAGTTCCCTGATAGACAGCCTGTGGAGGTCTAAGAACCACACATGCCTTTCCCAGGCTGGCGCCATCAGTATAATTTTGGCTTCACTCTTGCTTCATGTTGGAAATTACCTTGGGATTGAGCGGCACTGGAGGGTTGGTATAATGCATGCTCTTGTCTCATGGGAGGCAAAGTGCATCTGTGATGGAGCAGGGCAGTGACAAGCCCTGAAGAGAAAAGGGAATATTTCCTGTTCTGATGGGTTGCAAGTAGTCACTGATGGCACTCCCACTACTAGAAATACTGAACGTAGAATGGTTATGTTGAGTGACCATTCAGGCTCTGAGCTGAAGGATCTGCTTATTTGGTCTATCAAGCCATTCTGGACCCCAGTTTTATGATGTTATGAGAGTTAGGGAATTTGATATGCAGAAATTCCAGATCTGACTTCCAACTAGCACAAGATGTTTGATCTGGGACACCCTGTTTGCTGATATAGAACACCAATGCAATATTGTTAGTAAGTACTGGATAGCCCTGCCCTGCACATGAGGCAGGCACTGGTGGCATGCTCTGGTGATTCCCCATAACTCTAGAATGTTTGTGGGCAGCCTAACCTCTTGAGTGGACACAGGCCTTGAGCTTGCAGGTCCCCCAGATGCATTCCCTATCCCATGGCGAAAGCATCCATTACCAAAGTCATAAGGACATAAGAATGGCCACACTGGGTCAGACCAATGGTCCATCTAGCCCAATATCCTGTTTTCTAACAGTGGCCAGTGCCACAGAGGAAATTAATAGAACAGGGTAATTTTTAGTGATCCATCCCCTGTCATCCAGTCCCAGCTTCTGGCCGTCAGGAGTTTAGGCACACCCAGAACATGAGGTTGCATCCCTGACTATATTGGCTAATAGCCATTGATGGACCTATCTTCCATGAATTTATCTAAGTCTTTTTTGAACCCAGTTGTAGTTTTGGCCTTCAACACGTTCCACAGGTTGACAGTGTGTTGTGTGAAGAAGTACTTCCTTATGTTCATTTAAAACCTATTGCCTATTAATTTCACTGGCGTGACCCTTGGTTCTTGTGTTATGTGAAGGGGTAAATAACACTGCCCAATTTTCTTTCTCCACACCATTCATGATTTTATAAACTTCTATCATATTCCCCCTTAGTCACTTCTTTTCTAAAATGAACTGACCCAGTTTTTAATCTGTCCTCATTTGGAAGCTGTTCCGTACCCCTAATCATTTTTGTTGCCTTTTGCTGTACCTTTTCCAATTCTATCTTTTTTTGCGATCGGGTGACCAGAACTGCACGCAGTATTCAAGGTGCGGGAGTACCATGGATTTATATAGTGGGATTATGGTATTTTATGTCTTATTGTCTCTCTCTTTCCTAATGGTTCCTAATATTCTGTTAAGTATCAGAGGGGTAGCCATGTTAGTCTGGTTCCGTAGAAGCAGCAAAGAATCCTGTGGCACCTTATAGACTAACAGATGTTTTTGCAGCATGAGCTTTCGTGGGTGAATACCCACTTCTTCGGATGCAAGTGGTGGAAATTTCCAGGGGCAGGTATATATAAGCAAGCAAGAAGCAAGCTAGAGATAACAAAGTTAGATCAATCAGGGAGGATGAGGCCCTGTTCTAGCAGTTGAGGTGTGAAAACCAAGGGAGGAGAAACTGGTTCTGTAATTGGCAAGCCATTCACAGTCTTTGTTTAATCCTGAGCTGATGGTGTCAAATTTGCAGATGAACTGGAGCTCAGCAGTTTCTCTTTGAAGTCTGGTACTAAAGTTTTTTTGCTGCAGGATGGCCACCTTAAGATCTGCTACTGTGTGGCCAGGGAGGTTGAAGTGTTCTCCTACAGGTTTTTGTATATTGCCATTCCTAATGTCTGATTTGTGTCCATTTATCCTTTTCCTTAGAGACTGTCCAGTTTGGCCGATGTACATAGCAGAGGGGCATTGCTGGCATATGATGGCATATATTACATTGGTAGACGTGCAGGTGAATGAACCGGTGATGGTGTGGCTGATCTGGTTAGGTCCTGTGATGGTGTAGCTGGTGTAGATATGTGGGCAGAGTTGGCATCGAGGTTTGTTGCATGGATTGGTTCCTGAGCTAGAGTTACTATGGTGCGGTGTGCAGTTGCTGGTGAAAATATGCTTCAGGTTGGCAGGTTGTCTGTGGGCGAGGACTGGACTGCCACCCAAGGCCTGTGAAAGTGTGGGATCATTGTCCAGGATGGGTTGTAGATCCCTGATGATGCGTTGGAGGGGTTTTAGCTGGGGACTATATGTGATGGCCAGTGGAGTCCTGTTGGTTTCTTCCATGCAACAAACCTCGATGCCAACTCTGCCCACATATCTACACCAGCTACACCATCACAGGACCTAACCAGATCAGCCACACCATCACCGGTTCATTCACCTGCACGTCCACCAATGTAATATATGCCATCATATGCCAGCAATGCCCCTCTGCTATGTACATCGGCCAAACTGGACAGTCTCTAAGGAAAAGGATAAATGGACACAAATCAGACATTAGGAATGGCAATATACAAAAACCTGTAGGAGAACACTTCAACCTCCCTGGCCACACAGTAGCAGATCTTAAGGTGGCCATCCTGCAGCAAAAAAACTTTAGGACCAGACTTCAAAGAGAAACTGCTGAGCTCCAGTTCATCTGCAAATTTGACACCATCAGCTCAGGATTAAACAAAGACTGTGAATGGCTTGCCAATTACAGAACCAGTTTCTCCTCCCTTGGTTTTCACACCTCAACTGCTAGAACAGGGCCTCATCCTCCCTGATTGATCTAACCTCGTTATCTCTAGCTTGCTTCTTGCTTGCTTATAAATACCTGCCCCTGGAAATTTCCACCACTTGCATCCGAAGAAGTGGGTATTCACCCACGAAAGCTCATGCTGCAAAAACGTCTGTTAGTCTATAAGGTGCCACAGGATTCTTTGCTAATATTCTGTTAACTTTTTTGAGTGACATTGCAGATTCAGCAGATATTTTCAGAAAACTATCTATGATGATTCCAAGATCCCTTTCTTGAGTGGTAACAGCTAATTTAGACCCCATCATTTTGTATGTATAGCTGGGATTATGTTTTCCAATGTGCATTACTTTGCATTTATCAACATTGAATTTCATCTGCCATTTTGTTGCCCAGTCACTCAGTTTTGTGAGATCTCTTTGTAGCTCTTTGGATTTATCTCGGTAATTTTGTATCTGCAAGCTTTGCCACCTCACTGTTTACCCCTTTTTCCATATAATTTATGAATATGTTGAACAGCACTGGTCACAGTGCATATCCTTCCATAGAGGGAGGAGATGACGAGAATGGGACTCTCCTGCAAATATTGTTGTTTCATCCACAAATCCAGGGACCACAGGACCTTGTCTCAGATACATACTAGAATGTCCAGGTGATGTACCTGAAGGTGGTTACACGGACTTGAGCCAAGTCTGTAACTGTCTGAGATATAGCCTGGCATGGAGGAGTTAGATAAGTGCCCCAGGAGGTTTGGGGATGGCCCCTGAAGGACACTCAGAGGTCTTATAAAGTTATAAACCTTGCTATCAAAAGAAAAACACTGGCTAAGATTGAATTGAGGACTGCCTTGATAGATTCCGTTCTCCGGTGGGATATGAGGATTGATTTATCTTTGTTCACTTCCAGACTTAAGCATGAAAATAGGTGGACTGTTTGATGAATACCTCTCTCCTCCTGCTCCAGCCAGTCGTCCAGGTATCGGTATATCTGGACATCCCAGCAGCGGAAGTAGGCTGTTACCACCTCACTTGGTGAAAAGCCTTAGTGCAGATGTTAGGCCAAAGTGTAGAACTATGAACTGGAAGTGGTTTCTTCCTATTACAAGTCATAGTGGCCAAAGTGGATTGCCACATGGAAATAAGTGTCCAGCTGATAAAAGGCAACATACCAATCTCCCGGATCTAGCAAAGGGATTATAGCTGTGCAAGAAGTCACATGGAACCATAGCTCTTTCTGTGCTTGTTCAAGTTCTGAAGGTCCAGAATTGGCCTGAGATCCCCTCTTGCCTTGAGCATTAAATAGCAAGAATAGAATCCCCTGCCCTAGTACTGAGGATGCACTTATATGGCTTGTATTTCTCCCAAAGAACATAGTGTCTGTACGTTCTGCCTGAGCATAGAACAGTGCAATTGGTCCTGAAAAGGGACAGGGAAAGCGGGTGGGAAGTTGGAGGAGGAGGGAAGACAGGAAATGCAGGATTTATAACAATTTTACTGTGCTTAACACCCACTTGTCTGAGGGGATGGATGGCCACAGACTTAGGAAATGTCACAACCTGTGTCCAAAGGCGGGGGAGGAGGTAGATTCTCTGTAGCTCTGGCATGCTATGCCATCCTCAACAGGCGAGTCAAACATGATACTGTGAGGTATGTGGCTGCTTGGAGGAAGTGGTGGTGGAAAGATGGCATAGGCCTCCTTCTTTGCCATTTGTACTTTAACCTATACTGATCTGCCTGAGGACAAAACTTTGTGGGGTTTTTTGGTTTTTTTGGGGGGGGGACGGGACTTCAACACCATGCTCTAATCTTTGAATGTATGCAGTGCTTTGTCCATCTTTGAGAAAAATAAGGCACAGCTCTTGAAGGGGTGATCTGTGAGCTGTTGTACCTCTACAAGAATCCCTGATGACTGTAGCCATGACTGGCAGCTGAGTCTGCCACATCCTGGGAAGTCATAAGAACATAAGAATGGCCATACTGGGTCAGACCAAAGGTCCATCCAGCCCAGTATCCTGTCTTCTGACAGTGGCCAATGCCAGGTGCCCCAGAGGGAGTGAACCTAACAGGTAATGATCAAGTGATCTCTCTCCTGCCATCCATCTCCATCCTCTGACAAACAGAGGCTAGGGACACCGTTCCCTACCCATCCTGGCTAATAGCCATTAATGGACTTAACCTCCATGAATTTATCTAGTTCTCTTTTAAACCCTGTTATAGTCCTAGCCTTCACAACCTCCTCAGGCAAGGAGTTCCACAGCTTGACTGTGCGCTGTGTGAAGAAGAACTTCCTTTTATTTGTTTTAAACCTGCTGCCCATTAATTCCATTTGGTGGCCCCTAGTTCTTATCTTATGGGAACAAGTAAATAACTTTTCCTTATTCACTTTCTCCACACCACTCATGATTTTATATACCTCTAGCATATCCCCCCTTAGTCTCCTCTTTTCCAAGTTGAAAAGTCCTAGCCTCTTTAATCAAGCCTCATATGGGACCCGTTCCAAACCCCTAATCATTTTAGTTGCCCTTCTCTGAACCTTTTCTAATGCCAGTATATCTTTTTTGAGATGAGGTCACCACATCTGTACGCAGTATTCCAGTATTCAAGTCTGTAGTGTGGACAATGAAACCAGCCACCCTACCATCAGGAGAGACTGGCACTCATTGTTGGAGTCGCTGGAGCAGCATATCGAGGAATTTGGAAAAACCATTGCAATTAGAATAATCATAATAGGTCAACAGGGCCTGATGTTTCATTATGTATAGTTGTAATGCCTCAGTTGAAAACATTTTCCTACCAAAGAGGTATAATTTTTTTTGCACCTTTGTCTTTGGGAGTTGCTTTTACTCTAGGTTGGTGGTGTCTCATTTATTGCCGCCACTGCCAGGGAGCCAGATGTGGGTACTAAAAATGGAAGAATAACTGACTAACTAACAAAAAGAACTAACTTTAATGGCATGTTCACAGAAGAAATGAGTGTCAGCGTGCTCCAACAACCGGCCAGGGATAGTAAGAAGGAACTGAGGGATTGAGGGAGTGGAGTGGCTACACACTTTATAAGCTCAGTTCGAAGCACAAGGGATACCAGAGTGCAGGTGTGGCCATTCCTACAGACACCACAAGGGAAAACTCTCTGGCAAAGGTGCACAAGGCAATCACTTGAAGAAGAATTTGTGGACCAATTATTACAAAACAAAGGTTCAGAAAAGCAGAAAAGACCTGTACATTGACACTGAGGACAATTTAATCACCAGAAGGGAAAATGGTTATGAGTCAGTGGCAATGTTTCTGCAGAAGGATGAGGAACCAGAAGAGGAGCAAGTGCCAACTGTCCTTCTGGAAAAGCACTTCTGCCCACAAGAAAAAACATAACAATAATTTAAAAAAATAACAGGGGAGCAGTGCGGAGGGCGCACCTGTGTAATAGGGAGGAAAGAGCCTTTTCTTTTCCATGCAGTGGACCTATAAACGTGAAGCATCTCTCTTCTTGGGGAGCAGAGGGGCTGGAGTTGTGCTGAGAGGCAAGTCAAGATGAGAGGGTCTTACAGAACGGGTTTGTTTTCAGAGATTTTATTATGAATTTGCTCTCCCTTAATTGGAAGTAAAAGCCATGCAGACCATAACGATGTGCTTTGCTCTTTGTGCATGGAAAATATAACACCATATTTGGGATCTTGGAAGCCTTTCAAAACTTGTTCTCTTAGCTGGAGGCAGATGCCACGAGCTATAGAGCTTAATAAAACAGTCCTGACCCAAGGTTTACAACACTAAATTGCACACTCGAGGCTGCATTAGCAAAAACAGATGGGCAAGATGTAACATTGCATAGGGTAATTGGACGCCCTGTTGGTGAGCACTTTCCATAATCAGGGGGGCTTAGAATGACATATGTTCATCTTTTTGCTCTTGTTTGGATACTGTTTTATTGTACACACTAATAAGGCACCTGGTCGTGCAGTTTCTGTGGTTTAAACCCTTATTTGGATGTTCACCTGCTGGGCACAACCTTTCATGGTGACAAAACAAATGTTTTACCCTGACCCTCTGGAAACTATAATTATCAGAGTTATTAACATTTAGGAAAGCCTGGATGCAACACAGTGCCGCGTGAAAATCAAGGACCTGAGACAAGGCTACCAAAAAATCAAAGCGGCAAACGGACGCTCCGGAGCCCAGCCCCAGACATGCCGCTTCTACGAGGCACTGCATGCCATTCTCGGTGGGTCTGCCACCACTGCCCCACCAGTGACCGTGGACTCTGAGGATGGGATAGAGTCAATGGGCAGTTTCTCGGCGATGTTCGCGGATGGGGAAGATGAGGAAGGGTTTGTGGAGGACGAGGCAGGCGAAAGCGCTTACAATACTGATTTCCCCGACAGCCAGGATCTCTTCATCACCCTCACAGAGATCCCCTACCAACCCTCCCCGGCCGTTAACCCGGACTCTGAATCAGGGGAAGGATCAGTCGGTAAGTGCTATAAACATGTAAACATTTATTTTTTAAAAAACAGGAATAAAAACTATATGAAAAGAAGGTCAATGCATATGGGGATAGAACAGAAATCCTCTTGGGAGAGTTCCACGAAGCTCTCGTAGAGGTACTCGAAAAGCCTCCGCAGGAGGTTCCTGGGGAGAGGTGCCTTATTGGGTGCTCCGTGGAAGCACACTCTTCCACACCAGGCTATCCTCAGGTACTGTGGGAGCATTGCCTCCACGAGCATGGCAGCATAGGGCCCTGGTTTGTGCAGGGTTTCACGAAGCATGCGCTCTCTGTCTCTCTTAGTGACCCGCCTCAGGGTGATCTCGCCCGGCGACTGCTGCATCTAATTAGGGGAATTAGTGTAATGTTACTATTGGGAATGCTTCACTTTTCCTTTGCATAACAATAAGCGTCGTTTAACAGCCACGTGGTGGAGTCTGCAGAGGGGAAGCATACAGGGATCTTTCCCGGGGACAGCCGCGAGGGGGTGGAACAGGGTCAGAGTTTATGCTTTCCGGATTGCCTGCAGCAGGAGGGCACTGCTATACATTAACTTTTAAGCAGCCTAAAGTTTACGGCTTACCATGCCTGGCTGCTACACGGATTCTGCTGTCCTGCCCCACTTGTCTGATCTCCAGTGCAAGACCCCAGGCAATGAAAGCGAAGGCCAAAAATTCGAACTTGTCCTGAGAGTGCATGAGATAGGTGCCGTGTATGGTCTTGTTCACAGAGACAGACTAGACTGTGTTTAGTGTTCGCAAACATGTATCTTTGCAAGGAAATCACTTCCTTTTTCCCATCACACAGCTGCGGCCGTTTCCCGACCTGCCCCGGCATCCCCCTCACAGAGGCTGGCGCAGATTAGGCGGCGAAAGAAAAAGACTCGGGACGAGATGTTCGCTGAACTGATGGCCTGCTCCAGAGCCGAGGCGGCCCAGCAGAGCCAGTGGAGAGAGACCCTCTCTCAGCAGCAGCGCTCACACAGCGAACGGGAGGACAGGTGGCGGCAGGAAGACCAGCAGGTGACTCAAACGCTGCTTGGCCTAATGAGGGAGCAAACGGACATGCTCCGGCGCCTTGTGGATGTTCTGCAGGACCACAGGCAGGAGGAGAGAGCCCCCCTGCACTGTATCTGCAACCGCCCTCCCCCGCCATAAAGTCCTGTCCCCCCCTCACCCAAAATCACAAGAAGGAGGGGCGCTAGGGGCCATGAAAACTGTCACTCCACCCCAGCAGAGCGCTCATGTACCAAACAGCTCTCATTCCCTAAATTTTGAGAAGTGCTTTCCTTCCTGGCTCACCCGATCCCAAATCCCAGTTTCATCCCCCAACTGTGTAGTTGAGTATTAAAAATAGTTTGCTGTTAATTACTGTTTCCGTCATGTTTCTTTGCAGAAGACTTTGTGTGAAGGGGGGGGGAGGGGTTTGTTAATTGCATAGGACAGCCACCATTACCAGGGTACAGACATGGGGGCAGGATCAACAGCAGGTCACACACAGAGTGCAGTCACTAGGCACCCGGGTCACTCTGGGAGGTGTCTGCTGCCCCAGGTCAGTCTGGGAGGTGTATGCTGCCCCAGGGTCCTAGCGCCTGCCCTCCACAAATGGCAAGGCAGGCTGCCCTTACCATGCCCTTCCACCCTAGCCATAAGCCTCTCCGATGCCCTGAGCCCCAGCCAGAGCCCTCATCCCCCTACACCTACTCACCCTTCCCACACACCCCTCACCCCTTCCTGCAAACCCACCCCTTCCTGCACACCCTCCTGTAACCGTCCTCCCCCCAGAGACCGCTGTAGGAGCAGGAGCCTGTCATTCCTCGAGTGTAGAAGCGGTATGTACATCACTGCACACCGTACCCACCACAGTCTGCGTCCCTGTTTGAACCCTTTAATGCGAATTCATTAGTAAAGAAAACTTTGTTAATTAACAATGTTCCATTAACTTTATTTTTAAACGTGTGTTGGAAGGGGGGAAACCTGGTGAATGGGGTATGTAACCGCAGAAAAAAGTCAACAGTAACTGAAACAGGGGCAGGTTCAGCTTCTCTGTAAAGAAACTGGACAGTCATAGGTTACCCTGCTCTCTGAAGAACCTAGCTTTCAAAGCCTCCCGGATGCACAGCGCTTCCCGCTGGGCTCTTCTCATCGCACGGGTGTCTGGCTGAGCGTAATCAGCAGCCAGGCGATTTGCCTCAACCTCCCATCCCGCCATAAAGGTCTCCCCCTTGCTCTCACAGAGATTGTGGAGCACACAGCAAGCAGCAAAAACAACGGGGATATTTTTTTCGCTGAGGTCCGAGCGAGTCAGTAAGCTCCTCCATCTCCCCTTGAGACGTCCGAAAGCACACTCCACCACCATTCTGCACTTGCTCAGCCGGTAGTTGAAGAGTTCTTTGTCACTGTCCTGGGCGCCTGTATAGGGCTTCATGAGCCAGGGCATTAGCGGGTAGGCTGGGTCCCCAAGGATCACTGTAGGCATCTCCACATCCCCAACAGTTATTTTGTGGTCCGGGAAGAAACTACCTTCCTGCAGGCGTCTAAACAGACCAGAGTTCCTGAACACACGCGCGTCATGAACCTTGCCCGGCCACCCGACGTAGATGTTGGTAAAACGTCCCCTATGGTCCACCAGTGCTTGCAGCACCATTGAAAAGTAGCCCTTTCGGTTAATATACTGGCTGGCCTGGTGGGCTGGTCCCAGGATAAGGATGTGAGTCCCATCTATAGCCCCACCGCAGTTTGGGAATCCCATCGCGGCGAAGCCATCTATGACGACCTGGACGTTTCCCAGGGTCACTACCTTTGAGAGCAGTAGGTCAACGATTGCGTTGGCTACTTGCATCACAGCGACCCCCACGGTAGATTTGCCCACGCCAAAGTGGTTCGCTACTGACCGGTAGCTGTCTGGCGTTGCAAGTTTCCAGAGGGCTATGGCCACTCGCTTCTGCACAGTCAGGGCTGCTCGCATCCGGGTGTCCTGGCGCTTCAGGGCAGGGGACAGCAAGTCACACAGTTCAAGGAAAGTGCCCTTACGCATCCTGAAGTTTCGCAGCCACTGTGATTCATCCCAGACCTGCAGCACTATGCGGTCCCACCAGTCCGTGCTTGTTTCCCGGGCCCAGAATCGCCGTTCCACAGCATGAACTTGACCCATTGCCACCATGATCTCCGCGGCGCGGGATCCCGTGCTTTGTGAGAGGTCTGTGCCACTCTGACACTTCATGTCCTCACCGCGCTGCCGGAGCCTCCTCGCCCGATTTCTCAGCAGCTGACTGTGGAAGAGGTGGACGATAAGGTGCGAGGAGTTGACAACGGCCATAAGTGCAGCGATGATCGCAGCGGGCTCCATGCTCGCAGTGCTGTGGCGTCCGCGCTGTCACTGACCAGAAAAGTGCGCGAACAGATTTCCTGCCGGCGCTTTCAGGGAGGGAGGGCGGGAGTGACGGTTGAATGACGACAGTTACCCAAAACCACCCTCGACACATTTTTCCCCCAGCAGGCATTGGGGGCTCTACCCAGCATTCCAATGGGAAGCGGGGACTGCGGGAACTGTGGGATAGCTGCCCAGAATGCACCGCTTCCAATGTCGACGCTTGCCCCATTAGTGTGGACTCACAAAGTCGAATTACTGTCCTTAGTGTGGATACACAAATTCGATTTCATAAGGTCGAATCCACAAATTCGACCTAAGTTAAATCGAACTACTCTTGTAGTGTAGACATACCCTAAGGTGCCACAGGTACTCCTGTTCTTTTTGCTGATCCAGACTAACACGGCTACCACTCTGAAACCTTTCCTGAATGTTATTGTAACCAGGAGCGGTCCATCAGGGGGAGATGCTGAGGCAAAGTTATATATAACTCTGCTATACTCCCCTTCTTTCTGCACCTCAGCTTCACTTTGCTGGAGCACAGGCCAGAATTTTGTCTTTCCAGGACTTTTCAGAAAGCATTACACAGTAAATCCTCAGGACTACTATATGTAAAACCCTGATAACTAAATGGTAATAGTTCCCACTCAACATCAGAGACAATACAGTTTTTTAATTAAATAAACATATAAGGCACACAGAAAATATTGTAAAGAATATTTGGAATACTATGAATAACTTTAACACAAAAGCTATTAGACAGTAAATCTACTGATGTTCCTTATGCCAACTTCCCCACTTTGATGCTGTTATATATATATATTCACATATAAGGCTTCAACATAATATTTACACTTCTTTATTAACAAACCATTCTATCCGATCACCCATATAAAACACATTCCCCTCAGACCTCTCAGTGATGACTTCTCAAGCTTTACACTGTGGCTATAATATGGAGTGTGTGTCATTGGGATGTTTCAGAGCTTGGGAAAAATGGCAGCATCTCAGTCCTTTCAAACACTTCAGAACCTTGCCAGCAAACAAACAGTCTGGGGATCTCCACAGCTAGCAGCAGTCTAGCCTTTGCCTTTTACAGGACTCCAAGGTATAGACAGTCCTTATGCATAGACTTGCTATTCTAGCCATCCACATTCACATGTGCCAAAGCAGGGCAGAAGAACTGGGAAAGAATGTTATGGATTGATTGAAACAATTACTGATTGCTTGTAAAGCTTGTAAATCTCTCTTTACCCCCACAGGCCAGGTGAGTATAGCTGTATGTTCAGTGAGGAACGACAGAGAGTAAAATAGACAGACAGACTAACTTTGAGTAGCTGGAGTTCTGGAGCCTGGAATGAATAGCAAATTGATACACAAGTAAATTGTAATGCATCCATATCCCTAAGACAGCAAACATATTACCCAAATCAATAAATCTCAAGGATAATTAACCTGACATTGTCCCTTTAAAGTACCTGTTCTGAAAATTTATGAATGTCCTGATCGCTCTGCCTTATGGAAAACAGTAGAAAAACCAAAGCCAAAAGTTAGGTCCAGCTCCTTAGCTGATATATATGGCTGAAGCGCCAATGAAGTCAATAGAGTTTTGTTAATTTACAGAAGCTGAGCAGCTAGCCCTTAATGTTTATTTTTAATAGATTCTAAGGCCAGAAGGGACCATTGTGGTCATCTAGTCTGACCTCTGGTATTACACAGGACATAGGACTTCCCTAAAATAAAATTGCAGAGAAGATTTTATAGAAAAACATCTAATCTTGATTTTAAAATGGTCAGTAATGGAGCATCCACCACGACCCTTTGTAAATTGTTTCAGTGGTTAATTATTCTCACTGTTAAAAAGTTATGCCTTATTTCCAGTCTGAATTTATCTAGCTTCAACTTCCAGCCATTGAATTGTGTTATACCTTTCTCTGCTAGATTGATGAGCCCATTACTAAATATTTGTTTCCCATCTAGACAGACTTATAGACTGCAGTCAAGTCACCCCGTAACTTCTTATCTGTTAAGCTAAATAGATTGAGCTCCTTGAGTCTGTCACTTTAAGGTATGTTTTCTAATTCTTTAATCATTCTTGTGGCTTTTCTCTGAAGCCGCTCCAATTTATCATCCTTCTTGAATTGTGGGCACCAGAACTGGACACAATGTTCCAGCAGCAGTTGCACCAATGCCAAATACAGTGGTAAAATAACCTCTTTACTCTTACTCAAGATTCCCCAGTTTATGCATCCTTTAATTTTTGGAAAATTAAAACCAATGACAATCTCTTAAAGTAGACTTAGAGGAACCATGAGGAATTTTATCCCATTCCCCGGAACCCCCAAATGAAATGGTATTTTTAGAATTAGAAGTATGCTACCAGTACAGTAACAGCTCCATTCTTTCTGATGGGTAATTCATTCACAAAAGAATTGCTAACATTTACAGCACTCCAATGACCTTCTCTGAGGGATTACAGTGGAACACACTGACTCAGAAAACATCCAAAGGTTAAAAGAAAATCTATAGTATATTTCAAGTGATGAATTTCAGCCATCCACATATTACCTAGATAAATTACCCTTGGATACAGAAGAATAACACTCTTACTCAGGATAAAATATTAAATGTTCCTGATGCTTCTGTAGGAGAAAGACAAATGTACTTGTGCTCAGCAGCATACATTTCCATACCAATGAAATCTCAGGATCAGATTCCAGTGCATGCGTGCATTAGAAAAATCACCATACCTCCAGACATTCTGGCTCAGTTGGAATTCCAACCTACCCTTTCTCAATCTACAAGAAACATTTGAAACTTGATTGTTCTATGATGATTTTTTAACTTCAATGTGGCAAAATGGCACAGTTTTCAATAGCACCAACATAAGCCTTATTACAGACAGGTCAAGAGACTCCAATCAAGGTGCAGGAGAGAACTGTGCATATTCATGAAGAAGCAGAACTTTTCTCTCTTAGCAAATAATCTGTGCAAGAGGAAAGAACTAAAATCTCCAGTTGAGACAGACAGCGGGATCAGTAGAAGGTGAAACAAATGTCTAGCAATGGCTTTTAAGAACTAGAATGATTTCCTGAGAAGCTGGACTGGTCTGTAAATATGACAGAGAAGATTCCCTAGTGATAAAATCCACCTACTAACTAGTTCTAGGTAATGAAAGAAAGTTCTAGACTTTCTCCTAAAGACACCCCAAAAGTTAGGCAAGAGAAAAATGTCCCATTCCTCACAAGCCCTGACTGAGGCAGGAGAACAAGAGGACCTTATAGACTAATAGACACAAATGGAATATTATCCTTATCAATCCCCACCCTAAAATACCAAAATGAAGCAAAAGATCCTGAGCTGCTACTGTGAAACATAAACTGCAGGAATCCTACGTGCTTCATCTAAACCCTCTCAGGAACGAAGGAAGACAGTGCAGGGGAGTTGAGGGTTCATCTGGGAGTAGTTCAGGCCATTGGGAATAGGGCAGCAGTAAAACATTTGGCCACATGGTATTCTGTGGGCCAGCTTCAACAATGGAGATGAACCTGCCATGACTTGATAGAAAGTGGATCTTTCTGGGTATTTATTATTTTGGGCCCACAAAATTTCACAAAGAAGGAACCAATGTTCAAATGAACAGACGTGAGAGAGAGAGAGAGGAACTTCCCAGAGCCACGCTCAGAGGTGCAGCTGAACTGAGCTGTGTGAGATTTTTTCTAAAGACACCAGCACGACACAAACGGTTCTGAGAGAGGAGGAAGACAAAAGCAGAACTGTGCTGCCAGTCTCTATTAAATTGAGAAGTTAGTCAGACATTAAAGGCCAAATTCAAATCTGGCATAAAGAGATAACTCTGAATACCAAGTAAAACATATTTGCAATATGATATGGCCTGTCTCCACACACAAACCAGAGATTCCCTCTCAACCCAACCGAATGCCGGAAGAGGATCTCTATGCCCAATGAGTTGACAGATTGATGTTCCACCCCACATCAAGCCAGATTCTCTATGCCTTGCTAAGCTCCATTGCTGCTGCTGCTTGGATGCTCCTCTCAGACCTTGTCTGCAAAGGGAAGTTCTACTGGTATAATACAGAGAATTTAAAGTGTTATACCAGTATCATTCCCCATGTGGGCACTCTTTCCCATTTGTAAACCACTTGCAAAGAGACAGAAGCTGTAGTGGGAAAAGGTACTCTTATACCGGAATAAGAGTGTCTACACAGGGAGTGATAGTGGTTTAACTATACAGGTATAACTGAAAAAAATCTCTCATATAGACAAGCCTTGAGTGAGGCAAGGGCTTTGTGCACGTGTAGATGGTTGGGGACTTGACAACAGAAGGGAGAAGGGAACGGTAAAGCCTGGGTGAAGGAGACTTGTTTATGGGGGATAGAGATCAGGTGAAGATTTCCTCCTCCCAACATCCCTGTCTCTGTGTCACAACACCCCGCAGAAGGACTCCAAAAGCCTTTAGGAAGCTGGCTATTCATCCAAGTGTTTTACATGTCAGGATAAGCCAGTCCTAAGGCAAAAGTGACTTGCCCAAGGATGTGCATGTCACAACCTGGCCTAGTACCCAGCTGTACGGTCACCAACCTGTTGTGAGCGGACGCATTTGCTGGTTCCCACATGCTACTAAGCCAGCTATGTCTGGACAGAGACTAGTAATTGTTTCTAGCTCTAGGTCTAGATAGGGGACACTCCCAGGATCAGATCTCTTGTCTGAAACCCTTCTTTGGGATGTGGGACTCCAGCCACTCTTGTCCTGCTGCTCTAGACCCTGCCATCTGTCAGAGTTCCCAAGCCCCCTGTCACTTACACGTGCTCCCTCAGAGCTCCAGTAGTCTGAGAGCGCTTGGAGCTTCTAGTTTAACCCCCTCAGGTACAACATGGCAGGAAAAGGAAGGAAAGGGGCTCAGTGAAGGAATTTCTTAACCACAGTGACCTCACGCTGCAAGCTCTTGAGAGCTACAGATCTTTGAAAAATAACAGAAGTCCTGAGACCCACCCTCAGCTAGTCTATTCTCATCCTTCCTGTGAGTCCAAGGTTGGTCAGCATTTCAGGCAGGGAAGAGTCTTCTGCCCTCCCGTGTTTCAGTGCTGTGATGGTTGTCTCCCTTACATCGAGTCTCTGTTTCTCTTGCCGTGTGTTCGGATGGAAAGCTCCAGCCCCCTCGTCCAGTCATTCCTGCTTTACCTGTGTAGAAAACCAATAGTTCGAAGGGGCTGCACCAGTAGTTGACAGACAATCAGAGACAATGGCCTCAGACTGGAGTCTTGATAGCTTCTTCATAGATCTGATAAGTTTTCTGTTGCAAAAGGCTGATTCAATGGAATTGAAACATTCCATGGGAATGTTGTTGATTCAATAGAAAGTTTAACAGAAGCCAGGCAGGAAGGCAGGCTGTCCCTGCTGCCTGGTTTACTACCATCCCGCCCAGCTACCAAGTTCTCTGGGCTGCCCAGCTCCCCAGCTCCCAGGGTGCCTGGCTCCCCACCTGGCCACTTCCTGGGCTGATCAGTGGACTGAGGGGGAGCAGGGTTTTCCAAGGAGTTGGGCAGCCTGCCAGGGTGCATATTACATTTTGGAAACATCAAAATATTCTTGCTGCCTGGGTTACCCAGACAGCGGGAATATTTTAGTGTTTCCAAAACAAAATATTTTAGAATTTCAATCCTGTGAAAATTTTAAGTTTTTAATTTGTCATCCCAGCGTGGGACATAAAACATTTCAAAATCTGACAACTTTTCATGGGATGGAAATTCTGTTTCCCAAGCAGCTCATCTTCTATTATTCTTACTAATATTATTTTATGTTACTGTAATGCTTAGAAGCTCTAAGGACCCCATTGTGCTAGGGGCTGTGTAAATACAGAACAGAAAGAAAGAGATTATAATATAAATAAAAGAGAAGAGACAACAGATGGATCAGACAAATGGGGAATACAAAGAAATAAAGAGACAATATTGTCTGAATAGACAAGATAGGCACAGGGTTGGGGGAAGGTATAACAAGCAATAGGGTGGTTAAAAATCAATTATTTAAAAAAATGAAAATTGATTTTTAAACATTAAATTGGACTCATTACTTCAATTAAATACAAGTTTATTTTTAAATTGTCATCCTTTGTTAAGGCCTAAACTTGCTATACTCCACTAAAACCCTTAAAATTAAATGCAAAAAGTGATGCTAAAGAATACATGGCTGCTGACAAAAAAGTTTAACAAAAAATTCCAACAGTAGAATGGTTTGAATCACAGGCTAAGCACCTGGCACCAGAAATGCAAAACCAGCTTTTGACAGTATTATCCTGTTCTGCAGATTCCGAGAAAATATTTTCTTAATTTCAGTTTACTAAAACAATTCAGTGCAATGAGTAGTTCATTCAAAGTTAAATCAATTGGGATTGAAAAAGCAGGAAAGTTTGTTTTACTTGTCCAATCTATGAATAAAAACTAGATGTGAGAGGATGAGATCAACTATTTTAACATCTAGAAGAACATGGTGATCAGATACAATCAGTTCAATTCACTAACTGCAAATAATACTTCCTTTGTTAATAAATCAGTTTATTTTAAATGCAAAACATGTTTGATATTCTTTTTGATAAGCTTTTTTTCTTATGTATCCAGCACATATAAAGTAGTTTTATTGAATTACAAAGAAATTAAAATGCTGGTTTTGTGCTTTTTAAATTGAATTTGCATTTCTATCAAATAGAGCTTGACACAAATTTCAAGTAAAAAATTAATCATCTAGATAAGAACTGCAACTTTCACCAATTTCTAACATAATAAGAAATGTAAAACAAGAATCTGAGTACTTGTATATTAAATGATATAATTGCTTAAATTAATGTGCATAGATATAGTGTATCCTCCTGGTTAGCAAAGAAAACAGAAACAAAAAAAACCAATATACACAGCACCAAATTTAGTGTGAAGATTATATTTAGTTGTAAATCAACATGTTTTAATGGTTACTGGCCAGTGAGAATCGGTCTTTCTTTAGGAAAATAACTAAAATGTACAAATGCAAAACACAATTAAAATTTCTGATTTAAACCAAGGTTTTCTGCTTGCTGATGTAAATCATGATTAAAATCAGTAATTTATATTGCTTTGACTTAAATCAACCCATCTTGACACTCAAGCAGAGTGAACAAGAGCAAATGTCATGTTAGTTCCATGGTTTAGTTATTTATTTAATGGGGAGGGCTGTAACTTAGAAGGGGATCAGCTAACCGGAAAGAAAAGAGAACAGAAGGTGGTTGAGGGGGGCAGGGAGTGAAGCTGAAGTGCAGAGAGGGTGAGTGGGATAGGGAGAGGTAAAGGAAGGGGGAGGGTTGGAGCAAACAACCAATCAGCACGTCAGAGAAAGTAGGAACATTCTGCAGTTTTGACTGCAATGTCCAGAGTTCCAAAGGTTTGTGCTTTTCTGCTCCTGGTCCTACTAGATAATATCTGTTGCTGGATCCTCTCTGCAGCCCACATGGCAGGGGGACAAGAGGTACTGCTTGGGTCTTAGTACCACTGTGGTGGGGGAGGTCTCCTCTGAACAATTCTGGGTCCAGGAGGTTGCTGGTCCTTCAGCGAGGGGTTTTAAGCCCCATTCCTAGGCAGGGTGGCTCTCTGGAATGCAGTTCAATAATCTGCCTTGGTCAGGTTCAGACATGTTCAGCACTGTGACACAAAGGCCCATTGGTAGTTCACTAATCTGTGTCAGCAACTCTTGTCATACTGACATACCCACTACACCTAACACACACTTGTTATAATCTGGATATAAAGGTATCATGTAAGAATAAGGAATGCTTGTGGCACCTTAGAGCTCAGTGGTTTGAGCACTGGCCTACTAAACCACAGGGTTATGAGTTCAATCCTTGAGGGGGCCATTTAGGGATCTGGGGTAAAAATCTGTCTGGGGTTTGGTCCTGTTTGAGGAGGGGGTTGGACTAGATGACCTCCTGAGGTCCCTTCCAACCTGCATATTCTATGATATGCAACCTCTGATCCTGCAAAATGTGCACATAGGTAGACTCTGGGACATGGATATTAACCCTCCAGCATTGCTACTCTCTTTGTCCCTTCACTATTCACTCTGTTGTGTAAGATGCTTACTACAATGACAGAGAGGTTTGTTACACCCACTTGCATCTCTTCCTAATGTAGGGTCTGATGCTGCAAGCCTTTGCACGTGAATTACTTTACTCATGTGAAAAGTTCCATTACGTTCAATAGGACTAGTCATATACATGTGTAAGTGTTTGGTGGAGGTTCAAGCCCGAAGATTGTAAGCACTTCAGGGCAGGAGTTATCTACGTACAATGAGATCCAGATCTGCTTAATAACTATAACTATGGTGTGTGTGTATTATAATAGCCCTGTTGACTACTTGAAGTTACTCACAAACATTAGTGTTTGCAGGATCAGATCCTTACATGGAATAACACTATGATTCACTATAGCAACTCCAGTGTGTGTGCATGTGTGTGGTAGTGTGAATTGAAATAAAACGTAAGGGAAGATAAATTTTACTGGGATTTTCAGACCATTAAAAGACAGTAACAGACAGTTTCTGATAATCGGATTATCAGCCTGATTGACTAGAACTCTCAGCTTCTGTGATTTATCGCTAGTTTCAAACAGCTGCTGCTCTTATTATGATCAGCATTAACAAATTAGGATCCTGTGAGCTGCGGAGGGAAAATATGTCCTTAAAGCACTGTCTGCATTCCTAATGGCCATTAACGTATTCCTAGATCTCGTTACATTTCCATTTTTAACTGAATTACCGAGCCTGTTCATATGTGCAACAATTAGACTTTTTCTTGCAAATAGAAATGGTTCCAGGAAGAATCTCTTCTTTTAATATCCACCCTCACCATTGACAGAAAACTGTTCTCTCTCCCTTTCAAAGTCTGTTGCACCTTTCGCAAGGGCTTCACAAATTGAGCGCCACTAAAATGATACTGCCGCCTTTTGGATCGATGGCACCCATCAAATGGCACATAGGTCACCAAGACAAACACCTACTCTTACAAAAATAGCCATAGGATCCTTAATGTCTGTCTGTAACAGACAATTTCTAAGGTCTTACATGAAAGACCACTCCAGAATAAACTGCATGAAATATAGTTATCTGTAGTGGTTGCCTTTAAAAAGGCAACTGCGACAAATGTGAGGGTGCGCTTGAACAATTAATACTGTATCTCAATCTGTCACCCTTTCTAATAGTCACCTAAAAGCTTACACATAAAGATCATTAAGAAACAATGTCAGAGCAAGGAGCCTTAAAGTCTCTCCTGGGACAGCACCTAAACCAGTATGAACAGGGAGGTTCAGAGAGAACTAGACTGAGGCCTTCTCTTTGCTGCCATTAAAGGTGTATATTTTAACCTGAAGGTAACTAATTCACATGCACTATCCCCAAGGTAAAAACACAATGCACTTTAGAACAACACCCCAAAACGGGACAAGTTCCAGAGACTCCATGAACCCCACTTGGGACTTTGCTATTGCTATCTATTTTCCATGGAACGCTCTCAGATATTATGGTGATGGGCAGCATATAAAACCTTAAGATAGACAGATTGTGTACATGAGTTCCAGTCTAAGAGTGAAAGAATCATGTGATCCCACCCTGAGATAAGTAGGGGTAAGAGGCTGAACACCTGAGGTGAGTGCTCTCAGAGACACCAAAAAGAGGACAGAGGTGCAGCTGGCCCCATAACTGTAACAACACACAAGACCACACACAGTTACCCCCATCACCTCATATTCTAAGTAGAAGAGAAAACTGTAGTGACCTCAGAAACCATTGCGTAAGTACTGACAAAGGCCACTGTACACTAGAGGCTGAAAATCTTTCTAGAATAGCAGATATGTTTTTGTCTTACTCATAATGGGTTTTAGAACACTTAATGCTTACCACGGAAGAGTGATCCTTTTCACAGGAGGAAACTGAAAAGCATGAGGGTCCAAAGTTGTGAGGGCTTTTGCCATGTGTCTGTTCTCATAGTCAAGCTAACACCAATGGGTGGCAAAGTTATTTGAAAACATCCAGAAGTGCGTGAACAAACTAATTAGTCACTGTAAGAAACAAAGTCCTCCATTTTCCTGCCAGAGATGGAGACAAGATTGTTTGGTGAGTTTGAGATTCGTATCATGCCAAAGACTTTGTTGTTGTTGTTGTTGGCTTCTTTTGTGTGTGGACAATCATTTAAATTTTAGGCTTAGACAGAAATGTATGTTGGCAAGTGAAAACTAATAAGCTATCAACAGAAATTTGTTAATCAACTGATTAAAAATCATCATTGCATTGCCAACAGTCAAATGGGTTGTATGATACAAGCATTTATTTCTCTTCACCATGCATGAAGCAATGGCACCATATGCTTTATACTCTGGTGTATCTGTGCTTTAGAGTCACACCTTATATGATCCAAATTCCAGGACTTGGAGCACTGATAGAATGGAGCCTGTAGCAGTTCTACAGGGTTCCTGGGCATCACAGAAACTTCATTGTATCCCAAGGAGGGAATTATCCCTCAGCAAGATGAGCAGCTAAGCTGTATACATCCATGTACCTCTTATTACCACAATGAGAGCAAAGACTCCACACCTCCTCCCAGTTACCCTGTAAAACATCTGGTCCCTTGAAGATGAAGTCCTATTGAGACATCAAGCATGAGCATTTCCTTGTGTCATGTCCCAGGAGTGATGGCAGATTCTCTTCTCTTGCCTTCCTGGTGACTACACATCAGACAGGAATAGATTTAAAGGGAAGATGCACCTCAAAAATACATCCCCTGTGTAGCGGGGTGGTTGCCTGCTCCAGCCCTGAAATGGTTAAAGCCAGCCCTGGGAGAGGGCTGAGGCTGTGAAGCAAAGCCTGGGCTGATTGGGGAAGACAGTAACAGCTGGGGCCAGGCCCCAATCAGTCCCAGCTGCTCCCTATAAGAGGCTGCGAGCCAGAAGCCCAAACTCTCTCTCTCTCTCTCTACTTGTAGAGGGAGAAGGGCCTGGCTGCTAGGGAGCTGAGCAGGGTACTGGGAGTGGAGCAGGGCTGGGGAAGGCTAGAGGAGCTGGGGAGCTCCAGCCTGGAAAACCCCCAGGCTGCGGGCCTAGCTGAGGGCCTAAGACAAGTACTGGGGTTGCAAAGGGGCAGCCCAGCAATAGGTAGAGGCAGCAGGTCCAGACCCAACCTTGCCTATGATGAGTGGCTTACACTGCAGTCTGCCCCAGTGCATGGGGGCAAGTTGGTGACTGGCAGTAGCCTATGACTGAGGCGAAGTGGGGGTTCCCCTGAGTGGGGAGACCTGGAGAAACAGTGGTGGAACTGCCGGGGGGCAGCACCCAGTGAAAGGGTCACCCGCGGTCTGGGAAGGACACAGGGCCAGCGGCAAAGTGAGACACCGTCCGACAGAGGGTGCTCCAGAGGCCGGACGTTAATTCCTCGAGACGACCAGCAAGAGGTGCTGCCGGGTGAGCTGACTGACAGCTCTGAACCACAGTTCAGCAAAGGTACACTGAAGAAGAATAGGAACCAAAAAGAAGGGCCTATTGTGATAAAGATCCCTGCTCCTTTTGTAAATGGGGAAGGAACACAGAGACTCCAACACCACTAAAAAAACGTAGGGGCCCTGTTTCTAGCCTATCCCCCGTCCTGCTGGAGCAATAGAGGGGTTATCATAGAATTCAAGAATTTTTCCACTGACCTAATTACTGCCTCTCAGAGAGGTGGGTTTACTGCACTGAAAGAAGAACTCCTTCTATCCCTGTAGTGTCTACACTACAGCAGCACAGCTACAGTGCTACAGCTATGCCACTGTAGCATTTCTAGCGTAGACATATCCTGAGAATTGCTCTCTGTGCCACTCTAGGATGGTTGTGTCAGACACTTACAGAGCGGTTTTTCCATTGCTGTAGTAATTCCACCTCTCTGAGTGGAAGTAGCTAGGTCAAAGGAAGAATTCTTTCATCTATCTAGTGGTGTCTACACCATGGGTTAGCTCAGCTTAACTACATCGCACAGGGCATTAATTTTTTTTCAAGCCCTAGCAATGTAGTTTGGTCAACCTAACTTTGTAGTTTGGACTAGCCCTTACTTTGTATCAAGTCTGTGGATGATACCAAGCTGGGAGGTGTTGCAAGTGCTTTGGAGGACAGGATTAAAATTCAAAATGATCTGCAGAAATGGTCTGAAGTAAATAGGATGAAATTTAATAAGGGCAAATGCAAAGTACTTCATTTAGGAAGGAACAATCAGTTGCACACGTACAAAATGGGAAATGACTGCCTAGGAAGGAATACTGTGGAAAATGACCTGGGGGTCCTAGTGGATCACAAGCTAAATGAGAGTCAACAGTGTAACACTATTTAAAAAAACAACAACAAGAGAAACAGCCATCATTCTCAGCTATATTAGCAGGAGAATTGTAAACAGGACACGAGAAGTAATTCTTCCACTCTACTCTGTGCTGATTAGGCCTCAACTGGAGTATTCTGTCCAGTTCTGGGCACCACATTTCAGGAAAGATGTTGTCAAATTGGAGAAAGTCCAAAGAGCAACAAAAATGATTAAAGGTCTAGAAAACATGACCTGTGAAGGAAGATTTTAAAAATGGGTTTGTTTAATCTGTGTAAGAGAAGACTGAGAGGGGACATGGGAACAGTTTTCAAGTACGTAAAAGGTTGTTACAAGGAGGAGGGAGGAAAATTGTTCTTCTTAACCTCTGAGGATAGGACAAGAAGCATTGGACTTAAATTGCAGCAAAGGTGGTTTAGGTTGAACATTAGGAAGAACTTCCTGTCAGTGGTTAAGCACTGGAATAAATTGCCTAGGGAGGTTGTGGAATCTCCATCATTGGAGATTTTTAAGAGAAGGTTACACAAACACCTGTCAGGGATGTTCTTTTAGATAGTACTTAGTCCTGCCTTGAGTGCAGGGGACCAGACTAGATGATCTCTTGAGGTCCCTTCCAGTCCTACAATTCAATGATTCTATGAATTATATAGAATCCTAAAATGTACTAGGCCCTTTACAGACATAGACCCTAGATTCATGCACAAAGGAGCTAAACAAATGGGATGTGGACTTTAACTGCGTTGCTGGAGGAGGAAGGAAAACGCATGCCCCTTTTCCAGCAGCTGACAATTAAGAATGGGGAGGGAGAAGAACCCTGTCTTACACTCCAGACCCACAGGGCATGACAGCCACAAAGATCAATTGGCCTTGTGCAGTATGCCTGATCATCTGAGTCTTTCAGGCCCTTTACTGCTGAATCCATTGGCTTCCGGATTTGCATATCTCCATACTGCATAGCAGTGGTAGGCAACCTGCGGACCATCAGGGTAATCTGCTGACGGGCCATGAGACAGTGTTTACATTGACCATCTGCAGGCATGGCTGCCCATAGCTCCGATTGACCAGGAACAGTGAACCGTGGCCACAGGGTAATCCACTGACTGGCCACATGTGGCCCACGGGCCTCAGGTTGCCAACCACTGCTTCATAGATACTGTTTTATGTGAAGAACAAGGGATCTTTAATTATTGTGTTAATTCTTTCATAGAGCTGTGATGTATATTTAGTGCAGGGGCCAACAACCTCTGGCATGTAGCTCACCAGGGTAAGCACCCTGGTGGGCCGGGCCAGTTTCTTTACCTGCCGCGTCGGCAGGTTCGGCCAATTGCAGCTTGCACTGGCTGCAGTTCACTGTCCCAGGCCAATGGGGGCTGCAGGAAGCTGCATGGGCCGAGGGACAGCCTGGAGCGGTGAACCGCGGCCAGTGGGAGCCGCGATAAGCCGAACCTGTGGATGCGGCAGGTAAACAAACTGGCCTGGCCCGCCAGGGTGCTTACCCTGGCGAGCCATGTGCCAGAGGTTGCCGACCCCTGATTTAGTGACCCATTTCAGGCTACCTTGATGGGAGGGAGAGAATGTTTTAGAGAGCTATTTGTGAACAATTTCTCACCTTTGTCCATTTGCACTAGCAATGTGTGATTGTTTTTAAAGCAACTTACATTTCATGTTTTATTTTATTTTTGTATCTAAGAAGATTACTAGGTAATGTCCTGTGTGATTCATTGAGGATTTGTTCTGTCACGTTCTAAATCAAAACACTTCTCCTAAAACTGTCTGACTTCCATAACCTTTATGGCAGCCTTGTTGGCTTTGATTAAACAAGTGGACATGACACCAGATGCTAAGAATTTGCTTGTCATCTCCATTGTAGATTCACTTTGGGATGCTTACTGGGCTACAGAAATCTGTCACACACTAATCTGCTTGGAATGTCAAGAAAGCCTGAGCTGAAGCCTTGATGTATGAATCTTCTATGCTGATAACTCTCTGCTGAGCTTTGATGAATGCATAAAGAGCTGGCAGATGAGTGGAGTTTTTGATTAACCGTGCTGGTCTATGCACACTCAAGCTTCAGTAAGATCATATATTGTCAGCCTGCTGTCTCCTGTGTGCTGAATTCTCTTTTAAGCTTTTGTATTTAGCTGGAAATTCGTTCACTATGCAGTTTAAAATGAAGTTCAAATCAGACATAATTTACAGTGTTATAACAGCTATGTAATATTTTCTGTCTCTAAGTAGCTTTGAAATGGAATTACCCTTAATGTTTATAACCTTTTGTATTCACATTTGCATTAATGCATTTTCCTTAACAAGATAAAAACATTTATCCTCCAAGCACATTTATATGGAGTTATGCTATGCATATTTTTGTCCTAGGTGCCGTGCTGCTCCAGTTCTTCTGATTCTATCTTTCTTCTCCAACCAGCATTTGCCCTCTTCTGACGGAGACGGCTGTCTATATACTGCCTTTCTTTGGAGAGCTCCACCCGACTAATAAGAATACCTGCCCCACCCAACACTACAGGGCTCCTGGTCCCATGCCCTTAAAGAGACAGTGTCCTGGGTTCTCCCCCCAACCCCCATTCATTCAACTACTAATTCCCTGGGGCCGCTTTTTCTCTTCCACTACAAAGCCATTTCTTGGTCCTTTGTTCATTCCAGCTTCCTAGAATGGTATCTTCTGGCCCCTCTACTCTTAAAGGGTCTGCATACACTGTTACAGTAGCTTTAACATGCCATTGTGTATTGTTTTATAATAATTACGCTAATACATTGTGTCATTACCATACACAGACTTCTAATCTATAATTCTACAAGGGATACTTTCTTTACATAAATGCTATTTTATTCAATTATTTGTGTAAGAAAAAAAGTCTATTATTTTAGTTGAGTTAAAGAGAGCATAAAATGCAACCCAAAGCAATATAAAACATCGCAATAGAGCAATTTGTTAAGGCAAGTCATCTTCACAGTATGATACATCCAGGCATGTAGAAGCAAGAGGGAAACGGTGTGTATTAGATTTTACCAGACACATTTAAAATGTTTCATTGTACACATTTCAGTTTGTACCTCTCCTCTGAATTCCTCTATAGCAGTTTCCTTTGCAGTAGGTAACGGTAGCTCTTACCATCCATAGGATTCCCTCGTGACAGATATCCTTTACAAGCTACTCAGGACTCCAGTCAACATTTACAGCTGAGAGTTGTTATCAGTGTTTTTGCTGTCGTTCTAATCATGCAACATGCTGTATATTAACAATATTGAAAAGGCAGTAGTTTACTCTCTCCTTACATCCTCAACACTTGTTCTTATTAGAGGGTCACTCTAGTGGTTTAAAAGCAGAATGCGCTCCAGGATTGAAATCACACTGTGTTTTGGAAAGTCTTACCCAAGATTGTCCTTAACTGCCCTGATTTACTGGAGAGACAAAGTGGGTGAGGTGGTATCTTTTATTGGACCAACTTCTGTTGGTGAGAGCGCCTAGCTTCCAAGCTTACACACAGCTCTTCTTCTTCTTCTTCTTCTTCTCTGTGTAGCTCAGAAAAGTTAGTCCAGTAAAAGAAATTACTTCCCCCACCTTGTCTCTCTAATATCCTGGGGACAACACAGCTACAACAACATTGATTCACAGGGACATTCCTGTCTAAGACTAAGGTCGGCATAATGCCAGGGCTAAAAGTCCTAAGCAGAGCTACGAGGAATATGTGATTTGGGGTTGAAGCCTTTCTTTATTTATAGTTAATATCTTCTAAATTTTTGAGTTTGAATGAGCCTGAAAAATCAGATTACATATCATCTGAAACCACTGAATTTTGCCTGGTTTGAGATCAAAATGTTCATGTTCTGCTCTACCTGGCAGCCAAAATTTGACCCATTTTCACTTAAGACTCAACTTGGGTTAAATGTAAAGTGTATGAAGACTCAAATGGGACTTCAGAGAGACTAAAAAGATGGGGGAAGCTGAAAACACCATATGCTTTGAGGTAATTCAGGCTCCAATCTGCAATAGTTGAACAAAATCTAACATTCCCAACACATCAATTTTAAATCCAAATATTACTTCTCCATTCCCAGAGATGCATTATGAATTTGAGCTGTACTGACACACTTTCTCATCAGTTCTTGTGCCTGATAATACCTGATTGTGCATTCCTACCGTACTTATTTAAAGAGTTACTGTCAATGAGAAATTTAGTTGATTTTTTTTAAAATGTTTTAAAAATAGCTTCAGATACTTCTTACCTGTTCCAACTCACTCTGCCATATTTTGTGGGTTTACAACCTCTTTTTTCATGATATTTTCAAGGCCACAATTTTGGGGTGCCTAACTTGACATGCTTTAAAAGGGCTTGATTTTCAGCAAATGCCAAGGACTCTCTCTGATAATCAGTGCCCTTCAAAATGTCTCAATTTGGCCAACCAAAATCCCTGGTCACTTTTGAAAATTTTAGCCTAAATGTTCTTTCTCTTGTGTTGCTGTATAAAACACCCATGCAAATATCAGGAGAAACTAACTTACAAACTGAACTATTCAGAGTAAACAGTGAAAGTGACTGACTCAAAGTGCTGTCAAAGGTAGAAAAGAAACAAACAGAAGGCAAAAAAGAGAAAAATCTCTCTCAGTTATAGTGTGCTTGGGTGTTACTGGTAACAAACATAGGTGAGAAGCTTTCAGAGAGAAGACTGACAGCATAACTTTAACTACGGAAATGGTCAAGGGATGGATTTTGAAGTTTTCAGCACCCAACGGCTACCACTGTTCTCAACAGGAGCTGAGGGGTGTTGAAAAACCGAAGCACCTAAGGGAATGCCTTCCCTGCAGCGTTAACTCAGCTGATTGGCACCAAACTAAGTACCCAGGTTACCCTACCCAGGGTGTGAGCAGCCATGCTGCAAAGTCCTGCCTTTTTTAACTGTGCCCTCAGCTTTGCCGCACTCCCTATGTATGTGCTAAGATTTCTGGGGAAAATCCCACATTCTTTGTCCTGTAATAAGCAGAGCAGCTCTATAATACTTTCCCATTGATCTGTGGAAGAACTTGTCTGTCTTTCTGTGCACACAAGGGGAATTGTGGGAAGGTATTGGAGGAATATCAGCACTCGATGACTTAGCCTGTGTCTTCACTGCACTATGTGTGGGTTACCAGCCCATATGAAGGCAGAACCTGGGTTCTAAGCTATACCCCCAGCCGTGCCAGCTAGCCCAGGTTTAAAGCACCACTAAACTCAGGTGAGAATTTCTTGTGTTTGGAGGGGAAGGGGCTTATGGGACAATACTTGGGTAAGAGACTGAGAACTCTGTAGCGAAGACAATACATAACCAAAGTGAGAGTGCAATTGTCTTTCGCTCTCCCATGGGGAGGGAGGCCACTCAGTCCGGTCCCATCTGGCCAGAACCTGAATCTGCAGGACAGTCAAGAGCCCACAATAGGGCTGGGCGACCAACAGTCACAGTCAGGCTTTAGCCTGGGTTTAGGCGGCTCAATCTGCCAACCCTTAAACAGAGTCTATACCTGAGCTGGGGCCTGGGTTTGAGGAGGCTCAGGCAGCCAGCAACAAAACAGTCTTGGGGCTGGCTTTAGCCTGGGCAGGGCTTAGCCAGCCAGCAAAGCAACAGTTTATAAGGGAGCTGGTAAGGGAGGCTCCTTTTTCAGAGCTGGAGCTTCCCTGCACAGGGTAGGGCATCGGGGTGGGGTGGCAGGGGGATGTGGGCCCACCCTACTCTACCCCATCCCAGCCCAGAATCGGCTGCCCCTGCGTCGGCGGGCATCCAGCCACAACACGCTGACTGAGCCACCACGGCTCTGCAGCCAGCTGCTCCAGGGCTGCCCCAGGGCCACTTCCTGCCCCCCTGGGGTTTGGCACCTGTGGCCTCCAGGCTTCTTCCAGCTCCTCAGTGTACATACTGCAGAAAAACCTGAGAGTCTCTGGATTAAATTTAGAAGTATGAACAACAAGGGTGATGTCGTGGTGGGAGTCTGCTACAGACCACCAGACCAGGGGGATGAGGTGGACGAGGCTTTCTTCCAGCAACTAACAGAAGTTGCTAGATCACAGGCCCAGGTTCTCATGGGTGACTTTAATCACCCTATCATCTGCTGGGAGAGCAATACAGCGGTGCACAGACAATCCAGGAAGTTTCTGGAAAGTGTAGGGGACAATTTCCTGGTGCAAGTGCTGGAGGAACCAACTAGGGGAAAAGCTCTTCTTGACCTGCTGCTCACAAACAGGGAAGAAATAGTAGAGGAAGCAATAGTGGATGGGAACCTGGGAGGCAGTGACCATGAGATGGTCGAGTTCAGGATCCTGATACAAGGAAGAAAGGAGAGCAGTAGAACAGAGACCCTGGACTTCAGAAAAGCAGACTTCGACTCCCTCAGGGAACTGATGGGCAAGGTCCCCTGGGAGAATAACATGACGGGGAAAGGAGTCGAGGAAAGCTGGCTGGATTTTAAAGAATCCTTATTGAGGTTGCAGGAACAAACCATCCCGATGTGTAGGAAGAAAAGTAAATATGGCAGGCGACCAGCTTGGCTTAACAGTGAAATCCTTGCTCATCTTAAACACAAAAAAACAGCTTACAAGAAGTGGAAGATTGGACAAATAACCAGGGAGGAGTATAAAAGTATTGCTCAGGCATGCAGGAGTGAAATTAGGAAGGCCAAATCACGCTTGGAGTTGCAGCTAGCCGGAGATGTTAGGAGTAACAAGAAGGGTTTCTTCAGGTATGTTAGCAACAAGAAGAAAGTCAAGGAAAGTGTGGGTCCTTTGCTGAATAAGGGAGGGAACCTAGTGACAGAGGATGTGGAGAAAGCTAGTGTACTCAATGCTTTTTTTGCCTCTGTCTTCACAGACAAGGTCAGCTCCCAGACAGCTGCACTCTGCAGCACGGTATGGGGAGGAGGTGACCAGCTCTCTGTGGAGAAAGAAGTAGTTCGGGACTATTTAGAAAAGCTGGACGAGCACAAGTCCATGGGGCCGGATGCATTGCATCCGAGGGTGCTAAAGGAGTTGGACGATGAGATTGCAGAGCCATTGGCCATTATTTTTGAAAAATCATGGCGATCGGGGGAGGTCCCGGATGACTGGAAAAAAGCTAATGTAGTGTCCATCTTTAAAAAAGGGAAGAAGGAAGATCCAGGGAACTACAGCCAGACAGTCTCACCTCAGTCCCTGGAAAAATCATGGAACAGGTCCTCAAGGAATCAATCCTGAACCACTTAAAGGAGTGGAAAGTGATCAGGAACAGTCAGCATGGATTCACCAAGGGCAAGTCATGCCTGACTAACATAATTGCCTTCTATGATGAGATAACCGGCTCTGTGGATGAGGGGAAAGCAGTGGATGTGCTATTTCTGGACTTTAGCAAAGCTTTTGATACAGTCTCCCACAGTATTCTTGCTAGCAAGTTAAAGAAGTATGGGCTGGATGAATGGACGGTAAGGTGGATAGAAAACTGGCTAGATGGTCGGGCTCAACGGGTAGTGATCAATGGTTCCATGTCTAGTTGGCAGCCGGTATCAAGTGGAGTGCCCCAGGGTCGATGCTGGGGCCGGTTTTGTTCAATATCTTCATTAACGATCTGGAGGATGGTGTGGACTGCACCCTTAGCAAGTTTGCAGATGACACTAAACTGGGAGGAGCGGATGATACGCTGGAGGGTAGGGATAGGATACAGAGGGACCTAGACAAATTAGAGGATTGGGCCAAAAGAAATCTGATGAGGTTCAACAAGGACAAGTGCAGAGTCCTGCACTTAGGACGGAAGAATCCCATGCACTGCTACAGACTAGGGACCGAATGGCTGGGCAGCAGTTCTGCAGAAAAGGACCTAGGGGTTACGGTGGACGAAAAGCTGAATATGAGTCAACAGTGTGCCCTTGTTGCCAAGAAGGCTAATGGCATTTTGGGTTGTATAAGTAGGGGCATTTCCAGCAGATCGAGGGACGTGATCATTCCCCTCTATTCAGCACTGGTGAGGCCTCATCTGGAGTACTGTGTCCAGTTTTGGGCCCCACACTACAAGAAGGATGTGGATAAATTGGAGAGAGTCCAGCGGAGGGCCACAAAAATGATTAGGGGGCTGGAGCACATGACTTACAAGGAGAGGCTGAGGGAACTGAGATTGTTTAGCCTGCAGAAGAGAAGAATGAGGTGGGATTTGATAGCTGCTTTCAACTACCTGAAAGGGGGTTCCAAAGAGGATGGAACTAGACTGTTCTCAGTGGTGGCAGGTGACAGAACAAGGAGTAATGGTCTCAAGTTGCAGAGGGGGAGGTTTAGGTTGGACATTAGGAAAAACTTTTTCACTAGTAGGGTGGTGAAGCACTGGAATGGGTTACCTAGGAAGGTGGTGGAATCTCCTTCCTTAGAGGTTTTTAAGGTCAGGCTTGACAAAGCCCTGGCTGGGATGATTTAGTTGGGTTTGGTCCTGCTTTGAGCAGGGGGTTGGACTAGATGACCTCCTGAGGTCCCTTCCAACCCTGAGATTCTATGATTCTATGATAGCAGCAGGTACTCCGGGCCAGTCCTTGGCATCTGGGGATCGGGAACAGCCAGGCGTAGATTCCCCTCGGGGATGCTGTAGAACGAGCGAAGCATCCTTCTCCTCCGCAGGCTCTGCCCCAACTGTTGTAGAGGTAGGATTTTACATTTGTATTAAAGGTCATAATATAGTATGTATCAAATGTATTAATGTATGTTTTGAGTTCATCCTGTTAGCCACCCTTTTTTAATAGCATAAAGGAATGATCCTCTGGGGCACTGGTAGAAATGCATCTGGCAGACTGCCAGTGTCTGTACTGATGTTAAGGCTGGGATAGACCAGAACAGTCCTTATAACTGATTATCCTAAAACAAAAGGTGACTATAAGTTGTATTATAAAAGATGGGGGGTCTCATTTCCTGTATGCATTACAAACTAGACCCTCTAGTCATTTCTTTGTTTTAAGGTCTAGTAAGTAAAAGGTCTAGTAAGTAAAAGTGAATTGTGTTTATGTTAATTAGATTAGAGGAATGCTGAAGGCCTGAGCCACAATGTGAACTGCTTTGATCACAAGATTTAGTGAGGTTTAATTTATAATGCCTTTTTTGCTCAATATAAAACACTGCTGTTTGAATATCTTTGAAGGTCTCTGTAAAAGACCATTTGTGTGAATGAGGAGTGTATGCATCAGGAAAAGATATGGTGTGAAGACCATTGTTGGAGCCAGATGGTCAAGGGCGGATGGATGAAGAGATTTAACAGATTTATTGAGAGAATCATCAACGCGTATCCATGACTGAGGGAAGGCAGACTGACGACCCTGAGGTGAAGGCTGGCACCCCTAAAGACAAGACAATTGATTAAATCAAAAGGACAGGATGGCCTTCTTGGAGGTACTTTGGAATGTAACATCAGAAGATAACACTAATTAAGGAGTAACCAGTCATAAACTGACACAGCAAAATCCATAGACTTCAACGGAGAAAAAGGACTATAAGAACATGAGGCTTGGGTTCATCTTGCCAACAACAGGAGCATTGGATTGTGACCAACAGAGCCCGGCTCCCCCCTGCGACCAATCTGGCTGGCCACTAGATTGATCCAGACTCTAACTATAAACATCAACTGGTGGGACTGTGTGCATGGTGGGTGGGTGTGTGTGTGTGTGTGTGACTGAAAAGCATTTGCTAACTGCTGTATTCTCAATAAATGCGGCGTGTTGCCTTTTCCCCTATAAAAGATCTTGTATGGAGAATGAAGTGTCTTTTTTATCTTGGCAGATGTAATCCTATTCACATAAAAGAATAGCTTGTATATCCCAGCTGCTCTCTAGGGCCTGCCTTTTATACTTCCATCCACTTCCGGCAACAGGGCCGGGGCGATCTAGGCTCCGCCCTCCCAAGGGAGTGTAATGGTCCCTTGCTCTCCCACTTGGAGGGAGGCCACTCGGCCTCACTACAGAGAGCTGTTGTGTGCTGAGCTTGTGTGAAAACTTGACCCTAAAAGCACATGATGGGATTTTCAAAATGCCTAAATCATGCCTATGCTGATGAATTCCCCCCCATAACTGTCAGAGCCTAAAATTCCATCTGTTCATCTTCAAAGGATATATAGTTGTGCTTGTAGTTTGAGGTTTGATTATTGTATATTATGGGGAAGAATGCAGTCATTTTACTATCTGGCTTTTGGATTTCTTTCAGTATTCATTGTGCCTTATTTTATAGTAATTTTGGTTTTAGCAAATTTTCCATTAAGGCAGCCAGAGGCCTGTGGTAATTTGTAAGGAACAATTGTCTGATGAAAAATGATGGCATGTACACTAATAAACAGGAGATACATTGTCATTTTACTCTGACCCCAAAATGTAGTTCATCTGGGTTGAGGTTTCATGCTTCACATTGTAGGAAAGTTTGACTTGTCTTGTACTATGCATCCCAGTATCATCTTCATAAAGAATTTCAATGCCATAATCTGTGGAATCATTTAATCAGAAAGACAATTTCTCTAAGGGATGCCTAAAATTACAGTTACACTTTGGAGGAAAGGTTATGGCATATATACTCCATACACATAGACTCCACGGGCCTAATTCTCCCCTTTGTGGGTCCACTGGAGTCAACTGGAGTTGCAACAATGCAACTTGGGAGAGAGAATCAGGGCTTTGGATACAAAACCAACTAATTCCATTGCAGTTTTATAGTGCAATGTAAGACTCCGTCTACACTGCCCTGCAGTTCATACTACAGTGATATGAATAGCAGTGCACACCAACGTGCTGCGTTGTAATCCCACCCCCACCATGTGCATGCTGCGGGTGCAAAGAGGAAGTTACTCACCTTGTGCAGTAACGATGGTTCTTTGAGATGTGTGTCCCTCTGAGTGCTCCATTGTAGGTGTGTCTGCGTCCCTGCGCCTCTGATAGGAGACTTTAGATAGCAGTGTCTGTTCGGCCCACACATGCGCTCCCCCTGTCTCATGCTTTGCCTCAAGGATATCTAGTATTGCACAGGTAAACCACCCTTAGTTCCTTCTCTACACAGAGTCCCGTATTGAGAACTCTGAAGTAGAGGAGAGAAGGGTGGATAATGGAGCACCTATAGGGACACACATCTCTAAGAACCATCATAACTGACAAGGTGAGTAAGTCTCTCTTCTTCTTCAAGGTGTATCCCTATGGGTGCTCCAGTGTAAGTGAGTCCAAAGCAGTATCCCAGATGAAGGGCTGGTGCTTTGGAGCCCAACCTATTACTGATGACTTTACGGTGGAGCTGAAGATGGCATCAGAAGCTGAGTCTTACATAATTGCGTAATAGTGTTCTGTAAAAGTATGAGCAGACGCCTAAGTTACTGCCCTGCATGTTTCTGAGATGAGAACATTCTTAATGAATGCGATCGAAGTAGAGACAGATCTCGTAGCATATTTGCAGTCTCCAGATGGAGGTTGAAGATTGCAGGCATGATAGCAGTAGTTAATCCAGTTCGAGATCCATTTTAAGAGTCTCTGAGCTGATCTTGCGGAGTCCAGGGATCTCTCCACAATTGAGAGGAACAGTTTAGGGAATTTCCTAAATTCCTTTGTCCTGTCCAAATAAAATGCCAGCGCTCTCCTAACATCAATTGTATGTAATATTGCCTCCCTGTTATCACAGTTAGGTTTTGGGAAGAAGGTGAGAAGGTGAATGAGCTGGTTCATGTGGAAGGACGAGGCTACTTTAGGGAGGAACTTTGGGTGCGACCTCAGTATGATTTTGTCTTTAAAGAAAATTGTGCAGGGGAGGTGTGCCATCAATGCGGCTATTTCAACTATTCACCGAGTCGAGGTAATGGCCACTAGGAAAGCCGTCTTCATGGAGAGATACAGAAGCGAGCATGTGAGCATAGGTTCAAAGGGTAGCCTTGTTAGGCTCCTGAGAATAGATTAAGGTCTCATGTTGGTGTTGGGCATCTGGTTTTGTGAGAAGAGGTTTCCCATGCCCTTGAGGAATCTCTTCATTGTCGGATGGGCAAATACTGAATATCCATCTATTTGTTGATGAAAGGCTGTTAAGGCTGTAAGGTGATCTTTTAGTGAACTAAAAGATAGTCCTCTCTTTTTGAGATCTAGTATGTAGTGTAGAATGAAAGGGAGGGAGGAGGATGCCGGTGCAATTTGTTTGGAGTTACAGCAGGTTTGGAATCCTTTCCACTTTTGCATATGAGGTGAGTCATCAATTTTCTACTGTATAATAACACTTCTTTCATCTCCTCAGAGCAGAAGTCCTCTATGCGTTGGAACTACGGAGGAGCCAAGCCTTGAGTTGGAGAATTTGTAGGTTGGGATGATGGGTCTGTCCATCATTCTAGGAGAACAGGTGAGGAATGGGTTGAAGAACGATTAGTTAGCTAATTGCTAGCTGAGTTATGTATGGGTACTGTAGCAGGGTGGACCCCTGCTCCTGCCCTGAGGGGTTTAAAAGCGGCCTGGCAGGGCTTGGGAGCTGGGGCTCTAAAAGCTGGGCTGATTGGGGAAGTGGCTGCAGCTGGGCCACACCCCAATCAGGCCACAGCTGGCCCTATAAAAGGCCAGGGAAGCCAGAAGTACAGTCAGTCTCTCTCTGCCTTCAGAGAGAGAAGGGCCTAGCTGCAGGGAGCTTGAGACTGGATACCTGAGTGGAGCAGGGCTGGGGAAAGGCTGAGGAGCTAGGGAGCTCCAGCCTGGAAAGCCCCAGGCTGTGGCCTAGCGAAGGGCTAACAGGTACTGGGGGTTGCAGAGGGCAGCCCAGGAGCAGGCCAAAGCAGCGGGTCCAAACCCTCCTTGCCAGTGATGAGTTGGCTGATACTGCAGTCTGCCCCAGGACGTGGGGCTAGACAATGACTGGCAGTAGCCATACACTGAGGCAAGGAAGGGATAGACGGGGGGGTTCCCTGAGGAAGGGAGACCCAGAGAGAAAGGGGTTACTGCCAGGGGCCAGCACACCCATGTAAAAGGGCACCGGGTCCAGGGAGGGACACGGGGCCAGAGGACAGGTGGATCACCAGCCTGCAGAGGGCGCTCTGTGCTGGAACAGAGCTAATTCCCAGAGTCACCAGCAGGAGGCGCCGCAGGAGTGAGTCTGACCCATCTACAGTACCATGTTTGTGTTGGTCAGGTGAGAACTATAAGTATCACTTTTTCCTTTTCCCTCTTTAATTTTAGTAAGACTTCTGATATAAGAGGAAAGGCATAGAGAAGCTCTCTATACCATTGGACAAGGAAAGCGTCTCCTAATGACTGTTTCCCTATTGGCTCTGGAGCAATAACGGGGGCATTTCTTGGTCAGGTAAGTATCAAATAAGTCTATGGTCGGAGTCCCCCAGTGGCAGACTATGTTGTGGAGTACTGTCAGGTCCATATTCCATTTGTGATCATGTGAGAACTTTTGCCTGAGGCTGTCTGCTGTGATATTTTGTACTCCTGGTAGGTAAGCAGCTGATAGGAAGACATTATGGTGAATGCACCAGTTCTATAATTTTACTGCTTCCATGCACAGGGATAGTGATTCGGTGCCCCTTGGTGGTTGATGTAAAACATACACACTATGTTGTCTGTCATGATTGTCGTATGTGTGTCTTTGATTACTGGTAGAAAGTGTGTGCAAGCATTCCTGACCATTTTTAGTTCCAAAAGTTCGATATGGAGTGTAAATTCCACGGGGGGCCATTCGCCCTGAACCTTATGGCTGTTTAGGTGAGCTCCCCAGCCTGTTAGAGACACGTCTATTGTTAGAATCAATGATGGGGGAGGTTGCCTGAATGGGATCCCTGTACATACATTACTTGGATCCTTTCACCATTCGAGGGAGTCTTTGACTGTGGAGGGCATTGACAAGGGCTTATTTAATCTGTCCTTGTTTGGTGTGTTTACTGATCTGAGCCATGTTTGTAGACACCTCATATGTAGTCTTGCGTGAGATATCACAGATGTGCACACCGCCATGTGCCCAAGAAGCTGAAGGCAATTCCTGGCTGACGTTTGTGGGCTGGCCTGAACTGTGTCTATTAGGGTGTTCAGGGTGTTGAATCTCTGTTGCAGGAGGAATGCTCTCACCTGCACTGCGTTGAGATAAACCCCTATAAACTCCAAGTGTTGTGCTGGAGTCAAGGTTGATTTCTGGGTATTAGGCTGAAAACCTTAGCTGCGTGAATATTTCCATAGTCTTTCAAGTGGCTCATAAGGTGTCATTGAAGGAACAAGCCTTGACAAGGAAATCATCCAAATATGGGTAAATCATGATTCCTCATGTACATAGATGAGCTGCTACCACATATAGGACCTTAGAGAATACTCTGGGTGTGGATGAGAGGCTGAATGGAAGCATCCTGTATTGGTAGTGGTCCTGGCCGAAGGGAAATTCATATGGTCTTACTTTGCCATTAGGGTCTGGTAGTTTGCAATCCTAAATTGTAAGTTTGCAGAGGAATATGCTTTCATCCCCAACAGATCCAGCCTCTTCAAGTTTTTGTCATAAGGAGCAGATTTAATGTGATGTTGTCTTCCTCGAGCATTCACAGCGTCTATGAGGATGGAATTTGATGAGGGGTGCAAAAAAAGAAAGTCTGCCTAACTGGGAGGCACGTAATATTTTTATTGTCTCTCTTGCAAGTAGGTATTATGGAGGCCAGAGTTTGCCAAATAACTGGCAGGATCCAAAAGTGCCTTGTTAACTGGGAGGGTGATGCATGATGAGGAGGCCGTATGCAGGATGTCTAGCAATTTATGATGCACCTCCTTTAACTCTTTGAAAGGGTATCTGGAGTGCATCAACGACTCTTAGTGAGGTCTCAAAAGAGTTTGAAATCATCTGTCATTGATGGCAGGTGAGGCATCACAGCTTCATCTAGTAAGGATGAGAAGATATTTGCTGGATGGGTGACATCCCTTTCTAATGCAACCTCCTGCTCCTCAAAAGTTTGCTTCTGAAGTTCTGGAGCTTTGGAGAGAGAGACCAAAGGAGATTGCCTTGCTGTCTATCTATAGGAGATATTGGACGCTCTAGATGGATGATGCCTGTAGGCAGCCCACAGATCCCAGTACGAGGAAATGGCATGGGTGGTGCATGCAGGCACGGCTGTCCATACCAGGTATGCTGAAACTCCGAATGTGGGTGTATTGTGGATGCCCTTAGGTGTTCCATGGGTGAGCTATAGTGTGAGGCTACAGATAGGTTGTCATACTTCTCACTGTCTGCCTCCTCACGGGAGAATTGTGGGACCGACAGGAAAACTGGTGGTGAGTGTTTCAGTGCCAAGTTTGATCCCAGGTATTGGGAAGTAGTCGGAATTGGAGCGCCGGTACCAAGCAGTGGTGATTCTGTCATCTTGGTTATCAACAGGTCCCTGGAAAAGTAAAATTCCTGTGGTACCACAGAGATGGTCTGTCATGCAAGGGATGGCCAGAGGAGGGCCCTCTAGAGGCACTCAGTACCGATATGTGCCACATCAGTGCCAATTTTGTAGAGACAGTAGTCTCTGTCTGTAATCTTTTCTGGCAGTGCTGATGGTTTCGAGCCAATTCCCCATGGGTCTTATGGCTTAGTGGCGGTGCCTGCACTCAAGGAACTCAAGCTATGGGTGCCATGCCACAGTGCCATCGATACCAACAGTGCGGAAATGATTAATCTTGCCAGGGTCTCCATTGGCTGGACAACTGTTCAGATCAGGAGCTTAGAAGTCTTCTGAGGGGAGTCAGTGGATTTTCTCTTAGCCTCCCCTTCCTTGGAAGTCAATGGTCTCTGTGGTGACCACATGCTCAGGGTCTAACTGATCGCCATATGTGGGATCAGGAAGGAATTTTTCCCCAGGTCAGATTGGCCGAGACCCTGGGAGGGTTTCGCCTTCTTCTGTAGCATAGAGCATGGGTTACATGAAGTTTTAAACTAGTGTAAATGGTAGATTCTCTGTAACTTGAGGTCTTTAAACCATGATTTGAGGACTTCAATAACTCAGCTAGAGGTCTATTTCAGGAGTGGGTGAGGTTCTGTAGCCTTCAATGTACAGGAGATCAGCCTAGATGATCATGATGGTCCCTGTTCCTTCTGACCTTAAAGTCTGAGTCTATGAGAAGGAGTTCCAGGACTGGCATCTGAGGCCAATCTGAGGGAACTCTCCATCACTAGGAGTTTAAGTTTTAACTCCTAGCTTTTCCTAGTTCTATCCTTGAGTTTCTGACAAGATACACTTTTGAGTGATGTGAGCCTCTCCTAGGCATCAAATGCAGTGTGAGTGTCCAACACTGACTGGTACATTTGAACCTGGGGGAGCTGGGCATACCCCTTGATAGGGGAAGATCACCAGTAGGTGAGGGGAGAAAAAAACTTGTCAACAATGACAGGGAGAAAGGGAAGGTTTACAAATTTCAAATATTTTCTTTTTAGGAAACAAGAAAGTGGGGAAAGGGAAAAGCAGAAGCACTGCTGTCAACTGTCAAAATACAAAGCAAACAGGAATTTCAATCAAACTGCTAATTGCTCCATCTTGGCCCAAGGGCAGTTCAGAAGGAACTGAGGGTGGTTTGCCCGAGCAGCACTAGATAGCTTCAAGAGAAAGTGCATGTGCAGGCTATCTAAAGTCTCCAATCAGAGGTGCAGGGATGCAGACACACCTACCGTGGAGCACCCAAAGAGACACTACTCAAAGAAGAACGAAAAGGTTCCTATTTCGCATTAATGTGATCCTGTGAAGACGATTACATTAATGCAAACTAGGAAGCTTTTAGCTCACACCCACGGCATTCTATCAGGGAAGTTACAGACAGAATTTCAGCGTGCATCGCTATTCACATTCATGAACTCCAAACTGCAAGGCAGTGTAGACAAGCCCTAAGAGTTGATGGTTATAAAAGCTTTGCTCTCATTCACCATTCAAACCAGAACAGGGTGGGAAACGGTTTTCCAGTCCCATGAGATTTCAAGATTTTAGAAAATTTTCATCTCCTGAATTGGAACAAAATGTTGAATTTTCAAAAATGTTTGTGAACTGACAATCTGTAATAAATTTGGATTAGATCAGTCAAAATGTTTCTTTTCAATAATTTTGAAACATTTGTTTGGATTTTAATCTTTTAAATTATTTTAACCTTTAAAAATATAAATTAACTGAAATTTCTAAACCCAAAAGTATTTCAAACTGAAAAAAAATGTGTTTCATTTGAAAATGTAAAATGGGACACCTTTGAAACATTTTTCAAAATTATTTCAAGAGATTCATCAAAACTGACCAAGAACAGTTTTAGTTTTGACAAATTGGCATTCTCTGACAAAAAAACAAGGGAACCTAGGCAGACCCATCATACTGGCAATGGCACTCTTACTGAAAGAATATAAGGATTCATAGAAAGCATCTTGAAACCACGCAATACACAAAGGACCAGCTTCCTTCAAGACACTACCGACTTCCACCAGAAACTTCACACCTTTCAAAATTCATGGATCCTACACATGCTTATCACAACATGTTGTATACCTCATCCAGTGCATCAAATACCCCAGTAACAACTATGGGGGTGAAACCAGAGAGTCACTACACTCTCAAATGAATTCACACATAAAAATAACAAAAGACAGAACCACCCTATGACCTGCGGGTGAACACTTTTCACAAAGCCATAATTCCATACCTGACCTCTCAGTCTTTGTCATCAAAGGAAACTAAAAAAACAACTTCAAAAAACAAGCCTGGAAACTTAAATACATAAGTCTGCTGGACACTAAAAAACATATATTAAGCGGAGACATTGGTTACAACAATATGAAACACACCTAATACTTAATTGCCCACTTCGTTTTAAGTGGTCTCCTATAGCATATGTGAACGCCTTATGCTTAACAATGTGTCCCAACTTGTGTTTAGCTTAGACACTCTGATTATCTCCTCCAAACCTGAGGAAGAGCTCTGAGAAGCTCAAAAGCTTGTCCATTTCACCAACAGAAGTTGATCCAATAACAATGTTTACCTCTCCTACCTTGTCTTCTCTCATATCCTGGAACCAACATGGCTACAACTCTATATAAAGAAGTCAGGAGCTTCTGTTTTCCCTGTCTCATAACACAAGAACAAGGGGACATTTAACAAAGTTGAAAGGTAGCAAATTCAAAACTGATAAAGGAACTACTTTTTCACACAACATGTAATTAGACTGTGGCACTCTTTCCTTCATTTTGTTTTCCTTCCATTTTAGCTTTCTGTATTTTATTCTGACCCTTCTTGTCTTCCCGCTGTTCATGGTTTCTCAGCTTTCAGTAGGGGGTCACTTGGTTTTTATTTAACTTCAAAACTTCAATCCATTTGAAGCATTTTTAGATCCCTTTCAGTTTCAAAGGCTCAGACCATTTCAGTTCCATCAAATACAGTTGTTCAGCCTTGACCCAAAAAAAAAAAAAGAGAGAGAGAGGAAAAAATTAAAAAGTATATGACTTTCTAAATAGGTCGAGCAAGTTATATTTAAAATGTGTTACTCTGAGATTAATTACTTTGGTACTTCAGACACGTAGGAGGGTCAATCTGATTGGCCCATGGTAGTACAAGAGTTTCAGATCTCATCAGTACATCCTTAGGGGCAGACATTCACATGGAAAGTGGCCAGCTTTGAATCCTCTGGTCTTTTTCTTGTGGTTCCAGGAGCCCATCAAGAAGTGTTGTCAAAATACCATTGTTCGCATTATTCCCTAGAGAGATGTCCTCACTGCCCCAGGCAACCCTGGGAAGCAGCTGGGATGTACAAGCTATTCTTTTATGTGAATAGGATTACATCTGCCAAGATAAAAAAGACTCTTCATTCTCCACATGTAACTGCTACCTCACTTTAACAACTCCCAGCCAGAGGTAGCAGTAATACAGAGGCACATGAATCTCACCTTACCTTACTGAAAATGTCACTATCTTTGTATTGATTACTTGAGAAATTAAAGCAATGTTATCTGTGAGTCAAATCAGTCATTTATTAAACATAAGAACATCTAGTCCAGTACCCTGTCTTCCGACAGTAGCAAATGCCAGGTGCCCCAGAGGGGATGAACAGAACAGGGAATCATCAAGTGATCTGTCCCCTGTCGCCCATTCCCAGCTTCTGGCAAACAGAGACTAGCTAGCCCACGAAAGCTTATGCCCAAATAAATTTGTTAGTCTCTAAGGTGCCACAAGGACTCCTTGTTGATTATGAGGATACAGACTAACACGGCTGCTACTCTGAAACCAGAGTCTAAGGACACCATCCCTGCAATCCTGGCTAATAGCTATTGATGGACCTATCCTCCATGAACTTATCTAGTTCTTTTTTTAACCCTGTTATAGTCTTGGCCTTCACATCATCCTCTGACAAACAGTTCCACAGACTGACTGTGTGTTGTGTGGGAAAAAATACTTCCTTTTGTTTGTTTTAAACCTGCTGCCTATTAATTTCATTTGGTGACACCTAGTTCTTGTGTTATGAGAAGGAGTAAATAACACTTCCTTGTTTACTTTCTCCACACCAGTCATGATTTTATAGACCTCTATCATATCCCCCCTTAGTCATCTCTTTTCCAAGCTGAAAAGTTCTAGACTCAATAATCTCTCCTCATACAGCAGCCATTCCATACCCCCAATCATTTTTGTTGTCCTTTTCTGAACCTTTTCCAATTCCAATATATCTTTTCTGAGATGGGGCAACCACATCTGCATACAGTATTCGAGATGTGGGCGTACCATGGATTTATATAGAGGCAGTATGATATTTTCTATCCCCTTCTTAATGATTTCCAACATTCTGTTCGCTTTTTTGACTGCTGCTACACATTGAGTAGATGTTTTTAGAGAACTATCCACAATGACTCCAAGATCTCTTTCTTGAATGGTAACAGCTAATTTAGACCCCATCATTTTATATGTATAGTTGGGATTATGTTTTCCAATGTGTCTTACTTTTCATTTATCAACATTGAATTTCATCTGCCATTTTATTGTCCAGTCACCCTGTTTTGTGAGATCCTTTTGTAGCTCTTCAGCATCTGCCTGGGACTTAACTATTTTGAGTTGTTTTGTATCATCTGCAAATTTTGCCACCTCACTGTTTACTTCTTTTCCCAGTTCATTTATGAAATGTTGAATAGGACTGGGCCCAGTATAGACCCACAGGAGACACCACTATTACCTCTCTCCATTCTGAAAACTGGCCATTTATTCCTACCTTTTGTTTCCTATCTTTTAACCATTTACCAATCCATGAGAGGACCTTCCCTCTTATCCCAGGACAGCTTAATTGGCTTAAGAGCCTTTGGTGAGGGACCATGTCAAAGGCTTTCTGAAAATCATTTCTTTTCCACCTTCTAGGAGGATCAATATCTCAGTGTTTGAGATACCGCACAGGCACACGGGAGACGAAGAGCGGTAACAAGATAACCTATATCCCTTTGGAAACACTGGAGCAGAATTCTCGCAAGTTACTTGCCTCTCCCATCATAAAAGCACAAAAAGATCAGCTTTGAGTCAATGAAGTTGATGGCTCAATGGTGATTTGAGGATCTGGATTCGTAGCTCTGACTGGATGATCTGGCAAAGATAGTACAATTAATGTAGGTTTCTGCTGGATGTAGTCTTACATTTTTCTAAATGGTGACAATATGTTTTTCTTGGAATTTGTATTTTGTCAACATTGGGTAAAGCGCATTTGGAACAGATCCTCAGCTGCTGTAAATTGTCATACCTCTACTAACTTCGACGGCGCTATAATGATTCACACCAGCTCAGGATGTGGCCTTCTTGGCTCACTGCAAAGCTTTTCAAGAATTTATACAAATATTAAAAATGGTTGATGGTCACTTGATTTACTGGCATTTTCTAAATTAGCCACCAAACCTCATACTGGGAACCCAGCCTCCTACCCTGAAATCAAATATGGTATTTCCCAGCTCCCTAGCCACCCAGCTGGGTTCTGAAAGTGCCGACCCCACCGTGTGATTAGAGAGAGCCAGCTGCTCTCGCATCTCTTCCCCACTCTTCTGTGTGGCTGTTCTTCTCGACCCTGGCTCCCAGTGTTGCTCGCTTTCCTCTTCTGGTCCCTAGACTTAGGGAGGATTTGGGAACTGGATACAGGTCACCTGAGAGGCAAAGAGATGAGGATTTCTGGCAAGGGGCAGTCACAGAACTTCCTCTTCTCCAGAAGCCCACCATAGTATCACCTCCTAGCACCCAGTACCTCTTTTCCCACGAACTGCCCACCCCTATACACTAGACACTGAATAGCCCCAAGGTGTTAAACACACCTGCTTGGGGACTAGCCAGAGTCTGCAGAGATAAAACTAGAACTGATAGTGACTCCTCCTATCATCCGTTGAATGATAATCACTCCTATGCATGATTGTGGTGAGTCATCCCTGAGTTACTGCTGAGCCTGCTTAATCCTGAGGAGTCATCCTGAGCCAAAGAGTGAATCATCAGAGGCAATTGCTTATACCTACAAGCCTTGTGATAGGCCCCACATATTTGAGCAGGGTTCAGCAAATACATAGGCAAGGATCCACCCAGGTGATCTCAAGGCAGGTATATAGGCTCCTAAGGGTCACAGTCTCTCTAGTCTGCTCAACGTCACTACCTGCCTGAGAACATTTCCTTTGCTGAGTAGTTCTGACATTTTGCACCGGCTTCTGTCTGTGCCTGTTTTCACACTAGCCAGTCCCTGCATCTGATCCTTCCTCAGCTGGCCAGCCAGTGATTCTGACAATGTCAGACCCCAGTATCATGTTCTTTGTCTGATTGGCAATATAAATGATAACAAGTGCAGTGACTGACAGAATTTGTTTGGTATGAGCCTGGCTGGTCTCCCTCATAAGGAATATTTAAGCCAAGTCCTGCTGAAAGCAAAGATTAAACCTTTCTTTAGAAACAGCCTTACACATTCACTGCAGCATTATGAATTGACTGTTTACAGAAGTACGGCTTTGGGGAAGATTAACTCTGATGACATTCAGAACCATTCAGCTGATGAGTGCCCACTCCTGAGTTCGGTTATTGCGTATGCATACGAGGCCTGTAAAAGTTGGGTGAGCTGGTTTCTTTTCAAGTGAACTACCCCCTTAATGTGTTCTTGCCCCTTGGCTGAGTACTACCATGATTCAGGGCCTTGCAGGCCAGTTTTCCATTTGGAGCAGTATCAGTGATGCAGAGTCAGGGGATTTTCTCAATGTAATTTGTTAATTTGCACAATATACCCAAGACCTGCTTCCTTGAGCAGAGGTGGTCACACAACTCAAACACACTCTTCCCTCCTGCAGAAGCCTCCAGCCAGACACGTCTGCCTTCTCCCCACAAGCAGCTGCCCTGCACCTCCATCTCTCTCCAGGGCCTCGCACAAGTTTAACTGCTTAACAGACTATACCTCTTTTCCTCCCTGAGTTCCTGCACTTTCCACCTGGGAAGCCACTAGTCCAAGGTTGGTCATGGCCTGAAAGGTGAGCTTGGGTGTCTAACACTGCTGGTGTGCAGCTGCTTTGAGACACGATGGTAGCAGAATGTCTAACGGCCCAGATAAGAAAAATCCTTTAACCCGCACAATAGCCTTAATGACTCACTGAGTGCAGCTACTGCATGGCATCTTTAACTCCTTCTACAGAGAATTTTCATAGGTTCTATCTGCATGTGGTTCTTTTCCCTTCCGAAAGAAAGCGTAACCACCAATCTGTTCTGTAATAATGCCCTTGTCTGCCAATCTAGTTTCATTGAGCACTGCAGTGTCAATGTCATACCGGGCTAGCTCTTTTGAAAAGAGAGCTGTTCTTCTTTCAGATCGAGAGGTATCATCTTTATCTATCATAGTCCTGATGCTCCAAGCAGCAATCTTTAGTGCTTTTTTAGTTCTTTGATTTTTGACTTCTTGAAGATGATCTGCCAGCTGCGGTAAACTGACCAGGTTTGATTTGGGCAGGCAATGTTTGAGGCACCTTTACTAGTGCCTTCCCTTACAAAGGGAGAGCAGTGCAATCCTAAAACGGGCTGCTCTGTTGCCTGGAGTGTTGCTGAGCTTCCCTGCTACCCTTGGGTAAGAGATGGGTGACCAATGTCCCAGGCCTCCTGCATGCAGGCTTGGGACTATAACTGCCAATAATCATCTTCACCTGTCGCTTTGCCACACCCCTATCACCACAGGACTTTTGAAGAGAGATGTGCATGAATGACATGTGTGTGAGGTTGATTAAAATGGGAGAGTCGTTGCACTGGGACAATCCTATTCTCTCAGCTGCTGAAGCTTGACCCAGTGGCACAAAGGCTGTTACAACTGGAGGCATCTTTAGCTGCACTGGATAGCCATGACTTCTGTAGTGCCCTGTCATGCCTTTTGCCTTCCACAATACGTTGCTGCCCTACTTTTCAAGCCTCCTTTCCCATACCAAGCAAAGCCTGTTGAGTTGTCCATTTAGGGCTGCGTTTTTCATGTTAACGTGCAGCAGCAGAAACCCAAACTAACCCTCTCCCTCCTCCTTTTCTCTGGGATGACCGCTTTAACCCTCCCCCCACCACACCGCGTGGCTGGTATTAGGAAAGATCCCTGCTAGCCAAACGCAAACAGCTCAGTGTGAAGCCCCCCGCCCCCATCCTTTTCTCTGCGATGATCGCTTTAAGTTTCACGCAGCACTGTGTTGAGTCCCTGTTGTGGCCTCTGTCCATCATGGCCTTGGAGATTTTTTCAAATGTTTTGGCATTCCGTCTTTTGGAATGGAGTTCTGATAGCATGGATTCATCTCCTCATACAGCGATCAGATCCAGTCCCTCCCGTACGGTCCATGCTGGAGCTCTTTTTCAATTCTGGGACTGCATGGTCACCTGTGCTGATGAGCTCTGCATGGTCACTTGTGCTGATCAGCTCTCCATCATGGGCAAACAGGAAATTAAATTCAAAAGTTCACAGGGCTTTTCCTGTCTACCTCACCAGTGCATCCAAGTTCAGATTGCTGTCCAGAGCGCTCACAATGGTGCACTGTGGGATAGCTCCCGGAGGCCAATAACGTCAAATTGCATCCACACTAATCCTAACTCGAACCGGCAATGGCGATTTCAGCACTAATACCCTTGTCGGGGAGGAGTACAGAAATAGATTTTAAGAGCCTTTTATGTCAACAAAAATGGCTTTGTTGTGTGGATGGGTGCAGGGGTAATTCGATTTAACGCTGCTAAATTCGACCTAAACTCGTAGTGTAGACCAGGCCAAAGGGAGAACGGTAGAGTCAAATGATTGACAAGTAAAAGCCTGGGAAGAAGGAAGTGAAATGCCTGCCCCCAGGAGCTCTGTCAGAGGGGAGAAGCTATTTTGGAGGAATCTGGAGCCAGGCACTGAAAAGGGAGGATTGGCTGTGTGGGCAGCCAGTGAATCCCTGGCCTGCATGCAGGGTTCCGCCTAAGAACTGGCCTTGGGTACATGGAAGCAAAATTCCTCAGCTTGGTCCATTCTTTCCTTCTTCAAGGTAACTCCCCAGGCTATAGAATTTGGTTAGGAAAACTCCTCACCCCCTCAGGCTGGGTTAGCCTGCTGAACTAGCTTTCAGCTCCCTTGACAAAATTAGTTACCAAGTGACAAGTGCTGCTCTTGCTCCTAGCTCAGGGCTGCCCACCTGCTGTGACTGTATCCGAGCTCTAGCGTAGGAGATGAAAGTTAGGGTTATTATAATTTTCTCCTTGAGCCCTGCATCCCATTGTGGTGACGGGAAAACTTGGGAACAGAAGCAGCCTGATGCCTGCATGAAGAGCATGCCTGCCAGCAGGGTTCATCGGCCCCTCTGCAGTTGCTGAGCTGTCCAGATTCAGCTCCGAACCTGAGGATCATTCACAGAGTGTGAGAGCACCATTTTTTAATTAGCTAGTCAGGGAAATTGTTTGGGAGCCCCCTACTCCCTGAGCTGTGCCAGGAGATAAGGGTTTGGGGATTTTATTACCTGCTGCCTATTAAATCTGTGGGGGGACTTAGCATCTTATCCCACTTGTGAGTTTTGTGGGCTGTCCTGAACCCAGCCAGCCAAGTTGCTCTGCTGCTCCAGAAGATACCATTGTCACAGGTCATCAAGGGCTCCTGTGAAGAATGCAAACCAATGGGACACTACATTTTACCCTTGCTCTATCAGGTCTGGGGGAATTCGTGGGTATTATCAGTGTGGGCACAGTGACTCTGAGAGTGGCGTTTTACCTGTTATGTTATATTTACTTTCCGTTTAATATAATAACTGTGTTGAATATATTGTTTGTGCTTGTGTTATTTCTTGGGAGTCTCCACTTTACCTGCAAATAAATGGGGTTTACTCTGTGGTTAGAATTTTTCTTCCAAGCTGCCCTGGTGACCCTGCCAGGAAGAAGTGAGGGGGCTGGTGGCCCCACCAAATAAATTCATATGGGAAGAAAATTTGGAAGTTACACCCTGCTGAGCTGGATGTGGGATCCAGATGAACCCAGGCCCATCCATCAAAATCCATAGGGAGATTGGCATTAAAGGAGATAACCAGGTGGATGAGGTGCTGAACTTTTATTATCAAGGGCTGAAAACATGATTACAGTGTGTACGTGCTCATCCGCTCCTGCTGCTTATTCCTCAGGGGACTGTGATTTCACAAGAGGAGATGAACTAGTGAGACACAGAGATCCTGCTTTCTTGCCAATGTCCTTTTCAACAATAAGGGTCAAACTGCAGGCAGTGGTGCTGTCTCTGCCTCACGAGGACTTTGGGGAGCGACAGTGCCTCTGGGAACCTGACAATCCTTGGTGTGGCCAGCATTGTGGGAGTAGCCACGGCTCTCTTCATACTGGAGAGAGAAAGAAGGAAACAGACTGGACGTAAAGGGATGCAAGAAGACAGGAAGGAGAGAGGGCCCCGGAGGAAGAGTATATCCTGGGACACACTGTGTTCCAGATGCTAAGCCCCAGTGGCAATAAAGGTCAGTCTTTCTCCCACCCCCTTATGTGTCACACTCTTCTTGTTAGTGCTGTCTGTTCCCCTAAGCTACCTGCAAAAGAGTAAAACTAGACACAAAAGACCAGTGTCTGCCCTGATTTACACCCACTGAAATCAGTAGGGATGCCAGTTGTCAGAATGGTTGGGGTCATCATTAGGATGTCTGATTCCTTCTGCTGCTGGGTATTTTCCCATACCAGTCCCTAACTCTGCAGAAGACGATTTCCTTGCACCCAGCGGAGTGTTCCTGGAACTTGGGTCTTCTCCAAATGGGCTCTGCGATAAACACCAGCATGCATAGCTGTATTCCAGTTAATGAAGGAAAATCCCTTCTAGACAGATGATAGTCAGGGAAACTCTTGCAACATTCATTTTGTGAAATCCCATTGACAAAGCAATAAACTCTCTGAAAAATGACAGGTATGGGTTGAAACTGAAGTTAGAATTAACTCCCTCTCCCTTGCTGCATGTACCTGCTCAGGGCTCTGTTTGTTCTTCCTTTCTCACACACACCTGAAGTCTTATGACACAAAGGGCTTGGCTACACTTGAGAGTTGCAGCGCTGGGAGTTACAGTGCTGGTCATACAGCTGTGTAGGGAAAGCGCTGGTGTGTGGCCACACTCACAGCTACTAGCGCTGCAGTGTGGCCACATTTGCAGCATTTGCAGCGCTGTTGGGAGTGATGCATTATGGGCAGCTATCCCAGCATTCAAGTGGCAGCAACGTGCTTTTCAAAAGAGGGGGGTGGGTATAGTGTGACAGGGAGTGGGGGAGAGAGAGAGTGGATTTTTGGAGACTAGCTCCCTGCCTTGCAAAATCAGAAAATTTTCCCGACCCCTTAGTCTTAACTGCAAACAGCCTGCAGACCAGATAAGCAGCACGGACTCCCTTTCTCCCCCTCCGCGCCCCCCCCCCCCGTTTCTCTCATCAAGCAAACACTCAACCCCTGTGAATGAGGCAGGCAGGGGTTTATCTCATTTGATTGTTCACAGTCAGTTACAGATTGATCACAGCAAACAGGAGCTGTGTTTGTTTTTTAGATAAGCAGCTCCGGGAGCCCCGGAGCCCCGCGTTCACAACAAAACAAAGAGAGGCTGCATAACAAAACAAAGAGTAATTTAGATAAAAGCATTCTGGGATATCTCCTAATACCCTGGAGGCCAATAACAGCGCTGGTGTGTGGCCACACCTGACGAGCAGCGCTGCATCACCAGCGCTGCACTCGTTATTCCCCAAGCAGACCAGGTGTTCAGCCAGCGCTGCAGCCAGGGAGTTGCAGCGCTGGATGTGCCTTGCAGGTGTGGACAGTTACTAAGTTGCAGCACTGGAAAGCCTCCACCAGCGCTGCAACTCTCTAGTGTAGCCAAGCCCTAAGAGCAGAAAGTTACTGCGACAGTTGCTAACTGGCTAGCAGTTCCAGTATCTGAGGCGGGGTTCCTGTGTCATCTTTCAGGGAGGTGTAAACCCTAGTAGAGATAGCTTGGCTAGATCCTCCTTGTTTCCAGTTACTTTTATAGCCCACCTGATTCTTCTTTGCAACAGAGACTGAAGACCTATAGGAACAGCTGGAAACGGGTAAGAGACCCAGCACTATGTGATCAGTCAGCTCCCTGTGGACTATGGACCACAATTTGGGAATCTCTGCTCTAGGCAGCAGCTGCAGCTAAGAAATGATTCAGGAAGCGAGGGAAAGGCAATAAACTGTTTTGCTTCTAAAAAGAGCTACATCACAACTAACTGTAAGCATTTCTCCAAGATTCATCTGCCTGTGCAGTAGAGCTGGTCAGACAATTCCTCTTGAAACAAAATTTTGATGCAAAGATGGAAACATTTTATATAATTTTTCCATTTTTTCTCCCATTTTCTGACTAGCCCTGCTCAAGTCATTATAAGGCTCTATGTCATAGTACCATCTAGTGGCATCCAATAATATTACATTCCTCATCACAAAAACTCTTAATATCTTGTGGAAATGGTTGGCAGCCTCAGCGGAGACGTAATGGATGGAATGGATGTAGAGAGTGAAATAATCTCTTACCTTAGAGGTGATCTCTCTATGTCAGAGCTTAAACATGTTGATGGGGTAGTGTGCAGGGAGTTCTGCTGCCACTGACTGATGTGCCTGAGGTAATTCGTTTGGCAGAGCTGTCTATCTAGAACACGTCACAAGCATTATATTGTAGATTGCCTTTTCTGAAGAAGTGTGAAATTGATGAGAAAATTCTTAAATGCTGCTGTCCACAAGAAATGGAGAAAAGTAGTGAACCTAACAATGGAAAAGGAGATGAAGGAACTTTGCACCTCTGCTCCTAATATTTCTTTTTCACTAGACTCCAGCTTTTCCCTGTGATATGGCGAGCGAGTGAATCTTCTGACCGGCTTTTACTTAGAAGCTGATCCCAAAAATATGAGATGCCAGGAGTGGACTTCACTTTATGCATAACTGGTTATTGCTATTTGGATAAATTCCTAGATGGGACTATCAAACTGTAATTATCCCACCACAATGTTTTCGCAGTATAACTGAATCTTACAGATTCTCAGTTAACTTATGTCTTCATCGGAGACCAAGCAATGGAAATGTTTTTGACTACAAGAATGTAATAGCCAATTATACATGTTTTAATATTACTTAATTGTCAACATTTGTTGCAGTAAATGGTCTCTAGGCGTCTGTTTTACACATAAAAGCCATTTTAGAACCAAGCTGCGCAAAGATCCTGAGCATGTGCTATAGAGATTTTTAAAACATTGTAACTTGGCCAAATCAAAACAATTTTTCAACAGTACAATGAAAGGTACATCTGTGACCAAAGGATGCTCTCTCAGCCAAATTTCACCAAATTGTTGAGGCTCTGGTGCTGTTCAGAAAAGAGGAACAATGATTTTTCTTCTTTGACCTTCCAAATCAACTTAGTGATTATAAAGAAATATAAGTCTTTGTGTTTTCTGGACTTTATACACAGGCAATGCAAACAACATTCTGTTCTATGGTCCTCACTCAAACATCTTAAGTAGGGGGCACATGGATTAGCAATTAAGAATTTAAAGATGAAGGAGAGGATGTCCAAAATGCCATCTTTTTGTGGCTTCTCCTGTATTTAGCAGATAGAAAACATTTTATTGGAATTTCTTCCTTCTAATAACTACACTTCACTATAAAACAAACCCAAAGAACAATAAAGGAACTATTTACAAAGAGAAAACCCTAAACTTGGGTGGCTAGAAGGAGCTGAGGACACCACCTACAGGGAGCTATGCTTCATTGAATAACTTTGCATGCATAGTTTGGGGATTGACGCAGGGATGCACGGCCCCCCCACAATACCAGGGCCGGCTCAGGTACCAGCCCAGGAAGCAGGTGCTTGGAGCGACCAATGGAAAGGGGCGGCACATCTGGGTCTTTGGCAGCAATTCGGCGGCGGGTCCCTCGGTCCCTCTCGGAAGGAAGGACCAGCCGCCGAATTGCCACCAAAGAATGAAGCAGCGTGGTAGAGCAGCCGCCAAAGTGCTGCCGATCGCAGCTTTTTTTTTTCTTTTTTCCCCTCTTCACCTCTTGGGGCGGCAAAAAAGCTGGAGTCGACCCTGCCCAATACTTAGAGCTTCTGCAGTGAGGTGGCTGCCCCACTCCAGGAGAGCAGGAGTTAAAAGCAGCCCTTGGAGAGGTCTGTGGTTGGGACCCAATTAGAAAAGGGATTAAGAGCAGCTGAGGGAGGCTGGCAAGCAGTGGCAGATTTAGAGTTAGTGGGGCCCTGTGCTCGGCTTCATTTTTGGGGCCCCTCCTTGAGACCCAGGCAAGAAAAAGAACATTCTCTCTTATCTCCCCTCCACCCCCATTTTTCATTCTTTTTTTCTTCATCCTCCTCTTATAATAGGAAGTAAATGAAAATAAAGTGAAGTACCTTGATTGTTTTTGTAGTCTAACTTATTTTCCACAGGTTTCAGAGTAGCAGCCGTGTTAGTCTGTATTCGCAAAAAGAACAGGAGTACTTATGGCACCTTAGAGACTAACAAATTTATTTCAGCGTGAGCTTTCATGGGCTACAGCTCACTTCTTCAGATGCATAGAATGGAACACACAGACAGGAGATATTTATACATACAGAGAACATGAAAAGGTGGAAGTATGCATACCAACAGGAAGAGTCCAATCAACTGAGATGAGCTATCGTCAGCAGGAGAAAAAGAACCTTTGAAGTGATAATTGAGATGACCCATAGAAGGTGTGAGGAGAACTTAACATAGGGAAATAGAAACAATTAGTGTGATGACCCAACCATTCCCAGTCTCTGTTTAAACCTAAGTTGATTGTATATAATTTGCATATTAATTCGAGTTTGGCAGTCTCTCTTTGGAGTCTGTTTTTGAAGTTTTTTTGCTGCAAAATTGCCACCTTCAAGTCTGTCACTGAGTGGTTAGAGAGGTTTGGCCAATGTACATGTACAATGGCCAAACCGGACAGTCTCTATGCAAAAGAATAAATGGACACAAATCTGACATCAGAAATCATAACATTCAAAAACCAGTGGGAGAACACTTCAACCTCTCTAACCACTCAGTGACAGACTTGAAGGTGGCAATTTTGCAACAAAAAAACTTCAAAAAACAGACTCCAAAGAGAGACTGCTGAACTCGAATTAATATGCAGACCACTGGAAAATTGCTGAGGGTCTCGGCAGACCACTTAATGATCTTTCCAAATATTGTTTGTACTATTAGCTAACTATTGTAAAGTGCTTTGGATAAGCGCAATTTATAAAAAAAAATGTAAAAAAACAGTTGGTGTGCGGGGTCTGGCCAGGACTTAGGGTGTGGGACTGGGCTCAGGGCTGGGGGTGCAGGGTCTGGGAGGAAGTTAGGGTGCAGGAGCAGGCTGGGGGTTGGAGTGCAGGGTCTGGCCAGGAGTTAGGGTGCAAGAGGGGGCTCAGGGCTGGGGCAGGGGGTGTGGGGGATTGCAGGGGTCAGGGAGGTCAAGTGGCCGGGGGTTGTGAGGGGGTGCAGGAGTCAGGACTGGGGACGTGGGGTGGGGTGCAGGAGTCAGGGAGGTCAGGTGGGTGGGGTGTGTGTGAGAAGGTGCAGGAGTGAGGGCTGGGAATGTGTGAGGAGGGGTGCAGGAGTCAGGGAGGGCAGGGGGCTGGGAGTGTGTGAGAGGGGTGCAGGAGTCGGGGAGGGAAGGGGACTGGGAGGCTGGGAGGGGGGATGCAGGAGTCAGGGCTGGGGGAGCACAGTCTGGGAGGAATTTAGGGTGCAGGAGCAGGCTGGGAGTTAGGGTTCAGGGTCTGCCCAGGAGTTAGGATGCAGGAGGGGGCTCAGGGTTGGGGCAGGAGATTGGGGAGTAGAGTGCTTACCTGGGGAAGCTCCTGTTTGGTGCGAGGGGTGGGGGTCGGGATGTGGGGGGGGGTGCAGGAGTCAGGGTCATGGGGTTGGGGGGCTGGGTATGTGAGGGGGTGCAGGAATCAGGGAGGGCAGAGGCTTGGAGATGTGGCTCATGACAGGGGGGTAGGGGGGATATGTGTAGGGGGAGTGCAGGGGCCCTGCCTTTGCTCCGTCCTGCCCTGATTCCACCCCCTTCCACAAGGCCCCGCCCCTGCCTCTTCTCTGCTTCCTCCCCTGAGTGTGCTGTGGCCCTGCTCCTTCCCCTCCGTCCCGGAGTGACCTGAGTGACGGCAAACAGCTGTTTGGTGGCAGGGGAAGCACTGGGAGGGAGGGGGAGGGGTGGGAACACGGCATGCTCGCGGGAGGAAGCAGGGAAGAGTCAGGAGATGAGTGGCCAGCACAGACTGCAGTTTGCCCCAGGGAAAGGGGAATAGATGACAACTGTCCGTAGCCACTGAGGCAAGGTGGGCTTAGAGGGTTGGGGGTTCCCAAGGGAGGGGAGATCCAGAGTGTGTGGACTGTTGCCGGGCAGAACCCCAGGGTAAGGGGCACTGGGGTCCAGGAGTGACATGGGGGCCTGAGGCAGGAGAGATGCCGGCCAGTGGGAGGCGCTTCGAGTGCTGGAATCGAGCTAATTCCTGGATGACCAGCAGGAGGTGCCACGCCCGTGAGTGCTTGACCTTCCCAGAGAGTTGCAGGCTTGTGTGGAGCATGCAGGTGCATTTCAAGAGTGGGATCTGTACTGAAAGCATTCAGAGGAGAACAGAGTTTTATCAAGGACTCATTTATAGCCAGGACTTGCTAGGCCAAGGTTCTCACTTGTTCAACGAGAATATTCTTCAGCTGTGACAGTCTTTGCATGTAGTTTGAGTCTGTCGTCTACATCTGGATTCTCATTCACATCTCTTCTCTTGTTCCCATGTGATAATGCAAAGGCTTGAACAGAATGTTGTGAAACTTTCCAAATATTCAGTGCTTGGCTGAGACCAAGAATAAGAACTATTAGTCCTAATGGTACAGCTTGTAAAGAAAACAATAAGCAACAGAAAATATTGGTGTGCACACTATCAGCCTTCGTTATGCAACTAAGGGTACGTCTACACTACAAGACTATTTCGAATCAACTTAATTCGAATTTGTGGAATCGACCTTATGAAGTCAAAGTTGTGTATCCACACTAAATACACTAGTTCGACTGTGTGAGTCCACAGTAACGGGGCCAGTGTCGACTTTGGAAGTGGTGCACTGTGGGAAGCTATCCCACAGTTCCCGCACTCCCCGCTGCCCATTGGAATCCTGGGATTTCCCCCCCAATGCATGCTGGGGGGAAAAATGTGTCGAGGGTGGTTTTGGGTAACTGTCATCATTGAACCGTCAATCACGCCCTCCCTCCCTGAAAGCGCCTGCGGGCAATCTGTTCGTGCACTTTTCTGCTCAGTGACAGCGCGGGCGCCACAGCACTTTGAGCACGGATCCCGCTGCAGTTATGGCCGTTGTCAACTCCTCGCACCTTATCGTCCACCTCTTCCACAGTCAACTGCTGAGAAATAGGGCTACTTTTCAATGGTGCTGCGAGCACTGGTGGACCATGGGGAACGTTTTACCAACATCAACGTCGGGTGGCCAGGCAAAGTTCATGACGTGCGTGTTTTCAGGAACTCTGGTCTGTTTAGACGCCTGCAGGAAGGTAGTTTCTTCCCGGACCACAAAATAAGTCTTGGGGATGTGCAGATGCCTATAGTGATCGTCGGGGACCCAGCCTACCCGCTAATGCCCTGGCTCGTGAAGCTCTGTGCAGGCGCCTTTCACAGCGACAAGGAACTCTTCAAGTACCAGCGAGCAGCGAGCAGCGTGACCTGTGACTGTTCAGTTTCTTTACAGAGAAGCTGAAGCTGCCCCTGTTTCTTTACCAAGTGACTGTTGACTAGCATCTGCAGTTACATACCCCGCCCACCCCACTTCCCCAACTTCCAACACACGTTTAAAAATAAAATACATGTTCCACTGTAACTTTACAAAGGTATCTTTATTGATGACTTTGCGTTACAGGGTTGAAACTGGGACACGGACTGTGCTGGGTAGGGTGTGCAGTGATGTAAAGACCGCCTGTAAACTCGAGGAATGACAGGCTCCTGCTCCCAGAGCGGTCTGCAGTGCCGGACTGGATGTTTCAACGGAGCCTGCCATCCCTCCTTTTTGGGACTCTGTGTGCGGGGGCTATGTGGCCTTTTGGCGGGGGAGGACGGATACAGATTCCTCTGCTGCGTGGCTCTTTGGTCCAGGACAGGGACCGTTGCATGAGATCTGTAACCCCCCTCCCCCGCTACAAAGTCACGTACCCCCCCACCCACACAGAACTTGCAAACCACCTCCCATACCGACCAGGGTGCGTACTGACTGCAGTGTGTGTGTGACCTGCTGCTGATCCTGCCCCCATGTCTGTACCCTGGTAAAGGTGATTGTCCTGTCAAATTACCAACCCCCTTCCCCCCCTTCAAACACAGTCTCCTCTAAAAGAACATGACGGAAACAGTAATTAACAGAAAAGTATTTTTTATTATCAACTAGACAGTTAGGGGATGAAACTGGGATGGGGGCTTGGGTGAGGCGGGAAGGAAAGGACTTTTCAAAATTTAGGGTCTGAGAGCTTTTGGGTACTTGAGCACTCTGCTGGGGTGCAGTGACAGTTTACACGGCCTCTGGCGCCCCTCCTTCTGGTTATTTTGGGTGAGGGGGGTATGGGACTTTGTGGCGGGGGAGGGCGGTTGCAGATACACTGCAGGGGGTGTCATAAACAGATAGTTAAGGGTTAAGGTCTGTTTTACCTGTAAAGGGTTAACATGTAGTACCTGGTGACCACCTGACCAGAGGACCAATCAGAGATAAGATTTTTTCAAATCTCTGTGGAGGGAAGCCTTTGTCTGTGTGAGAACTGTTTTTGGATTTAACAGAGGACAGTCATGTCCCCAAGTTCTCCTGGAGTAGTTTCTACTAATTAATAGTGAGTATTAATTAGAAAGGTGAATTAGTCTTATGATTTGATTTCTACATTTGCAATTGTGTGGTTGCTAAAGGAAATGCTTTATTCCTGTTTGCTGATATTGCTTTTACTGAGAAAAGGGGGAGAGGGGATTCTCTCCAGAGATTGATAAGGTTATACCCTATGAGTGTCCAGCTTGGGCTCATAGAGATTCTGTATTTTTCTTTTTATTCTTTAATAAATTCTTTTCTTTTCTTTGGACTTGGTTAATTCCTTCCCTTGGGGAAATTCAGGGGAAGGGGAGGGGGAAGTGGGCTGCTTCCCTGTGTGTGTGAGATTCAAGGCGTTTGAATCCAGGCAACTCTGTCTCCAGAGCAGGCTGGAGAGAGGGAAGAGGGGGGAGGTTCCTCCTCTGTGAATTGATCTGTGTTCCCAAGGGGGGAAACAGGGGTGTCCCGGCCCACGGAATTGACCGGGTGGTGGCAGCCGAAGGGGAGACCTACCCTAGGATTTTGGGGTGGGGGAAGACATGCGGGTCCTCACTTTGAAACCGCCCAGTTTCAAGTGAGGGTAGACTCCTGACATGGTGGCAGTGGTGTTTCGGACCCAGAGAGAGAGGCAAGGCTTTTCTACCAGAGGCACTCTGAGGCAGTTTCAGGGTTACAAGTATTTTCAGTTTTTTGCAGGGCTTTCTGTTACAGTACTTGCGTCCATTGTGATACGAGGTACCACTCAGGATTCCTGAGGTGGGGGGAAGTGCTCGCCAAAGTACATTCCCATCCAACAGGAAAAGCAGGTTTGGGGGTTGCAGAGAGAAACCCTCCAGCCAGGTTTTTTTTTCTCCCTGTGTCTTTTGAAAGGATCAGAAGACAGGAGAACACAAATCCCTAAGGAATAGACCAGATTTTTCTCAGGGGTATTGTTAGCAGCAGCCTTTCAGCTGGGCTGCTGAGTACAGCAACTCAGAGCACAGGCAGTTTACAGTTTCAGCCAGGTTGGCTGGAGGCAATTTAGTTCCAGCAGGCTTTGTTGGAAGCAGTTTTCTTCTGGTTGCTTGAGGCAGCTTGAGGAAAAGGCAAGTTTCAAGCAGTTTTCAGGAAAAGGAGGAGTTTTTTTCTCTGCTGGCTATGCTGAGGAAAAACTCTTCCCTAGAGGTGTGTCCTTCCTTTGTGATATCAGGTATCACTCAGGATTCCTAAGGTGGGGGGAAGTGCTCGACAAAGTACATTCCCATCCAACAGGGAAAACAGGTTTTGGGGGGGGGAGACAGAAACCCTCCAGCCAGATTTTTTTTCCCTGTGTCTTTTCAAATCCTCTGGAGCCAGGGAATACAAATCTCTGAGAGGATTTACTACACTTTTCTGCAGGTACTAAGTAGCACCAGCCGGTCCGCTGGGCTTATTAGGAAGATTGTTTTTTTGGAAACAGATTTTCAGCTGGCTTTAGCTGAGGCATAAGGTTTCTAACAGGCTGTGTTAGAAAAGGATTTTTTTCCTTCTTCTTTTCTTTTTTCTCCTTTTTTTCTTTCTGTCTGCTTAGAAACAGCTAGGAAAGAGGTGCAAGTTTTTCTAGGAGGCTTGTTAGAAAGAACCCCCACTGTGAGGTACTTAGCAAGTGCTAGAAACAGGACAAACCAGTTTTTTGGGTCTTCTCAGTATATCAGCAAACAGCAACTACACATTTGCAAATGAAAAGGTTTTGTTTCTTTTCTATTCAGTCTCTCGGGAATAGAGAGGGTTAGGAATTGGGGAAACCAATTCCCTGACTGCAAAGGGGTGTGGCCAGCACCAAAAAGCAACACCAGCAAGCCACACATAAAATTCACTGACTGCAGAGGGGTGTGGCCAGCACCAAAAAGCAACACCAGCAAGCCACACATAAAATTCACTGACTGCAGAGGGGTGTGGCCAGCACCAGAAGGCACTGTTCCCCATCCCAAGAAATTTCCCACCTACATGGCAGGTGAGGACACTAAGGCCTTCTTCAAAAAGGTTAAAAGGACCTGCCATGGGTACAGCATCCCTGAAGACCAGTACAAGGACTGGTCAGGAAAAAGGACTTTTGCTGTCTATTACAATTATTCCATCCCCATGCTACTGGGGGAAGACTTGGCCAACCATGTGCAGCTGGCCAAGAGGGGGGGAGTGGTCACCCGCGGCCAGGCCAAACAAGCAGGCACTCCCATCCCTGTTCCTGAGCCATCCACCAGGACCCTGTCTTACCAGAGACCCAGACAGAGGTGGTGGAACCGGATCCCATGCCAACAACTACAGCAGCCATAGTACATCCAGTCCCAGGACCGGAACTGGAAAAGCAACCAGCGGCAGAACCAGCGCCAGCACTGACGCCAGCGCTTGCAACTCCACCGCCAGGGGGCGCCAACGGGCCTAAACTGGCAGAAGCAGCAGACAACTCTACCCAAGAGGCTCAGCCAGAGCCTGAAATATCACCTTGTGCACCAGCGGAGAGCGGTCCACAGTCAATGAAAACAACCTCATCACCTACATCGCTCCCAGAGGAACTGGTGTCTCCCGCCTCAAGGGAACAGTTCCAGACTGAGCAGGAAGCCGATGACAGCCTTAAAAAAGCTTTGGGCGGCGGCACGAAGCAACCCACCGCCTCTCAGCTCTTCTACCCAATTCCAGTTTGTTGTAAAACAAGGACTTTTATATAATAACATTCTTTCTGGTGGCCACCAGGAAGGCCAGCATCCTCAAAGACAGTTGGTAGTTCCAACTAGGTACTGGGACAAGCTCTTAAGCTTGGGCCCTGACATCCCAGTGGGCATTCTGGGGTCAACAAAGCAAAAACAGGTTAAAAACATTCCTTCCACTGGGAGGGGATGGGCAAGGACAATGCCAAGTATGTCCGCTCAAATGCATACAAAGTGTTCTTCAGTGTCAAATATCTTGTTGTTTACATACTTAGTAGTATATGTAATAGTGCATGTGTTTTGTTTACCTGTTTATGTTACAGTGCTAGGAGGAAATCACCACCAGTAGTTCCCACTGTTGGCGATTTGGGGGGCGTGTCATAAACAGATAGTTAAGGGTTAAGGTCTGTTTTACCTGTAAAGGGTTAACATGTAGTACCTGGTGACCACCTGACCAGAGGACCAATCAGAGATAAGATTTTTTCAAATCTCTGTGGAGGGAAGCCTTTGTCTGTGTGAGAACTGTTTTTGGATTTAACAGAGGACAGTCATGTCCCCAAGTTCTCCTGGAGTAGTTTCTACTAATTAATAGTGAGTATTAATTAGAAAGGTGAATTAGTCTTATGATTTGATTTCTACATTTGCAATTGTGTGGTTGCTAAAGGAAATGCTTTATTCCTGTTTGCTGATATTGCTTTTACTGAGAAAAGGGGGAGAGGGGATTCTCTCCAGAGATTGATAAGGTTATACCCTATGAGTGTCCAGCTTGGGCTCATAGAGATTCTGTATTTTTCTTTTTATTCTTTAATAAATTCTTTTCTTTTCTTTGGACTTGGTTAATTCCTTCCCTTGGGGAAATTCAGGGGAAGGGGAGGGGGAAGTGGGCTGCTTCCCTGTGTGTGTGAGATTCAAGGCGTTTGAATCCAGGCAACTCTGTCTCCAGAGCAGGCTGGAGAGAGGGAAGAGGGGGGGAGGTTCCTCCTCTGTGAATTGATCTGTGTTCCCAAGGGGGGAAACAGGGGTGTCCCGGCCCACGGAATTGACCGGGTGGTGGCAGCCGAAGGGGAGACCTACCCTAGGATTTTGGGGTGGGGGGAAGACATGCGGGTCCTCCCTTTGAAACCGCCCAGTTTCAAGTGAGGGTAGACTCCTGACACTCCTTTTTGGGACTCTGTGTGCGGGGGCTATGTGGCCTTTTGGCGGGGGAGGACGGATACAGATTCCTCTGCTGCGTGGCTCTTTGGTCCAGGACAGGGACCGTTGCATGAGATCTGTAACCCCCCTCCCCCGCTACAAAGTCACGTACCCCCCCACCCACACAGAACTTGCAAACCACCTCCCATACCGACCAGGGTGCGTACTGACTGCAGTGTGTGTGTGACCTGCTGCTGATCCTGCCCCCATGTCTGTACCCTGGTAAAGGTGATTGTCCTGTCAAATTACCAACCCCCTTCCCCCCTTCAAACACAGTCTCCTCTAAAAGAACATGACGGAAACAGTAATTAACAGAAAAGTATTTTTTATTATCAACTAGACAGTTAGGGGATGAAACTGGGATGGGGGCTTGGGTGAGGCGGGAAGGAAAGGACTTTTCAAAATTTAGGGTCTGAGAGCTTTTGGGTACTTGAGCACTCTGCTGGGGTGCAGTGACAGTTTACACGGCCTCTGGCGCCCCTCCTTCTGGTTATTTTGGGTGAGGGGGGTATGGGACTTTGTGGCGGGGGAGGGCGGTTGCAGATACACTGCAGGGGGGCTCTGTCCTCCTGCCGGAGGTCCTGCAGAACATGCACAAGGTGCAGGAGCATGTCCGTTTGCTCTCTCATTAGTCCAAGCAGCGTTTGAGTCGCCTGCTTGTCTTCCTCACGCCACCTCTCCTCCCGTTCGCTGAGTGAGCGCTGGTACAGAGAGAGGGTCTCCCTCCACTGGCTCTGCTGGTCCGCGTCCTCTCGGGAGCACCCCATAAGTTCAGCGAACATCTCGTCCCGTGTCTTTTTATTTCGCCGCCTAATCTTTGCCAGCCTCTGTGAGGGGGATGCTGTGGCGGGTCTGGAGACAGTCCAAGCTGTGTGATGGGAAAAAGGGAGTGAATTCCTTGCCAAGATAAATTTTTGCGAAGAATGAACACAGTCTAATCTGTCTCTGTGAATTCTGGGTTGAGATCCCAGTGCCTGATGGGGCAAAAACCATTTTCGCTGGGTAAATGTCGTCAGTCATCCCTTCCTCCGGGAAAGCTACAGCAGACAATCATTTCAAGCCCGTTTTCCTTGGATTGCCCTGGCAGACGCCACAGCGTGGAAACCATGGAGCCTGTTTTGCCTTTTATGCCTGTCACCGTATGTGTACTAGATGCCGCTGACAGAGGCGGTTCAGCAGCGCTACACAGCAGCATGCTTTTGCTTTTGCATGACAGCAGAGATGGTTACCAGCCATATTGTACCATCTACCATACCATAAATTGGTAATAAGATGGGCATGGTTACCAGTCCTTTTGCACTGCACCATTTGCTGCTGTCATAAGTGCCCCTGGCTGCTCTTAGCCAGGGGCGCAAAAGCCAAAATTGGGAATGACTCCCTGAGTCAATCCCTCCTTTTTGGTATCAAAAATAGAATCAGTCCTGCCTAGAATATGGGCAAGTGTACTAGAGAACCACTGTATCAGAGAACCAGAGAGCACAGCTGCTCTGTGTCAGATCCTGCATAGATTATGAGCTGTATGCTATTCACAGGGGGTGCTCCTGCAACAACCCCACCTGTTCATTCCATTCTTCCCCAGCCTTCCTGGGCTACCATAGCATTGTCCCCCCACTTGTGTGATGAAGTAATAAAGAATGCAGGAATAAGACACAGTGACTTGTTAGTGAGAAATGAGTGGAAGGCAGCCTCCAGCTGCTATGATAGTCCAGATAGGACATTAAGGAGTGTGGAGGAGAGGAGCCCAGCATCCTTCTGCTAGTCCAGGGGCAATTGAATCTTTTCTTTACACATGAAGGGTTGAGGGCTGATGAAGCTCAGCCCCCTGTGGCGATGATGACGATGGTTATCAGCCATATTGTACCATCTACCAGGAAAAATTAGGGCCAGGTGCCCTTGATCGACCTAACGGATGGTAGTCTGCATGGTTACCAGTCCTTTTGCAATGCCCCATTTGCCAATAGGCTGATGATGACGACGACGGATACCAGTCGTATTGTACCATCAGCCATCCATAGCGTGGGGGGAGCAAGGATGTTGGTGTTGAGTGCTGCACCATCGCGTCTATCTGCAGCATTCAGTAAAGATAGGGTGACATGTAAAAGAGTCAAGAGAGGATTGTTTTCCCTTTCACTTCTGGGGGTGGTTGGGGGGCTGCATAAATTGCCGAGCTATGCCCTGACCCACCGCGGACACTGTTTTTGACCCTAGAAGCATTTGGAGCTCAGCCAAGAATGCAAATCCTTTTCGGAGACAGCAGGAACTGTGGGATACCTTGCGTCCTCAGTCCCCCCTCCCTCCATGAGTGTCCATTTGATTCTTTGGCTTTCCGTTACGCTCGTCACGCAGCAGCGTGCTGAGTCTCTGCTATGCCGTCTGTCCGGAGATTTTTTAAAAATACTTTGGACCAGGCGTAACATTACAGTAATTCCCCTAATTACATGCAGGAGTCTCCGAGCGAGATCACCCTGAGGACGGTCACTGAAGGAGATAGAGAGCGCATGCTGCGTGAAAGCCAGCACAAACCAGGGCCCTACGCAGCCGTGCTCGGGGAGGCAATGCTCCCTGAGTACCTCATGAAAGCCTCGCGCAGAAAAGTGTGCTACCACGGAGCACCCAATAAGGCAGCTCTCCCCAGGAACCTCCTGCAGAGGCTTTTCGATTACCTCCAGGAGAGGTTCGTGGAGATCTCCCAGGAGGATTTCTGTTCTATCCCCATATATAGAGAGACCTCCTTTTCACATACTTCAGATTCCTGTTATATTAAGAATAAAAGTTTACATGGTTAAAGCACTTACCGACTGCTCCTTCCCCTGATTCAGGATCCGGGTTAATGGCCGGGGAGGGTTGGTAGGGGATCTCCGTGACGGTAATGAAGAGATCCTGGCTGTCAGGGAAACCAGCGTTGTAAGCGCTGTCGCCTGCCTCGTCCTCCAGAAACTCTTCTTCATCTTCCCCGTCCGCGAACATCGCCGAGGAACTGGCCGTCAACACTGTCCCATCGTCAGAGTCCATGGTCACTGGTGGGGCAGTGGTGGCAGGCTCCGTAGCGTCCGTTTGCCGCTTTGTTTTTTTGGTAGCCTTGTCTGGGGTCCTTGATTTTCACGCGGCGCTGCGTTGCATCCCGGCTGTATCCTCTGTCTCTCATGGCTTTGGAGACCTTCTCGTAGGTCTTTGCATTCCGTTATTTGGAGCGCAGCTCCGAAAGCAGAGACTACTCGCCCCTCACTCCGATCAGATCCAAGAGTTCCCAGTCAGTCTATGCTGGGTCCCTCTTTCTATTCAGAGATTACATGAACTCCTCTGCTGGAGAGCTCTGCATCGCTGCCGGTGCTGCTGAGCTCGCCCCGATGTCCAACCACGAAATGAGATTCTAACTGTCCAGACAGGAAAAGGAATTCAAATTTTCCCGGGACTTTTCCTGTGTGGCTGGTCAGAGCATCCGAGCTCGGACTGCTGTCCAGAGCGTCAACAGAGTGGTGCAGTGTGGGATAGCTCCCGGAGCTAGTAAGTTCGATTTGCATCCACACCTAGCCTAATTCGACATAGCCATGTCGAATTTAGCGCTACTCCCCTCGTCGGGGTGGAGTATCGAATTCGAACTAAAGAGCCCTCTAGGTCGAACTAAATGGCTTCCTGGTGTGGACGGGTGCACGGTTAATTCGAATTAACGCTGCTAAATTCGAATTAAAGTCCTAGTGTAGACCAGGCCTAAGAGTATGTCTACACTACAAATTACATTGATTTTATTTAAATCGACATTGAGCCTCCGATTTAAGCAAGTCGATTTTGCATGTCCCCACTATGCTCATTGTGTCGCCGGAGCGCATCCTCACTAGCAGGGCTTGAATCAACGCACGGAGTGCTGTACGATGGGTAGCTATCCCACAGTGCATAGAGCCACATGGAATGTTGGGTTGGGCTTGCAATGCCTCATGAGACCAAAACATTTGTGCACGTGGTTATGGAAACATGGCATTAGTCCCCCATGATGCACTTACCTCCCTCCCTCCCTCCCTGAAATCAATGGCAAATAAACCAAGCCTTTTTCGCACCTTTTTCCCTAAGCCTGGGTTATCTCTGCAGATGCCATAGCATGGCAAGCATGGACTCTGCTCAGCAGTACACTGTTGTTGTGAGCATTACAAACATCTCGCATCTTATCCTGCAGTATTTGCTCAGCTGCCGCAGGAGCTGCCGCATGAAACAATGTGATGCCACACAAGCAGCCCTGCTAAAAGCCATGGGCCATGGAAACAAGCACTGACCGGTGGGATCGCATGGTTGTTCAGCTATGGGATGACAAGCAGTGGCTGCAGAACTTTTGAATTCACAATGACAGAACAAAGAGCAAAGGTCTCAAGTTGCAATGAGGGAGGTCTCAGTTGGATATTAGGAAACACCATTTCACTAGGAGGGTGGTGAAGGACTGGAATGGGTTACCTAGGGATGTGATGGAATCTCCATCCTTAGAGGTTTTTAAGGCCCAGCTTGACAAAACCCTGGCTGGGATGATTTTGTTGGGGATGGTCCTGCTTTGAGCAGGGGGTTGGACTAGATGACTTCCTGAGGTCTCTTCCAACCCTGAGATTCTATGATTCTACAGCCACTTTCATAGAACTGTATGAAGAGCTTTCCCCAGTCCTGATGTTACCCAGGGTTCTTTCAACCCAAAGCTCTTGGTAACTTTTACACTGTGCGAGGAGGTGTCAGGAAATAAATCAGGGGAGACACGGCCATCCGACTGATAGATGGCTGCCACAAACAGGACAACATAAGAGTGCTTTCACTTAAAGCTAAACTTTACTTAGTCTCACGCACTTACACACGTCTGCAACAAGTTAATAAAACACCCCCAACCCTTGATAATTACCAAAGCTGAGTGTGGCTTTCGAGTGACACAGCAGCAGGCTTCCAGTTGCCAAATCTTCTGTCTGCCAGTGGGGACCACAAGATGTATCCAGAGAGAGAAAGAGAGAGTGTCCAAAAAGAGTCCCCAAACGAGTCCAACTATCTCAAGCTTTTTCCCTTATTTATACATTAGTAATAGAATGACATGTCCCTTAAAGAAACCTTGTTAAGTATGCAGTTTCAATGATCAAGCAAGAGGTTCCTTCTGATTATTGATTAACCAGGTATGGGTTTTTCCAGAGTTTGCAGCCTTGAGACCCCAATAGACATTCCTGGGGCATATCCTGCTCTTTTAAAATGCATGTATCAGCAACTTCAACACAGTTCTTATCAGGAAGGACATGGGGTCAAGCTGAGACTGTTTAATAGCTTGCTTTTAACAATAAGCCATAGTGGTTTTAGGCACTTTACTGGTTTGCCAAAGTCTCCCCATACACTGAAGCACAGCAATACTAAAATGAGAGCTGCTGAGACAGTTGAGAAGCGAGTGGCAGTAGCTCTGTGGAAGCTTGCAACACCAGACTGCTACCGGTCAGTGGGGAATCAATTTGGAGTGGGTAAATCTACTGTGAGGTCTGCTGTGATCCAAGTTGCCAGGGCAATCAATAGACTTCTGCTTAGAAGGGTAGTGACGCTGGGCAATGTGCAGGACACAGTGAATAGTTTTGCCATGGTGGGGTTCCCTAACTGCGATGGGGCAATAGAAAGAACACATATCCCTATCTTGGCACCAGACCACTTTGCCAAACACAAGGGGTATTTCTCAATGGTGTTGCAAGCACTGGTGCATCACAAGGGCCGTTTCATTGACATCAACGTGGGATGGTTGGGAAAGGTGCATGACGTGGATCTTTAGGAACTCCAGTCTGTTCAGAAAGCTGCAAGCAGGAACTTTCTTTCCAGACTCCAAAATAATCATTGGTGATGTTGATATGCCAGTCATGATCCTGGGAGCCCCATCCTACCCTTTGCTCCCATGGCTCATGAAGCTGTACACAGGCAGCCTAGACAGCAGTAAGGAGCAGTTCAACCATAGGTAGAGCAAGTGCAGAATGATGGCGGAATGTGCCTTTGGAAGTTGAAGAGCCTGCTAGTGTAGTTTGCTTACTAGGTTAGACCTCAGTGAAAGCAATATCCCCATTGTTGTTACTGCATGTTGTGTGCTCCATAATATCTGTGAAAAAAAGGGAGAAAAATTTCTGGTGGGGTGAGGGGTTGAGACAGATAGCCTGGCAGCCAATTTTGAGCAGCCAGACACCAGGGCAATAAGAAGAGCACATTGAGGTGCACTGCGTCTCTGTGGGGCTTTGAAAACTAGTTTTATCAATGACCCACAGTAATGTGACACTTATGTGTGTTGTTCCTTACCAAGCTGTCCCCTTCTACACTCCTGCTAACCACAGTGCGCTGAATGAATAAAGAGCCTTTTCTCCTCAATCCATTTATTTTTATTATGCTCACAAACACACAGAGACAGCCAAGAAAAGTAAGATAACCTGGGGCTAACGGGCTGATAACACTGGTGGGAGGGCGAGGGAGGGTGGGAGAAACAAGGACAGCTTGCTTACAACTGCACTGCAATAACGATAAAAGGCGTGGGAATGGGCACCTTCTGGTCCTTATACCTTCCCCTGGAGTTGAGTGCAAGGGATACCGGACTTCCCTCCTCTCCACATCCTAGAATGTCTGGGAGAGGAGGATGTGGAACTTGGCGACAATGGCAGCAGGTACAGCATAGGCTGCAGCTGGACTCTAGCATCCAGCTGCCTTTCTTGAACCTCAACCAGATGCCTCAACATGTCTGATTGCGCCCTCATACTCTGCACAATCTCGTCCTGCATGTCATGCTCGTGTTCCCTGCTTGCTCTCCTGTCCTCGCGATCATTGTGCAGGCTGTCAGGCAGTGTAATCCTCCATGCGCTGAACTCTGTTTTGTCACTCTCAGAGGCGTGCATTAACTCATTGTACGTGTCTTCTCAAGTCTTCTTTTTCCACCTTCTAATCTGGGAAAGTCTTTGTCCTGGCATGGAGGATGTGCCTACGGACAAGGTTTAAGCTGCAAAGAATACAAAGCACAAGGATAGCACTGCCAGCGCATACATTGTTGCTGGTGCAAGGTTAAAACTTTTTATAAAAGAAACAGCCCTCAATGCACTTCCCTGCAAGCCACAACGTAAGCAGAATTGCAGGCTACTGCAAGAGTCAGTTATCCATGGTAAGGCCACGAGGCATAGGTGAGAGGTCTTGTGCTGAAGCTTTTGTTAAGACATCCTTGGGATCAATGGTTCTGACCTCAGCACAACCCCCTTTCCCATAGCACCCTGGATAGTGCTTGAGGACAGGAAGCAGCGTACAACCGTGCAAATAGTTTGATTGTTACAAAAGTGGCACCGGGTTGGGGTGGAAGGGACACGAACAGGAAGTATCATTCCCCTCCCCCTCCTTCATTAAATGCTGGCTGCAATATGGGGTGATCCCTTCCAACCACGACCAGGGCACGATTGGGAAAGTGTGACCCAGAATTCACCAAACAGGGGCAAGTATCAGAGGGATAGCCATGTTAGTCTGGATCTGTAAAAGCAGCAAAGAGTCCTGTGGCACCTTATAGACTAACAGACGTTGTGGAGCATGAGCTTTCGTGGGTGAATACCCACTTCGTCGAATGCATGCAGTGGAAATTTCCAGAGGCAGGTATATATATGTGCAAGCAAGAAGCAGGCTAGAGATAATGAGGTTAGTTCAATCAGGGGCAGATTACTTATCGAATTGCTTGCGGTTTAAGGGCTAGCATTGAAAATTTCCCCCGTTTCCCCTAGGTAACCATATGCGATATTCTCCTGATGGTAACAGAGACAGAAAGGGAGCAGATGCTGCAAGACCTGGTCCTTATCCTGCAATGCTGTATGCTGCAATGATGCCAGAAGAGTTAATACTGGAGTGGCGTGGGAAAGTGTCTTACTGTGGTGGATGAAATAAGGCAGCCCTTCCAGAAACCTTCTGCAAAGGATTCCAGAGTACCGCCATGAAAGCTTCCTAGAGATCTCCATGGAGGATTCCTGGGCATCACACTAGCTATCCTCCAGTCATTTAGTACAGAAGCTGATTTAAATTGTAGGTTACAGATGACAATTAGAAGACCTGAAATTTCACATTTGAGTTCCTTCAGAACTCTTGGATGAATAGCATCAGGTCCTGGAGACTTATTACTGTTTAGTTTATCAATTTGTTCCAAAACTTCTTCTAATGACACCTCAATTTGGGAGAGTTCCTCAGATCTGTCACCCAAAAAGAATGGCTCAGGTTTGGGAATCTCCCTCACATCCTCAACAGTGAAGACTGATGCAAAGAATTCATTTAGTTTCTCTGCACTGCTGTGTGTCCCTTGTGTAGCCCTTCTCCCCCATGCCCTGTGGAATTTTGGCATAGATGTCAGCATTTCTTCTGCTGGTTCAGAGCTCTGCCTGCACAGACTATTCTCCTCACACAGCAATAAGATCCACCACCTCCTGTGTGCTCCATGTGGGAGCACATTTGAGGCCTTGAGCATCCATGGTCAGCTGTGCTGATGAGCTGTCCATGCCGATCAAACAGGAAATGAACATTCAAAAGTTCCCGGGGCTTTAGCGGGTGGGCGGCTGTTTCCTGTGTATTTGGCTGAAGTGCAATGGAGTTGAAAGTGCTCTCCAGAGCGGTGACAGTGGAGCACTGTGGGACACCTCCTGGAGGCCCATTCATTCGAATTACACAGGGCAGTGTCTACACTAGGGGTAGGCAACCTATGGCACACATGCCAAAGGTGGCACGTGAGCTGATTTCCAGTGGCACTTGCACTGCCCAGGTCCTGGCCACCGGTCCGGGGGGCTCTGCATTTTAATTTAATTTTAAATGAAGCTTCTTAAACATTATAAAAACCGTATTTACTTTACATACAACAATAGTTTAGACTTATAGAAAGAGACCTTCTAAAAATGTTAAAATGTATTACTGGCACACGAAAACTTTAAAATAGAGTGAATAAATGAAGACTTGGCACACCACTTCTGAAAGGTTGCCAACCCCTGGTCTACACTATCCCCATGTCGACGCGTGGATGTCGACTGAAGCGCTACGCCTTTCACGGAGATGGAGTACAGAAGTCAACTTTACAAGCCATTTAGGTCGTGGAAGGGACTCAGTAGGGTAGACACATACATTATTAACTTGACCTAACGCGACATATGTCAACCTAACTGTGTAATGTAGACCAGGCCTAAATATAGCTATGATATATACTGGCTGTAAGCCATTCTTTTGGATGAAAGGCTTGATCTTAACATCTTAGGATGTTATACATTAGACTATGATAATTTGGAGGTTGGGGTTCAGATAATTATATTCTGGGTCAGGATCATCTCTCCTCATCACCTCTAAAAATGATATTGTTGCCTTAGAATAGTGGTCCCCAACGCGGTGCCCGCGGGCACCACGTCCTGGACCCTGGGAGAGCACCCGCCGAAATGCCGCCAAATTTCAGCAGCATTTCGGAGGGGATGCCTCTCGATGATGTCGCTTGTCGACGGCAAGCGGCGTCATCGAGAGGCGTCGCCGCTGAAATTCGGCAGCATTTCGGCGGGTGCTCCACCGCCGTAGTGGTCCTTCGTCTGGCTCCTGCCAGACGAAAAGGTTGGGGACCACTGCCTTAGAAGATATAACCACTAGTCCACAAAGCATTCTCTGAAAGCTGGCAGTATGGAAAGTTGGAGGAAAAGACCAACATCGTGGCAATTCTATTTGTAGTCAGAATAATAACCCTTTTAATATATTTTGGTGAAGTTCTAAATATGTTTTGCAAAACTTCTTGAACCAATACACACTTCAAGCTTTCCCCATCACCCAGCCAGTCTCTAGGTCAGGGGTGGGCAACCTATGGCACAGGTGCCAAAGGCGGCACGCGAGCTGATTTTCATGGCACTCACACTGCCCGGGTCCTGGCCACCGGTCTGGGGGGCTCTGCATTTTAATTTAATTTTAAATGAAGCTTCTTAAACATTTTGGAACCCTATTAACTTTACATACAACAATAGTTTAGTTATATATTATAGAGTTCTAGAAAGAGACCTTCTAAAAACGTTAAAATGTATTACCGGCACGCGAAACCTTAAATTAGAGTGAATAAATGAAGACTCGGCACACCACTTCTGAAAGGTTGCTGACCCCTGCTTTAGGTTATCCCATCATTATCTCAACTGTAGTCAGATGAGCCTATAGTAATTAGTATTCAAGGCTGCAGTTGCCTCTTATAAACTTATGACTTGTTCTGTTTTTAAATACATCAGTATAACTTGCAATTCCATAGTCAATGCTGAGACTTACAGATTGGAAATACAGTAACAAAGAGCAAATATCTCCCTTCTTTTGTAAACAATGGTGGCATTTCAAAACAACTAAAACATACTTCTTGTTTCTGAAAGCCAATTCACCTCACACCGCAGCAACAAAAAGACTGCAGTGGGTTTGACTCTTCAACAAACATTTATTCTTCTGTCTGAGAATGTAACATCTTCTTTGACAGCAGACTTGCCTTTAACTTCCTCAGTGCACCAAATGTTGTGTTTTCTGACAGTTGACAGCACCAAAAAACCCTTGACTGCCATGAGGTTGTAGCCTTTTCCTTTAAAAATATGAAATGATTTTTTATAATTTTGTCTTTCAATGCATTTATTTGTAATCTAAGCCTACCCATGAATTATGTGAACTGAGATTCTTTTCAAGGCTTCTGCATTCATTCCTTCAAAGCTTTTCCGTTGATATTTAGATTTATAATTAAACTTATTTGTATTTACCCGCCACGTGTACCTTTTTCAGCTCCCTGTAAGAACACTGGTTCTCATAACATGCACCTCAACAACTTAGTTCACATTGCATCTGGTGTTACTTCAAAGCCAGTTACAATCTACATGGATAGTCAGAGTTAATATAGGACTACCAATAGAATTATTAGACAATGTTAGGCTACATTCCCACAATGTGGTCAGATCCTTGCACCTGTGAAGAGCCCCACTGACTTGAATCAAGCACATACAGGTACTGGGCTCTGCTCATGAGCATCACATTGCAGGATCAAGGCCTAACATTGTCTTTTTTTTGTGATTACGATTGGGATCTTAACTTGCTTTCAGGAAAATTTTGCAGCTTTAAGAATGTGCTGTGAATTTAGTAAAGCATGAATTATTACAAAAATATGTATAGCAACAGCCCAATGTTGACCCCAGAATATTTAAAGAATTCTTTAATAGCTCATGGCTCTGTTATGTTCTGTTAATTTCAGATTTAGGACAACTATATTCAAAAAAATTAAATCCCAAACTTTATTAATTATTATTATTTATCATGTGGAAGGAAAAATATGACCAACTTGTTCAGTCCCACCTCTGTTTAATACATTTACACATTGATTTTGGTCAAATCTTTGGGCGTAATGTCAATTTTACCAGGAATATGTCTTTAAAATAATTGCAGGCTTTTACACAAAACTCCACTTTATTGGTATAATAGGAAGTTCCTCACACACACTTCCTCTCCTCTGGCTCCCTCTGGCCTGGCTGGAGTGAGCCCTTTTATAGCATCAGAGGGGCCTTAATTAGAGTCAGGTGCTTAACAGCCTCACCTGACTCAGTCAGGTGTTCTCATTAGCCTGGAGCAGCCCCTGCTCTGGTCACTTAGGGAACAGAAAACTGCTTATCCAGTGGCCAGTATATCTCCCTTCTACTACTCTGCTGTTCCCAACTGGCCTGGGTCTATCACAATATGTTACAAAATTTGGCAGGACAGACAGAAAGATGTCTGTGCAACTCATAAACAGGGAAGGAAACAAACAAACAACTGCTCCCCTCCTCCCCCAAAAACCCAGACTCCTCTGCAGGGATTTGTACTTCAGTTTATTCCAAAAGGCAGTAAAACATCTGTACAAAGTAACAGAAGCTGTTTCTGATGTGTTAGCAGTGTCTGTTTCAGAAATGATTGCAAAGCGAAAGAAAAAAAGAAAGTGCTTACTTGCTCATAACTTACAGTAGAAGTTGTCAGCACTGTCTACTGCCTTCCAGCTCTCTCCCATCTGTGAGCAGAATAAAGTTAATATACTTCCTTATTTCCCAGCCTGCCTTGTCCCAGGCTAGGACTACTACAATTACCCTGCCTTACTCAGCCTGCCTTGCCTTCCTGGTTCTGAGAAACTGAAACTACCAGGAGCCAGCTGATCCCTCATCTCTCAGGGAAGTTTCAGCCCAGCCTGCTTTATGGAACTTTACTTTCAGGCTCTAAAGTTAGGGTCAGCAACATTGTCATCTTCTTAAACCACAGAGGACTTCACTGAGACCACAGAGCTCACTTGATAACCATATTTCCTGCTCCACAGGTATTTTACCAAGCAAGCCTGGAATGGGGCAATAGTGGCTCTGGAGGGTTCCCCTCATAAATCCTCACGGAGTGTGTACTTTACAAGAGAACTTCTGTTGTCCCAAGAAATGGTATGACAACACTGTGTCCTCCTAACAATGTCCATTTTTTAGCAAATTCTCTGCATTTTTACCCTTTATTTGTTGTGTGTGGGGCAGGCTTCAGTATCTAGGATGCAGTGCTCCATTTTCATGTCACTACCTTTTATGGAGGTGTCCCTAAAAACTTTATTGTTAAGAAGATTTGTTGTTCCAGTGGGGATTCAATACCTTTGTTCTAACTGCAAAATGTATATCGGCCCCAAATTTATGACACTTAGACTAGAAGTTAATTTTCTGAAATGTTGTAAGTAAATCCATTCAGTAGGTATACCTGACTCCGCTTTAAATGTATAACTGCAGTTGAATCAGAATATTTTAGAACTTCTGATTCATCTTATAATAAGTAACATTAAAGTCGAAAACCTTCCTAGGCAAGAGACAAAAGGCGGGATGTAGGGGGTTTAGGGGGAGTGGGGCAGGTTTGAAGGAAGAGGAGAGGGAAAGCCACTTTCTTAAGAAAAGCATTTGCACATATGGCCAACCCTTCCCCACCCCCAAATAAACATCAATTAAGAGAGATATGGCCTTAATTAAAAAAAATCGGTATGGCCTTATGCCAATTCTGCTTTGGTGTATCTGCATTGCTGCCTGATTTATATAAATGTAAAAGAGATCAGTCAGTCCTTGCACCTTTCTTTGGGAACTATTTTTAGTAATGCAATAAATTCATTCTTTACTTGTTTTCTAAAATTATCTTCATAAAGCCATTGTACAACCACAATTAGATACTAAGATGAGCATCATGATGGGATTTTGTTATTCTTGGATGGTTTTGGCTCAGCTCATTTGGTACTGTATCTAACAGCATACCCAAAGTATGGCACTATCCCAATGTGACACACCATTTTGTGTCATATTGCTTGGAGTGAATCAGTGTGCTCAAACACACAGTATCCTGAACTGGACTCACTTGATGCCCATAAACACAATTATGTCTCTCTTATGTCAGTCCAGTGCATGGTGAAGGTCTCTTCAATCTGACTCGGCATTTTACTGACATCATTGGTAGTCCCTCTTTTAGGCATATTAATAGATAAGGAAAATGCAGGGTTTTAAAAAATTCTAATTTTGAAACCATTAGCGTTCACATTAATTTGTTCTTTTATATCTACATTGTTTGAATTCCGTCTGGTTTCATAATTCTGTGTTAAGCCATTTCTGTGTGATAACTGCAATGGACAGAGGTCCCAACTGATAGCACACAAGGACTGCATGAATCTCATGTAATTTACAGATCATGCTCAAGTAAAATGTGAATAGTTAAAATCATTACAGTAAATTAAAAAAAATACAAAAAATGTTCAATTTGTGCACAGAAAAGACAGTTTAATCATAATAAGGCTCATCAGCTACTTTTATTACATAATAATTGTAAATATAACATATCAGACAGAATACAGATATAAGATACAAAAAGAAGCAGAACAAAGAAAACATGTTTGATTTTCACTTCTGTTCAATCTCTGTGGGACTGCAATAGTCAAAATATAAGATTGCAACAAATTAGACAGAAAATAAATTACATTACAATCTTGAGAAACTGCCACTTGTGTATCTGGCATTATAGTACTGCGGATCATTTTTACATCACCTCACAAAGATGCAATGTATTCCAATACCAGGTCATTTTTTTTAAAGTTGTAAACATTTTGGGGATTTATACACCTCTGTTTTAAAACTAATATTTAACATATAATAAAACCAAAGCCATCTGACAGCAAACAGCTCAGATGTTAAAAAAACCTGACTGCACAGAGTTAGTGTACTTTCATCTTACTGATTTTTTAAAAATAATGCAGCTCCGCATTGGATCCACTGGTCTTGATTTCCTCCACAGGGCACATCAATATTCGTCACCACACAGTCCCTCTCAGCACTAGTATAGACTGGCAGGGATATGCACTCCTCTGGAGAATATGGACCATATGCATCCTGTCAACAAACCACCCATTAGTTATAATTTAAAAATACAGTAGGTATATTAACATGACACAGGAACAGTCTCGGATGACATGGTATCCAAAGAAGAGTCAGAAGTTATAATGTGATAAGTGCAACCTTTGTAGGTGTCAGAAGAATAATCTGTTGGCTAGGACTGGGAAGAGGGAGGAGAAAGCAAAGGTTTCAGAAAAAGTATTTTTCTCTAGACTTCTGACACAACTCAGCATTTGAATTCTCTTTACTGTGTCTGTCAGGTTTTGAAGGGTAAACTGATAACATCTGACATCATATAACACCTGCACCAGAAATCTAAAGCAGAATGAATTAGCTCCCATGAGCACACCTCCAACACTTTCCACTTCAAAGATTTTTAAAGTCTGCTGCCAACCAAAGTTACTTTTATTTAAGCCATTATTGTCCAAAGAAACATTTACATATTTTAACTGGAATCATTACAAATAAATATTCTTGGTTTTTGACCTGCAGTGAGTAGAAAGAGACCAAGACAAAGTAGTCTTGTTCTGAAATTCCAGAACAGTCATTTCTAAATTTTGACTTATAAGTCAGTCTGTGCAGGACTGATGTGCAGGGTTTTTAAATGACTGAGTTCTTACTCATCCTTGTACTCACTGAAGTAAATGTCTGCAGCAGCTGCAGCAGGAGTATGATTGGGTCACTGAAGTAGTACAAGAGCCGCTGCAAAAGGGAAATGGTTATGAAGGAGAATGGGGTGTCCTGGAGGATATGACTTGTCACACATCCTGAGATGCACAAACTGATGAGCAGCAGCCATTGTTTATGTATAAAAAAAATCCTTTTAGACCTGCCCTTGGGCAGACAGACAGAACACTACTCCACACAGATTCCCCTTCCCCATCGTTGCACACTACTTGGAGGATTGTTTAGTGTTTAAACAATGAATACTGTTACTAGGAGGGCTCCCCAGGCCACAGGGAGCTGCTCTAACTTATGCCAGGGACTGACATGGTCCGCAGCCAGCAGCAGGACAGAGGGATCACAAAGTTCGTAAGCTCAGCCAGACCGAAGGACCTGGCCCACAGCGTAAAACCTGCCTACTGTCTCTTCCACGCTCTCTTCATAACTGACAGACAAGAGCTCAGATCAAAGGGGAATCAGTCACAAGTACAAAACAAAAAACCTTCCATGCAACTTTAACAATCCAAAACATGGAAAAATATTTTAAATGATTGAATATCAGTTAAAACAAGAAGGGTGGATGCTTTCACTAGTCATACACAGGGAAATGCATTAACTCTTTACAGCAATATTCACTACAGTGGCAGGTGGTGGTGTTTGGCACCTCTGGAAAATAGACCATTTCCATTAGATGCTTAAACAGGGATTTAGCAAGTTAACTTTAGGCACCCAGGTTTAAACAGTTTGGCTGAATTTATTTATAATCAGATATTCAGATATGCATATACCTACTTCATTTCTGTGCAATTATTAGCCATGCTGTTACATGAGGATTACAATTATCTGCTAAATTTTGTTATGGAGGAACAAGTGAGCCAGGGGTTGATTGAGCCATAGCTCTGCCTTCTCTTGCCCCACAATGACCAGTAGATCTGGATGTAGCCTGAAAAGTGAAATATTCCCTCCCCACTTCTAGAGCAAGAGGGAGCTAGGGAGAATTGTGGCTGACGCACTGTTCCCTCTGAGGGCTCCTCCTGGGGCACTGCAACTATAAAGGACTGAGGTTAAAGGCTCATTCTAGCCCTTGCTCTTCTGCAGTATTTAACCCAGCCTTTAAAACATGATACAATACTTTGATAGAATTCTGGGCAATAAGTGTAGTCAGAAAACCAGACTCCTCACAACACTCAAAATCTCATTTTATATCCTCGGAGACGTGTCAAAGATTTTTGTGAAACAAACAATAAGCTCATTTGACTTCTGTCAGTAAGGAACTGGAACAAAATTTAAGGGTTCTTTTAGTGCAAATCAAACAAGCATGAGTGAGTAAAGGTTCATTATTAGAAACCATATCATATCTCAAAACAGGAAAGAGGTTAAAATGCAAACAATGACTGTTCTCAGCACTGTATCTTAGACCTGAATGTCTAGCCATTTTTGAAGATTTTTATTGCTGTTGTAAGTCAACTTCCTTCATCTTTTCAACACTGAGGTGAAATCTTAGTTCCAGTGAAGTCAGTATGAGTTTTGCCATTATCTTCAATGAGACCAGGAATGCATCCCACAGCTTTAAGTTCTATTAACTTTATGGGACAAACATATCACTCTTACTTTCCTCTTCTGGAGATAATATTGTTTGCCATGTGCCCTGTTTTGTTGTCATTACATGTCTGATTAACAGAGCATAATGCATGCAGAATATCTATCTATGTTCATGGCACCTGCAATAGCTAGAAGAGAATGGTCCCCTTTAAAGATAATATTAATGCTATGTTTTGGCTCTACCAGTAACTGTACAAGGTTGATATGAATTTACCTTTCCACTTCCTGTGGCTAAATAGGTCACCTCTGTTATGTTCCCAAACACTGGCAATTCTAATTTTGAAAGCCTACTCTCAAAATAAGTTCTTCTGAACAAAGCAACAACCAAGTAGTCTGCAGATACTTTCCATTCATAGAGAAGAGCTTCTTAATTTTGAGATGTCTACCAGTATATCTTGTTTCTCAGGCTTAAATTTCATAGCAATGATGGAAGAAAGGAGATATGCCTAATTAGAATAACAAAATATAGTATGCTAACACATACAGAGTGGCACACAAACTGAATGTTGGTGTGCACTAGGAAGATACCACATTGATGGGTGTGTTGTAAGACTTTAAACAAACTATAACAGATTGAAGAACTGACATATGAGAACTGTATTCTTTGCATAGGTCTTCAAACCATAGTTGTCTTATCTTTTCTGATAACTGCATCTGTTTCTCCATCAACTTAAATACTGCAATCTTAATAAGGCCCACTTGTGTGTATGCATTACGCTACGATATTTAATTACATGATCACATGCTATTTTTTCCACATGGCCCCCAGTCAGTCTGTCACAGGATGGGTAGTGCACAGGGAATGAATCAGGATTATGTAGTTAATAAGGATGTTGTCTGTAGTATCCTGGACTTATTTGTTACAGAAGGTGGAAGTTGTGTAGTGAATGAGGCAGTGGAGTGCGGAAAGAAAAGGGATCATCACATGATTAAAACAGATGAATTATACCCTGAACAACTATATTCTATTCCTGCTTCTGCCACAAAATTCCTATATGATGCTGAGCAACAAATTTAAACCATTTTTTTTAAACTAGTGGTCACTAATTGTGTGTTCCTTGTTTTCTGGGTGCCCAATTTCAGATACTTCAACACAGGCTTAACTTTAACACATGGTTGAGTGCTTTGCTGAATAGGAATGGGATTACTCACAATACTGCTTAAGGTTAAGCATATTGGGTATGTGCTTTGCTAAATCGGAGCCTCAGTGTAAAATAATTTATATTTTCCCCCGACCCAGTAACTCCTAAGTCTAGAATAACTGTATTTAGTGAAAACAGCACATTTTGGAAAGTTTAGGAATCTGTTCATTTCCATTAACAAAATAAGGATTTGTGAGCTACTAAAGCTTTTTTAACTTGGTGAACTAAAAACTGCTTAATTAGCTTTGTCTACATTTTTTCTTCACATTTTCAATCATCGTAGGTTCATTGATGATAGCAATGGTGAGAGATCCAGTGTAGACCAGCTGAGAGTGTTTTACCCACTGTGTTCTCAAACTAAATCTTGACGTGGCGATTAAGTCTATATTAATGCTTTCACCATGGGCATCACTAGTGTGGCAGCACTGGTGGTAGCAAAGAATTGGGACATTTTAAGAAAAAAGTCTAGTATAGGTGCAGTTAATATGTCTCAGCTACAGAGCCCCTAATGTCTGTTTACAGATATTCAGTTAGAGGCACTGTTACTTCTTGGTCAGGAAAGAGTACAGCAATAACAATGAAATATCTAATGTGATTCTCAACACATTTTATTACTTAGTACTGGCTAAATTTATTATCCCCAAAAGCTAACTTTGTCTGAAGATTTCACCAGGTTGACACATACCAAAACCCACCATTTGCCACTTCCATTTGTTGTACAGGGCCTTGTTTGCAGGATGGGAGAAAAAGTGACACAAAACGATGGAAAATAATGTATTGCTAATGATTCTACTGTAATACAGAAGTGGAAAAAACATTCCTCCCTCCAAATATAATTCTTGCTTTTCTGTATTTATATTTCTATATATCTTCCATGGTTCTGTTAAGCTTTTTAGTTTGCTTTTTAGCTACAGCTTTTATAAGCTTGTGATTTTGCAATGCTACCCCATGCTTTGAGAAATTGCTATGTAAGACATTTCTTTGCAGCTTCTGATTCCAGTATTTAACAAAGATTATTACTGTAATTGGAAAGTTGTACAGGTTACAATTTTTACTGTTTGGATTACTTATTTTGCTTTCATCTAATGCACTTCAATAATCACTGGAATTAATTTTTCATTAGGTATAAGAAGGGGTAAGGGTTTTATTTTTTCCCCTGCAGCTATTAAGATGTTCTTTACTTTAACTCATTTTTTACATTATATGGTGTTAACACTCTAGTGGAAAAATTCGTTTATTAAGAACTTCCAAATACTTTTATAAGTTTTATTAAATAGAGTTTTGAAAATGTATGATCCTATATTTAAAGCAGAGAAAATAAAAATAATAAAAGCTTTGATTTGAATACATTTCCTCTTTACAGCATCTTTCTCTTCATTTGTTTTTTACTATTTAAAAAATATTGGCCAAAATGTAAATAAATCTGCCATGTTATACATGACTGTTTGTTCTATTAAAACTGGGAGTTGATCATTTTTTAAAAGAAGAAACAAACAGATCAGGAACATCAGACTGGAAAGCTATTACATGAAGAAAGGAAACTATAAAAGTTTAGGTCTTTTAATAATTTAGTACCTGTGGAATCCAGCCCATGTAACAAGGGAGAACTGATGACACACTGGGAGAGTCATGCTGATTTTCTGAAAGTCGATGTCCATCAAAACTGCAACCTTCCAGTTGCAGGCCACTTATCTGTCATGCAAACACACAAATATTCAGATATATATTAGAGCTTAAAATGTCAGTAATGATTATACTGTGCCTTAACAAAGGCATGGACAGTCCTCTGTATTGTGACCAAGTTCTAAATAATAGAAAACTAATTATTATAACGTTGCATGGGAGAAAGAGAAATATGATTTTAAAAGATCTAGACTATTCTTCAGAGTGAACTTCCTCTGGTTTGGTTTAACATTCTTTTAAAATGCTAGAGAACAATACCTGTAAATGTCATCAATTATGAAACTGCAGGTGCCCTGGCATTAGATTAATATACATATAGTGGCAACAGCCAAGTAAACATTTATTAACAATGTCATGAAACAAAATTACAAAAAATAAAACTACACAACAACAAAAAATACAACAATAACTGAAAAGGGAAGGCTTCTTGCTTGGAAGTTTGACCTAAGCTTTCAACGAATAGAATAAGCTCCTGTATGTTTTCTGCAGAAGGAAATAAGATAATTTTCTACTTACACTCCATTCAGAAATAATATGGAGGAGGGAGAAGGGGGATGAAAAAAATAAATGGTAAGCAATATGAAATAAGATTTTCGGTTAAAGTGCTATTGGGTAAAACAAATTCTAACATAATTCTCGGTAGCACTTATTTCATTCAAATATCCTGTGGAATCTGTAGCAGACCCCAAGCACTATCCCTGTGGAGCATCTGTTACCATTCTTTCCCAAAGTTATTTTGACCCAAACAGATGCATTCCATCACTTCTTATTTCTTTACATTCGATCTCACCATTAATATGCAATGCTACTTTACCACCTTTGCCTTTATTTCCTGAACAGCATATACCCTTCAATACCTGTCCACCAGTCATGACTACAATTGCACCATATTTCCATTATCGCTATAATATCTTTTTTTCCCCCTTGCACCAGCATTCTAGTTCCTCCATTTTGTTACTCAGGCATCAGTATACAGTACCAAAATCTTAGTTGTTTCTGCTTAGCATCATCCAATGTCCTTGCCAGATTAGGTATATTCATTTTCTTGCTAGTATTGCCTCCTGACTGTTACTGTTATTGGTGTTTGTACTATCTTTACTCTTATTGTCCATTCTCCTATTCTCTGTTGTTCCTTTCTCCATTGCTGTATCCTCTTTCACCTGATTTTCCTCCAGCTGAATATTAAAATCAGTGGTGGAAAATATACGAACATCTCCCAACCATCTGCCCCACATTCCTAATTTAAAGCTCTTTTGATTAGTGTGCCAGCTTCCATCCCAGAAATCTATTACCCTCTCTACTCAGGTGCAATCTATCCCAGAAGAAGTGTTCTCAGTCTGTGAATGCCTACTAGTAGTCTAGCATCCCAAATCTCCCCTTATAGAAACACTGCCTGAGCCATCTGTTAATCATCATAGTATTGTCTTGCCTTCATTCTCCCCGTCCAGGGACATGTAGGATCCCACTGAAGATCACCTGAGCTTCCATTTCTTTAAGCATCATCCCCAGCCTGGTGTAGTCTTTCTCAATGCATCTCAGAGAGAATCTAGTAGTGTCATTTTTTCCCATCTGAAGGAATATCAGTGAAATCTTTCCTGCTCACATCAGGATCCTCTTCAGCCTGAGGTCCACATCCCATATCTTAGCTCCTGGTAGACAACACATCTTTCTGTTCTCTTGATCAGCTCTGGTGACAGGCCTATTTGTTCTTATTAAGGAGCCTCAATTACACAAATCAGCCTCCTTCTGGTGTTGGTGTGATTCTCAGGTCTTTCCATTTCCATAGTTTTATTCATCTAATCTTACTTACCTATGATCTTATCTCCCTATCATCCATCCATCCATCCATGTTCTTACATAGAATTTCAAAATAAAAACAACAGCATTTTGAAATAAAAGTAACAATATCCTTCTTTCTGTTTTCTCAATTGTAGAAAAATGAACTTGGTTAGATTATAGGGTCTTTGCGTCTGTGTGAGTGTGTGTATAAAGAATTTATGAAGGAGAAAGCTAAGTAGAAGAAAGAATTTTGAAAGTAAGGTCTGTGATGCTTCTTATCTCTAAAGACAGAGAGAGTGCCATAATCTTGAACTAACTCTTATGAGAGTTCTGTCTCCCACACTCATAAGCCTCTCCCTGTTGGTTAGACGTTTCATTGTTCCAAAGGAATGTAGCCTTGGGAGCAGCAATCTTTCAGATAGTTTGGGTCAATTCCATGGGAAATACTGCATTTCAGGACAGACAACTGGAACCTGAATTATAGAAATTAAAAGGCACAACAGTAGTCTTTCCAAGGCAAGGTTGAGCACACTGGTGGAATGATTTCAGGTGGCCTGTATTGCTGCTGCCTTGCTTTACATGTTTTATGCGTTAACACATGATTTTGCTGTCCAAAGCTATCAGTTCAGCTTCTTTCTATGAACACTAAATTCACAAGCACCTTCTTTAGAGAGAAGTTTCTAATTGTTATTTTAACATACAAGACAAAATTTTCAAAGGAGTCTCTGAAAACTTTGCACATGAAAATTCCTGTTTTTGAGTTTGTGGGATTTGTATACATGAAAATAGATGTCCACATTTGGTGGCATAATTAAGGAGACTCAATGTCAATTTAGCCCAAAGTTTATAGAACTTGTCCAACTTGTCACTTGAATATTAGATTTGCATGACCTCCTCTCAGCAACTATAATTCTGCACATAATGATGAAGAAGAAGATTCTGACTCTCACTTATTACAGCTATAGTCTGGTATAAAGTATTTAGTCTTTAATTATGTGATACAGTATGTATTTTGGATCCTATACATCATCATATTTTATATATAGTGTTTAATACACAATATATGAGATTCCTTTACAAAAGAATGTCTTAGATACTGATTGTGTACAGAATGTGCTGGTAATGTACAGTGATTAGAGTTTGGATTTAAAGAGGATTTAGAGTTAGCTGCCCATTAAAAATCAATGAGATTGAGTCACATCATAGATACTGAAAAGTCAATGGGGTTTGGAGACCTAACTCCTTTAAAAATCTTTAAAAAGGAAATGTTCACCATGATGCTAAAGTTAGTTATTTTTATGTCCTTTTACATGTCTTGTTAAATGCCACAAGGTCTTTAAGTCTGGACAACTATTAGAGATTATCAGACAGGATTATAGTTTAAATTCTTGTTTGAATGACCGTGAAGAGAACAGAGGAATAACAGCTCTAAGATGATAATTATAACTAAAAAAAAAAGACACCCCAAAACTAAAACTAAAAACTAAAAACAAAATTGTCCCCATCCTCTCCTTTACCTCTGAAGAATATTAATAATAATATTCTATTGTACTAACATTTTTGTACCTGTAAATTACTGAAGATCCTTTGTATCTCAGGTACAGTACTTCATCTGGCAGTGATCTTTGTTGGAAAGGTCCCTCGATGCAGTGAAACACCTGGCTTTTGTTTGCCACAATAAGACATTCCAGCAACACTTTTGTAATACCCATATTGTGATTCTAACCACTATTCTTCTGTTATGTATAATCCAGAAATTCAGATGGAAATCTGAGTGCGCACAGTACCTTAACTTGGAGTTTTGCTTCTTGTATTTGACCTTTCCAGGATGCTACAAATTTAAGGTTGTCCACCGAACAGCTCATTACCCTAAAAGATAATCAAATATATCCTAAATGCCACACACGTAATAGGAAATTCAAATATAAAAACAGGAATAAGTTGTTCACACTGTTTATTGCATCACATAATACAGATTTAAAAGAAAAACACATGTAGAATTTTACAACAAAGTAAAGGATTTTTTTAGCATTGAATTAACAAAGTAGCTATTTTACCCCAGTGTAAATAATAAGAAAATAAGATGAAGCATATTTTGAAGCATAAGATGTTAAGTGTGCTTCTCGACAATGAAGCCACAGTAATAAAAAGTAAATATAAAGGGGAAAGGGGAATAATGGAACTGAGAAATGTGTAAATAGGCTGCTTCATCACCTACCTTGCAGTTTCCTGGCGTAAGGCATTAAGAAATGTATCTGGATGGAAGAGCTCTGAGAGGTCAAGGGTGTCTGAGAGCAGTGTCTTTTTTTCTGCTTTATCCACCCAGTTCTAAAAAAAAAAAAAAAATGTATTGCCCATTAATTGGGAGAACAATTAAACCAGTAACTTATTGCTTTATCTTCTAGCCCTTTGAGTTGGTGCAAATTTGGCAGCTATCTTTAATGTTAAATCTGTTTGTATAAATGATTAATGGTAAATGTGTTAGTATAAATGTATTATAATCTTAAAGAGGAACACTGATTCCTACCATTAGGTACTGGCAACCAGAAAATAAACAAAACTAAGCAGCATTTAACATTTTGAAGACAGTAGTTTATTTTGTATGTCTCTGAAGTGACACACCAATATGAATAAACTTAAAAAAACCTCCAACCTTTGAACAATGCAGCCCACTTGTAGAACTCAGCTCTTTGCATACCAACACTGGTTTTTAGGGTGTTCTCTAGCATTCCTATTTCATCTTTGGTAACCATAATTTCTAATTAAAATTATTTCCAAATGGGGATGTGTTCCACAAAACTGTCATCCCCATTATTGTTATTAGTTTGTTTAGTTTGGATAGATTACTAAATTTCTTTCAATTTATGATCACTGATTTTCTTTTGTGAAAATCACCTTTTAAATTCAGAAAGTTTGATTTTCATGCTGCAGTGTGAAAGAAGTATTTTAAAGTATATTCCAGTAATTTCCCTTCAAAATGTCTGGTACAATTATATGAAGAGTATGTAATTTTGATAGGAATTAGATAACATCTACATTATAAAATAGAGAGATAGTGCTGGAAAAGATCTCCTTGGTCCTCCAACCCATCCCCTATCCAGAATGCATGGTTTCCCTTTACTCTGAGTCTCTTAATTTCATAACTAGTCTACTCTCGAATACCTCTAGCTATTAAAAATGGTAGTTTCCTCAATGATACATTTAACACTTTCTTCGAGATTCTTGAACTACTGAATGACACAATTGCACAATTATTTTGGTCATAAATCCTTGCAAGGCCCCTTTGTTTCTATGATACTTTCTATTGCAGCGTTTGAGGCTTATAAAGGTGTTTCTAAGGTGGTGTTTCGCTGAGACATGACTGGTCATGATTTCTGACCATGGACCTAGTCTCCTTTATCTCGATTAGTAAATGATTGATCTGAGAACAAAATTTAATGAGGTAAAGTATTGCTACAGTTACACACATAGCTTCATCCCCACTGACAAAATAAGTTTGCATGTGTATGACTCAGGGTAACATATGGCTCAGGATTTCCTTGAGAATTGCAGATTCAGCATTTTCAACTGCAGGTTAAGCTCTAAATTTCTTAGATATGTCTTCTCAATGTAATTGGTGAGGGAAACTCCAGATACTTTGATAACCGGACTAGGGACATGAAATGAAAATTAAACTTCATAGTCTCCGTCATTATAGCATTTAATTAAAATTAATAGTAGTTACCACACCTTTAAAACTCAGGAGGTTTATTTAGGTAAGTAAACATGCAGATATGTAACCGTGGGCATCCAAGTTTGAAAATTTTGGTTTTACATTTATTGTGTTCTTAGACCATTCAACCAGAGGCACTCTTTTATGATCTGTTAGCTGAAGAAATGAGCCATCTCTTTCTGAGATACATTCTCTGAACTTCCCACCATTATATCAATAACATGCCATTAAGATGCAAGACACAATCTGTGTGTCTTACTTTTCAATCTTTACAACTGCTTTTTTCATTATTAATTATAGTGAACTGCTGAGCTGTGTCTCCTACACTTTCCATTATTTTACCCCAGATGCACTCTTTGTTGTTAAAAGACACAAATACAAAAGGTGTCTCCAATCTTAAAAAAACATAGGCTATGAACTACTCTTCTAGATATTTTTCCACAGCAGACATCTCTTAAACATTTTACTCCCACTTTAATCACTTTCTGAAAAGGTGAGAGACACTTGCCAAAATCTAGCAAACTAAAAAACATTTTCAGTGAAAACAGCTCACTATATATGAACCAGGTGGAATTATCTTTCCTTCATGACTGAACATATCCTTGATAAGAAAATAATGGGACTACTCATATTCATAAAGTTAAGCAATTGCCTAAGTGTTTGCAGGACTGGAGCCTGAGCATCAGGCACCTATCCGCGGTCTGCAGTTATTCTAGTATTGCTTGTCTCTGACAAAGGAATAGCGATTTATTTATATAAATATTACGTTTCAGTTTAGGGTTTTTTGGTTTTAAGCTTTTGTTTTGTTCAGTACAAAAATGCTTAATCACCTGGCACTTGTTCACATTGTGCACTCCCAGACCTTTTCCCTCTGCAATTTTAATGCTAAAACATACCTTAACAACAATTTGAAATCGAGGAATCCGATATCCTCAAAATGTGGATATGAACTGTAAAATAAATACTTGCTGAACTGTGATCTTTCAGATTTAAACTATACTCAACTTGGTCACAATGCTGTGGAATGTAAAGGAGTCTTGGCCCAAAATTTCCCAAAACAGGATCCTAACGTTAAGCTCCTGAATGAAAGGCCCAATTCTTCAAAGTAATGAGAACCCAGCAGTTTCCACTAATGTCAGTGGGTGTTGCTGGGTGCTCAGCACTTTTGAAAAAATCATGATAGTTGTTTAGGTGTCTGAATTAGGATTTAAGAGCCTTAATTTTTAAGATCCCATTTTTTAAACTCTGGGCCTTAGATTGTAAACCCTTCAGGACAGAGAAGATATCTTCATATTTGTTTACACAACAGGGCCTCATTTCTGACTGTGGCGTCTCCATTTTACAGTTATATAAATATTAAACAACAGCATAGACTTCTAAATGTAGTTTAGTGGCACAATTCTATAAATAGGCACACGTCACATATGTGTATACAGAAAAATTAATGCCTAATACTAAACCAATAAATACCAGCTCACAAATTCTTTATGTTATCACCATATAGAAAGGATGACAAGTTGTGCTCTTTGCGAAGTCACATAATTTGTGTTACTGTGCCTATTAGTCTATTCCGGATTCTGAGGGAATAAAAAATACTGTGAAGCTACATAACTTTTATAATTGCAGGTAGCACTTACCAAACACCCACATCTTGCTGGAAAAAAAGCATACTTCTCTGATTTCTTTAAATTGCTAATAGGCTGCTTCCATAAAATTAGCTTAGAAATGGGAAAGTCATCTAAAATACATATAAATTATCACTTAATTAATTGTAGTTTTTTCTGTCAAAGTGTCAAAAGAGATCTCCATCATGTTTCTACCACACTCAAACATTTAATTCAGTGACCTTTAAATCTGTCACAACATAGATTATGAACTCTCATTCCAAACAATTATGACAAGTTAGTTTTTTTGCTTTCCATTTTCATTAGCTAAAGATATGCAGTTAATTGCTCTTGTCTGCACACTTCTTTTACTGATTCTAAATAACAGTAATCCCTTTTATTGTACAGTAATAATTGTGGATGATGATTAGGACAAACTGTAAATTGCTTAGAATACTATAAGAAGCCACACCATTATTTCAATTTATATTTAATACATTCATTTTATTAGTGTTTTCAAATACACTTTTAACTGATAAAGAGAGATATTGGCAGGAATATAGATGCATATGTTTAATCTAGTTAAAAAGGCCAGCACAGTTGACAATCAGATTTCACTCCATTAATGTCTGAATTAATATAATTAATTATGGTTGGGAAGATTGCAGGACCAAAAAGTTTTCATTAGATCATAGAACTAAACATGAAATTGATACTTGCCCTGGTGTACAGTACAGCATGGGAGAAGGATATCCTTTATACTTTTAAATAAAATACACTTATAATTAGGGCTGTCGAGCGATTAAAAAAATTAATTGTGATTAATCACGCTGTTAAACATTAACAGAATACTATTTATATAAATACTTTTGGATGTTTTTCACATTTTCAAATACATTGATTTCAATTACAACATAGAATACAAAGTGTACAGTACACACTTTATATTTATTTTTATTAATGCACTTAATACAAGTACTGTAGTGCAATCTCTTTGTCATGAAAGTTGAACTTATAAATGTAGAATTATGTACAAAAAATAACTGCATTCAAAAATAAAACAATGTAAAACTTTAGAGCCTATAAGTCCACTCACTCTGACTTCTTGTTCAGCCAATCGCTCAGACAAAAATTTGTTTACATTTGCAGGAGATAATACTTCCCGCTTCTTGTTTACAATGTCACCTGAAAGTGAAAACAGGTATCCTCATGGCACTGTTGTAGCCGGCATTGCAAGATATTTACGTGCCAGATGCGCTAAAAATTCATATGTCCCTTTATGCTTCAACCACCATTCCAGAGGACATGTGTCCATGCTGATAATGGGTTCTGCTCGAGAATGATCCAAAGCAGTGCAGACCAATGCATATTCATTTTCATCATCTGAGTCAGATGCCACAGGCACAAGATTGATTTTCCTTTTTGGTGGTTTGGGTTCTGTAGTTTCTGCATCGGAATGTTGCTCTTTTAAAACTTCTGAAAGCATGGTCCACACCCTGTTCTGATTGGATTTTGGAAGGCACTTCAGATTCTTAAATCTTGGATCGACTGCTATAGCTATCTTTAGAAATCTCACATTGGTACCTTCTTTGCGTTTTGTGAAATCTGCAGTGAAAGTGTCATTAAAACGAAAAACATACTGGGTCATCATCCGAGACTGCTATAATATGAAATATATGGCAGAATGTGGGTAAAACACAGAGCAGGAGACATACAATTCTCCCCCAAGAAGTTCATTCACAAATTTAATTAATGCATTATTTTTTAATGAGCATCATCAGCATGGAAACGTCCTCTGGAATGGTGGCCAAAACATGAAGGGGTATACAAATGTTTAGCATATTTGGCATATAAATACCTTGCAATGCTGGCTACAAAAGTGTCATGCAAATGTCAATTCTCACTTTCAGGTGACATTGTAAATAAGAAGTGGGTAGCATTATCTCCCGTAAATGTAAACACACTTGTTTCTCTTAGCAGTTGGCTGAACAAGAAGTAGGACTAAGTGGACTTGTAGGTGCTAAAGTTTTACATTGTTTTGTTTCTGAGTGTGTGACATTCCCCTCTGGTGTTATCTGACTGGTGATCTGCTAGGTCACTTCAATTCTTGACTCTGGGAGCCAGCCTTACCATACTCTGCTGTGAGAACCCCCACTCCTAGGCTGTTCACACACAGCCTCTGGCATGCAAGCAGCTCCTTGGATTGTGCAGCCGAATGACACTAGCCAATATCTCTGGCCCCAGATACGACCCTAGGAACCTCTATCTTACAGTGTCCAGTTATGCCCGCTGGATGTTACAAGCTTATATGAGTTCGTCAATTTAACAAAGAGATTGATATGTACCAGGTTTGTTATCCCAAGGGGAGTCTTTGACATGCTTCAAACCAAACACACTGCTTCAGGTAGAATAAACAAACAGATTTATTAACTACAAAGATAGATTTTAAGTGATTATAAGTCAAAGCATAACAAGTCAGATTTAGTCAAATGAAATAAAAGCAAAATGCATTCTAAGCTGATCTTAATACATTTAATGCCCTTACAAACTTAGATGCTTCTCATCACAGGCTGGCTGGTTGCCCTTCAGCCAGGCTCTCCTCTTTGATCAGCGCTTCAGTCTCTTGGTGGTGATGGTGTCTGTAGATGTAGGTGGAAGAGAGAGGAAGAGCATGGCAAATGTCTCTCCCTTTTATCATGTCCTTTCTTCCCTCTTGGCTTTGCCCCCCACCTTCAGAGTCAGGTGAGCATTACCTCATCACAGTTCCAAACTTACCAAAGGAAGGGGGGTGACTCACTTGAGAGTCCAACAGATCCTTTGTTGTTGCCTAGGCCAGTGTCCTTTGTTTCTGTGAGGCTGGGCTGGGTTTGTCCCATACATGTCCTGATGAGGCATGAACTGCCCCTCTATTCCTGGAGAGTTTTTGCCTGGGCTTGCTTTAAGCCATGAGGATACATTTTCAGCCTCGTAACTATATACATGAAATTATATCCTATAACATTACTGTAACGAGAATTACTATAACATCACTATAACAACAATGCTCAGTGCATCATGAGCCTTCCAAAGACACCCAACATGACAAACTTTGTATTGGATACCACACAATCATTTTATAAGGATGAACATGGGGGTGTAGGGTGTTCCCCCGAGGTACAGAACGTCACAGAGTGCAATTATGTAAAAAAAAAAAAAATCTACATTTGTAAGTTGCGCTTTCATGATAAAGAAATTGCACTATGGTACTTGTAGGGGTGAACTGAAAAATAGTATTTTTTTAAATCATTTTACAGTGCAAATATTTATAATAAAAATAATATAAGGTGAGTACTGTACATTTTGTATTCGGTGTTGTAATTGAAATTAATATTTGAAAATGTAGAAAAACTTACAATATTTAATAAATTTCAATTTGTGTTCTATTGTTTAAAACTGTGATTAATCATGATTAATTTTTTTAAATCATGATAATTTTTTGAGTTAATCGCATGAGTTAATTGCAATTAATCTACAGCCTTATTTATAACTCATAAAGGCATCTACTAAGCTGCAAGTGTAAATATATTTTAAATATTCATATTTATCCCCCCTTATTAATATCTACATGAGACTATCGGGAGAGAGTGAGACATGATTGGTTCAAATGTCAGTAACATACGTATGACACACTCATATATAATTCATTCACCACTGATACAACCACTACCACTACTAAACTTACAAAATGACTAGGAGGGACCAGCTCCTGAATGAAGAGCAGCTGACTCAAACTGAACCCAGAAAAGACCAAACCAATTCTATTGGAAAGGGGGAAACACTATGATGAACTAGCTGAGATATTTTTGTCCCCACCTTCCACTTACGGCATACAGCCCCAATTGTTAAACTGGTATGAAACCTTGGGAGCCTGTCTGACTCCTCACTATGCATGGATGACCAAGTAACAACAGTTTCTGAAAATGCCTTCTTCCACTTTCAACTTGCTAGAAGCCTTTGCCCCTCCCTCCTGGATGAAGACCTGGGCATGGTGATCTATGCATTTATCACCTGCAGGCTGGAATACTGTAAATGAGTATATATGAAGCTGAATGTGAACACAATTATTAAATCATAGAAATGTAGGGCTGGAAAGGATCTTGGGAGGTCATCTAGTTTAGCCCCCTGCACTGAGGCAGGACCAAGTATACCTCAACCATACCTGAAAGACATCTATTCAATCTGTTCTTAAAAAATTTCAGTGACAGGAATTTCACTATCTCCCTCAGTAACCTATTCCAGTACCTAACTATCCTTATAATCAGAAAGTTTTCCCTAACATCTAACCTAAATCTCCTTTGCTGCAGATTAAAATGAGTACTTCTTTTCCTTCCTTCAGTAGACATGGAGAAAAACTGATCACCATCCTCCTTATAACAGCACTTACATATTTGAAGGCTGTTATGATGTCCCCACCGAGTCTTCTCTTCTCAAAACTAAATATGCCCAGGTTTTTTTTTTTTTTAACATCTCCTCATTGGTCAGGTTTTCTAAGCCTTTTATTATTTTTGTGGCTCTCCTCTGGTCTCTCTTCAAGTTATCCACTTCTTTCTAGACGTGTAGCACCCAAAACTGGAAACAATACTCCCCCGAGCCTCACCAGTGCAGGGTAGAACAGACCTCTCATGTCTTCCATACAACACTCCTGTTAATACTCTCCAGAATGACATTAGCCTTTTTCGCAATTGCATTATATTGTTGGCTCAAATTCAATTTGGGATTCACTGTAACCCTCAGATCCTTTTCAGCAATAAGTTACATTTGTCTTTTTTTGATTTCATGTTGATTTCAGACCAATTCTCCAGTTTATTAAAGTCATTTTAATTTCTCATTCTGTCCTCCAAAGTGCATGCAATTCCTCCCAGTGTGGCATCCTCTGCACATTTTAGGAGTGTACTCTCAACTGCATTATCTAAATCATTACTGAAAATATTGAAAGACTGCACCCAGGACAGGCCCCTACAGGACCCAACTAGATGCAGCCTTCCAGTTTGAGAGTGAATCACTGATAAGTACTTTTTGAGAGTATTTTTTTCAACCAGTTGTGACCCCATCTTATAGTAATTTAATTTAGTCCACATTTCCCTAGATTGCATATTAGAATGCCACAGTATCCTGGGACCCCAGGATAGAACATGAAAATGTTGCGCCTTTGCCGTTCTGATCCTGAGAAATGTCCTGATCACACCAGACCAGAGAAAGGGCACAGATGACATTGCCACCTCCACTGACTCTGGCTAATTCCCAACCACCACCTGGAATGTGCAGCTTTGTCACCTCCTCTTTCCCCCTCTCAGTGTGTTCTTTTCCTTCCCTACCTTATTTCTTTTCTTTCCTAGCCCTCTCCTTTTTCCTTCTGTTTAATAAAAGTCTGGTTCACCCACCAAGACGGTATGTTTTGCAACTCTGCTGTGAGCCTGTGATTCAAAAGAGGAAGCTAAAAGCAGTGCCCTAAACAGCCCAATGCTGGTACAAGTTTGCCAGGTTTCAGAGTGGCTTATAAGACCACATGCTGTACCTGTGCTTCTCCAGCAGTGAGATATCTAATGAAAATCAATACCAGAGGGAGAAGCTGCACTTTTCTATCTTTACTATTCTTTTTTTCTTCCTCCTTAGGACTGACTTTAAAAACAGCAGCAACATCAACGGCTTCAGCCCAGCTCAACTAACTTTTTCTCTTTTCTCCAAAAGGGACAGTTATTACCATCTAACCGACTGTCAAATACTGGGATTTTCCTTCTAAAAACACTCTACAGATAAAGGGAAAAAATAATGTTGTTAAAATGAAAGCCTTATTTAATGTTAACATTTCAAATGCTCTTTTTTCCTTCTTTTTTATCTTTAATAAAAGGTTAAAAGGACTTTTAATGGTGTTTGCATCATGGTTCTAAGCAGGCGGAGGTCTCTGTATACCAAACTCCTTGCCATAAATATTAATTGTGTTAAGCATCTTGTGACAATTAACCTTTAGTCAAGACTTAAACAAAACAGCATCTTGGCCTCGCCTGTTATTAGCTGTCCTTCCCTGCTAAGTAGAGAACGTACACTTTCCTTTGTCTTTCTCTTGTGCCTAACATCTTAATAGAACATCCTGCTGCCTTTTATGTCCCTTGCTAGGTGTAACTCATTTGGTGCATTAGCCTTTCTGATTTTGTCCCTCCATGCTTGTGCTATTCTTTTATTCTCATCCTTCGCAACATGTCTATATTTCCACTTTTTTGATTTTCAAATCACTGAAGAATTCCTGATGCAGCCATCTTAGCCTCTCTCAATGCTCCAGTTGGTACAGAATCTGGTTGCCTGACTCCTCCTCCTCCATGACTTATGCCACGAGGAGCACATCAGGCCTATGTTCAAGTCCCTCCACTGGTTCCTAGTCAGTTTCAGATGTTATTTAAGATTTCGTCTCAATCTTTAAAACATTTAATGGATCAAGCCCCAGCTACATTAAAGTTACATTAAAGACCAAATTTAATGACTGGTGTGTTCTCATAACACAAGAACTAGGGGACAACAAATTAAAGTAATAGACATCAGGTTTAAAACAAACAAAAGGAAGCATTTCTTCGCACAACGCACAATCAATCTGTGGAACTCTTTGCCAGAGGATGTTGTGAAGGCCAAGACTAGAACAAGGTTCAAAAAAGAACTAGATACATTCCTGGAGGATAGATCCATCAAGGGCTATTAGCCAGGATGGGCAGGGATGGTGTCCCTAGCCTCTGTTTGCCAGAAGCTTGGAATGGGCGACAGGGGATGGATCGCTTGATGATTACCTCCTCTGTTCCCTCCCTCTGTGGCACCTGGCATTGGCCAATGTTGGAAGACAGGTTACTGGGCCAGGTGGACCTTTGGTCTGACCCAGTAGGGCCATTCTTATGTTCTTCTATCTATAAACTACTTACACAGTTTTTTTCCTCTGGGACAGACAAGACAGTTTATAAAGCCCAGGATGAAGTATGTGAGAGCTGGGGGTTAAATCATTATTGGTTGACAGTATCTGACTATGGAATAAAATTCCAGAGGATATTAGGTGACTCTGGAGCCAAAACATCTTTAGAAATGTTGAAGTACCATCCTCTTCAAAAAAATCTCTCTATCATAGCAAGAATGACACTTGCATCTTTGAATCTCCCACATACCCAAACACATTCCCCACAAAAATAAAAAGTTGTAACACAACTCTACACAATTGTTGAGATAAGCACTACTATAATATTTTCTAAAACAGTGTTAGATTTCTTACTGCTGTGGTCAAAACAGCTTTTAAAATGTAAAAACAGCCTGTTGTAGATTAATTTTGCATATGAGGATTACAAATATAGTACGAAAAATAACTTGGCAGACAAATCAAAAGAGTTTTACAAAGCAATTCCTAGTAGAATATTTTAAAAAAATTCATTAATGTGAGTTAGCAAAGCACCACTTTCTTTATATTATAAATATAAGATTTTCTTTTTTCCAAAATATATCTGCTAGGATAGTCTCAGTTGGTTCAAGTTAACATCCAAAACGCATATTTTCCATTTTAAAGAAAAAGCTCTCTTTATCTTCTATAATCCCCAAGCAAACTGAGCACATTGTACTGAACTGCAGAGAGAAGAAATGAACAGAGGCCACCAGATTTGCACATTATCACTGATACAACTTTAGGTTCATATAACTCTTTTACACTACGGATCAAGCACTTCCCCTCTATAGTTTTGACTAATTACAAATGTATTCTCTTTTATAGTATTTTACCCTTTGTCTGATCCCCAAAGGAGTCTTCTGTTGAAGTAGAAAATTATATAAAACTACAGGTTTATCTACACTGGGAGTTATTCTGGAATATATATTACTGATTAACTCCATGTATGGAGGCTCTTATTGAGGAATAAGGCACTCTTATTCCAGAATAAGAGTATCCACACATAGAATTAAGCAGCAATAGCTAATCTGCTTTAAATTCACACCCTAGCTTATTCCTGATTAGCTTTCATGTGAAGACAAGCCCAGAGGAAGTGAAGCAATTTTTTGGTAACATTGACAACTGAAAAGCTGAAAACTATATACAATACAATTATGTTTTTCCAGGGGTTTCAGAGAAATTCAAAGCCTTTAGAAAAAACAGGAATTTGGGTAAGCAAGGCAGCAATGAATGAATGATAAACACTGCTGTTGGAGGACAGGGTGGATATCCACCTGTGCAGGAGCTTAAGTTAAGAGAAGGTCAATTAAGCAGTTATACTGTATTTCCTTTTTCTTCAAAATGCAAATTTCAGAAAGGATAAATATACAACAGTTTAAAAGTCAATATTTACTCTCAGACTCTGAGATACTTCCGTTATTTCCTTCTCTAAGTATACAGAAATATGAAATATTTCAGATATATGATAAACTGTGGGAAAATAACTCTTTAATGGCAACCCTTAAACTTGCAATTAGAGTTTCCTGAAAAAGTGTACTCTTTCTGAATAAACATTGGAGGGAGTGCAGGAAGCACTCCATGCCCTCATCTCTATACAGGGACACAGGCGGGTGCACCTCTCCACCTCTGCACACCCAGCACAGGTATAACCACAAGGAAGCCGATAATTTAGGTAAATATGTATAGTATATAGGGTTGCCATTTTTAAACCTGGGTGACCAAAGTTAGACACATGTGCGCCTCTGAGGATTAAGCCTCTTTTACTTAGCTGCCTAAATATGGATTTAAAGGATCCAGGTTTGAAAATCTGGGCTTCTGTCATATGTGAACAAGTGGGTAAGGTTCTTAAACTACATGAATTAAGCCTTTAATATGACTGCCTTATACAAAGGGACTTACTAACTGAGATATCAATTGCTCACTCAATGCCATCTGTCGGAGTCTATATGAGCCAGAAGGAACACACACAGAATGCTAATCTTTAGGCAAATGGCCTTCCCTGAGGTCAAATCATGTACTAATTATATTTTGAGACATAAGACAATGTAATTCTTCTTTTTATCTACTTTCCAATTTTGCCTTTGATTTTTTAGTGTCTAGAACAGGGGTAGGCAACCTATAGCATGCATGCTGAAGGCAGCACTCAAGCTGATTTTCAGTGGCACTCACACTGCCTGGGTCCTGACCATCAGTCCGGGGGACTCTGCATTTTAATTTTAAATGAAGCTTCTTAAACATTTGAAAAACCTTATTTACTTTACATACAACTTTAGTTTAGTTATATATTATAGATTTATAGAAAGAGACCTTCTAAAAATGTTAAAATGTACGACTGGCACGCGAAACCTTAAATTACAGAGAATAAATGAAGACTCGGCACACCACTTCTGAAAGATTGCCGACCCCTGGTCTAGAGATCAAAATTACTATTCACTTCTGTTAAATAAAATACCATTTCCCCATTTCACTTTGACATGCCCCAGAAACCACATGTTTTTTTCAGTAAGTCTGAATAATAGCACAGAGTTTGAGCATAAAATTTCTGAGTTCATTAGGATCAACATGTTTGTGGGGTTACATCATCCCTATGCTGCCTTGGTGGAAAGTTACAGCAGCAGCACATCAAGAATAGAGGGGTTAGATAAAGTTGTTATGAGAAAGTTGGGAGCTAGCCCGGGGGAGGCAGACGCCAGGTGGCCTGGCTGGGATTGGTTTCAAGGTGATAAACAAGACCATAAATCAGATGGATTGCATGGGAAATGGGGAACCAGTGAGCAAAGGGCCATGCATGTGAAAAGCGTGTGTATCGGACAAAGAACCAATCAGCAGCAATGTAATGTTGGTGTGTCTGACGTTTGCTAATATGGAGAAGCTTATATAATATGATGCATTGTACACAATAAACGATTCTGCTTGCAATCATATTGGTTGTTGTGCTTTATCCATCCCGCATGAGAACGCAACACATGTTAGGTAACAATGTGCCAGAAGCAGACATGCAACAAGGCATAGCTGAGGAAAGCATTAGCAAATATGATCTAATTTCAGTTGCAGTGGTAATTTACTTTTATCAAACCAGAGTGAACTTTCCATGGGTTACTGTTTTCTGACATTTAATCAGAATAGCAGAATGCTGAATATAGGTTTAAACTTAAAATGTTAGTTCACACATTCATTTTAACCCTCCTAAAACAAGTTGCAGATTGGAATACGCCTCTAAAAATATACTTTGGGATATTTCCACCATCTATTGTCATCGGACAATGCATGCAAACAGCATTCTTACCCTACGTTTTACTTTCTCTGAAGCTAAATACACTAGATATACAGGACTAGACTGTGTCTGCAAGGGGGAAGTGGAAAGAAAGGGTAGTGAGGAGAAAAAGACACCCCTGTATTTTTCCTTAACAGTTGCAGGTGTTAAAGAGTGAAGAGAGGAAGGAATGGCAAACTCTTCTACCAACTTAAGTGGCCCCAGAAAGGGCCATGTTCCTGCTTCTCAGCCCCAACACCAGCAAGAGGGCAGTGGTCAACACAAACTACTTGGTTCCTACAGGATTACTGGTAAACACTGCATACCATGCTCCCTGGGAGAAATTAAAACAACCACAGTCATACTGACTTCTTTTGCAGTAGTTTGAAGTATGAAGTGCTTCTGTTCCCCTCATGATGCACATCCAATCCATTTTGTGCAATTAGCCTACATGCTGTGGAACAAGATTTAAAGTAAGGAGGAAGCAGCAGGGAGATCAGCTCCTTGTCCTCTGTTAACAGAAGAGAGAGAATAACTCCGAAGGAGGGCAGTTTCCCTAGAGTGCCTTCTTCTCCAGAAGCAAGAGCTGGTGCCTGGCTGGAGAGATTCCGTGGTTCCCACCCTTCTGGCCCCTAGATGATATGACATTTATGTGAACCTAGCCCCTGAGGGATATTTTGAAACCCAACCACAGATGAACGGCACAGATATCCACAGTGGACTTCCACTGCTCACAATAATACCCTGAGCTCCTAGGTGAATAAAGTGTACTCAATATATCAAAAAGATCAGACCTGTAAACATGTTTTTATGCGTGCGCCTTCATAAAAATGCAAAAGGTCTATTCACTTGACTGTTTAAATCAGTGGTTCTCAAACTTTTGTATGGTGACCCCTTTCACATAGCAAGCCTCTGAGTGCGACCCCTTCCCATACAAATTAAAAATATTTTTATATATTTAACACCATTATAAATGCTGGAGGCAAAGCAGGGTTTGCGGTGGAGGCTGACAGCTTGTGACCCCCCCCATGTAATAATCCCTGAGGAGTCCCAACCCCCAGTTTGAGAAGCCCTGGTTTAAATTATTCAGTTGGATAATATTAAATAAACAATCTCATTTTACCTCACATGTTTTCCTTAACAGAGAACTCTAGCCTGAGACTGACTGATTGGTTAAAAATAGGCCCAGAGAGGCACAAAAGCAGCTGAAACTGTTGGTCTGGAGTGGGTTTACACAGGTCATTCTAGATGTGACCGGTGACAGAACAACCTTTGAGTAGTATAAATTATGCTGTGTTTTTCTGTCCTCTTTGCAAGCAGGTCAGTCAGAATAATCATAACTGTAGGATCACCCACAGCATCTCATTTCCCTGTGTCTATGCCCCTTTTCTCCACTGTGCTGCTTGCTGAATAACTCACTGGCGTTGACTGCACTATGAAGAATTCTACACAGGCAGAGATTCAGACTCTATGCACACTATTCCTTATCACAGAGCCTACTCAGGGTTTAAGGCAGGTTCAAAGTAGCTTAACGCACCAAAGATCTGAGACATGCTAAAATGTCAATGTGTTCCGAGCAGTCTTCATTTTAATGTGAATTCCCAAGAGTAAAATTATTCATAAACAAATACTTGAAAATGAAAACTTAAAATACTTCTAATTATAGATATTGATAATGCAGTATGACTTATCCATAGGAAATTCTATGATGCTTTAACGCCTTTCAATTACAGTACTTATTATCACAACTCATTTCCTTTCCCTAGATCCCCTCAATTCTACATATTGTAAGACCAACTTACAAAACTATATTTGCTTGTAAAAATGTTTTCACAGATATAGTCTTCATACTTTTGCAACTCATGCATCTTTGTTGAAATTCAAGTTACAATTAGGGCTGTCAAGCGATTAATAAAATTAAAAAAATATTTGTAATAAAAATAATAATATAAGGTGAACACTGTACACTTTGTATTCTGTGTTATAATTCAAATCAATATATTTGAAAATATAGAAAAACATCCAAGAATTAATAGCAATTAATTGTGTGATTGATTGTGCTGCTAAACAAAAATAGAATATCATTTATTTAAATATTTTTGGATATTTTCTACATTTTCAAACATATTGATTTCAATTACAACACAGAATGCAAAGTGTACAGTGCTCATTTTATATTTATTTTTATTAGAAATATTTGCACTATAAAAACAAAATAAATAGTATTTTTCAAGTCATCTAATACAAGTATTGTAATGCAAGCTCTTCATCATGAAAGTTGAACTTACAAATGTAGAATTATGTACAAAAAAATTACTGCATTCAAAAACAAAACAATGTAAAACTTAGAGCCTACATGTCCACTCAGTCTTACTTCTTGTTCAGCCAATCGCTCAGACAAACAAGTTTGTTTACATTTACGGGAGATAATGCTGCCCGCTTCTTATTTACAACGTCACCTGAAAGTGAGAACAGGTGTTCGTATGGCACTGTTGTAGCCGGCGTCGCAAAATGCTTAGGTGCCAGATGTACTAAAGATTCATATGTCCTTTCATGCTTCAACCTCCATTCCAGAGGACGTGTGCATGCTGATGATGGGTTCTGCTCGATAACAATCCAAAGCAGTGCGGACTGATGCATGTTCACTTTCATCACCTGAGTCAGATGCTACCAGCAAAAAGTTGATTTTCTTTTTTGGTGATTCAGGTTCTGTAGTTTCCACATTGGAGTGTTGCTCTTTTAAGACGTCTGAAAGCATGCTCCACACCTTATCCCTCTCAGATTTTGGAAGGCACTTCAGATTCTTAAACCTTGGTTTGAGTGCTGTAGCTATCTTTAGAAATCTCACATTGGTACCTTTGTGTTTTGTCAAATCTGCAGTGAAAGTGTTCTTAAAATGAACAACATGTGCTGGGTCATCATCCGAGACTGCTATAATATGAAATATATGGCAGAATGTGGGTAAAATGGAGAAGGAGACATACAATTTTCCCCAAGGAGTTGAGTCACAAATTTAATTAACACATTTTTTTAATGAGCGCCAGCAGCATGGAAGAATGTCCTCTGGAAAGGTGGCTGATGTATGAAGGGAAATATGTATGTTTAGCATAGCTGGCACATAAATACCTTGCGATAAGGGCTACAAAAGTGCCATGTGAATGCTTGTTCTCATTTTCAGGTGACACTGTAAATAAGAAGTGGGCAGAATTATCTTCTGCAAATGTAAACAAACTTGTATGTATTAGCGATTTGCTACACAAGAAGTAGGACTGAGTAGACTTGTAGGCTCTAAAGTTTCACATTGTTTTGTTTTTGAGTGCTGTTATGTAACAAAAAAAAATCTACATTTGTAAGTTGCATTTTCATGATAAAGAGATTGCACTACAGTACTGGTATGAGGTGAATTGAAAAATACTATTTCTTTTATTGTTTTTCACAGTGCAAATATTTGTAATAAAAATAATGTTAAGTGAACACTATACACTTTGTATCCTCTGTTGTTATTGAAATAGAAGAATACTCCATCTTCATTAGTCCTTGGTCTTCTCTTATTTGAGTACTGCATGCAACATCTGTTTTGAGTTCTTTGATCAATGAACTTAGAAATGAGGGTTTGATTTTCACAAAGGACCTCCGTGCTGTATAATAAGTATGTTTTGATTTACCAAAGAACATGTGTAAAGCCAAACAACAAATACTAAATCAGGGACTCTGCTTCTGACATTCATGTTCTGAAGTTATCTACATTCACCTTCTATTCATATGAGCTCAAAATATCCCTCCCAAACTATTCTCCCTAGAGGTCCCACTTTTAAGAAAAGACTAAACAGGACCAAACAGGTACTTAGGTACACAGGTGATTTTGTGCTAATGTAAGGTGCTAGATGGGGGGAGGGTAGCTCAGTGGTTTGAGCCTTGGCCTTCTAAACTCAGGGTTGTGAGTTCAATCCTTGAGGGGGCCATTTAGGGAACTGGGGTAAAAATATGTCTGGGGATTGGTCCTGCTTTGAGCAGGGGGTTGGACTAGATGACCTCCTGAGGTCCCTTCCAACCCTGATATTCTATGATAGTCCTGGAAACTGAAGACTTCTCTTTATCTGCAAAAGAGGTACTATACAGGTAGTGGCAGTGCAAGCTTTCTATACACTCTCTCTCCTACATGACTCAAATTCCACTAGAAGGGAGCTTCTCTACAGAGGAGAGCATAAATTGGTTTTGTCAGAAGCTGGGAATGAGCTAGAGGGAATGGATCACTTGATGATTACCTGTTCTATTCATTCCCTCTGGGGCACCTGGCATTGGCCACTGTCGGAAGACAGGATACTGTGCTAGATGGACCTTTGGTCTGACTCAGTATGGCCGTTCTTATGGTCTCTTTTTATATTATTAAATTCTTGTTCTCTCTGATGAGGCTAACAACAAGAATGCCAACTAGCAGTAGTGTTTGTTTGTAGTAGGGAAACTTGTTTCTATTACAAACTGGATGTCTGTCTTTTTTCACATAGGCAAACAAACAGCTGTCAAATGATGGTAACTTTGAATCACCTCTGACTTCGGGAAATTATAACCAGTGGCCAAGAAGTAAAATGTTTGTTTGACCATTGCCAATTCCCCGAGCCAGTCAATTCCCACCAAAGTGTCCATAGTACCAAACATAAAATCAAGAAAAAACAGTTTCTCTTTAGCAATAAACTGACTCACTACTCTAAAAATAAAGAATATCTGTTGACAGGCATGTCTGATTATGAAAATAAAGGAATAAATTAAGCACAATAACTTCCTTTATCACAAATTATTTTGAATAAATTGGCAGTCATTAATAGACCCACTATTAGCATCAAACTCAATGTAATTAAAGGCAGGGAGAATTAAAGTTACAGTAATCAATGTATATTATAAAATGAAAAGATTGGTGGATAGCATTTGCAGTTTGTTACATTAGTATGCTTTACTGCCACTTTTGCAGTATCTAGAGGTTGGAATTTAACATTGGCAAAGGATCTGAAAACATAACATAAGAGGTATCATTTTCATATGCAAATAGCACATAATTCCTTTCTACCGCATATATTAAAATGCACTTATCATTTCAGCTTTTGTCAGAGAATACTATCAGTTTTACATTGTGCCTTATCTAGTGCAGCTCATCAAAGCACCCTATTTTCAATACTGATATTTTAGCCTAACAAAATTTATCGTGGGAAGTCACAAAAACATGGGCAAAATTCCAGTATTCACTGAGGCATTTCAGAGGCTGTTTGCTTTTCTTGGGTGGAAGAACATTTATTTAAAGTATCAAAACAGAATTTAGTAATGATTGAATAGGTGCAGTTGCTAACATATACACTAAGCAGAAGGGGAAGATGTGCTGGATGGCTGCATGGAGTGGTACTAGATTGAATGACCTTTAACAAGTCAGAAGAAATTTCACTCTATGCCACAGGAGAAACAGGAGCAGCAATCTTCAAAAGGGCAATAATACAAGTTAGCATTCTGAAGTGAGGATGAATTCCCAGTTTCATCATCAGTCAGAGGACTGCTAGGTCCAGAAGAAGGGAGACAGATGAGATTGCCCTATTTCTCATGAGTGCTTTTCTATTGTTTCCCAGCTTGAAAGGACTTTGCCTCAGCTAGAGAGAGTTGAAAGTAATACGAGATATAAGAATTATTAATTCAGGCTATGATTTTATTCCCAACAATAGCTCTTCTGGATCATTGTTCCACAATGAAGGATATAGATGTCATGAAAAATATCTGTTATTCAAAACTGAAAAATCTGCACATTAAGTTTTAACAATTTAAATGCACAACTTCTATTAATATTTTATCATGACATCTTTTCAGATTTATTACTTTAAAGTGAAATGTATCTAGCAGCTACATGTAAGAATGCTATGATTCTTTAAATCAGCTTCTGTACCAGATGACTGGAGGATAGCTAATGTGACGCCAATTTTTAAAAAAGGGCTCCAGAGGTGATCCCAGCAATTACATGCCTGTAAGCCTGACTTCAGTACCAGACAAACTGGTTGAAAATATAATAAAGAACAATATTGTCAGACATATAGATGAACACAATTAGTTGAGGAAGAGTCAACATGGTTTAAATAAAGGGAAATCATGCCTCATCAATTACTAGAATTCTTTGCGGGGGTCAACAAGTATGTGGGCCAAGGAGCATCCAGTGGCTATAGTGTACTTAGATTTTCACAAAGCCTTTGACAAGATTTCTCACCAAAGCCTCTTACGCAAAGTAAGCTGCCACGGGATAAGAGGGAAGGTGCTCTCATGGATTGGTAACTGGTTAAAAGATAGGAAACAAAGGGTAGGTATAAATGATCAGTTTTCAGAATGCAGAGAGGTAAATGGTGTCCTCCAGGGGTCTGTTCTGGGAGCAGTCCTATTCAACATATTCATAAATGATCTGGAAAAAGGGGTAAACAGTAAGGTGGCAAAATTTGCAGATGATGCAAAATTACTAAAGAAAGTTAAGACCCCGGCAGACTGCAAAGAGCTACAAAAGAATCTCTCAAAAACTGGGTGACTGGGCACCAAAATGGCAGATGAAATTTAACGTTGATAAATGCAAAGTAATGCACATTGGAAAGCATAATCTCAACTATACATATAAAATGATGGGGTCTAAATTAGCTGTTACCACTCAAGAAAGAGATCTTGGAGTCATTGTAGACAGTTCTCTGAAAATATCCACTCAATGTGCAGCGGCAGTCAAAAAAGCGAACAGAATGCTGGCAATAATTAAGAAAGGGATAGATAATAGGACAGAAAATATCATGTTGTCTCTATATAAATCCATGGTACGCCCACATCTTGAATACTGTGTGCAGATGTGGTCACCCCATCTCATAAGAGATAAATTGGACTTGGAAAAGTTTCAGAAAAGAACAAAAATGATTAGGGGTATGGAATGGCTTCCATATGAGGAGAGATTAATAAGACTGGGACTTTTCAGCTTGGAAAAGAGATAGCTGAGGGGAGATATGATTGAGGTCTATAAAATCATGACTGGTGTAGAGAAAGAGATAAGGAAATGCTGTTTACTACTTCTCATAACACAAGAACTAGGGGTCACCAAATGAAATTGGTTTAAAACAAAGCAGCAGGTTTAAAACAAAAAAAGGAAATATTTCTTCACACAACACACAGTCAACTTGTGGAACACCTTGCCCAAGGACGTTGTGAAGGCCAAGATCATAACAGGGTTAAAAAAAAAAACCTAGATAAATTCATGGAGGATAGGTCCATCAACGGCTATTAGCCAGGATGGGCAGGAATGGTGTCCCTAGCCTCTATTTGCCAGAAGCTGGGAAATGAGCGACAGTGGATGGATCACTTGATTCCTGTTCTGTTCATTCCCCCTGGGGCACCTGGCACTGGCCACTGTTGGAAGACAGGATACCAGGCTAGATGGACCAAATAGGGCCATTCTTATGTTTTTATTGGATTAAATAAAATACAGCAACTGCAGCTTTAAAACAGACATATATAGTACATCTACAAGGTGGTGAAAGGATTCTTTCCCCTCCTCCACCTGGATCCCCAGGCATTAGGCCACCGTCTTTAACAGCTCATGTAGACACCTATTGCTCAGCATCGTCCATAGCAGGAACAGTGTTTTGCAGCAGGAGGTGATCCTTGCAAGGTTCAGCATCAAGCCTTTAATCCAGATCATCTTGTAGGCCAATGACAAGTCTACAAAGGCTACGCTGGTCTTCAATTTCCTCTGGAATCCGGCCTCAATGTGCGTTACAAGGGCCAAAACTTGGTCACAACAACTGCGTTAAGGGTGGAATCCCACTTCTTTTTCTGGGATCACTGCTCTGGGTGTATGAACTCACCATGAGCTGGAATAGCAAAGAGGTGCCCCTGGGAGTGTGCAAGCATTTAAATGGGGAGGTGATATCCAGTCAAGATGAGAAATAGAGGGCACACAAGTAAACAGTCATGCTGATCCACGTGCAAAGCTATGCAGTGTGGGAGAACAATGAGAGGACAGATTATTTTCCACAGAGCTGATGATGGAAATCTATGAACCTTTATTAAATCCGTGACAGTTTGCAGATGGAAGGAACCAAAGATGAGCTAATTTTATTTAATAATGAAAATTTACAGAGACGGAAAAGTAATTAAAAAATCATTTAACGCTAATCGGAGTCTCAGCGTAATATGCGTAAGCACACATTGGGGTCAAAGTTGAGGAGAAATATGTGCAAAATGAAATGCATACTTGCAAATAATAAATATCTGTTACAATTTCATAAAAAATAAACAAAAGTTAATTGGAGTAGAATTTGTGGAGGGGTTCTCACTAGGATCCTGGGGAACAAGTGTGTCTTTCTGTATAGTTATTTAGCCATATTCCAAATATAAGAATAATTTATATTTAACATTCCAACATTTCTCGCCAAGCATATGGTGAGAAAACTTTGCTTTCAATTTAACAGTTTGTTAAGGTAGACACCAGTTGCATTTTATCTTTACTTTTCTTGTGACCATTTCTGATTTTTATGCCTCACTATTTGTATTCACTTAAAATCTCTCTCTTTGTACTTAATAAACACGTTGTTTTATTGTTTTATCTAATTCAGGGTGTTTAAATTGAAGGATCTGGGAAACTCCATTTGGGGTGGCAAGTTGTGTGCATATTATTTCTATTAAAGGAATAATGGACTTTATATAAATGTATATTGTCCAGAAGAGAGCTGGGTAGCATAAGATATACACATCTGGGTGAAAAAAAATCTAAGACTGGGAAAGTGTTGGGGGTATCCTTCAGTATCACCAAGGCAGAGCCAAGGTGTGGCTGACTGGGTGCAGCACACATACAGACATAGCTGGGAATGACTTGCATGCTGTAGGCTGTTTGTGAGCAATCTAGGCTGGAGGCTACTGCAACAAAGCATTGTAAAGGGCACTCCAGATTAAAGGGAAGTGACAGAGCTAGTCATTAGTCTGGATTATACACTGGTATGTCACAGCCTCTCAAAATTCCTTTTCTGGCTGCAAAGCTGGTCATGATCTGCAGCAGAAGGGATGGAAAGTGGGCAGTGGAATACAGATAGGGACCACACATCTCAAAGAACCTCCAGTTACAGCTAAGTAACCTCCATTTCTTCTTTGAGTTATGGTCCCTAGGTGTATTTCACATTTGAGAGATCAGTAAGCAATAATCAAACAAGAGGTGGGTGTGAGGATGCTGATAGTATGGATATCTGTAGTACAGCCGTCCCCAAAGCTTTATCTGTAGAAGACTGGAACAACGCATAATGTCTTGTAAAAGTGTCTATGGAGCTCCAAGTCACCATTCTGTATATATCTAGTAAAGGTACATTTCACAGAGATATCGTAGAGGTTGCTTGGACTTTGGTGGAGTGGGTTTTCATCCCCTCTAGGGGGAATGCGAGCTAGTTGGTAACAAAGGATGATGCAGCCCGAGATTCACTTAGAGAGTCTTTGTGAAGATAGACAAAATGCTAGTGCCTGTTGGACATTTAGAGAGGAAAGCCTTCTCTCCTCATCAGAAGCATGATGTTTTGAGAAAAAAAATGTAAGTGGATGGTTTGATTCATGTGAAACTCCAAAATTACTTTCGGGATGAATTTCTGGTGCAGGCAAAGAAAGAAGAAAGATGGTATATGGCTGATCTGCCCTCAGGGCTTCCTACTCGCTCATCCTACTGGCTGATGTGATGGTGAGTCATCAAGAGATGTACTGTGGCTGGGGGCGCTCTGGCCGCGCCGCCCACCCAGCATACTGGGTCTGCCTGTCAGGAGTCAGTGGTTGAGATATGGAAAGACAGTAAAGCAGTTTCTTCTCATGCAAGCCACCATTGAAAGGACTTTTATAAAGACCATTGGTGCTGTAACTAGTATGAATGGAAGGACTCTGAACTGGTAGTGATCTTGCTCAGTGAGGAACCTGAGAAACCTTCTTTGGGATGGATGAATGTCTATGTGAAAGTAAGCATCTTTCACATCAAGAACCATGAACCATGTGCCCTCTTCTATAGAAGGGATTACTGATGCCACTGTGACCATGTGGCATTTTAATTTTCAGGTGAATACATTTGGTTGGCATAGACTGAGGATCAGTCCTCATCCCCTGTTCTTTCTGGGAACCAAGGAATATGGGGAGCATAATTCCTTCCCTTGATGCTCAGGTGGCACCAGTTCTATGCATCCTTTCTGGAGAAGATAATTTACCTACTGAGATGGGACCAGGAAGGGCTCTCTGATGGAAAGGTGAAATAAATTTTAATGTGTAGCCAAAGTGGATGATCTCTAATACCCTCTTGTCTGTCACTGCCCCCCCCCCAGGTTATGAGCAAAGTGGGAAAGGCAGCCATCAAAGGTTCGGGGGCCAATAAGGCATGGCATTTTCAGAATATGGTCTTTGAGCATGCCATCAGAAGGCATGTGGGGCTGTGTGACAGTTGTAGAGGTGGAGGAAGAGCTGGAGGGTCTTTGAACTCTTTGTTGTTTGCATGGAGGTCTGGGCCTGAGTGGAGGGTTGTCCTAGAGTCTTTACGAGAATGTAGAGACTCAATCTTTTCGTTAAAGCCATTAGACTCAAAGGGAACATCCTCGATGGTATTCTGGTGCTCCACTGGGGAACTCCAAAGATTTCAGCCATGAATCATGCCTCATGACTTTAGCTTTGAAGATGGCTCTATGGTCAGTGTCAGCTGTGTCTACTGCCACTTGCAGTGACTTCTTATCCACCAGCCTGCCTTCCTCTATGAGGGCTTGGATCTGGGTCCTCTCTGCTTGAGGAAGTTTGTCTTTAATGTCTAGAAATTTTAAATTAATCAGGAAATATTATTTTGCTAACAGCTCCTGGTAATTAGCAACTCTGAATTGTAGACTAGCTGATGAAAATATTTTCCTTCCCAAGAGGTCAAGGTGTTTACTGCTTTTATCAGTTGAGGTAGTCTTGGGATGCTGTGTCCTGGACCTTTTTGTAGCCACTTGCACTTCAAAGGAGTTGGGTGCTGGATGAGTAAATAGGAACTCTAACCCTTCATCTTGAAGCCCTCTTCAGGGTAGGGTCATGGGAGGCAGTGCTATGTCACACATAGCATCACACATTTGGTGGGCTCCAAAATGGCCTGGTCAATTGGAAGGGCCACCCTAGAAGGACCAGAGGGCTGAAGGATGTCTAATAGACCACAGTGTGTGTCCTGGACCTCCTCAAGAGATATGTAGAGCTTGACTGCTACTCTCTGTAACAGCTCCTAGTACTGCCTGTAGTTGTCTGGCTAGAAGGGAGATGGTCTAAGTGTTTTATTCTAGAGTTCGTGCTTGGAGCGTGGTGCTTGCAGTCTGAGGATGCTGTAGAGGGGGGCTCTCCCTGACCTAGATCCAAATGGGGCCTCATGGCCTCCTTCATGAGGTGATTCTGCAGACAGAACTCTCATCCCTCATGTGTTCAGAGGGAAGAAGTAGCAGATACAGCACTTGCTGGCGACATGAGGCTCCCCAAAGCAAAAAAAAAAAGGCAGCGCTGGTGTTCGATGCCGATGGAGAAGCAATGGGAGCCGGAGACACAGTTCTTAACCCCCAGGACTCTTGGCATAGTCTCTCTCCATGAGCAGAAGCTCCTCAAGGCAGAGAGAACTAAACTAATTATGCTGACTATAAAAACACGAAGTTTACACTCTAAAAACTATTTACAATTTATATTTGCAGGTATTAAAGCAGAGAAAGATTGAAGTGGACATAGAAGGAGTCAGTGCAATTTTCTCTGGTTTCTCTGCAGTCGTCACTGAAATCTAAGAACGTATCAGTGTGATACTTTTCTTTAGAACTGCGTGACCTAGTTTCACTTAGAAAGCAACCCTGTAAGTATGAGATGTGCTGGTTTGTTTGAGAAAAAGAGCTAGAGAAATATTGGCCTAGAACACTATACTTAGTATTAGAAAGGTTGTACGGTGACATGACAAAGGTGGGGACAAAAGCCAGTGAAACCATCCGTGTTCTCAGTATTACAATAAACTTCTACTTCTACTCTACGTCCCCTTGTCCAAACTGACTTACCCTCATTTTTCTTGGCCTTAATATTTGTCTCCAAAAAACATAAGGAAGAACATTTTATGTGCTTTGTAATAGGTATAAAAATATCCCCAGACATTCATACCACAGTTATAAAAGCTTAAGAGATAAAATTCTGATAAGGAACTCAGTTTGATAGCTGGGGAAAGGCTCTTTCACTATTTCCACTTTTAAACTTTGAAAGGGTTTGCTATACTTTTGTTTTCAAAGAAACCTGAATTATTTGAATGGATTATATAAGGTTTCAAGTATTTTCATAATGCTACGAAACTTGTATTCTTCAACTTAATATGTTTACAATTAATTATGGAATGCTAACATTACAATTATTGGGAGAGTTTCAAAAGGGAGTTTCCTTTTATTAAAGAATGTATATACAGTTGCATTATATTGAGGCACTTTCAATAAAAGAAATCCTCACAGGAAAGGAAATATTTACTTTGCTTGGTGTCTCTTTGAAGAACTTCTTGCTGAAGCAGCTTTTTCTTGGGAGTATTTTATATTTGATTGTTTAATTGCTGGGGTCACATGTCCTAAAAATATTCATGTACATGTATCCATTGACTTTAATAGCACCATCTGGTGCTATGCACTTTTCACAAAGGGTGAATGTAGGCAACCAAGTCTAGGTTCTCGTTTTAAAAAAAATCTGGCTGACAACCTTACTTTTATATATGATATTGCTTTTCATCCCCAAGTGTCTGAACAAAAACTTACGTAGGCATAAAGGGTAGGATTTTCCAAAGCATATAAGATTAAGCATCACAAGCTCTACTGAACATCAGTGGGGCATATTCTTCTAAATCCCTTCGCCATTTGAGAAAAATCTCTCCCCAAAAGCAATACTTTTTCCACCAGCTACCTCTAGAAGGTGTTTTTCAAAAATGTCCAGCCATACTACAGTTTAAACTAGAAACTGAAACCGCAGGAGGAATTTTACTGGAATTTGGCCAAGATATGATTTATACCTTTAATTTTATGAAGTGTTTATTATGAGTTTGAATAGCAATATAAGTTATATGCAATTATACAACTATAAATTATACCCTTAGAATTTTTTGTCGCAATTTGAGGCTGAAGCTCAAATAGCTTAGCAGATTCATGTACAGTATTAGTAGGTGGCAAAAATATATCAAATATGATACATCAAGTATGAATCAGCAACTAATTCTTTAAAGGCAGCAAAGAATCCTGTGGCACCTTATAGACTAACAGATGTTTTTCAGCATGAGCTTTCGTGGGTGAATACCCACTTCGTCGGATGCAAGTAATTCTTATTAAGTTGACATGACATATACAAATAAATGTCTATGGAAATGAACTTTATATATTGACACCACTATTGATTTCAAGAGTGCTACAACTGGAATCAATGAATGCCCAAGCAGATGTTGTGTCAGTTTCTTCATTTGGATCAGTATTATTTCACTTCTCCTCTTAGAATTGTTATTAATAATTTATGCAACAGAACTCAATGTGCTTATTAATGCTTAGGCAATGCTATCATACACAGAGATACCATAAACAGAGCTCAGTGAAAATCTTTATAATTTTTCATTTTATTTTTGTGGAATTTCATTTCATTTTGTTTTATCCTCTGTGGGAGGGGGTTAGGTCCTGTCCCCAGGAGATGGGAGACCATGAATGGGATGCTCAAGAGTAAACCCACCCCGTCCCCATGAGGAGACCAGGCCCTGAGGATGGAGAGTGTTGGTGAGCAAGTCTGCCCTACACTCACCCCGCAGTGGTGGTTCCTATACCTCTGGTCTTGGCCTGGCTTCCTGCTCTGGGCATTGCAACCTGGTGTATGGGGTTGCAGTGCAGCTCAACTTTGATCCTGACATCTTTCTATCATCATGGGGCTACTAGGCCAAATCTGAGCAGCTCTGCAATCCTGTGTACAATGTTGCAAAGCCACTCACTAAAATTTGGCCTGGCCACCCCTCTGTTATCACAGAGGAGTTAGGGTTACCATATTTGAACATTCAAAAAAGAGGACACTCCCTGGGGAGTGTTGGCTCCACCCACAGTCCAGCTCTGCTCCTCCCCTGCTCAGCCCCAGGTCCCGCCCCCTCCCCACTCGGCCCCACCAGCGCACCCCTTCTCACCCCCTGACCCGACCCTAAGAGCCAGAGGGACCTGCCAGGTGTTGAGGTGGGGAGTCCCAGCGGTGCTTACCTGGGGCGGCTCCCGGGAAGCATGTGGCAGGTCCTTCTGGCTCCTAGGGTCGGGTTGGGTCGGGGGGGGCGGAGGGCTCTCTGCCCACTGCCGGCGCCTGCAAGCCCCACCCCTGCAGCTCTGATTGGGCAGGAGGGAGCCGGTGCAGCACGTGGAGACCCCCTCCGCCTCTGTGCCTAGGGGCTGCCCACACTGCAGGCTCCTGCCGGTGGGCGGGTGCCGAGAGCTGCCCCAGAAATTGCTGCCAGCCCCGGGACTTTGGACTTAGGGTTACCATACGTCCGCATTTTCACGAACGTTTTTAGATATTTAAAAATTCCTCCCGGACGGTGATTTGAGAACTAAAAAGCCAGACATGTCTGGGAAAATACGGACATATGGTAACCCTAGGAGGAGTGGCAAGGCCAAACCTGAGCAGTGCTGTGACCCCATGTGCCAGGTCACAATGCCTGGAGCAAGAAGCCAGGGCCAGCCCGGCAGGACAGGAGCTGCTGCTGCGGGATGAGTGCATTTCATTAAATTTTATTCATTGCCTTTCTTTTTCTTTTGTTTTATTTATTGTTTTTAGTTTTTTTCATGTTACTTCATACTTGAAAAAAGCATGGGGTACTAAATATAAACAATATTGTTAATGCCCTACCTACCTTTATGAAGTATTTGAACAAAAGCAACAATGCCTAAACATACCAACCATCTAGACAAGAAGAATAATTTATCAAAAAAAACCTATGGAGTATGAGTAATAATAAACATTCTGCTGGAGATTTATACAATATCTCTAAACCGCAAAACAAGGCAGGCAATAATTACTGACAGTGGGAAGATGCTTTTCTCCATATATACACATAAATATACATAAACATACATACCTGTGTACACACACATATATTTCTGTTTTCTGAGACTTACAGATTTGAATCTAATTTTTACACTGCTCCTTCTAAATAAATGATATCTCAGTCATCTTGCTACCTGAACAGACATGCTCCTTCTAAATAAATGATATCTCAGTCATCTGCTACCTGAACAGACAATAGCCATATCTGCTTTTCGCATGAGACATGAAAGTGGAGTAATTCATGTTAGCATTTCAGTCTGAAGGCACTTCTCTACAGCCATGTGCCATTTCAAATACATGCTAGACCATATGGTACAGTCCTTTAGAAAACAAATTCTGTAAAGTCATCTCATAACAAACATTAATTCAACAGACTGAAGAACAGCATTTATTGTCCAATTATATTTTTTCCTTGCTGTTTCTTTCAGAGCAAGTAGCACAGAAATTAAAGACAAATTTGCAAGTAAATACATTTAGGAGCATACCCTAGGATAAACAGATGTAATCATCCACTCTATTCCACTGAACAAAACAGCATGTCTTCAGAAACTCACTGCATTTAAAAAAAATTTTTAAAAAGATTCTTGGGTTGTGAAATCTATTTCATGCTTTGATATGATTGTCTAATTTTACTTTTTTATCCTCCTGTCCCAGACTCCTTTTCCCCAGCTCATTCACCTAGTTCTCAGCTTGTGAAGGAATTTTAATTTGCATTCTAACATAGGAACACCACCTCTAAACATAGAAGTTGACTATTTTTCAAGAATTTGGTAAAACTGCATATCAAATCATACCCTAGTTTCACTGGCAACTATAATGAAGTCTCATGAGGGGCCATCCTTTCTACATATAATGGTTCAGTTTTATTTCAGAGAGCATGTCATTTAGAAAAACAACAGGAGTTCTACAAAGACAAAGATCTTCCTTCCTTCTCCACAGATCCTGAGCTAAACTTTGATTGAAATTTAGGGCAAGTTAAAACTGCTGTAAAAGTGAACAGCAATGTTACTGCACTCTGACAATAAAGTTTCAGGGTTTAGTGGGACAAAAATTTGAGGTCCTTATGTTGTACCTCCATGTTTATGGTTTTTAACATTTAATTATTTACACACAAGTTCTAAATCTCTCTCAGACAGCAGCTTGGAAAGCCCTACTATAGAGAAGTACACAGTATAGTGTGGTGTAAAAATAATAATGTTCTGAAGTTAACCGCATTTTCTACTTTACCTGGATAGCAAGTGCTCGAGCTACAAGCCCTCTCAGATACTGTAAAGGATCTTCTGGACCTTCCCACTTACTCTGCCATGTGAGGGGACACTGAAACAAAAATAGATTAATTGGCTATGCAGTACAATTCAAAACTACAGGTATTACTACTGTTTTAATGCAACTATTCGTATTACATTTAATTAGCTGGAGACTGAATGTAGTTTAAAAAGAGAGTGAGTGTCACAATCTGAGCATACAACTATGAATTTCCAGCTCTAATACAAACTCCTTACGTAGTGCACAGACACAATCGTGACAGAGGCCATATAGAGCCTCTGTTTAACAGATAAATGTGACCTAACACTAGCATTAGCTTTTTACAGTAAGGACAAAAAACATTAACAGTACCTATTTGACAGGAGTGAGCTTAGTATTAACTAATGCCTATGAAGTGCTGTGGGTCCTGATTCTGCAAGATACTCTTCTTTAATTAAATGGGAGTTGAGGGCACTTGGCATCACACAGGAGGTGCTGAGCACCTTGAAGGATCATGCCCTTGAAGATTAAGGGCCAGATTTTCAAAAGAGCTCAGCATCCAGCAGCTCTCATTAAGAACAGCAGTAGCTACTGCATGCTGATGACATTTGAAAGTCTGCCCATTAAAGCATATAAGAAAGGATGACATTCAAAGTGAACTAAACAGTGCTAACTTTCACTGAATAAACTTCATCTTAATACAAATAATAGAAAAACTTTGGGTCTAGAGACTTTGGTAACATTTAAATAGACCAACAAACAAAAAACAAGACAAAGCAAATAAAGAAAAAACATTAGCTCTGTGGACCCTTTTCCTTATGTTTAAAAAAGCATGACTTCTGAAACAGAGTTATAAAAAATGGTTACTTGCCCGTATTGTAACTGTTGTTCTTCGAGATGTGATTGCACGCATGTATTCCACTCAGGGGTGTATGTGTCTAGCGTGCCTGAGTCAGAAAGTTTTCTGCAGCAGAACCAGTCGGGGAAGCATATGTGCCCTGCACATTGCTGTGGTTCCTGCCAAGATTATATAAAGGTGGCAATGCCCTAACCTGGCCTCAGATCTTTCACATCGAAACATAGCAGAATGGGATCCAGAGGGGATGGAGGATGGGTCATGAAATACTTGTATGCTACAGCATCTCTAAGAACAATAGTTGAAAGGGTTACTTATCTGTCTTATTTCTTCTTCAAGTGGTTGCACAAGTTTGTTCCACTCAGGTGACTCACAAGCAGTACTGTTAGGTGGTGGGGCTCAGTGTCTACTTTAACATGGTCTTCCCAAAATTTGAATCTTTGAAGCAGTCGTGGTGGTATAATGATAAGTGAAGGCACAAAGGACCAAGTGGCAGCCCTACAAACATCCAGTATTCAAACATCTTTTAGAAAAGCCACCAACGTAGCATGAGTACTCACTGAATGAACCAATAGTGTCAGTGGCGGAGGGGTGTTTGCCATGGTAATACAGGAATTAATCCATCCAGAAATTGTCTGTGCAGTAACTGCTTGACCTCTCATTCTATCAGCATAAAAAAATAAACAGCCAGGGAGAAAGCCTGAAAGGCTTAGTCCTGTCCAGATAAAAGGTTAATGCTTACATTCCATCCAAAGTATGTAGACATGGTTCATCCTTATGTGAGTGTGATTTTGGGAATAAAACATGGTAAGTATATTTTCTGGGTCAAATGAATAACTGATACCACTTTGGTTTAGCCCCACCATCCCACTGCAGGGCAGAAGCCCCAAGATCCCCTCCTCCAGTGTGGTAGGTGGAGAATGGCGGGGGGGTCACTGGGGACTCCGCAAGCTGCACTTTAACTGTAAAAGAGCCGAATGTGTCTCGCAAGCCACAGTTTGGCCACCCCTGGCTTATGGCATTCCTGCCATGAGAATCTGAAGTTCACCCACTCTTCTGGCATGGTACTGCTTCAATTTGAGGATCACCTGTGGGATGAGCAGAATAGGGAAAAATGCATACACGAGATTTGGTACCCACCACAGAAGAAATTTGTTGGTAAACCTGGAATATGACCAAATTAAGAACAGAATTGACAGCATATTGTAATAGGTGTTGCATTTTCTTCTCCTCTTTTCAAGTCTGTATCTTCTAATTTTTCAGAATCATCAAAAAGTTCCAGAACAGTGATGTTTTCATAGCACAGTCTGCCATCCTTAGTTTCAATGAAGCTCATTTTTTTTTTACTTCTTTATTTGTCTCATAGTTTTTTGTGGTATGATGAATCTTTGTAATTCTTTCTGGTTTCGCATTCTTTGATTTCATCTCATCATAACTATGTACAACCTGCTTCTTCCCCCCACAACGGGTTGCTCTACTTACCACTGGATGGGCCACCTTCTGGTGATTCTGGGGATTAGTTCGGTCAGGCCATCATTCCATCCCAGGATTATGTCCCATCAGTTTGTACCCTGCAGTCCCTCTCTTTCTCTTTCTCTCAGGAGCTGCAGCTTTCCTCTTTGTGACTCAGCCCTCTGGCCAGGTCACTATTGTAGTTTTCCATCCTGGGGGAGTGTATCAAGGTTCCTGCTCTCCAGCAGTCTCTCAGGCAGTCTTCTGCTTCACTGCCTTACAGTACCACTCCCACAGTGGATAGCAGGGGAACCTGGACCTACCCTCTACTCCAGGTTCTAGCTCAGAGACCCTCTACATAACAGCTATGGTCCATTCCTTGCAACTTGCTGCCTTTCCTTGAGCTGCTTCCATACCTCCTGGCCTTCCCTACTCCTCTGGTGAATCTCCTCACTCCCTCCTACAAGGGAGTAACTTTAGGCATCTCTGCAGCCACCCAAACACAGCTTCCTTTTCCCAGGAAGTGACTGCAGACTGCTTCCCTGAAGCCCCTTCTGTTTCCAATTTCCTGTCTTTTGTAGAAGCCCTGTCTGTCCCTCACAGGTGAGCCTCCCTCTAATTAGCTGCCTTCAGCCTAAAGCTCTGCCATTTTCAGCTTAATTAACTGACTGGACCCACCGGGCCCAAGTCAGCTCTTGCAGGGCCAGTGTGGGGAGCACACCCTATCACATCCCCATACCCAATCTTCATGAGTTTTACAAGATATATACCCTTTAATTACACAGCTGAACATAAAGGTGAGGAAAGGGTCTCAGGTAGTTAGCTAAGCCAGTGCAGAAACATCAACAGCTAGTCAGGTCAGTACTTAAGTTAGGGCAACCAACTGTTTTTAGTTTTCCATACAATTTTTTCTGCACTATGTTCTTTATTACTGTCCTGATTTTATGCTTTTAAAACCAAGCTGCTTGCAAATAAAAGTGGCAAGATCTAAATGTCAGACACCTACAATTCTGAATGTGGGACCAATGTAACTTTCCTGTGTTAGTATGGTATGTTGACTATTTGTGAATGCTCATTATTTATCCAACAGATAACAGGCCTGATGCAGCTGTTACAGTAGAGCATATTAATATACACAGGTTTCAAGAATCATTTAAAAAACCTTATGGAGTGAAAATTCTTCTCTATCTGTTTTGGCACATGTACTAAGCCCCTATACTTTACACTTCTCTTTACAAAACAAGATACTATCTATCACAGAAAAAACTGAGGAAAAGAAAGTAATTTGGGATGTCTATGTCTATGTACAGAAATTGAACCTATTTAACTATACTAGTTTCTAAATCAATGTAGTTAAATCAGTGCAAACCCTGTGTGGGAATTGGTTTAAATTAAAATTGGTTTAAAGTTTACCTTATAATGACTTCCCTTAATTCACAAACAAACCAAACAGCTTCAAAACATTGAGGAAAGTGAACTGTCAGTTGATCTAAATAAGCCATCCAACCTATCCTAAATTCATCCTGGACTATTTGTGTTGATGAAGACTGTTGGGAGCACAGAACCTCCAAAAGAAGACAGAAAGTAACCGTTACCACCATAAAGTTCCCAAAATGTCTTGTGGAAAAGACAAAGACTAAATTATATCCCCTGGTCTGATAATCCATGTTAATTTGGCATTGAGGTAGGGAATTTCTAATATGTGCATTTGGGGAGACAGATACAGCAGTCTATGAGCCAAAGTAGTCTTGGGGGTTTAGGTCTGGAATAGATGGGTCCTAAGGCATTTAAGCCTGGAATAGAGTTTATGTTCTGTTTAATACTTCTGATCATAAAACCAAATCTCAGAAAGGGGGTAATGTTCAACTTATACAACATATGCATTGCCTTTTGTTGGAGTAGGGTGTGGACTCCCCCAATGTACAGGAATTTATTTCACCAAGCAGTAATTCTAAATATTTTGAATATTAATGGATTGTACATTGTAATGCAAAATGCCTGACAAAGTTGGCTGAAGTTTGTACTGAGCATTAGAAATTGCTCTTGAATAAAAAAATTTTAAAAAATATATGATGTGTTAATACATTCATCTTACTGCTTATGGACAGCAATGCAAGCCTTATTTGGTTTGAGTTGCACTAATCTGGCAACCGGTGCCAATATATAGAGAGAACTGTTGTGTTTACCATTGTGAAACAGCAAAAAAATAGAGAAAAGAGGCAGCATTTTATACTAAAACATATTTTCTAGGATATCCTATTATCAAAATTATTTCCAATATGTTTCAGTTGTAAATGCAAGTTTCACTAAAAGGGGTGCGATGCTGTATGACTGAAATATGATCATTTATACCATTAATATTGTCACTGTTAGACAAGCAGCAAAGAGTCCTGTGGCACCTTATAGACTAACAGAAGTTTTGGAGCATGAGATTTCGTGGGTGAATACCCACTTCGGCATCCGCCGAACTGGGTATTCACCCACGAAAGCCCGCCGAAGTGGGTATTCACCCATGAAAGCTCATGCTCCAAAACTTCTGTTAGTCTATAAGGTGCCACAGGACTCTTTGCTGCTTTTACAGATCCAGACTAACACGGCTACCCCTCTGATACTGTTAGACAACTGCAACAAAATTTGTACAAAGTATATCCTGTAAGGTGTCAACAGAAGAGAGATGATTTTCTAAATAAAATTATCCTTTTAAATCAATGTATCATAACTGTAGCTGAAGTTATGAATATTGGCTATAGTCTGTATCCCAAATGTGTTTGTTTCTAGGGTAAAACTCAGCATGTAAAATCTACAGTGAAGCCAGACAGCTTTGTACTGATGGTCCATGAAAGGCAATTGATTCTCACAGTGGTCCACAGAAGAAACTCATTCCGCCCAAGATGGCTCTTCCTGCAGACATCTTGGCCTGCAAGTGGCCAATGGCTGCCTCTGGGAGTCAGTAAGCCATGTGAGGGCATGTGACTTGCTCATGTGACTGTGCACTCCATCTTGTGCCCGTAACTTTCCACAAATTGACTGTGAGCTTTGTTTGGGACAGTAAAATTCCATCCATATGGCAGAGGATATAAAAGATCTTTGAATCATCTCCATGTTGCCTCTTTCTTGCTCAGATTCTCTAGACTATGGACTTACAACTAAAAGGAGCATTCAAATCTATGAACTGAGGACCTTCCAAGCTTTTGGAAGTTATCAGAGACTTTAGAAGCCAATAGTCTATAACATCACTGCTACAAACCTGAGATAAGAACTTTGCAATTATTGTCAGTATATGATCTATTAACCATTTTAACTGTCTTATTTTCTCTTATAAATAAACCTTTAGATTTTAGTTACTAAAAGATTGGCAGCAGTGTGATTATTAAATAAGGTCTAAGTTATATATTGACCTGGTTATATGGCTGATCTCTTGAGATCAGAAGAACCTTTTGTTTAATTCAACTCATTTTCAATAACCACTCATCATAAAGTCTAGTGTCTATATGGTGAAATACATACTGGAATGCCTAAGGAGACTGCATTTTTGACTTCTTGTTAACCAGTGCGATGAGACAGAAGTTTACTTTTGTTACTGGCTTGGTGAGTCTGCCCTATTTCTCAGCAGTTTGACCTCCATCTAGCATCCTAATCTGTGACCCACAGAGGCTCGTTGACCGGGGGGGGGGGGGAGGGGGGCTGAAGGGGAGGAGAAGGAAGGAGAGATTTTAAGGGATAACATGAATGATTTAGCTTGCGAGATATTGTGGGATTTGAGTTGGAAATGCTATTCCAGGATCATTAATTCTACCAGCTCTGTATATCCTTCATAGAGAAAGTTCAGCTAATGTGCATAATATGCTCAGAAGCCCGCACTTATTCTTAAAGCCAATTTTTTTTTAGTTTTCATTCTGAAAAGCCACAGTTAAGTTTTCCTTAAAATAGTAATATTTGTATATTTCAGGATAGTTGAGTGGTTTGGGGGGTTTGTTTTACTATTTATCCTAATGTCAATAAAGCATTGTGCATACTCAGCACCTCTAAGGCCTTAGTACTCATCAAAGGTGCCAGAATGATAGCATTAAAGGTAGAATTCGTTTATCCACATAAAATGTACAACAGGGCGAGCAGCAGTTTTTCTGGGCATGATGGCTGCACTGCCAATGTCTTTAAACTTCTAGGTATAAGAAAGTAGCTCTGTTTAATTCTTGGACTCCCTCCTTATCCTACTACTTATAAAACCAATTTACACAGCAGTTGTTTGTAAGGCAGATAGCTAACCACTAAGCAACAGATCGACAATTTAGCACAAAGGCCACTAACAGCCTTTAGATGGTAACAACATTTGGTGCTAAAACCCTGAATCAGTTTTGAACTATAAGTGACCGTAAGGTGAAAAGCGACAAAGAGTCCTGTGGCACCTTATAGACTAAGAGACGTATTGGAGCATAAGCTTTCGTGGGTGAATACCCACTTCGTCAGATACAAATGGTGGAAATTTCCAGAAGCAGGTATAAATATGCAGGCAAGAATCAGTCTAGATATAACGAGGTTAGTTCAATCAGGGAGGATGAGGCCCTCTTCTAGCAGTTGAGGTGTAAACACCAAGGGACGAGAAACTCCTTTTGTAGTTGGCTAGCCATTCACAGTCTTTGTTTAATCCTGAGCTGATGGTGTCAAATTTGCAAATGAACTGAAGTTCAGCAGTTTCTTTTTGGAGTCTGGTCCTGAAGTTTTTTTGCTGCAGGATGGCTACCTTTAAATCTGCTATTGTGTGTCCAGGGAGGTTGAAGTGTTCTCCTACCGGTTTTTGTATATTGCCATTCCTAATATGTGACTTGTGTCCATTTATCCTTTTACGTAGGGATTGTCCAGTTTGGCCGATGTACATAGCAGAGGGGCATTGCTGGCACATGATGGCGTATGGGTTCCCTATTTGATTAGGAATCCCCTGAAGCATCTAATCTACTCTTGTGACAATTTTAAACAAACAAACCAAACAAAAGGTGAAATGTATATACGTGTCTGAATTTAGCTGACTTTTGTTCAATGTCATAGTTACAGAGTAAGGATTTATAATGGTTAGTTAAATGTATAATTTCTTTTTTCAAATATTAGCTTACCTTCTGGTTTAATAAAGCACTCGCTAGACTTTGTACTTCAGAACTCAATAGTGAGGTGCCTCTGATGACTTTACTGAGAGCTGCAAGTGACTGATGGACACTTTGCACTAGGAGAATGGCATTGAATTGTTCAAGAATAATGAATGATAAGATTGGGGATCCTTGTTGCTCAGTAGGAGGAGACACCTTCTGATGAATCAGGTTGGAGTTCTAAAAGAAGAATGTAGAATGCTTAATTAATAACTCAAAGTGACAACTATATTATTATACTACATATTGTTTTCTTTATACTCTCATTCATGATCATTTACTATTTGTAGTATAGAAGTCCATAGCAGCATTGTGCTAGGTGTTGCACAAACACAATAGTAAGAACAGTCCCTGCACTGAAGAGCTTACAATCCAAACAGACAAGGAAGACAAAGAGTGGAAAGAGAAACAGAAGCATAAAATAACTTGCCTAAACTTACAGCAGGTCAGTGGCCAAGCCAGGCATACATGACTCCAAGTCCAAGATCCTATCCACTGGACTTTTGTGTCTTTTTAATGTGAGACAGGATGTACAGGACATATATTCTATTGTGTATATACAGTCCTATTAATATTTTTCTCTTCAGTCTTTTTCTCTGTCACTGTATCTTTATTTTTTTATAATACAATGAAAGGTTTTACTATGGAGATTCTTTATGACAATGTTAAAGTGGAAGCACGAATTAGGAATGGAATATGGACTCTGTGTTTAAAAATTAAGGGCTGGGGTGTGTGTGTGGGGGGGTCGGGTCAAGGCAGGGGGCTGGAGGGGATATGCCCCTATTCCACTGCCCCCTTCCCCAAGGCCCTGCCCCCGCTTCTTCTCTGCCTCGGTCAGGAGCAGCGAGCATGCTGACTCTGCTCCTTCCCAACCCCCTCCCTCGCAAAGGCCATCAGCTGATCGGCCGGCAGGGAGGGAGGGATGGAGAGGCGGAGGAGGGGCAGGAACCCAGCACACTACGGGAAGAGGCAGGGGAGCTGGCAGGACCAAATTTTTGCCCCTTGCCCCTGCCCCTGTTGGCGGGTGGGGGGGAGAGCGGAGGGCAGAGAAGAGCGGGCCGGATTTTTAATGGCACGCTGCTGCCTGCCGGGACTCCCGCAGGCAGCAGCGTGCCATTAAAAATCGGCTCGTGTGCTGTCTTTGGCACGTGTGCCATAGGTTGCCGACCCCTGTGTTATACCTTTCTCTGCTAAACTGAAGATCCTATTATTAAATACTTTTCCCCATGTAGATAGTAATAGACTGTAATCAAGGCACCCCTTCTCTTTGTTACTCTCTCTTTGTTAAACTAAACAGATTGAGCTCCTTGAGTCTATTAGCTAAAGTGAAGTTAATTAAACTAGGCTGATTTACACAAACTGAGGATTAGGCCCAGAACTCATACATCTTATGAAAGTGGAACTTTCAGCCATGCCTTGTGAAGCAGAAACCCCTTTCACATAGCTAAGAAGTGATACTAGTATCAATTGTCCCTCCTTTGTAAGAAAAGCTTCTTGGGGAGGGTGTTAATCAAGCAACAAAGGAATTAAAACTAGGAGGGATAAAATAAGATAGGGGTAACATATATGAATGTGTATTTAGAAGGATAACAGGTGAATAAAATAAAGGTATTGCTATTAAATATTGCCAGTCTATTTCTTAGTACAGTGCTGTAAATATACTTAACAGTATTTAACTGTATGTTGGGGAAAGAAAGGGTACAGGCTGGGCTGATAGGTACTGATTCTCAGCCTTGAAGATGTGTTCAAGATGATCATGGTATTAAATATAACATAAATTGGGGGATGCTTGGATCTGATTTTTTGGGTTTGGATTATTTTAACTATAGAAGCCACTTGCAAAGTTCAGGTCTGTTTTCAGAATTTGAGTATCCTCAGAACTGTCTAGTATTTGCAATTGGGATTTTGATGTAGGTCTATCTCTAAAGATCATGTTTGGCCTTGAATTATCAGAGTCAAAAAATTCTGCTTTTGTGAGGAAAGTAAGAAAATTGAAATTCAAATAGGCTACAGTAAGAGAATTACACTATGTAAATCTGTAATACAGATTTCACTAAAACAAGGTTTTAATGCTCTAGTTTTAAAGCAATTAATTACCCCTTCCTCTTCAATAATGAATGTTCTTAACTTTTCATAACTCTGCAAATCACTTTAAGTAAAGTCATTAACAGACAATTAACAGACAATTCTGACATAATTTTCTAAGGATCTTGACTGTTTAAAAATGATTCAGTGCAATCATACTACTAATAGATAATGAAATATAAAATGGAACAAGCAAGAATAAAAGACTCTACTTAAACCATTACTGTATATCAATCAGAATTTATCATTCAATATGTAAGCATGGAATAAGATCAGACATTTAACTATCTGGTATAGTGTGTGATAGCTCTAGAGGACGTATTCTAATTTTCATTGTGCTTGGGCACTAAAATAAGGAAATACAATTAGGTTTATTGAGTTCTCAAGATCAGTTATATACCATTTGAAAAAGTGGTTTTCCTTTCCAGTATAATTACTGCTTGATTTCAGAAGATATATCAATCTTGCTATAATTACAACTCTAATGAATAATAATATTTTATTTTTATCTTAAACAGTTTCAGTTTTATAGTTTATCCTGTGCTATGATGCATACAACCTACCTACTACATTATGCTGAAATATTCGTAGTGTTGTGTTTTATGGAACGAGGCACAAACTAAGTTACATTTTCAAGTACTTATCTCTTTCCTAGAAGATGAAAAAGTATGCAAACTAAATTTTATTTCACACTGACCTTCCCTATGAAACACTGAAGGAGAGCTAATATTCTGGTATTAGTTTTTCACAATTTAAATGTAAAATGGATGAAAACTCTTAGAGGTATTCATGTTTTCAAATACCCATTCATCTTTATTTCACACTTTTGTTTTCAGTTTATTTTAGAGCTATTCACAATTCAAATTTATTCATCACTTGACTTATTAGCTTGAGGGATATTACCAGTTTGTAAATATTATTGTACATGCAGATTATTACCCAATGCATATTTCTAAAGCAACTGTTCTGAGATAACCAACTCAACTCATAGTAACAATACACTGTACTGAATCTTAAACATGGGATAAATAAACTATATAAAATATTTTCAATAAGCCACATATATCTAAAAATCACTATTTCGCTAATTTGCAAAATATTTTTGTTCACATCATTATTTTTCATTGATTTCCTAAAGGTAAAAATCAGAGAAGTACCCACTGTAAAAATGACTAGCGGCCCTGGCTTTGTTTAAGTTAGATCAAATCAACTTCTAAATCCCTCCCGTGACATTCTGCTTTGCAGTCCAGGTGACTGTTGACTTTTGTATTTCATCTGTGCTCACAAGCACTACAAGTCCAACAGGATGCTTGAATGTCACTGGTCTCAAGCTCACAATGCAACTAAAGGATCTGTAGGGCCATGGCCGGCAAAAGAATAAAGGGACAGGGAATCATGGTTGCCAACAAATAGAATAAAGGTCTTCAGTAGACAATTAAATAAAGTTGATTCTTGTTGAGAAATCTGTATAATAAATGCCCAGTATTTGAAAATTTGGCTTTACCTATATACACCTCTACCTCGATATAACGCTGTCCGTAGGAGCCAAAATATCTTACCGCATTATAGGTGAAACCCTGTTATATTGAACTTGCTTTGATCCACCAAAGTGCGCAGCCCTGCACCTCTGGAGCGCTGCTTAACCACATTATATCCAAATTCGTGTTATATCGGGTGGTGTTATATCGAGGTAGTGGTGTACCTTAGATTTCATATCAATTATGAAACAATTATATTGTAGTTTACTTTTTAACTTTAATTTATTTTGTGCAGCCCAACCTACTGAATCTATAAATCTAGACTTACATGAATGTTCATGATCCAAGATTGTGCACGATGAAGAAATGCTTCTGGACTCTCTGGCTTAACATAGTTCTTTGTCTTTATTCAATATTCAAGCATAAGAAGAGAGACAGCCAAGGCAGTGTAACATTCAGGCTTTATTGCTTCCTTCACATATAGGATCCTATCTTATCAAGCACTTCCTAAAAATACGTTCTCTAAGTTCCTAGACATTACCCAATTCAAAGCATACTCTAAGCTTCTCAACAAAGGGTATGTCTATCATAACAATCTTCTACTATTCCCTGCCAAAAGATTCCCCTTTTCCCCACATCATTTGTCTCCTGGACTCTGGGATTCCCCAGGAATCCCAAAACCAACTTGTTATCACATCTATTCTGTCCCTATTCTACTGCATCACTGGTGAATTTACCACAGCCATGCCTGAGAACTAAAGAGCTCACCAAAAGAAAATAGAGTGAGCAACCTGTTTTCCCTTTGAATTTTGTGTTCTTTAATACTACTCGCATGGGGAGGAGTCAGAAATGCATGTGAAAATTCGACATGAGAGTGAAGTGGGCAAGTGGAGCAGCTTGTAAAGAACTGCTGAAGTTACATGTGCTCTTTCTAATCCAAAATTAGGGTATATTTGTACCTTTTATCTCAAATACCATTTTTATGTGTCTCATATCCAACTGAGCATAATTTTGAAATCTTTCATCAACCTTTCTGTCCATCTTTGATACCTGCAACATTGCCTCTATTTCACCTTTGCCGAAATCTCCAGTTAGAGGGCTTTCCCTTCACCCTCTCCCTTGGTTCTTGTCACACAGACAGAAAGCAGAAGATCAGAAGCTCAATGCAGGCACTGCAATGTTTATTGGGATTAGTTTCAAGCAAGCATATCCACAGCTATAATGCCGCAGAACCTTGTTTCCCAGTGTACTGCTCGTTCGCCCCCCACCCCACCAACAGGCATAAATATACACACCCCTGGTCCTACCTCTTTCAATTTATGGTCATAAATGGTTCCGTTTTGGGGGGCTGTGAGTCTGGGGTCTTCATCCCACCTCTTTTGTATCTCATGGGAGGGGTAAGGAGTGAGGCTGTGTACTGGCCAAGGTTAAGGTTTTCTTGGCTTGTAGTGTTTTTTATGCCACCCCTCCCCCACATCCTTGCCCCTCCTAACTGGTTGCTTGACCTTGGCTTGGCAGAGGAGCCAAGCAGCCTTTCAGTGTATGTTCATATATTACACTTCCACCATGTCTAGTAACACTTTAACTGTTCTTATTTGTTCCCATTATACTAAGAAACCCGTCTGGCCAGGCAAAACCACCACACAGAATGTCCTTGTCCTTTGTTCACACATCTTAGTATAAAATATAAAAGTATATCAATATAAAAATATCAAAAATAAATGGGAAAACCCAAAATTCTATATCAAGAAAAAATACAGGCCAGAGTCTTACATTATTACTAGCACTCCTAACATCCACCTAGAATCCATACCCTTTCACCTAAACTATTCCAACTCCTTTATCACCTCCCTTCAGCCATTCTTTTCCAGATGTGTATGAAGTAGGATAATAAAATTGCTTCCTTACCCTAATAACTTCACTGCCTCTGCACTGGCTTCAAGATCCAAGTTATATTTTTTTTCTTGTTTTCATAACTTAACATTGACATACTGTAAGTCATAGAACACACAGAAATAAAGGGTTGGAAGTACCTTGAAAAGTCATCGAAGTCCAGCCTCCTGAACTGTTGCAGGACCAAGTAAACCTAGACCATCCCTGACAGGCGTTTGTCCAACCTGTTTTCAAAAATTTCTAATGATGGGGATTCCACAGCCTTCCTTGGAAGCCAATTCCACAGATGAACTACCATTATAGTTAGAAAGTTTTTCCTAATATCTAACCTAAATCTCCCTTGCTGCAGATTAAGCCCATTACTACTTGTCCTACCTCCAGTGGAAGTTTTCATAACAGCCCTTAATATATTTGAAGACTGTTACCAGGTTTCCACTTAGTCTTCTTTTCTAGCTCTTTCCCTGCTAAGTAGAGGACCTATTTCACCCATCTTTCTCTTACACCTAATGTATTTAAAGTAGGGCTGTCGATTAATTGCAGTTAACTCACACAATTAACTAAAAAAAAACATTATTAATTTTTTTAATTGTGATTAACTGCAGTTTTAATCACATTGTTATGAATGTTTAGCGTATCTGGCATGTAAATATCTTGCAATGCCAGCTACAACAGTGCCATGCTAACGCCTGTTCTCACTTTCAGGTGACACTGTAAACAAGAAGCGGGCAGCATTACCGCCTGCAAATGTAAACAAACTTGTTTGTCTGAGTGATTGACTGAACAAGAAATAGGACTGAGTGGACTTATAGGCTCTAAAGTTTTACACTGTTTTATTTTTGAATGCAGTCATTAAGTGAATTGAAAAATACTATCTCTTATTTAATGGAAATCAATATATTCGAAAATGTGAAAAACATCCAAAAATGTTTATATAAGTAGTATTCTATTATTAACAGCGTGATTAATCACAATTAATTCTTTAAATTGTGTGACAGCCCTAATTTAAAGAGCCACTTCTTACTACCTTTTATGTCTCTTGCTAGGTTTAACTCATTTGGTGCCTAAGCCTTTCTGATTTTTGTTCCTGCATGCTTCTGTTATTCATTTGTACTCCTCTTTAGCAATTTGTCCATGTTTCCATTTTTTGTAGGATTCCTTTTTTAATTTCAGGTCATTTTATCTCATGGATCTTGTTGCTCACTTTCCCACTCCCTGGTCCCTCTCTCTTCATTTAACAATGATCTCTGTCTCCCACAAAATTTCCTCATTCTTGGGAACACAGTTTTCCTGTAAGTCTGTTTCACTGACTTTTCATGTAATTTCAAATCTTAGCTGAAAAGGTCTTTGCCCCTTTCCATATAATAATGATTACTTGATAATTTCACTCTCCCTCTGCAATTACCAATTTTTACTTAACTCTGGAATTGTATTATTTACAATTACTATTACAATTTCTAAAGCATTTAGAGTATTGCATAAGAAGAAAATATTTTTGTTTGGCATTTTATTCAATAATAGGTGTATTTTGTCTTGCAAATAATCTTTCATGCAAGCTTACAGTCATAGAGTTTAAAGCCAGAAGAGATCACCAGATCATCTAGTCCAGGGGTTCTCAAACTGCGGGTTGGGACCCCTGAGGGGGTCGCGAGGTTATTACATGGGGGGTTGTGAGCTGTCAGCCTCCACCCCAAATCTTGCTTTGCCTCCAGCATTTATAATGGTGTTAAATATATTAAAAAGTGTTTTTCATTTATGAGGGGCGGGTCGCACTCAGAGGCTTGCTATGTGAAAGGGGTCACGAGTACAAAAGTTTGAGAACCACTGATCTAGTCCAACCTCCTGTATATCAGAGGCCACCAACACCACCTACCACCCGCACACTAAACTCAGCAATCAAATTTAGATAAAAACATTACAGCCCATAGGAAAATAGACTATTATGTACCACAGCAGAGAACAGGAGGTATTGAGAAGCATCAGCGCCCGAGGCCCATGCAATAGCATAGAATTGATTAAGTGAGATATACCCAGATAATTTCAGCAAGTGACCCACACACTGCAGACAAAGGCAAAAAACCCCTCAGGTCACTGCCTATCTGACCTGGGGGAAAAATCCTGACCCCAGGATATGGCCATCAGTTAGATCCAGCACATGGGAGCAAGCATAGCCAGCTAAGCACTCGAGAGAGGAAATTCAGAACCCTGGCCCTTTCCACCCAATATTCCATCTCCAGCCATAGTATCTGTGACACTTCAGAGGAAGGAGACCCAAAATACCCAGAATACACTGTAGTAAAATCCCTTCCTGACCCCTATAGGTGAGTGCTGAAGCCCAGAAGCATGAGCTCTAAGAACGTAAGACATAAACTGCAATGGACACCCAGGGCTACTGAGCCCTGCCTCCCACCAGCACAAACAACCCCCTCATATAATCCCAGTCATAAATTTGTCCAGCTCCCTCATAAAAGTCCTTAAGTTGTTTGTCCCCCACAATATTATTAGGAGGCTGTTCCAGGACTTCACTCCTCTGATGGTTAGAAACCTTCTTCTAATTCCCAGCCAGAATTTCTTTATGGCCAGTTTAAACCCATTTTTCTTATGCCAACATTATCCTTTATCTTAAATAGTCCATTACTCTCCCTGGTTTTTACCCCTCAGATGTATTTACAGGGAACAATTATATCCCCTCTCAGCCTTCTTTTTTCTAGGTTACTTAAGACAAGCTCTTCCGGTCTCCTCTCATAAGATAGGCCCTCCATTTCCTTGATGATCCTAGTTAGCTCTTCTCTGCACCTGTTCCAGTTTGAATTCACCTTTCTTGAACATGGGTGACCAGAATTGTACATAGGAATTCAGATGGGGTCTTACCAGTGCTGGTCACAATGGTATTAATACTTCTCTACCTGTACAGGAAGAGCCTTGCCTGACACACCCTAGGAATTCAGAGTTGCCATTTTCATAGCTGCGTCATATTAGTGGCTCATCGTCATCCTGTGATCTATCAACACATCCAAGTCTCTTTCCTCCTCCTCCGCTTCCAGCTTGTAGAAGAAATTCTTATGATTAAATCCTAAGTGCACAGCCTTAAACTTTGTACTATTGAATTTCATCCCATTTGATACTCTAGTCTTCAAGGTCATTCAGATCTTCCTGTTTAATATTCTGATCCTCCTCTGTATTGATGATGCCTCCCAACTTTGTATCATCAGCAAATTTCATTAGCACACTCCAACTTTGAGTCATCAATAAAAATATTGAATAAAATTATCATAGAATCATAGAATCTCAGGGTTGGAAGGGACCTCAGGAGGTCATCTAGTCCAACCCCCTGCTCAAAGCAGGACCAAACCCAACTAAATCATCCCAGCCAGGGCTTTGTCAAGCCTGACCTTAAAAACCTCTAAGGAAGGAGATTCCACCACCTCCCTAGGTAACTCATTCCAGTTCTTCACCACCCTACTAGTGAAAAAGTTTTTCCTAATGTCCAACCTAAACCTCCCCCTCTGCAACTTGAGACCATTACTCCTTGTTCTGTCATCTTCTACCACTGAGAACAGTCTAGATCCATCCTCTTTGGAACCCCCTTTCAGGTAGTTGAAAGCAGCTATCAAATCCCCCCTCATTCTTCTCTTCTGCAGGCTAAACAATCTCAGTTCCCTCAGCCTCTCCTCATAAGTCATGTGCTCCAGCCCCCTAATCATTTTTGTTGCCCTCCCCTGGACTCTCTCCAATTTATCCACATCCTTCTTGTAGTGTGGGGCCCAAAACTGGACACAGTACTCCAAATGAGGCCTCACCAGTGCTGAATAGAGGGGAATGATCACATCCCTCGATCTGCTGGAAATGCCCCTACTTATACAACCCAAAATGCCATTAGCCTTCTTGGCAACAAGGGCACACTGTTGACTCATATTCAGCTTTTCGTCCACCGTAACCCCTAGGTCCTTTTCTGCAGAACTGCTGCCCAGCCATTCGGTCCCTAGTCTGTAGCAGTGCATGGGATTCTTCCGCCCTAAGTGCAGGACTCTGCACTTGTCCTTGTTGAACCTCATCATATTTCTTTTGGCCCAATCCTCTAATTTGTCTAGGTCCCAAGACTGACCCTTGAGGAACTGTACTAGTAATATCCTTTCAGTCCAATAGTTCACCTTTTAGCGCAGCCTATTAAGTCTCTCCTTTTGTCAGCTCCTGATCCACCGTACAATTCTTGTGCTAATCACCATCTTCTCTAATTATTTCCTATGTTGGCATATCAAATGCTTTACTGAAGTCCAAATATATTAGATCTACTGCTTTTCCCTTAACTAAAAAAATCAGTTATTTTCTCAAAGAAGGAGATCGGGTTAGTCTGGCATGATTTACTGTTGGTAAACCTATGCTGCATTACAACCCTTTTTTCCCATTTACCTCCATTAATATAATTATTCTTTTCTTCATTCTTTGTTCCATAGGTTACACTAACAGGTCTGTAATTGCCCAGGTCCCATTTCCACCCCCTTTCTTAACTATAGGTATGGAGAATAGCTATAGTACTACCTCCAAATAGATAGGGTGACCATATATCCCTATGCTGAATACAGGACACCTGGTAAAATTACTTGTATTCAAGTGAGTTCAACAAAAATCAATCAGAACTTTGCAGTACAAACGTTAAAATTAACGTCAAGTTGACCGAGCCACTGTTAAAAAGAAATATTGCGTAGTTGGATTCTTTGTATTTGCCTTCTTATTCTTTATGACTTTAGGGTTCACACAGAAAGGGGTGACATACACACCCCTCACCCCCCCAACACAGGGAGAGATGACACACACTCACTCCCGTACACCTCTCTCATACGGGGCGGGGGCGGGGGTGTTGACTGACCAACCTGACTCTCCCTGCCTGGTGTTCTTTGTCTTCCATGCCTGGCTGGATCCCCGGGATGAACCTGCCTCATCCGGAGGGAGAGATGATATGGCCCATGTCTTTGCAGAGCTCATCTCTCTCTCCTCCTTCCCCCTCCCCCAGTCCCACTCCACTGTGGCTGGAAGAAGTTAATAAACTACTATGAAATGGACTTCTGCAAAAATGTTGGGACAGTCTTTACCTTAGAGTGAACTGTTCTTGAAAGGCAGGCAATTAAAATACATGACTTCAAACAAGGTGTCAAGAGAAGGTGGACTAGTGCAAAACTAGGAAAGAAAATGCATACTTTCATAACTTGGAAGAAACCACTTTGAGAGTTGTCTTAAGGTAGCCATTTCATTTAAAGTAAAATTTCACATGGCATGTAGAGATAATTTTAAAAAGGGAAGATTTCAGTACTGTCATCCTGGATGAATAAGTAATGGATGGTAGAAATAGTATTTTGAGATACAGCTTCCATGATGATGTTACAGAAAAAAATTTTTTTTGGAACTTCAGATTATTCTGAATACTTGGCAGTTTCACCCAACAGGGATTTTCAGGGGCTGTAATTGCTACAAGGGCAAAGATAAAAGTATTGCAAACTTACAGGACTATTTACTGTTGCTAATCTGAAATATAAGATTTCCTTATTTCATTCAAGGACACTATACTCTCATGCCAATTTTCCCTTCAAAATAGATGTAAAATATTTCAGCTTTCCAATTATATTGTTACCTTTTTTCCTCATTAGTTTACTGCCAAGCATGGTGACTGGGATAGCTCTGAAAATTTAGCAGCAAAGATTGCCATTGATCTGAGAGGTTAAAAACCCTACTTTTTCTCATGAAGTTTCTTACTGTAAAAGTAATACTCTTTTCTTAACTTGATAAAATTTGTTACCATGTCAGAATCTAAGATTGTGCAGTGACTTAACACTGCCTGTTCCTCACAAAATACACTGATTCTTCATGAATTTACAGACTAGTTTACTAGTTTCATTTAAGAAGTGCAAATAAATCCTATGTGAAATCCTGGACCCACTGAAGTCCATGGGATTTTTCCCATTGTCTTCAATGGAGCAAGGATTTCACACTCTAGGACATTAGGCATTGTATTAATCTAACTTTGTTCATGTACTGTATATTTATAGGGAAGAAATGTCTGCTTTTTGGCAGGCATAAAAAAGAAGCCTGGTGCTCAGAGAAATATGAAACCAATAGTAATGTATTGTTTAACAATCTACAAAATGTTAAGATAATGATGGTATGGAGATCACATGTCCACACTTTTAGGTTGTGAATAGTTATCACAACAGTTATTTATTGGACAAACACATGCCAACTGGTAATTTTTATTGTGTTCTGGAAGAATCGCCACTTTTGTAATGAATAATTATTTTCAAGGCATTTGTAAGTTGAAAAGAAAAAAATCCCTTTGGACTAATAAAGGGGTCGGCAACCTCTGGCACGCGGCTCACCAGGGTAAGCACCCTGGCGGGCCGAGCCAGTTTGTTTACCTGCCACGTCCGCAGGTTCGGCCGATTGCGGCTCCCACTGGCCGCGGTTCGCTGCTCCAAGCCAATAGGAGTGCTGGAAACCTGCGCCGCTTCCCGCAGCCCCCATTGGCCTGGGACGGCAAACCACGACTTGTGGACGCAACAGGTAAACAAACTGGCCCGGCCCGCCACAGTGCTTACCCTGGCGAGCCGCGTGCCAGAGGTTGCTGACCCCTGGACTTATATTTGGTTCTCTTTCTTGACAGACTATTTTTAAAAGTATGATTTACAGTTAATCTTGGTGTAGATAGTAATTTACTTGGCTTCTGAAGCTTTTTGCTCTTTGTGTCAGGGGTGGGTGCCAGCAGTCCAGCTCAGTGGTTAGAATGGGGCTGAGGGAGCCAGGAACCGGAGCCAGGGACCAAGGGTCAGAGCCAAAATGGGAAACCAGAAGGCACTGGAGCCAGTCACAGAGACAGGCATTGGAGCCAGGCAGCTTTATTTGACAGGCTAACAAGCTAACAGGCTGACAGGCTAACAAGCTAACACCCCTCCCCCCATCCACAGGCTAACAAGCCTCGTGGTTGGGGTGGGTAGATGTTATATATCTTGTGTCATAACTATAAAGGGAAGGGAACAACCTTCCTGTGTACAATACTATAAAATCCCTCCTGGCCAGAGACACCAAAATCCTTTTACATGTAAAGGGTTAAGAAGCTCAGGTAACCTGGATAACACCTGACCCAAAGGACCAATAAGGGGACAAGATACTTTCAAATCTTGGTGGGAGGAAGGCTTTTGTTTGTGTGCTATTTGTTTTGGGGGTGGTTCGCTCTTGGGACTAAGAGGGACAGGACATCAATCCATGCTCTCTAAATCTTTCTGAACAAGTCTCTCATATTTCAAACTTGTAAGTAACAGCCAGGCAAGGCGTGTTAGGTTTAACTTTGTTTTCTCAACTTGTAAATGTTCCTTTTTGCTAAGAGGATTTACCTCTGTTTGCTGCAACTTTGAACCTAAGGCTAGAGGGGGTTCCTCTGGGTTCTATGAATCTGATTACCCTGTAAAGTTATTTTCCATCCTGATTTTACAGAGATGATTTTTACCTTTCTTTCTTTAATTAAAAGCCTTCTTTTTAAGATCCAAGGTGATTGGATCTGGACTCACCAGGAACTGGTGGGGGAAAGGAGAGGGGATGGTTAAATTCTCCTTGTGTTAAGATCCAAGGGGTTGGATCGGTGTTCACCAGGAACCTGGTGAAGAAGTCTCTCAAGACTATCCAGGGAAGGGAGTTAGTATTTGGGAATGGTGGCAGCAAAACCAGATCTAAGCTGGTAGTTAAGCTTAGAGGTGTTCATGCAGGTCCCCACATCTGTACACTAAAGTTCAGAGTGTGGAAGGAACCTTGACATCTTGACTTTAGTAAGCTTGTGATACTGTCTCACATGACCTTCTCATAAACAAATTCAGGAAATACAACCTAGATGGAGTTACTATAAGGTGGGCGCATTACTATTCCCTCTGTTGCAGACTGAAGATTTACAGGTGTTAACCAAAGCAATAATCAACTCATCTTCTGCATTTCCAATTCCAATATCTTTATTTAATACTTGTGGAGCAACCTGATATTTTTCATCCAGTGATAAGTGGAGAAAGGAATAGAAACTATTTTTTAAATTTCTTAGTGTTATTTCTTTGTGTTAATTTTCGTATATTTGCTGGGTAAAGAGTGCTTTTAGTTATGAAACTGTGAAGCTCAAAAACATTTTAAATTGTTTCTCTTAAATTGTTAATCTACATTTGAATTATTCAAAGGGCATAAATTCACTGTCCTGAAAGCAGCTGATGATAGTCTGAAGCCCCTTGATTGTCCACTCTCTGAAATAAGCTTGAAACTTATTTATTGCAAGACAGCACAAGATAGGTTGCAATGTACTATACGTAAGAATTCTGTTCCATTTTTTAATAGGAACAGTAAGAAGCTTAGATTTTGTCCTGGGGTGGTTCAGAAGTGGCACTGGTTGGTAATGTAGATAAAGTAATAAGATTTACTGTATGTTGTTCTATGGAAAGCCTTTCAGATCTTCACTGTAGTCATGGAACACAATGACTTAATTCCAGTGGTATTCTTAGTTGAGCAGCAAAACTGTTCAATTTTCATTTAGGATGGAAAAGTTCTCCTTTTGTCATTAGGCAACTCCATTGTCAGAAGATTAGTCCTCATTTGTTTCTCTTCTACAAAAGAATATTAGATACATTTATCATATATTTTTATATGGTGGTGAGAGGGTGGTTTATTTTCATGAGGTGGATGAGGCCGTAGAGTGAGGAATGGGGAGATCCTGCCTTTTAGCTAGATCTTTTGTAAGAGAAGGAAAATGTTTTGAAAAATCTGTGAATTTACTGGAACATTAAATCCTGAATATTTAAAACCATTTGGGACAACTTAAGTTCAAAGTCAGGGTGTAGATTTTTCCTGGATATTTACACACCCTATTTACGACTATTTCAGATTTTCCTCATCACTTCAATAAGTTATTGAGATGGGGAAAGGTTTCAGTGGGGAAGTGAGGAATGAATGGAGTTCAGATAACATCACTGCAAATAAGGATATTTTGTGTTTAAGCGATCCGGTTTTAACACCACGTCTATCTGCACTAAATTGGATTGTTATTGCTGGTACCCATTACAAAGGAAAGGGGATGCCTCTAGGTGTGTTCTTCTGTTCGTATTGACTTTTCCTAAAAGTTTGCAGTCACATTTTGGACTGGGAGTAATCTATAAGAAGCACACTGTATAACAAATGCACCAGAGATTTTTCAGAGCTGATTTTGGGCACACTGCCTACCAGGGGAATTATAAAAGCAGAGTATGGGCTGTGTTTGTGTTTTAAAATTCTGATCTCACTACTGGCTGCCCAGACACTGGAATTTGCAAAGGCTCTCTGCTATAGGCAATGGTCTTCTGTTGCTTTTGTTACCATACCGTTCAGTGTCATTCAGGATGCTTCAGCAATTGCCTGCTGGGACAGTGCAAACTCACAAATGCCTGAGAAGTCCCATAAATGGATTAAGATATTCTACATACTATGGCCATAATTTTCAAAAGTTTGGAAAAATTAAAATATGGCTCAACTTTGAGTTGGGCACATAAAGTGTTTTCAAGGCCATTGTCTAGCCACATCTAAGTTGCCAGAGCACAGAGTGCTTGGTAAAATTTTCAGCACATTTTTGCATGTTCAAAGCTGAATGGGAATGCTGACTAGTTGAACACTGGACATTATAAAGATTTCCCAATACTTCCCATTATAAAACCCTGTTTCTAGCTGCTTACAACTGTGCCAGAATTTAACAATTCAGGCTGAAATTTTACATTGTGGGTATCTGCCTCAGGATGAATTTGTTTGGAATTTTTCCTTTTTTGTACTCTAGAAGAACCAAACTGAATAAAATTACACACATGTTCTTGCAAAGCAATAGTTACTGTATCTATGGACATACAAATTTTAACAGCACACACTATTAAATTACAGCAATGTAAAAATTCCATCAGTTCAGGAGAGAGAGTAAAAGCATAGATAAGAGGTCACTAATGTTACATGATAATCAAGTTCTTAAATTCTGCACAAGTATTCTCCATCATGAATGTGATTGAAATGACTGAGAATTAATAATCCACTCTTTGATGAACATTATTCAAAACAATGTCAAGTATGTAAAAGCAACATATGTATGGTTATGTCAATGAAGTCTGTAAGGAAACAGAACAACAAATGTGGCAGTGAATGTTCAATGAGATATCTAAGAGCGTTTTGTCCCATTGCTGCTTTTATCAAGGAACATAAGAGTGCAGTACAGCTTTCCTAGCACTTATTTTGAAGATATAATTAACAAAAAAGTTACCACTAATTAGATGTAAGAACATAGGCCTTTAGAGAAATATGGGATAGTTTAATACAGGAGTCTCAAACACTCCCCTCACCTGCCGCCCCCGCTTTTCCCCCAGCACGCCGCGTCCTCACTCCTCTGCCTACCTCCAGGCGCTTCCCGACACCAAATAGCTGTCTGGCGGCACTTAGCACTTTCCAGGAGGGAGCGGGGAGGAGCAGGGAGCCACTTGTTCAGGGGAGGAGGCAAAGAAGTGGCGGGGCAGGGGTGGGAATTTGGGGAAGGGGTTGGAATAGGGGCAGGGAGGAGGAGGAGTTGGGAGGGGACTTTGGGGAAGCAGTTGGAATGGGAATGGGGAAGGGGTGGGAAGAGGTGGGGCAGGGGCAGGGCCTCATGGAAGGGGTGGAGTGGGGGCGGGGCCAGACCAGCGGGGGAGGGGGCTCAGCGATGCAGCCCTCGGGCCAATGTACTAGTCCTCATGTGGCCCTCGTGGTCATTTGAGTTTGAAATCCCTGGTTTAATACAACTGGTCATTTCATAATCCTAATTAAATTATGTAACAGTGTGTTGTCAGTAGAATGCTGACAAAAGGGTTTTAAAAATCAACATTTCCAGAAGATCTATCACTATTTTGAATTATGGATACACACTGATCACATATGAGTGTACAGACAGAAACTGTACATACACCAAAAATCTTCTTTATTGTGTTTGGGGTGTCAAGAAAATCCTAGATTGTTTGGCAAACAGTGTTTATTTGTGTTCCATTAAACATAATTTTCAACTGCTAGCCAGACAAAAATAAAGAGTAATTTACCAGATAAGTGATGAAGACTGCTGTGATAAACTCAGGACAGACAGCTGCAAGGGGTGGGGTATAAAACAGTCTCAGAGGGTTAAAAGGCCCTCCTCCCTATCAACTGAGGAGGGGTAACTACAGGTCAATCAGGTTCAGCTGAGAAGGGGTTACCAGAGAATCAATTAGGATCAGCTGAGAGGGAGTTACCTGAGGTCAATTAGGATCATCTGATTCCAACTAAGGGCTGCCTGAGACCTTTTTAAACCCTCCCCTGTTGGGAGAAGGAGTCCTGCTGCCAGTAGGTTAGGAGCAGCAAGACAGTGAGCTTCACCAAGAGGGGAGGCTGCATTCCCTCCCATAAGGGAGAAAACCAAGCTAAAAAGACTGGTGCAGAGAAGGAATGGACTTCCCCTGTGCCACCAAGAGGGACTATTTTACCCAAGCCTGTCTTGCCAAGGTTAAAAGCAGCTGAGGCTGGTGGGACTGAGAAGGTGCCTTGCCACACTGCCTAGTAAGTAGCCTCCCTTTTGGCCTAACTGGGGAAAAATTGGTCAAGACATTTATTGGAGTATCCTCTTTTGCTCCCTTAGACTGTTCCATGTAGGTCAAACCTTGTATTGTGGGTTGGTGCATAAGTAATGTTATGCATAAGGAAAATTGCATACAGTTTCCTTGGCTGTTATTTACTTCCAATTACTTTAAAAAAATAAAAACATTTTTAAAAAGCTGTATTAGTGCATTTCACATTAGCGTGAAACCGAAATTGTACCCTTCATTCATCTAAGTAGACTTTACTTAAATGAGTATTCCATAGATGTCAGTGGGGTGCAGGCAGTGTACAGAGCCCCTGTGGCCGCTCCAGTGCCTAGGAGCTGGATATGCCAGCTGCTTCCAGTAGCTGTGCAGCGCCAGAGCAGGCAGGGAACTGCCTTACCCCGACTGCGCCACCGACCGGACTTTTAGCGGTTGAAAAATGGACACTTGGCGACCCTAATTCAAACACAGAACCACCACAAAATACACACATGTACAATTTGTAACAAACACAGTCAAATGCAAAAAACTTTACATCCACCCCAGCCAAATAACATTATGTGATTAAGAGACATAGGTGTAGTTTGAAAATCCAAAAGAAAAGAGGATATTAGAGTTAAGATTTTGCATTTTAATGCTGTTGCCAGGAATTGGATGTATGTGTTTTGAGTAATTCTATTTCAGAACTGAAAGTGAGTTTACTGTGCAATTGCAAAGTCTGTGAATGAGTTTTGGTAGCAAAAAATCATAGAATCCTAGAAAAAAAGGGCAGGGAGGGACCTCAGGAGATCACCTACTCCAGCCCCTGTTGCTGAGGCTGCCCAAGACCATCCCTGTCAGGTGTTGTCTCCAGTGATGGGGATTCCACAACTTCCCTTGGAAGCCTATTCCAGTTCTTAACTAACTTTATAGTTAGAATGATTTTAATAATATCTAACCTAAATCTCCCTATCTGACGATTAAGCCAATTATTTCTTGTTCTACTTTCACTGGACATGGAGAACAACTAATCATTCTCTTTATAACCGTCTTTAAGATATTTGAAGACTGTTACTAGGTCCCCCCAGTCATATTAGAAAAAGCTTTTTCACTAGGAGGAGGATGAAGCACTGGAATGGGTTACCTAGGGAGGTGATGGAATCTCCATCCTTAGAGGTTTTTAAGGCCAGGCTTAACAAAGCCTGATTTAGTTGGGAATTGGTCCTGCTTTGAGCAGGGGGTTGGATTAGATGACCTCCTGAGGTCCCTTCCAACCCTGATATTCTATGATCTTTTCTCAAGACTAAAACATGCCCAGGTACCCTGAAATGGACACACTACTCCACTGATATCTCACCAGGGCAGAGAAAAGTGGGATAATTGCTTCCCATGTCTTACATAAAAGACTCCTGTTAATACACCCCAGAATGATATTACCCTTTTTTGCACTTGCATCCCATTGTTGGTTGGCTCATATTCAATTTGTGATCCACCCAGATTCTTTTCAACAGTACTATCACCTAACCATCCCCTGTTGTAGTAGTGTGTTTGATTTGTCCTTCCTAAGTGTAGTACTTTGCACTTGTTTTTATTGAATTTCATCTTGTTGATTTCTGATCAGTTCTCTAATTTATCAAGGTCCTTTTTCCATTCTAATCCTGCCCTTAAAAGTGCTTGCTCCCTCCCAGCTTGGTGTCATCTGTAAATTTAATAAGCATATTCTCCACCTCATTATCCAAGTCATTAATGAAATGATTAAAAGTATCTGACCCAGGACAGATCCCTGCAGCACCTCACTAGATACATCCTCCCGTTTGAAAGCAAACTACTTTGAGTATGGCCTTTCAATCAGCTGTACCCCCACCTTATAGGAATTTCATCTAGATCACATTTTTCTAGTTTGCTTATGAGAATGTCATGTGGGACTGTATCAAAAGCCTTTCTGAAATCAATATATATCTCATCTAGTGCGTCCCCCATTCAATAACTTGTCTAAGAAGGATATGATGATTATCAGGGTCACCATTACTAAGTCACTTCCCCCCACCCCCGCTGCCTCCAGTGAGAGGGAGTCCTGATTGTGCTTAACTGGGTGTCAACTCCCTGACACCTCCAGTTTACTCACCACCCAAAAAAATCTCCTCAAGGCTATGCCAGCCCTTACATTTTCCTGCTGGTTAACTGTAGTTGCATTCCAGTCTCAGAGCCCCTTTGAAGCATTCCCCCGTGATATCCAGCCCTGTCACTGGCTACTCACAACAACCATCCTGCATAAGTATCAACCTTTGGTTAGCAGAATAAAACTCAAATCCATTATTAGTAGAGGGATGTCTGTCTCTCAGCATTCTTGCACTTGATTTTCACTCTAGCAGGGGTGTGTGTGTGTGTGTGTGTGTATCTATATATAATGTATGGGTGACTAGAACCCACAGAACTTATCTGAGAACAGCATCTATAAAATAATTCCTCAAATACTTAAAACAGGCCTAGGTTAAACAATTTTGCTGTCTAAAAGATCATACACAGAGGTATTTCACAGATTAGGAGTTGCATATTTAGTCCTGAGACATCATTTAGAATACAGTATGCATAATAAATGATGGGATTTGTTGTAAATTTGAATTAGAGTATCTTTCAAGACACCTGTGTTAACTTACAATTAAGATTCCCAAGATATTGATCAAGTATTTGAAAAAAATATATACCTTAATATAAACATGACTAAAAAACCCTCTAGTATGAAAGTTAGAAAGTGCTATGCTAAAATATACAAAAACACTAATTGTCCATGTGTCATGTAAATATTAGAGTAAACAATAATGTAAAATTGTATCTATTTCACTGTTATGTGTATAGTGTTTTGAGATATTACATTTTTGAATATAACATACCGTATTATGTAAATGATTTTTTAAGTGCCTGGCAGGTGAAAACTATCAGACTTTTGAATCTAAGAAAAATCGCAATTAATTCAAATATTACAGTGGGTGGTATTGAGGTGATTTGCTAGTTTCATGCAAAAGAGCATTGTGTGTAATGTTGATACATTTGAAGGCAATACAGATCTAGAGCCAGATTCATCAGTATGCTCTTACTTGCGCAGGCTGATTGTGCTGTAAACCCATTTTAGCTGGCCAGCTAACCCATGTTTATAGCTCCTGCACTTCAGGTGTGATTCAAAATAGTCAGAGTATACTGATTAATCTGGCCCCTAATCTTTTCCCAGATTATAGAAATAAAGCAAGTTAAGACAGATCTAAAAGATAGCATTATTTACAACTTCAATTATGAATTTTTTTAAAAAAATTACTAATTCCTTACAGGAACTACGGTTCTATACTATGGCAATACTGCACAGAAAAATCAGTGTCAGTGCTCTACAAGCATTTCATTTACATATATCTCAAATAAATTTTAATAATTATACCTTAAAGAACTTGAGACACATGGGAGATGAGAGTGGGGACGGGTTGCACAAAGAGTCAGTGGTTTCTTAATTATAATTGCAATGTTTTAAAATCTAAAGTAATCTCTGCTAGATGCCACAGAAAATGAGCAGATGGAGTTTGAGACTTACACATTTTACTGTAGGTTCCAAAGCCACATAGGAGATCTGATTCACAAACTTTGGGACTGTGCAGTCACATCAATATGATGTGAAGATGATTACCCTCCTGAATGTGGACTTTATCCCTAATCCAACTGTATGTATTCCTCATGATACTTCTTATTTCAAATATATTTTACATTATTGTTGTAGTGTCCCATTATTAAAAAACACATATCCTACAAATTATGTACTTCTGAAGAGAAATAGCAGTCTTTTTAACAAGCTGTTTTCTTACCTGGTTAAGTTTCTTCCATAAGTTGAGAACAGGAGAAAGTTCATTAGACCAGATTTCTCTGTCAAATTTGCAGCCAGCAGTTACTGATCTGCTCAGGATTCGAAGCTGTGAAATGACCTGAAAAATGAGAAGATAATGTAAGGGGAAGGCCATATATATGTAAATCTTGAACAGGATTAGAAATAAGAGAAATAAACAAACTTCCTCCTTTATAAAAATACAACTCAGAAGCAAATGAACTGAAATTTGTCCAGACTACAATTTTGTGTACAATTAATTTTTAATATTGTAATCTAAGCCAAACAAGTCATCCCTAGACACAGTTCTGCTAATTATTTGAGCCCTATTCATTAAAAAAAATCTTGGCATTTTCCTTACCTCTGTCACATTCCTAGTGTCCAGTTATAAACTTATACACTAATGAGGTTTGTAATTAAAGTTTCTCTTTTTCCTAAAATATACAACAAGGTTCAAAATTCTGACCTTAACAGTGCTCTGTCTGTACAAATGAAGGCAGAACTCTTAGGTATGCACATCTCTCACAAACAGATAGTAAGGGTTAAGGTCTCTTTTACCTGTAAAGGGTTAACAAGCTCAGTAACCTGAGGAACACCTGACCAGAGGACCAATCAAGGGACAAGATAGTTTCAAATCTCTGTGGAGGGAAGTCTTTGTCTGTGTCCTTTGTTTGATTTGCCGTTCTCTCTTTGGATCTAAGAGAGGCCAGACATATTCTTCAAGTTCTCCAAGGTTTCCTGAAGTATTTTCTTCTATTCAGTATAGTGAGTATTAGAAGGCAGTTTAGTCTTATAATTGATTTCTACATTTGCAATTGTGTGTTTGCTGGAGAAATATCTTTATTTCTGTTTGCTGTTACTTTGATTATTCTGAGAAAGGAGGGGGGGAAAGCCTCTCCAGGTTTATAAGTTAGACCCTGTATTTTTGCATCCTGGTAATACAGAGATAGTGTACTTTTTTTCCCCTTTCTTTAATAAAATCTTTTCTTTTTAGAACTTGATTGATTTCTTCCCTTGTTTGGATTTTCAGGGGAAGGGGAGGGGGAAAAGTGAATCCCTCTTTGTTTGATTCAAGGAGTCTGAATCAAGGTATCTCTCCCAAGGACAAGGGGAGGGGGAAGAAGGTGGGGGGAATGGATTATTTCCCTTTGTGTTAAGATCCAAGGAAGTTGGGATCTGTGTTCCCCAGGGAAAGTTTGGGGGAACAGGGAGTGTACTAAACACTGGAATTTCTAGTTGGTGGCAGCTTTACCAGATCTAAACTAGGATTTTAGTTTAGAGGAGCCTATGCAGGTCCCCATCTTGTGAACGCTAAAGTTCAAAGTGGGGAATAAACCTATGACAACATCTCTGAAGGGACATAAAGTCAATTAAAACTCATTTATTCTTATTTTGCAGTTGAACTCTGTTGTTTATTTAGCTACCCATGCCTGCTCAAACTATTCTCCATTTTTCTAAGGAAAGAGAAAAATAAAAATGTTTATGATAATATGGATGATGAACTGGAGTTATAATTTAGCACAGGAATAATGCAATGGAGCTCTGGGAATTTCAGCCTTGGTCCTTCTGTGTTTGTAAATATCCAGGGTGAACTCTTGGCCCCACTGAAGTCAATAGCAGAACACCCATGAATGTCAGTCGGGACAATATTTCATCCCAACATTCAGGATTCTTCACTTTTACAGCACAGCTGTTGAATTCTCTTTAAAGATGTTTTTGTAATTAATCTTCCTCAATGGCAATGCAGTATGCCTCTGACACTACACGTAAGGTAACAGTTTTGCTGAATATGCCAAATGATCTTCTGTTGATATGTTTGTTTAGACAGTCAATTCCTTTATTGTTTTCAAATTGTGTGATTCTTGTTTTGTTTGACTTCAAAGAACTAAAGTTTGTAATAAAAAGTACATTAATCTTTCCAAAGAACTGGACTATTTAAGTGTTAAACATTCACAATCATGCACTTGAAGTCAAGTTGTTTCTGCGTTTTTGATTGATTTTCTAATCTTGAAAAATGTGTAATGATGCAGTGTTTCATTTTCTTTTGTTTCCCTGATAAATTATTTTCATTTGCTTTGGCTGAACCAAAACATCAGCATCTAATTTATCAGACTTGCTACAGCTTGAGGCATCATTAATTGGTAGAGCATGGAAGTGTTATTTTAACTTTTAAAATATTGACTATCATTTATTCTTGTTTTAAATTCACCAAACATGACAGAAAATGAATAAGAAATTCAGAGAAACATACACAAAGTGGCAAAGGCTTCATATTATGTTTTTAATTAGGCTAAAAAAGGCTTTATATTTGTGAAATATTCACCATTTTTTTTAATGTTAATGTTTTATTTCCTAAAAAAAAATTGAAGTAAATCAAAACAACGTATTATCCTTTTGGACTGTACAGCAGAGAGCATAAATGAAGAAAAACTGTTTTTGTTTCTATTACTTTGATAAGGAATTGTAACACCACAAAGTCCTAAGGAACATTGTTATCTGACTTGGGTCAGAGAATGTCACAATAAATACATTGGTCCTGATCCTGCATCTTACAGTGGAAAGGAGACTTTTCCTCAGGCACAGAGGTCTGCCTGCGAAAAGCACACTACAGTGCTCACCTCTTACTGCTTGCCTACATTTAATACTTAGGGTAAATGGCTTGATTAAATGTATCTGAAAAAGTACAGAACTGAAAACTATCACTTTGATCTTAATTCCTTTTTAACTGAAATTATCAACATGTTTTCAAATTCAAGGAGTATGTACCTAACCAAGAAAAACTTAATTAAATATTCTTGAAAATTGTCTGTTCCTATTTTTCATCACTTCCGATCTTTACAGGAATTCCCTATTTTTGCTAATTTGCTTCCTTAACGTTGACTAGAGATTATTTTATTCTGCTACTATGATTTCCATTTAAACCATTCTCTAGTCTTTTAACACCAATACCCTTAAAAGATGCTTTGGAATGTCTAGTTAATTTTATTATAACAGAAAAGATTCTTGTTTAACTCAGCCAAACTGATTTTTTCCTGACTACAGTAAAGGCTATTTTATCCAGCATATTGGGGGAATGTGCAGAAAGAACAGCAAATATGGCAGGCGACCAGCATGGCTTAACAGAGAAATCTTCGGTGAGCTTAAACCCAAAAAGGAAGCGTACAAGAAGTGGAAACTTAGAGAGATGACAAGGGAGGAGTATAAAAATACTGCTTGAGCATGCAGGGGTGTAATCAGGAAGGCAAAAGCACAATTGAAGTTGCAGCTAGCAAAGGATGTGAAGGGTAACAAGAGAGGTTTCTACAGATATGTTAGCAACAAGAAGACTGTCAGGGAAAGTGTGGGACCCTTACTGAACAGAGGCGGCAACCTAGTGACAGATGATGTAGAAAAAGCTGAAGTACTCAATGTTTTTTTTGCCTCGGTCTTCACAGACAAGGTCAGCTCCCAAACTGCTGCACTGGGCAGCACAGTATGGAGAGGAAGTGAGCAGTCCAGTGCTGAAAGAACAGGCTAAGGATTATTTAGAAAAGCTGGACATGCACAAGTCCAGATCTAATGCATCCGAGGGCGCTGACAGAGTTTGGCTGATGTGATTGCAGAGCCATTGGCAATTATCTTTGAAAACTCGTAGCGATCAGGAGAGGTCCCGGATGACTGGAAAAAGGCAAATATAGTGCCCATCTGTGAAAAAGGGAAGGAGGAGGATCCAGGGTACTACAGACCAGTCAGCCTCACCTTAGTCCCTGGAAAAATCATGGAGCAGGTCCTCAAGGAATCCATTTTGAAATACTTGGAGAGGAAGGTGATCAGGAACAATCAACATGGATTCACCAAGGGCAAGTCATGCATGACCAACCTTCTCTGATGAGACAACTGGCTCTGTGAATATGGGGAAAGCGGTGGACGTGATATATCTTGACTTTAGCAAAGCTTTTGATATGATCTCCCACAGTATTCTTGACAGCAAGTTAAAAAAAGTATGAATTGGATGAATGGACTATAAGGTAGCTAGAAAGCTGGCTAGATCAACGGGCTGAACAGGTAGTGATCAACGGCTCAATATCTAGTTAGTAGGAGCACAGCCAGCAGATTGAGGGAAGTGATTATTCCCCTCTATTTGGCACTGGTGAGGCCACATCTGGAGTACTGCGTCCAGTTTTGGGCTCCCCAATTTGTCCACATCCTTTCTGTAGTGGAGAGAGTCCAGCGGAGGGCAACGAAAATGATTAGGGGGCTGGGGCACATGACTTACAAGGAGAGGCTGAGGGAACTGGGCTTATTTAGTCTGCAGAAGAGAAGAATGGGGGGGGATTTGATAGCAGCCTTCAACTACTTGAAGGGGGGTTCCAAAGAGGATGGAGCTAGGCTGTACGCAGTGGTGGCAGATGACAGAACAAGGAGCAATGGTCTCAAGTTACACTGGGGGAGCTCTAAGTTGGATATTAGGAAAAACTTTCACTAGGAGGGTGGTGAAGCACTGAAATGGGTTACCGAGGGAGGTGATGGAAGACTGTAGAGAGGGGAGGGTGTGCAGAGGATCTGGAGGCAGGAGAAAACCACGTGGATTCCAATACGACCATAGATATGGCACCGGAGCCCAATTACTGCCCGACCCAGGCTCCCTACTAGCCGACTAATACAGACCCTCTGCTGGATATCCACAGTAGAAACCCCTCAGAGGAAGGTGATGGCTTATGTGACCAGGATGTAGGAGTCAGCTTCCAATTCAGACAACCACAAATTATCTTATGAGAGAGGTGTAGTGCCTGGGAGCCATGACAGGAATCTGGAGAAGTTGGCATCAGAAATTGCCTCTAGAAGGCACTGTATGAGGGGGTACCAGAGTGTCTGGAGATGCCTAAGCTATCAGGTGCTGAACTCTAGCAGCGGACAAGTCTGTATTGGTACTGGGAGACATCTCTTGAACCGTCAGCGAAGCAGACACCGAAAGACTCAGCAGATCACATGTTGCAGCATCTGTTGACAACACCAAGAGATTCTCCTGCTGCTGCTGAGCCTCAGAGGATGACACTTCTGATTGGAGCTCCTTTAGAGCTCAGTCTCAATGGCACTACCAGCACTGGAGCTGACAACTCATCTGAGATTCCATCTGCAGCAGGGTGTGTCTTAGTATTGAACACACTCTAACTTGCTCCTCACTTTATTTACTGTATGTTGGTGCTAGCGACCTTAATCTCCTGGACAATTAGTTCCTCAATACAGTCTTCTTGAGTTTCCTCCTCAGTAATGGAGAAGAAGACTGGTGCCGAGGTCAGCCATGTCAGGAGGGGTGCTTCTAATCAAAGTAAAGGCGCTCGGTGTCTGCCCCAAGTGGGAAGGTTGTGAGGGTTGATGCAGGGCTGCCTCTATAAGAAGATGGTTTAGTCTGACTTCTGTGTCCTTTTTAGTCCCGGGTTTAAAAGTCCTTGCAGATTTGGCACATGTTCCTGATTGTGAACTTCTCTGAGGTACTTTAGGCACCTGGAATGTGGGTCACTGACTAGCATCAGCTTCTCATGTTCATCACAAGGTTTGAAGTCTGGGGACCAAGATATATCTCTGGTACTGATCACTGGTACCCAGAACCCAGGGGAACCGAAATGTATGCTATTAGTAAAATGCTAAACTAAGACTATGAACTATTAAATAGTACCAAATATATACAACAGAAAAAACTAAGAAAGAGGGAAATACTTGCAGCAGCAAAGCAGCACACTCCCACACCTGGTAAGAAGGAACTGAGGTGCGCTGGGGGGCAGCTCTGCCCTTTATTTATACCATCGCTCGGCAGCAGAGCACTCATGTGCCACCCTGATGGGTATCGCTAAGAGAAAAATCTCTGATGCTAATGCACTAGGCATGTATAAACCTGAAGTAGAATGGACATATGCAATCATTTGAAGAAAAACTAATGTTAAGAGCGCAGGGGCGGCTCTATGAATTTGGCCGCCCCAAGCAGGGCGGCATGACGCAGGGGGCGCGCTGCCGGTCCCGCGGCTCCGGGGGACCTGTTGCAGACGCGCCTGTGAAGGGTGCACTGGGAGGGCGGCAGGCGGCTCCGGCAGACCTTCCGCAGTCATGCCTGCGGGAGGTCCACCCGAGCCGCGGGACCAGCGAATCCTCCCCAGTCATGCCTGCGGGAGGTGCGCTGGTCCGCGGCTCCGGTGGACCTCCCGCAGGCATGACTGCGGAAGATCCGCCGGAGTCGCCTGCCGCCCTGCCGGCAAAATGCTGCCCCAAGCGCGCGTTTCGCGCGCTGGGGTCTGGAGCCGGCCCTGTATGAGGGTCCAGTGTCTGGGTGGTCAAATATTAAAAGGTAGTGGAAGCATTTTCCTATTGTATTATTCATTGCAGTCTAGTTGCAATTTTTGATTATAAAATTTTGATTGCCATGCAAAGCTCATTCAAAAACACTTTTATTTTTTGTTAATTAAAGCAATGACATCGGTTTGTGCCTTATGTATTTTACTGAAGTGCTCGTGAAAACAGACACTATAATGCTCTTTTCAAAGGACATATTACTAAAATAAAGCCCATGAACTAAGCAAAGAAATTACATTTTGTACTCCAGTGACTATTCTGTACTGAAATGGGTCTTAAGTAATTATGTAATAAAATAGTTTGGATCTAAGTGGCACCCTGATATAATTGAAGATGCTTGCAACACACCTAGGCCCCATTCAGGCAAGCTTCCCAATATAGGACAGCATTTAAGCACATGCTTAATAGGGATAGACTTAAGCCCAGGCTTAAATGCCTTCTTCAACCAGGTCCATAATGAATACCACTGTCAGGGCTATAAAAGCCTTTTTACTATTTAGGCCACTATTCTATATTACAACTTATATCAAATATTCATAAAAACAGTGGAAAAAAAATAAAAAACAGTGTTAAATTCCCTATCATAACTTTAAACAGAGTTAGCCCAGGCTCTCACTTGGGTGTTCCCCAGGGCTTAAATTCAGCCAGAGCTGTTTGGAGAAGAGCTCTGGTAAATATTTTCAAACCCAATGGAGTATTTATAGCATACCAGAGTGGGGACTCTGGGAAATACCTGATGAGAATTTAAGCCTTGGTGTTGCCCCTAACTCCCCACCCTCCTGTCTACACTCAAAAACCTCTAGCCCAAATTTAATGGAGTCAAGCTAATTGGCTTGGTTGTTAGAGTCTGGGTTCTGTTTTCACTCGGGCTGGTAACCTGCTCTGCAGTGCAGACACAGGCTAAATCACTCGGTCTGACAGTCCTTCTGTCTTCCTGCAATTCTCTATGTGCGCAAAAGGACTGATAAGTTCCCCCATAATTCACTTGAAAAGATCAGAGAAGCTCAAATAACCAGGGATATGACCCAAGAAGTCCTAATGACACACAGTGAGGATCCAGTAAGTTGGGAAGGCCTTTGCTGTATGGCTATTTACCTGGGCTAACTCTGCAGACATAGCCCCACTCAGATTACTGGGGTATCAAGAGTGACGGACGACACAGAGGTGCTCAGTAGGTCTATGGCCTAAGTGTATCTTAAAAAGGAACTGGCTGCGATTCCACCCCTACAATTTACTGGCAGTAGCAAAACTTCAACAAATAAACAATGAGGCTCAAACATCACTTCTTTCAGTCCATGCTCCTGATGATTAGCTAAGGGGGCTGGGGACTGCAGGATAGTTTCCATTCTGAAATACTAAAGATCAGTATCTGTTTTAGGGAGAACAGTGGCTGCTCGTTATTTGAAGGGAGGGACCATTTCTACATCTATTGAATTACAACATTCTCCACTGACTCCACAATATTATTATCCCTAATCTATGTTTGGATTAAACAACAAGAAATTATCTCAACAGATACAATAAGAACATTAATTCATAGTAGTACATTTTCTAAGTGTTGCATAGAGTTTACCTAAGTGACTCCCATTGACTTTAGTGGCTGTTCTGTTTCTAAACTGTCATGCAATGCACATCTATAATGTACACACAAGCATTATAAAAACCACAGAAAATTAAAATGAGCTGAAATACAAACTGACTGAAAACTCTTTACAAAATAATGTTGAGTGACTGCCTGTAACAGGTGGGTCCGGGGCTCAACCCTCTGAGGGGAGGAGGGGAGCCACACCGGCCCGCTTGTCTCACAGGGGTTCTGTCCTGTCTCTTTAAGGCTAGGACAGGCCCAGGCCCCCTGGTGCAGGGGCTGGGCGACAAACAGTCTAAATAGGTCTCAGGCCTTTGGTAGCAGGCTGAGCCAGTAACAAACAGTACAGGGGCTCAGGCCTTGGGCAGCAGGCTGAGCCAGTAACAACAGTATAGGGGCTCAGGCCTTTTGTGGCAGGCTGAGCCAGTAACAAACAGTACAGGGGCTCAGGCCTCTTGTGGCAGGCTGAGCCAGTAACAAACAGTACAGGGGCTCAGGCCTCTTGTGGCAGGCTGAGCCAGTAGCAAACAGTACAGGGGCTCAGGCCTCTTGTGGCAGGCTGAGCCAGTAGCAAACAGTACAGGGGCTCAGGCCTCTTGTGGCAGGCTGAGCCAGTAGCAAGCAGTACAGGGGCTCAGGCCTCTTGTGGCAGGCTGAGCCAGTAGCAAGCAGTACAGGGGCTCAGGCCTCTTGTGGCAGGCTGAGCCAGTAGCAAGCAGTACAGGGGCTCAGGCCTCTTGTGGCAGGCTGAGCCAGTAGCAAGCAGTACAGGGGCTCAGGCCTCTTGTGGCAGGCTGAGCCAGTAGCAAGCAGTACAGGGGCTCAGGCCTCTTGTGGCAGGCTGAGCCAGTAGCAAGCAGTACAGGGGCTCAGGCCTCTTGTGGCAGGCTGAGCCAGTAGCAAGCAGTACAGGGGCTCAGGCCTCTTGTGGCAGGCTGAGCCAGTAGCAAGCAGTACAGGGGCTCAGGCCTCTTGTGGCAGGCTGAGCCAGTAGCAAGCAGTACAGGGGCTCAGGCCTCTTGTGGCAGGCTGAGCCAGTAGCAAGCAGTACAGGGGCTCAGGCCTCTTGTGGCAGGCTGAGCCAGTAGCAAGCAGTACAGGGGCTCAGGCCTCTTGTGGCAGGCTGAGCCAGTAGCAAGCAGTACAGGGGCTCAGGCCTTGGTAGCAGGCTGAGCCAGTAGGTAGAGGGGGACAACTGCCACCCGTGAGTGGGGTGGCAGGGGGGGACACAGGCCCACCCACTCCACTGTGTCCCGGCCCGGGGCCCTAGGCAGCGGTCCTCACCGCTGCCGGTCAGTGGGGATCCTGACCGCAACACACTGACATGGGTTCAGTCTGGTCAGCAGCCTGACTGAGGTCAGCTGCCCCCGGGCCACTTCCACTATCCCCCTCTTGGCCTACCTGGTCCACGGCGTCTCGCCCCGGGAAGTCCCACTGCATGGGCTCGTCCCAACCTGGGCTGGGGGGTAGGTCTGGTAGGTCCTTAGGGAAGTCCAGCCAATCCTGCCCCGGGGGCTCCTCGGGGTAACAGCATGGCAGCTGGGGCGTTCCCCCGGGCTCCTCGTCGTAGGTGGCGCGGGGGAGCTCCGGCTGGTCTTCCCAGGAGCGAGGTAGGGTGCTCTCCGTCCAGTCCAGGCAGTCGCTCGGGGCTCCAGTGGTTCCTCCGGTAGGAGCTCCCTCAGGCAGGTCTGCTCTCCCCGGTGGCTGAGAGCTGACTGAGCTGGGAGGCCCGGCTTTTATTCTTCCGGGTCGCCGCCTGACCCTCTGAGGGGCGGGCTCACCCTGCTGTAGCCCCGCCCCTTCCTGTGTCCGGGGCTCAACCCTCTCCGGGGAGGAGGGGAGCCACACCGGCCCGCTACATTCCCCCCCCCTCAAGCCTGGCTCCCATACCTTGGGGCCAGGTCCTTCCATCTCCTCAAGGCGGGACAGGAAGTCGGCATTTGCGTGGTCCTTGCCCGCCCGATGCCGGATGGTAAAGGCATAGGGCTGTAGGGCTAGGTACCACCGCATGATCCGGGGGTTGTTATCCTTCATCCTCATTAACCATTGGAGGGGCGCATGGTCCGTGACGAGGGTGAAGGGGGCACCTAGGAGGAAGAATCGGAGGGCGTCACAGGCCCACTTCACCGCTAGGGCTTCTTTCTCGATCACGGAATAGTTGCGCTCGCGGGGGAATAGCTTCCGGCTGAGGTATATTACTGGATGGTCCCCCCCATCCGCTTCTTGCGACAGGACCGCCCCGACGCCGGTCTTAGACGCGTCTGTCTGTAGAACAAACGGCTTGTCGAAGTCCGGGCTGTACAGGACTGGTTCCTGGCAAAGGCGGTCCTTCAGGGTCTGGAAGGCCACCTCGCACTCGGCCGTCCAGCGCACCTGTCGGGGGCTATTTTTCTTGAGGAGCTCAGTTAGGGGTGCGGCAATTGATGCGAATTGCGGAATAAACCGCCGATAATACCCGGCGAGGCCCAGGAACTGCCGCACTTGGCGTTTCGTCGTGGGTGTGGGACAGTCCGCAAGGGCCTGTACCTTGCCTACCAGGGGTCTGATTCGTCCTCCTCCCACCGTGTAGCCCAGATAGGTGGTCTCCTGCCATGCGATCCTACATTTCTTAGGGTTGGCGGTCAACCCTGCCTCTCGCAAGGTTCGTAGGACCGTGGCGACCCGGTTGAGGTGATCTTCCCAGTGGCGGCTGTAGATTACCACGTCATCCAAGTAGGCGGCCGCATACTCCTGATGGGGCCGCAAGAGGTGGTCCATCAACCGCTGGAAGGTCGCAGGGGCCCCATGGAGGCCGAACGGCATTCGATTAAATTGATAAAGGCCTGAGGGGGTAGCAAAGGCCGTTTTCTCTTTGGATGCTTCGTCGAGTGGGATCTGCCAATATCCTTTGCTCAGGTCCAGGGTGGTAATAAATTGGGCTTCCCCCAGGCGGCCCAGGAGTTCGTCCACCCTGGGCATTGGATAGGCGTCAAACCGCGAGATGGCGTTCACCCGACGGAAGTCTATACAAAATCGGCGCGTACCGTCCGGTTTGGGGACCAGCACCACCGGACTGCGCCATTCACTGCAGGAAGGCTCGATGACCCCCAAGGCCAACATGGTTCGGACCTCTTCTTCTACCTCCTGCCGCATCCGGTATGGCAAAGGCCGGGTGGTTTCCCTGATCGTTTTCCCTGGCTCGGTCAGAATCGTGTGACAGGCCCGGGTTGTATACCCCGGGACTGCCGTGAAGGTTTTTTGGAAAGCCTGCAGGAGACAGGTAGCCTGCTTACGCTGCTCTGCCGTGAGCGAGGGGCCTATCGGGGGTTCCTCCACACCCCTTGTCTCGGCCGTGTCCGGGCCCAGTTCAGGCTCAGGCGGGCAAGGGTCAATCAGTAGGCCCTCTCGGTCACACCATGGCTTTAGCAGGTTGATGTGGTAGACCTGGAGCTTCTTCCGTCGGTCGGGTTGGCGGATTTCGTATGTCACGGGTCCCACTTGCCGCACCACCTCATAGGGCCCCTGCCAACGGGCCAACAGCTTCGACTCGCTGGAGGGTAGAAGCAGTAGGACCCGGTCCCCAGGAGCAAACCTCCGGGCCCGTGCCTCCTGGTTATAGTTCCGCTCCTGCTTCGCCTGGGCTGCCCGCAAATTCTCCCGGGCTACTGTCCCGGCCTGAGTTAGGTATTCCCGTAACTGGTGGACGTACTGGAGGAGGCCCTGGGTTGGGGAGACCGACTCCTCCCATGTTTCCCGCATCAAATCTAGAAGCCCGCGGGGTCTCCGCCCGTACAACAGTTCAAAGGGGGAGAACTTGGTCGAGGCTTGCGGAACCTCCCGGATGGCCAGCAGCAGGGGCGGTAGGAACTGGTCCCAGTGCCGCAATTCCTCGGGGGGAAATTTTTTTAGCATGTCCTTAAGGGTGCGGTTAAACCGCTCTACCAACCCGTCGGTCTGCGGGTGGTATACCGACGTATGCAGCTGTTTCACCCCCAGGAGCTTGCAGACCTGTTGGAGCAGCCGGGACGTGAAGTTAGTGCCCTGATCCGTTAGGATCTCCCTAGGCAACCCTACTCGGGCAAAAATCTTCATCAGTTCCCCCGCAATGGTCCGGGCGGTGATGCTCCGCAGGGGAACGGCCTCGGGGAAGCGGGAGGCGTAGTCCACGAGGACGAGAACATATTGGAAGCCGGCCGCGCTTCGGGGAAGCGGACCTATCAGGTCCATGGCGACCCGCTCAAAGGGGGTCTCGATGACGGGCATAGGGACTAAGGGGGCCTTGGATACCCGAGGCGGTGCGGCCAGCTGGCACTCGGGACAGGAGGTACAATATTGCTTCACCTCTTGATGGATACCGGGCCAAAAGAACCGCGCCAGGATTCGGGCGAGGGTCTTTTCTTGCCCCAGATGCCCGGCGGCAGGCACATCGTGGGCCAACTGCATCACGGCCCTGCGGTGACAACGGGGTACCAGCAACTGCGTCAAGGGTTCCCGGGTGCGTGGGTCTCGATCGATGCGGTAGAGCCGATCTCGCCGCAGCTCGAAATGAGGCCACTGCGTGGCCCGATGAGAATCCACTACGGAGCCGTCGACGGCCGCAAGTTGTTGGTAGGCCCGGCTAAGCGTTGGGTCCGACCGCTGGTCGCGGCAAAAGTCCGTATCGAAGCGAGGTGCTGAGGGAGTTGGTCCCGGCGGCCCCTGACCTTCTTGGTCTCCTCCCTCACTCTCCTCACCCGCCTGCCCCGCCTCTGGTGGAGGTCCCCGGGGTTCAGCAGCCAACCCCGGCGTTGCCCTGAGGACCTCTTCAAATGAGGGCCAATCTCGCCCCAGAATCACAGGATAGGCCAGGCCGGGCGCCAGACCGACGACTACCCGCCGGGTAATGCCTCCCACCGTTAGCTGGGCCCAGGCACTTGGGTAAGGTCGGACATCTCCATGGATGCACTGTAATTGTATCGGCGTCAGACAGGGGTCGGCCGGTGGTCCCAGAGTTTGGCGGACCAGGGTCTGGCCGCACCCTGAATCGATCAGGGCCTGTGTGGTCTGGTTCTCAACCGTCACCGGGATTATCAGCTTGGGGGCCTCCGCCCGGCGGGCCCGGCCGGCCCCTACGTAAACCTGCCCGAAACTGCAATCCATCTCGGGACAGTCTCGTTGTACATGTCCTGCTTTCCCACATCTAAAGCAGGGACCGAGCTCAGGGCGTCCACTCCGGGGAAGGCTTGTTCTGGTACTTCGCGGGGGGCCCCGCCGGACCTTGGGCGCTCCCTGGGTGAAGGCCGGGGTAGTCAGCCGGGGGGCTGCTTCCCAGCGGGGAGTCAGGGTTCCCTGTCGGGGTCCCGGCCCGTGATCTGGGCCTCGTGGGTGGGGCATGTTCGACGCCCTCTTCTCGTCCCGGGGTCGTTCGGGCCCCGAGGTAGGTGGCCGGAAGGTGGGCCCTATCGAGGCTTCAGCCGCCAGGAAGCCCTCCATGAGCGCGACGGCGTCCGCTAAGGTCGTCGGTCGGTGGCGGAGTACCCAGGCCCTGCCTTTGGCCGGCAGGGTGTGAACAAACTGCTCCAACATCACCTGCTCGGTGACCTCCTCCGCCGTCCTGACGTCTGGCTGCAGCCACCTACGGCAGGCCTCCTTCAGGGTCTGGGCCACCATCCGGGGACGGGCTCCCGCCGGGTAGGTATGTCGCCTGAATCGCTGCCTAAACGTCTCCGGGCTAATGTCCAAAGCGTCTAGGACTGCAGCCTTCACGCGGTCGTAGTCGCGGGCTTCTTCGGTCGCCAGCCCCCGGTAGGCTGCTTGGGCCGTCCCGGTCAAATAGGGGGCCAGCAAGGTGGCCCACTGGTCTCTTGCCCATCCCGCCACGAGGGCCACCCGCTCAAAAGTGACCAAGAAGGCTTCCGGGTCGTCATCTGGGCCCATCTTGGTCAGACGCAGGGGGGTCGCCAGACGCGGACCCCCCCCCGTGCCCTCCCCCGCGGGCCATTCAGCGGGGCGGGGGGCGGGCCCGAGGAGGTGCTGCAGCTGGGTCCCAAGCTGCTGCACCAGCTGCTGTTGCTGCTCTAGTTGAGCTACCTGTTGCTGTTGCTGCTGCTGGAGCTGGGCTGCGTCTCGCTGCCGCTGCTGTTCCAGCTGGGCGGCATGCTGTTGCTGCTGTTGTAGGAGCTGAGCCGTCTGTTGCCGCTCCTGGCTTTCCACCAGCAGCTGGAACAGCCGGTCAGTCTCCATCTTCCTGGCTAAGAGGGGCGGTCCGCCGCCCTCTCACCGGCCCCTTCTCACAGGGGCAAGGGATCACAATCCCTGGTCAGGTGCCACTTGTAACAGGTGGGTCCGGGGCTCAACCCTCTGAGGGGAGGAGGGGAGCCACACCGGCCCGCTTGTCTCACAGGGGTTCTGTCCTGTCTCTTTAAGGCTAGGACAGGCCCAGGCCCCCTGGTGCAGGGGCTGGGCGACAAACAGTCTAAATAGGTCTCAGGCCTTTGGTAGCAGGCTGAGCCAGTAACAAACAGTACAGGGGCTCAGGCCTTTTGTGGCAGGCTGAGCCAGTAACAAACAGTACAGGGGCTCAGGCCTCTTGTGGCAGGCTGAGCCAGTAACAAACAGTACAGGGGCTCAGGCCTCTTGTGGCAGGCTGAGCCAGTAGCAAACAGTACAGGGGCTCAGGCCTCTTGTGGCAGGCTGAGCCAGTAGCAAGCAGTACAGGGGCTCAGGCCTCTTGTGGCAGGCTGAGCCAGTAGCAAGCAGTACAGGGGCTCAGGCCTCTTGTGGCAGGCTGAGCCAGTAGCAAGCAGTACAGGGGCTCAGGCCTCTTGTGGCAGGCTGAGCCAGTAGCAAGCAGTACAGGGGCTCAGGCCTCTTGTGGCAGGCTGAGCCAGTAGCAAGCAGTACAGGGGCTCAGGCCTCTTGTGGCAGGCTGAGCCAGTAGCAAGCAGTACAGGGGCTCAGGCCTCTTGTGGCAGGCTGAGCCAGTAGCAAGCAGTACAGGGGCTCAGGCCTCTTGTGGCAGGCTGAGCCAGTAGCAAGCAGTACAGGGGCTCAGGCCTCTTGTGGCAGGCTGAGCCAGTAGCAAGCAGTACAGGGGCTCAGGCCTCTTGTGGCAGGCTGAGCCAGTAGCAAGCAGTACAGGGGCTCAGGCCTCTTGTGGCAGGCTGAGCCAGTAGGTAGAGGGGGACAACTGCCACCCGTGAGTGGGGTGGCAGGGGGGGACACAGGCCCACCCACTCCACTGTGTCCCGGCCCGGGGCCCTAGGCAGCGGTCCTCACCGCTGCCGGTCAGTGGGGATCCTGACCGCAACACACTGACATGGGTTCAGTCTGGTCAGCAGCCTGACTGAGGTCAGCTGCCCCCGGGCCACTTCCACTATCCCCCTCTTGGCCTACCTGGTCCACGGCGTCTCGCCCCGGGAAGTCCCACTGCATGGGCTCGTCCCAACCTGGGCTGGGGGGTAGGTCTGGTAGGTCCTTAGGGAAGTCCAGCCAATCCTGCCCCGGGGGCTCCTCGGGGTAACAGCATGGCAGCTGGGGCGTTCCCCCGGGCTCCTCGTCGTAGGTGGCGCGGGGGAGCTCCGGCTGGTCTTCCCAGGAGCGAGGTAGGGTGCTCTCCGTCCAGTCCAGGCAGTCGCTCGGGGCTCCAGTGGTTCCTCCGGTAGGAGCTCCCTCAGGCAGGTCTGCTCTCCCCGGTGGCTGAGAGCTGACTGAGCTGGGAGGCCCGGCTTTTATTCTTCCGGGTCGCCGCCTGACCCTCTGAGGGGCGGGCTCACCCTGCTGTAGCCCCGCCCCTTCCTGTGTCCGGGGCTCAACCCTCTCCGGGGAGGAGGGGAGCCACACCGGCCCGCTACACTGCCTCTTGATGGAAAGTTGCACAATCTCCAGTAGTTAATCACAAATGAAATTCTGACAGTTAAAACAGATTTATAGCCACATCAGAGAATTTATGCCCAAAATGGCCAGGGTTTTTTCATACAGAGGATAGCAATTAAATTACTAAGTCTGCTGAAGTAGTTTTTCAAATGACATGGGGATAGTTTTATGGTCAATGCACAATGTATATCATTGTAACAAAGAATGGCATTTAGTAGAAGTGCTGACCTAACAGGGAATACTTCTAGTCAAATGCCTTGCACCGCACAAAACTAAATTTCCTAGATGTGGATCCAAAATGATGTTACTCCTACATTCAGCTGAGCAGCACCTCTAAAGTACCCTGGGTTGTGTGGAGGGCTCCAGATTCAGGGCAGGTTTTTCCTGCGCTTCTGCACTGAATCAGAGCCACTCCACTGGATCAAAGCCACTCCACATTGTATTAGGTCTTCTGCTCCCCTTCTTCCTCTCCCTTTAAAAGGAGCAAAGAGAGGCCTCTGAGGGTGTGACATCTTCCTCATCCATCCCTCCAAAAACAAAATCCATCTATCCAAACACCAACCCCAAGCTGATGAATATAAGAGAAAAAGTTGCTTACCATATAGTAACAGGAAGTTATTTGATACGTGTAGTCCTTACCTGTATTCCACTGTGTGTACACATGCACTCTGTGTGCCCAGAGTCAGAGAATTTTGAAAGCGGTGTCCATTGGTCTGCACATGTGTCCTGACTCACCTCATGCCTCTGAGCAAGGAGATTAACTGCCTCTTTAGTTCCTTCTCCACCTCAAATCACAGAAGATACGAATCAGAGGGGAAGGAAGGTGGTTAGTGGAATACTCATAGGGACCACACATCTCGAAGAACCTCCAGTTACTATAGTATAAAGTAAAAGCAGCAAAGAATCCTGTGGCACCTTATAGACTAACAGACGTTTTGCAGCATGAGCTTTCATGGGTGAATACCCACTTCTTCGGATGCAAGTGGTGGAAATTTCCAGGGGCAGGTATTTATAAGCAAGCAAGAAGCAAGCTAGAGATAACGAGGTTAGATCAATCAGGGAGGATGAGGCCCTGTTCTAGCAGTTGAGGTGTGAAAACCAAGGGAGGAGAAACTGGTTCTGTAATTGGCAAGCCATTCACAGTCTTTGTTTAATCCTGAGCTGATGGTGTCAAATTTGCAGATGAACTGGAGCTCAGCAGTTTCTCTTTGAAGTCTGGTCCTAAAGTTTTTTTGCTGCAGGATGGCCACCTTAAGATCTGCTACTGTGTGGCCAGGGAGGTTGAAGTGTTCTCCTACAGGTTTTTGTATATTGCCATTCCTAATGTCTGATTTGTGTCCATTTATCCTTTTCCTTAGAGACTGTCCAGTTTGGCCGATGTACATAGCAGAGGGGCATTGCTGGCATATGATGGCATATATTACATTGGTGGACGTGCAGGTGAATGAACCGGTGATGGTGTGGCTGATCTGGTTAGGTCCTGTGATGGTGTTGCTGGTGTAGATATGTGGGCAGAGTTGGCATCGAGGTTTGTTGCATGGATTGGTTCCTGAGCTAGAGTTACTATGGCGTGGTGTGCAGTTGCTGGTGAGAATATGCTTCAGGTTGGCAGGTTGTCTGTGGGCGAGGACTGGCCTGCCACCCAAGGCCTGTGAAAGTGTGGGATCATTGTCCAGGATGGGTTGTAGATCCCTGATGATGCGTTGGAGGGGTTTTATCTGGGGACTGTATGTGATGGCCAGTGGAGTCCTGTTGGTTTCTTTCTTGGGTTTGCCTTGCAGTAGGAGGCTTCTGGGTACATGTCTGGCTCTGCTGATCTGTTTCCTTATTTCCTCGTGTGGGTACTGTAGTCTTGAGAATGCTTGGTGGAGATTTTCTAGGTGTTGGTCTATGTCTGTGGGGTTAGAGCAGATACGGTTGTACCTCAGTGCTTGGCTGTAACACGGCTACCCCTCTGAGCATAAAGTAAGTAACTCTCTTTTTATTCAAGTGTTGGTCCCTATGTGTATTCCACTGTGGGTGATTGACAAGTAGTACTCAAACAGAGGAGGGTGAGAGGTCATAGATGGCAGAGCAGAATAAAGGACTACAGTTCCAAAAGATGCATCAGCAGAAGAGTCCTGTACCAAGACATAGTATCTAGCAAAAGTGTGGACTGAGGTCCACATAGCTGCCTTACAAATATCAAGTAGAGGGACCTCTTGAAGCATCACCATAGATGTTGCTTGTGCTCTTCTGGAATGAGTTCCTCCCCACGAGGAGGGGAAGGACTAGACTGATAGCACAGTGAAATACAGCCTAAGATCCATGTCAAGATTCTTTGAGATATGGCCTGACTCCTGACCCTTTCCACTATGGCAACAAATAGTCTAGGGGACTTCCTGATTGTTTTCATTCTGTGCAAGTGAAAGACTAAGGCTTGCTGAATGTTGAGGGACAAGAGACTCCTTTCTACTGAGGATGTGTGAGGTTTTGGAAGAACACAGATAAGTGGATAGGCTAGTTTTGATTAAACTGAGAGACTACTTTGAAGATGAAGTTAGGATATAAGCATAATGAAACCTTGTCCTTACTGAATATAGTGGAAGAAGGATCTGCCACCAATTCCCCAAGCTCACTAACCCTCCTGGCTGAGGTGATGGCTACCAGGAATGCAACTTTAATGGATAGGAGTGACATGAAGCAAGAAGCTTGCAGCACCATTGAAAAGTACCGCTTTCGATTTATGTACTGGCTGCCTTGGTGCTCCGGTCCCAAGATAGGGATATGTGTTCCATCTATCGCCCCACCACAGTTAGGGAATCCCATTGCAGCAAAGCCATCCACTATGACCTGCACATTTCCCAGAGTCACTACCCTTGATAGCAGCAGCTCAGTGATTGCATTGGCTACTTGGATCACAGAAGTCCCCACTCCAAGTAGATTTCAGTAGATTTGCCCACTCCAAATTGATTCCCGACTGACTGGTAGCTGTCTGGCGTTGCAAGCTTCCACAGGGCTATCGTCACTCGCTTGTGAACTGTGAGGGCTGCTCTCATCTTGGTATTCTTGCACTTCAGAGCAGGGGAAAGCAAGTCACAAAGTTCCATGGAAGTGCCTGTACACATGTGAAAGTTTCGCAGCCACTAGGAATCATCCCAGACCTGCAACACTATGCAGTCCCACCAGTCTGCTTGTTTCCCGGGCATCTGCAGGAGAGCAGAGTGGCAGCGGAAGCGTGACGATAGTTTGCAGCCCTCTTGCACCATCTGCTGCCAGCAGCACCCAGGACACAACAGTGGCGGCTGAGCTGAGCGGAAAAAAGGTGCGAAACGATTGTCTACCGTTGCTCTCACGGAGGGAGGGGCAACTGATGACATGTACCCAAAACCACCTGTGACAATGGGAGCTCAACCCAGAATTCCAATGGGTGGCGGAGACTGCGGGAATTGTGGGATAGCTACCCATAGTGCAACGCTCCGAAAGTCAACGCTAGCCTCGGTACTGTGGATGCACTCCGCTGACTTAATGCACTTAGTGGGGACACACACAATCGACTATATAAAATTGCTTCCTAAAAAATTGACTTCTATAAATTTGACCTAATTTTGTAGTGTAGACATACCCTCAGTGAGTACTCAAAGAACAAGGTGCAAGTCCCATTGAGGAGTAAGCTTTTTTATAGGGGGAAAAGTTCTGATTAGGCCTTTCCAGAATCTGCTAGTCAGAGGGTGTGTGAAGAGCAAAGGCAGATAGCATGCACTGACTGCTGCCAAGTGGACCTGTAAGGAAATGACAGATAAACCTATAGTCTTCAAGGAAAGAATACAGTCCAGAATGAAAGGAATATTTGTGGCTTCTAGAGAAACGCATCTTCAGTGTGCCCAGATAAAGAAACGCTTCCACCTTCCTCCTATTAGAAAGGATGTTCTGTACAGCTTCAGAACATGACTGCTCTAAGGATGATGCCTTTGCTCTAAGGATGATGATGAAGCGGTTGTGGGTTGCAATGTCTGATCATGCCATTCTCCTGAGTCAGGAGATCAGGAAACATAGGAATAATTATTGGTGCCTGAGATGACATGTGTAGGAGGTTCGGAAACCATAACTGTCTGGGCCAGTTGGAGGCCAAGAGAATAACTTGTGTCCTGTCCAGCAGAATCATGCGCAAAACTCGAGTCAGGAGTGGTAATGGAGGGAAATCATAGATCAGATGATCTGACCATAGATGGAGTACAGTGGCACCCTGTGACTGGCAACCCAGGAGAACAGCATATGTTCCACTTCCTGTTTGTTTGAGAGGTGAACAGGTGCCTAGAGGATCCCCATAAATTGAAAATACTGTTTACCACAGAGTTATGAAGCTCTCACTCATGCTCAACAGCAAAATGTCTGCTGAGCAAGTCCGCTAGCAGATTCTGGTGTCCCGGGCAGTAGATTGCCAACAGGGTAATCTGACTGCCGATGCACCAGTTCCACACACTGACCACTTCTGCATACAAGGAGGGAAGATCTCACTCCTCCCTCTTTGTTGATGTAAAAGATGGGTGTGATGTTGTCTGACATTATGAAGTTATGCTGACCTTGAATGAATGGGTGAAAGGTTTCACAAGCCCTTTCAACTGCTCGTAGCTCTAGAACACTGATGTGCATCCCAGACTTTTGAGAGGTCTGGGTGCCTTGCACTGCATGGTTTTCCAGGTGAGCTCCCCAACCCAAATGGGATGTGTTGGTAATGACTGTCCAGTCTGGTGTGGACATGAGGAAGGTAACGGCAATGCAAACCTGATGGGGATTCTTCCACCATGACAGGGATGATAACACTTTGGTGGAAACAGACACTATGTTGCTCATAGACTGTTGGTTTGGTGAGTACACAGTTTGAAGCCACGCTCGTAGGCAATGAAGGTGGAGTCTTGCAAATAGTGTGACTTAAGTACAGGAGGCCGTATGGTCTAGGAGAGAGAAACAGGTATTGACAGGCACTGTGGGGTTGGTTATGATCTGGTCTATGATAATGTTCATAGCTTGAAATTTGTCTTTCAGCAAGGGAACCCTTGCCATGATGGAATTTAAGGATCCCCAGATCAAGTCCAAAGACTGTGTAGGGTCGAGAATGGATTTTTTAGCATTTATGCTGAGCCCCAGGGAGAACACTTGTAGCATTTTCAAAGACAATGCCTGGGCCCTTTGGTGTTATCTGGAGATAAGGATACAATCATCAAAGTAGGGGAAGATTGTGAAACCATGGCATCTGGTACAGACTGCTACAACAGAGACCACCTTGGTAAAGACTGTGTGGACGTGGCATCTAAAATCTGAAAAAGCATCACCGAACAGAATGAATGTCTATGTAAAAGTACGTGTCCTTCATGTCCATGTTTAAACCATGTTTTTTTCAGGCATGGACATTTATAGATGCCAATGGGACCATGAAAAACTTGTTTGCTAATAAAGCAGTGCATTACAATGGCCGTAGTAACTGTCCTGGAAGATATATCAGCTGCGTCTACTGCTAATTGGAGAGTGGTCCTAGAAACCATTTTGCCTTCCTCCATAAGAACCTAGAAATGAGCTCTGTTCTAAGCTGTTGAAAACTGTCAACGTCCATGAATTTCAAATAATTCAGGAAGTCTTACTTAGCCAGTAGTGCTTGGGTGCAGGGGAATGGAGAAATCAGAGTCACTGCCTCATCTGGTGATGATGACAGCAATCTCACCGTACCTGGTGGAACTTTTGGATCCAGTGTGGATTCCGCCTAAGTGGGATCTGGGGGAAGTTCTGGTTGTCCCCTCAAAGGGGAGGGAAGGCGTGACTTCCTAGCAGACTGGACCAACACTGTGGAATGGTGCTGGTCCCATGCCCCCAGTCTGGCCAACAGGATGGAGGATGGGTTGAATGGGCGTTGCAGTGCTCCCCAAGGCAAAGGGCACCAACAGTTACGAGGTGGATGATGAGGTGGTCATCTCTGACTGAGAATGATCACAGGCAGGAAGCACAAATTTTAAAGTCTGGGAGTTTGGGGCATAGTCCAGTACCCAAACAGAATACGGGGCGGGGGCAAAGGGTTCTCCCCAGATCAGGGAGACTGACTACTAATTAAAAACATTAAACTAACAGATAAAAAACTTTACAACTCTAGAATATAAAATCTATTTACATATATCTTAATATATTTTCAAAGATAAGGAAGAAAGCTGAACCTTCAGACAGTGGAGGTTCTGACCGTGACCATACAATGTTGAGAAGGAACTGGATAGGTTCTGCCTCTCCCTTTGTCTCCTTAGTGGGAGGCACAGAGTTAGCCAGGGCTCACATGCAGACCTAAGGACACCACTTTTAAAATTTCTTGGCTCCAGCTGGGTGGAGCACATTCATAATCGCGGTGGAATACACACAGGGACCAGCACTCGAAGAAGAAAGTCAACTGTAGATAAAGAAAGCCAGCACCATCCATGGCCTGATACACTTGAGACATGAATAAATAACACTGCCAGCATTTTACCAGGATACCTTACCCTACTCGGACACATGGTAAAACAAACTCCTGTCAAGGTCTATGTCAAAGCCTACCCCCTAAAACACACCACTTGAATGTATACAAATAGTCTACAAGATACAGGACAAGTCCAACGTGGTCCATCCTTGTAGATTACTGATTGACATCTCCACTTGTTTCATATTTGAGCTAACAAAGCTTCTATCAAGCCCGATACTGGAGAGTCCAAGACCTGTTAGACTCACCTAAATAACACATTAAAAAAAAAAAAAGCCTGAAGTCTCACGTCCACTCTGAGTAAGCCTCTTATCCATTTCAACAGAAAGGAAAAGATTCAATACATAATGAATCGTACTCAATAATAATCAACTAACCTCTCAGTCTTCTTGCTGATAAACTACACAGATTGAGGTCTTTAAGATCATCAATGTAAGGCATTTTTTCCATATCTCAAATTATTTTTGTGGCTCTTTTCTGCACCCTCTCAAATTTTTTCATCATCCTTTTAAAAATGTGGACAACACAATTGGTTGGAGTATTCTGGTCACCAATGCCAGAAACAGAAGTAAAAATCACCTCCCTATTTCTATTCACTATTCCCGTTTATACATCCAAGGATAACATTAAGATCATATTTTTACATGTACTAAGCATCCAGCATCTCCTTGAAGCAAATATAACCTTATTTTTATGAAGAGATGGAACAGTAATCAGGATATTATGGTTTTTCTTTAGTCTTTTGAGAAGTGCTGTGAGGCCTTTCATGTTTACCTGGACAACCACCAAAGATGGTTTTAAGAGTCCTCCTATTATCTCATCTAAAATATAGCTTCTCTTACAGTAAATAACACTTAATATTGTATGTCAATGTCAGTAGTGAGTATGAATCCATTTCCTGGTGCAGAATTTGAACACAGGATCTTTTGCATACAGGCAAATCATAACTGTCATGATCATAACCGTCCCTTCTGGGCTTAAAATCCATTAACAAAATATTATAGGTGGAGATGGTATCAGCAGGGCCGGCTCCAGAGCCCAGCGGGGCAACCACCCGCCTGGGGCGGCCCTTTCCCGGGGGGGCGGCAGGCTGGGCCAGCGGACCTGCTGCAGTCATGCCTGCGGGAGGTCCACCGGAGCCCCGGGAGCAGCGGACCTGCCGCAGGCATGACTGCGGAGGCATGACTGCGGAGGGGACGCTCGGCCGGCGGCTCCCGGGGACCTCCCGCAGGCATGACTGCGGACGGTTCGCTGGTCCCGCGGCTCAGCTGGACCTCCCGCAGGCATGCCTGCGGCAGCTCAACCAGAGCCACCGGACCAGCGAACCGCCCGCAGCTGCGGGAGGTCCAGCCGAGCCGCACAACCAGCGGACCCTCCGCAGTCATGCCCGCGGGAGGTCCACTGCTCCCGCGGCTCGGGGGCGCCTCCCGGGCATGACTGCTTGGGGCGGCCAAATTTGTAGAGCCGCCCCTGGGTATCAGTACCTTTTAAGGTTCTCCAACACTTCCCATTATAAGATCCTATTTTCAGTTACCTAGTGATATTTTCAAAATCACCTAGGAGCCTAATTCATATAGGTATTAGAGGCCTAGGCTCTCTTGAAAAATCACACACTAAATACTTTTAAAAATCTGGCTCTAGGGCTGGCACTGTCAGGAGTAAACTAGTCTGCTTACTTGCTAGTTTAACCCCCAGACAGTCTAACAAACGCAGCTGGGCCCCAGCTGAGCCACCTGATTGGCCAAACCACCTGATCAGCTGAGGGGATCAGCAGACCAGCTCTTAAGACCAGTAGCAGCTGAGGGTACTGGCTACTCAAAATATTCACCTTTGGCTGAATTAGCTTCTTCTCCTGTCTTGTTCCACTGTTGCTCCTGCCTTGCCTCACCTCAGGTAACCCAACTCTGACCTTCGGCTCTGATTCCTGACCTTGGCTCCAACCCTTGACTCTGGTATCTGGCCTCTGACCCTTGGCTCTGATTCTTGACTTCAGTTTCGATTCTTGGCTCTGATATTTGGCCTCTAACTCTGGTTTTGACCCTTGGCCCCAATTCCTGGCTTCTGACTCCACTGTGACCATTGTTCCTATTTCTGACTACCAATCCTGGCTCTAGCCACTAGGCCTGACTCCTGCTCTAACCACTAGGTCCAACCACCCTCATCCCAGTCCCTGACACACATACTGAGCAAGGATAAAACAGAATGCTGCTCATGAACTAAGACTGTCGACCCTGTGCACTGAATGAGAAAGGGATCCTGTGGAAAAAAATGGTATGTGATCATGTAATTAAAGCCTGTATCACAACGCATATGCACAAGGGGGCCAGGTTAAGGTTGCATAGGCAATGTTAATTCTGGCATCTCCTAACTTTTGAGTGTTTGACTTTGCAACCTTAATAATGTTCTTTTAACATAGATTTGTGTGTGTAATATTATATGCCATACTAATACAGTCCAAATATATATGCAGTATGTAAATTACTACTCTTCAGTACAAAAAAATCTGCCACGACTAAAAGCAAGAGAAGGAAAGAAAACAAGGTAATCCAAATATAAAAACTGCCAACAATAATAATAATAACAACAATAATAATCTGTTTTTAGCATGGTTAAAGGATTATACAGAACCATGAGAATTTTCAAATAATCAACCTGATTTATATATGGAAAACTAGGCAAAACAACATTTATATTAAAAATCAAAACAGAAATTTATTCATGAATAGTTCATCTAATATATATGGAAACTACCGAGAACTTGCTATCTGATTTTCCATTCTCGGTGAAAACATCTCATATCAGATATACCATCTTGTTCTTGGCTTTGGGAAAAGTGAAATGTGTACAATAACATAATTAGTAAAGGTATAGTGATCACCTGAAGAAAGTCAATATTTACCTATCCACAATTACCAAAATCTAATAGTATCTGAGATTCTAACATTATTGCATATTCTAATTATGATGGCACATTCTAGCTTAATGTTGACTACTGTATTATATTAAAAGAAAATAAATTCTGGGGAATTAAGAAATCTAACAGGCATGATGTGATGGGAACAAAGTATTAAATCTGTAAGGGGAGGGAGGATTGACCTTTGTAAAAATGTAATTTTTCCTTTGAAAAAGAAAAACATAAAGGATAGTAAAGAGTCTAATGTGGCTTCACATGGAACTCCTCACAGACTTTTGGATTTGAAAACAGAAAAGTGGAATTGAAATAAAGAATAGTCAGGGCTAGATCATTCCTTCCTATTGAAAACCCATAGACAGGGCGTGCTGGGGATGGGAAAGCTCCAAAGTTTGCCCCTCCCTCTATTCACCCACAGAACAAACAGGAGGATCTACCCTCAAGAACTTCCAGTTACAGCAGAAAATACTATTTCTCAAATACATATGTGATCATGTGTTACAGGTTGGGTTGAACCTTGTTATGATCTGGGAGTAACCACTGCCTTATATCTGGATAAATGCAAAGAAGCCATTGTAAAGAATTCAGTGAAACAATAGCAGTGGCAACCAAAACACTGGCACATGAAAAAGCTTGATTAGAAGTTGGACTAAGTTGCCCAAGGGGTTTCAAATGCCAGAGCTAAGGTTTGGATTGGTGGAACTGTTTTTGTCTGTATGTCAGAGAGAGAGAGCGCGTGCAAAGAAGCAGCAGAAGAAAGACACACAAGAGACAGAATCAGAAGGAGCAGAAAATGAGACAGCCTGAACAAGCAGCTGGTACTACAACCCTGAGAAAAGCACAGAGAGAGCTTTTGAGGGATATAGGCTTACAGAGGTCAGGTATCGTGACTAAGAACACTGTCTCCTGTTGTTTGGTTCCTCTTGTGTTCAGAGAAACAGGACTTTGAATATTCTTCCTAAATAAACAAGATTTGGTCCTGCTTTGAGCAGGGGGTTGGACTAGATGACCTCCTGAGGTCCCTTCCAACCCTGAGATTCTATGATTCTATGATTCTTCACCAATTTCTCCTCCAAACTGAACAACCTATAAGACCCGGAATTTTTGGCTAGCCATTTGGGTCCAAAGAAGTAACACATGTAATAGGACTATATTGTAATTCAAAAGAAGAAAGGTGCAGAGCCAACTTTGCAGACACATTACCTGAAATTTGTGCACTTAATGAAGCAACTGTGACATTCTTTTAAGATATTTTTATATGAAATAGGTATGCTTATTTTTCCAATTACAGAAAAGCAAGAAAATACATACTTTTATTGGTCATTTTTTGTAATGATACACAGAAAAAAATAGCATAAAAGAACTTGCAGTTAGGAAATTAAAAGTTTGTAAGAACATAAGAAAATATATATAATCTAGTAAATTATTTTTTCCCAAAGAACTGTTATGTAATATCAACAAAAAAAATTATGTCCCCTACAGCTAGTTATGCCGAATAAAGTAGTATTCTCATCTTGATATACAGGGAATGCAACTGGATTGGCAGCCATTTCTGGGGTTAGGTTGATGTCATGGCCCCTTTAAGGCAGGTTCAAAAACAAGGTAGGAAGAGAAAATTAAATGTTTCTAGACTCAGTTTTGGGAAAGCAGCACAGTCCTGAACCACAGGTTCCAAATTAAATAAAGCCATTGCAGGGCAGTTTTCTTCAGACCTACGAAAGCCCGTCTCTCTCACCAACAATAAAAGATATCGTCCTCATCCACCTCATCTCTCTAATATCTTGGGACCAACACAGCTTAATAACACTGCATACAGACTATGACATTAGCATCTACCAAAGAAAAATGCTAAAATTATGTTTCATTAGAGTTTTTATAAAGGACAATTTTCTCAAAACCTCTCTGCAAACTTTTTCAAAACTAGGAGAGAAGAGGGATTTTTATTCTGATCTACAAAAATTAATAACCTTTTAAAATCTGTAAATCTACAGAAACATATACAGGCAAGTACTCTACTGCCATCTACCAGATTTAATGTACAAATATATATCTTTAGCCCAGGAAAGCTCTTCCTACAGGTTTAGTACCTTGAAAAGAAACTGTAAATCTCTTTACCATGTTGTTTTGACACAATTTTACTGCTCTAAATAAAATATTACATTCTCACAATGGTCTCATTTACTAGTTCTATAATTAAAATTCTAGTATATATTACTTAGTAAGTGCCTCCCTAATCCAGGCATGGAGAAAGGGGGTGGGGAGAAAGGGCCCTTTCAGCCATACATTTCTTCTGCAGGGAAAAGGGGATGATCCTCCCACACTGCAGTGCACTTCCCCTTGACCTCAGGGATGACTCTTTAAGGATCCTAGGATCTGCACATTTGGAAATGATGAAGAACAGATGGGCCCAGGGTGCCACACATTATCTCTGCACTGGCCTTGTTTGGATTCCAGCTGCATTCTCTTTCCAAGGATCACATTTGTATTAAGGATCCTCCATTACAGAGATCATCAGGACAGCTGTTGGCTGGAAAAGCATTGACAGCACAGTTCTACTGAATATACCCTACCATGGAGCAGGGTTAGCAGGAGGTCCAAAGGCATGGATAACCTTGGCCAACTGTGAATCCTGGGAAATTCAAGAGATTTTGGGGGATAAACTGCAGCCTTTTCTGGGAGGAGGGTTAATTCACTACCCTCAGGTGAACAGCATCATTCTAATGAAAATTACAAAGGCTTTTTGAAGTGCTGCTTGGTGACAGTTCAGCCACAAAACAGACTGAATTCTCCATTATAGCCTACTGGTGTTACCGGGACTACTATGGTATGGTGAATTTTTTTTATGTTGTACTGCTGGAGTATGAAAACTAGGTATGGAATACTTTCTGCATTTTTAGGATGCTAGCTCAGTAGAAATATTCAGGTTGCTGATTAACTGATTAATGGTACCCACACCTGGATATTATTTCTAATGAAAGATTCTGTACAATTTACATAAGGGTAACATGCAGGCTAACTTCCTCTTAAAGGAATAGTGCATTTCTTAGTTCTAATACTGTCAATAGTGATATCAATATTTACTTAACAAGATATAGGAATGTTTTTAAATTGCACACTTTAAAAAATACCTGTTACTGTTTCAGTGTCTTCATAATTGTGAAGAACACTGTCTTTCAGTAAAAGCTTCTATTTTTTTGCTATAGTAATTCTAACCAGGAAGTGCTCACTGGACTTGATCCTATAAACTCTTAATACCAGAGGCAGTACTTATTCCCCTGAGTAGTCCCATCATTGGGATGCAATGTTGGAACTACTCACAGGAATAAGCACTACACCCACTAATGAGTGTTTGTTGGATTGGACCCATAATTTTGAAAAAGGAAATTCTAGTCTGCAGAACAATGAATAAGAGGCTATAGACTTATTATTTATATTACAGTAACACCGAGAGAAGCCCCAAAAATGGGGTCCCACAAAGTTTAGCACTATACAAACACATAGTGAGAGGCAGTTCCTGAACCAAAGAGTTTACAATTTAAATAGACTAGACAGACAAAGAATAGGAAGGAAAACAAAAGACACAGAGGTGAGTGACTTGCGGAAAGTCATACAGCAAGTCAGTGACAGAGGTGGAAATAGAACTCCAGGTTATAATTCTGTCCCTTCTGAAATCAGTGGCAATACTCCCATTGACTTGAATAGGCCAAGATTTCACTCCAGGTTTCCCGATACTCCTTTCAATGCCCTGAGCACTAGACCACTCTGTCTTACCCTGTTGCTTTAAGACATCCAGTATTCATTTGACTAAAATAATTATTTACTATACAAATAGTATTCATAATAAAGCAGTAGTAAGTTTACCAAACAATACATGCTAATAAATAACTAGTTAAAATTACTATAAAAATCTCCAGCCTGTCTTATGATGTAAAATGCATGGATACAAATGCTAAGTACTCTACCACTTTCTGACAGGCTTCCTATCTGCTAAGTAATTTTAACTTTGATCTCTACTTAGTAGCTATATTAAAGATCTATCCTTTTTGACATCTAAAGTGATTATATATTTAATAAAATAAATTTCATCTTTCGTTTAAGCAAAAACATCTATAAAAAGAATGTATCTAATATACAGCTCTTTGTAGTTGTAAAGTTTGCATGATGTGTAAAATTAAGCAGCTTTTTTTGGCACCCAGCTCTCATTGACAAATTCTTTTTCATTTATCATTATTTACTTAAGTCACCTTGCTGTAATATATGAATGCTATTGGTGTCAATATCAAGTTGATGTTAGCAAAGGCAACAATACAAATTTCCAAACTGTTTAGCTGCCACTCATGGCATAAAGGCACAAAATACAGACACGGGATAAAGATAAAGATTACTTCTACTTGCTTTTAACTACTCTTTCTAAAAATGTGCATTCTAGTCTTGCACATGTCCAAATTGTAATTTGTGGTGGTGATTTGCAAGATAAGATTTTTACTACATATCAGAAGTAAAATGTGCACACTCTATCACTCTATACTATGTAAAGCAGGGGTTCTCAAACTGGGGATCATGACCTCTCAGGGGGTCGCGAGGTTATTACAGGTGGGGATCGCGAGCTGTCAGCCTCCACCCACAAACCCTGCTCCGCCTCCAGCATTTATAATAGTGGTAAATACAAAAAAAAGGGCTTTTAATTTATAAGGGGTGGTGCACACTCAGAGGCTTGCTGTGTGAAAGGGGACATCAATACAAATGTTTGAGAACCACCGATGTAAAGGAACCACATCCACATATTTTTCAAGGGAATTAAATCTTAAAAGCTTGAATGCAAACCATATGAGACCTGTTAGGTTATGCAATTTTAACTTAATCAAATTAAGAGTGAACCTCTCCATCACTGACGCATATTCTTGTATTACCATTTGTCAATGTGTCTTCAAATTTCAAAACTATGCGTACTACTTATTTGTGTGTGAAAAGGTCATACACCTCACTATATTAGTAATACAATAAAGTAACTGAGGGCCATATACTGTACTCAGCTCAAGGTTTGGGGGAGGGAAGAAATAAAAATGTTTCCACTTTAAAATGGTGTAACAATCATTTTCACAGTATGCTGAAGAGGTAAATTGCCCATGAACAGTGCTGGTGTATTGGAGGTACTGCATGGGGCGATAGAGAGAGACAGCAATCAGCCACTAGCATTCTAATTTTGGGTCGTGTCCATGAGTTGAGAAACAATGAAATTAGACAAAAGCACCTGCTTACACCATCAGTCAATTCTAATAATTCAAGTCTCTGAGAGCAACACGGGAACAGTTGGGAGCAGTAGACACAGCAGCATTAGCCTGGAGAGCCTCAGCTAGAACACTCCCCCCACCCAGATTCTAGCAGGGTTGAAGGAAACCTTCCTCCCCATCCTGGGGGCTCAGCAGCCCTCCCCTATTGCTGGGGAAATCAGAACAGGGCCACCTAGTAGTAAAACCCACCCTGTGAACAGAAGAAATAATCCCAGTAACCACAGTGTAACGTGAGGCCCCTTCATAGCTCCCAGGCACCAGTGCTGTCTGAAGGTTGATTTTAAAATTGTCACTTTGGTTATTTGCTCTGAGATCATCCCTGCCCTTTCCCTGAACCACTGTTGCTACATTTGCTCTCCCTAACCTCCAGGCTTCTCTGCACCTTTCTGTCTTCCATCTATTTCCCTTCTCTCCCCTCCTATCCAACATCCCTTTCCCCCTTCTTCCCACTCCCTTGCCCATTTTTTTTTTACATTTCATCTGTGATTCTCCATCTGTTGCCTCTCATCATTACCCTGATTACCTTGCTTATTCACAGCACCTCTTTCCTATAAGATTTTTCTGGTATTTTGAGTCTTTTAGATAAGATCTTCAGGATGGGGGCCATGGATGGGATTCACAAGGAGGATTTAGTCTGAGCATTACAACACCTAACTTTTAGGTGCCCTGCTTCCACCCAAGTGGAATTCACAACCCCTAGTTAGGCTCCCAGACTCACTACACAATACATGGGGAGAATTAGGGGCCTAAGAATGGGATTCCCAAAAGCCAGCCCACTGAGCAGGAACTAGTCTAACTAGCCAGTACGAAATGCCAATGAGAGGAGTGTGACCTAAGCTCCACTGCTCAAAGGAGTTAGGCACCTAACTCAAAGCCAGGGATTTGAACCCAGATCTCCCACAAGAATGTCCCAACCACTTGGCTATGGAGTGGTCTGGGATGGGTCTCAATATCTTCTGCTGAAGCTGTTACACTTTGTATAGTTAAATAGTCATTGGAGCAGGGACTTCAACTTAGGTCTCCTATATCCCTGGTAAGTGTCCATAGGTTTATACAGTCAATTTCTCTTTGGCCCAATGATTATTTAAGTATTTTATACAAGGTGGAACAGCTTCATCAGGAGAAATAGGGAGGGAGGGGGAGAGAAAGAGAGAGACACCTCCACCCCCACAATACCCCACAGGCATGCTGTAAGGCAGCATCTGAGCGCATGTGCCAGATCATGCCCCATAGGTATGATGGCAGGGGAATGCCTACTTTGTGAATACCGCTGGCGCTTAGGCATGAGGTAGGTGCTGAGCTGCTTGGCAGTGTCAGGACTGAGGCAGCTGTGCGCGTACCCAACAGCAGAAATGTAGGTGCCATAAGGATTTTACTAGTGGAAACATAGATGCCTAGGGTGTTCAGCTGCCTACAGGATTAGACTGTAGTTGAATAGGGGTTTTAAAGATCTAAATTTTAGACTCAGGTGCCTAAAGTATACTATGTGACTAAATCACACTTGTGAATCCCACCCCATATCTTTATTGCATATTTGAACATGTCAGCACAGTGCAAACACACTAACACAGCTACCACTCTGAAACCTGTCACCGTGCAAGACACTGAATTTAGCCATATGAAGTGGAAATCCATCAACTTCATGAAAAAACTTGTGCATATACAGACAGACATCATCCTTTCCAAATGCAAACAGATGGACATCATACCAAAAGGACTGAAGGTAAAAAAACCATTACAATCAACATACCACACAGACTATGGTGAGAGATTGTGACACATACTTTCAAAGAAACTGTGGAACCACCTGATCAACATCTTATACAGCAAACGGGAAGATCAAGAATGAGCTCTAATTGGCTCATTAGCACTGACCGCCCGCTTGGTAAGGCAACTCCCATCTTTTCATGTGCTGTGTATTTATACCTGCCTGCCTACTGTTTTTTCCACTCCATGAATCTGATGAAGTGGGTTTTAGCCCACGAAAGCTTATGCCCAAATAAATTTGTTAGTCTCTAAAGTGCCACAAGGACTCCTCATTGTTTTTGCTGATACAGACTAACACGGCTACCACTCTGAAAACAGTCTTAATTGGGGCTTCTGAGTGAGACAGTAATTCTATTACAATCATTGTCTTTCCATGTGTTTGTACATCATTCAGCACAACACAAGGTCATCCTCCTGATTATGTCCTTTGGGCACTCCCACAGTATGGGCAACACTAACTTGCTCTGTGGAGCAGATCTTACCAGGCTCACCACTCTGTGCAGAGGCTGGAGAGCAGGACATATGCAACCACTGCCTTCCCCGTGGAGGTAAATGGGAACTGGGAAAAGGCAAAATGTAGGAGAAATAATCTGTATCTGGTATAGGGCTGGTATAAATTATGGCTCTTGGGAGAATCTTGGAAGAAACTGTGAATGAGTTAAAGTCCATTTACTCTGGGGTAAATAGACACTGTTCCTTACACAGGGCAAGACAAAGGTTCAATATTGCTGTATATCATAATCATCAAGACTTTTTTTAAGCTATATTTTAATTGAAGTATAAAACTAACAGTTAAATACAATAAACCAACTCTGTCTTTATATTGCTTAGAAGAGACCATTATTAATTACACCACAAAACACACAACTTAGTTAATATACTTCAGCCTTATTAATTGTCCAGATCAGAGAACAATAAATGGAGCAAGTAATAACACCTAATAAAGATACAGGAAGGGAATACTTTTTAAATTATTATTGTAAATAGTCTTTGCCATTAGAGAGCTAGGACTTAAGCTTTAGTAAATTAAAATGCTTTATAGCTTTTTGCAAAATGAACAGAATCTAGCTGTTTATCGTCAGTGTACTGGAGATATTAATTCAGAGAAATGTAAGTTATATATGTGGGAAACCTAATTACATATTTTTGTATTTTAAATAGAGACGAAAATTCTTGGTATTAAAAAAGGGATAAGTATAAAATGAAGGCTGATCATAATCAGAGCATCCACTTTTTTAATGCTGTAAAATTTAATAAAGTGTGAAAACCAAGTACTAGTTTAAAGTAGAATAGCAGTATACAATTTTATAGTATTCCTATGGCAAATAACAGAAAATAGAAGCCTAAGGTGATACAGCATTGTGTGCACTAGAATGTAATAAGCTGATAAGTGTCACCATCTACTCCCTAGTGAGTTGTTAGCATTATGACAGCCAGTTACAAAATCCACATTTTGCTTTTTCAGCTTTTATGAGCCTCTTCAAAATGTACATCATACCATGTACATGATGTTGGACATCTTTGAAGGTACGTGGGCTATAATCACCACTAATATCCTCATGCTGATGAAAGATAAACAAAGCAGGTACTGTATAGAAAGTGAATGAGGAACAAATTTGAGGATCTTCTGATGACATTTCCTGACAGGGATGTGCAGGAAGGAATCAGTAAGGAATAAATTCCTGGTGAAAATATGACTGGCTTCAAGCATAAGGTCTCTATCTGGAATCTTGGCTTCTTGATTCTGCTATTTAGATTATTCATGTAGAGGGCAGCTCTGACTCCTGTGGCCTTATTTTTCATAGTAAAAAATATGTAGTAAAGCACTGAGAACCTTTCGGAAGATCTAGAATTCCCCTCAGCATATCTTTCTTTGTTTTGGCTACAAAAAGGACTGGTGGAGCTATGAGGTTCCTGAATCTGATTAAAGTACAGGTTGTAACAAAGCAGCCTTTGGCGGGACACTACTGAGAGTATCAATTCAGGACAAATTGCTTAAAGCAGGGCAGTCACAGCCCAAGGCTGGGGGTCCTTTGCACACCAAACCAGCCAAACAGGACTTCGGTTTTACCCCACTGGCTAACCAGAAGTCATACATGCAATCCCCTTAGACACTCCAGCTTCCCAGTATCACCACCAGCACCACTCCTTATGGGGATGAATGGCTATGAAAACCAATACCCCAGTAAAAGAAAAAGGGTTCTGCTGATCCCAAAGGACCAAGCCCAGACCCAGGTCAAAATACAAGGCAGATCTTACCCACAAATCACGCTGTTGCCAATCCTTTAGAATCTGAGCTCTAAAGGTTTATTCATAAAAAGAAAGAAATATAGATGAGAGCTAAACATGATTAAATGGAATCAATTACATACAGCAATGGCAAAGTTCTTGGTTCAGGTTTGTAGTAGTGATGGAATAAACTGCAGGTTCAAATCAAGTCTCTGGAGTACATCCACAGCTTTGTTGGGTCGTTCAGTCCTTTGTTCAGAACAGGGGTCAGCAACCTTTCAGAAGTGGTGTGCCGAGTCTTCATTTATTCACTCTAATTTAAGGTTTTGCGTGCCAGTAATACATTTTAACGTTTTTAGAAGGTCTCTTTCTATAAGTCTATAATATATAACTAAACTATTTTTGTATGTAAAGTAAATAAGGTTTTTAAAATGTTTAAAAGCTCAGTGGTTTGAGCATTGGCCTGCTAAACCCAGGGTTGTGAGTTCAATCCTGGAGGGGGCCACTTAGGGATCTGGGGCAAAAATTGGTACTGCTAGTGAAGGCAGGGGGCTGGACTCGATGACCTTTCGAGGTCCCTTCCAGTTCTAGGAGATTGGTATATCTCCAATTATTACCTTTATTACCTAAAGCCCCCCGGACCAGTGGCCAGGAGCCAGGCTGTGTGAGTGCCACTGAAAATCAGCTTGCATGCCGCCTTCGGCACACGTGCCATAGGTTGCCTAACCCTGGTTCAGAGCTTCAGGTTGCAGCAAAGTCCCTCCAGAGGTAAGAAGCAGGATTGAAGACAAAATGGAGATGATGCAGCTGCCTTTTATAGTCCTTTTGCCACATGGTTTGTGCTTCCTTTGTTCCAAACACAAGCTACCCAGCACATGGCATGGAAAAACCTTAGAGTTCTGTCCAGAGGCATGTTGCTGTATGCCTTGCTGAGTCACAAGGTGTATCTGCCTTTTCTCAATGAGTCAATTGTATAGCTGATGATCCTTAATGGCCATCAAGCAGGCTAGGCAGTGCTGATGCCAAATTATCTGGGGTGTCACCCAGAAGCATAGCACAAGTTTGAAATACAGACAGTATAGAGCTTTACATAACATTTTTAGGAAGCTCCTTTTTCAGCAGGGGCAGAGCATATGTTTAAGGTGACTTAAAAAGGAATAACCATTTTTCTTCCTCATCTGTGGAGAAGGGGGAAAGGAAGGTGATTAGTTCTGAGTTTTTGTGCTTCCAAAAGACTTGGTAGGTGGGGGAAAGGGTAGGATGCCAACTTCCTTTTCCACAAATCATGTATATAGATGTTATGGAATATTAGAGTCCAAAGTGGTCACTTACCCACATCCAAAGAGTCCTTATACCTAGAGATCAAATATTTTTGGATTTAAAAGCCTGGGCTGTGGTGAGACTACTATCTGTGCGCCGTTGGGACCCAGACTGTGACACAGCAATGCTAACATAGGGCACTTGTCATCCTCAGAAGCCCTTTACCAACAGGGCACAGTTTTTCAGTTGTAAGGCATATGAACTTAATATAAGAACCCAAGAATGGCCATAATGGGTCAGACCAATGATCCATCTAGCCCAATATCTTGTCTTTCGACAGTGGCCAATGACAGATGCTTCAAAGGGAAGGAACAGAACAGGGTAATCATCAAGTGATCCATCTCCTGTCACACAACGTAAAGCTTCCAATATTTTGAAAAAAATATACAGTGGGTGGGATTTTTCAAAGCACTGATTTTTTTTCAATTGGAATTTGTGCCCCTAAATTCAGAGATTCCAAGGCCAGAAGGAATCACTGTCATCATTTAGCCTGACCTATTGTATAACACAGGCCAGCAAGCTCCCCCAAAATATTTCTAGAGCATATCTTTTAGGAAAAAAAAATCCAATCTTGTTTTTAAAAGTATCAGTGATGGAGAATCCACCATCACCCTTGGTAAATTGTTTCAAAGGTTAATCACTCTCACTTTTAAACATTTACTTATTATTTCCAGTCTGAATCTGTCTAGCTTCAACTTCCAGCCATTGGATCATGTTATACCTTTCTCTGATAGACTGAAGAGCCCATTATTCAATATTTGTCCCCAGGGGCGGCTCTAGCAATTTCGCCGCCCCAAGCACGGCGGCACACCGCGGGGGGCACTCTGGCGGTGGCCGGTCCCGCGGCTCCGGTGGACCTCCTGCAGACGTGCCTGTGGAGGGTCCGCTGGTCCCGCGGCTCCGGTGGAGCATCTGCAGGCACGCCTGCAGGAGGTCCACCAGAGCCGCGGGACCAGCGGACCCTCCGCAGGCATGCCTGCGGGAGGTCCACCGGAGCCGCCTGCCGCCCTCCCAGCAACCGGCGGAGCGCCCCCCGCGGCATGCCACCCCAAGCACGCACTTGGCGTCCTGGGGCCTGGAGCCGGCCCTGTTTGTCCCCCAAGTAGATATTTATAGACTATAATCGAGTCACCCTTTTACCTTTTTAAAAAAATTGACACACTTTAACCTTCTCTTTGTTAAGCTACATAGATTGATCTCCTTGACTCTATCACTATAAGCCACATTTTCTAATTCTTTAATCATTCTCATGGCTTTTCTCTGAACCCTCTCCAATTTATCAATATCCTTCTTGAATTGTAAACCCCAGAACTGGACACAGTATTCCAGCTGTGGTCACACCAGTGCCATATACATAGATAAAACAAGCTCTCTACTCCCTGTAGAGATTCCCCTCCTTGTGCATCCATGGGATCACATTAGCCCTTTTGGGCACATGTTCACACTGGGAGATCATGTTCAGTTGACTTTCCACCATGACCCAGAAATCTTTTTCAGTCCCTGCTTCCCAAGATAGAGTTCCCCATCCTTTAATTATGGCCTATGTTCTTTGTTACTAGATGTCTACATTTAGATTTAGCCATGTTAAAACACACATTGTTTCTTTGAACTGTTTACCAAATGATCCAGATAGCTCTTTGTCATTGACCTGTCCTTCAACATTTGTCACTTCCCCAATTTTTATGTAATCTGTCATTTATCAGTGGTGATCTTATGTTTTCTTTCAGGTCATTAATAAAAATGTTAAACAACATAGGGCCAAGAACCGATCCCTGCAGAAGCCAACTAGAAACATACCCACCTGAGGATGATTCCCTGGTTAGTTATATATAGAGACCTGTCAGTCAGCTAGCTTTTGATATTTGCCATATTAATTTTATATTTTAGTTTTTAAATCAAAATGTAATATCAAGTCAAATACCTTACAGAAATCTACTTATATACATCAACACTATCATCACTATCAACCAAATTTGTAATCTCCTAAAAAAAATTAAAATTAGTTTCACAGGATCTATTTTCCATGAACCCATTTTGACCGGCTTTACATATATTACCCTCCTTTAATTTTTAATTAAATCCCATTATCTTCCCTAGGATCAAATGTCAGACTGACAGGCCTATTATTACCTGGGTCATCATGTTTACCTTTTTTAAAAACCAGCACACCATTACCTTTCTTCCAGTCTCCTGGAACTTCCCTAGTGCTCCAAGATGCATTGAAAATCAACAGGAACATTCCAGTGAGCTGCTCAGCTCACTCTTTTAAAACTCTTGGATACAAGTTATTTAGACCTACTGATTAGAAAATGTGTAACTTTAGCAGCTGCTGTTTAACATCCTCCTGAGAAATCACTTAGGCCTGGTCTACACTACGCGTTTAAACCGGTTTTAGGAGCGTAAAACTGATTTAACGCCACACCCATCCACACTAAGAGGCCCTTTATATTGATATAAAGGGCTCTTTAAATCGATTTCTGTACTCCTCCCTAACAAGAGGAGTAGCGCTAGTATCAGAATTCTCATATCGGATTAGGGTTAGTGTGGCCGCAGATCGACAGTATTGGCCTCTGGGCGGTATCCCACAGTGCACCACTGACCGCTCTGGACAGCAATCTGAACTCGGATGCAGTGGCCAGGTAGACAGGAAAAGCCCCGCGAACTTTTGAATATTTCCTGTTTGCCCAGCATGGAGCTCCGATCAGCACGTGTGGCGATGCAGTTAAAAATCAAAATAAAAAAAGAGCTTCAGCATGGACCATGCGGATGTGATCGCTGTAAGGGCAGGCAAATCTGTTCTATCAGCGCTCCGTTACAGAACACGAAATTCAAAATCATTTTTAAAAATTCTCCAGACGCCATAGCAGGGACTCAGCGCACTGCTGCGTGACAAGCGTAAACGGAAAGCCAAAGAATCAAATGGACGCTCATGGAGGGAGGGAGTGGGGACTGGAGGACTCAAGCAATCCCACAGTTCCTGCAGTCTCCGAAAAGCATTTGCATTTGCTGAGCTCCAAATGCTTCTAGGGTCAAACACAGTGTCCGCGGTGGTTCAGTGCATAGCTCGGCAATTTACGCCCCCACCTCCACCCCCAGAAGTGAAAGGGAAAACAATCCTCTCTTGACTCTTTTACATGTCACCCTATCTTTACTGAATGCTGCAGATAGATGCGATGCTGCAGCAGTCAACACCAACATCCTCACTCCCCCCCTGCCATAGGTGGCTGATGGTGCAATATGGCTGATATCCACTGTCATCATCAGCCTTTTGGCACATGGTGCAGTGCAAAAGGACTGGTAACCATGCTGACTAGCATCCAGTGAGGTCAACCATGGGCACCTGTGTAAAAAACTCCTAATTTTTCCTGGTAGATGGTGCAGTATGGCTGTTAACCATCTTCATCATAGCAACAGGGGGCTGAGCTCCATCAGCCCCCGCCCTTCATGTGTAAAGAAAAGATTAAATTGTCCCTGGACTAGCAGCGGGATGCTGGGCTCCTCTCCCCCACACTGCTTAATGTTCTGTCTGGACTATCATAGCAGCTGGAGGCTGCCTTCCACTCATTTCTCACTAACAAGTCACTGTGTCTTATTCCTGCATTCTTTATTACTTCATCACACAAGTGGGGGGACACTGCTATGGTAGCCCAGGAAGGCTGGGGGAGAACGGAATCAACAGGTGGAGTTGTTGCAGGAGCACCCCCTGTGAATGGCATGCAGCTCATAATTTCTGCGGGATCTGACACAGAGCAGCTGTGCTCTCTGGTTCTATGATACACTGGTTCTCTAGTACACTTGCCCCATATTCTAGGCAGGACTGATTCTATTTTTAGATACCAAAAAGGAGGGATTGACTCAGGGAGTCATTTCCAAGTTTGGCTTTTGCGCCCCCAGCTGATCTCAGCCAGGGGCACTTATGACAGCAGCAGATAGTGCAGTGCAAAAGGACTGGTAACCATGATAATCTTATTGCCAATTTATGGCATGGTAGATGGTACAGTATGGCTGATAACCATCTCTGCTGTCATGCAAAAGCAAATGCATGCTGCTGTGTAGCGCTGCTGAATCGCCTCTGTCAGCGGCAGCTAGTACACATACAGTGACAGTCTCAAAAGGCAAAACAAGCTCCATGATTGCCATGCTATGGCGTCTGCCAGGGCAATCCAGGGAAAAAAGGTGCGAAATGCTTGTCTGCCGTTGCTTTCCCAGAGGAAGGAGTGACTGACGACATTTACCCAGAACCACCCGCGACAATGATTTTTGCCCCATCAGGCACTGGGATCTCAACCCGGAAATTCCAAGGGGAGGGGGAGGCTGCGGGAACTATGGGATAGCTACGGAATAGCTACCCACAGTGCAACGCTCCAGAAATCAATGCTAGCCTCGGACCGTGGACGCACACCACCGATTTAATGTGTTTAGTGTGGCTGCGCGCACTCGATTTTATACAATCTGTTTTGCTAAACCGGTTTATGTAAATTCGGAATAATCCCGTAGTGTAGACGTACCCTTAGGCACTCTTGAAAATCCCTCCCAATATACACAAACAGAAAAACAAAACCAACTTCAGAATTAGCAGAACATATTTTTTAAAACTGTTAAGCACAATATCAATTCTACTGGTACCACAAGCTGGTAGGATAAGAACTCTTGAAATGCATGTCATACCAATAGTTTGACTCCTTTTCCAGTACCCATACAAGATACCGAACTATTAACAGGTTAATTCCAGTTAGACATTTCTAGCTTAGTCCCGGGAGATAGAAGAGCAGACTCAAATATCATCAAGACAGCCACCTAAAATATCTAATATACTTGATAACAGAGACCAAAAGAGAGCTTGTATGCTCATGGAGTCACACCATATTGCAATAACACTTTTTCAGACTACAGACATCAAACAAAAACCTAGACTAACGTGTAGGTTAAAACACATACCCAAAACAAACAAAACAAAACCCAATAGACTGTCAAACCTCAGCATCCATCCAGTATTACACAAGCACACATGTACCTGACATCCTATATCTTGCCTTTGGTTTCTTCTATGAGATTCAAACTAGTTTAAAGTAGAATAAATTGACTTAGGGTGACAATTATTTCAGACTTTAAACTATTAAAATAACTCCTCAAGAATACATCCAACCAAGACACGGTCTCCAGACCAGAATGGACTGGAGAGACAAATATGTGAACTGATGTCAAAATCTGAAAATGAATTGCATAAATTCAGAAAAGCAGGCATATCAAAAAATTGACATCCTCTAAATGGCTCAGAATAGTGATGCTAGAGAAATAACAAAACATAAAAGAAAAATAGGAAACAGAATTTTTGGGTATAACAAATATCTTCAGTCCAGATAAGATTAAAATTCACAAAGCATGACATTTCTTACAGGGAGATAAATCCAATGGGAAAAAAAAACACATCAACACCCGAGAAATCACCAATAAAATGAAATCAACCTCCCAAAATCTGCTGGACAGGATTTAGGCAACTAGGACATACCATACCTTTTTTGGGTGGAACACCCATATTTTTTGACATACATAAAAAAGTTATAGCAAATATTTGACATATGATACATTGATTAAACCCCTAAAAAAAAGAAATATTTATTCAGAATATCAATAGGAGGAAGGAATATGAATCACCACACTACTGAGAAAGGCCAGCAGTTACTTTGCTAAACAGAAGTCAGGAAGTTTATGGAATAGATAAATATTTAGGTTTAGATATTTGGAAGTATTTGTCTTTAGCCAAGACGACACTTATAAAAGTGATTAATCATCATAGCAATAGTGGTTCTTCTAGATTTCTGCTTGTGTGGACCCTCATTCTTGGGAGCTGTGCTCCCATGACATGCAAACTTGGAATCTTTTAGCCACACATGTCCTTTGGGATTGCCTATGCACCCTCCCTTATGTCATACACTGAGACCTGTGGGTATAAATGGTGTGTGGCCCCAACCGTCCCATAACTCCTTTCAGTATTTCAAGAATCCACAGTCAATACAGTAAAAAAGCAGAGAATGTGGGCCATTATATCCTTATGAAATACATTGTACTTCAAAACAGGTTGTCTGGTTTCAATAAACCTGGGGAGGTCCAGGAGACCTGGATAGGGTAGACACTAGGAGAGGATAAAGTCCTCTACTGTTGTCATATTCAAAAGAGGTGGCTGCGTCCAAGTACCAAGGGGCCTTGCCTTGGGAATCAAGACCCATTCATGATTGCAGTGAGAATGTTTCCTGGTCTCCTAGGTCAAATCTGTACCAATAGAGGCTCTGGTGCCAAAGTCTGAAGCCTGAAAGGAGACAAGGATTCCTGCTAGGGTCAACAGAGAATAACATCACACAGGTGTTCAGTTCTCTCTTGGGTTAGAGGAAGCACCAAATGGGTCATTGCTGGAGCCTCCATATCCCTCAGTGCTGAGGGTACTGTTCCAATTTCTGTTCAGCACTGATTATGGGCTAAAACACTCTTCATTGTGCACTATTCAGAAAGATTTAATTCTCTTATACAGGGTTCAATTGTGCCTTGAAGTACTCTCCTCTGAGCAGGGGATAGTGTGGAGAGACAACCATTCAGTGGATCTCAGGAATTGCACAACTAGCATGGTGACACATAAGGTGAGAGCTCCCATTTACAGCATATTCACACTTCTGTCCCTGGTTAGGTCTGCTCCAGGCTTCCTCCCTGCCTCCTTTAGAGTGTCTTGTGGACAAATGGAGTTGTCCCAGCAGGTACGAGGAAGAACTCAGGGACCGCAACTGTGCCCAAGTGCTGTAAAAAGGCCTCAGAGAATGGGAGTAGCTATTTACAACCTCTCACTACTTACATAGCCATAGAACAACAGAGCATGATCTGTACTACACTGAATAAATAATACCTGCATGCCTATCCAAGGCTAAAAATTATGTCCAACTACCTAGGTACATACCCACTTTATGTAACAAACAGAGGCTAGGAACACCCTTCCTTACCCATCCTGGCCCATATCCATTAACGGGCTTAACCTTTTCCTCATTTACTTTTCTCTACACACTCTATCATATCCCCCTTTAGTCTCCACTCTTCCAAGCTGAAAAGTCCTAGCCTCTTTAATCTCTCCTCATATGGGACCTGTTCCAAACCCCTAATCATTTTAGTTGCCCTTCTCGGAACCTTTTCTAATATCAGTATATCTTTTTTGAGATCAGGAGACCACATATGTACGCAGTATTCAAGATGTGGGCGTACCATGGATTTATACAAGGGCAATAAGATACTTTCTGTCTTATTTTCTATCCCCTTTTTAATGATTCCTAACATCCTGTTTGCTTTTTTGACCGCTGCTGCACATTGCGTGGACGTCTTCAGAGATCCACGATGACTCCAAGATCTTCTTCCTGATTCATTATAGCTAAATTAGCCCCCATCGTATTGTATGTATAGTTGGGGTTATTTCTTCCAATGTTCATTACTTTACATTTATCCACATTAAATTTCATTTGCCATTTTGTTGCCCAATCACTTAGTTTTGAGATCTTTTTGAAGTTCTTCACAGTCTGCTTTGGTCTTAATTATCTTGAGCAGTTTAGTATCATCTGCAAACTTTGCCACCTGTTTACCCCTTTCTCCAGATTATTTATGAATAAATTGAATAGGACTGGTCCTAGGACTGACCCTTGGGGGACACCACTAGTTACCCCTCTCAATTCTGAGAATTTACCATTTATGCCTACCCTTTGTTCCCTGTCTTTTAACCAGTTCTCAATCCATGAAAGGACATTCCCTCTTATCCCATGACAACTTAATTTACGTAAAAGCCTTTGGTGAGGGACCCTGTCAAAGGCTTTCTGGAAATCTAAGTACACTATGTCCACTGGATACCCCTTGTCCACATGTTTGTTGACCTCTTCAAAGAACTCAGATTAGTAAAACACGATTTCCCTTTACAGAAACCATGTTGACTTTTGCCCAACAATTTATGTTCTTCTATGTGTCTGACAATTTTATTCTTTACTATTATTTCAACTAATTTGCCCAGTACTAATTTATTAGTTTATAGCAATGTAACGTTGTATAAAATACTTGTGTTCTGAATTGTATAATTGCATAACCTTAATGTCTGTCTAAAACTTTTTTATGAAGGGCTCATTGTGGAAGTAGAAGTCAAATTTATTTGCAGTAAAACAGCAATACTTAGACAATACAGATTTTCAGTGTCAATATTATTATTTCTTTATTATAAAAAGCCTGTTATGGTGTTCATTTTAACTCTGTAACATTGCTGATGTCCAAATAATCCCCTTTAGTTTCCCTTCCCCCAACATACACAGATGCTACACTGCTTACCCTTGGAGGATGTTATACATTATCAGAACTACACATGGCTTCCTTTTGAACCCATCAATGATATTCCTTAAATTAATATGAACATTTCCTCATCTCAGGAGCTGAGAGCATTCCCTATGCAGCACTACTGGTCCTTGCCAATAAAGGGAATAAGAGGTTATAAAAACTATTAAATGCTCAGATTGACTAGCAATATTGAATATGATCAAAACTACTCATATACCTTACAAAAGAGAAATTTAATGTTTATGTGAAAATACAGACTTTGCTTTTGAAGTAAAGCTGCTTAATGCCCCATAAGTCACTTTCTTATATAAGCATTAGTAATATAGTCGGACATTTACAGTGAAGATCCCTTGACTCTGCAGTATGCTGCATTGTGCTGCAGCAAATCTCTATCTTCTACATCACAAAGTCATGCTGCAGCACTAAGAACTTTCTAAACTAAAATATACTGAGGTGTAAACATTCTAAAAATGACTGAGTGATATTCACAGAAAGCCAACATAAAGCCAATACTTTTATTAATCTCCTACGTGTCCTGGCTTTTGTTAGAATGAGAATTTTATAAAATACAATTAGATACTAATTAGCTCACAGACTCACTTCAATATTTACTGTTTGTTTAATAAATTACAATACTATACTGTCTTAAATACTTGTTTAAAACAGCTCTGAAACCATGAAGCATGGGATATAACAACTTCTGATTTAAAAATCAGCCTAGAATGAAGACTTTTAAAAAATCTGTTACTTAAATCAATTGGCAACAATTTTGACATTTCTCTTCTATTAAGTCTAAGGGATTACAAAATACCTCATTTAAGAAAAATCCTGCCCCCCACTTTAGTGGACTCATACTGTGGCTCTCATCACAGCAGGGCAGAGAGATGTTGGTGGAAAAAAAGCAAACTAAGCGGCAGAGCAGGAGTGTTAGAAACCACTACTCAGCATAAGAGTAAAGGAAATGTGTATGAAACTCCTCATTTCTGCAGTGAAGATGAGGTTAAGGGACTTTCATCTTTCTGCAGTTGGTGGTAACGGCCTCTCTTACTCCATACTTTAACTCTGGAGTGAGTACAGAAAAGAGGCTGTACTAGAGGTCACTTTTAGTTTAGTAGGCATACAACCAGCAGCTAACTGCACAGCTGCTAGTTATAGAAATAGGATAGGATTTGGGTCAGTGTGATGACATCCCTTTTTAGTAAAAACTCCTATTTGGACTACTTGCACTTCCCAAATTAGAGGAGCCAATATGATGAGAAACAAACAATTATATGTTAATCAATATGCAGTTGAAGAAAATCTTTTTCCGGTAAGATATACAATTGTTAGAAATTCCCTATATTCAGTGGCTCAGCCAAAGATGCCACAACTATTCTGAAAAGCTCTGGTTGTATGATCCGCCAACACAGGATATTCAAAAGATTCTGTTGTCATAAAGTGACATTGAACAAACTGTTCAGAATCAATACTATAATTAGAATGTAGTAAACCTGGGGGGAAAATCTTATGTTTGCACATATTTCCTCAAGTGTGCGAAAAATAAGACTACCATATTCTGCTTCCTGTAGAATGGGAACAGATTTCTAGCAAAGACCCAATCATGCTGTGAATATTAATGACATTTTGAAAGAACTGTATTTCAAACATGGGTATTTTACAAGATATGTTTTTTGATTTCAAAAATATAATTATTTCCACTTATACATAAGGAAAAGACACAGAGCCAAATTCAGTCCTGGTGCAAGTTAACCTCGATACCTAATTTGGACACAACAACTTGGAAAATATGATATTATAATTTGGGAGTTCCTGAGCTCAATCCACTAGATTATACACTTCTCATATACCTTTTAAAGCACTCGTTTGCATTTTATTGCTTGTAACATTCTTACAATAAAAAGAATTGCTTTAAAATGTATGTATGCCTAGATGTGATCAGAAAAGGGATTAAACAAAAATTCGTAGGTTTTAAAACCAGAAGGGACTATTACAATCATCTAGGTCTGACTTCCTGCAGAACATAGGCCACAGATCACCAAATGATTCCTGAATCAAGCTCATAACTTCTAGCTAAGCTATTGCACATCTTTAAATCAGGACTGCATGTATTTCTAAAGACTTCAGATTATATAGAATCCACAACATGCCCAGGTAAATTGTTCCAATAGTTGATTACTGTTAAAAATGTGCCTTATTCTAGTCTGAATTTTTCTAGTTTCAGCTACCAAGCACTGGATCTTGTTATGCCCTCCAATATCAGAAATCTTACAGACCATGCTCAAGTCACCTTTTAACATTCTTGTAGATAAACTGACTACACTGGGCATTTTTTATCCCTCACCTGGTTTCACAATCTTTCTTGTAGCTTTTTCTGAACCCTCTTCAAATGGTTAACATCCTTTTTTTAAAGGGTAGACACAAGAACTGGACTCAGTTTTCCAGTAGATGTCTCACTAATGCCATATATAATGTTAATAACACCTCCACACACCCATATTCCCCTTCTTATACATCATAGTCACCACACTGCATGGAAAAGCCATGTTCAACTGATTACCCACCATAACCACTATGTCTTTTTTTGAGTCACTACTTTCCAAAACACAGTACCCTTCATATGTAAGTGGGGACCTAAGTTCTTGGTTCCTACACATATATCTTTGCATATAGCTGCATTAAAACACACATTATTATTACTAATATATTAATCATGATACTACATAGGGGCCAACTGAGCATGGGACAGCAGTGTGCTAGGCACTTTAAAGCATAGTAGAGATGCTATTCAAGTGAATCCAGTTTACCATATGATCCTTATCTCTCTGCAAATCTGACCTGTCATTTACCACTCTACCAATTCTTTTTATCTGCCAACTTTACCAGAAATCATTGTTTTAAAAAACGGAAGTTGTGACAAATATTGCAACCATACGCAGCATCTTTGAGGATAATATTATATTTTATGTTTAAAGCATTAAAACCTTTATATCTATATATATCTATATATATCTACATACAAACACACACACACACACACACACACACCCCGATATAAAGCGACCCGATATAACACAAATTTGGATATAACGTGGTAAAGCAGCGCTCTGCGGAGGGAGGGGGGGCTGCACGCTCCAGCAAGTTCGATATAACGCGGTTTCACCTATAACGCGGTAAGATTTTTTTGGCTCCCAAGGACAGAGTTATATCGGGGTAGAGGGGTGTGTGTGTGTGTGTATATATATATATATACATACATACACACACACATATACAGAGAGAGAGAGAGAGAGAGAGAGAGAGATGGGCCAGATGGTATAAGCCATAGAAATATTCATAGCCCCTTATATGAAGGCAGGTTATATCTCTTTGTATGTTCCTGACATACTGGGGGGCTTTCTGCAGAAAATGGGATCATGGGGGTGACTAATGCAAAATCCCAAGGCTGGCTACACAGGTACCCATCCTTTGAAGCCTGACCATCAGGAGAATAGGGAGAGTGACACTTTTACCTGTTTTCAAGAGGCTTAGAAGAAAAGGGTTTGAGGATATAAAGACTGAATTCAAACAGACTCAGGATCTTTTTGATTCAGCAAACTAATAGGACCCCTTTGTCCACCGGGAACACAATTGTGTTTGAAGAGTTGGAAAGAGTAGAGCCTATCACAACCGCAGGTGGAAGACGGGCAACTTCTGTTAAGTTTAGTGTGCATATAAATTTATTATTTTTATTGTCTTTATATACTTTTGTATTGAATGAATGCATTCTGCTTGGAAAGAGCTGTGCGATCACTGGCAAGAACGCTATCCTTGTTTTTGGAGAGAAGTCAGAGAGAGCCGAGGGCTGGTGGTTGTCAGATCTGCTTGGAATAATTATAGCGAATTGCATACTAAAGAGGGGATATGAGTCCCTGCCCATAGAGAGGTGAAGGTTACACGTCTGAGATCTGAAGTGGGTGCCCTCGAGGAGGCCAGGGTGTGTGTGTGTGTGTCAAAGATGCAGTTAACCCCAAAACTGTGTATTGCATTCCAATGTCTGATTTCTCACCCTGATTTTTTTTTGAATGCTAGAACAACGAACATGCAAATTAGGGACCAAAAATTACCTCTAATGATTAGGCTGAAACCACCAAATTGATTCCACTTGTGAGATAAAACCAATTTGATCCATGCCTTCAGAGATGATGGATATGGGCACCCCATATTTGGAACCAGATTAAGGAATAATCAACCTAGGCACGTGCCTAAGGCCCACTTCTTGGGTAGGGGAGAGGAGGGAGCATCCTGAGTGGCATCACTACTCTGTGTGCCAGGTAACAATGACACTCACTTAAATTAGGCTCCACCTCCCATCATGATGGAGAGATGTCAGGGCCAAACCTCTGTGGGCGGTGAAACAACCAGTGCTGCTCCTCCTTTCCACAGCCATGGGGCTCTCTCCACTCTTCCCTGGGACCTGCCTGGCCTCACCTCAGCTTGTATCCCCTCTGCTCTGTCCACAGGACTTGCTCAATGACAGCCTCAACTCCTGGGTGGCAGACTCCGCCTCTCCCTGGCCTGAGGAGGCTGGAGCCTATTGTTACTGCTCAGCCTTGCCTGAGGGCCTGAACTCCTGACTCAGCGTCTGTTGCCCTGCCCTGACCTAGGGCCTGGGCTTAATACCTTCTACTTACTGCTCAGCCCTGCCTGAGGGCCTGAGCTCCTGACTCAGCATTTGTTGCCCCACCCTGACCTAGGGCCTGGGCTTAATACTGGTGTACTACTTTTGCTCAGCCCTGACTGAGGGCCCGAACCCAGACTTAACGTTGCTGCCCCGCCCTAAGCCAGGGCCGGGCTGACCGTGTTTCTGCCGGCTACAGCAAGGGCGACCGAGGGAGATCCCATGGCTGGACTAATTCCCCAGAATCAACTGTGTGCAGTGAGCCGGTGTGGCTCCCCGCTGCCTTGGAGAACCCTTGTACAGGCTGTCATAAAAAAGATGGAGAAAAGTTGTTCTCTTTTGCCATAGGAAACAGGACAAGAGGCAATGAGTTCAAACTACAGCACAGTAAATTTACAGTTAGGAACAGACTGCCTTGGGATGTTGTGGAAGCATCTTCATTGGAGGTTTTCAAAAGGAGGCCTCCAATCTATCTCCACTGCCATCTATCTTGGATGGTTCAGACAAATCCTACATCTTGTCAGGGGGTTAAACTAGATGACCCTTGCAGTCCCTTCTAACTCCTACGATCCTATTATTCCACGAAAGAAACCTCAGGACAGACAGACACATATTTCTATGCTCTAGTTCCTTAGAAAACAAAACAAACAAACCAACCAACCAGACTCATTTGGGAGAAACTGCTAATGCTACCTTTAACTACAGGTATAGCACCTGTATCTTGTTGTTGTTGACAATGTTAAAGGCAACTGATAGATCTAAAAGAAGTAGTGTTTGTACAGCACCTAGCACAATGGGGGCTGTAGGCACTACTGTATTAAAAATAAGTAATAGATATTTGATCTTTGTTGATAACTAGGACATAATTGACCAAAAGTCCAGTTCAGACTCTAAGATGTATCCAAACCTGAAACTAGACTGATAGAGGTCAATGAAAACTGTGGATTCAGCTATTGCCACAGTTTTCTTGCAACAACTACAGCACATAAACTGATCTTTTCTTGTTTGCTGGCCAAACTCAGAAATCCAGAAAAAAAATGAGTTTAGCTTTGAACTAAAACTGAATTTTCAGTTTTTCCTTTACAAAACAAGCAATAAAAAAAAGTATCTCTGGAGCATGTTAAATAGAAGCTAGTAAATACAGACATTTTTAAATCAGCAGGTATCCAACAGCTTGCATCCAAGAGTTTTTAAAGAGCTGGCTGAGGGGCTCACTGGACTTGATGTTGCTTTTCCGTAAGTCTTGGACACTGGGAAGTTCCAGAAGACTTGAAGAAAGTTATGTTGTACCAATATTTAAAAAGGGTAAATGGAATGAAATGGGTAATAATAGGCCTGTCAGACTGACATTGATCCTGGGCAAGATAATGGACCAGCTGATGCAGGACTCAATTAATAAAGAACTAAAGGAAGGTAATGTAATTAATGCCAGTCAACATGGGTTTATGGAAAATGCATTGTGTCAAACTAACTGTATATTTTTTATAAGATTACAAGCTTGGTCAATAAAGGTAATAGAGTTGATGTAATATACCTTGATTTTTGTAACGCATGTTACTTGGTACAGCACAATATTCTGATTAAAACATTAGATTATATAAAATTTACATTGCATAAATTAAATAGATTAAAAACTGGCTAACTGATATGTCTCAAAATGTAATTGTAAACAGGGAATCATTGAATGGAGTGTGTTTATATTCCCCCGGGGATCGTTTCTTCACCCTACACTATTAAATGCTATCATCAATGACTTGGAAAGAAACATAAAATCATCATTTATAAAGTTTGCAGAGAACGCAAAAATTGGGGAAGTGGTAAATAATGAAGAGGACAGGTCACTGATTCAGAGCTATAAACTCAAGGCAAGCAAACAATATGGCTAAATATAAATGTATATATCTAGCAACAAAGAATGTAGGCCATACTTAAAAGATGGGGGACTCTAGCCTGGAAAGCAGTGACTCTGAAGAAGATTTGGGGGTCATGGTGGATAATAAGCTGAACATGAGCTCCCAACGTGACGCTATAGTCCAAAGAACTAAAGTGATTCTGGGGTGCATGAACAGGGGAATCTTGAGCAGGAGTAGAGTGGTTATTTTACTTCTGTATTTGGCACAGTTATGACCATTGCTGGAATACTGAGTCCAGTTCTGGTGTCCAAAATTGAAGAATAATATTTGGAAAGGGTTCAGAAAAGAGACATGAGAATGGTTACAAGATTCGTTCTGGGAGCATGTGTAATTCCATGGGCAAGTTAGTGACAGAAAGTAAGGGCGGTGCCATTTGAGTCATAAAAATTTATAGAATCATAATTTCAATGGCATCACAATCTGCAGCATGGCAGGGGGGACTCACTGCCCACCCCTGACTCCCAGCTCCTGGTCCTTTTGATAATACAACGTCATAAAAAATGGGTAAAATCATTCGAAAGCCCTTTCTCCCACCAAAACAATGGTAGCAAACATGATAAACCTAGAATAATTATGTAGATATATATTTGAGAAAATGTTTAAAAATAAACATTTTAACATTATATTTTAACACAGCCATGCCAAAAATGCAGCCCCCACAAAGATAATTTGTGGCTCTGGACTGACAGTACTGTTATCAGATAATGCTCAAAACATTATACCTGATTAATTTTTTTAATGTTACACAGTACTATAAATGGAAAGAGTGCTTCAAGTTAATTGGCCATCATCTGAAAAAAACAAACACCCCCCCCCACGGTTCAAATGTATTGATTATCAGCTTTATTTATTAACCAAAAGAGTTTAATGAGGCACTGGTTCAAACATCAGCATCCAGCCAGAAATTGCTGGAATCCATCTGCAAACTACATGCAAATAGTTACATAAAATAATTATTTACAGTCCCAAATTAATTTCTCACAAAATCTTTGTTATTACTTGATCATTTTAGGCATCAGTAGGGAGAGAAAGAGTTCTGACTAGTAGCTGAATCTTTGGAGAATAGCACTGGGGAGGACTTGGTTAAACATAATGATCAGTGGCTCCTTACCTACTAAAAGAAGTGCACCCATAAACTGAATTTGGCAAAGTTGGAGAGGAACTACATTGAGCCTCAGGAAAAAGTTGAAGAGGCCAGGATAAGTGCCAGCTGTGGGCAAGACCAGTTCCACACTCCAGTATACATTCCTCTCTCAATGACTTTTTGCACATGATGGAAAACTGCAATATCACAAATCAGATCTAGCAATTTGGTGAGGCTGAATTGACAACAAAGTGCAACTTTCAGGATGGTATGGCAATACATGAAGATGGTTGAGTCTTTGCTGTTCTTTACGCGATCTGTCAGGACTGCTAATTGGAATTTGCACTTCACAGCAGTGGAAGACTTACTGAAATACTTTTTAGTTTAGATTTAACCAATTGTTCTATGATTGCCTGGTAGCTTGCTGAAATAAGAGGCATAAAAAATTCTAACCTTGACATATGGAAGGAATTGTGAAAAAAGAAATTGGGCTATTAAAATGTCAGCAGTTCCCTTCTATGCATTTTGTCTAGACGAAGCCCTAAAACATGAGAACAGTATAATGAAAGTCATTGGGTGGGTTGGTGGGCATAACACAGTATCCAAATGATCTTTCTCAAGTTTTTCCTGACACCACTGAATTTGGACAAACATTAAGCATGGCTGAGATAACTTCCCCAGAAATAAGTGGGTACCATCTAGACTCATTAGGTTTTATTAAATGCCAAGAAGGAAAAAATATTTAAAGCAACAGCACGAGCTTACTCACATGGGCAACCCATTTGCGTATGATGGACCAGAGCTCATTGATATAATGATGAAAATAGTCTTCAGCATCCGACGAAGTGAGCACGAAAGCTCATGCTCCAATACGTCTGTTAGTCTATAAGGTGCCACAGGACTCTTTGCTGCTTTTACAGATCCAGACTAACACAGCTACCCCTCTGATGAGTGATGAGGTAGTTAAAGATGTCAATCAAATGGCTACTGTGGGTAATGACTTGTATGCAGCCTTCAAAACCTAAAGAATTATCCAAGGCACCATCAATATATGGGTTTCAGTCATGAAGAACAGACTAAAGATGGACTTGAATGCAAAGAAGAAAGTCAGAGTGAAGATGACAGAAACTATTACAGAGCTAAACATAGACAAGTAATTGTTTGCTCATCTCCTGGTCGTGTCCAGATCTCAGTGTGATGTTGATCTACGTGAGACTTTGGGAAGGTACAAGTTCACTATAGTACTGTGATCGATGTTTGAATGTGATGGAACAATGAATGTGTGCCAGGCAAAAAGCAAACCAATGCACATCTTATATGGTCTTCCTAAGCCAGCACCTACTGACAACATGACCTGTACCTTATGCCAGAAGAGGCCTTTCAGTGTAGCAATCATAGATTGTAAGGCTGAGGTACAAGCTCTTAATCCAGAAACTGTTAACACCTACCAAGATTTGACCAAACACTTCATTATGGGACTACTGAGAAAATACGGGGCCTATGATGAAGTCCACCTTGCATTTGAAACATATGCAGTTAAAAGTATTATGAGAAAGAAGAAGCTCCATGGTACTGCATCTGCCCAATACAAAATCACTGAATACACAAACATCTCCAATGTCACAATGAAGAAGTTACTGTCTCATTCTTTCCTGAAGAGTTAGTTAATCACATACCTTGCAGGAAAAATACTCTAGCATGCAAAGAATTGCTCAAAGAATTTTGTCGACGCATGGCATAATGAAGCTAGTCTTTCATTGTTCAGTGGAGTTTCTTGGTTGTGCCCAAGAGGAGGCTGACACTAAAATTATCTTGCATACCATCAATGTCAAAGAGAGAGGTGTTACTAAACTCCAGATTTTTACATAGGACTCAGATGTTCTAGTGGTCTCTGTGAAATGCTATCCAAGACTTCCTCAAGATTCTGTTTTTGTGCCTGCTCCTGGGGAACAGAATTGTAGTATATCCCTCAGAGATGTGTTCCTATCATTCAGGCCACTAAAAGCTGCCATACCTCCAGGTTTCCATGCCCTTTCAGAATGTGATACTATTAGAAGGCTGGCTGCAAAGATCAAATTATCTTACTGAGAGACATTTGATTTAGCCTCTGAAGACTAATTCCTTAATATGAAGGTGCTCAGAACAGTTGAGACAGTCACTTATGAGGTCACAAATGCACCAACATTATGATACTTGCAAAGCTATGATAGTGGATGATTTCAAATAGGAAAATAAAAACCGACAAGGGGTGCATTTAAAAAATCTATAGCAATGGAATTGCTCTGTGATGATCAAGAACATCCATAACTCCCTCCCCTATCAGGCATGGATGGTTGTTGGAAGATGGACTGATCACACGAGTTATGTCTGAAATACCATGTGCTCCCGAATCAGTCCTTTAGCTAATCAAATGCTTGTATGCAAAGACCAGATGCTCACCACCCTTACCTTTCTATCACTAACATGTTCACAGAATGAGACCTACATTATACTCCCAGGCTAATTAGAAAATATGACTTATGGTGACAGACTAAAGAGCTCAATCTATTTAGCTTAACAAAGAGGAAGTTAAGGAGTGACTTGATTACAGTCTACAAGTATCTACAGGGGGAACAAATATTTAATATTCAATATAGCAGAAAAAGATATAACAATCCACTGGCTGGAAATTGAAGCTAGACAAATTCAGACTGGAAATCCAGCAGGCATTTTTAACAGTGAGGTTAAATGACCACTGGAACAATTTACCAAAGGTGGTGGTGGATTCACCACCATTGATCATCAAGAGTGGATGTTTTTCTAAAAGATATGCTCTAGGTATTATTTTGGGGAAGTTCTATGGTCTGAATTATACAGAAAGTCGGATTAGATTATCACAATCATCCATTCTGGTTTTGGAATCCATCAATCTGTGAAAATTTCATTCAGATTGAACAAACCATTTTGACACATCATTTCAAAAGTGTTCATTTGAAACTACATGTTGAAGAGCTTTTTTCCCCTCAAATTCTTTTCCCTGGGTTTTCTTTTCAGCTAAAAAAACTTCTGAATTTATCCCAAGCTCAGGAATAGTTTCAGTGCCCTGAAAAAAGCACTTTTCAGTAAATGTAATGTACGCCAAAAAATATTGCCCAGCTCTAGCCACAGGCTTCTCAATAAATGAGAGACAATGCAATAATTAGTGAGCTACTCAAAATGAATAGGTGTTTGCTTTTTTAAAAAGATAAATTGTATACTGATTTTCATAAAGAAATACTGAAAAGTAAATGACGTGCAGCTTGTATAAATTTCCAAATACTGCATCTTTCACAGGATAGCCAATAGAATTATGCTATTTTACAACGTGCCAAAGATGCAAGACTAGACAATACAAGATGAGACAATGCCACACAGACATAACATGTTAGTGTAGGGGTAGCACTAATAAAATAGGGGAAGTCTTACATGAATAGGGAGGAAAACGAAAGAGGGGACAGGGGAGGGAAAAGGTGGAAGGTTAGGTAGAATGGAGGTCTGGTATTATTTGAGCCATCTCAACATTTTTAATCCAAATGTATCTAGGAAAGGGGTCCAAATTTCTCTGAATTCATATAACGGCTCTCTACAGTGATAAGCTATTCTTTCTTTGGCTACTAATGCAGACAGTCCAAATACCATTGCTCTATGCTGGACATAGGTCTACTATTCCATTTTTGTAAAATCATGCACTTGGTGATCATTGCAGCTCTCAAGAACCAAAGTCTTTGTGATGGAGTTAAATCCAACTTATCAGGTAAATAACCTAGGATATAATTTTCAGCTGAGGTTTGGTTGCTTAACTGCTTCCATTTCAACCAATGGGACTATTCTTCTAAATACTATTCTTTGTGAGTAACGGTTGTAGAATTGGGCTCTAAATTCTACCACAATTATATGGCAGATAAAAAATAGGTCAAATTTTAGGCCTAAACTTTTAAAAAGTGAACATTTAATTATCTGATAGTACTCTATTATGGAAAAAAAGCTGTTTTATGGTCCTTTAGAGATGTAATGTAAACTAAAATGAAAGCCAAATTATACATACTGTAAGTACTTAGATATTTATAACAAATATTTGAGAAGGAATAATTGAACACCATTGCTTACACTGGTCTGCCTTTCTGCTGTTAATAGTGTGTTTCAGAGTGCATGCAACAGTCCATTTATTTAGTTCCTATATGGTATATTGAAGCCTGGAAACGAAGAGCTCACAAGTAAGACTAAAAGTTCCTCACCATTTTCATGATGCATTTGCAAGCCTACTGTAAATGAACACTGGGTAATTATTCACAGTACTAGTGGGCTTACTAAGTAACTACTTTTCAACATGAATATGAATTGCATAATTGGGCATTAAGAGTAAGAGAAGCACAATAATTTTGCTTTTATGTCGATCCTAAAAAGTCTGGTTATCTCTGAAGCTGCAGTTAAGAACAATCACTTTCGACTCAGTTGTGCACAATCCTCTATGTCAGTGATACTCATGAAAATTTTGTTGGCATATGCTTAATAACAGAACAAATGCTGGGCGAAATATTCTGAGTATGTGTGTGGTGCTTAGTAGAGAGATAGTACTACAATAGGTAGTAATAATAATGATAAGAAAATATATTTTACTTTCAAGTTTGAATGCATTACCAACAATGATTAAATAGCACAGAATAGTGTCTCTAAATATGATGCAATACCAAATATCTCTACATGTGTGAATAATTAGTGTTCATTTAGAACTGTCTTGCAAATGTATTATGAAAATTTACCAGCCCAGATACAAAATCTACTCAGTCACCTTGTCCCATTATGGTGATAATGAAATGGGAAATTTCTTACTCCGTAATTTCTTTTCTTCTAGCTGTCTCATACAATTCTGTGATGCCTGGACTGTTCCCCTCCTCTCTGCAGTTCTAGAGTCTGTTCACTGTTGCACCACAGCTCATTTTGGCCACACACCCTTTTCCAGCTTGCCACCAGAACAATTCATATAATATGCAAAAACTCTTAGAATATGGTAATATTAATAACATTAAAGTCAACAAGTGAACTATGTGCAGTAAGCTATCCAGCCAACAAACTAGAGACATTTAAAAAGTAATGTTGTTCCTTGGCTAATGAAGCCATTCCAGGTTGGGTAGAATTTTGAGAGACACTGCTAGCAGAAAGGAAATTTTCCATACTACAACTAACTGTCTCCCACAGTTCTGTGATGCATGGGAAGTAGGGAGCAGTAAATATTAAACGAGGGATAAAGAAAGACAAATAGAGAAATTTTCCCTTGAAAGTAAATGCCTGAATGACAAGTCACTTTTGCAATAGTGCATGCAGCACCTTCTGCAGATGCTTCTTTCTGAAAGAGGACAAAAAATCCACTTAGTAATGTTTAAGAAAAGGTATAGCTTGAAGATCATGTTGCTGCCTTACAGATTTCTTCAGCTGAAGCACAAGTTTGTTCTGCCCATGACATCACCAGAGATCTTGTATAGTGTGCCTTGATTCCTCTTAGAATACAGTAACTCCTCACTTAGCATTGTAGTTATGTTCCTGAAAAATGCGACTTTATGTGAAATGATATTAAGTGAATGCAATTTACCCACACAAATTAATGTAAATTGGAGGGAGTTAGGTTCCAGGGAAATGGTTTTTGCCATACAAAAGACATTATATACATGTACAGTATATGTTTTAAACAATTTTAAACAAACAGTTCAATATTGTACACAGCAATGAATGATTGTGAAGCTTGGTTGAGGGAGTGGAGTAAGAGGGTGGAATATTTCCCAGGGAAGGCCTTTCTGCTAAATGATGAACTAGCACTCGGCTGAGCCTTCAAGGGTTAATACACTGTTGTTAATGTAGCCTCACACTCTATAAGGCAGCATGGACTGAGGCAGGACGGGGGGGGACACAACAGATGCAGATTACACTTCCCTGCAAAAACTGAACATGATCATGAGCCTATGCTATCCAGCTAGAGTGCACCACTCCCTCCCCCTGACAGCACATGCACGACTGAACAGGTGCTGACTTTCCAAAGTCCTGGGGGGTGCGTGCATAAGTGAGAGAGAGAGAGAGAGAGAGAGAGAGAGAGAGATGTGCATTGCCCCTTTAAGTATGCTGACCCCACTTCAAGTATATTGCCCTGTTAAGCAGATCAGCCAGTTCAGACAGGAAACAGCTTCCAGCAAGCTCCCTCCTTTCTGTCCCTGAGTTCTGTCCCTATCCTCCACTTTGTGGAGAGGGGGTATGGAGCGGGGGAGAGGGGAGCAGGAGCAGGGGGACATCCTGATATCAGCACCCCTCTTCCCCTCCTCCCACAGCAAGCAAGAAGCTCCTGGGAGTAGCTCCAAGGCAGAGGGCAGGGCAGGAGCAGCATGGCAGCGGAACTGCTGCTGGGTAGCTGCCAAGCCACAAACCTTACAGGGAATTTAGGGGAGCTGATGGAGGGGGGCGGGCTGCCAGCCCCCTCCTCCCGGTTCTAATCCCCATAAGGAGGGGCTGCTCCTCCAGAAAATCCTACAAACAGTGGACAAAGCAGGCAGCTGCCAAATAACATTATAAGGGAGCATTGCACAACTTTAAACGAGTTTGTTAGCTAATAGATCAGGCAACATAACAACAAAACAGCGTTAACCGGGAAAACGTTAAGTGAAGAGTTACTGTAGGGCAGTCTGATGGCTTGAATGCCTCCACTATGCACAACTTAATTCATTTGGCCAGAGATAGTTTGGATGCCCAAAGACCTTGGCACTTTTGATGAAAGGGCACAAATAAAGAGCCTGATTGTCTCATCAATTCAGTGCGCCTCAGGTAAATCTTTAATGCTGTACATACTCCCACATTATGTTACATGTTTTCAGTCAGATGCTGTGGATTTGGACATAATGATAGAAGAATCATGCAAGAAATAGAAGAGGAATTCACCTTTGGTAAGAAAGACTGTGGGAGTACTTAGAACCACTATGTCATGATGAAGCACATCATGTGGCTCTTGCATGGATACAGCTGTTAACTCAGATACATCTAGCTAACACAATAGTGACCACAAAGTAGATTTTGATAGATAGAATGGTATGACCATTGCCTACAGGATGGGTTGTTAGGGCTTTTAGTACCAATAGCAGATCTCACTTAGGAAAGATTGGTCTGCCTTCAGGTCTAGCCAGTCTGACTGCTCTGAGAAATCTTGAGACTTGAGGATATTTGGCTAAGACCCTCAGAATCCTGCTTGTAAGTCACTGCTTATGACTGCTTAACACGTTATGGTGCTGGGCTGAAGACCCCTGTCCAAACCATCCTGAAGAAAATCCAGAATAGCTGGAATTCCAGAGTCTTTGGGGTATGTTTTCTTTTTGGCACAATGAGCTGAACCATGACCAGATTGAGAAGGCTTTTAGTGTGGGAGTCTGTGTGGAGGCCAGCAGAGTCCCAATCACTTTGGAGGATAATCCAAGTGCAATTAATGCTTCACTCCCAATAGCCAACCTATGAGTTGGAGAAAGCCTGGATCTGGATGGAGAATGGGGCCTTGGTGAAGGATGTCCATTGTCACTGGTACATACAGTGGAAGCACCAATGCCATATTTACTAAGTCCAAAAACCATGATGTCCTCTGCTAGCATGGAGCTAGAACTATCAGCTTTGCTTCCCCTCACCTTATCTTCTGAATCACCATCTCTAGAAGTCAATGTGGTGGGAATGTATAAAGCAAGCCCTTTGGCCACCTGTGTGCAAGAGCATCCTTCCCCAGTGACCTGGGATAGCTTCCCTGCTACTTTGCCATTCGCAAGAACAGGAAGTTGCCAAACAGTTTTACTGCCAGAATGCCAAATTTGTGGCTGGCACAGAGCCTAAATCCGAACTCTTTCCTTTCTCAGTAGAAAAGTCTTTGTCTGAGGATGACTCTCTCAGACTTTTTATGTACTTTTCTTCCCCTTTTTGTGCTTCCTGTGGTGTGTGGTTTGTTTTTGTTGTTGTTTTTTTTTTATGGTGTTGGCGGGGGGTCTGCTTTACAGGAGTCCCTGCATGAGTGTAGCCATGGTAGGGTGTGTTGCATCCCTTTTTATAAAAAGCCTTGAGTCCTCTAGATATTCTTCCTTCTGTGTCCTCACACTCTGAGTCCCAGTGCCACTACTTTTGCAAAGGGGTCTTGTTCTGAGAATCCCAATTCACACTAGGAATTAGGGAAGCTGTGTAGGAGCCCTACTTTTTCCCCTAGGGAGCTGAGGACCAACTTTAAGGGGTTAAAGTTGGATCACTTAAGATATTTTTTTCTTCTGGCTCAGGTCTTCAGGGTAGGGAAGAGGGACCTGACATGCCAGTCTGTCTCTGAGCCCTGTGCCCTGGCAGTGTGAGGGTCAGCTTGCTGTGAACAGCTAGGACATAGATCATCCTCCGAAGAGCCTGTAATGTAGCTGCGCATATAGAGCACTGCTCTGATTTAGCCAGTGTTTGTGGCACAGCCCTGCCGTAGATTGAGAGTGTGGCAACAGAGGATCCCAAGATGGGTAACATGCAGCGGTGGATCTGTGAGGCTGACACACCATGGTGCCAATTACCCAATCTGGTGGAGGAGGAGGAGGAGGAGAAGGAAAATAGCTTCATTCCTCACTACTGTCTGAAGAAACAAATTAAAAGTAAAGTTGGCAAAGGAAACAGTGTCTGTTTGCTTTGCTCCTGACCAACTACTACCGTGGAGGCAGAAGTTCTGGTGGCAAGTGGAAGAAGGGGGATAGCCAGTATGGGCTATGCTGTAATGCTGAACTGCCTCCAGAGCTGCAGAGAGGGTAAAAGACCCTACTTCACAGAATTGTAGGAGATGCTTGGCCATCAAAGCAAGTTATTCATTCTAAGTAAGTATTATTTCAAATATTTAGACTATTTAAAACATTAAGTTATGTCTCACAATTATCTCCCACAGCAGAATAGAACTCAAAATACATGAAGTGACCCAAATAAACATTTTACTTATATTACCGATGGTGATGGAAATAACTGCAGAAGTTATTTTTAAATACTTTCAATATTCTGAATTTATAATGAACACTACACAAAAGTTTTCAACATGTAACAGGCAACAAACTAAAAATGTCTCAGTGCGATCTGATTTTCTTATGGAAATACGTATTTATGAACAGATGTCTGGTCTCCCGGGCTGGTCATATTTCAGATGATACTAACAAGTAGTGCAAAATTTAAAACTTACCAGGGAACTGATCATGCGTTGAGAAGAGCGTGCAATATTGGCAGGCAGGCCAAAGAAATCGGGTTTATCGTTTTCTGGAAGGCTTTCAATAATATCACGGTAATCCTACAAAAAATGGTAGAAGAGTATAGATAATTGTAAAAGTTTTCAGTGCAATCACAGCTCATGAAAATCAACAGTATATGGTCAAAAGAATTCCATCAATATATTTTCAAAACATAAACTCTCATTTCATAGGATTTATAATTAATTGAATAATAGCATTTTGTGGACATCACTAAAATAGTACCAGCAACGAAATGGAGAAATGACTTAAGGATATGACCATATGACATGATATACCATAGAAGCTGTTAATATTGAAACACTGTAATGAAGTAGAACAGAAATCCTTTTACAACTGGCAAACAACTCCTCCGATAATAGTGAAGTTGTGACTTCACCATACAAAGGCCCTCTGCAGTATAATTACAAGACTTCAACAGATCAGTTTGATATATATCCTATACTGCTATTATCACCACTTTTAAAGTTTTTCACTATTTGGAATTTGAATTTGGAACTATTAGTCACTTCCTCCTTCATACTGTAGTCCAATGCAAGATGCGTCCACTTACATTTAAATCTTTGACAAGCTACCATTTATTATACATAGTATGAAATGTGCAGCATTAAAAGATATGGATACATGGTGATAGGAAGGGTAGAGTAGAACCAGCTCTGTGTCTAAAAGACACTCGAGCTACTGTTCTGGTGGAAGGAACATGAAACAGGGTATCTCTTACTGCCCCACCAAAAGCATGCAAACCAGGTGTCTGGAGGCCTGTCTCTATCCTATTATCCAGCAGACCAAGTGTACTTGGGTTGGGCCCTGATCCTGCAAACACTTACACACATGCTTAACTTGACTACTGTGAATAGGCCATTTAAAAATATTGAATCATAAAGGGTCTTTGGCATACATAAACTATTTCTCAGAGTTTTCTCAGAGTCAAATGTACCTCTGATGCCAGCATGTCACTCTACATGGTGCAGTCATGACTACTCTCTATCATAGGGAACTGAAATCCTTTGACATAACATACTCCTTCACAGCCTGCCTGTTCTATATCCCATCTGGCCTCTCTGTTACCCAGGGTTCTTGCAACCCAAAGCTCTTGATAACTTTTACTCTGTGTGAGGAGGTGTCAGGAAATAAATCAGGGGAGACACGGCCATCCGACCGATAGATGGCTAGCACAAAGAGGACAACACAAGAGTGCTTTCACTTAAAGCTAAACTTTACTTAGTCTCAAGCACTTACACACGTCCGCAACAAGATTAGTAAAACACCCCCAACCCTTGATAATTACCAAAGCTGAGTGTGGCTTTCGAGCAACACAGCGGCGTCTGCCAGTGGGGAACACAAGATGCATCCAGAGGGAGAGACCAGTCCCCAAGAGTCCCCAAACGAGTCCCACTATCTCAAGGTTTTTTCCCTTATTTATACATTAGTAATAGAATGACATGTCCCTTAAAGAAACCTTGTTAAGTAAGCAATTTCAATGATCAAGCAAGAGGCTCCTTCTGATTATTGATTAACCAGGTGTGGGTTTTTCCAGAGTCTGCAGCCTTGAGACCCCAACAGACATTCCTGGGGCATATCAGCAACTTCAACACAATTCTTATCAGGAAGGATGCAGGGTCAAGCTGCCCCTTCTGTGGCACTCAAAACCCCCTCCCCTCCTGCCTTGGTCAAGCTGAGAGTGCTGAATGGCCAATTTACGGCTTGCTGACTAGGCCGCCTTTAACAATAAGCCATAGTGGTTTCAAGCACTTTACTGGTTTGCCAAAGTTTCCCCGTACATCTCCATCTGCTCTCTCAGTGCCATCTTTCAGTTCTACATACTGGACCACTGGCTTCACCAGTTTTTTCTCCTCCACACACTGCTGCTCTCACTCCAAACGATTGCAACCTGTTACTCTACCACACACGCAGCTGGAATTTAAGGTGAGATTCATTTTTCATAAATTAATGTAAGGGCCAAGCAATGAAATCAAGAACAGCAAGACAACAATACGATACAATATGTAACAATACAAATTGATGCAAACTTGTTTCTTAAGTATCTGCAAACAAAGATAACATGTTGTTACACTTCTCACAGGTCCCATTATGAGGGACGATTTGTTAGCCAAATACATTTCTCAGACAGATCTGTTTCTTCCCACTATTCATTATTGTACAGCACATACAAAAACCTTAATCAAGAAAACATCATAAGTTAATTCTTTGTTATTTTAAGTTTCTCTAGTATTTTTATCATTCTATTATTTTAGTGTCTCTTATTTTCGATCTTTAGTTTAATATTTGGGACTTTTCATACATTTTCATCAATATCAAATCTCAAAATCTACAAAAAATGAAGTGTGCAGGAATACATATTTAAGTGCTTTTTCCTGTTAAGCATTAGCATTATTATTGATTACTATTAGTGTTATAGGGCGTAGCCCTACAGGGATTGAATACCCTTCAGCTCCCATTAATTTCAGTGGGACTGAAGTGTACTCAGAAACTTGCAGGAATCTGCCTTTAATTAGTGTGTTCATTTGCTAATTTAATACTGTAAGAAAAAGAAGATTTGGTTTCCATGTCTGATAAGGCAAACATACGTACCAAAATGCTGCAGGAATTGGGTAGAGAGATGGAATATGGGAAGCTGGTCATCTTCTTGCCCCTAAGATTTAAACCTCCAATGACTCTGGAATTAAAAAGTTGTTCCAGATAGGTCCGAAGGACTCTCATGTCAAAGTAATTATCTATGCGGCCTCCATAAATAGCATTTTCGAACAGGCCATGCACAAATTCCCACTGAAAATCTTTGGAACCTGTAAGTTACAAAATATTACTGTCACATTGACCTTTTTTTTACACTGTGTGATGAACATTTCCTCTTATTATAGTTATCCTTCAGAGAAACAAGGAAATACAAAGAACCCCAGTAAAGTAATACAATTATTACTAAGCAATTTATTTCTTAACTGTAATCAAAAAGTAAAATAAAATAATTGTAAAACGTAAAATATTAAATGTTCCAACAGCTATATTGCAAATTTTTGCAAATATTTTTCCTGTGATAAGAGTGTAATTAATGTGTTTTAAATCCTACTGAGTGACATAAATATTGCAGATGTCTTGGGGAACTTTTTATCGTAGATCTCACACATCAATCAACCCTATTTAGTTGGAGAACAAAAGTACCTTCTCACTAGAAGCCATTCCATATTCAATTGTGGCCTCCTACCTCCTAATCCTTTGTCATCAGCCTGCTCAACTTCCCTACCTCCAATGGGTCTTTAAGTGCGTTACAGCCATATCCCTTTGTGCGGTGATCTCATCAGGCCTCATAAAATAAGCAGGGTGACTGAATAATACCCTACCATGCCAAGGGAAGACATTGTTACTAAGATTCTGGCTTTCTGATGTGATGTAAAAAGAGGTCCAGGTTATCTGTGATCATATAAGATCATACGGCACTGTGTTTAAAATTAAGGATGTTAACATTGGTGTTCTGACCAAACTGTATTCAATAAATTACATTCAGCCTACTTAGTTATATCCTACAGTTTCAAATAAAATCTCTTTCCCCTTCACTTCTTGTCCCAAACTACAGAGGAGGGTTAAATCAATGCCACATTTCACCCAATATGTGATTTTTCAGCATGGGTGAAGTAATTATGGTGGAAAAGAACTTTGAGATTCTTCAAATGAAAAGGTTTGGTATTACATTTAAGTTGTTAGAGTTCACACTCACACTCCAATTACTGCAGGAAAAACTGCCCTCACCACAATAGTTAATATCTAGGGCCCAAAGTCTCTTGGTAATATATTCAAACTGTTAAGTCTGCATGTACATGGAATGACTTCCAAAAGTACTAACCACATATAAACCTTATTTAAACCCCATATAAGCCCAGATTCAAGTCCCGGTTTTGCCTGATTTTGGGTCTCCCACATCCCAGGCCAGTGACTGAACCCACTAGGCCACATTCAAGCACGCACACTTACTTCTGTGATAATGTTCAAAATATTTTGGTTTTGATCCGGAAACAGAACAAAAACAAATTAAAAAAACTCAGCAGTTGCCATGAAACAGAATTATCATCCCCCAATCAGCTCTAATTAAAATTATTGGTCGCAATTGAAATAGCCACATTATTTTAAAAAATCATTCTACGATGTGCTAATTTTATAAAGATTTGAAATGGAAGACACTCAGAAATACTGGACTAGGCAAAGAAAGGAATCAGTAATCCTTAAGGAGTAACTTACCATCAAAGAGTCCATCAATAACATCATACCCTGCACGGAGATCAGATAAAGAAAATTCATAAAACTTGGTCCAACCCTATCATTAAAACAAACAAAAAGTTCATATGAGTTATGAATCAATGAGAATTAAATGAACATGAAAAAAATAAACAAAAATAGATGCTTATAGAACATATACAACACGTAAAACCTGGGGGAAAAAATCTACATCACTGGTTTGAAGCCATCTTTTCTAGGCTGCTGCTCAGAGATACACGAACAGGCAGCAGAGAGACAATATGACAAACATATCTGTCAATGTGTTTAATTTTACATAGGCGTACAGGCTAGATGCCATCAGGTGTATGCCAACTTCTGTAGCAACTGACAGTTTTTCTATAAAAACAAATATATTTTAAAAATCCTAGACTAATCAGCAAGGCTTCTTGAAAATGATGCACATGAGCATGCAACTCTCTTCCTTCCCTAACAGCGCTTGTTGCAACAATGACTCTTTGATAACTATGACTAGACAACTCACTTCCTTACTCTCAATGGCTTTTTTGAATTTCAGTTTCCTTTCAGACTTTGATAAGTATGTCTGCTTCTTTTAACCACTGCCTACAACACACGCCAACCATTTTACTCCTCATCTTATTTTACCTCTATATTAAGAAAAAAAAAACCAGAAAAACCAATGCAGCAAGCCATCAGCAAGCAAGCAGTGATGCCTGCAACATGTACATTCTTAATTGCTGGCACAGTACCTAGATCCTTATTTGTTGGTGATTGTATTATTATTTGTATAGTATTAACATACACTAAATAATTTACAAACAGGTATAAAGACAAAAAAGTACCTGTCTCAAAATGTTTACAAGGCAAAGAGGTATATAGGCACAAAGGGGGCTATACACCATATATGAAATACATTAAACTAGCTGACTAGTAAATCTCAAAACAAATTGTTAATGGAGATCACCAGCAAATAGCAGTGTTTCTGGTAGGAGTTCTGCAGGGAACTATTCTCACTTCAAAACTATTAAAATTTCTAATTAAATTATCTGGAAGAAAATATAAAATCATTGCTGATAAAATTTGTAGATGAAACAGAGATAGGTGGGATGGCAAATAATGATGAGAATGGGTCATTCACACAGAGTGACTTAGATCAGTGGTTCTCAAAGCCGGTCCACCGCTTGTTCAGGGAAAGCCCCTGGCGGGCCGGGCCGGTTTGTTTACCTGCTGCATCCGCAGGCTCGGCCTATTGCGGCTCCCACTGCCCTTCCCGCAGCCCCCATTGGCCTGAAGCGGAGAACCACGGCCAGTGGGCGCCGCGATCGGCCAAATCTGCGGATGCAGCAGGTAAACGAACTGGCCCGGCCCACCAGGGGCTTTCCCTGAACAAGCAGCAGACCAGCTTTGAGAACCACTGACCTAGATTACTTGCTAAATTGGAGCAATCAAATTACATGCATTTTAATGCTGCAAATGCAATGCCCTACATCTAGGCACAAATACTCTAAGACATAGTTTCCAGAATGCAATCCCCCATCCTGAAACAAGAACTCTGAAAAGGACTTAGAGGTCATTAGAATCATAGAGGATTAGGGTTGGAAGAGACCTTAGGAGGTCATCTAGTCCAATCCCCTGCTCAAAGCAGGACCAACCCCAGCTAAATCATCCCAGCCAGGGCTTTGTCAAATCGGGCCTTAAAACCTCTAAGGATGGAGATTCTACCACCTCCCTAAGTAACTCATTCCAGTGCTTCACCACCCTCCTAGTGAAATAGTTTTTCCCAATATCCAACCCAGACCTCCCCAACTGCAACTTGAGATCATTGCTCCTTGTTCTGTCATCTGTCACCACTGAGAACAGCTGAGCTTCATCCTCTTTGGAACTCCCCTTCAGGTAGTTGAAGGCTGCTATCAAATCCCCCTCCCTCTTCTCTTCTGCAGACTAAACAAGCCCAGTTCCTTCAGCCTCTCCTTTTAAGTCATGTACCCCAGTCCCCAATCATTTTCGTTACCCTCCGCTAAACTCTCTCCAATTTGTCCACATCCTTTCTGTAGTGGGGGCCCAAAACTGGATGCAATACTCCAGACGTGGCCTCACTGGTGCCAAATAGAGAGGAATAATCACTTCCCTCGATCTGCTGGCAATGCTCCTACTCATGCAGTCCGATATGCCATTGTAGATAACAAACTGAACACAAGCTCCCATTGCAAACAATCTTTCAATATATAAAAGGAATACTGAGCAAGAATAAGGAGGTAATATTACCTCTATGGTTTATTAGTAGCACCACTACAGGAATATTTGTTCAGTTTTAGTGTCCACACTATCACAGAGGTTGAGAGGTGACTTGGATACAGTATATTACCCACAAAGGGAGAAGATAACTGCTACTAGAGGGATCTAATCAAGCAAAGACATAACAAAATTCAATGGATGGAAGTTCAATTCAAAAAAATTCAAACTGGAAAAAGATGCAAATTTTTAACAAGGAGGGTAATTAACTAGTCATCAGAACAAGTTACTAAAGGACATGGTAAATTCTCCATCATTTCGAATCTTTAACTCAGCCTCTGCCCTCTTTTGAAAAGATATGCTGTAGTGTCAACCACAAATTTTGGGGCAAGATGCAGGCATCATGGAGGAAATGGCCTGTGTCAAGGAGGAAGTGAAACTAGATGAACATAACTGGTCCTTCTGGCCTTAAAATCTGAGTGGTGAAGTTTAGCATATTTTTTATTATTTCCATGATTTCTGTGTGGACCGTTCTAATTTGAGGTTAAATTTTAAGTCTTTTGGTTAATTAACACATCTCTGCATAGAAGTCTAATTTTAGAAGCCTTTATGGACAAAGTACATTTTGAGAAATGACTTGAAGGAGGAAAGCGTGGAAGTATGGCAGACTGGAACAGGCAGTAGGTTTTAGCTTTAGGGGCCAAAATCAGAAAAGGCTCAGTCAAGAGTGAGATTTCATAATGATTAAGTGATCTTAATTTATATTATACTGTTTTTAACAAGAAACAAATATTCAATGTTAATCATTTTTTTCTTCTTTTTTTCTTACAACTCTCCCTGTTCTGGGTAAAAAAAATTTATAGCCTACTTCCCAAACTCATGATTGTATGCCTGGTTGTCCTGCAAATTGGTCTATCTAAGGTCTGCTGATATCTGGTTGGTTCATGTGCCAAATTGGCCTCTCCCTTGGTCCTCTTCTATCTATGATCATTGCAAGGGCCATCCTACAAATATAACACTCAGTTCTCAGTTGGATATGTCCACATCAAAATACCTTCACGTCCTTCAATTTCCTTCAATTGGAGCAACCTGTATTAGCCCTTAACCTAATTTTATTTCATGGAGTGGCCAACCAATTGACCATCTCAATATCTTAATTTCTATAGTGGAGAGTATGCTGATTTATTTGCTTGTGGCTGGCGATGTCTATGTTCTGTATATATCTGATCAACGTTGTTATACAATATCCTCAAGTGTTCTAAATGTTTGAATGATGCATTTAAAACCAAACTTCCAGTCATAATATTACTGTAGTGACCCTGTAGGTCCTTCAACAGCACCATCAGCCACCTCTGCAATTAGGATCATAGTATCTTTAAACAAGGACCCAAAAAGGAAAAGAAAGCAAAAACAAAAAAGACTTCAATCATTCTAGCCTAAATCAAAGGACAATAAAACAGTCACAGGATAGGTTCATTTAGCCTCAGGTCCAAATAAAAACAAACCAAATACAGGGAAGCTTCCTTTTCTCTAGTCTAGGTACCCACAAACCATGCAGGGCTGCTCCCTTCAACCAAGGATCCAGTTAGAAAACAAACAGACAAGTTATTACTATGGTTATAGCCTCTAGGCTTCAGTATAATTCTTTTCAGTTCAAGCCAGGTAAATAATTCCCCAGTTTTCCTCTCCCACCCAGGATCTAGGTTGAGGAGGAGACCAGACATCACCCTCCCTCCCTTGAAAGTATCTTTTCCTTTTTTATAGCTTCCACCACTTATGAGACATAGCTGTCAATTCTACCTCCTAACATTCTACAGGTCCCAGTTCCTCTCTCCAAGTTTGGCAACTTGGTGATCTTTAAGGGCTAGTTTCTACCTTTCTGTTTAGTGAAGAGGCTTTTAATGCTTTATTGAATCAATCAAAGAGGGAGCACATACACCTTGTCACAGAGCCCCAAACCTGTATCAGGATCAGCTAACTCAGACCTCTAAGCCATGAAGAGTGCCACTGGAATCAATGGGACTCTGAAAAGCTGTAGGTGTCTGTGCTATTAAGTCCCAGTTCTGTACTGAGGCTATATCCAATCATTAGTAGCCACCACAAAGTTCTACATCAGTAGCCATATTTATCACTTCTGCATGCCCAAACATACACAAAAGTGCATATTTTACTTTAAATAGCAAACTTAAAAGCTGGTATATGAAATTATTTCATTATGACATGAAAGAAAATATTTTAGTAAACAAACAAAACATTGGCAAGAAATTAGAGTACTTACCTGAGGGATATAATTTCTTCTTTCTTGGCATGCAGCATGAAACCATGCCAAACTAAAGAGTGCATGGGCTCGAGACATATTGCCCTTTTTACTAATCTGCTCTGGAGTCCAAGATTCATAGGTTCTCATCAAGTTCTTTTTTAGGCCTGGAGGGGCCTAGGTAGACAAAAACAACATATACATGTGTGTTTATATATATATATAGTTAAACAACAACATCAACAACAGCATATATATATATATATATATAACAATAGCATATATATATATATATATATATATATATATATATATATATATATATATGCTGTTGTTATATGTCTAACACTAATTAATTCCTAAATCTTCAAAATTAACTTAATTAGATTTGGAAAATAAGAGAAAAGGATGATTAAACAATTATAGTAGGTGGCCTAATAATATAATCATCTTAGACTGGAGATAATGTTGACTCACTGAAGCGAATTCTGAACAGAACAATAAACAAATTAGGGGGACTGAAATGCAGTATAAGAAAGATTAAGTAAAGACCATCAGCTTGAAATGTGTTCATTTAAAACAGACTGAATAAAAATTTGTTCAAATACAAGTCAAATAGTTTCTTGTTTTACAATCACTATTACTACTTATTATTTATGTTTCAATAAAGCCTAGTGGTCTTGATCAAAGATCAGGGCCCCCTGTGCTATGCATATAGTCATAGTACATACATATGATAAGAAGAGACAGTCTCTGCTCAAAAGTACAAGTCAAGAGACAACATAAAAACATAAGATGTGGAGAGCACAAGGGAACAGTGAGAAAATTATGATTACTGTAATAAGAAGGTAACACTACATAACAGTTGCTAAGCCATTATCAAGTGTTTTTTGTAGATATAAGGACACAAGAATGGCCATATTGGCTCAGATCAATGGTCCATCTAGCCCGGTATCTGGTCTTCTGATAGTGGTCAGTGCCTGATGCTTCAAACGGAATGAACAGAACAGGGCAATTATCGAGTGGAGAGGTGGTGTCAAAGGGGAGTTAGGTTTAAATCATGTTTTCTTATTTGTAAAGATTTTTTTCCTCTTCTTTGAAAAAGAGAATGTTTTTGGCTAATTTCGCCTACTTACAACAACCTTAAGGTTACTTGTAACAGTAGCAAAATATTTTCTGACTGATTTTTTAATAAGTTGATGATTTGCCTAAAAATAAATATGTACATCTTGACCAGATGATGATTAAGGGGCTTTGAAAACCATATAATAATCACCAGTGAAAACAAGCCAAGTGAACAACTAGTATCCTTAGTAAGAACAAGATGTTGGGATTACAAGAAGAGAGAAAGGAAAGAATCAGTGCAGTTATATCATTGTGGAGCCTAAGTGATTTTAGAGTTGATGGCTCCAGCACCAAGGAGCTAGATCAGAAAAGGGGCTAGAATCTCAGAGACTTTGTGGCTAGAGTGTTATTAAAGCACGCAACATTGGTAAGAAGGTGTCCCTACCCTGAGTGCCTAACGTAAAAACTCCACTCAGTATGGAACTGCCAACATTTTGGAATGCAGAACACAGAGCCATCAGATCTTGTAACATGGAGTCTAACTGGAGAAAAACTTCTCAGGAACACTTGAACCAGTAGCGCTCAGAAGAGCATCTACTCTGTCCACCCCTTGAATTATCTCCTTTCTGTGACAAAGAATCATCTGCTGTCAGAGAAGAAGAGCTAAACAATGTAAGAAGCACCAAGGACAGCAAACTGCTACATTCCAGTAGGTAGCCCTAGGTCACCAAAGACATCAGTGAAGCGTGCTCTGAAGACATGGCAATCCCACAGGTACCTTGGTTGATAGCTCAGTACACTGGAATCTCTGTCTCTATTCTAGGATAGCTTGTAGCCATGAACTGACTTGGGCAATAAAGTCTCATGGCAAAAACCTAAATAGATGCCAGTGCTCAGAACTGTCTTTCCAAATCAAAGAATCAAGGGAGCCCTTCTGTGACAGATGCAGTCAAGCAATTTCCTTTCAGTGAGTACCATCAAATCATGGATGGTAACTAATGCTCACAAAAGCTCTTTGCTGCTTTTACAGAGCCAGACTAACACGGCTACCCCTCTGATACATAATGCTCACATATCACCCCAGCCTGCTTGGCATCTAAGGAGAGAGGGGACACCAATATCTTTAAAGCAGCTCCATGCCAGATGATGATTAAGGGGCTTTGACAACCATATAAACCATGCCAAAGTGTCAAAACTTGGGATATGTCTAAGATGCCAATGCCAAGGAGCTGAAATTCTGGTGGATCTTATCTACAGGTCTGATGGTTGAGACCTCACCTCTGAAGCTTGTGTGATTAGGTACCTCACCTTCTGGCAACTATACACCAGAGTGAAGTGACATCTCACCTTCTTGGCACTCTTGCAGCAAGTTTAAAGCACAGGTATGATGAGGCACCTCATTGATATGCAATGCACCTTACTACCAAAGATGCTCCAGGGTGCCTTATCTGCCAGTTGCTAAGGTATTAGTGCCAATGTGTTGAGGTAGGGATGCCGAGGCACTTTTCCTGACTGGTGCATCCAGGCAGAGATGCTGATGCATTAGATTGCCTATTCTACATTGCATAGCTAAATCTGAGTCTCCTTTGACTGGCATCAATGAATCCAGGCAGAGGTGCAGAAGTGTAGAGTATCACCCCTACCTCACACTGATGTAACAAGGTTAAGGCACAGATAACTGATTGTCTGTAGCTCATACCTCAGGTCAGATATGCAGGAATGCCTCTTCTGCATGTCAGATTTCTGTGTCTTCAAGTTTCTGGGCTCAAGAGTTCCTGCAAGTCTTGACCTCAACACAGAAAGATAAAGCCTCTACAGTCTCTAGATCCCTCCCAATCAGGATAGCATGTCTTAACAACTCCAGCCAGGAGTAGAACTGGAAACTTTATTAGTCTTGTGGCAGGGACCTAAGAGTTTGCCATCCAGAAAGTATCACAGGAAACAACTTAAATGTTGTGTAGTGAGGTACTGGTGGAAGGAATTTTCATTTGAAATGAACCCTGGAAAAACTAGATTGGAGAAACACAAAAGAAAACAGAGATTCAAGAACTTAATCTACAATTTGTCTGACAAAGCAAGTGCTCTCAGGCTGGAAAGACAGACAGATACATCAATGGCAAGCAACTGCCCTAAGCTGTCACAGGCAGATAAACTTCTAAAATGAAGGAATTGCTCGGTGTTTCAACTGGTAGACTAGAGCAGGAAGCAGCTGCATTGAACTGCAGATTTACTCCAGCTCAGAGAAAATAACCAAATCTTTGAAAGAAGCTACCAGTTAAGCCTGAGACGAAAGGTTCAGCACCATTTGAAAACTGATTACTTATCATGACTGAAAGCTAGAGAGCAATAAATGATATTGTGAAACTACCCAAAGTCAAACTGCATCTAAAAAGAGCTGAAGCAGCAAAGCAAAAGATCTGGCAGGCGACTCCTGTGGAGCCTACCTTGACTGACTGAGATTAGAAAAGAATGAACTGAAAAAGTGTTAAAAGGGAGCTGTGGCACTGGCAGTTGGAGTGGAACTTATATTTTCCACCTGATGAGTTTTAGGTGAATTATGCACCCTTAGGCAGAGGCTCTTAACTTTAAGTATGGCTGCCATTGTTGTCTTTTTCCATTACAACATTTTCTTGAGGCAAGAACTTAAGATATTGCAACACGCATAAATCCCACCAATTCTCATTGATTTTGGATATAAATGTTAAAGTAATTTTTGATAGTCTAAGAAGAGGAGACACCTAGAGAGTGAGAAAAAACATCATCCTACCTAACAGAACCAATTCAGAAGAAACCAGTGTCTGCACTGTCACAGACTGAGTCACAGAAAGATTATCATCCCTGGATACTCTGAAAGATCACTAAATGGAAACTAAACCACTAGACTGCAGACTCAGAAAAAACATATGCGAAATGATGTAGAGCATGGTACAGAGTATCAAGAGCAGCTTATAAGGCAGGAATATTAAGAAGTTATCATTCTTGCCATAAAATGTAAAAGCAAACAAGAAATTCAGAAATAAATCTCTCATTCTGTTAACTCTTCTGTTTGTGCTTAGACACTATAGAAACTTCCGTATGATCATGCACTGTTCTGAGGCAATGACATTACCCAGGCATAATAGGTTGCAATAAAGATTATGTAAGAGCCGTAAGTCTGAATTTCCACGTTTGCTTGGATAAATCAGAAAACATATATTCAGTATTGTAACCACTGATTCACTATGCTATATTTTAATAAAGTTAATTTTTCTATACCCAATTTGGAAAAAAAAATTCTGGAAGTCTTATAAACAACTATTTTATTTCATGGATCAGCAAGTTCTCATACATGATCATACAAATGATCACTAAAAATATCCTAAGGTAAATGAATAGCAATTTGTGTTTCATTCATAATTTAAAAAAGGACAAAATCTAAAAAAAACCCATATTCTGTATTAGTTACTGTGACAGGTTGGATCACAGAAACCCCTTTGGGATTGCCAACTGATGTGTTGAGACTACTTCTAACCCGTTTTCCCTGCCAGCTTGGGACTCCAGAATCTTGCCTTGTTTGAGCTAGACACACATGCCCGCTGCAAAAACAGACCCAGGTCTGAACCATGTCCCGTAAAAGCTGCAGGCTTAACTGAAAACAGCTTAAGAAGTGTTCCTGTCTCCAACATTCAGACGCCCAGCCCCCAATGGGGTCCAAACCCCAAATAAATTGGTTTTACCTTGTATAAAGCTTATACAGGATAAACTCATAAATTGTTCACCCTCCATAACACTGATCGAGATATGCACAGCTGTTTGCCTGCCCAGATATTAATACATATTCTGGGTTAATTAATAAGTGATTTATTAAATACAGAAAGTAGGATTTAAGTGGTTCCAAGTAATAACAGACAGAACAAAGTAAATTACCAAGCAAAATAAACTAAAACATGCAAGTCTGAGCCTAATACAGTAAGAAAACTGAATACAGATAAAATCTCACCCTCAGAGATGTTTCAATAAGCTTCTATCACAGACTGGACGCCATCCTAGTCTGGACACAATTCTTTCCCCTGGTACAGCCCTTGTTCCAGCACAGGTGGTAGCTAGGGGATTTCTCATGACTGCCACTCCCTTTGTTCTGTTCTACCCTCATATATCTTTTGCACAAGACGGGAATCCTTTGTCCCTCTCTGAGTTCCCACCCCTCCATCTAAATGGAAAAGCACCAGGTTAAAGAAGGATTCCAGTTCAGGTGACATGATCACAGGTCACTGTAAGACTTCAAGGTTTTATTCCTCCCAGCCTGACTCACAGGAAGGCCTGCAAGCAAACAGAGCCATCCACAGTCAATTGTCCTGATTGATGGGAGCCATCAAGATTCCAAACATTAATGGCCCACACTTTGCATAACTACAATAGGCCCTCAGAGTTATATTTCATATTTCTAGTTTCAGATACAAGTATGATACATACATACAAACAAATAGGATGACCACACTCAGTAGATTATAAGCTTTGTAATGATACCTTACAAGAGACCTTTTGCATGAAGCATATGCCAGTTACATTATATTCACACTCATTAGCATATTTTCATAAAATCATATAGAGTGCAACGTCACAGTTAGAATTTGCTGAAATTTCTTCTATAAGAGATATGCCTATTATTTCATCTCTCATGACTGCATTAATACTTGTCTGTAGCTATACAATAAAAACGTTTCTTAGAAATCTTACCTCATATGTTATTTTCAGACTTGACTGAAGCAAAATCGGAGTAAATTTTGGATGAACTTCAGCAGTAAGCCACAGACGAAAATTAGGTTTGGGCTGAAGAGTATTCAATTCCTATTTTAAAAAGGAGATATACTGTATTAAAATTATGAATATTTGATTCTGCAGGACAGTAAAAGTTTAAAGGGATATTATCAATTTAAAATCATACTTCCGTCTGAAAACACCTACTGTTGTTGCAAGCAACATCTGGGATTACAATAATTGACAGATTGGAGAAAATCATTTTTTCAGGTTGGTTTACTTTGTAGATTTCACAGCACTTAGTAGATAGCTATTTTACTATTACACCTTTATAGTCAGTTTTCTCCTCTATGTGTGAGTCTTTCACACAACACGGAAGAGTATCTTCTTATAAATATAGGAAAATATGATTGCAAAGCAACAAAAAACAGCAGGAAGACTCAGAGGCAGGTATAGTACTTAAAACTAATTAAAAAAAACTGGATTCTGAGCTGACGCTGTTGCTTTAAGCAGTACAAATTCTCAGGCATGTATGAGTCACAATGGGACTACTCAAATAATTAAGTACTAATTCATCATAAGGGTGGCAGAATAGGGCTCTAAGGAAATAGTTCATTTTCTATACTCAATGAAAATTAAAGTCAAAACCACATCAAACGAGGTGTGTTTCTCTTTGATTTCAAACGTGTAATCACACTGGTGACTAGGAAACCTGCAAATTTCTGTTCCAGACCCTCGTATTACAGTCATCAACTTTGCATACTTAGCATAGAAGTTGCCAGAGGTTTCTGAAATGACGCAGATGACTCTGATGCAGTTATTCTCACCTTTTCCAAAATAGGAAGCCAAGATACAACAAGATGCAAGTTCTTCAAACAAAGCCATTCTCCATTGCGTGCACATTCTTTTAGAGTTTGAATGGCTAAGTCAGCTTGGCCTTGGCCCATTGCAACCTGCAAAAAGAAACACATTTTTATTGGGAATTATTATGCCTTAATATTTTGTTCAACGGTGAAAACAAAACACTCTACTTAAAATTAGATTATAAATACAAAATAGAAAGGTTATTCATCATTAACTAGAATTCTCTGATTTTTTTTCCTTTGAAGATCCCCATTGTAGGAGTAGAACAAGCCACGTAAATCTCCCAAACATTGCAAACATCTGAGTGTTAGGGAGTGTACATGCATCAATACATAGAATTGTATTGATGAAAGGGATTTGATCTAGCTGGCATATCCTTTATGATCTACAGAAACCATTGGTCTAATATACTTATGATGGGATTAAAAAGGAGTCTGTTGCCACATAAGGATGGAAATGGAGATGGGTCTTTGCAAGAGACTGGATTGGAGCTCAGTATCTAAAATATCAAAATCAGTGCTTGGTACTGAAAGAGCTGATGCCGCTGGGTGATGGCAGCATTGTTTCCCTTTCAGGTTGACATACAAATTGCTTTGTTAGACACTGAACTCTGATAGTGTGACACTGTTGGTACTGAGATTACCGATACCACCTTTGATAGCAAAAAAGATGGACTTGATTCTCTTCTACTGACATGGATGTAAATTAGGAATAATTATATTGAAGATAATGGAGTTACATCAGTGTAAAACTGGTAAGGGATAGGAGAAACAAGCATGTTTTCTTTCTATGAGAAAAGTGGGGAGATACAAATGACCTAGCATAGGACCTTGTCTTCTTAATTTTCTTAAGAGTGCTGTCTGTTCAGCTGCTAAATAAATTAGGACTTCCAAATGGAAAATCAAAAATCTTAAACTGAACTTTCTGAGGAATGATGTATGAAGACAAGATTTCCCTTTCCCCATCTCAATGAAACTGCTGAGTTAATGGAATAGGCATTTGTGCCAGATGTCTATTACACTACTCTTAATGAATGTTCAACCAAGCTCCCCTACCATCTAACAGAGACTGTCAAATAACAAGGAATATGGTGCAAGACAGTTAAGAAGACGTCAAAGTGCTTCTGATGGAGCTACTAAAGTCTGTCTTGGCTTGTCTGTCACTGATGAAACAGAGGTAAGGAGAACCATGACTCTGTGGATAATTCCAGTAGACATCTATTGATGGAAGAGTTGTCATGCTTTTTATCCCTCAGTTCAAATAAATCAAAGAGTTTGTGGGCCTTCTCTTGGACTGGTGATGCAGGGATGTCCAGTGTATAAGCCAAACATATGATACCTTATCTTGGAATGTTTTTGAATAATCAGGAGGTGATAAGGAAAAGGTGATCAAGTTATCAGGTAAGGTAGAAGTAGATGCTAAACCCTCAGTGGTCTGTTCCCTATCTTTCCCCGTTGATTCAAAATTACTCTGTCAGCTTACAGAGATGATTTATGAGATAAATAAAAAAATCAGAGATTCTATCTACTGTGTGGAATGTTTGGGAAAGATGATTTTGGAGACTTAGTGCTTCTCTTCTAATCTTTTTTAATAGGACAACATCCAGAAGATTTACCATAAGAATGTCACTCTTTGTCCAGATATCATTCCAAAACATTATATGGGATGGCCAAGAAGGGAAGGACATTCTTGGATCCAATCACACAGAGCTAATATCAGATGTGTCAAAAGATGAAAAGCGAGAAAGCTGCTCTTATATATATTAATAACAAGATGGGATCCCAGAGAGACTTGAATCTTTAGAGTATGCGAGGAGGGACAGATCACACTAGTGTTCAGTTGAGAAAAAAGTACAAATTCAAAGACTGCTGAGAGGCAAGATTAAACTGCCCCTAACCTGTTATGTTATCAGAGGAGTTGAGGAAGATTGATTCAGATCCAAAGTGGAGTACTTCATATTCAAATACCCATTGGGAATGAGTACATCAGTTTTATGGGAAGACCTTAAAAGGTTAATTGCTGTCAGGTTACACACATATCATGAACCCAATTGTAGCTAATTTTGGTCAGCTTTAAGCAGCTGACTTTTGGAGATGAGTCCTTCTCATCCTTGCTGGGCATCTTTTTAAGAGCTGCATTCAATGGTACCAAATATTCTCTGTACTTGAAACTGAGAGGCTTAGAGAAGGTTGAAGTCTTCTGTTTATTCATAGCTGGATTTTCAGATGCAATCCAGAGTCAGGCTATATCGTGCTGATGAGACCTGCTCTTGAAAAATGATCTTCAGACTCCTTTGTCAAATCAATTGACCTTTTGTGCTGAAATGCAGTGCAGAGCAAACACCACGTGGAGACCAGTTCAGCTTTCACCCAGGCAGGAAAGCATCTGTTGTGCTGGTCAGCGATAGACTTCATGCTGTCACAAAACATGCACCTCTTATATCTAAGTACTTCCCCAGAGAAGCCATCTTGAATGATCTATTGGGCAGACTTGAAAGAGCAAAGTACTGTACAAAAACTACTATCAGCTATCAATTAACTAATACTTAGTTTTTAAGATTCTCAAACTATTTTACAGAATTTCCTAAAGAAAATGAAGATCAGTAGTACTGAATATTACTTTAATCTCTGATTTTACTTTTTCAGTTAAAAATAGAAATTAAAAACACTGCTATGACCATTGTATATTTTAAACACAAACATTATATTGTATCACTATGCATATCTGAGACCAACCTGGTGGTAGCACTCTCCATGTCTTTCCACACTGGCAAGTTCTTGTAGTTCTTGAGAAGGATCAGCACCGGGAGAAATAATTATCAAGATGGGCTCAATCTCCAATGTCTCTTTATACAGACGTTTTAGATTCAGGGGTGGTGGGGACAACTCTTTTATTCCTGCAATTGGACAAATATTAAAAAAAAAAATAAAGTAACAATACAAAATAGAATGTTCCTTAGAAATAAACTCCTTCCACTCCAAGATAAACCAGCTACATATATAGCTAGAACAAAACATCATTTCCTAAAAGACTACGTGTTTTTTTTAAACTTCTTATTCATACAAAAGACCCACTTTGGTATATAAATAAGGTACTATAATACAACAAATTCATATTGCAAAATTAAACAGAAAGACAAATAGGACAGATGCTATTATGGATATGGGACTGCTTTAGTTGCTATGACTGATCTTAGTGACCACAAAAACGTGCCTATGGTAGAACCACATTTTTTATCCTAGTTCAATTGCAATCAATTGCTTACACATTTATACAGACATCACATATGTTGGGGGATCAAATCTGGAACTTTCAGAACTAAAAAAACAAAACAAAACCACCCACCATAACAACCGGAGGACTAAAGAGAGATTAAATTTACTTGTAGATGATAAGCAGAAACAGCTCACAAGTGCACCCTAATATTGGGAAAAGACTTCTTCAAAGTTCACAATCTCAGGAAATGACGACAAGTGACAACTGTTTAGTCAAGCCTAAATGAAACGGCTTTGATTTCAGAGAATAACAGTTCCTTGCTGAGCTTGGAGAGACTGCACTTCCTTAGAGCATTCAACATCAGTATTTAATAAGGTATCATGATCTACACCACCTAGCATACGGACTCCAGTTATTTGGATAGAGAATATTTGGTTTTTCAGTGAGAAAGATCTGGTAGCACAGGTAGAAGCACCCATGCTCTAATGACCCATCCATATGATTCAAGCACAAACCTGATGCTCCTAAACTGGATCGATGAGAAGTACAAGAGTGTTGTGTCTCCTTATCTTCCAGGTAATATACAGAAAGAGAAGAATTGGAGTAAAAGAATACAGGAAGTTTTGACATAGGCTCAGGTTAATTCCAGTGTGGCAGTACCACCATACAAATCTTATGGACTTGTCTTGCTTTGATGAGGGCCTAAGTGATTGGGATGACCTTGCACAAGCCTGCTTCACCAGGATGAATTTCATCTATAATTTGCTGCAGCATGTCACTTTGATGTTGAACACTTTGACCTAATTCAGCAAAGCATTAAGTACACGCTTAAAGTTATGTAAAAAGGATTTAAGCACATGCTTCAGTGATAATTCTGTGCTTGGCAACACTGCATTTCTCTCACACATCTTAATCAGTTGAGGGAAACTGCAGCTAAGGTGAGGACACACAACAACCTTCTAAGCAAACTGGCCAGCACTTCTTAGGGAGCAAACGCTCAAACTACCCAATCATCTGGTTTAGCCCTCTGTTACTATGCACCAAAATACAATGCTCCAATCTAGCTCCATTCAACTCACGTCAAGTTGGTTGACACGTAACTACGTTGTAATCATGTGCACACCAGTACCATGACTCCCCATGTTAAGCAACATCACTCCTCCACACATCTGTTGTGAGAGTGCGACAGCCAGAATGGTTGAGAAGATCAGGGCAAATCTGAGCCTACCACTATACACAGACATCTTCAACCACCCAAGAGCGCACTTGTCATCAAGGCACTCACTGTGGGCCCACTTGTCCTGCCCAGATTTCTCTGCCAAGTCTATGTAGTGTGAAGAATGGTCTGCAGCTGCCATCATAAACCAGTCTCTTATAACTGTCCTGACCATATGTGTACCTGGCTTTGATTTGCTATTCCATTCATCAACCCTTCTTAACCGATTTTGATTGGGGAAGGGTTAATATGCAGCCAGCCTGCCCACTTTGGTCCAACAAAAGAATCCCACATGCAGCTGTTGCCAAAGACAGACAATGTCACACATCACTGATGACTGCCCTCTAACCAGATTTGATGGTGGACTGAGGGCTTTCACTTTGCTGATGAGGCTGCTGCAAATTGGCTTTGAAAGTTCCGCATCTAATAAGAAAAACTGAACTGAGCCTAAGACAGTGAGGTGTTAGGTGCTATAGAAACCCTACGATGACAAATCAACAGATATGCTCCATGTCAAACATTAAACCATTTTTAAAATTTGCATTTAAAAAAGAGTGGAGCAAATTTTTAAACATATTTACCTCATTTTAGTCTAACAGCCTATATTCTATAGTGCTTTAAATTGTTAAGAGCAATTTTACTAGACACTCCAGAATATACATGAAGGTCCTATTAACACCAGCTTCGGGCTGCCTCCCAGCTCTCAGTTCAGGTGCCAGACAAGACCTCGTTTGTAGCAGACCAGAGCTGCAATTGCAGGGAAAGACCTGCTCAGCTGCAGTTGCAGTATGCTCAGTATAAGAAAATGACAGAGCAGAGGCTTATCATTGGAGTGAATCCATCTGGAAATATCTTCCTCAGGGATAAGCACTGTTTCCAGGTGTTATATCTCCATATTCGACAACAACTCACAATTTTCTCCTATACAGTGATTTATAGCATATGACTACTGACTGTATACTCAATCCTATTGGTTAATATTCTCCACATCTACTCATACGGAAATTCAAAAAGTATAATGAATTATAGTCTTTCTTCACTATATGCTATATCAAGTTTTCAATACCTACAATAACTCAACTAGGCCTAATTATCAGTGGTAGCCCACTAGTCACCACCCTTCTTGAAAAACCACTCTGCTTTCAATATTCAAGCCAGTTCTTTTTTGACACTGACTTTTCCAACATTACCTTTCAGACCAGAAACTATGTTTTATTCTGTGTTTGTACAGTCCCTAACACAATGGAGCCTTGATCCTAACTAGGCAAACTGGGCAATAATGTAATAGAAGTAATAAGCAGTGTGAAGAACTAGGGGTGCAATATGGATATATTCATAGTTTTCTAGAGATCATATTAGATCATGGGAATATCTCATGTCTTAGCCTTGAGTGAAGCCTTCTTGTAAGATTCAGTTATTCCTCTAGCTCACAAGTAATCAGCTGCATGACATGTACCAAAACAAAGCTGGCAGAGATAATTTTAGGTTTACCAGCTCTGATAGTGTTGCTTTTAAAAACAAGAGGCTGCTAGGAAACAAAGTTAAACAAATCACTGAAAAGTGACAGCTATTCATGTTCAGATGATGACAAGAAACAGAAGTACTGAGAAGGTATCTTAATTAGTAGCATCAGAATACCTTAAATGAACGACATAAAAATATCTCATTTCTCAAAGTGGGAGCCTATTTCTTTCCTCACAGTAGATGAGAATTAAACTCTAAATAAATAATAATTACCTAGGCTATTGTAATAAGCTAAAATAATTCAATATTAAACTAAGGCTATCTAATTCACACTGTACAAAACTCATCATGGAACCAATCTATTTAAAGTGTACCCTCCCACCAACTTATTGTAAAAACCTTAGAAAAATATATATTTAAAAATTAAAAACTTTAAAAGTTAACCCATCCTGTATGTTTTCATCTTGTAAAACATGCAAAAGTATGTGAAAGAATGATGTCTGGCAAATCATTAGCCTTCAATATTATTTAATCACTTTTGCTAATTAAAACAAAACAAAAACAACCCCCCCCCAGCAATAACAACTAACCTAATGGTAGACATTTTAATGAGTCTATCTGAATAGGAAAGAAGAAGACACCAGCCAAGGCTCCACTATGATGTTCAAGAGCTGGGAGAACCAAGGCATCCATACTCAACTGGGGTTATCAAGCTTGGCATTGTCTGCTCTTTTTCAAAATCCTTGAAACAAGGGGGAAAAGTGGGAATAGATATTCTGTTCCCAATTTAAGAAGAAAGCATCCCAGCCCAGCACTGAAGGATCAAAGTTTTGAGAGGGAAATGCAGGGAAGCTTTGTATTATTTCTTGATGTGAGAAAATCTATTGACTGTATGCCGTGCAGATGATAAATTCAGTGAAAAACTTCAAACGCTGTTCACCTGGGGCCAGCGACTGATGGCTAAGACAATCCATTCTGACAGTTTCCTTCATTTGAGTTGTTGATCTTCGGAGAAGATAATTGAATTTCTCCCCAGGAACATATAGCTTTGCCTTTCAAAAGGAGTCAATTGCTTTTCATTTTTTGCTTTCTAACAACATACATCACTTCTGTGTGATTTGTCAGTCTTGCAAAAGCTCACACGATAGGTCCAAATGGTTGAAGATATGCTTTTACTTTTGTTAAGAACCAGGTGTCACAGCATGAAATGTTACTTTAGATGTACTCCCTGCTCCTGGAGACTGGCATCTATGGAATTGAGGGTTGGATTCCAGGGTTCTGAAGAACTGAAGGAGCTGGTCAAACAGCAGTGCAAAGACCACCACCTCATTTATTACCAGAGCTCAGAGGGAATGCAAAGGGAATCCTACCAGGACTGAAGACTGATTCACCAGTTGAGAAGGAAATTTTACATATACTATATATCTGTGCTCAGAAAAGCAATGCCTGCACAGGTTGCACAGTGACCCAGCCAACAAGGAACAGACTCAGATGAGGTTGTATGGCTGCAGAGGACAGATCAGATCTAATGTTCTAGCCTTTTTTGCACCAGTCACCATGTTGATGAATATAATGGGAATTGGGGAAGGGTGCGTGACTTTTGGAAATGTGTTTTGTGAAGTAGTTCAGTGTCTCCTGATAGGAAGAAGGATGCACTCTAGGAGGCACACCTACAGCCCACCACAGTGCTTTTTAATAGATGAATGTAAGATGGAGGTACCAAAAGATCACACTTTGATGTGAGCACTATCAAATGCTGAGTCAGAAGATAAAACTGACACCTGAAACAAGTAACATATATGACCCATCACATTGTAGTGAGAACTAAGTTCTGAAATTATAGTGTCAGATGGGTGTGACAAGTTGACCTGGAAAGAAGGTTAAGTGAATGATCACCATGAGAAACTGGTAAAAAATGTCAAATATCCAATAGAGAGTACTATTAACTATCTTCATGGTGTTATGAGAAATGGTCATAGAGTTGGAAGGGAGTACTGACCTGGAGATGAACTGAAGACCTTTGTATCCACCTTTGGAACCTCACAGGATTCTTGTAAGAGGTTGCTTTAGAGAGAACTCAATTTGTCCCCATTCACAGCTAGTGTTATTGAAAAAGACTATATTAGTTTTTATAGGTTTCAAGAAGGGGAGAAGGACACTCCAGGAACCCAGAGTCCAAGACCATCACCAGATTAGTAAGTCTTTGCAGAAGTTTCAAGTGCTCAGTTTGCAGATGTGACAAAAATGGAAAGAAAAACGAATTTGGCGCAACAGTGCTAAGGGATTACATAGCCATTGTGAAGATGTATGATGATCTGAGGAAGTACAACAGGAGCAAAAGCAGCATATGAGATCCCAAACCCATAATACAAATCTGCCTGTGGTGTTGCAGGCTGAGGCAATTAAAAAGTTAAAAGGTCAGGATTACAGAGCCATTATCTCTGAGAAACTGTCCTGAGTAAAGAAAAAAACAGGGGAGGAGAAAAAAGTCTGACATCTAAGCACAACATCCAGATACAATGAGCCAAATTCTCTGCTGATGGAAATTGGTGTGAATCTAGTGAAGTCAGTAAACACTTTTTCACAGCAGCTTTGTTTTAAAGTTAATGCAGCTATGCCAATTTATGCCAGCAGTAAGCATGGCCCAATTTTTTTAACTCCTTGTATCAGGGATCTGCGGATAGTAATGTTAACAGCATACAACAGACTGATGCTATTTCTAGTTGCAAACAGAAATAGCAGATTTAATTATATCTGTTTTGGCAAATAATTATGATTTACCTAGATGCAAAGGGACTGAACGAATTCAAGTGCGGTTTAGTTTTAGGAAAGTGCCTTGAGAATGAAATCTGATGTGCTGCTTAGCATACATTTTATTTTATTTCTGGATACCATTACTGCTTTCCTAAAGAAAATGAAGCTGTAGATAATTAATGTCAAGCCTCTTTAAAAATTGTATTTCCATTTTAGCCAGATTTTTTAAAACAATTAGAAGTCACCCCAAATGCGGCCACCCTATTGGAGGTCCTGGACTGTTGACTTTCAAGAAATGGGGTCTCGCTAAAGCTAACAGCAATTGCAACCTTTAACCAGCAGGTAGAAGGATAATCATTTTTTTCTCAACTGACCATAAAGAGGTTTCTCGAAGGCATAGTGAACCTCCTTCCCCAAACCAGACTTCCCACTCCTCAATGGGATCTCAACCTGATGTTAAAAGGACTGATTAGACCACGATTTGAATCCATGGCCACTTGTTCATTAGCTCATCCTGTTCCTGATCACCATGACGTTAGTAAGAAGGATAGGGGACAGAGAGGATCTGATGGGGGCATACCCCCTTCACTGTGTTCTTCCCTGACAAAGTCACACTTAGACCACATCCGAAGTTCACTCCCAAAGTGACTTCCGATTTTCATGTAAATCAGCTTATTCAACTTTCATCCTTTTATCCTAAACCTCATCAAGATAATAGGGAAACGATCCTACATATGCTCAGTGTGAGGAAAGCCCTGGTATTCTATTTGAACAGAACAAAGGGGGGGGGGGAAGGATAGCTCAGTGGTTTGAGCACTGGCCTGCTAAACCCAGGATTGTGAGTTCAATCCTTGAGGGGGCCATGTAGGGAACTGAGGTAAAAATCTGTCTGGGGATTGGTCCTGCCTTGAGCAGGGGGTTGGACTAGATGACCTCCTGAGGTCCCTTCCAACCCTGATATTCTATGATTCTAAGAGCATTCAAAAAAATCTGAGACTCTCTTTTTCTGTTGCAGATAGATCAAAAGGTGCAGTGATTTCAGCTTAAAAGCTCTCCTCATGGGTCTCAAATTGTATCAAGCTCTGTTACCAGATGCGTAATGCAGCTCCCTCATTTTCAATATGCACACACTCTATGAGACTGTTTTCCTCTTCTGTCGCCTTCTCTAAGGGTATCCCTATATCAGCAATCTCCAGAGCAGCTACCTGGGCATCTGCACATACCTTTGTAGAACATTATGACATCCTGGGGAAGTCAGCCGTCGATACCAGTTTCAGTGCCGTGGTACAGATAGCATTTGTACCGGAGGTGGTTGTCGGGGCCAAAAGGTTTGCACTGATGGGTTGGAGATGTGGACCTGGCAGCGAGGTCTGTTGGTGCCAGCTGCAGCAGGGTCGGTACTGGTGCGGATGTCCGTACCAACAAAGTCTTCTCTGGGGCAGATCCTCTATGTTTTTCATGCCCTCATGGTACTGGTGCTTCTTTGCCCAGACCTGTCAGATCTTTGGGCAGTCCAAATTGCTCTGTGGGCTCGGTACTGTGCATGTCCTGGGCACCAGCTTTAGACTGCTTCGGTGCCATCAGTACTGATGATACTGATGGAGCTGGACATCATTTTTGGCTCGATCAGGGCTTGTTCTGGGGACTCACAGACTTTTTCTTAGAGACCTTGTATGAGTGGCTCACCTCCCTTCGAAGTAGAGGATTGTGGTGAGAGTTCCCGCTGAGACTCCAGGGGTTGAAGGGCCGAATCAATGAGTAGGATTTTGAGTCTTTGCTCTTTGTCTTTCCTGGACCGGGGCTTCAGTTGCCATACTTTTGAGGACTGTGCTTCTCTCCCAGGCAGAGAACGCACTGCAAGTGTCCATTAGTCATTGGGATAGATTAGTTGCAACTGAGGCACTTTTTGAAGACAGGGGGGTGGGGGGAAGGGGACTGAGAGAGGTTGGCAGGAGGCAAGACCTTTCTTAATTTATTTATTTATTTAAGGCAGGACTAAACAACAATAAAAAGGAAGTAACAAAGAAAAAAGGCTTCAAGGGAAGCTAAAATTAGCAATTCTAAAGGGAGTTAACGATTCATGAATGGACAGCTCTAGCTGGGTCTCTAGCCAGGGGGTGGTTAGAAGGGACTGAGGAGAGATTGCCTTGCATGCTGGGTAGCCTCTTGGCAGGAGGGGAGCAGTGCATGCCTGGGCAGGATGGACTGCTACCAAAGTTCTCCAATTAGCAGCATAGTGATACAGACACAGTGGATCACCCTTATAGGGATACTATTCAAAGAAGAAGTTCTGCTTTTACTTCATTCACTTCAGTCAACAAGCCTGCTAAACAACCAGTGGGGCCACTGGACGATTGAGATGCTAAAGGAGCACTCAAAGACGATAAGGCAATTGTGGAGAAACCAAATGAATTCTTTGCATCAGTCTTCACTGTTGAGGATGTGAGGGAGATTCCCAAACCTGAGCCATTCTTTTTGGGTGACAGATCTGAGGAACTGCCCCAAATTGAGGTGTCATTAGAGGAGGTTTTGGAACAAATTGATAAACTAAACAGTAATAAGTCTCCAGGACATGATGGTATTCACCCAAAAGTTCTGAAGGAACTCAAATGTGAAATTGCAGGACTACTAACTGTCATCTGTAACCTATCATTTAAATCAACTTATGTACCAAATGACTGGAGAATAGCTAATGTGACGCCAATTTTTAAAAAGGGCTCCAGAGGTGAACCTGGCAACTACAGGCCAGTAAGCCTCATTTGACCTCATCTGGAATACTGTGTGCAGTTCTGGTCTCCCATGTTTAAGGATGAATTGAAACTGGAACAGGTACAGAGAAGGGCTACTAGGATGACCCGAGGAATGGAAAACTTGTCTTATGAAAGGAGACTCAAAGAGCTTGGCTTGTTTAGCCTAACCAAAAGAAGGCTGAGAGGAGATATGATTGCTTTCTATAAATATATCAGAGGGATAAATACCAGGGAGGGAGAGGAATTATTTAAGCTAAGTACCAATATGGACACAAGAACAAATGGATATAAACTGGCCATCAGGAAGTTTAGACTTGAAATTAGATGAAGGTTTCTAACCATCAGAGGAGTGAAGATCTGGAACTGCCTTCCAAGGGGAGCAGCAGGGGCAAAAGACATATCTGGCTTCAAGACTAAGCTTGATAAGTTTACGGAGGGAATGGTATGATGGGATAGCCTAATTTTGGGGCAATTAATTGATCTTTGACTATTAGCAGTAAATATGCCCAATGGCCTGTGATGTGATGTTAGATGGGGTGGGATCTGAGTTACTACAGAGAATTCTTTCCTGGGTATCTAGCTGGTGAGTCTTGCCCACATGCTCAGGGTTTAGCTGATCACCATATTTGGGGTCAAGAAGGAATGTTCCTCCAGGGCAGATTGGCAGAGGCTCTGGGGGTTTTTCGCCTTCTTCTGCAATGTGGGGCATGGGTCACTTGCTGGAGGATTCTCTGCACCTTGAACTCTTTAAACCACGATTTGAGGACTTCAATAGCTCAGACATAGATTAGAGGTTTGTTACAGGAGTGGGTGGGTGAGATTCTGTGGCCTGCATTGTGCAGGAGGTCAGACTAGATGATCATTATGTTCCCTTCTGACCTTAAAGTCTATGATTCTATGAATAAATGGTCAGTTTTCAGAATGGAGAGAGGTAAATAGTGGTGTTCCAGAGGGATCTATCTGTACTGGGCCCAATCCTATTTAACATATTCATAAATGATCTGGAAAAAGAGGTAAACAGTGAGGTGGCAAAATTTGCAGATGATGGCTTCCATATGAGGAGAGATTAATAAGACTGGGACTTTTCAGTTTGGAAAAGAGGTGACTAAGGGAGGATATGATAGAGTGTAATTTACTCCTTCTCATAATACAAGAACAAGAGGCCACCAAATGAAATTAAGAGGTAGCAGGTTTAAAACAAACGAAAGTATTTTTCACGCAGTGCACTGCCAACCTCTGGAACTCCTTGCCAGAGGGTGTTGTGAAGGCCAATACTATAATGGGGTTCAAAAGGGAGCTAGATTGATGGACCAATCTTCCATGAATCTATGTCCATTAGCAACGATGGGCAGGAATGGTGTCCCTAGGCTCTAGTCCCTAGTTTGCCAGAAGCTGGGATTGGGTGACAGGGCATGGATCACTTGATCATAACCTGTCTGTTCATTGCCTTTGGAGCACCTGCCATTGGCCACTGTCAGAGGACAGGATACTGGGCTTGATGGACCTTTGGTCTGACCCAGTATGGCCGTTCTTATGTTCTTACCTAAATGCAGATGGAATTTCAGCATCAGAATGCCCATCCACTGCATGATGGGACATCCCTGAAGACCACCGGTTTGTCAGCATGAAGAATTGCATACCCAAATCTGCGTTACCAGGGTGGAGGCAGCAGATTCAATTTTACAGCAGTACTCAGGCTCAGGATGGATAACATTGGGTCAAAGTTGAGGTCTGATTTTTGTCCTGGTCTCTGGTGGACATTGCTCTACTCATGCCAAGAACCACACTGGGCACTTCTGCCAACATATATAGATACTTTCACTGGGGAGCTGGCTTCAGCCTGTCTATTCACTGTCATGGTGGACATTACTTGGTAGGGTGACCAGACAGAAAGTGTGAAAAATCAGGACAGGGAGTGGGGGGTAATAGGAGCCCATATAAGAAAAAGACCCAAAAATCGGGACTGTCCCTATAAAACCGGGACATCTGGTCACCCTATTACTTGGCCAGTAGTGACCTCTGACAGGGTAGGCTAATACCCTCCAATTAAAGATACTGGCATCGTTTGCTCTCTTGGAGCAGGATTCGACTGAATGACTAATCTCCACAGAGAGGAAGCAAGACAAAGAAAAACAATAATGCCACCATAAAAAACCAACAAACATGGGTCAGAGGCCTAAATTCCCATGCTCATAGGACAGCTAATGTGAATAGTTGTTCACAATGGCAAAGAAGTGGCAGATGTAGGCTGCATCTGAGTTTCCAAGCTTATATGAGAGGTGCCTGGAAGGCACCATGGTCTTTGGCTTATTAGCCGTTTCTGTGACCTTTGTGGGCATGCTTAACCCAGTCAGTCAATCTCTAAACTGAAGACTTATTATTAATACTTATTCTTACACATAAGAAGTAGTATTAATAATAAGCTGATATTTCACATTTTGACATGAAAAATGCTAAAAAAGAATGATAATTATAATTTTCTCAAAAGAATATGATATATAAGCAAGGAATTAAGAGTTTTCAACTCTTATGCAAGCCAATGTCTAGTCTAAACTGTTTAGCATGCTAAAGCATATAAGGCCAAATGCTCATAAGAGTGAAAAAACAAAAACAGCATTTGTACCTGCAAATAGACTTACAAGATCATTAAAACGTTTTTTCAGACATCACTATTGCACCTTTTAGTCAAAATTTGGCCCACCAAATCTAAGCAAATTCAAGTTCTGGGTCAATAAACAAAATGAAAATTGTTAAAATCTGTTGAAAGCCACAATGATGAGTTTTATCAAACTCAAAAGACAAGAACATATTCCCGCAAATCCAGGGCTGGCATAAAGAACTGAGACATAACTGTGTAGTGGACGAGACATTATACACCCAGAGAAGAAGAATGCTAATTTTTTACAAAATATGGGACCTTTGCAGTATACTAACTATGCCAAGTTGTTCTTCATAATCTAAAATGTTACAGGCTGAAAGAAGCTGTTGTTGACGTATATTAATAGGCAATAGGTAGGCCTTTCACAGAAACTCAGAAAACAGTGAAGGGCATTGCTGTATTTTTTAGATATGGCTCAACAGCTACTGGACTGACATTCCAAACTGCTGACTACCAATCCATGCAAAATGCCAATCTACAAAAACACTGCAGCATTATTTCAGTCATGTCGTGCCTCTGCCTTTGAGTCCCTTTACCAGCTCCCTTTTTTACCTTCACATCAGACACAAACTTTAGTCCTTATTTTTAAATCTTTCACAATTTAGCCCCTCCCTGCTATTTATCCAATCTCTTATCTCACCATGATGTAAGCTGTCCTCTTTCCCCTATGAATAACAGCAGCCTTTCTCATCTGCCTGTCAACGTCTCTCACAAACAGTTTTTTCCATGCTGCCTTTTATGCGTGGAACCTGCACAAACGGGTTTGCACCGCCATTGCCCTGGTGTTCCTTCAAATCCCTTCTCAAGTTCCGCTAGCACTGTGACACCCAGGTAAACTGCCTAGTGATAACGGCTAAGGAAGTAAATAGACTGTTAGAGATTCATTAGTAGTTCATCTTCTTTTCTTGTTAATGAAAGCTTTGAAGACTCCAAATTGTACACTTAAGATTATATGCAATTTTGTGTTACTGCTACCGTCACCACTCCCATCATTGTGTTCTACATCACATATTGCATCTTTTCCCTTAAGCTTACTAGGCCAAAGGGTGACTGTAGCAGAGCGAAGACTCACCGGTGCAGCACCTCCTGCTGGTCGTCTGGGAATTAGCTCTTGTCAAGCCCAGAGCATCCTCTGCTGGCCAGTATCTCACCTGCCTTAGGGCCCCCATGTCTCTCCTGGACCCTGGTGCCCTTTACCTCGGGGTTCTGCCCTCCGCAGTACCCCCACTCTGGGTCTCCCTCCCAGGGGAACCCCCAACCCTCTACCTCCACCTTGCCTCAGTAGCTACTGTCAGTCGTCATCTAGCCCCCTCTCACTGGGGCAAACTGCAATCTGTAAAGGCCACTCATCACTGGCGAGGGGGTCAGACCAGCTGCCTCTGCTAGCCCCAGGCTGCCCCTCTGCAGCCCCAGTACCTTCTTAGGCCTTAACAAAGTCCTCAGCCTGGGGAGTTGCCAGGCTGGAGCTCTCCAGCTACTTTGCCTTTCCCCAGCAGTGCTCCACCTCAGGTACCCTTGCTCCTTCAGGCAGCTAGGTCCTTCTCTCTCTCTCTCTCTCTCTCTCTCTCGATACTGACCCAGCTCCACCCTCAGCCCTTTTATCAGCGACAGCTGTGGCCTGATTGGCAAAGTGGTCACAGCTGCAGCCACACCCAATCAGCCTACCCTTTTCAGGAGCTGGGCAATTGCCCTGCTACAGTGACTTTCAAGGGGGCAGATCTCCTTGCGGAGCCCCTGCTACACAACCCCCCAGCTCCGTGTGCAGGTGGCGGAGTCCCCCGCGGTGCGCTAGAGGTTGGTCCTGGCAGAAGTTACCAGGGTCGGAGACCTCCTGGATTACGACCGGGGAGACTGGCTGGATCCCCTGACGCTCGCTCGGCATATGGGGCTCTTTAGGCCTTGTACTCTCTGGCGCGTACTACAGGAGGTGAGGGCCACTTTGCCGTCCGCTGCTCGGGCCTACCTCGACCAGGTCCTGCACGAGGGCATGCCCCGCCCACCCTCCACCCTGGGCCCTCTGGACCTTTTCATCGGGCCCCTGCCCCGTGGACTCAACCGCCCCCCCCACCCCTTCTCCGCAAGCCGGCTGCACGATCTGCAGACGGTCCGCTACCAAACCGCGCCAAGGAAACATCTATACACGCTCGTGCTCCACACCCTTCACTTCCTCACCCTCGTGTCCCGCCCCGACACAAAGTGGCGGGACCTCCTGCCACCTCTGGAGGGTGAGGAGCCCCGGTGGGCCAGCCTATACTCCACCCTGGTCCCGAGGCCCGCCGGGGATATCAGCTGGCAGCTCCTTCATGGGGCCATAAGCACGGGCGTGTATTTGTCACGGTTTACCCCTGTCCCAGACACCTGCCCCTTCTGCGGCGCGAGGGAGACCCTGGCGCACGTTTACTTAGAGTGCGCCAGGTTGCAGCCCCTATACCGGCTCCTCATGAACATACTGTTGCGTTTCTGGCTGTACTTTTCCCGTCACCTCCTTCTCTATGCACTCCCTATCCATGACCCCACAAAGTCACGGGACCTCCTGGTCAACCTCCTCCTAGCCCTGGCTAAAACGGCCATCTACAAAACCAGGGAGAGGAGGTTGGCCAATGGAGACTCCTGTGACTATGGGGCTTGTTTCCAATCCTCTGTCCGTTCATGTATCCGGGCAGAGTTCCTCTGGGCGGCGTCCACTGGCTCCCTTGACACCTTCGAGGAGCAGTGGGCGCTGTCTGGGGTTCTCTGCTGGGTGTCCCCATCAGGCTCCCTTCTTTTGACCCTCTGACCGTACTCCTGTCCCTGTTCTTTTATTAGTTGTCCCCCAAACTCAGTTGGGTTTTGAGGTCCTGTAGATCCTCCCCTTAGGCTGGGGGGAGGGATCCTTTAGCAGTGGGCGGGCTTCTGCCCGCCCACTTCCCGGAACCCAATAGGTACAGTGACTTTCAGAAATACATAGTGCCTAGCATTGCAGCCTCAATAATAATTCCTCTTCTGTGTATATACCTTGACTGGTCGTCAGACTCCTAAAGCAAATCTTGAGTGAGCAGTGTTGCAAGGCTATGAATTTGCTGAGTTTCATATGTCACAAAAAATGACTCTGACACGTCTCAGATTCAGACTTAACTGAGGCCTGGTCTAAACCTAAACCTTAGGTTGTCCTAGCTACGTCACACAGTTTTGGAAAATTAAAGCTATAAGAAAATACTGCAGAATGAAACTGACACAAAATCAACTCCCTTCCCCTCCAAAGAACCTGTAGAAGTACAGTAATAGTAAAGATGAGCAGAATAAATAAATTTAGTAATTAGATTTTTAGCTAGTATTTTAAAAATACAGTATAAAGAAAAAAGTAATTAGCCTTTTGTATTGAAAAAAAACCCTATATACTAGAAAGAAGCAAACCCAAATCCTATTGTGCTCTTAAATTCTAAGATTTAAGACGTATATTACAACTGTAAAATAAGAAGAGCACATATTTTATACTGCAGAAAAAAAGATATGCTACAAAACCCATCAAACTTACCTAGGGCTTTACATGCAAAAAGGGCCATTGAACTCTGAAGTCTGTCTGGTCTGACAGCCTGGACCACAAGGACCTTAAGATAAAGTATATTCAGTAAGAGTCATGTATATTAGAAGAGCAGTACATAGTAACAATTCTAAACCTGAACAGTAGGCTTACAATAATACAATTTTAAAAAAAAAACTTTTGAGGGGAGAAGGAAGATTCTTCTTAAAATATCACAATTTTAAATGTTTTTTTCCAGAACGGGTTTGTCAACTTTGGTATATAATTAAAAATGATCTAGTAAAAAAAAACTATTCCAATTCAAATATAAACAGCTAACATAACTGTTCCTTTTGGGTGCAATTCATCCCTGTGTAGACAGCCACAGAAGCACTATGGACCACCTAAATTCTCCCTTGTGATGGGGTACTCACCCCACATTAGCCCAGAGAGGCTTAACAGGCTCAGGAGGGAGTAAGTAACCTGTGAGGACACATCTGAGAGAGAATTAGGGTTGATACGCAAGCTTTCATTGACAATGGAGCCCAGCTGGGCACATGCAAACGGGGCTAGTATAAGGCCAAGAAGCAACGACAGAAGGGGCTGCAGTGTGGAAGCCTTCAGTCACTCTCTGGGCTTAGAGAGGGAAAGGAAGAAATCCAGGGAGCCAGTAGAAGCCCTGGGATCCTGGCCCTCAAAGAAGGGTTTACCCAGCAGGGTGGTGGAGCAAAAGCCAGATAGATACATAGTAGGAAAACATCCAGGGAAATGACAGCAAGGCTTGGGACAGTGCATACCTTAGTCGCTGATTTGAGGGTCCCTGGGCTGGAACCCGAAGTAGAGGGCAGGCCCAGGGTCCCTACCTGCCACCGCATAAGGGGCATAGTCTTGATTTGGAGGACTGGGAATCATACCCAAACAGTCAGTTCAATGAGACTTTTGTGGAAGGGAAAACTATAGTGAGCTGGCTAGAGGGCCAAGCCACAAAGAGGGAGAGCATCCTGAGTCACAAAGAAGAAGCACTGCACCTCTGGAGCGTGAACGAAACATGGGAAGGGGTGTCAAATCGGGCAGCGCTATTCCCCCGATGCGTTCATGAGGAGGCGCCTTAGTAGTGCATAGTGAACCCCATTACACACCTGAAAGGCTGGAACTGCTTGTAAAGGAAGTGCATTATGTGGGTAGCTAGAGTGACAAACTCCAAGATTATCTTTACTTCTGCTAATTTCCACCTGAAAAGGATGTCTTCTTAGCTTCTAACATTAGAGTCTTACTGCCCTTTGATTTCTTAGAGCAGAGTTTAGCATGCAGAGGTTACTCATCTTGTGCAATAACTGGATTTCTTCTACATGCATGTCTCTAGGGTTGCGCCATGTCAGGTGCACGTGTCCCCTGTGCCTCTGATTAGAGATTGTTGGTAGCAGTGTGACGTTGCAGTCTATATGGTTTTATAAAAATATGTTAATGAGTGAATATAATGTAAGTGGAATATGCTCCATGCAAAATGTCTCTTGTAAGGTATCATTACAAAGCTTATAATCTACTGACTGTGATCATCCTATTGTAATTATGCAAAGTGTGGGCCATTAATGGTGGTTTTGAATCTTGATGACTCCCATTAACCAGGACAATTGTCTGCAGATGGGTGTGTTTTACCTGTAAGTCTTCCTGTATACCTGTGCGCTGGCAAGTGGGCAATGAAGTCTTGCAGTGACATGTGATCATGTCACCTGAACTGGAATCCATCTTTAATCTGGTGTCTTTCCATTGAGAATGAGGGGGTGGGAACCCAGAGAGGGACAAAGGATTCCCGCCTTATGCAAAAGATATATAAAGGGGTGGAATAGAACAAAGGGAGAAGAGGAGCCATCATGAAGAATCCCTTAGCTACCACCTGAGCTGGAACAAGGGCTGTACCAGGGGAAAAAATTGTGCCCAGGCCTGGAAGGTGTCCAGTCTGCGGAAAAAACTTGCTGAAGCATCTCTGAGGGTGAGATTATCTGTATTCAATTTGATCAGACACAGATTTGTGCATTTTATTTTATTTTGCTTGATGACTTACTTTGTTCTGTCTGTTACTACTTGGAACCACTTAAATCCTACTTTCTGTATTTAATAAAAATCACTTTTTACTTATTAATTAACTCAGAGTATGTATTAATACCTGGGGGAGCAAACAACTGTGCATCTCTCTCAGTGTTACAGAGGGCGAACAATTTATGAGTTTACCCTGTATAAGCTTTATACGGGGTAAAATGGATTTAGACCCCATTGGGAGTTGGGCATAGAATCATAGAATATCAGGGTTGAAAGGGACCCTAGGGAGGTCATCTAGTCCAACCCCCTGCTCAAAGCAGGACCAATCCCCAGACAGATTTTTTTCCCCAGATCCCTAAGTGGCCCCCTCAAGGATTGAACACACAACCCTGGGTTTAGTAGGCCAATGCTCAAACCACTGAGCTATCCCTCAGGCATCTGAGTGTTAAAGACACTGTTAGCTGCTTTCAGGTAAACCTGCAGCTTTGGGGCAAGTAATTCAGACCTCGGTCTTTGTTGGAGCAGAGGGGAGAGTTTGGCTCAACAAGACAGGGTCCTGGGGTCCCGAGTTGGCAGGGAAAGCAGGGGTATAAGTAGTCTTGGCACAATGGGTGGCAGCTCCCAGGGGGTTTCTCTTATCCAACCCATCACAGCAGTGTCTGTTCAGCCCACATAGGCACCCTACACTTCTTCCTGCCCTGTACCAAGGATATATAGAGCTATGTGGGCAAACTGCTCTCAGTTTCTTTTCTACTACAAAGTCCCACACAGGAAATTCCAAAGCAGAAAGGAAGTAGGGCTGGTAATGGAGCACTCATAGGGACACATCTCAAACAACTATATTTACTGCATAAGGTGCAGGGCCAGCTCCAGGCACCAGCTGACCAAGCACGTGCTTGGGGCGGCACCTTGGGGTGGGGCGGCAGGGTACTCGGGGGGGGGGGAATTCGGTGGCATGGCGCTGGGGGGGGGCTTGGGCGGTGCAGCACTCGGGAGGGGTGGGGCTTGGGGCTTGCACGGCGCAGCACTCAGGAGGGGCGGGGGCTTGCGCGGCGCAGCACTCGGGGGTTTTGGCGGCGCAGCGCTCAGGGGGACAGGGGGTTCGGCGGTGCAGTGCTGGGGGGGTGGGGGCTTCGGCGGCACAGCGCTCAGGGGGGCGGGGGCTTCGGTGGCGTGGCACGGGGGGTCGGCGGCGCAGCACTCGCGGGGGGGTTACAGTAGGGCGGCGCTCTTTTTTTTTTGCTTGGGGCAGCAAAAAAGTTAGAGCTGGCCCTGATAAGGTGAGTAACTTCTGTTTGTTCTTTGAGTAGTTTCCCTCTAGATGCTCCCCTTCAGGTGATTTCCAAGCAGTATTCTCAGCAGAAGGAGGTGGCTTCTGAGGCAAGTCCGGTACTGAAGACAATACTGCAGTCCTGAGGACAGTATCTGATTTAGAAGAGTTAACCAATGCACAATGCTTAGAAAAGATATGAATTGAGGACCAAATAGCCACCTTGCAGATCTCAACAATGACAACATGTTTAAGCAGTGCTATAGAGATGAACAGAGATCTCGTGGAATGAGCTAGCACACTAGAAGGAGGTTGTACACCGGAAGATTCATAACAAGAAGTTATACAACTAGAAATCCACCTCAGAAGTCTTTGGGTGGAGACTGCAGCCCCTTTATATTTCTCAGAAATTGAAATGAACAGCCTGGGAGATGCTCTAAATGATTTTGTTCCGTCTAAATAGAAGGCTAATGCCCTCCTGATTTCCAACATATGGAAAGCTGCATCCTCCCTGGTATGGTGTGGCTTTGGGGGGAAAACTGAGAGTTGAATAACTTGATTAATGTGAACTTCGGACAATACCTTGGGTAAAAATGTAGGATGCAATCATAATGAAAATTTGCCTTTGAAAAAGAATTGTATAGGGAGGGTCTGCCATTAAAGCCCTCATTTTCCCAACTCTTCAGGCAGAAGTGATGGCCACCAAGAAGTCTTTTTAATTTATAGGTGAAGAAGTGAACAGGTGGCCATCAGTTCAAAGGGAGGTTTCATAAGGCACTTAAGAACAAAGTTTAAATCCCAAAGGATCCTCAATCCTTTAATGCATCTGATCATTGTGGGGTGAGCAAACACCAAAAACCCCTCAATGGAAGAATGGAAGGCCGTGAAAGCTGCCAACTGTACTCCAATTAAAGTCATCTGGTAATTCTAACAGATAGTCAAGATGAGGGGGAAGAGTGGATGGACAAAAGATGCCAGAGGACAAACCAGTGGTGGAATCTTCCATTTCTGAAGGTAAACTGAACAGGAAGTTTGTAATCCCAAGAGCCATGGAGTATCCAAGCCTTGAGGTAAAGAATTCTGAAATTCTAATGGAGAGCACGAACTCATGTCTTGAGAAGGGAGATGTGGAATGGCAAGTGCTGGGCAATCAAGCTGTACTGGAGAGATCTATAGTTCCAGTGACCATGACAACCTTGATATTGAGAGGCACTTGGTACTTTTAGAAGGGGAGACTCTGATTAATTGGAGACATAGATATCTTCGGAGCATCTAAACTCCTGCGGTACCAGATGAGTCAAAGAAGACAGAAAGGAATCTGTTTCACTTAGCCCTTTGTGGACTTTGGTACCAATGCAGACTGCCTTGAAGAGGGTCTAATATGGAATCCTTAGACTTCTATGATATTGAAGGAGTCATATGTCTAGGTACAAAAGGTTGTATAAGTCGGCGTGGCCTTGCTGATAGTGGGGTGTTTCTCCTTGCGGCCTCGATCATGCTCAGACAGAATTGAAGGTGGTTTAGGCACCAAAGCATGCTTGGAGTCGTGGCTCCTAGATAAACTCAGGATTTTGGAGGCAGTCTCAGTACCAGAGGAACCTGGAACCCCAATGATACCCAACAAGGGACCTGAGGGCTCAGAAATGGTCAGTTTTAGTGGAGATTGAGACTTCTTCAAAACAGGCTCTGTGTAAGGAGAACTAGAACTCCTGTTCTTAGAAACCTTCCCAGTACCTTCTGATGATTATTCCTTTGAAGGTCTGGGAGAATGTGATACCAAGGTCAGCTCCCAGACTGATGCACTGGGCAGCACAGTATGGGGAGGTGAGCAGCCCTCAGTGGTGAAAGAATAGGTTAAGGAGTATTTAGAAAAGCTGGACATGCACAGGTCCATGGAGCCAGATGCAATGCATCCAAGGATGCTGAGGGAGTTTGGCTGATGTGATTGCAGAGCCATTGGCCATTATCTTTGAAAACTCGTGGCGATCGGGGGAGGTCCCAGATGATTGGAAAAAGGCAAATATAGTGCCCATCTTTGAAAAAGGGAAGAAGGAGAATCTGGGGAACTACAGACAGATCAGCCTCACCTCAATCCCTTGAAAAATCATGGAGCAGGTCCTCAAGAAATCCATTTTGAAGCACTTGGAGAAGAGGAAGGTGGTCAGGAACAGTCAACATGAATTCACCAAGGGCAAGTCATGCCTGACCAACCTGATTGCCTTCTATAATGAGACAACTGATTCTGTGGATATGGGGTAATATACCTTGACTTTAGCAAAGCTTTTGATATGGTCTCCCACAGTATTCTTGACAGCAAGTTAAAGAAGTATGGATTCGACGAATGGACTATAAGGTGGACAGAAAGCTGGCTAGATCGTCGGGCTCAATGGATAGTGATCAACGGCTCAGTGATCTAGTTGAAAGCTGGTATCAAGCGGAGTGCCCCAGTGGTCGGTCCTGGGGCTGGTTTTGTTCAACATCTTCATTAATGATCTGGATGATGGGATGGATTGCACCCTCAGCAAGTTCATGGATGACACTAAGCTGGGGGGAGAGATAGATATGGTAGAGGGTAGGGATAGGGTCTAGAGTGATGTAGACAAATTGGAGGATTGGCCCAAAAGAAATCAGATGAGGTTCAACAAAGACAAGTGCAGAGTCCTTCACTTAGGATGGAAGAATCCCATACACTGCTACAGGCTGGGGACCGACTGGCTAAGCAACAGTTCTGCAGAAAAGGACCTGGGGATTACAGTGGATGAGAAGCTGGATATGAGTCAACAGTGTTCCCTTGTTGCCAGAAGGGTAAGGGCATATTGGGCTGCATGAGTAGGAGCACTGCCAGCAGATCGAAGGAAGTGATTATCTCTATTTAGCACTGGTGAGGCCACATCTGGAGTATTGTGTCCTGTTTTGGGCCCACCACTAGAGAAATGATGTGGACAAATACGAGAGAGTCCAGTGGAGGGCAATGAAAATGATCAGGGGGCTGGGGCACATGAATTATGAGGAAAGGCTGAAGAAACTGGGCTTATTTAGTCTGCAGAAGAGAAGACTGAGGGGGGATTTGATAGCAGCTTTCAACTACCTGAAGGGGGGTTCCAAAGAGGATGGATCTAGACTGTTCTCAGTGGTGGCAAATGACAGAACAAGGAGCAATGGTCTCAAGTTACACTGGGGGAGCTCTAAGTTGGATATTAGGAAAAACTTTCACTAGGAGGGTGGTGAAGCACTGGAATGGGTTACCGAGGGAGGTGATGGAATCTCCATCCTTAGAGGTTTTTAAGGCCCGGCTTGACAAAGCCCTGGCTGGGATGATTTAGTTGGGATTGGTCCTGTTTTGAGCAGGGGGTTGGACTAAGTGACCTCCTGAGGTCTCTTCCAACCCTAATCTTCTATGATTCTAAGGTGGACAGGACATTAAACTCACTTGGAGGCTGATGTATAGGGCAAGTCCCCTGGCCTGGATCAAAGGCAAGTTAAAGAAAACACTCCATGATTAGGACTTTCAGTCTGATCTCTTGATTTTTCCTGGCCCTGCTTTTGAGGGCTGCACAAAAATTAATTTTTTGAGGAATGTTTGTGCGTGTTTGAGGGAGCTTATCAATCCTGCACCGATTAAACAGTTGTTCTAGGCTCAAGAAATCACACCCCTCCACCTCTGCTGGGCATGCTCCAACCTGAGGGAGCATTTTAAAGGGAGTGACACAGTTCAGTCTGGGCCAACTGTGGAGAAAAGCAATCAGGTGAATCAGCTTCCTGCCGGAAAGCCACCAAAGCTCCACACTGCCAGGACAGAGCCTCATAGCCAAGCCAAGGAAGTCCAATCACTGTGGGAGCTGAGGGGGAGCTTGGGCCAGCGGAAGAGACTCAAGAGACAGATCAGAGGGGAATGCAACAGGCACCCCAAATCCAACTCTATGACACCGGAGGGACTGAAACAAGGGTAGGAAATGACCCAGGGAGAGTGATTAGGGGTATCAGGCCCTGAGCCCTGTGTGAGGGCCACTGTTTCAAAGGACCCTGGACTGGAACCCAGTGAAGTAGGGTGAGCCCAGGTTCCCATACCACCCTCCCAGTCTCAGCACTATCCTGAATCATAGCCACTGAGCAAGGTGGCCTTTGGACTCTCTTTCCCAAACTGTAACTAGTACCGTCAGCCTGGAGCACACAGCCGGCCCCCAAAAGCGTATGTCCCAGACAGCTAATACAGCTGACAGTTATAGCATCCCAGCAAGTAAGGCAATGCTTGAATCCAGTGATGCGGGCATACCCCTGCAAGGGAGAAAAACAGCACCCTCTGGAAGGAAATTAGGAAAAAGGGGAAAAATAAGAGAAATAAAATAAATATCTTCCAAATAAAAGAAAAGTTTCAAAAGACTATGCTGAACTAAACTACACACTAATAAACAACTAAACTAGACTAGAAGGCAACTTAACAGTAGATACTCTGTCTCAAGCCAAGGAAGTTGAAAAGGAACTGAGGACAGGTCGCCCACATAACCATATATATCCTTGGCACAGGGCATGAGGAGGTGTAGGGTGCAGGCCAAATGGGCACTACTATAAAAAATCTCCAATCAAATGGATGGGGTGCATGTGCACCTGAAATGGATACAGGGACTCCTGAATTGGAGCATCCATAGGGACATTACTTGAAGAAGAACTATGTGTTTGTCATGAAAAACAAACTAATATCATTTCTTTATACCATCATTTCCTGCAGCTGGAATTTAGTAGAGCACACCTAATCTGTTGGGTAAATTTTCAACAGATATAAAGCTATGTATGTTAGTCAGCACTGACTTTGTAAGTGTTATACTAATGTGCCTGTTCTGAATGTGTTTTTATACTAAAATAATCAATTTTGAAAGCATCTCTGCTTGGTTTTAAGATAAATAGCACCTGTAATCTATTTATCCTGAGCTACTCTAACTATGAACCTCTAAATTACAAAATGTTTTTATTACCAACAAACCCCAAAACCAACCCTAAACAGCACATATAGTTGATTCACCCCCTCCCCTTGTCTCTCTCAGTTAGGCTCTGATACATATCAATTCAGCCCACACGTGTTTTAGGTTCCTAACTTCCAATGATATCAACGGAAGTTAGAAGCCTAAATACCTTTGAGGACCTGAGCCTTCCCTACTAACTATCTTCATAGGATCTTTCACAGGTAGCTTCCTGCATAATGTATGCTTTAAAGTTCTGTACACTGCTGGCTCTGGGACATACAGTCACCCATGCCCAGTTCAGTTTATAGTCCCTTTCCTCAGGGCTCTGTTTATTCTCCAACACAAACCAAAGGAAATGCAGAACAATAACAAAAGCAATAGTCTTGTCCTTGGCTGAGATGGTGGAGCCCTCTGGACTTTGGTAATTAAATCATCTGAACCACACCAGCCTATGGAAACCCATGGAATCTCCTTGCAGCCTTCTCCTTGTCTCTGTCTCCTCTGACTCCTCCCCGCCTCCCTCCAGTGGAGTTGGGGCCCTCATTTATATCTTCCAGCTAGGAATCTGGCCCAATCAGTGGGTGCAGTTTAGCTGAGTCAGCTGATTCCCTCCAGAACAGGGACAGCTGTTCATTAGAGCCCCTGGCCTTGAAAGGGCCAGACCTCACTGTTACGTGTACCCCAAGGATTCCCAAACTGTGGTACATGAGACATCTCAGGGGGAGGTACCTGGGAGAAATTGTGCAATGCTGGATTTTATTTATTATTTCATTTATTGCATTTTCATAATAGGCTGTTCAGACAACACTTTAAATCTGTGGGAATGTGTTATATAAAATATGGTAGTTAATTTACTTCAAGATGTAGTAATGTATGAATGAGAACGCAGATACACAGAGACACTGATGTACAGAGCCCTCAACTCCAGTCACCGTACAGCGCAGGTTCAGTTGCCCAGCAACTATCCAGTTTAGCTGAGCTCAGAACTTAGTCAGGGGGTTGTGTTTTTTTCCCAGTTGTATATGTCACACTATAACTATATTTGTACATAACAGTGAAATATAGACAGATGGTTAAAGACTGGCAGTATTAAGAAGAACACACAAAGTATCAGTGATGAGAAGAGTAGGGATACACAGACAATTGGTAAATCTGGAAGGGGGTAAGCAGGCAGCTGGTAGATCTGGAAGGGGGTAAACAATAAGAAAAGTTTGGGAACCTCTGCTCTAAGGATATATCTACGCTGCAATTAAACACCTGCAGCTGGCTTGTACCAGCTGCCCCAGGCTCATGGGGCTCAAGCTAAAGGGCTGTTTCACTGAGGTGGGAGGGTCCCAGAGTTCAGGCTGTAGCTCGAGGCCGAATATGTACACCACCATTAAACATCCCCTTAGCCTGAGCCCTGTGAGCCTGAGTGAGCTGGCACAGGCCAGCTGCAGGTCTCTAACTGCAGTGTAGACACCTGCAGGTGTCTAACTGCAGGGTACACTACTTCTTAAAGGGTACATCATGGAAGAAGCTAACCTCTGAGTGGGACTTAAATAATTCTGTGCCGGTGTTTTCTCCCATCACTGTTGGTATACATTTTCACTGCTTTCTAAAAGACAAAGACACCCTTTACACTCATCATACTGGTGTTTGACGGGGTTTTTTTTCTTTAGGTTTTTTTTTAATCCTCTAGAAACTGTGATGAAGACACGTTGGGGACATATGAACTATTGTTCTGCATATTATAGAGTGAAGCATGTTATTCAGATAAGAGCTTTTGTTAAATGGTTTGTTTATAGTTTATTCCTAATTTCTGTGGTGATTGTTGTTAAAAAAGTCCCCTTCTTTCTCTCTCTCTCTTTTTTTTTTTTTTTTGTGCTAGATACTTGGCTATTTTTTTTACAAATGAATTCATTGAGATACCCAGGGAAGGCTGTGTGATTTGTGCGCTCTGGCAGTAATTGCAGGATGTTTAATTTGTCAGAAGTACCCGACCAGGGTTTTGAGAGGTGTCATTCCTGCTAATCCAGTTTCTGTTGTTTACTGCACATAGCAACATCTGGTGGCAGGACAACTTAGAGGAATTGAAAGTAGAAAATCCACTGTAATCAAGTTTTCTATTTTCATTTGTGTTATATGCAGCCTGTATATTTCTAAGGCACACAAGATTCCCTGTGTGTGTACTTCTGTACCCCAGTCTGGGTGGGAGGGATGGCGTTGGCTCTTGAAATTATTCTCAACATACTTTACACAGAAAAGTCATGCACATTAGTGTACTGACAAGCTCCCCAGGGCAAGGGCCATGTCCTTCTATATGTCTGTATAACATTTACCGAAGAAGTGAGCTGCAGCTCACGAAAGCTCATGCTAAAATAAATTTGTTAGTCTTTAAGGTGCCACAAATACTCCTGTTCTATTTACCACAATGTGACCCTAATACCTATTTGAGCCTCCACCTCCAGACACTACCACAATACAAATAACATGGGACCCAACAGGCAGACAAGTAGGTTTTGTACATTTGGGGAATCAGCAACTGCTGAGGTGTGGAATGTGTTCTGTATGGTTCTTTGCAGAGGGTTACAGCTGACTGTGATCTCCATAGTGGCTAACTTTGCCTAAGGAGTTATCATAGATTGGGAAGTGGTGTACCTTTCTTAGGCTAAAATAGTTGCTAAGCCCCTTATTTTCATGCTAGGATCACACATAACTATCTGACTCCTTATCCCTCTACAAGTCCACCCCAACACCATCTACCAGAAAGCTTACTTTGGGTACTTGTCACCCTTAGTATGTGTTCAGAACCTCATTGGCAGTGCTCAGCATCTCACAGCATTGAGCTCTGCTATTTTAAAACATTAAACCTTTAGACCTAAGCTACAAAAAATATTTTAAAAACACAATGCAGTGGGGGTGGGGAGAGATAATGAAAGGGGGCGGGAGGACCTTCTATAGGGCAGGAGGCATTTATCATATACCTGTGCACCTACGAGAATAGACCCATTGGAAGGTATGAAAATAAATAAAATATACACTGCTAACAAACACTTTAGCAAACCTTTGCTAAGCTGCTACCTGGTAAATCTAGATGTGCACACTTTATTAATGATGTTGATAAAGCATCATCTGACTTTTGCCAGATTATATCTGTTATTGTAATGCTAGAAGTGAATAATTTCCTCTCCCCTCATACTTTAAAAATCTTTGGAAATTAAATGCAACTTCCCACCCAAAAAACCCCCTATTTCAATACAATATTAAAATAAAATATTAAACATTTAAAAGTCTAGAAAAGCAAAAATCAAAGTAAAAATTAATGCAATGTTAACTCTGTCTCTTCCGTGTGTACATTATAATATGATCGTATGTTATTGTAGATACATAAACAACTCTATATGAGGTTGTAGAAAAAGTTATATATAATCCTATTTTATCATCTGAAAACTAATAATGACAGTAGCATTATAATATTTAGCACTTACAGGGATTTTTCTTATCATACTTCAAAGAACTTTTGCAGGTGAAAAAGTCTCAATTTTACAAAGAGGAAAACTTGAAGGGTAGACAGTTAAGAGACAGATGACATTGTGAGCCAATGACGGAGTTAGGACTAAAACCCAATTCTCTTGACTGTGATTTCCATACTCCTATTCTCTGGATCGAATTGCCTCCCTAATGTGAGGGATAAATAAAGATGTTTGTGCAAAAAAGTGCAGAGTTCATGTTGCATTTTCAACCTTAACTGTTGCATTTCCTGACCTTTCAGTGCTTAACTTGCAATCTTAATGTTGCATGAATGTAGGGGGTTTCATGTTTAATGTTGGGGTAATTTAACGATATCCGGCTTGTCAGGCTGAGAAATAATGCAATAAGGAACCAGTGACAAGGAAAGGAGAGTATCACCTGTCTGGAAAATGAAACTGGTATGTTTTAATGAACAATCTCCTGTCCTAAAACAGATGCTCTGTTTGAGTACCAACCCACCAACACATACATTAAAGACCCTGGTAAAATGGTAATGGACATTAAAAATAAATTAGTACATTGTAATTAGCTAAACTAATCATGCTCCCACTGAAGACAACATAATTTAAGTCAATAATTATTCTTAAACCATGATCAGAGTCTAATCTCTTAATCATGAAGTAAAACTGAGTTTCAACACAGAGAACAGAAGTATTTTCAAAATTCAGTATTAAAATATTACCTGTTGAAATAGGGTAATATTCTTTGCAATAATGGATGGAAAATCTTGTTCACATGTAGAGCTCTGAGAGAATGTACGCCACAGATCTGCATCTTCAAAGCAGAGTGTCTGATATAGAGCTGGGAGAGAGATCTACAAAGCAAATAATGCACATTTAACAGTAAAAACACAAAAAAATAGCAACAACTTATAGCCAGCCTGACATATTCTCTGTATTATTTTTATTCTCTCTTTTTAAAATCTTTTTTGTTCCTTCCCCTTCCTCCATCCCACCTCAGTCCTTTCTATCACACATGGCTAATTTATTTCACTCAACGCATCAACTGTTCTCTGATCCAAATGTCTCATAACCCCCACCCCTCTCCCCCAGTTGCTTTTGGTCCCTACAGAAAGGAGGAAGTGAAAAACAACCAACATTGAAGTATCACAGTTCTAGTGCTCTGCAGCTAGTTAATTTCTCTCCCTCATGAACTCTCAGCCCTTCCCTTCTTGCTGGTGAGCTTTATGCAGTAGGAGAGTAGCCCTAGATCAGTACTTCAGAGATTGTTACTTTTATTTCACTCCTTTCAGCAGGGGAACATAGACTGTCGTAAGAGAAATCAGTCCAAGAAAATATTGGGACTTCAAATTAATATGAAGCTACCCAATTTGATCACTAGAGACCTCAAACAGGCCTCTAAATGCTACCCAATTTATGCATGTAAAATTGTGGATACTAATTTTTATGCTACTTATGAAAATACGGTTTTGCTTTCTAGAAATTTGTATGTCAAAATGCTAAGTAATTTTTCTACTTTCCATAATGGTTATTTCAACTGGGTACATATTAGACTGCGTTTTTTGGAAGAGGTAATAAATAGTTCTTAACTAATTTTGAATACTGTTTAAAATAACTAAAACTGTAGTCATGTTGGAAAATATTTAGTTTATTTTCAACTCCATATTAATACTTTCGAATAAATCAATACCATTTCAAATTGAATTTAAATCATCATATAGACAATACCTTCAGGGACGCTACTGGCCAAGTTCGTTCCTGTTCTATCCAAGATGGAATTTGGTCACGGATACCTCTTTGTGAATCCTTATAAAACAAAGTAAGCTATATATTTGTAAAATTCAAACCTACAAGTTGTTTAATAACTAAAGTTTCAAAATGAAAACAGATATAAAAACACTGGCAACATCCTTTACAGGAATCTTTCAATGGTATCCTATTGATAAATTTATGAATAGTGTAGCAATGTTTGTTTATTATTGCTATTTTATAAAGTTATTACATACAAGAGGCACCTCAGACTTGACTAGATTTAGTCCTCCCCCTTCCATTTTCACAGCAGATGAGTACTTCTAAAATACTGAAATCTAGATACTTTATTAATACATTAAAATAAACTTTAAAATAATGTTTTATTGCCTCACTGAAACATATTAATGACACACATGGATCATTAGAAGGCCACTAAAGAAGAACCCAGAGGATTTATCTCAATTTAGGGATGACTGCAGGAGATGTCATACTGAGAAAGGAAACAATCTGGTTAGAAATGTTCCAGTCTGGATCCTGACCTTTCTCTAAGACATCTGATGTATACAAAGCAGCAAAAAATAATAAAATAAAATAAAATAAATTATAAAATAAGAATAAGAATAAGAATATGGATGGAAAAGCAAGTAATATATAGGAACAAGATTTCTAAAATGTCATATAGATGACCATGTAATGGAGTACCATTACATGACAATGTAATGATATGACCCCCATATCAATCAGGAGAAGGCTAACAAGCTCCTCTGTGCTCAACTGTTACCAGATAGGCACACTTGCAGAGCCTACTCCAGCTGGAGAAAGCAAGCTTTAAAAGAAGATGTTTGTCACAGGAAGGCACAGCAACCAGGAAGAAAGCTGCTGTGCCTCAGGAGTAGCTGGCCCTTGCTACAGAATGACAGAGTGGAAAACAGCTGACAAGACTCTGCTGCCCACGAGACCTTTATAAGGTGCCTTAAACAGGAGGAGGACCCAAAAACGGTGGAATAAAGTTCCCAAACAGGGAAAGGACTCCTAAAGGGGAAGAGACTCTAAAGCTGCATGAGTATGATCCAGATAAAGACCCAGCCTATCACAGAACACCATTTGGAGCAATTAGCTGCCAAAGGATTTTTTTTTCCACAGGAATGAAAGTCAGGACTGTAGTACTCAACAAAGGTGTTCATGGTTGATCAGAACATCATGGATGATATTTCCTCTGTGGTGACTCACACACTTTCTGCTCACCATAGCACCAGAGAGTGTGCTGAATGGACTCCCTTTTTGGACTAGTTTCTGTGCAACCATGTAAGCTTCAGTACTTCATAGCCTGGCTATTAAGTATTTAGAAGCTTGCAGACCCAAGCACTTCTAATGAAAGGAAATCAATAAAGATGATGTTTAAGTAAATTACTGTCTCTTTCCACATCCAGGAAGATGAGCTTCACTTTGGGCAGACCAAAGGAAAAATAATCCCTAGTAATGTATGGAGAACAGAGTTTATCCTTGTGACAGATGATTTTGAAGTTGAAGTTGGAAGAATCTTCTCTTTATGGGCCAGTGCATTTTAACAGCATACATTTTGGAGACATTTCTGACTGTTGTGCTTGTAACCAGGAAGCATGGAATTAGAAGCCATCAGTTTGAAATATTTGGTTCTGACAGACTTTAGCCCTCTGGACAGATCCCAGATAGGGAAGACAGGACTTTTGGTTTGGACAGACGCTGCACAAGGACATTTATTATTGCTGGATGATCTACCAGAGATTTAGATGAGACCTTGTGCAATATGCTATTTAGTGTTGGGTCATCAGCATTGATGGTGGGATGTCTCACATTAGGTCATTCTGTACAGTTTCAGAAGAGCTATAATGCTTGTTTTCTTGGGTTTGACTATCTTGACACCAATGGGAGAACACTGTTCACATTCTTGCACAGGCCAAAGAGATAGAAAATTTCTATGAAGCTATGAAACACTATTATTTTGGAGGAATCGATTATCTTGTTTAGTACCCATCATTAACTAGCCTCTCAGTCTGGATTAGGATGAAGTAGGAGGCTATAACATAGCAGATGGAGTGGAGACACTTTATGACAGCTTCACTAGGTCCAAGTACCATGGACTTCTTGGCTGATTTTAGGGCAACAACAATTGCAATTCCCCCCCCCTCTTTTTTTTAATCTTCCGTAAAACTCGTCCTAGTAGTAGAAGGGGGGAAACAAATAAGCAAATTCAGCTGTGAGTGAAACTGTATATTTACAGTGATCTTGGGTGAAGAAAATCATTGTAGTTTTTTTGTATTTTGACTGAACACAAATAGGAACGCTTAGTGATGGCCTAGCTCCCTGGATATCAGCTTTTTAGAACCAGATATTTAGTTTTTTGGACTGTCTGCTGAAAGCGTACCTAGTCCTCTTGTGTCTTCAATGTGCCCTTTTTATACTGATCGCTATTATTAGGCTGGTGACCTTCTGCTCAAGAAAAAAAAGTTACTGTTTGGCATTTAGATTTGCACTTCTTCTGCTCCTTTCTCAGGGGCTCCTGGAAGTCCGATGAGCCATGCTGGCCATCTCTAGGAAGCTGATACTCTAGAGTCCTTCTGACATTGACCAAGTTCCAGGATGTTGTCCCCTGTGCAATCCCCATCCCGGAAGACTGGCATCTGTGGTCAGGGTTTCAGATTAAAGATTTTGCAGTAAGAATGCTACCATACCATCCTGTTTCCACTCACTGATAGGCTGGATGTTATCTTTATTTTTCTCTAAATCTCAAATTTTGGAATGGTTCCAGGTTTTTAAGAGTTTTTAAGAATCCCAAAAACTCTCTCATGTGCAGTCTTGTCCATGAAGAATGTTTGAAGCTAAATGACCAAAGAGCAGCAGGTAAATATGGATGAAGGATACTGTGTTCCATAACACCCCAGACATCAGTGTCTTTGTTTTGTTAAGTCTTTCTTGTGTAGGAAATGTTCTGGTTCTCTGTGTTTATCTCAACTCCTGGAATAGCCTATGAAAATCCTATACTAGCCTACTGGATAGGAGGGAAGCAGTCGATGTGATAGATCTTGATTTTAGTAAGGCTTTTGACACAGTCCCACATGACATTTTCATAACCAAACTAGGGAAATGTGGTATAGATGAAAATATTATAAAGTAGGGGGATAACTGGCATAAAGCTCATACGCAAAGAATAGTTCTCAATGGTTCGCTGTCAAACTGGTAGGACATATCTAGTGGGGTCCTGTAGCGGTCTGTTCTGGATCTGATACTTTTAAAGATTTTCAATAACAACATGAATAACGGAGAGGAATATGTTTATAAAATGTGTGGAGGACACCAAGCATAGGGAGGTTGCAGGGACTTTGAAGAACAGATGAGAATTCCAAATGACCTTGACAAATTGGAGAATTGGTCTGAAATCAATATGATGAGATTCAATAAAGACAAATGCAAAGTACTACATGTAGGAAAACAAAATAAAATGCCCAACTACAACATGGGGGACAACTGGCTAGGCATTAGTCTTGCTGAAAAGGGTCTGGGGGTTATAGCGGATCACATATTTACTAAAAGCCAAAAATGTGATGCAGTTGTGAAAAAGGCTAAAATTCTGGGGTGTAGTAATAAGAGTGTTGTATGTAAGACATGGGAGGTAATTATGCCACTCTACTCAGCAGTAGTGGTGCCTCATCTGGACTCCACGTTTCAGGAAAGATGTGGACAGAGGAACAAAAATTATAAAAGGTTTAGAAAATCTGACCTAAAAAGAAAGGTTAAAAAAAATGGGTACAGTACAACCCTGTTTATCTGACCCTCCCTTATGGAGTGAAGTTCTGGAACAGCCTTCCAAGGGGAGTAGTAGGGGCAAAAAACATATCTGGCTTTAAGACTAAGCTTGATAAGTTTATGGAGGGGATGGTATGATGGGATAGCCTAATTTTGGCAATTAATTTGGCAATTGATCTATGATTATCAGCAGGTAAGTATGCCCAGTGGTCTGTGATGAGGTGTTAGATGAGATGGGATCTGAGTTACTACAGAGAATTCTTTTCTGGGTGCTGCTAGTGAGTCTTGCCCACATGCTCAGGGTTTAACTGATCACCATATTTGGGGTCGGGAAGGAATGTTCCTCCAGGGCAGATTGGCAGAGGCCCTGGAGGTTTTTCGCCTTCCTCTGCAGCATGGGGCATGGGTCACTTGCTGGAGGATTCTCTGCAGCTTGAGGTCTTCAAACCACAATTTGAGGACTTCAATAACTCAGACATACGTTAGGGGTTTGTTATTGAAGTGGATGGGTGAGATTCTGTGACCTGCATTGTGCAGGAGGTCAGACTAGATGATCATAATGGTCCCTTCTGACCTTAAAGTCTATGAGTCTCTCTGTATTTACCAAACAACCAGGACTCTACGGCCAAAAGTGAGCAAACTCTCCTCTGGCCACTAGATGGCATCATATTTTCCCATTCTCCAGTTTACCTGGAATTTTGATTATCTGATCTGGCCCTGCTCCCAATTCGACCGGATAAACGGGGATCTACTGGTAAGTTTAGTCTTCTGAAAAGAAGACTGAGTAGAGATCTGATAACAGTCTCCAAATATGTTAAGAGGAGTTATCAAGAAAATGTTGATTAACTGTTCTCCGTGTTGGACTGCATTAGTAGGAACATTGCCAGCAGATCGAGGAACTGGACTTTTTTAGTTTGCAGAAGAAAAGAGTCAGGGGGATTTGATAGCAGTCTTCAACTACCTGAAGGGGGGTTCCAAAGAGGATGGAGCCAGGCTGTTCTCAGTGGTGGCAGATGACAGAACAAGGAGCATGGTCTCAAGTTACACTGGGGGAGCTCTAAGTTGGATATTAGGAAAAACTGTTTCACTAGGAGGGTGGTGAAGCAGTGGAATGGGTTACCTAGGGAGGTGGTGGAATCTCCATCCTTGGAGGTTTTTAAGACCTGGCTTGACAAAGCCCTGGCTGGGATGATTTAGTTGGGGTTGGTCCTGCTTTGAGCAGGGGGTTGAACTAGATGACTTCTAGAGGTCTCCTCCAACACTAATCTTCTATGATTCTATGTACACTGAAGGTAGGCCAAGTAGTAATGGGCTTAATCTGCAGCAAGGGAAATTTAGGTTGGATATTAGGAAAACCTTTCTAACTATAAGAATAGTTAAGTACTAGAATAGGCTTCCAAGGGAGGTTGTGGAATCCCTGTCATTATCTAACCTGTTCTTAAAAACCTCCAAACACTGGTCAGGAATGGTCTACGTACATTTGGTCCCATTTGGTGGGAGAGGGGCTGGACAAGATGACCTTTCGAGATCCCTTCCAGCCCTACATTTCTATGATTCTATGAGAGATAATCAACAACCTCTTATTTAACTTTATTAAAAAGCATGGGATTGGGTCCTGTGGGTCACTGGCTACAAAGTCCCTGGGGATGATGCTCTGATAAGTGTGCCATCTAATACTATGTGTAGATGAATCCCTGGACTGTTCAGCTGCTTTATTACCATTTTCAAGAGCTTTGTAAATATCCTGGTGGGGGGCAACACATAGTGATGGTGTTGATTTTCATAAACAAAAACAAATAAGCTACTGTTGACTGAACTTTGACTGTCCATATGTCTCCACCTGTTCCACCTACATTAAAAGATCTTCTTGAGACATAGCAACAACAATAGAAGCTGCAGGTCTCATGCCCCATCTTCTTTCCTATAGTGTCCCATCACCTGCCATTGGAGATATTTGCTGCCAGCAGTCACAGATCAGCTACATGCCTTAGTAGCCAGTCTCTTCATACCATCTCCTCCATGAACTTATCAAGCTCAGTCTTGAAGCCATTTAGTTTTTTTTTTTCTCCACTGCTCCCCTTGGAAGGCTGTTCTGCAGACTGTGAGCAATAATGGCAGAGTTTCCCTTCTGTGGCTCCCAAGAGGGAGATGTAGTACCACTTGGCCCTTAATCTATCCCTTTTGGCTGGCTCCAACATGCTGGGAGTGAGGGGCATAAAACCAAGAGCATAATTCCTCTTCTCCGCACAAAAAATGTCATCCTCTACTGCTCATTCTGCTCTAAAAGGTGGCTCCCAAACCAAGGGCAGTAATGGATAAGGTGGGAGTGTTCAGTTTCCTCTAGAGACAGAAAATCTAAGGTTGGGAGGAAGGGTTGTCAAAGTCTCAGAGCAATGTGGACATGTCTGATTGTCTCTGATGCTTTTAAGAAGAGAGGTGCATCCACAATATTTTGTGCTGGGGAGAGGTCAGAATCTAGAATTCTCTATTTTAGAGAGGGTGGATTTACTGCATTTAAATATAGTTAAATTTACATTTGAGGACAGTACTGCAGTCACACAAGGAAAAATGATACAACTTTATCAAAAGTAAAAAAATTACTTACTATGTTCACATATTTTTAAATATTTCTATTGCTAGAAAAGAGCTAATCTGTTCATACTATGGATACAAGTACAGTAAATAACAAACATACAATACATTTGAGAATAATCTTTTAGGATTCTAGCAACGCATTCCTTATTTCAGAATAAACAAATAAATAAATCTTACCGATTTTCTTAACATGTCTCCAATGATCACACCTGTAAAAGTATCCCATTCCTATGAAGGAAAACAAAAAACAAAAAAACCTTAGACAAGGCATAGGGATATCTTAAAGCACACAATATAATAGTTACAGATAAAGTAGAGGGTGATCTGAGAATAGGAATAAAGGGGCCTAAGGAGTCACCCAGCTCCTGCTGACATAAATCCCAAATAAGGGGTTGGAGGCATGGATTTATGAGAAAAGATAAAAGAAGCTAAACACACGTAACTTGACTAAGCAAAGTATAGATGTAGGGAACATGATATACACTAAAGCCAAGAACTTAGTAGGATTCAAACAGGCATTAGAGATTTCTATGAATAATATGATCATCAAGAATTACAACAGCATAGACTAAAAAACAAAAACAACATCTATAACAAAAAAGCCTCCTAAGAGTTATCATGCTTCAGTACATAAGCCAACTGAAAGTTTTCCTGTGAGTAGTTTTTTCAATAAGGAACCTATTTTCAAAGGTATTTAGGTGCCTAAAGATGTGTTTAAATCAATGGGAGTTATGCGCCTAACCTGTTAAGGAATTTTGTAAATCCCACTAGGCACCTGTCTACATCTTTAGGAACCTAATTACCTTTGAAAATCTTGCCCCAACTACTTGCTTTTGGGTTCTTGCATTTTCCTCTGAAGCAGCTAGTACTAGACTAGATAGACCCTGATCTGATCTGCTTCCTATTACCGTTTTGCCATATGTGAAAGGTATAATCACCAAAGAAAGAGGGATTATTTACTGTCATACACTGTGATATAACAGAATACTCTGACTAAATTAAGAAAGCAAAAAGTAAATAAAACTTCTTGACGATGAGATCTATTAGACAGTAGTACAGTCATCCAAGATGAGTACTTTGGGTCACTGTAGCCTAGGCTGGATAATTTTTTTAATTCTTTTTTTGCTGGGCACAATACTTCAGGTAGCGGAGAAAAGGGGTAGACCAAATAACTTAATAGTGTAAGTATTTTACATCACTAATATCTATGATTCTATGGCCAGGGGTTAATTTACTATAATTTAAAATATATATAAAAACGATAGTAGAGGTTTTTCTTATTTAAGGAAAATAGCATTTCTCCGACTTGAAGTAGGTCAATCCACACATCCACTTGGCTTTTGTTTGTGACATTACACAATCAAAAGTCAACAGTATCAACAACATAGCAGAGCGTTCTATGGATCCATCCATCCAGTTAAATATTGATGCCATTCCGTCTCTCCCAAGATTCTTTACAGCCAGTGACTTAGCAAATTAGAAGCAAATTATTTATTAACCATTCAAACATAAAAAGGCACATACATTATAAATATACTGCTACTGCAGAAAATATGAATAAAGGACTCCTGCTCCCAAAACTGAAAAATATGTAAAATATTTATGTAAACATGATAAAGTAATAATATAGAAATGCATATAAACCAGATGCAGCAAGCATCAGTATACAAAGACTAAGAGGGACCATTTCTTCCTCTACAACCGTGCCCCACTCCCACAGTAGGTGTGTTCCTCTTGAACCACAAAATTGTTGACCAGTAAGGGAAGACTCATGAGCACAAGAGGCAGAGACAGTAGCAAGACCTATACTATAGAACTCACTAGCAAAAGAGATGTAACTTTCAGAGCTAAACACAAAACATCTCTTCCACTTTGATTTCCATCAATAAATTTGTCTCACAAACAAGTACTCAATTAATCAAGTATCAGAGGGGTAGCCGTGTTAGTCTGGATCTGTAAAAAGCAACAAAGAGTCCTGTGGCACCTTATAGACAGATATATTGGAGCATAAGCTTTCGTGGGTGAATACGTCTGACAAAAATTCATCTTTCTCTCCTGCTGCAGAGGCCATCTCACTTCTTTCAATCCCTTAACCTTCTCAACATATATTTACACATCACATTCAAACTTCTCGTCCTCATCATCACCCTACGTCTTGTCTGTTGTTTTCTACCACTCTCCTAGTTGGGATCTGCATGCTAATTCTGATCACTTTCCTGTCAGAGCCTTCTCTAACAAACACACTGAACTTTCTTCCATTCTCTCTACACTCCTACGTCCATCTTGATCCTGGAAGCCAAGCAGCTGCCTTCTCCTTAAAACCCCTGTTTAAAATTTACTTTTCCACAATCTCTCCAGTGATGGCCTATATTTCCAACCTTTGTGGTTTTTTTACAGTACTTACATTATCTTGGAAAAGTTCAGGGTGCATTCCTCTTACAAAATGCAAAGCAAACATTAGTTGATCAGCCTGAAATAAGAGCAAGATAAATGGATAAATACATTTGTTAGACATCACCGCCATGCTTTTCTAATTTTACTTCTGAGTAAAGCTAGCTAACAGAACCACAGTCTCTAAGCACCTATCCTGATCAGTATAGCAGCAACATTTGTAGTTTCAAGTAACTGGTGACATGGAGCATCACTCAGATAACTATCTTGGGGTGATATATAGTGTAACTAGAGATGGACTCAAACCACAACTCCAGATCTGAATACACCCAAATTTTGCAGGAAAAATTTTGCATTTTAACCAAAAAACACAAATTATTTTAGAAACAATAAAAATTTGAAATGTTTGAAATAATGTGCTCTGCTGATGCAGGAGGTAGAACTTCCAGCAGTAACTCAATGGGATAAAGGGTGCAAATATCTAAGTCAATATTTTCAAAAACAGGTGTTTGTATTAAAATCATATTTTGACATCAAGGTCTGGTAGTTGGTAATGAGGAATTGGAAAGTGGCTGATGAATAGCTCTTCCTTCCCATCTAGGCCAGCCAATTAGATTCCTTATCTGATGGAGAGGGCCTAGATTGAATTTGATGGTTCCTGTTATTCATAGCCTCCATCGCAAGAGAGTTGGGATTCGAGTGGGAGAAGAATTACCCTATTCCTTTGTGTGGGATGTAGTATTTCTTATTTACACACTTACAGGTTGATGGAATTGTGGCAGGTGTTTGTCTCAGGGCATGTGTGGGAGATAAAGAGTGCCTCATTGATAGGCAGGGCAACCTTTCCTTGGGGACTGGTGTTCATGATATCAACCAGGGAATGTTTGAACTCTTGCACCTCCTCAAGTGGGACTTGAAGGGGGAATGCTAGACTTTTCATCTACCTAGAAGGGTGGGGGTGGCATTACAACCTTGTCTGGAAATGAACAGGACTTTCCAGAGACACCTGTTCCTCTTGTATATCTTCCAGTACCCGAGAAGTGTGTGTACCGAGGTGTGTGGTGCCAATGTGCACTTTATTATAGGATAGTCTGTAGGAGCCGATCGTTGGTACAGTACTGGTGGTTACCAATGCTTTCTCTTAGGCATCCGATGGAGTTGGTTGCCAAAGTGGGTCCATGGATCCCTGTAATCTCACTGAGGAGGTGTATAAGGGAAGGGACCCCAATGATAATCATAATCTCTGGATCTATGATGTCTGGTAGGTTCCCCAGGAGCAACTTTATGAAAGGGGATACGAGGGATAAGCTAGAATGGTACCAGGATGGATCCCTGTAACGATTTCTGAGTCAGAGGAGTCTTCCCCTGAATTAGAACATCCTCTGATGTTCTAATCAGTACCAAAGGCTGGAGTTATAAACCAGTCCCAACATGCTGCTTTTGTAGCTGTATTGTGGAGGTGAAGCTGGTAGATCCTCCCATAATTGGCGATTCAGGTTCATCAGAAATAATGAGATTCTCTGAAGAAAGGAACCTGGAAAGAGCTGGAAGGCTCTGATATTCTTCACCCGAACTTAGAGTTAGGGTGGTGAGATGGAAGCTATTGTGGTACTGAGATGACTGAAGGGGCATGTCCCCTTTCAGAGGCACTGCAAGATACCAGTACTGGGGCCTGAATGACAGCCCTGTCAGTGTCTCACGGTGCCGTAAGGGATCAGAAGGTGCCACTGTGGTAGCTGCTCTTGTGTAGGCACCTCCGAGCAGAACAGCTTCCTCGGTAGTGATGCTATGGTACCAGACTCAGTAGGAGACTCTACTATATCCTTACAGAGCTGAGAGGTCTCCCAAGAGTGGGTCTTATATGATGATCTACCTCTCTTCTTCACTTCCCTGCTGCAGGAGGCATGTTTCCTCTCTTTTGAAGTTTTATTGTCTGAGGTTGCAGAAAAAGCAGCAACAGTGACCAAGGGTGTCTGTGCCATAAAGGCCGATGTACAGGGGAGGAGGGCAAGCAGATACCTCAGGAGCTAGGGCATACTCATTAGTATGAGCTTAAGTCTAACCTCTCTGTTGTTCTTGGGTCTGCCCTAAAAACCCAGAAAGACCTTTCATTTGGCTCGGGAAAAGGACCTGCGGCAAGTCTCACACGTCTTAAACCCTTGGGTATTAAGCATAACAATTATGCTCCAACACAAAAACTTGGAGAAAAAGAGGAGCTGCCCCCTTTCTTTGACCCACAAAAAATAAAGTGAAATAAAGGTATTATGAAAATAAATAATGCAAAAAGAGAAACAACTAAACCAAATAAATAAAACAGTCATTCACAAGTTACGACAGAAAGCTGAAAACAGCAGGCAGTAGAACTATCCATCTCAAGCTGCAGGTGGCTGAGAAGGAACAGAGTGGTGCCTCCCTACATACTCTCTTTCAGAGCACAAGGCACCATTCTGCACAGGCACAGGCCCCCAAATACTACTTTGCAGGCACGCACAAATCCTCTAATGGAGTATCCGTGGGAACATATATTCGAAGAACAGCAGCAGGATAATCCCTCATCAATCCTGCCTGTAAGAAATCTAAGGCTTGTGTTGGTTATGGTGTGAAGTCTTTCATGTTACTGTCCTTCCTGTCCTTTGCTGCCAACACAAGGATAAATTCACATCTTTGTTCCAGGTTGACTCTCAGAGCATGAACCACTGGAGTGGTCTGGAGTGAATCTGTGCCCAGAGGACCTGGCCATTGCATCAAACCATTGTACCCAAAAGAGAGGGGACAAATCTCATTAGGGTGACAAGGTCTAAAATACAGGTGTCACCAGCTGGTCCAGTTTCTGTAATCTCTCCTCTTATAAGAAATCCCTTCTCTGTTTTTGGTGTCTATCAGGGGCCCATATGGATCATTTCCTATGAGGGGATGAGAACAGGCTTCTTGTGGTTTAGATCAAAGAATGTACACCTGCATTCCAGCCTGTCTCAGGTCCATACTATTTGAGTGTGCCTCTTTTTAATAATGTATATGTAGTATGTGTTCATTTTTTAAAAGTCAAAACTAAATAATGCAAAGAATGTCTGACTCACTTAATTTCCCAGTATGCAACTGCTTTTTTTTTTTATTGAAAACATCCTTTACTTAGAAATCATTTCATATAGAACAGTTTAGACATTAAAAAATCAGGTAATGCCATAGTTCAGCTGGAAACCAACTCATGAACTAGTTCATTTCTACACCAAACCACCATATAAATCCCAGTTTTTCCAGTAAATTCACATTTAATGCTAACATACAGCATTTTAAATTCATCCATAAACCCTGGCAAACCAAAGGGTCAGATGTGGTAACATCAGTGATCTCACAACAAAAGTAAATGATAATGATTCATTCTGATATCTTGAGGTTATGTTCCTAAACAACCATTTATCTTCTACAGAGTACCATTCTGCTGAACTCAAGGTGAAAAATTTTCAAAAAGAAGATAAACTATGCACATACAAAAGTGTGGGATGATTAACAACATAAAAACAAAATTGTGGCATGGTTTTTAATTATTCCAGGATAAAGTAAAACTGAATGTCATTTGCTGTGCTATTTTACAAATATTCTATTCTTTCAAATTGTATTTTATAGAATGTATGTTTTCAGGCTGGAAAGTGGTTGAGAAGTGCACATGAGAAAAAAAGTTTGATTAATGATTTGCTGAGCTTCTCCTTAACAACTGCAAAAGTCTATAGCTAAATGAGATAGAGACAAAAGTAAGTAACAACAGTGTTCCACATTCAACTGGGATAACAACACCAATAACAATTACTAGTTTCTATGTGTGCCTCTGGTTCTTTATTTGAAAGCTTGGTGGCTCGGCAAACAGATGAGGCAGTGAGCCTAGTGCTGAAGATGAGGTGTGGGGGCAGACATAAAGGCCTATGACTTGGTGGAAATAAATAAGAGAAACAGGAGAGTTTTGATGGACCTCCCAAGAAAGCTCTAAGAAAAAGAGTTTAAACTGTTGACACTGACAAGAGCCAACAATGAGACTCAATTCAAAAAATAACTTAACTGGATATCAAACTAATTTCAAAAGAATCAAGGTCACCTGAGGTAGAAGTTGCATAAAGCTTTTTCAGGAATGAAGACTAGGAGAGTTACATTCAAATCAAATGTAAACTGATGTCCTTTCTGACTGGAAATTAGTACATGGACTCTGAGCAGCAGGTGAACTTACTAAGTGAACACAAGAAAGCAGTCATATACAGTACAAAGAGTCAAAAGCATCCCAACTGAAACAATACCTGTGATAACATGGAAGAAACAAGAAAGTTAACTGTGGCATATAGGAAAAACAGCAAGAGCAGAGGACAAACATCTGTGGAGTCTTTTCACCCAGCCACCAACAACAGGTATTTTACTCTTGGGAAGGGGGGAAAAAAGGGGGCAGAAAAATAAAAGGAAACTAGAGAACTTAAATATGGACAGAAAACCCTGGGGATGATATTGGGCAGCAAATTACATAAGAGTTGTGATTCAATAAGACAACAAAAGATGAATATAATTATGTAGCAATATGTTGCTAAGGAGATAGTTAATATTCCTGTCTCTATACAGTTCTGGAGTATGGCATTCAATTCTGTAAATCTCAGAAATATATTGACATATTGAAGGTAGTGAACAGAAGAGCAATTAGATAACCAGATAAAATTAAGACTTTGAAAATGTAGGCTAAATAACAGGAAAAACTGCCTAACAATGAGATCTATTACTGTTTAGAATAGTTTCCCAAGAGAACTGATAAAAGATGCATTGCTAGGACATTTCAACAAAGTTTGGATCAAATACTAAAAAATGTACCACAGGAAAAACAATCTAAGTGTACTATAGGAAAGAAGATGGGGCATGAGACCTAAGGGGTCATTTTCATCTCCAACATCTATGATTCTAATAAACAGGACAATTTAATTTTACTTTAGATTAGTTGTGTTAACTAATATTATATGCGATTTATAGAAAAACATTGGCTTTCTTATACAGATTATTAGGCAAGCCTGCTCTGGAGCATTAGGTATTTATAAACAAAATATGTGGGTATTTAAATCATAACACAGAAAAACATCAAAATAAGATATATCAGGTATATTTGGGATATAGAGGAAAAATATGAATATTGATTAATGCTGTAGCACAGGGCCTACACAGGCCACAGGCCTGTAAGATATTTATCTGAGGCAAACAAGGCCTCAGGCCTCAAGATATGCTGTCACGAGTAGCTAACCAATGAATGAGTCTATGTCACAAGATGAAACAGTTACAATAGATATGTTAATGCTGATATTTAGGAAATATATACTGTAATATACCATTTAATTCCATTTAAAATACGTTTGGGATTATTGCAGACATAGAGAGTCAGCAATGTATTTACCACAAGTTGTTATTGTGACTGAGTGACATAAATGTTATCGAGTATAAGAGGAACTAACAAGTTAACCTTTGAAAAACAGGGCACCCCAAAATTAGTGGGGTGTGGAAGTATAGATAAGGAAAAGGGATTGAAATTTTCATAAATATGTATGAACCTCAGTGGGCATCAGCATAACAAATTATAAAAGTGTATTCCAGATTGCATGCCTTGGGAGACACCAGCGTGACAACCATTGGTGATGATGATGAGGAAGATAATGACTGACACTTTGGGGTTCCCGAGCAGGAGATTTGAATGAGGGCTGAACATTTTGTACTATTGCTCTATCTGCTGTTGTATTTCAGGGCTTGTGGGATTGTTCATCTGTTTAGTGGATTTGTTAATCAATGGACTGGTGATAAATTGCAAGTGTTTCCCGTGTGATCCTCAAGTCTCTCATTCTAATAATATTGGTAATAATCTTCCTGATGCTGTAGCCACTCAGGAGACTGAACCCTTATCGACTACTGTAGTTTAAGAGATTAATCAATAATCAATACACCAATCCATCAGTTAGGTTAAAACACTTCACCATGTTCAAATTGTCAGATTGGTTAGTCCATTAAAAATATATATATTAAAAAGTCTACTGTTACAAAAGAGGTCAATGATTTTTCAGTGTCTCTTCACTTCCTTTTCAGTCCACTGTGTCTAGCATACTAACATATAAAATCCTACTTTCTCTCTATTCTTAGACAGTCCAGTGGTGTCATATTGCTGTCAATTGACACAACAGCAAAAATTAACAGTGAGGCACGCTCTGGCTTGTGGTTTAATACTATGTTGATTGCTGATAACCCAGAAGAGCTTTCATTAAAATAAAGAGCTGGCTTCATTCTAACAAAGGTCCATATGCTAAATCTTGAAAAATGCAGCTCAACACTTAAAGACTAATGTGCTTTCTAATTCCCTATTCACACCTTATTGGGTATATATACACATGTATAATCCCATTTACACAACAGCATTAATTTTATAAAATAAGTGTTACAGTCTAATTGTAAATATGCCTTGGGTACTAAGCAAATATTCCTTTAATGATCTACAACAACAGAGGAAAAATACTATTCAAGCTAAATAAAAAAAAACAACACTGCACATATACAAAAAAGTGTATAAGGATGCTCAAGTAACTCAACCACTTTATCTTTCCTGTGTGCAGTAGAAGAACCTTAGGTTGCATCTACATTTCCAAATGTATTTCTACATTTTATTGCTGAATCTAATCATCAAGGTGCTTTTAAAAATATATATATATTTATAACTATTAATATTAAATTGTTGATTCTAAACCACACTGTGAAGTACTGTTAAGAATAAAATTCAAGCCAGTGAATTTTGTGTGTGTGTTTTTTAATTGTGTATGTATTATTGTTATTGTTGATATTACTGTGGTAGTGCTGAAGAGTGAAAAGGTTCCAATTAGGGATCAGGGACCTATTGTGCAGGGCACTGTACAAGCACACACACATAAAACAAAAAAGATTCAAGAAGGATGGAGAGCCAAAGCCATTTCTGCCACTTCCTAAACAAGAACAATATGTTTGATGGGGACAAACTTGTATCCTCTGCTGCAGTTCTGCAGAGGCTAGTGCAGCCTCAGCACTGAAAGAACCCCATGATCTCTGCATAGGGTTAAAAGAGCGACAGTACATATACTAGGTTGCTGATGGGGCACAGAGGTCATTTTTTCTCCTAAAGCAGCCACAATGCTGCTCTGTTTTGGTGTATTACCCTGCTGAAGAACAATTACATGATACAAAGCCAGCTCACAAAAGCTAATGCACCCATTACTCATACATACTCAGAATTTAGTATTATAGTATATACAGTGAACCAAAATACTGCATATGTGAAGCAGGCCAAGTTATGGTTGCTGTGAGAATATAGTTTCACATTTAGTACAGAAAAGATCAAAGAAAATGCATCTTACCTTAAACAAGCAGCGACAGACATATTCATACACCATGTGTTTTAATGAGCTGATAAGAGACATAATTCTTTCTTCAGTATTTTCTGAATCCTAAAAAAAATTAGTTTGAACATGAAAAGTTCAGCTGGACAAAAACATGCATTTATGTATGTATGTGCAAATACCTAGAGTGCACAATGGGCACTTAGGGCTGAGGATCCAGCCCATGTGTTTAAAGTCAGACACCTAAATAAGTGTTGCTGAGCACTCAGATTTCCTACTGAGCTCACTTGCAGCCCCCAATGACTGTATTTAATGTCCCAAAACACAGATTTATAGGTCTAAATTTAAATACTCAGATATGAACATTCTGGCTTTAGTCATGGAAAATAGGCTGAATATTCAAAACATCTGTGACAAATTCCAGGGGATCTAAACCTGCAACGATTTGCACATAAACTATTACACTTCCCACTGCTCTACTCATATCCTACACCAAGAAAAATAGACTAAACCGGCAACCCAGGAGACTGTTTCTCTAAACCACAGACCAGGCACATTGCAGGAAGCAATAGCACAAGTTTCTCCACATTGCCCCACCCATGTTTTAAACCGGCCTTGAAGGAACCACATCTAAGAATGAAAGAATAGTTAATTCTCCATTCTCATTAAATCCTTGGTCTCCAATAGCCTTCATATGCTGATAGCTTGCCCTCACTGCTGACTTATTAATTATTATATTATTATTATGACACATTTAAATTGCAGTTGCATCTAGACACTCAACCCAGGTTGGGCCACACTGTACCACGCATTATACAAAACATCTAGCCCCCAAAGCATTTACTATCTAAAAGACAAAACATAGCAGGAGGATGAAACAAACAAGGGTGTCAGGATGAGGGTTGAGGAGATCGGGGTGTAATAAAAATAATAGTATCTGTACGGTTTTTGGCTAATCAGCAGCAGTAAGCACAATTTGCACATGCTTAGCCATTATCAGGTTGCCGTGTACTGTAAGCATTATGAGGAAGGACTCGAAGAAGGATAATGTGGCTTTACAAATTGACTTGATGGGAAGTTTTCCCACATCTATAGGGTAACACAGGAGAAAGCTTGAAGATGATTGTCAGAGTAGTAGAAAAGCAGGTAATCAACTTTACAATAGGATATTAGGGTGGATAGGTAGTATGGTGCTAAATTGTGAAAGGTTTTGAAAATAAATACAAGAAGTTAAGTGTTTGATGTTATGGAAAGAGGTGGGGCCAGTGGAGGATTGCAGGGAGGGGTCTTTATATAGTCAGAGTAATGAGCCAGCAAAATGATTTTAGCAGCAGCATTTTGAATGGCCTTGAAGGGGTGGGAAGAGGGCAGAGAGAAAAGGTCAGATCTTGGAAATTTGGTTCAGGAAGAAGTGGCAACGTTTAGTCACAGCCTTAATTTGTGGGGTTAATGAGAAGGCTGATCTGAAAATGAATCCAAGATTACGGGCCTGAGCAACAGGGAGACTGTTTGTATTATCCACCATGATAAAGGGGGGAGAGAATGGGCATGTGGGGACAGGAACTATGTTTTGGTCATACTATTTGTATTCAAACTAGTGAAAGGTTCCATTTCCTCTTACTAAACTACTGAAACTTTTAGAACCCCAAGCCTTTGCTCCTTCCCTTATTCTGTCCCTTACTGGAAGAATTTGCTTTATTCACAGATTAGCTAATCACTGAAGAGCCTACATTTAAATAAATAAAACCTCAAGATTCCCTATAGTCAACCTTGCATTTTCATATGTACTGTAATCTTAGCCAAAGAGCCTAAACTACAAAAAAAAGAGGTTACTTAGGTGGTGTTCTTCAAAACATGTAACTAGAGTTCTTCAAAATATGTCCCCTTCAGGTGTACCTGTGCCCTATGCTTTTGATCAGAGATTTCTGGTAGCAATACCCATTCAGCCCGTACATATGCCTCACACATCCTTGTGGCCCAGGCCAAGGCTACATGGGGCTGTGTCGGTGAACCATCCTCTGTTCCTTCTCCACTGCAAAGTCCCACAGGGGAGGCTCCGAAACAGAAGGGAAGGAGGACAGGTAGTGGAGCACCCACAGAGACACCCATCTGAAAAAATTCCCGTCACTGCAAAAGGTGAGTTACCGCTCCTTCAGGTAACTCCCAACCAGCACCCCACTAAAGACAGGGGACGTTCAGAGCAGAGTCCAATACAGAAGAATTGCATTGCCTACATCAGCATTTGATCTTTCCCCAGGCACCAGGGCATAATGATTAGAGAAAGTATGAACAGAGAAAGTTGCCGCTCCACAAACGTCTGCAATTGGTACATCCTTTAATATGGCCACAGATGTAGATAGTGCTCCTGTGGAATGTGCTATCACGATCAAGGGAGGCTGAACATGAATACTGTTGTAACAGATCTTAACACAACCAGAGATCCACTTTGATAACCTCTATTTTGAAATTACTGAACCCTTGTTTCTGTCAGCAATGGATGCAAATAATCTAGGAGATCTTCTAAATTGTTTGGTCCTATCTAGATAGAAGGCTAATGCCCTCCTGACATCTAGGGTATGGAATATGGCTCCTTGACTAATCTGATGCAGTTTGTGGAAAAACACAGGAGATGAATAGTTTGATTAATATGAAATTCTAAGGACACCTTAAGTAAAAATCTTGGATGAGTCCATAGTGACACTTTCTGACTGGTGAATAACTTAAATGTTGGTACTGCCATTAAAGTCCCCAATTCTCCAACCCTTCAGGGAGAAGAAGTGATAGCTACCAGGAAGGCTGTCTTCAAATGATAAATCTAATAGAAAACACATAGCTAATGGCTCAAAAGGATGTTTCACAAGGCAATTAAAGACTAGGTTCAGGTCCCAGCTAGAAGTAGGATCTCTGACTTGTGGGGAGATATTGGAAAAACCTCTTAGGAATCTTGCTATAGTTGGGTGAGCAAAGAGTGAAAAACCCTCTAGGGGTGTGTGAAAAGCTGTTATTGCTATTAAGTGAACCTTAATGGAATTCATAGAAAGACTGGATGTTTTCTAACTGGTAATTCAATATCTTAAGAAGAAGAGAGCGAGTTGGCGAAATCTGATGATAGTTACATCAAAGATAATATTGTTTTCATTTCTGGAGGTAAGTATTTCTTATAGATTCTTTTCTGTTATTTAATACAATGTGTTGTACCTCTGATAAACAGGATATTTCTATTCCTGAGAGCCATCAAGGAAACATACTTGGAGCCCTAGAAAGATCCTGTCAATGGGGTGAAATGTTCAACTGGCATCCTAAGTCAGTAGGCACTCTGCGCCTGCAAGGAACTCCCCTTGGAACTTGAGGTCTCAATAGCCTTCTTGTGCATTGGTGCAGATGTTGAGGCTACCTATGCTGAGGACTTCAGTACCATAGATGTATCCAGTGCTGCAGTACTGCCTATCCCTCTAACAGTCTCAGATCTTGATGTGGATGAGGCACTGGAGGTACTGGGAAGTCTATGCCCCGGGGGGGGGGTCCCTCCATCTCTGGTTATAGAACTTATTCTATCATAAGGAGTTTAAACTTGATATTCCTATTTTTACGGGATCTACTCTTGAAGGAAGTACAGATTTGGGAGATATGAATATCACTCAAACAGTGGAGGCACTGGGAATGCCTGTCACTGATCAGAATAGCTTCATGGCAGGAAAGGCATCTCTTGAATCCCGGGGAGGCCCAGCATTACTGAGCAAAATAATGAAAAAGACCCTTAGAAGAGGAAAGTGATTAAATTTACCTAACTGTATCTATGAAAATATATGTATTTTCATAGATATAATTAGGTAAGAGAGAGAGAGGAAAAAGAAAAAGGAAAAAAAGGGAATGGTTCCAACAACTATAACTATTAAAAGATAATTAGTTAGAATATAGTTAGTTAACTAATTGCTAAATATTACAGATAACAAGTAGACTCCATCTCAGGGCAAAGCTGGCTGAAAAGGAACTTGGGGCAGTTTGCCCACGCAGCCCCATATAGCCTCAGCAGGAAGCACAAGGATGTGTGGGGCACATGCCCAGGCCCAACAGGAACAGCTACCGAAAATCTCTGATCAAAGGCACAGGGGGCATCTGAAGTGGAGCACCCACAAAGACATTACTCAAAGAAGAATGGATGTTACTTGATTTTGAGTGTTGCAACAAGGATATGACTCCTACATACTGAAAGTAAATACATATATTTGGAATGTATAATGTATAATGTCTATATTAATTTTATGTTATTCTTTAAAGACATCTAGAGCACTTACGAATTTTTAAAAACCACAAGCATATTGATCCCTCTCCAGCATTCACAGCTGCAAAAAAACATGACATACCTGCTTGCTTTGCAAAGCCTTTTGGAAAAGTCGTAGGAAAGCAGCCAAACTAAAACGGTACATGTTATTAATTTTGGACAAGTCAGAGATAATAAAGTACATCTTGCTGGCACTCTCAGCTAGAGGGAGATAGGCATCCCTCTCCTGTGCATAAAAAGAAAAAATACTCAGGATCAGTACTCTACTGCCATCTAAGGGTCACTAAATACTTGTTCAACCTTGCAAAAAACCACTCAGACGCATTCTACAATTTCAGAATATACCATAACCAATTACATTAAAATCAAAGATATTTTGGTTCCTAACATACTTTAAACTCTACTACACTAAAAAATTAATCCACATACAAATATGAATTAAACAAATTCATTTGTGTTTCTAGAATTAAAATTATGTGTGTACTCTTATTATAAGCCCTAATGCTTTAATTCATAGTATTCTTATTATAACCCCCCCCCCCCCACACACACACACACACACAATTTTAGGGCATATAATCCAGGCTTTTACATTAGTTCCAGTTTGAAATTTGGCATAAAACATGTTAGTTCAAAATTACTTTTCTCTTATTTTCATTTTAAACATTTTTTTTATTTTAAAAAGATTGTTTTAGTTATGTATTCATTCAAGAAGTGTAAAACAGATGAAGTATAACAATGAAAAATGCTTTCGGTGCTTGTATATCTGAAAATATCCCTTACTTCAAAGAAAGAAATAAACACAGCACTACCCTTACACATGTAGATGCATGCATGAAATCTTGGCTTCACTTAAATCGATGGCAAAACTCCCATTGACTTCAGTGGGATCAGGATTTCACCTCTGATTTGTTCATGTCCATCTTTAAACATCAGACACAATAAGTGCTCTCATTTTAGCATTAGACATGTAGTGAAATAGCAAGTATAATAGTACAAAAAATAATAACTGACCAACTAAAGTGGAAAATAACGTACGTAGGAGATAATCCCTATATATTGCAGGGCTGGTCCATGGACATCAACAGGATTACACAGGAGCAATAATATTATTTCTGACATTGAAAAAACAACAAAAATAAACATTTTAAGAAAAGACATCACCTGATCAAGAGAAATTTGAAGTTTGTGAGACTCAGCAAGAGATTCTTGGATGAGCGCACTACTTGCTTTGGTCTGATTCAAAGATTCAATCAGATCCTTATTTTCAAGTAGGTTGCCTTGTGATGTTGCAAGAGTCTGAAAAAATTAAAATTAACTTAAGTAATAAATTAACTCATAAGTTTACACTTCAGGAAACTGTGCAGTGTATAAATGGAATATGATGCTGATACCAATACCAGAATTTATCTTGAGAAATTATTTTTACCTTTGCAGGTGCCTCTAACATGTTTGTTAGGCCTGGTCTACACTAGGCGTTTAAATCGGTTTTAGGAGCCTAAAACCGATTTAACGCCACAACCGTCCACACTAGGAGGCACCTTATATCGATTTTAATGGCTCTTTAAATCGGTTTCTGTACTCCTGCCCGACGAGAGGAGTAGCGCTAATATCGGTATTAACATATCGGAATAGGGTTAGTGTGGCCGCAATCGACGGTATTGGCCTCCGGGAGCTATCCCACAGTGCACCACTGACCGCTCTGGACAGCATTCTCAACTCGGATGCACTGGCCAGGTAGACAGGAAAAGCCCCGCGAACTTTTGAAATTCATTTCCTGCTTCGACAGCGTGGAGAGCTCATCATCACAGGTGACCACGCACAGCTCATCAGCACAGTTAACAATGCAGTCTCCTGAGAATCGAAAAAGAGCCCCAGCATGGACCGCTCGGGAGGTAATGGATCTGATCGCTATATGGGGAGAGGATTCAGTGCTAACAGAACTGCGTTCCAAAAGACGAAATGAAAAAAGTATTTGAAAGAATTTCTAAGTCTATGACGGATAAAGGCCACAGCAGGGACTCCGTGCAGTGCAGAGTGAAAGTTAAGGAGCTCAGACAAGCCTACCAGAAAACCAAAGAAGCAAACGGAAGGTCCGGGGCAGGTCGAAAAACATGCCGCTTCTATGATGACCTGCATGCAATTTTAGGGGGCTGCGCCACAAGTACCCCACCCCTGACCGTGGATTCCGAGTGGGGGTTGTAATCTCTGCCATGTCAGACGGGGAAGATGAAGAGGAAGAAGAAGAGGAAGACCTCGCAGAGAGCACACAGCACTCCGTGACCCCCAGCAGCCAGGAGCTTTTTATCACCCTGACGGAATTACCCTGCTCCCAGCCCTCACAAGCAACTATTCCAGAGAATGATGCCATGGAAGGGAGCTCTGGTGAGTGTACCTTTGCAAATAGCAAACAGTGTTTTTAAGCAAGCCTTTTTTAATGATTGATTTGACCTGAGGACTTGGGACGCATTCGCAGACAGTATAGTTACTTAGAAAAGTTTGTTAACATGTCCGGGGATTGAGAGGAAATCCTCCAGGGACATCTCGATGAAGCGCTCCTGTAGGTACTCCAGAAGCCTTTGCAGAAGGTTTCTGGGCAAGGCATCCTTGTTCCGCCCACCATGGTAGGACACTTTACCATGCCATGCATGTAGCAAGTAATCAGGTATCATTGCGTGGCAAAGCATAGCGGCGTATGGTCCCGGTGACTGCTGGCATTCAAGAAGCATGCGCTCTTTATCTTGTTCTGTTATCCTCAGCCAAAGTGATATCGTTCAGGATAACCTGGTTAGAAATCAGGAATTTAAGTAAGGGGGGGGGGTGGCCATTTTTCTACTGGGTTCGTGGAATGCAGCAGCTTAAAAAAAACACTTTCCTGCACGTAGCGAAGCGGGGGGAGGGGAGGAGTGAAATGCCGATGATCTTTTCTGTTTGGTCACCGGCGAGGCGATCTTCCCCAAGCTACCGGACAAGCAGTGGGTGGGGGGGAGGGGGAAGGTTGTTGATTAGCAGGGAGCTAGCGTGGTATTAGCCATGCGTTGGGGGGGAGTGGGTAAATCACTGAGACAGTGGCTTACCATGGCCGCATGCAAGCTGAATCCTGATGCCTGGACCTGTGTCTGAGATCTGTAACCCAAGAGTTGCAAGCAGGCACTATTAAGATGAAAAATGCGACCTTGTAGGGAAATCACATGTGCTATGTAAGGTGAATAGTGCTTTTCACTGTGAAAGAGTATAACCATTGTTCTGTAAAATGTATCTTTCTAAATATTTATCTCCCTCATGCAGCTGCAAATATTTCAAGCGTCCCTCCTCCATCCCAAAGGCTAGCACAGATAAGGCGGAGGAAAAAGAAGACGCGAGATGAGATGTTCTCGGATATTATGGAAGTTACACGCAATGGAAAGAGCTCATCTGAATGAGTGGAAGGACGTGGTTTCAAATTACAGGAAAGAGGCCAGTGAACGTGAGGACAGGAGGGATGAACGTGAGGACAGGAGGGACAACCGAGATGAGAGGTGGCGGCAGGAAGACCGGCAGGAAAATCAGCGGTGGCGGCAGGAAGATCAGCGGTGGCGGGATGCAACTCTGGGGCTGCTGCGTGATCAAACTGACATGCTCCGGCGTCTTGTGGAGCATCAGGAACGGCAGCAGGATCACAGAGTGCCGCTGCAGCCCCTGTATAACCACCCTCCCCCCTCACCATGTTCCTTAGCCTCCTCACCCAGACGTGTAAGAACGCGTTGGGGGGAGGCTCCGTGCACCCGCCCACTCCACCCCCCGTGGACAGCCCAACCAGAAGGATGTCGTTACTCTGAATTTTATTTTTTTAATGGCCTTCTCCATCCCTCCTTTCTCCTCCCAAAGCACACCCTTACTTCTCTCCCTCTTTTTATAATGAATCAATAAAGGAATTCATGCTTTTTAAATGAGAGTGACTTTATTTGCATAAGTAAGCTGTACTCGAAGGGGAGGGGGAGTTGCTTACAGGGACTGAGTCAATCAAGGGGGTTGGGTGTTCATCAACAAACACAGCAGTCACACTGTACCCTGGCCATTGATGAAGCTCGTTTTCAAAGCTTCTCTGATGCGCACCGCTTCCTGGTGTGCTCTTCTAATCTCCCTGGTGTCTGGCTGCGCGTAATCAGCGGCCAGGTGATTTGCCTCAGCCTCCCACCCCGCCATAAAGGTCTCCCCCTTACTCTCACAGAGATTGTGGAGAATACAGCAAGCAGCAATAACATAGGGGACATTGGTTTGGCTGAGGTCTGAGCGAGTCAGTAATGTGCGCCAGCGCGCCTTTAAACGGCCAAATGCACATTCCACCACCATTCTGCACTTGCTCAGCCTGTAATTGAACAGATCCTGACCACTGTCCAGGCTGCCTGTGTATGGCTTCATGAGCCATGGCATCAAGGGTAGGCTGGGGTCCCCCAGGATAACGACAGGCATTTCAACATCCCCAACTGTATTTTCTGGTCTGGGAAGTAAGTCCCTTGCTGCAGCCGTTTAAACAGAGTAGTGCTTCTGATTACGCGAGCGTCATGAACCCTCCCTGGCCATCCCCGCGTGGATGTTTGTGAAACGTCCCTTGTGATCCAACAGTGCTTGCAGCACCATTGAAAAGTACCCCTTCCGGTTTACGTACTGGGTGCCCTGGTGCTGCAGGTGGCCAAGATAGGGATATGGGTTCCATCTATCGCCCCCCCACAGTATAGGGAATCCCATTGCAGCAAAGCCATCCACTATGGCCTTGCACGTTTCCCAGAGTCACAACCTTTCGTAGCAGCAGCTTAGTGATTGCTTTGGCTACTTGCATCACAGCAGCCCCCACAGTAGATTTTCCAACTCCAAATTGATTCCCGACTGACCGGTAGCTGTCTGGCGTTGCAAGCTTCCACAGGGCTATCGCCACTCGATTCTCTACTGTGAGGGGCTGCTCTCATCTTGGTATTATGGCGTTTCAGGGCAGGGGCAAGCAAAGTCACAAAGTTCCATGAAAGTGCCCTTACGCATTGCGAAAGTTTTCGCAGCCACTGGGAATCGTCCCACACCTGCAACACAATGCGGTCCACCAGTCAGTGCTTGTTTCCCGGGCCCAAAATCGGCGTTCAATGGATAGAATCTGCCCCATTACCATCAGGATCTCCAAAGCGCCGGGGCCCGCGGTTTTGAGATAATTCTGTGTCCACGTCCTCATCACTGTCATCGCCGCGCTGCCGTATCCGCCTCTTACTCGCCTCGGTTCGAAGGTCCTGGTTCAGCAAATACTGCACGAGAGAGCGCGAGGTGTTTAAAACATCCACGATTGCGGTATGGAGCTGAGCAGGGTCCATGCTTGCTGTGCTATGGCGGTCTGCACGGTTCACCAAGCAAAAAAGGCGCGAAACGGTTGTCTGCCGCTGTCAGGGAGGGAGGGAGGGGTGAGGCTGTACCCAGAACCACCCGCGAAAATGATTTTTGCCCCATCAGGCACTGGGATCTCAACCCGGAAATGCCAAGGGGCGGGGGAGGCTGCGGGAACTATGGGATAGCTACGGGATAGCTACCCACAGTGCAACGCTCCAGAAATCGACGCTAGCCTCGGACCATGGACGCACACCACCGATTTAATGTGTTTAGTGTGGCCGCGCACACTCGATTTTATAAAATCTGTTTTACAAAACCGGTTTATGCAAATTCGGAATAGTCCCGTAGTGTAGACGTACCCTGTTAGTCTTGGAACCGATAAAAAGCATATTAGAGATAAGATGGTTAGTCTGAAAACTGAAGTGTTATGTTGGTGCAGCAATAAAACACATGAATAATCTGCAGAAATTCGAGAGGCCCAGGTTAGAGTTGCTAGCTTTTATTGGGCTTATAGAAAAAGATGGCCTCGTAGCCAGAGTCTTATCCACTCCCCCCTAAAAGGCGGATCTGAGACTCAAATGCAGGAATTATTTAATAGCTTTCCTTTTATAATCTTGCAGATTCCAAGGAATTTTCTACCTAGCTACTTTCTCTGTAAAGACACTCAAGTGTCAACCTCTGTAAGATTTACTCTTCTTCTCTCCCAACTGCAGCTACTGTGATTTACTAGCAACTAAGAAAGTCAGAGCATGAGATTGTGGAACACTTTTGGCAGACTCTGAGAGCACAAGTGCAGTGAGGCTGCATCTACACTGCAAAGCAATAGGGTTTGAACCCTGGGTCCCAGCTTGACTCAGGCTCAGACCTTCCACCTCTGTAGGATCCTGGGAGCCTGGGTCCAAGCCCTGGGTTAGTGTGATTTATATGTAGACAGAAGGGGTTAGGCATGAACCCTGAGTTTGAACCCTGGGCTTACACTGCAGTATAAATATACCCTAAACTGAAATATGAGCACCCAATTGGCATGTGTCCCATAGGAATAAGAGGATGGGCCTCTCCAAAGAACCCATAAAGTCTAGCATATAAAACTGAGGTCACCGTGTGTTCAAGAAAATTAATTGAACCCAACAAGAAGCTGCAGAATCTTAAGAGCAACTGCCGTGCAGAAAGGACTCTCCCCCATCCCAGGGTGAACAGGAAAAGAAGTGGTGAGATTTCATTTGAAAGACTATTTCCCCTTCTATTCTTTAACATAAAAATAACTGTAGGTTATCTTGATAAGTCTACACACACTCTAGTGAGACCTCAAGTAAGCATATATTAGCTTTTAACTCCTTTGTATGTCTAAGCAAATTGGCCTAGAAAGACTGAAAACAATAACTTTAAGCAATTGTTTTTAATTTTCTAAACTTGTCCACGTCTGGATCAATCTCATCAAAGAGTACTAACCACAGTGCCTGAAAGATAAGTGAATCATTGAAAGTGTGATCAATGTGTTAAGAATTGAGAATTTATGATCATAAGTAAAAATAATAAAAAATCTTGGTAATTTGCATTGTTCCTTGATATAACTGCTGAGTCTCAACTCTAGTCTATGGTAATTGCTTGCAAGACTGTACTGTGTGTGTAATACATGCCTAGAAGATTGGTATTAACTACACATGAGTGGTGAACTGTGGTTGGATACTAATGTGGTTCTGGATGAATTAATACATTATTGGTTGGTTAAGAATAAGCAAGTGTCCTGGTTTGAGAAATACTATTCAAGTTAAAAGCTGACCTAAAAAGAACCCAGTATTAAAAGCAGCAACACTCCCTGGACTCAATAAAAAGGGGTTATTCTATTAATACTATTCAATTGGCAAACAAAGTTTGTTAGATTTCAGCTTGAAAATCTAACTAGCAAATTCATAAACTGATCCCCCTTTCCTGCTTACAGAGGTAAGTAAATGGACAGTGGAAGGATATTATTTACTTTTTTTAAAAGAAAAGTAAAAGCAGTGTCGAAGAAAAACTAAGTTCTCGCTTTTTGTTTGGGTGCAGCAAAATTAAATACTTTATTAATTTCTCTAGTGAACACAAGAGGGAGAGAGTGTCAGGAACTGGGTTGCCCCTTGTCCCGGACGGATCTCTCTCAATTAGTAAGCAATTCATAACAATCATTTATACCTATGTAACAGACAATGGTTAGTAAGCTTGGAGACATTGAAGATAAACATTTGCATTTGTTTATACATAAGCCTATTCGCTATCTTATTTGTCTGCAATACTAGAACAGAAAACAAGACTGCAGTTTACAAGGTCGTAATGACTCTTCACACAATTCTCTCTGTACCACATATCTTACAGCATGCAGGGTCACATCCTAACTTCTGCTAAATTAGCTAACATACATTAAGATCCCTTCAAACCTATATTAATTAATTCTTGGCCTCCACAGCAGCAAAGAGTCCTGTGGCACCTTATAGACTAACAGACGTATTGGAGCATGAGTTTTCATGGGTGAATACCCACTTCGTCGGATGCATACTTTAAAAGAGAAGGTTACTCACCTTGTGTAGTAATTGAGGTTCTTCGAGATGGTTGTCCCTGTGGGTGCTCCACTTTAGGTGTCTTGGTGCCTTGCGCTTCTAATCAAAGATTTGTAGGAGCAGTGCCCTGGTTGGCTACTCATGCACGGCAGCTGTCTCGCACCACTCCAAGTGGCTACCTAGCATGCGCAGCCAACCGTCCCCCAGTTCCTTCTCTATCCCATAGGATCGGTGTGAAACTCTGAAGTGGGGGGGGGAGATAGTGGAGCACCCACAACCATCTCGAAGAACCTCAGTAACTGCACAAGGTGAGTTATCTTCTCTTCTTCTTTGAGAAGAAGGTGACAGTTGAGTAGTGCTCCTTAGTGGAGGGGAGGGGCTTCGGAGTTGGTTTATGTATGGTGGATAGCACCGAGAGTCCAAACTGAGCATCTGCAGTTCATTGTTGTTCTAAAGTATAATGTTTAGTAAAGGTATGGGCTGATGCTCAGGTAGCTGCTTTGCAAATGTCCAGTATTAAATGATGGGCACATTGTTGAGAAAGGCCACAGATGTCGACATTGCTCTGGTGGAGTTTGTGCATACTCCGGAGGGAGCTGTCAACACAACTGGATACATGTCAATATAGATTTGAATAGTCTTTGTTTGGATATAGTTTGACCCTTTGATCATTCTGTTGTGGAGAAAAAGTTTGGATGATTTTCTAAATGTTTTTATTCTTTCTATATAGAACACTTTGTGGACATCTAACGTGTGAAGGGAGGCCTCCCCGCTGTCTGTGTGTGGTTTCAGGAAGAATACAGGTAAGTAAATGGGATTATTTAAATGGAATGTTGATGTGACCTTGGATATGAATTTAGGGTGTGGTCGCAGAATTACTTTGTCTTTGAGGAATGTGGTGTAAGGTGGGTTTGCCATTAGAGCACCTAGTTCTCCCACCCTTCTTGCTAATGTGATGGCTACTAGGAAGGACACCTCCATAGATAAGTGTAACAATGAACAGGTTGCAAGTGTTTCAAACAGTCTGCCCATGAGAGCACGGAGAACAAGGCTGAGTGTGGGATAGGTGTTATCTATGCTTTTAAGGAAGCATTTAGTCAATGGATGAGCAAATATGGTGAATCCGTCCACCTTGCTGTGGAAGTAGGTGATGGCAGCCAAATGTATTCTGAGTGAGCTGGTGGATAACCCAGATTTTTTAAGTGCCAGCATATAATCAAGGAGACGAGATAATGGGGCCAACTGTGGAATAATATGGTTGTCTTGGAACCAAGTACAGAATCGGTTCAGCTTATGTGTATACATCTTTCTTGTTGTTAGTCTGTGGCTGTTCAGTAGTATGTCTTGTACTTCAGTGGAACATTCCCTCTCGAGCCCTTTCATCCATGCAGTAACCAGGCCTTGAGGTGGAGTATGGCAATGTTGGGGTGACGGATACATCCTGCATCCTGTGTCAGCAGATGAGGCACTAGGGGAAGCGTTTGTGCTAGTTTCACTGCCATCTGTCTCAATTATGGAAATCATGTTTGTCTGGCCCATGTTGGTGCAATGAGAATGACCCTGGATTTGTCTTGCCTAATCCTGTGAAGGATGCAACTCAGCAATGGAACTGGAGGGAAGGCATACAATAGTGGAGCTTCCCATTTCAGAAGGAAGGTTTTGCCCCAGGAGTTGTGTCCCAATCCGGCCTGGGAGCAGTACTGTGGACACTTGACATTGTGGGCAGTAGCAAATAGGTCTACTGTGGGGAATCCTCACTGTCTGAATCTGACTTTGAGGATTCCGGGAACCATCTTCCACTCATGGGTTTGGGAGAAGTCTCTGCTTAGTTGATCCATTGTTGCGTTCTGGTGTCCAGGCAAATAGTATGTCAGAATGTGCATGTTGTTGGTGATGCACCATTGCCAGAGCCGAACTGCTTCTGAACAGAGGGGATAAATTGACCCCCCCTTGACAGTTTATATAGTACATAGTTGCTAGACTGTCCGTGAGAATCTTGATGGTCTTGTTGCGTATCAGAGGAAGAAAGTGCTGGCAAGCATTCTGGACTGCCCTTAACTCCAGTAAGTTTATGTGGGGATTGGATTCCGCTAGTGACCAGCGACCCTGGATGGTATTGTCATGTAAGTGTGCCCCGCAGGCCAGGAGGGAAGCCTCTGTGGTGATCGTCATAGATGGAGCTTTTTGTAGGAAGGGGACACCTGAGCATGTCCACCATGTGAGCAAGTCCTTTACTCTGCGGGACATTGTGAGATGTCTGTTGAGGGAGTGTCTGTGCAGAATATAGACCATGTGGAGCCAGGCCTATAAACATCTCATGTGGAGCCTGGCATATTTTACAACAAATGTAGTCGTCATGTGCCCCAAAAGTTTTAAGCACGTTCTGGTGGACGTTTGTAGGATGCCCCTCACTGTTGTAATTAGATTGGTTAAGGTGAGGAAGCGTTGTTGGGGTAATCTCGCTGTCATGTTGAGACAGTCAAGATGTGCCCCTAAAAACTCTCACTGTTGTATAGATATTAGGGTGGACTTCTGAAGATTTATTTGTAAGCCCAGGGCCATAAAAAGGGTTATTGTCATGTGAGTAGCGCTCGTTGCTGCCTGATATGTTGGTGCCTTTAGAAGGCAGTCATCTAAATATGGAAAGATCATCACTCCCTGCCTGCAGAGGTGAGCAGCCAAAATGGCGAGATCTTTGGAAAACACTCTTGGAGCGGTGGACAGGCCAAAAGAAAGCACTCTGTATTGGAAATGTTGTTTCCCTAGGGTGAAGTGCAGGAATCGTCTGTGCGCTGGGTGGATGGTAACATGAAAGTACGTGTCTTGTAGATTGAGGGCCAAGAGCCAATCTCCTTTCTGCAATGCTGGAATTACTGTGGATAGAGTCACCATTTTGAAAGGTTGTGTTCTCACAAACTTGTTGAATTTCTATAAATCCAGGATGGGACTCCACCTCCAGTTTTTTTTTCTGAGTGAGAAAATAATGGGAATAAAACCCTCTCCCCCTGTGTTGAACTGGTACAGGTTCTATGGCACCTAATTGTAGGTGGTGGTTTATATCCTGTTGTAACAGGTGCTCGTGAGAGGGGTTCCTGAGGAGGGACAGGGAAGGGGAATGGGTAGGTGGGATAGAAATAAAGTGGATGGAGTAACCCTGCTGGATAATTTCCAGAACCCATTTGTCTGTAGTGATGGTCTTCCAGACTGGGTAATATGGTGACAGACGGTCTCCAAATGGGCTGGAAATAAGATGTAAATCCAGAATTAGAAATGTGGGGTTCTCATGTCCTCAACCAATGCTTCAAAATGTTTGCCTAGAAGTAGATGGTTCAGACTTGGACGGCTGATCTTGGGACTGCCGGCATTGGTCATAGTGTCATTGGGGCTGAGTGTATGGGGCAGTGCGGAATCGTGGATTGTAAATTCTGCCCTGTTTCTGTTTATTTGGAGGGACATAAATTCCAAGTGTTTTCAAGGTTGCCTGGGAGTCCTTTAAGGCATGCAAGGACATGTCGGTGTTGTCTGCAAATAGTTTTTGGCCTCCAGGTAAGTCCTCAACTGTGGCTTGACCTTCCCTCGGAAACCAGGACAGATGTAGCCAGGAAGTGTAGTTATTGAACATGCTGCCGTGTCTGCAGAATTGAGAGAAGCCTCAAGGGCCGTTCTGGCGATGAGGGAACTCTCCATGACGTTAGCCTTATATTGTTCTCATTTGTCATCTGGACGCTGTTCAATAAAAGTTGACATTTGAGAGAACAGGTTGCGTGTGTATTTTGCCATTTAGACCGAGTAGTTAGCTATGTGGCATTGGAGGGTAGCTAATGAGTAGGCTTTCCACCTGAAAAGGTCTAACCTTTTCCAGTCCTTGTCATAAGGGATGGTTCTAAATTGATGTTGCTTTCCCCTTTGATTAACTGCTTCTATTATCAATGAGTTTGGGGTAGGGTGAGTGAATAAAAACTCAGTTCCTTTTCTGGGACATAATACTTCTTGTCAGATCTTTTACAAGAAAGTGGGGCTGTGGCAGGTGTCTGACAGATTATTTTGGCTAGATCCATTATGGTTGCATTAATAGGCAATGCAATCTTCGCTGATGGGGATGCATGAAGTATGAGTTTGTGCTAGGTCTCTGGTAGCTCTGCTAGTAAGATGTCCAGGGATTCAGCTACTCATTTGAAGAGGTCCTGGAAGGATTTGAAATCATCCCCCAAGGCGAGGGGGATGGAATTATTGTGTCATCTGGTGATGAAGATGAAATGTGGGTGAGTGGAAGGGTATCACCCTCAGGCGCATCTTCAGGTTCCTCTACCTCCGCATCCAGCACGTCTGAAGGAGCTGGTGCAGGAGGTGATGGGGAGCAAGTTGTTCTGGATCTAAGTGGGTTGGGGGGCCTGAGGTTTTGGGCCCTATATAATGCCAATGGGTCCCAGTATGCCCAGTTGGGTGGAAAGGCCATGGGAGGCGCTACCAATAGTGGAGGCCGCCAGCCTTATGCATCCATAGACATGCGGTGCTGAGAGGGTCCCAGTTTAGGTGAGGAATATCAAGGGGCATAGATACCTGCCTCATCCTCTTCTTCCTCATCGCTGGAGAGCAGACGGGAGTAGCAACCAGGCTTGGTCCCAGTCTCACTGGGGTACCGTTGGTGCCGAATAGCAGAGTCCCGGGTGTTGAGGTAACAAGGAGGTCCACCTGTCTGATGAACTGCTGTAGCACCGGAAGGATTGACACCAAGGAAAGCAGAATGCTCTGGCTGGGAATCAGGGTGAGAGCTGTGGGTCCTGCTGACTTGCTGCATTGTGTAGGGGCAGCAGGTGGACCATTGCACTGCTTGGTGCCAAGGTTCTCTCTGGCTCTGTCAGTGCCAAGCTGGAAGGCTTGGCTTTAGTGTGCAGAGTGCTATGAGAGCTAGCCTGCACAAGGTCTTTAGCCCCTCAGGAAGTTTCAGGACTGGATGGTCCCAGTGCCTCACGATCCAGCGCTCTCAGTGCCTTCGGTACCAGGGCAGATTTTGACTTCGGAGGTCGCTTTTTTAGAGGTGACTCTCGCTGTGGCAAAGACTGAGACCACTTATTTGCAGCCTTTTTAGGAGCAAACTCCTTAGTAGTTATTTTGGAGGTAGAACCCCTGTCAGACTCTGCCTCTGGAGGACGTTGGCCAGGAGACGTCCTGGACTCGGGGTCAGAGGCTGGTCTGAGGGATTTCTCCATCAGGAGTTTTAACTGGAGATCCCTGACCTTCCTCGTCTTAACGGTCAGTTTTTTGCAGTGGGGACACTTCTGAGCAATGTGTGTCTCCACTAAGCACCGGACATACTGCGTGTGGCCGTCAGAGACCGGTACAGAGAGTCTGCAGGTCAGGCAGCGTTTAAAGCCAGGAGAGCCTGGCATACCTGATTGGATATTCGTTTTGAAGTAGAAATGGGAATAATCCCTTTCTGTCCCTCTTCTGTTTTTCGCGGGGAAGGGGGACAACTAGTATTTTTTTTAATAAGATAAATAAAAAATAGGGAAATAAAGGAATAAAATGCTATTAGCTGGGAGGGGGACCTCAAAATAATATCTAATAATAATATCTAATAATATCTAAAGTTATAAGGGGTGCTGCTGTCGCTCCAACTCAAGCCAAAGGTGGTACAGAAGGAACTGAGGGACGGTTGGCTGCGCACGCTAGGTAGCCACTTGGAGCGGCGTAAAATGGCTGCCACGCATGTGTGGCCAACCAGGGCACTATTACTACAAATCTCTGATTACAAGCACAGAGCGTCAAGACACTTAACTTGGAGCACCCATAGGGACACTCCGTGACGTTGCACCCCATAATGCTTTATGGAAATATGCTTATGAATGTAAATATGACATGACTGGAATATGTTTTATGCTACATATGCCATGTAACATATCTCTGCAGAGGTTATGGTCTACTGAATACATTCATCCTATTTGTATTCATGTATCATTTTTGTACTCAAAGTTATGAATATTGGCTATGTACTTGTTTAATTTTAAATAGCCTCAGTGAAGCAGTTGGTCAGCTTCCTGAGAAAAGACTATTCTCAGTAAGTGACCAATCAAGGAACACTTAAGCCAACAATGAACTTGGAGACACCAATCCACATCTGAGCTTTCCCAGGAATGTGGCTTGGCTGGCAAGCAACTCAGTCATCCATGGACATGTGAATTGCCCATGTGACTCCAAAACTCCATTTTGTAGCTGGATTCTACACAGGGGAGGGAGGGGTGTCCACCTACAAGAGAAAGTCTATTTAAACCCCTGGGAAACCCCTCCATTTGGTCTTCAGCAGGCTCAAGAGACAGCCTCTCCACCCCCAAAGGATACCTGAAAGAAACTAGAACAAAGGACAGTAACCACAGGGGGGTGTGAGTGATTGCTAGACCCAGACTAGAAGGAGACTAGTCTGTAAAAGGAAGCTTACTGGAACACTTCTGAGGGTGAGGTTTTGTCTGTATTCAGTTTTCTTAACGTATTAGCCATAGACTTGTGTGTTCTATTTTATTTTGCTTCGCAATTCACTTTGTTCTGTCTGTTACTACTTGGAACCACTTAAATCCTACTTTCTGTATTTAATAAAATCACTTTTTACTTATTATTTAACCTAGAGTGTGAATTAATATTTGGGGTGGGGGGCAGGGGGCAAACAGCCGTGCATATCTCTCTATCAGTGTTATAGAGGGCGAACAATTTTTGAGTTTTCCCTGTATAAGCTTTATACAGGGTAAAATGGATTTATTTGGGGTTTGGACTCCACTGGGAGTTGGGCATCTGAGTGTTAAAGGCAGCAACACTTCTTAAGCTGCTTTCAGTTAAGCCTGCAGTTTGTGGGACGTGGTTCTGTGTTTGTAGCCAGTAAGCGTGTCTGGCACAACCCGGCAAGGTTCTGGAGTCCCAAGCTGGCAGGGAAAGCAGGGGCAGAAGTAGCCTCAGCACATCAGTTGGCAGTTCCCAAGGGGTTTTCTGTGATCCAACCTGTTACACAATCCTTGAATAAGAACATCTAATTATCTCTAAATGTACTATTTAATTTCACTATTTCTGGCACACTCTCTAGTCAGACAATACTGCAAAATTTGCCTCTTGCTAGGTAATTTTTTACTCCCTTCTCCCAGCCCCCATCTGAAATGATAATTCAGACCTCTCCACCAAACAAGTATGACATATTTGCTCTACGGTTCTAACTTCCCTTCTGAAATTAGCTAATTAACAGCTTACAATATACCTGCAACTATAGTAATTATGTTAGTATTTACTGCAGTACGAAATTTTAATAAGAAACATTGCTGACTTGCAAGGACATAGTCAACTTATCAATGTTTTCATTCCTATGTTTTTTTGAAAGGTTGACTGCATGTAACGGTACTGTTTAAAAAGTAAGTAATTAACAGGTTCTGTTACTTAGCTACACTTCTTTATCTTTTTTTCCCAAATTGCATTGTAAAAGACTTCTGCTGACTTAAAAAAAAATCATAGCAGAATTATTCTCATGAATAATAATAGTTAGGCAGATTTCCTCAAATCTATCAACAGCTCTAACAATATATAAAGAGAATACCAAAGAATGTAGGGATGTACCAGAATTGGTAGAACTTAAAACCAGTGAATAGAGGGCCTGATTCTTTTCTCATTGAAGCAAACGGTAAAGCCCCTATTGAATTAATGGTGCAGGATGATACCCAGAATGTCCAATCCAATGTCTCTTAAAAGCAACATAAAGATTTCTTTGACTTTAATAGGCAATGGAGTAGGCCCATATTCAGCAAGACTAGTACAATAAAAGGCAATATAAACAGACTGTGATCCCCTTACTCCTAATAGTAAGCAGATACTCACAAGAGTACTCCCATTGATTCCAGTGGGATGACTCATACAAGAAACTGCTCACTGGTGGGAGTAAGGAGTTCACAATCTGGCACAAAGCCTTTATGGCTGAAAAGCGACAGAAAACAAAATTCACTGTTTCCTAAAATGTACTGTACCTAATGAGGCTCATTACACACACAAAAAGACAGTTGCACTGCTTCAAACAAATTGTTAGATGTTTTCACAAATGTATCAACTGTGCTGAAACTTAATCCTCTTCCTTTGAGGTTATCCTTACCTCTACAGGTGTACTACTGGATTCAGATCATGTTTTTTTTTCATTAGAATCAAAATCCAACAGAATATTTAGAAAACCAACTTCAAAATAACAGAAGGAAAACAGAACTCAAAAGAGAATTATGGCTTATAGGCAATGAGTACCTCTATACCAATGATAGAGTATCAAAAGTGAGAATTACCATTTTCCTAATTCATTTTCACATTTTAATTTTTTGAGATCTTACACATTTTCTGTATTTATTTACAGAAGGCACAAAAGTAACACACATCCCTGTCTCTGCACATCCTACTGGATTTTTTTTTTTTATTTCTACCATTTCAACCTACATATCTTGATTCAGTGAGGGTACATATTCTTTGTGGCTGTCTCCAGATCTAAAACATGGCATTTTTTCATCACTCAAAATAAGAGAAAAAGAAATCGTATAATCCATATTTTGTAAACTAACAAACATTTTCCTTTTTCAAGCACTAACTGGATATTTGACCCTAATGTGGCTGTGAAAATCTTGACTGTCCTGAAATGCTACAATTCACCCTGAGTTTACACATTTCCTTTCCCCATCCCTCCAAACAAATTCTTAAGCTCATTATTGTTATTAACAATTTTAGCATCTGGCATTTAAACAGATATCAGTATTAGATCTACTATGTTAATCTGAAATCAGTAGGACATATTTATTTTACCTCCAAAAGAGATTCCTCAAGTTTAGCTAATTGTATCTTCTTGTCCTCTTCTTGTTGCAACAGTTTTGTCTTCTGTTCTTCCAAATCTGGTTTTTCATGCTGGATAGTTAAAGCTAAAAGCTAAGAGGAAAGCAACATATTCAACAAGGAGAATACTAATCTCAGTAATACGTATGCATCAATTTTGGCCATGTATATTAGCCAATGTTTTTAACACATGCTTAAACACTAGATTCTTTAAGTCCAGTATCGTAGTCCTTGTGTATGTAAAATACAGTGATGATAAATAGAATACATTATGAGAACAGGGGAAAGAATGGGCTTCAAAGGCTATATCTACACTCCAAGCTAGGGGCATGATTCCCAGCTCGTGTAGACTTACTCGTGCTAGCTCTCTGATTTGGCAAGCTAAAAATAATAGTGTAACTACTGAAGCACAGGGGCAGTGGCAAGGGCTAGCCAGATGAAGTACAAACCCACCAGAATCCCAAGGGTACATATTTGTGGTGGCTAGTCCATACCACTCTGCTTTTCCTTGTGCTACTGCAACTGCACTACTATTTTTACTGAGCTAGCTCAGATGAGAGCTAGCACAGGTATGTTTATCTGAGCTGGGAAGCGAGCACCTAGCTCATAACGTACATGTAACCAACAAGTAGATCCAATAAGAAATAATGGTAATTTCTTACCTGTTTATCTGGCTTCTTCCAGCAACTTTATGCTAACCCAAACAGTCCTCCTACCAATGCTGCTCAGTTGTTTTCCTGTTTTCAGCAGGCAAAGATGAGTTGTATGTCTGCTTAGTGTTTTACCTTTTTCTCCAATGTCAAATTTTATGTTTGTTAGTTTTGAATAAACTAGCTTCCCAATGAGTATTGTTTTGAAATTATGAGGGTTTTTATTTTCTAATTCCTCCTTTTTTCTAGTGGCCCTCTATTTGTCCCACTTTTCTCTAAATGTCATAGACCAAAGTCTCAGCAGCTCCCAGCAATTTGGTGGAAGACCTAGCACATTCAGCCTTTAGGTTTCATTGATCTCTTCTTGACCACAAGGATAAAGTATTTTGAGACTAGCAGTATAGTTTGGCAAGGATAGAAGTCTGGAGAACTGTTTTGCTAAAATTTTAAAAGCACCATGAATGCTCTTACAAATGCAACTAATAATTTAGGGTTTAATCTGATCCAGTTGAAGTCAATGGAGAACTTCCACTTACTTCAGTAGGTGTAAAATGGATGAAGACTGTTACACCTGCCAGTCTATGATTTGATTGTAAGGTACATTAAAAAAAAAAGAGTTACAATTTTTATTTTTATTTAATTATTTTAATAATTATTTTATTGTTTACATTTTTGTGCTGCATTATATCCCCATAGTTCTCACAACAAATTGGAGATTACAGCTATATTTTGTAAACGGGGGCCTCTGCCAGGTCAGAAGTCAAGGTGTATCCAGAGATGAATGCAGCCCAATGTCTATTAATTATTATTATTTTATTATAAGAAATGTTAAATGCATACCTGTCCTCTTAAACCACTTCTTGTAGTAGTAAAGTTAACTTCAGTAATAATGGAAGCTGCATCAGGTGGAATAAAGGGATTTGGGTTTCGTGTTGACAGAAATAGGCGGAATTCTTCATTGTAGTCAATAATTTTGTCACCTATTTGTACAGCATATCGTGGTCCTATTAAAAATACATACATATTATCCTAAGTTTGATTAGGAAATTCCAGAATTGTCTGAAAATAAATACCCACCATGTGAAAAAACTTGAGAACCAAATGTTAGGTTTAGTTTAAAAGAAATAGTCTTATAAAACTAACAAAACCATTTTCATAAATATTATAAAAAATAAATTAAAATATTTTTATGAGATTAACTTTCCCCTATATTGTTGGAAATAAAAATACAGCAGCATCGTAGAAGTGCATTAGAACCAGATACTAAAAAGACTCAGATCAGTCTCCTTTTGGGTGAATACCACCTGGTCCTGGTGATTTATTACTGATTAATTTATCAATTTGTACCAAAACCTCCTCTAATGACACCTCAAACTGGGACAGTTCCTCAGATTTGTCCCCTAAAAAGAATGGCTCAGGTTTGGGAATTTCCCTCACATCCTCAGCTATGAAGACCAATGCAAAGAATTCATTTAGTTTCTCCGCAATGGCCATATCGTCCTTTAGTATTCCTTCAGCATCTTGATCGTCCAGTGGTCCCACTGGTTGTTTAGCAGGCTTCCTGTTTCTGATGACTTAAAACAATTCTTGATATTACTTTTTGAGTCTTTGGCTAGCTGGTCTTCAAATTCTTTTTGGCATTGGCTATCTTCCTGAATATACTATGAAATGTATATCAGTTTTTCTTGCATTTTATCCCATCAGCTCACTGGACCTCATAGCCTGTGGATAACTATTTTCCCGCTCCATCCTCATTTTGATGTTTCTCTTTTCCTGTAGTTTTCTAAGAAAATTAAAGAGAAACTGCAAAACTAACAATCTAAAAAGCTGATTTCCAGCTCTATATTAAAGCACTTCATTTTTGGACTCTGTAAGGGTCAGAGATCCCAAACAAAAGCATGTGCTTCAAAGTACGACTAGAAAGTCAACTTAAACTTTAGAATGATTCAACGTGTCTTGTTATATCGTATTTGAGAGAACTTTAAATATGTTTAAATATTTCCAACACAGATCACACATTACATGAGTAGTGGAAGGTAAACATAAAAGAGCAAAATCCTAACCAACATTCATGTATCTATAAAGCAATAAGTTAAAAATTTGATTCTGTACTATGTAAATTGATTTAATTCACAGATATCTAAAACAGCTCTCCCTCAAACTGTCAGGCATTTACCTTGAGCAACAAGATCTTTTCTTAACAGCGGATAAAGAACTGGCTCTACTCCATCCATCTCCTGTAGAATAAGTGTTTTCCCAAATCTCACTGCCAGCTCAAGAGCAGTAATGAAGCTAGCATCCTGTATAAAAAAAATTAATGCTTATTAATGTATTTAGTTCCTTAATGTTAATATATTCCTTAGTCAATTGTGGAAACATTAAATATTGTACAAAGAATCTATATCTCTTTAAGGATGCACATCATAAGATTATTTTGTCAAAAAAAGTATTGTAGTTAGCCATAACTGTTATACATTAAATATATTTGTCTCTGCATATTCACATTCTAGGAACAGCATGTCCTGCCAAGCAAGTCACTGAAGAATTTAAAGCAGTAAAACTGAAATGCAAGGGACATCAGATCAAGTGATCTGCAACCAAGAGCACAAAACACATTTTCACTTAACTATCTTTTGGTACCTCTCTACTACCAGTGTCATGGAGTATATACCCAAGGCAGGCCCAGCAACCAAGGGGTTAATTCAGGTACTACAGCCAGACAGGCTTCAGGTGACTGACTTGGAACTCAGTGGAGTGAGCAGGCCTGCCTTCCCCTACCAGCCCCTGGGAGATTTAAGACCTGAAGGAGTTTCCAGACCTCCTAAGCACTACGACCAGTTGACCCAACCAAGTATAAGGAGAAAACTCACATACCCCGGGGGGACTCAGGCAACAGGAACTGACTGACTGACCCACCAGAGGGAGCGGACTCCGGGGCAATACTCCATCTGGCCAAAAGCGGTTCTGTTGCATCAATACACCAGCTCACAACCAGGAAACATTATTAATAGTCGAAAGCAGAGAGGAACCGATAGGGGCTATGCCAATTTGCAGATGCAGTGTATCTGGGAATAACTATTATGTAGTCTTCTTTTCTCCTTTGTGAAGTTGCATCTGTGAATCTCCACTGTAGCAGTCCAGCAAACACTGACACTGCTGAATAGTAGATATACTACCTATTCAAGAGAATAAGCACTGCTCTCCCAAAATGAGCATCTGCTCATGTCTCAGAATAAGAATAATGGAAGAGTGACATGAACTTCACATGCCACTATTCCAAATTTCATCTTTAGACATAGTGTAAAGACAAACTGTAAAGCTGTTACTACTCTAGGAGAATGGACCCTGAGTCCTTCTTCTGATGAAGCTTAGATAGTTTCTACCCCAAAATAGCAAGGTCTTTGGTTCTCTCTCCAACACCACAAAATGGCTTTCAAGTAGACTCTCTGAAGGGTATAGTTGTCAGGATCCTAGCAAGGACAGTCAGGACACAGGGTCAGAGCTGAGTCAAACCAGAGGCTGGGAGTAGTGGAGAAGTTCATAGTCAGGTTCCAGGACAGGGTCGATACCAAGATTCAGAGTCTGAGTCAGGTTTCAGGGTCCAGTTCAGAAGGCGAAGTCCAAATCAAGCCAAGGTCGAAGCCAAGAGCTTAAGATCAAGGAACAGGAATTGTCATGACAGCTACAGGATATCCACACTGTTGCCTGGACATTCCTGGAATGCCCATTGGGTTTATAGAGGGTGAAGAGCCAATCAGGAGCAAGGAGGCTACTGCCTGTCAGACTCCTTGAGGCAAGACTATCCATGGTTTATGTCCACAGCAGGTCATGAGCAGTGGAGCACATGCTGATTACAACTGCTGCTGTGTTAGCAGCTCTACAAGCTTTGGTTCTAGACCCACAGGGCCTTACAGTAAGTAATTCTTCATGGTAATAACCAATAGTCTTTTTTCATCTAAGCTACGAAACATGGCTTTGTCTGGTAAACCATAGGACTTTGGAAAATCTTTAGTAAAGAAGAGATTAATTCAGATTAAAGTCTGAGACTACTTTAGTCAAAAATTTTGGGTGTGGTCCCAAAGTATTTTATCTTTATTTAAAAAAATAAAAAGAGCATGAGAAAAGTTCATCATACGAACTTGCTGCTATGAAATCATTCTGTGTGAAAGCAATATAAAGCACGGGATAAGGTAAAGGATCTGGCCCTATAATTTTAAATAATCTGATGTCTCTGATACTCAAGTCAACCCTATCATTGCTATTAAAACTGTAAATACCAATAATTTTATTTTCAAAATTAGCTAGAGTACAAAATTTGTAAAAACAGGTAAACTTTTTAATGTTAAAAGTATGTAAAGTATTAATTGCATTTGCCAATTTTACATAATCTTTTTGTACTAGATATATAGTTAAAGGGCTTCCCATTAGTTTTAGAAAGAGTGAGCCAGCATATGTAGTTATTTTTTCCTAGAACACTGTGTGAAATGATATAATCCCAAGAACCTGGCTACATCATCAGTGAATACTATCACACTTCCCCTCAACCCACACTATAGGGTCCTGGGGCCAGCAGAGCTCAGACAGAATTGAAGATCTAGGATTAAGAGTAAATACTGGACCTGTTGGTTAATAACTTCCAAGCGAGATTCTTTCAAATGTGTCTTCAACCATTCTGTAGCCCTTGAAGAAGGATCTATTAAAAAGGGACAAATTCGACTCTGGAAAAAAAAAATGTTATATGCTACAATCTGGTTATAGGAAAAAAATATGAAACTAACAAATTTCTTCATTTCCAAAAAATATAAACAACACTGAAGAGTTAAAAATTTCAACAGCTGTTTTTATTACTGAACTGCTTGATCAAAGGAGGCAAACTAATAACAGAACCACAGCGACTGATTCTGGCAGAAAGAAGACCAATATTTTGCAATACAATTATATTCCCAGATGTTGGGTCCACATCTGCTGAAGTTGGACACATCTGCTCCATCTCTCTCTGCACTATTACTATATTGTCATCTACATCCACTACTACCACCACTTTGTCCCTTGTTAGAAGTATGTCTTCTCCTTTCAGACCCGCAGTTTTCTCCTCCCTCTGACAAAAATATAGCACTTTTCATCTGTACATCTGAAGGCACTTTACAAAGGAGTATTATTATGGTCATTTTACAGACAAGAAAATAGGTAAAGATTGTAGTTGCCTATAGTCACAAAGAAAATCAGTGTCACAATCCCGCAGACACCATTATGTTTAGTATTCTGTATTATAATTAGTACCACTAGGGCATCATCCCATTATAACCTTCATATTAATGATGTGGTAGGCTTTCCTTTTAATAAAAACACATCTAAGTAATAGCTGTTGCCCCAACGGAAAACCATACTTCATTATCTGTATAAGGATGGTATCAAGCTGTGTTAGCTATTAGTAAGCTGGAATGTACATTATGACTAGGTCTGCCATGCTAGAAGGCTGCAAACAGATATACGGAATATATTCCAAACACAAATTTTCCCCCTTGCTACATCGTCTTATACTGAAGTGATCAACACCTTAACTGCTGGTCATTTCCTAAGAATACAGTGACCATTCTAAGAGTGGTGTTGTGCTGAGTGGAAAGAGAATTTGTGGCTGCTGAGAGGTACAGCCAGGTTTGGACTCTTGTCTTCAAAAAATCATGACCAGTCCCATTTCAAACTGCTCAAAAAACTCTTCCTTTCTTAGACTGGTCTGTTTTAGACAGGATTACAGTAGGAAAGAATCCAGCATATTGCTGTGTGATGAGGCAAGGTCAGATGGCTACAGTAAAGTAGTGAGGAACAGGTATGTTAGCCCCAGGCTAAACAAATCCCTAGTACCATGGTAACCAAATGGCTGTTGCTCCAGGTTAATCAAGACACCTGGGGCCAATTAAGATCTTTCTAGAAGGCAGTGGAGATAGCTACATTGATTGGGATACCTGAAGCCAATCAAGGGCTGGCTGGAACTAGTTAAAAGCCTCCCAGTTAGTCAGTGAGATTCGCGTGTGAGGAGCTGGGAGCAAGAGGCGCAAGGAGCTGAGAGTGTACTGCTGGAAGATTGAGGAGTACAAGCATTATCAGACACCAGGAGGAAGGTCCTGTGGCGAGGATAAAGAAGGTGTTTGGAGGAGGCCATGGGGAAGTAGCCCAGGGAGATGTAGCTGTCATGCAGCTGTTACAGGAGGCACTATAGACAGCTGCGATCCACAGGGCCCTGGGCTGGAACCCAGAGTAGAGGGCGGGCCTGGGTTCCCTCCAAACCTCCCAACTCCTGATCAGACACAGGAGGAGTTGACCCAGACTGTGGGTTCCACCAGAGGGGAAGATCACTGAGGTGAGCAAATCCGCCAATAAGCGCAGGACCCACCAAGGTAGAGGAGGAACTTGGTCACAGCTGGTAACATGATTATATAAAACCAAGTCTGCAGTATGAGGCTCTCTGTCTACATCCCACTTTGGGGTCTTATGGGAGTGGGAAATGTGGCGTTTGAAGGAGAGAAATTAACAAGAAGAAAGGGAGACAGGGATTCTGCCTTGCGGAGTGAACGAATACTTGGTTCCTGTATCTCATCTTAAAAACAAAAGGCCAGATTGAAAATGGACCTCAGTGCCTGTGTCCACTAGGAAGGTGAAGTAGTAAGATTTGCCAGTTACTTGGCCCACAAAACAGTCAGTCATAATTTCAAATTGTAGACATCGTTCCTTCTGCGAGGCAGAAATGCATGTTGCATGAAAGGGGATGAAACTACTCACTATAGTAAGCTTAACACATGAGAGATAATAATTGGGAGACTATCCTAGAAAACAGTGATTGAAAAAGAAGCAACTCTGACTAAAAACAGGAGTCATAGTGGACAAACAACTCAACATGAGCTACCAGTATGATGCCCACATTTTAAAAATTATGTTGAAAAACTGGAGAGGTACAGAGAAAAGCCACAACAATTATTTGAGGGCCAGAAAAAAACTATATTTAGAGGCTTAAAGAGCTTACTCTGTAAATATGATCAAAAAGAACACTGAGATGTGTTATGAATTTATAAATCTGTAAAAGTGTTTGCAGGATGTGGCCATTTTTTATATATCTTGGCAATGGAATGGCTGATATGACAAAAAATGCACATTTACAACACAGTGGATAATTCTCAAAAGTTTGTAAATAATGCTAAAGATAACTCATGTTTGGCCTAATTTGATGGACAGAGGGCCTTTCCTTTTGGATTTTCAGATAAAAATGATAAAAGCAAAAAAGCAAAATGCATAGATGATGGAACAATTTTGTTCCTTTCATTTTAGACAAATCAGAGTTGTAGATGTAACAAGTAGCATAAATATTTTATTTTTGTAATGTTTGTGCCTTCAGGAGTACTAAGAAGATCATAAAGATTGAATGAGGTTATCAAAGAACCCAGAAAAACCATCTGCTTCACCCAGTTACAGAGAAAATGTCTCCAAGGAAAGAAACAAAAAATACAGAACTGTTTACCTGCAAGATCACAAGAGCATTTTCTATTGAAAGGTCATCTGAGGGTAAACCTTCACTTTTCCAAATTAGTTGCTCACTCTCTGTGCACAGAAACCGCCTCATATCAAATTCTGGCAAATTAAAGATGGATTTATTAATTATATACCATGTACCTGTGCTGACATTTATATTCTGTTGGTATTACGTCACTAGTTACAAGAGATTCTGCTGTATACAATACAGTTCTGTATATTTCCTTTATAATTATTTTTTTAATTACTGATATTTTCTATATCTCTGATGTTATAGGAGAGTGTTATTAATACATAAAAGATAAAGAAATGATTGTGTTCAGACCATCCCTCATTTTTGGGATAGGCAAATTAACCATATTCCATCAAGTAAGGGGATCTATACTTTCCTCCATTGATTTCTCTGCAGCAATTGTGTGCCTATATGCAATCAAAAGACGTTACACTCTGTTCTGGTTTATGTAGTTGTGAGTTCTTGGGAAGACATACACCTGAAAGAATCATCAATTTTTGGCACTTTCCCATCCAGGGATAGCAAACTCAGATCACTGATGATTGCCAAAGCTGTGCCTACATGTAGCTACCATACATAAGAACAGCCATACTGGGTCAGATCAATGGTCGATCTAGCTGCGTATCCTGTCTCTGACAGTGGACAGTGCCAGATGCGTCAGAGAGAATAAACAGAACAAGGCAATTTTGAGTGATCCAACCCATCATCCAGTCCCAGCTTCTGGAAGTTGCAAGTTTAGTGACAACCAGAGCATGGTTAATAGCTTTTGATGGACCTGTTCTCTATTAACTTACTTACTTCTTTTCTGAGCCTAATTATACTTTTGACCTTCACAGCATCCCATGGCAATGGGTTCTACAGGTTGACTGTGCATTGTATGAAAAAGTACTTTCTTTTGTTTCTTTTAAACCAGCTGCCTATTAATTTCATCAGTTGATCCCTAGTTCTTGTGTTACGTGAAGGGGTAAATAATTTCTATTCACTTTCTTCATACCATTCATGATTTTAAAGACCTCTATCATATCCCCCCTTAATCTTCTCTTTTCTAAGGACAGTCCCTGTCTTTTTACTCTCTCCTCATATGGAAGCTGTTTCATACTCCTAATCATTTTTGTTGCCCTTCTTGGCTCCTTTTCCAATTCTAATATTTATGTATTTTTTGAAATGGTGATACCAGAACTGCACCTGGTATTCAAGGTGTGAGCAAATCATGGATTTATATAGTGTTATGCTGACATTTTCTGTCTTATTATTGGTCCCTTTCCTAATTTTTTTAGTATTCTATTAGCTTTTTTGAAGGCAGCCGCACACTGAGCAGATGTTTTCAAAGAACTATTAACGATGATTCCAAGATCTCTTTCTTGAGTGGCAATAACTAATTTAGATCCCATCATTTTGTATGTATAATTGGAATTATTTTTTTCAAATATGAAAGTAGTGTTATTAATCTGTCAAAGCATTATGAATTTCCAAAATTTATAAACAAAAATATGTATTAAAATTATCAATATCTCTCACTTTGTAAAATTAACAATCTCTCTCACTTGTCTTCATGTCAAAGAAAATAAAATACGTACTTTCAAGACCAGCTGATTTTGTCCATTCATCCAAACTAATTTTTCGCTGATCCTCTGGAGCAGCAGAAAGATAAGTAATGAAAGCAGCAGCCAACTGAGCTCTTTTAGGCAGAGTGGTTAGTTCATCTGCGATCTCTGAAACCTAAAAAAAAAAAAAAAAAAGGTATGTAGTGGATTCATGACAGATGGCACCTTCAGAGCCAAATGTATGGAGCAATGACCAGCTTGGCACCCTACAAATATCCAGAATGGGAACTCAAGGCAGAAAAGTTGCAGAAGACACCACCAACCTGGCTCAGTGAGCCACTACTTTATTAAGAGGTACAACATTGGTCAATTGGTAGCATAAACAAATACAACCAGAAATCCAAGAAAAGATCATCTGGAAAGAGACTGGGTGGCCCTTGACTCGGTCTGAAAATGTGACAAAGAGTTGAGACAAAGACCTGAATGGTTTGGTCCACTCCAGATAAAAAGCCAAAGCTCTTCTAACATCTAAATGATGATTAAATCTGATGGCATTTTTCCTCCTCTTTGCTCAAATTAGGCTTTGGAAAGAATGCTGGTAAATAAATTGCTTGACTCATGTGAAATTTGGAAACCACTGTAAACAGGAATTTAGCATGAGGCTGAAGGAAAACCTTGTCCCTAAAGAAAATTGTATAGAGTACCTCTGATAGCAAAGCTCACAGCTCCCCTACTCATCTGAAAAACTACTTTTATTGACAGGTGCAAACAGAGAACAAGTTGCTAGCAGCTCAAAAGGCAGGACGCATCAACTTTGCTAGCACCAGATTTAAACTCCACTGAGGAACCAGATTATGTATATAACACAAACACTTTAGAAACCTGATGGACATAGAGTTCAAAAAAATTGATCGGTTATCCACAGGCGAGTAGAAAGCTGAGATAGCTGCCAGATGGACTCTGATGGAACCAAACCAATCCTTGGTGTTTCAGAAACAAAAGATAATCCAAGATATTTCTAACTGGAGCTTGATCTGAGGGAATACCTCTTTATATGGACTAGATGGAAAATCTATTCTACTTAGCAATGTAAGTAGACCTACTTGAAGGCTTCCTGCTATTCAGTGGCACTTCCTGCACCCCCATAGAATAAACCTGCTCCAAGTCTGTGTCAGCCATGAATCATCCACACTGCCAGGTGGAAGGCCTGAAATTTGGGCTAACAAAGGCTGCTGTGGTCCTGGAAAATGAGATCTACATCTCTCAGAAGCAACAGTGGAGGTCTGACCAATAGGGCTAGTAGGGTTGATAGCCAATCTCAATGGGAACACACAGAGGCTATTAGAATAAGGTGAGCAGAATCTTGCATTCCTGCCCAAAGTCTTATCCAAAGTCAAGCAACTGGAGGGAGGATATATAACATAGCTGCTGTGTTGTCCATGAGCACCAATAAGTTCCACCCCTGATGTGCGGAAGGAATGCCATACAAGCCAGATGGATGGCTCATAGCTCTGTGATATTTACATGGAGACTCAGATCCTGGGGAGTCCAAAGGCCCTGAGTCTGAAGGTGACCTAAGTGAGCTCCCCAACCTAGATCCAATGTATTTATGACTACAGTGAGACCCTGTTGCAGAGGATCAAAGTGAACTCCTTCACAAATATTCATAAGTTCTATCTACCAGTCCAGGAAGGATAACCCCTGAGTGGATACTTGGACCACCATGACTATATGACGACGGGCTGGTGAATACACCGAGGCTATCCAACCGTGTAGATGTCTGATGTAGCTGTAGATGCAGTCTTAGCATGCTGCACCACAAATGTGCACACTGCCATGTATCCTAGAAGTTTGAGACAGTTCCAATCTGTGGTGATAGGGTACTCCTTTATATCTAGAGCAATGAATTGCATCATTTGGAACATCTTCTGTGGTAGGAAAGCCCTGGCCTTTGTAGAGTCCAGGACTGCTTTAATGAATTCTATTATTTGAACAGGAAACAGGATGGACTTCTGGATGGACTTAGTAGCCCCAGCATGTCAAAAGTGGGTTAAATAATGGCTGGAGAGTACCTGAAACCTGGATCAGCCTCTGATTAGCCAGTCATCCAGGTAAGGGAATACCTGGAGTCCTGAATTTTGCAGGAATGGCACTACTAAAGCCATACATTTTTGTGAAAATGAAAAGCGCTGCTGACAGTGTGAAAGGCAGCACTGAGAACTGGTAATGGAATCCGTTTACCATGAACCTGAGAAATTTTCAGAGGCTCTGGTGAATTGCCACGTGAAAATAAGCATCTTGTATTGATACTAAGGAATTGATAATAGACTAGAGTGACCATCTAGAATTTCAGATCTAAAATAGACCTGAAAACCCCCTTTCCCCGTTTGCTTTTGGGATTAGGAAGTAGTGGGAATAAAATCCCTTCCCTCTGAACGACACGGGAACATCCTCTATGGCCCCCACAAGGAGAAGAGACTGAACCTCCTGAAGTAGCATGCGCCCAGTTCTACTATGCTTAAGGCCCCTCTGATGTGGGTCCAAGCACTTAGGAAGAGGATAGGTGGTTGGCAGTAATAGGGGTCAGGAAAGATGGCACTATAGGAAGTGGTACACTGCTCTCAACCAGTGGGTCAAAATGACTGCTTAGATGATCCAGGTTGCATAGAAGAGTTGGCAGCTGAAGAGACGGATGGAGGAGAAGTATGCCTCTTGCAACCCTGACCCTCTTTTTGGACAGGTCCTGGTAATGCAGCAAGAATGGCTGACACTTTGGGGAATGCTGTGGAAGGAATGGCTTTCTTTTAGCCACCGGTACATAGATCCCCAGAGACTTAAGGGTCACCCTTGAATCCTTAAGGTTCTGAAGCCTCTCATCAAGCTTTACTGGAAAACAGCAAGAGGCCTTCAAACAGGAGGTCCTGAATTGTTTGTTTGCACCTCCAGGGGAAGGCCTGATTCCTGCAGCCAAGATGAACATCACATTGTGATGGCGGAGGCAATAGCTCGAGCTGCAGAGTCTGTCACATCCAGACTCACCAGCAATGCTGTTCTGACAACTAATTTGCTTTCCTCCACCAAAGCAGAGAACTCCTGCTTTGCCTCATCAGGAATCTTGTCTTTGAATTTCAAGATATTACCCCACAGGCTAAAGTCATAACAACCCAGCAGAGCTTGCTGGTTTGCAATCCTGAGCTGTAAATCTCTCATGGAATAAAATTTCTGGACAAACAAATCTAGGGTTTTTTTGCTTCCTTTCCCTTTGGAGTAAAGGCCTGGTGACCTTGCCTTTCCTTTTTGTTGGCAGCCATGACCACAAGAGAGACTGGAAGAGGGTATCTGTAAGAGTGCTTGAATCCCTGTGAAGGGACATAATATCTCTTCTCCACTCTTTTGGCAGTGGGAGGCAGAGAAAAATAAGTCTTCCATAAAATCCTGACAGGCTCCAGAATAGCTTCATTTATAGAAAGAGCTACCCTTGAGGGCCCTGCAGACACTAAAATGTTCACAAGCCCATGTGACCTTTCTTGTACCTCTTCTGGCTGGATAGCTAAAGTTGCAGACACCCTCTGCAACAAGTCTTGATGAGCATTAAAGACATCAAGAGGTGGGGAGGTAGACTCAGCCACTACTGCCTCATTGGGAAACAAAGAAGAAGAGGTTAAAGGTTGTTGAGGAGGTCCCTCCTCTAACTCCTCTACAGGGGAGTCCCCAGCATGCAGCTCTGTCTGCACAATACTAATCCCAGTACCGAGGGAACAAAGATGGTGACTCTCCTATAGATGCTCCCAGCACCTGGCTGATGTAGAGGTGCAGGAGTGGAGCAGAGAGGCTCTGGAATGTGGAGAGAAGCCCCAAGGAGTCCAGAAGGTATCCAGCTCTGTGTAGGTCCACTGACAGTTAGAATGCTGAGGCTGTGAATGGTACCACAGCAGACAGGTACCCCACCAGTGCTGTTGGGCATACTCAGGTTGGAACACAAAGGATCCAACTTCTGAATCTGATGTAGAGTCCATTTCTTCTGACCATGGGGGAGTTGAACCTGTTGATACTGGGGGAAAGGGGTTCCAAGCCTGGAGAAGGGGGAACCAGTGAAATCAATACAATAGATGCAATACACTGCAGAGATGCTGCAAGAGTAGAAGTGGCCGGTACCAAGTAGTGCTCTGGGGCTTGAGCCGGGACCGCAGGAGTGTGGTTCCAATATCTATTCCATACAAGGCTCCTGAATCATGGGAGAAGCCAGTACCAACAAGTTAAGCAACTCTCTGGCTGCCTGAAAACCCTTGCATGTTGATGGCACTGGAAAGGGTTGCTGAGCCTGTGGTACCGAGAGGTGCGCTGATCTTTCAAGGATTATTCTCAACAGGCCCTTCCTGGGTTCTGGAGTCAGCAATCCCTGCTGTCTCACAGATTGCTTTTTTGAGGTATGACTGTTTGGAATGTCCCACTGAGATCTTGTGAACATTCAGTGTCTTCCTCTTCGAGGGTCCCATTTCCAACCTTAGGAGACTTATGCAGTCTCTTAGGCACCAGCGATGTAGATTTGCCTAAGAACTCTGTCAGAATGGGAGGAAGCACTCCTAACAGACTTGGATCTGCTCTGTACCCATTCAGAGCAGGAAGGTTCTGATGGTGGACAAAGTGCAGACTCCATGAGTAGGTACCTGAGCCTGGAAACCGAATGGGATTTGAACCCTCTACAAATGTGACGTTTGTCACTGACATGCACCTCTCCCAGCCACTTAAGGCATCTGGGATGTGGGTAACTCACTGGCATAGATCTGTTACATGAAAAACAGGCCTTGAAGCCAGGAAAACGGGGCATCGGTCCAGTATCATGTCTAGTGTCCCACCAGGCACCGGTAACCCCACACTAAAAAGATAGCACATTCTAAACTTAATCCTATAAACAACCATTTACAGATATACTATACAAGACTTAAAACTATTGCACAGCTACTATTTACACTGTAAATACATAAATAGTGTAAGGGAGGGAAAATATGAAGAAACAAAGATTGTTGCTCCAACAACAACCATCACTAGTGGTAGGAAAGAACTGTGGTGGGTCGGGGAAGTGCAGCCCTTTATACTTTTGCGCAGTGGCACAAGGCACCGGAGGGCGTTAACACTTCCCCGACAGGTATTGCCAAGGGAAAAATCTCTGACAACTGTGCATAAGCCATATACACACCTACGGTGGAATGGACACTTGCAATCACTCGAACAACTATAAAATTGTGACATTTTCATGAATAGAAAAGCCACAGGATCATTTTGGGGACTAGAATGAGAAAGGCTAAAAGCCATGTAGAGTTGGACCTTGCAAAGGGAATTAAAACCAATAGTAAAAGGTTCTATAGCCATATAAATAAGAAGAAAACAAAGAAAGAAGAAGTGAGACTGCTAAACACTGAGGATGGAATGGAGGTTAAGGATAATCTAGGCATGGCCCAATATCTAAATAAATACTTTGCCTCAGTCTTTAATAAGGCTAATGAGGAGCTTAGGGATAATGGAAGGATGACGAATGGGAATGAGGATATGGAGGTAGATATTACCACATCCGAGGTAGAAGCCAAACTCGAACAGCTTGATGGGACAAAATCGGAGGGCCCAGATAATCTTCATTCAAGAATATTAACAGAACTGGCACATGAAATTGCAAGCCCATTAGCAAGAATTTTTAATGAATCAGTAAATTCAGGGGTTATACCGTACGACTGGAGAATTGCTCACATAGTTCCTATTTTTAAGAAAGTGAAAAAAGGTGATCCGAGGAATTATAGGCCTGTTAGTTTGACATCTGTAGTATGTAAGGTCTTGGAAAAAATTTTGAAGAAGAAAGTAGTTAAGGACATTGAGGTCAATGGTAATTGGGACAAAATACAACATGGTTTTACAAAAGGTAGATCATGCCAAACCAACCTGATCTCCTTCTTTGAGAAGGTAACAGATTTTTTAGATGAAGGAAATGCAGTGGATCTAATTTACCTCGATTTCAGTAAGGCATTTGATACGGTTCCACACAGGGAATTATTAGTTAAATTGGAAAAGATGGGGATCAATATGAAAATTGAAAGGTGGATAAGGAACTGGTTAAAGGGGAGACTACAACGGGTCGTACTGAAAGGTGAACTGTCAGGCTGGAAAAAGGTTACTAGTGGAAATTCCTCAGGGATCAGTTTTGGGACCAATCTTATTTCACCTTTTTATTACTGACCTTGGCACAAAAAGCGGGAATGTGCTAATAAAGTTTGCAGATGACACAAAGCTGGGAGGTATTGCTAACACAGAGAAGGACCGGGATATCATACAGGAAGATCTGGATGACCTTGTAAACTGGAGTAATAGTAATAGGATGAAATTTAATAGTGAAAAGTGCAAGGTCATGCATTTAGGGATTAATAACAAGAATTTTAGTTATAAATTGGGGACACATCAGTTGGAAGTAACAGAGGAGGAAAAGGACCTCGGAGTATTGGTTGATCACAGGATGACTATGAGCCGCCAATGTGATATGGCTGTTAAAAAAGCTAATGCAGTTTTAGGATGCATCAGGCGAGGTATTTCCAGCAAAGATAAGGAGGTGTTAGTACCGTTATATAAGGCACTGGTGAGACCTCATCTGGAATACTGTGTGCAGTTCTGATCTCCCATGTTTAAGAAGGATGAATTCAAACTGGAACAGGTTCAGAGACGGGCTACTAGGATGATCCGAGGAATGGAAAACCTGTCTTATGAAAGGAGACTCAAAGAGCTTGGCTTGTTTAGCCTAACCAAAAGAAGGTTGAGGGGGGATATGATTGCTCTTTATAAATATATCAGAGGGATTAATATTAGGGAGGGAGAGGAATTATTTAAGCTTAGTACCAATGTGGACACAAGGACAAATGGATATAAACTGGACACTAGGAAGTTTAGACTTGAAATTAGACGAAGGTTTCTAACCATTAGAGGAGTGAAGTTCTGGAACAGCCTTCCAAGGGGAGTAGTGGGGGCAAAAGACATATCTGGCTTTAAGACTAAGCTTGATAAGTTTATGGAGGGGATGGTATGATGGGATAGCCTAATTTTAGCAATTAATGTCGCAATTGATCTTTGATTATTAGCAGGTAAGTATGCCCAGTGGTCTGTGATGGGATGTTAGATAGGGTGGGATCTGAGTTACTACAGAGAATTCTTTCCTGGGTGCTGGCTGGTGAGTCTTGCCCACATGCTCAGGGTTTAACTGATCACCATATTTGGGGTCGGGAAGGAATTTTCCTCCAGGGAAGATTGGCAGAGGCACTGGAGGTTTTTCGCCTTCCTCTGCAGCATGGGGCACGGGTCACTTGCTGGAGGATTCTCTGCAGCTTGAGGTCTTCAAACCACAATTTGAGGACTTCAATAACTCAGACATAGCTTAGGGGTTTGTTAGAGAAGTGGGTGGGTGAGATTCTGTGGCCTGCATTGTGCAGGAGGTCAGACTAGATGATCATAATGGTCCCTTCTGACCTTAAAGTCTATGAGTCTATGAGATTCTCTACAGCACTCAGTTTCTGCTTAGTGTAGCCAATAGGGCATCTCCAAAGAAGCTAGCTGAAGCTTCACAATTCCTTAAATGAGGATTAGCACAGATGGCTTGAGAGAAAATATTCTTTTTCTCCCCAGTGTCAGTTGTTACCAAACTGTGATAAATTACATATGCCAAGATTTCATAAGTAATCCATGATTTTGGGTGCCTCCATTTCTGAGTTCCCAATATGAGATACATAAAAGTTGATTTTGAGAGATTTCTGAAAAATCAAGCCTGTCCAAGGTGTCTCAAAATTGGGCACCCAAACTCACTAGACACTTTTGATAATCTTGGCCATAAAACAGTCACATGAATGCTGAGACTCACAACAGTTTTACATCATTGAAATTATAATACATTTTATCATATTAATTAAATAATGCATTTTGTGCACATTCAGATCTTGTCTGCCAAGAAAACCTAAATAATAGAATAGGAGAAAGTTTCAGAAGAAATTTAAAATAAAGCTTTCGAGTGGTGAGAACAGCTTTTAAATATAATGGAATAAACATTTATAAGCTGCAAAACAGTGCCACATAATTTATATTCCATAAACACATTGTATCATCAAACAATTACCTTTTAAAAAAGAGAAGTATTAAGTCAAGTTTTTTATACAGTGGCATCTATTTTATGAAAGTTTCTGCAACAAACCTGTGTGTTCCATCTCTTGTGCTCCCTATCCAGTTGATTAATCAGTACCTCTGCGGCTTTGAGTGTTTCTTGTGCTTTAACTACTTCAGCTTCAAGTTTAGCTGCTTCAGTTGTTCTACTCTGGAACCTGTAAAAAAACTATACTGTTAAATTATTGCCAAGAACCAATTGGTACACTTTATTAAAGTCAAATTGAAAGGCTCCTTTAAAAATGGAAGGTTTTATTTAAGTTCTAAAATCATTAATCCCTCAAATCCTGCTCTAAATACCCAGCCCAAACAACTAAACTGGGTAACTGTCCCGACAGGAGGAAAAGAATCCTCCACCCCAGACTACAGAGCAAACCCTACTCCACAATGTTTGATGGTAGGTGGATCCAGGGAGTGGTAGATGCACTGGCCCCAGCCCAACTCCCTTATGTGACAGCGGGCAGGCAGCACCCACAGAGATGTACTCCACATCACACAGAAGTTGTGTATCCCTCCACAAACTCCTGGAATCCTGCTCTTACATCTCTGAAGAACAGAACTGTATTTCAGCCCTTCTGCATCTGAATGGAACGGGCGTCACATTTTCCCCAAAAGTACACAGTTGACATTTGCAGATACAATAAACACACTATAGAACATAATATATAAAAATAATTTCCTCCTTTACTTAACAGTAGATACCTGACTTGATCAGTTTATGATTTTAAGCCTGATTCAATGCCCACTAGGTCAATGAGTGACTTTACTTTGGTGGGTATTGGATTGGCGCCACTGTGAGGGGTAGGAAATGCCAGCTCTCTGAATTACTGTACATATTAGTAATATCATCAAATGTAACAGGGGAAATGGCAAAATACTGAAGTCAAGTCTTGGCAGGTTTCTCTATTCTCCTTAAAACTTGTTAGAAATGCTACTGACACAAATTAACTATTTTGGCTAAGTAATATCTCATATGGGAACTGCATACACTTTGAAATATGGATTGAAAAGATGTGTAATTTTACGACTTTTATAAGTAGCACTGTATATATTTTCTCCTGAAATACACTTTATAATACCTTTATAAAGGAATTCTCTTTGGTAAATTTCAGTGATTAACCCTATAGAGTAGAATCTTGCTAACTCACACTAGTGACTCCAATACAGGGCAAAACACTGAATTTTGTGAATTACTAATGAAAAAGAAAACAAACTGCAATCAAAAAGCAAGGTTAATACTTCACAAAACGTAGGTGTTCATTCATCGGTACTTCATAATATGTCCTAACTATACATCCAAATATGTTAGTAAATGAAATGCAGTATATTTTGGAAAAATAATATACAACAACTTATTTGTAAAATAAGAGACTTCACTGAATCATCTAATTTTAAATCTGTGCTAAATAGTTGGCAGAAATCACCAATATTTTTGTGCAAATGATGTAGTGGGTGGTTTGGTAACATCCACATTAGTGAAGCTTTAATGTACTTCTTATTATAACACGACATACATAGCATCAATTATTTTTCCTTTTTTTAAATGGAGGAACTAACTTCATAAAAGTCCTTACATCAGATATTTCCCTTTCCCTCTTTGCGTGGTGCTGGTTACGCTTGGAGCTGTGTGCACAGTTTTGGGTACCATAATAAAAGGATTGGTTAAAAATGAATTTGAGTAAAGAAATTCCACTACAGATTAGAAAAAAAGGCCATTCTATGCCACTTCCCTCAGATCCCACTGAGGAATACACCAAGAAACTGCACCATCTACTCAGGACACTCCCTACATTAACACCGGAACAAATCGACATACCCTTAGAGCCCCGACCAGGGTTATTCTATCTACTACCCAAGATCCACAAACCCGGAAATCCTGGACACCCCATCATCTCGGGCATTGGCACTCTCACTGAAGGACTGTCTGGATATGTGGACTCTCTACTCAGACCCTATGCCACCAGCACTCCCAGCTATCTCCGTGACACTACTGATTTCCTGAGGAAACTACAATGCATTGGAGACCTTCCAGAAAACACCATCCTAGCCACCATGGATGTAGAGGCTCTCTACACAAACATCCCACACACTGATAGAATACAAGCTGTCAGGAACAGTATCCCTGATGATGCCACAGTACAACTGGTTGCTGAGCTCTGTGCCTTTATCCTCACATACAACTATTTCAAATTTGATGACAATATATATCTCCAGATCAGTGGCACCGCTATGGGCACACGCATGGCCCCACAATATGCCAACATTTTTATGGCAGACCTGGAACAACACTTCCTCAGCTCTCGTCCACTCACGCCCCTTCTCTACCTACGCTACATTGATGACATCTTCATCATCTGGACCCATGGGAAGGAGACTCTGGAAAAATTCCACCACGATTTCAACAACTTCCACCCCACCATCAACCTCAGCCTGGACCAATCTACACAGGAGGTCCACTTCCTAGACACCATGGTGCAAATAAGTGATGGTCACATTAACACCACCCTATACCGAAAACCTACCGACCGCTATGCCTACCTTCATGCCTCCAGCTTCCATCCCAGGCACACCACACGATCCATTGTCTACAGCCAAACACTGAGGTACAACCGTATCTGTTCTAACCCCTCAGACAGAGACCAACACCTACAAAATCTCCATCAAGCATTCTCAGAACTACAATACCCACACGAGGAAATAAGGAAACAGATCAACAGAGCCAGACGTATACCCAGAAGCCTCCTACTGCAAGATAAACCCAAGAAAGAAACCAACAGGATTCCACTGGCCATCACATACAGTCCCAAGCTAAAACCCCTCCAACGCATCATCAGGGATCTACAACCCATCCTGGACAATGATTTCACAGACCTTGGGTGGCAGGCCAGTCCTAGCCCACAGACAACCTGCCAACCTGAAGCATATTCTCACCAGTAACTGCACACTGCACCACAGTAACTCTAACTCAGGAACCAATCCATGCAACAGACCTCGATGGCAGCTCTGCCCACATATCTACACCAGTGACACCATCACAGGACCTAACCAGATCAGCCACACCATCACTGGTTCTTTCACCTGCACGTCCACCAATGTAATATACGCCATCATATGCCAGCAATGCCCCTCTTCTATGTACATCGGCCAAACTGGACAGTCTCTACGGAAAAGGATAAATGGACACAAGTCACATATTAGGAATGGCAATATACAAAAACCTGTAGGAGAACACTTCAACCTCCCTGGACACACAATAGCAGATCTTAAGGTGGCCATCCTGCAGCAAAAAAACTTCAGGACCAGACTTCAGAGAGAAACTGCTGAGCTTCAGTTCATCTGCAAATTTGACACCATCAGCTCAGGATTAAACAAAGACTGTGAATGGCTTGCCAACTACAAAACCAGTTTCTCCTCTCTTGGTTTTCACACCTCAGCTGCTAGAAGAGGGCCTCATCCTCCCTGATTGAACTAACCTCGTTATCTCCAACCTGCTTCTTGCTTGCTTATATATACCTGCCCCTGGAAATTTCCACTACATACATCCGACAAAGTGGGTATTCACCCACGAAAGCTCATGCTCCAAAACGTCTGTTAGTCTATAAGGTACCACAAGACTCTTTGCTGCTTTTACAGATCCAGACTAACACGGCTATCCCTCTGATACTTGATTCTATGCCACGGTAGTATAACAGTGCCTGACGGGATGGTAAAAAAAAGAAAGGGAGATACTGTCACTGGTTGGTCCCAATAATGAAAAATGTCTTACTAATAAATTTCCTTTCTGCTAGCAACATCTCCCACAATTCTGGACTTCTAAGTTGCTCTCCTGTCTCTGAAGCTTATGGCAAAGACAGCTCTTCAGGACAGGTTGGACACAGAGGACTCAGCAGCTTACTCCATGGTATCTGCTATTTCTATGAGTAGGTGTTTGTGGCTCCAATCTTCTGGTCTCCCTCCTGAAGTAGAGCAGACATCCAGGATTTGCTATTCAAGGGTCTGTCCTTCTTCTCAGAAAAAGATGGACAATAGGCTGCATAGCCTAAAAGATGCCAGGGAAACACTGAAGTCCCTTGAAATTTATACACAAGCAATAAGGAAGCAATTCCAGCCCCTAGCAGGCTCACAAATATCAGAGCTTAAGATCTTGTCCCCAAGATCTGCTGATAAAAAGGGGAAGGAATTACAGGAGGCGACCACCACCTCCCTCATCACATGTGACAGAAAGATCCTTTTGACCAACGGCTAACTCTAAACATACATTTTGACAGGCTTGTTGAGGGCAGCATACCACTGCTTGCAGATGAATCTGTTCCTATCCATACCTTTGCCAATCATCCATCCCACTTCCTCAGTGCTTGGACTCACATCACATGAGATCAGTGGGTCTTAAGCACAATGGACCTGGGATATTCCCTTCTAACTATATTAGTTTCTATCACCCCACCTCAACCCCATTCCCCTTCAGGGGTCACTCTCATAAGATCATTCCTCAGCAGAAATGAATTGTTACTGTATTACCATCTTCTTTGGTCTAATGTACCAAGTTATTTTTTCTCTCTGGAATATTTGCTAATGATATTATGCAAATTTTATATTTTGGGAATAACTCATCTGACAGCAAGCAAAAGCAGAGAGGGCATGGCTGTGTGGCTCCATAATGAAGGTGCTCACTGTAGACCAAATGACTGCTTTTCAAATTTCTGAAGTGGATGCACTTGCTCATTCCACCTCAGTCCCTTCTGGGACAGGAGCCTCTGATGATTTGTAGGCTTCCACAATACATAGTTTAATTCATTTGGTGATGGAAAACTTGGAAGCCCTGAGGTTCTAGCAGTTTGGGTGGAAGGACACGAATAAGGAGCCCAATCTTCTTGTGGCTTCTGGGTGTTTGGGAGAGATTTTCCATGCTCTTCTGACCTCTATGGTGTGCCACAGCTTTTCTGTTGGATTTTGTGGTTTTGACAGAACGAAGGAAGCACAGCTTGTTGGGATGTGTGAAAGGAGGAATTTACCTTAGGATGAAGGGATTCTGGCATCCTGAGCACCAACTTGTCCTCATGGAACAGGCAGTAAGGCTCCTGTATAGATAAGGCTGCCAGCTCCAACACTCACCTGGTAGATATGACAGCTACTAAAAAACAAGTCTTAGTGGATAAATGAAAGGCCAAAACTAAAGTCAGAGGCTCAAAGGCATGGCTTGTCAGAGCCTTCAAAACTAGTGGTAGGTCCCATTTTTGGAAGAGTGGACTGACCACCAGGATTAAGGAATCTGGCTATCTGTGGATTGTGTGCTAAGGAGCCCAAGGATCCTGTGAATAGCACTCTGCTAAAAGAAGACATCTGATGTGCAATGTTACTGGGCTGAAGGCCTCTGTTTATGCCTTCTTGGAGAAAGTTCAAAATAGTTGAAATTCCAGTATTTCAGGGATTTGCAATGTGTTCTTGCTGGATCTAGACTAGATACAGGAGTACACTTTTGTGTCATTACTCTCCTAGACAAAAGCAACATCTTAATAACTCTGGAGGGCAGAACGAGATTTTTTTAGTGCTTCCTTCTCAATAGCCAGGCTGTTTCAGGTCTGGATGAAGAGGACCCTGCAAGAGGACATCCAGTCTCCACAGAAGCTAGATGGGGGTGAGGGGCTCCAGTTTCAGCTCTACCAGGTCTGAGAACCAAGGTTTCCTCAACCAATGAGGAGTTATCAGTATTTCCATTGCCTATTCTCATTTTATTTTCTGAACCACTCTTCCCAGTAATGGATATGGTGGAAACACATAAATCAGGCCCTGTGGCCAATTGTGCGATATGACATCTGTCTCCATGGATATGGGGTCTGCCTCCCTTGTGAAGTATTTTGGCCTCTTTCCAGTCATATGATTTGCTAACAGATCACTTGAAAGGAGGCTGAATGTCTGAACAATGAAATAGAAAACCTCCTGATTCAGACACCACTCAGCATTCTTGAACCACGTGGCTGCTGAACCTTTTGGTTCAGACACTCTTCGATGTGGATCGCTCTCACAGACAGCCTACTTCACTATTCTGCCTATTTCATTACTTATATTCCTTTCACATTAGTACTAGATTCCTTGTTCCCAATTAGTTGTTTAAATATGCAATCCAAATCATATTTTGTGATTGAACCAGAATGTGGTTCCCACTTAGGGTGGACTGCAAGCTTTGCAGAGCTAGTTTGACTGCTCCCAGCTCTAGGAAGTTTATGCTGTGAGCCTTTTCTTCCTCGCTCCAGAGGCCTTGAGTTGTTTCAATCTCCAAGGCAGCTCCCCAGCTCTCCAGGCAGGCATTGGTTGTGAGGACTAAAAGATCTGGAAGGCAGATAGGCATGCCTTTCAAGATATTGTTGTGGGCTGATCAACATTATAAGGAGTTGAACATCTGTATTAGAACCCCTACATGATTGTTCATGTGTTCCGGGGAGTGGTCCCACACCTTTACTATGAAGGCTTGAAGACTTGTGATGTGTGATTGTGCCCATGGAGTGATTCCTTTGGATGATACTATGAGTCCGAGCAGTTAGAAAGCATAGTGTTATTGTAGGCCTCTTTTGGCTCTGGATCAAGAAAATAAATTCCTGGATGAAACTAGAGAACTTTTCTTGGCACTGATGATGAAGCTGTGTGGCTGGAGAAGATTCAGCATCCAAGACATGGCTCTGTGAGCTGACTGCGATGGAGCGCTGATCAGGATGTCATTCAGGAAGTGGTACAAGTGAGTTCTCTGTGACCTGAGTCTGGCTATTATCACCACCATCTTTGTAAAAACCCTGGAGCCCAAAGACAGGTCAAACAGGAGTGTTTGGCACTGATAAAGTTTCCTGAGGTAGGCAAACCTCAGAAGTCTGTAGTGGCATGATCTGATGGGGATATGGAGATATGTATCCACTCTATCTACTGAAATCCAGAAGTACCCCCAGAACAAAGATGACACCATAGAGGCCAGGATCTCCATTTGAAACTTTGTTTTCTTCATCCACTTGTTGAGCCTTTTGATGTTGAGAACATCGCTGATAGTCCTTAGACACTTCTGTACAATGAAGATGAAGTAGAACCCATAGAACAGTCTCTATCACTCCCATATCCTCAACGTGAGATATTTCCTTCTGGATCAGATTATGTTTTATGGGTTTGCTGGAGCTGGGTGACTGGATGATGAACTGATGGGGTGGAGACAGCAGCTCGAGGGAGTATCCCTGGCTGACTATTTTCCTGACCCATTTGTTTGTGGTCTATGAAAACCATTCCTCCAGGAAATGGAAAATCCTGCCCCCTAGATTCAGCTTTGGGTGAAGGCCTATGGGATCTTTGTCATAAACTGGATGTTGAGTGGCTGAGGTCCCTAAGGACTCCCTCCCTGGATCTCAATACCACTGTTTTCCCTTGCAGAATCTGTCGTCGTTTTACTGGTACCTCTGTGGGGACAAGAAGTGAAATGAGTGCATCTGTCTGACCAGTCTATATTCTTTCCTGAGGGCTCTCAGTGGGAAAGAGAGGCACTCTTTGCATTTTGCTGCATTGTCAGCCACATTATCCAGCTTTTCTCAAAAAAGGAAGGAGCCTGTAAACTTAGCTGATTTTAGAACCTGCTTAGAGTCAGTAACAACTCCCAAGGATAGAGCCACAGATGGCGCCTGGCTGAACTGGAACCCTGGCTCGGACTGAGAACCTCATTGCATCCCTTGAGTCATCAGCTATTCAAACACTGTTGCTAGAAAGACTTTAAAGTGGTGCCAAAGTCAGGTGATCTCTGTCCTTAAGGGCTTTAAGGGCTTCCAGCTAAGGGAGATGGTCCCGCAAAGCAGGTAGCTACCAGGGACACTTGGAGGGAAGCAGAGGAGGCTTCATAGCTCTTTTTGAGGGTGGCCTCTATATTTTTATCCATAAGGTGCTTAAGGTAGAACTCCCCTTCTAAGGAAATACCCATATCCTTGGCAAGGGACACTCCAGTGGCATCAATCTTCATTATCTCCGCAATAGAGCCCTTTGGTTCTTGAATGTTACAGAACCTGAGGTTGCTCTTGTTAATATGCTTCCCCTTATCAGACTTGTTCCATTCATCCCTAATCACTTGCTTGAAGGAGAAGCAAAAGAGTACTGCAGCCTCCTCAAGGGAGTATTTTGAGGGGAGACATTTCCTCTGAGGCTTGCTCGTTGGGGCCTGCTCAGATTTCAGAGGCAGATAGCTCACTTTCCTCAGTGAAGATGGAGAAACAGAAGTCAGAGGACTCATATCTCCTGGATTTTTTTGTACTTTCTTTTTCCCTTTTTAGCCTTTTCAAATTTTTTAACATGTTTAGCTTCCTTTGGGAGTGCAGAAACGCTGCTGTGGCTTTGGTGAGGACTTTTGTGACTGGCCTTTCTTAGGGCCTAGAACCCTTTAGAGAGGTCTGCCTCACAGTCCTCCCCCAGTGGGCCCCATTCCTCCTGGGAGAGGAGTGCAGAGTCTTTGCCAGAGCCCTCCTGGGTGGGTTTACGAGAGAGGACGGCTGCTTCTTTTTCCAAGGTGCTCAGGATCCACTTTAAGACTTGGGAGGTGAGGACTTGTGGCCCCACAAGCCTCCTCTCTTTGTTTTGAAGAGGTCCCCTAGCATTTATCACAAGTCAAGTGGTCAGGGTCCTCCTCGTTTCTGGAGCCCCTTCCTGCTTTGCACTGGGGTTCCTGGTCCATTCCCCCCCGCCCATTGGAGTTGCAGCTGCCTCAGTGGGTACAGGACCCAACCTGCCTCTCTGACCTGCAGCCCCTGGACCTAATGGAGTTAGGAATGGAAGGCTGGGTGCAGACTGGGCAAAACTCTACATCTGTTGATTCTGGGAAGGCTGCCTCACATATAAGTATGTCAACACTGTAATTAAACAGCTATGACTGACCCATGTTAGCTGACTCAGGCTCGGGCTGCAGAGCTATCAAATGGATGGATAGACATTCGGGGTCAGGTTGGAGCCCAGGCTCTGAGACCCTGCAAGATGCTTTACTACAATCTAGGCATACATGCTTGGGTTTGACCCAGTGCTTTCTTGGCTGCTTGGTATACTTCTGAGGGGCAGAGAAGCCAGCAGAGAGATGCTGCAGCAGAGGCTCAGGGAGCGTTAAACCCCAAGTTGTTAACCAACCCAGGGAGGAGGAGGAATGCCGACGAGGAAGAACATTGCTTCTGACTGCCCAAAAAACTGGGCAAAAAAGTTAAAATAGAAGAAGGAAGGGCAGAAACAAAATAAATTGCCACTGCTGCTGCTGCAGAGGGAGAGAAAACTGGCGACAAGTAGGTGCTGGGATCGGGGAGGGAACCAGAACACACGGCTACAAAATGCTGATCTGCCTCTTGAGCTGCAGGGAGACGAGAGCAAACCATATGTCCAGAATCATAGGAGATCATAGGCTGCAGAAAAATAGAGCAATGGATTAAAACCAAATGAAAGAAAACTAGCTGTCCTCTTTTAGACACAGGATGACAAACAGCTTCTATCTGAACTTTTCTTAAGCCTCAGGAAGACAGCTCTAGACATTTCAAGAATAAGGACTAACCAAACGCAACCATATTTTTGCTGTGAAGCCTTTTCTATTAAAGTAGCATTAAAATATTAAAATCAATCAACAAAATTATTATGAAAACCATTCCAAAGACATGTAAGCAAAACCAACGTACTTATCTTTTAGTTCTGACACTTTTTGACCAACGGAGTTAAGCAGATCTTCTAGCTTCTGTTTTCTGTCTTCAGTTTTCTTTAGGTTACTAAAAAATAATTTTCTGTTTTATTATTGATGTAGATTCAGATTCATACCAACCAAAAAGCAAAAACAGCAAAAAAAAAAAATTTTAAATTTAATAGAGGTGATAGCATTTAGGACCTTTGCACCCAATGACACAGGCCTTCCTTGATTTTTGTGACCCGTAAATGTCAAAGATAGTCTCAGTTTTCACTTTAAAAAATGTTTCTAGTACTGTTTATTATAAAAACAGCCTTGAAAATGTAAACCAAACACTAATATTGAAAGTTTGTCAACTGTGATTCTTCGTGAAAATCGGGGTCATGCCAGCTCTCTCCCAACACCCAATCAGGACTGACTTTTGGGACTTTGGAAAACCATAGCCAAAGGTCCCTCAATTTATAGTGATCCGAAGACTAATTCACTGCTGTGAAGACCCAGTAGCCATGATTGTGCTAAAACCACCCTAAGATCTCTCCTAACCAGCTGCCCACAGAAAAAGAAACTGCATCTCCCATAAAGTAGCAGGAGTTTCATTGAGATCACCTAACAGGCTATATTGGGTTTAGGTTCCTACACCCAATAAAGTAATGATTATGAACTAGTATGTGACACCTGCATTATTTCATAGAGTCACAAAATTTAAGGCCAGAAGGGACCATGAGATCATCTAATCTGCGATCCTGTATATCAGTGGTCCCCAACCTTTTCGTCTGGCGGGCGCCAGACAAAGGACCGTGGGGGCGGTCGAGCATCCGCCGAAATGCCACCGAATTTTGGCGGCATTTCAGCGGATGCTCGACTGCCGGCCAGAACATGGGCACATTTAGATGCCCCTGCGGGCGCCACGGTGGAGACCCCTGCTGTATATTTATCCTTGTAATTTATACATAACCTATTTCCCCATCTTTCCATTTGTTTATTTATATATGTCATCATTTTGCTATTGAACCAGGATGCACTTTTGGGCAAAGTTGTGCAAAGTTATGTGCTATCACTGTACAGTATCACTTTTTAAAAATATTTAATTAACAACACTACAGGTATCTTTGGAATGCAGAACAATTGCAGAGTAAAGTGCATCTTACTCACGCTTCCAATCCTGCCTGTTCTTTTTCCAGAGGCTGAATTCGTTCCAAGACATAGGAATACTGGACATTGGCCTTAACCCAAGCTGCAAGTGGAGCAGCTGCAATACTAGCTCGTTTAGCATTCTGAAAAGAAAAATCAATACAAATTATAAAAAGGTCCTTACTGAATTTCACACACAAAAGAAACTGCAAAGTGGACTTTGAGGATAACTCTCCAGGGGAGGGGACTCCAATTATTAGGAAGAGACTGGTAATAGTTATGGGGGATTCAATCATTAGAAACATAGATAGCTGGGTTTGCGATGATCGAGAGAACCGCATAGTGACTTGCTTGCCCAGTGCAAAGATTGTGGCTCTATCGAGACATCTAGATAGACTTATGTGTAGCGCTGGGGAGGTGCCAGTGATCGTGGTACATGTAGGTACCAATGATATAGAGAAGGATAGGAGAGAGTCCTGAAGGCCAAATTTAGGCTGCCAGGTAAGACACTGAAATCCAGGACCTTCATGGAAGCATTCTCTGAAATAAAGGTAATAAGGTAATAATTGGAGATATACCAATCTCCTAGAATTGGAAGGGACCTCAAAAGGTCATTGAGTCCAGCCCCCTGCCTTCACTAGCAGGACCAATTTTTTTGCCCCAGATTCCTAAGCGGCCCCCTCAAGGATTTAACTCACAACTTTGGGTTTAGCAGGCCAATGCTCAAACCACTAAGCTATCCCTCCCCCTGCTTTCAGTTCCACGTGCAGGGCCAGTTAGACAGGCAGAAATGCAGGGTCTCAATGCGTGGATGAGATGATGGTGTAGGGAAGAGGGGTTTAAATTTATTAAGAACTGGGAAAACTTTGGGGGAAATGGGGAGCCTATACAGGAAGGATGGGCTCCACCTAAACCAAAATTAAACCAGATTACTAGCACTTAAAATTAAAAAGGTCATGGAGCAGTTTTTAAACTAAGGACTGGGGGAAAACTGACAGGTATGGAGGAGCATTCTGTATGTCCTAGTAAAGAGGAGAGAATGGAAGATGATAAAATACAGGTAGCACCTGATGAGAAACAGTCAAATGAAAAAGAACCCCATTCAATTTCATCATGTAATGACAGACAGCTAAAAAGTGAAAAGTTTTTAAAATGCTTATATATAAATACTAGAAGTCTAAATAATAAGATGGGTGAACCAGAGTGCCTCGTATTAAATGAGGATATTGACATTACAGGCATCACAGAAACTTGATGAAATGAGGATAATCAATGGGACACAATAATACCAGGATACAAAATATATCGGAAGTACAGAACAGGTTGTGCTGGTGGGGAGTGGCACTATATGTGAAAGAAAGCATAGAATCAAATGAAGTAAAAAACTTTTTTGACACCTTAAATGACTGCTTTTTGGAGCAGCTAGTCCTGGAATCCACAAGAGGAGAGGAAATTCTTGATTTAGTCCTAAGTGGAGCATAGGATCTGGTCCAAGAGATGAATATAGCTGGACCACTTGGTAATAATGACCATAATATAATGAAATTTAACATCCTTGTGGCGTGGAAAACACCACAGCAGCCCAACACGGTAGCATTTAATTTCAGAAAGGGAGACTACACAAAAATGAGGAAGTTAGTTAAACTGAAATTAAAAGGCACAGTGCCAAAAGTGAAAGCTCTGCAAGCTGCATGGAAACTTTTTAACGACAAGATAATAGAGGCTCAACTTAAATATATACCCCAAATTAAAAAAAACAGTTAGAGAACCAAAAAAGTGCCATTCGGGCTAACCAACAAAGTAAAAGAAGCAGTGAGACACAAAAAGGCATCCTTTAAAATGTGGAAGTTAAATCCTAGTGAGGAAAATAGAAAGGAGCATAAATTCTGGCAAATGAAGTGTAAAAATATAATTAGGAAGTCCAAAAAGATTTTGAAGAACAGCTAGCCAGAGACTCAAAAAGTAATAGCAAATTTATATATATATATATATATCAGAAACAGGAAGCCTGCTAAACAACCAGTTGGGACACTGGACGATCAAGATGCTAAAGCAGAGGTGGGCAAACTACAGCCCGCGGGATCCTCCTGCCCGGCCCCTGAGATCCTGGCCTGGGATGCTAGTCCCTGGCCCCTCCCCTGCTGTTCCCCCTCCCCCGCAGCCTCAGCACACCGTGCTGCCAGCACAATGCTCTGGGCGGCAGGGGGGTTCTGGGGGTGGTCAGGGGATAGGAAATGGGGGGTTGGATAGAGGGCAAGGGAGTTTGGGGTGGTGGTCAGGGGGAAGGGGTGTGGATAGGGGTCAGGGCAGTCAGAGGGCAGGGAATGGGGAGTTGAATGGGTGCAGAGGTCCCAGGGGCAGTCAGGAAGGAGGGGGGGTTGGATGGGGCGGCAGGGAGCAGTCAGGGGTGGGTGTTCCGTAGGCGGTCAGGGGACAGGGAGCAGGGTGAAGTGGATGAAGCAGGAGTCACATGGCGAGAAGCAGGGGCGGGTGGGGAGATGAGGATAGATGGGAGGGCCCGGGCCACACCTGGCTGTTTGGGGAGGCACAGCCTCCCCTAACCAGCCCTCCATACAATTTTTGAAACCCGATGTGGCCCTCAGGCCAAAAAGTTTGCCCGCTCCTGTGCTAAAGGAGCACTCTATGACAATTAGGCCATTGCAGAGAAACTAAATGAATTCTTTTCATCCATTTTCCTGGCTGAGGACGTGAGGGACATTCCCAAACCTGAGCCATTCTTTTTAAGTGACAAATCTGAGGAACTGTCCAAGATTGAGGTGACATTATAGAAGGTTTTGGAACAAATTGATAAATTAAACAGTAATGAGTCACCCGGACCAAATGGTATTCACCCAAGAGTTCTGAAGGAATTCAAATGTGAAACTGCAGAACTACTAACTATCGGTTGTAACCTATCATTTAAATCAGCTTCTGTAACAAATGACTGGAGGATAGCTAATGTGACACCAATTTTTAAAAAGGGCTCCAGAGGTGACCCCAGCAATTACAGGCCGGTAAGCCTGACTTCAGTACTGGGCAAACTGGTTGAAACTAAGAACAGAACTGTCAAAACACATAGATGAACATAATTTGTTGCGGAAGAGTCAACATGGTTTTTCTAAAGGGAAATCATGCCTCACCAATGTACTAGAATTCTTTGAGGGGGTCAACAAGCATGTGGACAAGGGGCATCCAGTGGATATAGTATATTTATATTTTCAGAAAGCCTTTGACAAGGTCCGTCACAAAAGGCTCTTAAACAAAGTAAGCAGTCATGAAATAAGAGGGAAGGTCCTCTCATCGATTGGTAACTCGTTAAAAGAAAGGAGACAAAGAGTAGGAATGGTCGATTTTCAGAATGGAGAGCAGTAAATAGTGGTGTCCCCCAGGGGTCTGTAGTGGGACCAGTCTTATTCAACATATTCATAAATGATCTGGAAAAAGGGGTAAACAGTGAGATGGCAAAATCTGCAGATGATACAAAAATGATAAGGAGTATGGAACAGCTTCCGTATGAGGAGAGATTAATAAGACTGGGACTTTTCTCCTTGGAAAAGAGACTACTAAGGTGGGATATGATAGAGGTTTATAAAATCATGACTGGTGTGGAGAAAGTAAATAAGGAAGTGTTATCTACTCCTTCTCATAACACAAGAAATAGGGGTCACCAAATGAAATTAATAGGCAGCAGGTTTAAAAGAAACAAAAGGAAGTATTTCTTCACACAATGCACAGTCAACCTGTGGAACTCCTTGCCAGAGGATGTTGTGAGGGCCAGAACTATAATAGGGTTCAAAAAATAACTAGATAAATTTATGGAGGATAGATCCATACATGGCTATTAGCCAGGATGGGTGGGGGGGAGTGGTGTCCCTAGACTCTATTTGCCAGAAGCTGGGAATGGGTGACAGGAGATGGATCACTTGATGATTATCTGTTCTGTTCATTCTCTCTTGGGGCACCTGGCATTGGCCATAGTCAAAAGATAGGATACTGGGCTAGATGGACCTTTGTTCAGACCCAGTATGGCCATTTTTATGTTCTTATATTAATCATACACACTATATCAGGGACTACAAATTTGCCATTTTGTGCTATTGAGCTGATCTTTTAAATGAGGGGTGGGAAATTGTTATGAAAAGAGATTATATTTTAGGCCCCATTTCTGCAGAGACAACACCTGAGTGGACCCACGTGCCTATGACAAGCCCCGGGGAAGTCAATTGGGTTTGGAGAGAGTGCCGAGCCCAATAGCATGAGTCTTCTATTTGCAAGGTCACATCCTTATACTCTTCCTTTTAAAAAATAAGGAACTAATGTAGTAGAATTCTTTTATATAACTATTGCTCCCTTGATTTATTCAAATTAAGCTTTGAAGGCCATTAACCCATTAGGTTACCTTAGTCTCTTTTGTTAATTAAAATTAGAGGTAAGGTTCTGACTGCAGGGAGGTCACAGGGAGCAGGTTGAGGTTCCCAGATTCAGAGCTGCCTGGCTCCGCCACAACCCTAATTTATGCCATTGCCATAAGGTCCCTGAGGCCTGTCATTTATCACACCCCCACTTCTCATCTCATCCATGTCCCACTTCTAACAAACCCCCTTACACTAAGGATGGTGAGGCAACTGGGGCAAAAGGCAGTAGAGCCTCCTTTGCCAAATCTCTCTCTGTTTCTACTGATAGCCTTCCCCTCTCTTGGTAGAATTCTCCACTGGCTACCTCCTATCAGTTTAAGTCCACTTTGCACTGTGTCCGTAGCGCAAAGTGATCTTGGTGGACCACAGAAGCTAGTCCTTTTTTTTTTTTTTAATGTAATGGAATAAAAGTGTTACCTTTGGATCAAAAGATGTCTTGTTTTTAGACAGAAGTTCTTCTACACTCTCTCGTATTTCCTTTGGAATGTTACGGGCATCAAAGGTTGCAATGTCTTCTCTCACTCCTCTTTTGGCAAGGAAACTGCAAATAGTATTAAATAATTAAATGACAAAGCATTGATAAAACAAAGTTACTCAGTATACAGTAACTGGAGTTTGAGATGAGTTGTCCATAGGCACATTCCACTGATGGTATGCATGCACCTTGTGTGTCAGAGATCAGAGTCTTTTTGGCCAGCAGTAGCTAGGGAGAGTATATACGCTCTTCGGTTCTCATGCTCTGCTGCAAGGGCGTATACGGCGGACCTTTCCATTTTATGGGATGCTGGGCAATCTACCAGACCTCGAGGCAATGCAAATCAATCAAGTTTGACCTCACCTCTCTACTAATGAAAGAGCCAGTGCCAGGCTCTAGGACCCCACTTATATTCTGGGGAATCCAGGCATTTGTGCCACATCTGTCCAAGAAACAATGCCACCCCCTGAGGCTGGGAAATGCCAGGACCCAGCCCCAGAAGCGGAGCCAGGGCCGAGTCAGTACTCCACTCTGCCCCCACCATGAGCTGCTCTGCCATGGCTCTGCTGGAATCCTGACAACCCCTAACCAGCACACCACTCCCCTTTGTCTTCCCCTTCACCTCCTGCACCCTGCAATGACTAACCTCTGCTTGGAGAAATTGGTTGACTAGGATGTATCCAGTAACTTCATCAACCAAAAATTTGTCAAGAGTCATCAGATTCCTACCCTCCACAAAAACTCCCCCAAGCTCATTGAGACTGATGGGTCATCCCTCTCTTTGGGGCCCATCACATATCAAATGGCACCCCGGAGGTCATCACCAGTGGCAGCCACTAGGAAATCATGCAGTTCTGGATGATCTGCTCCTCACAATCGCCAGTCATTCTTGGCACCCCTTGGTTTGTCACCCACAACCCCTTAATCAGCTGTCAATCAAGGACAGTGCTCTTCCACACTCTGCAGTGCTGACAAGAATGCCTCTTTAGTCCTGGTTCACAATAGATCATGCTCTGTGGTGCACTCTAACCCTCAAGATCCCAGAGAGCAGAGTAGCAAGTCCAGCGACACCTAATATTCTTGTCAAATACCTGGAGTTCACCAGGATGTTCAAAAAACCAGAAGGCAGATACTCTACCACAGTTACAACTGCCCCACTGAACTCTGCCAAGGGATGGAGATTCCCTTCAGACACACTTTCTGTGAAAAAGACCTACAGGCCCTCCAGGAGTATCCAGAGTAAAACCTGTGAAAGGATTCATTCCTTTCTCCCCAGCTAGTGCCCCAGCTTTGTAGCCAAGAATGATGGCTCTCTCTCCAGTGCTGTGTTGATTACTGGGCACTAAATCATATCACAGTATGCAATCGATAACATTCTCATCTTCTATGAGAATGAAGAACTCCATGACCACTATTTACATATCATTCTAAATTTGATTCTGGCTAAGCCACTCTATGCCAAGCCCCAAAAGCCACACGTGAGACTTGTGAGCCATCTCCATCCCTTCCCACATCCTTATGCCCTTGATCTACCCTCTCTATAGACTTCATTGTGGAGCAGCCCCACTTGCAAGGGCACTCAGTCGTTCTGACAGTGGTGGACCTCCTGACGAAAATGTCCCATTTCATCCCCTATTGTACTCTTCCATCAGCCGTGAAATGGCATGGCTTTTTGTGGAACACATCTTCCAATACCACGGCATGCCAGAACACATCATTTCTGATTGGGGCACCCAATTTGCCTCCCTGTTTTGGCAGGAATTCCTTTATCTTCTCAACACCACGCCCCTCCTCTCAACTGTCTACCACCCTCACACTTACAACCAGATCAAAAAAGTCAACCAGACATTGGAACAGTACTTCAGCTGTTTCCTGAATTTTCATCAAAATGATTGGGTTCCACTGTTGTCTTTGGCCAAATTCGTTTACAGTAACACAACCCATGCTCCCACCAGCAAAGTCCGTTCTTCACAAAATTTGGCTTTCATCCCATTTCACCCCAAACTATTAGAAGGACCCTCTATTCTGGCAACCACAGGCTCAGTCCTGTATGCTTTACTAACAGCACAGGACCAGTAGAGTGAGTGCAGCCTATGGCTGTCAATCACAGTATTCACTGTGTGATCTTTGTGGATCTGCACATGTTGAGAAGGGACTCCTGGCTTGAGGAGTGCGAGTCTCAGGGTCCTGTTATGGTTATGATTCATGTGAAGGGTACTAGTCTTACTCTGCACTGCAACAATTACTAATTACCCGGCAACAATTCCTCATTTGTTATAGAATTTACCTATCAATAACTCCCTCATGCTTTTACTGATTGGTCAATTGTTAATCAATTGTTAATATATATACTGTTACCAGTTCTTTGGCATTATCTAGCTAGACATTATCTGGCTAGGAATTAATGCTTAGCCAAATAACTGCTTATCTGGCCAGGAGTTTTATCTGCTAGCCAAGTTGCCCCACTGTGACTATGCCTGACCAGCATAGCTCCAGTGTTTATAACTCACACAATGCACAGTCAACCAATGGAACTCCTTGCCAGAGGATGTTGTGAGGGCCAGGACTATAACAAGGTTTTTAAAAGAACTAAATAAATTCATGGAGGATAGGTCCAACAATGGCTATTAGCCAGGAGGGGCAGGGATGGTGTCCCTAGCCTCAGTTTCCCAGAAGCTGGGAATGGGCAACAGTGGATGGATCACTTGATGAATTCCCTCTGGGGCACCTGGCATTGGCCACTGTCGGAAGACAGGATACTGGGCTAGAAGGACCTTTGGTCTGACCTAGTAGCAGCTGCAATTCAGTGGCTGCTCAAAGCATTTGTCCACAGCTATCATAGCTCCTGTGCCTGCTTTGTTCCCATCCCCATTCCTGCCATGGTGCCAGCCTTGCCCCTGCCTTGCCTCACTCCAGGCAACTTGGTTCTGACCCTGCACTCCAACTCCTGGCTCCTGACTCTGGGTCTGACCGTTGCCTCTAGTATCTGGTCTCTGACTCTGATTCTGACCCTGGACTCCAACGTCTGGCCACTGACCCCTGTTCTAACCATTAGGCACGACTCCTGCTCCACTAGGCACAACTGTCCATGTCCCAGTCACTTGACAGTTGGTTGATGCAGCAGTTCCAGAATTTGACTGCTTTCTGGCAGAGTGGGGAAAACCTAGTATTGCCTTATTTGTTGATGTAAAACATAGTGGTCTCGTGTTTTTGTCATGATTTGAACTGACTGTCCTGTTGTTAGGTGGAGAAAGGACTTGCAGGCCTTCTGTACAGCTCTGAGCTCTAGGTGACTGATGTACATTCTCCTCTTTCTCAGAGACCATAGACCCTGTGTCGTTTGTTTATCCATATCAGTGCCCCATCCCTGTAGGGATACATCTGTGACAATAGTCTTGGATGGTAGGGATGCTATAAAGGAGACTCCTCTGCATGCACCTATCCATCTCAGTGAGGATCGGACCAATGGAAGGATCATAGAATCATAGAATCTCAGGGTTGAAAGGGACCTCAGGAGGTCATCTAGTCCAACCCCCTGCTCAAAGCAGGACCAATCCCCAACTAAATCATCCCTGCCAGGGCTTTGTCAAGCCTGACCTTAAATAACCTCTAAGGAAGGAGATTCCACCACCTCCCTAGGTAACCCATTTCAGTGCTTCACCACCCTACTAGTGAAAAAGTTTTTCCTAATGTCCAACCTAAACCTCCCCCTCTGCAACTTGAGACCTTTACTCCTTGTTCTGTCATCTTCTACCACTGAGAACAGTCTAGATCCATCCTCTTTGGAACCCCCTTTCAGGTAGTTGAAAGCAGCTATCAAATCCCCCCTCATTCTTCTCTTCTGCAGGCTAAACAATCTCAGTTCTCTCAGCCTCTCCTCATAAGTCATGTGCTCCAGCCCCCAAATCATTTTTGTTGCCCTCCGCTGGACTCTCTCCAATTTATCCACATCCTTCTTGTAGTGTGGGGCCCAAAACTGGACACAGTTCTCCAGATGAGGCCTCACCAGTGCTGAATAGAGGGGAATGATCACGTCCCTCGATCTGCTGGAAATGCCCCTACTTATACAACCCAAAATGCCATTAGCCTTCTTGGCAACAAGGGCACACTGTTGACTCATATTCAGCTTTTCGTCCACTGTAACCCCTAGTCCTTTTCTGCAGAACTGCTGCCCAGCCATTCGGTCCCTAGTCTGTAGCAGTGCATGGGATTCTTCCGTCCTAAGTGCAGGACTCTGCACTTGTCCTTGTTGAACCTCATCAGATTTCTTTTGGCCCAAACCTCTAATTTGTCTAGGTCCCTCTGTATCCTATCCCTACCCTTCAGCATATCAACCCTTCCTCCCAGTTTAGTGTCATCTGCAAACTTGCTAAGGGTGCAGTCCACACCATCCTCCAGATCGTTAATGAAGATATTGAACAAAACCGACCCCAGCACCGACCCTTGGGGCACTCCACTTGATTCCGGCTGCCAACTAGACATGGAACCATTGATCACTACCCGTTGAGCCCGACCATCTAGCCAGTTTTCTATCCACCTTACCGTCCATTCATCCAGCCCATACTTCTTTAACTTGCTGGCAAGAATACTGTGGGAAACTGTATCAAAAGCTTTGCTAAAGTCCAGAAATAGCACATCCACTGCTTTCCCCTCATCCACAGAGCCGGTTATCTCATCATAGAAGGCAATTAGGTTAGTCAGGCATGACTTGCCCTTGGTGAATCCATGCTGACTGTTCCTGATCACTTTCCCCTCCTTTAAGTGGTTCAGAATTGATTCCTTGAGGACCTGTTCCATGATTTTTCCAGGGACTGAGGTGAGACTGACTGGCCTGTAGTTCCCTGGATCTTCCTTCTTCCCTTTTTTAAAGATGGGCACTACATTAGCTTTTTTCCAGTCATCCGGGACCTCCCCCGATCGCCATGATTTGTCAAAGATAATGGCCAATGGCTCTGCAATCTCATCGGCCAACTCCTTTAGCACCCTCGGATGCAGTGCATCCGGCCCCATAGACTTGTGCTCGTCCAGCTTTTCTAAATAGTCCCGAACTACTTCTTTCTCCACAGAGAGCTGGTCACCTCCTCCCCATACCGTGCTGCAGAGTGCAGCTGTCTGGGAGCTGACCTTGTCTGTGAAGACAGGCAAAAAAAGCATTGAGTACACTAGCTTTCTCCACATCCTCTGTCACTAGGTTCCCTCCCTCATTCAGCAAGGGGGCCACACTTTCCTTGACTTTCTTCTTGTTGCTAACATACCTGAAGAAACCCTTCTTGTTACTCCTAACATCTCCGGCTAGCTGCAACTCCAAGTGTGACTTGGCCTTCCTAATTTCACTCCTGCATGCCTGAGCAATACTTTTATACTCCTCCCTGGTTATTTGTCCAATCTTCCACTTCTTGTAAGCTGTTTTTTTGTGTTTAAGACGAGCAAGGATTTCACTGTCAAGCCAAGCTGGTTGCCTGCCATATTTACTTTTCTTCCTACACATCGGGATGGTTTGTTCCTGCAACCTCAATAAGGATTCTTTAAAATCCAGCCAGCTTTCCTCGACTCCTTTCCCCGTCATGTTATTCTCCCAGGGGACCTTGCCCATCAGTTCCCTGAGGGAGTCGAAGTCTGCTTTTCTGAAGTCCAGGGTCTCTGTTCTACTGCTCTCCTTTCTTCCTTGTGTCAGGATCCTGAACTCGACCATCTCATGGTCACTGCCTCCCAGGTTCCCATCCACTATTGCTTCCTCTACTATTTCTTCCCTGTTTGTGAGCAGCAGGTCAAGAAGAGCTTTTCCCCTAGTTGGTTCCTCCAGCACTTGCACCAGGAAATTGTCCCCTACACTTTCCAGAAACTTCCTGGATTGTCTGTGCACTGCTGTATTGCTCTCCCAGCAGATATCGGGGTGATTAAAGTCACCCATGAGAACCAGGGCCTGTGATCTAGCAACTTCTGTTAGTTGCTGGAAGAAAGCCTCGTCCACCTCATCCCCCTGGTCTGACGAGAGGCGTGTCCAGGTGATATCTGGAAGGTGTGCAGACCAACTTCAACCAGCCTTGCAAGCAGCAGAGGTGAAGTCTGGCATGCGGCATCACAAATGTTCAGGTGGCCATTTGACATAGGAAGGCAAATCATGACCACATATCAGCACTGGGGTTTCTTTCTAGTTGAAGAATTAAGGAAGCAGGCCTTGGAAATGGAGGAGTCCAGGATCACGTCAATGAATTCAGTCCTTGGAACTGGATGGAGAACCCCTGAGTTATCGCCTCCATGGCCCATTGATCAGTGGTGATAAGGGGTCAAGTGTGCCTAAATTAAGCTAACCAATTTCCGAAGGGGAGGTCGTTGATTTCTGGAGTTGTTGCTGGCAGAACTCATCTCTCAACCATCCCATCACAATCACTGCTTCTGGGACTGGAAGACTTTGTAGTTTGTAATGAAGCAGTGGGTTGTGTCTTCTCCTGGGAAAATGCTACCATTTCCTGTGTGGTTCTGAAGATTTTTGATGGTGAAAGAGCAGCTGGATTGGTCTCCGTGAGGAATAGTGTTGTTTCATTTGTCTCCTCTGAGGAACTGGTGTATAGACTCCAAAGGAAGGCAAGGTGGCTTGTAAAGCCTTTAGTGTATGGAGGGCCTCGTCTATCTTAGAGCTGAACAATTCAGCTCCTTCAAAAGGCAAGTCCTCCACCATTATCTGGACTTCTCTTAGGAAACCCAATCCCTGAAGACATGATGCCTGATGCAAAACAACAGCCATTGCCATTGATCTGGCAGTCATATCCGCCACATTGAGTGCTGCTTGGAGTCTCATTCCAGCTACAAGCTGACCTTCATTAATAGTGACATAAAGTCCTCACAGACGTCATTGGGAAGGTGGTCCTCAAAGGCAAACAGTCTCTCATGTATGCAGAAGGCATATATCACTAATGTGACCTGATAACTGGCCACACATAACCGTAGGCTTAATGAGGAGTTGGCTTTCCACCAAATAAATCAATATTTTTTGGTTCTTTTCCTGTGGATTTGAATTGTGTGGCCTTTTTGTTCACTTTCCGTTCACAACAAGAGAGAATGAGGTATGCTGCGTGTAAAATTATTCCACACCCTTAGGAGGCATCTCATATTTTTTATCTGCCCTGCAAGATGTAGGTGGTGCTGACACAGGTGTCTGACACAGGGTTCTGGCTGGGTCCATGACAGCCTCACTAACAAGGACGGCTGTCTTCCCTGCTGAAGAAGCTTGAAGTACGTCCACCAACTTGTGTTTGTTCTTGTACCTCCTCAATAGGGATTTGGAGGGCCTCAGCCATTCTCTTTAATAGGTCTAATGCAGTTTTAGGATGCATCAAGCGAGGTATTTCCAGCAAAGATAAGGAGGTGTTAGTACCGTTATATAGGGCACTGGTGAGACCTCATCTGGAATACTGTGTGCAGTTCTGGTCTCCCATGTTTAAGAAGGATGAATTCAAACTGGAACAGGTTCAGAGACAGGCTACTAGGATGATCTGAGGAATGGAAAACCTGTCTTATGAAAGGAGACTCAAAGAGCTTGGCTTGTTTAGTCTAACCAAAAGAAGGTTGAGGGGGGATATGATTGCTCTTTATAAATATATCAGAGGGATTAATATTAGGGAAGGAGAGGAATTATTTAAGCTTAATACCAATGTGGACACAAGGACAAATGGATATAAACTGGACACTAGGAAGTTTAGACTTGAAATTAGATGAAATTTTCTAACCATTAGAGGAGTGAAGTTCTGGAACAGCCTTCCAAGGGGAGTAGTGAGGGCAAAAGACATATCTGGCTTTAAGACTAAGCTTGATAAGTTTATGGAGGGGATGGTATGATGGGATAGCCTAATTTTAGCAATTAATGTGGCAACTGATCTTTGATTATCAGCAGGTAAGTATGCCCAGTGGTCTGTGATGGGATGTTAGATGGGTTGGGATCTGAGTTACTACAGAGAATTCTTTTCTGGGTGCTGGCTGGTGAGTCTTGCCCACATGCTCAGGGTTTAACTGATCGCCATATTTGGGGTCGGGAAGGAATTTTCCTCCAGGGAAGATTGGCAGAGGCCCTGGAGGTTTTTCGACTTCCTCTGCAGCATGGGGCATGGGTCACTTGCTGGAGGATTCTCTGCAGCTTGAGGTCTTCAAACCACAATTTGAGGACTTCAATAACTCAGACATAGGTTATGGGTTTGTTAGAGAAGTGGGTGGGTGAGATTCTGTGGCCTGCATTGTGCAGGAGGTCAGACTAGATGATCATAATGGTCCCTTCTGACCTTAAAGTCTATGAGTCTATGAGGTCTTAGAAACCCTTATAGTTATCAATTTATGGGGCTGTGGGTGGCACTACAGTCTCACTGGGGGATGAGGACTACAGCTTCAGTCAGGGTAGGTCACCTCCCAGTGCCTGCTCTTCTGTTTCCCCCTTCTCTGTTTCAGTTGTGTAGGAACCAGGAGGGGTGTTGGGATATCAGAATGTGCAGTGCCGTGGCGAAAACAGTCTTTCAGTAGTGCCAAAAGGGCCATATGGACATTGATGGGTAAGCATCTGGTGTCAAGGGAGCAGGACACCACAAGCCTGCATTCTGTGGGTCCCAGTTTCTCTTTCATGAGGAGTGTCTGGACCCTCTATAAAATGTTGAGGGTTGTGGTGAGTAAATATATTACTGCAGTGGAACTTCTTAACCCTCTGATTCTGAAGATGAAGCCTGGGAGAATGCATGGCTTAGATCCATGAGCTGTATCATGGTCCTCAGAATGTTAGGGACTGACTATGTTGCACTACTAAACAAAGTCAGTGCCAAGCGTAAGGCTGAAGTTGATAATGAGGAAAACTGTGGTTTTGGGTGTATGCAGATCCATTGGTGCTGTGTATCTAAACAGTGCCATGTGGGACAGCATAGACAGGTGTGTGAGAACCAGGTTTTCTTGTGTTGGTAAAGCAATTTCCAACTGGCTTGGTTCCAGTGCCAAGAGGGTCAGTGCTGGCACCACTGAGATAGACACTGCCGGGGCTAGTGCCATACTCTGGTTTTCAGTGCTGGATGATTCAGTACCATATCGTTGGAACCAATCTGGGACTGAGCTTCAGCAGGAACCACTGTGGGATACAAACTCCCAGACAATGTTCAGTGCCACGGTGATGTTTTCCTCTTAGTGGAAGCTCTGGTGGGTAACCTACCCCTGGGATTTGTAGCTCCCTGTTGTGAGACAAACCAACAGCCAACCCAAGGCTGTTCACTTAGCTGCCCTTCCAACAGAACCGTAGTGAGTCATCAGTCAGGCATGCAGCAACAACTCAGCTGCACTGACTTACCCTTCCAACAGAGCCTGCAGTGACTCAGCCTTCAGCATGTGGCAGCACTCTCTAGACTTCCAGCCTGCTTTTGATTTAGTTCCTGTTTCTGCCCCAGCCTTGCACAAGCCCTATTCCAGTCTGCTCCAGGCTTGTCTTTGCCCTACTTTGATCTTGCTCCAGCCCTATAGCTAACCCACTCCAGCCCTACCTCTGCCTCCTGACCACCCCTCCGGACCCTCAGACTCTGATCACCCAGCTTCAAACTTTGGCCTGTAACTGGACTCCAGCTATGGTACTGATTTGCCTTATCCAAGGACTCTGACCACCCGGCTTCAACCTTTGGCCTGCATCTGGACTCCAGCTATGGTACTTATTTTGGCTTGTCTATGGTTCTGACCAGGACCTGTGCCCGGATCCCTGTTTCAGCACTGCCCTTGGCCCAGTCCCAACCCTATGGTCTGGCTTTGACCTCCGCTCCAACCACTAGGTCTGACTACTGGAAGGCAGTACCTGACACTTGTGATCTGTCTGAGGATGTACTTGTGATTCGACTCAGGGTTCTCTAAGTAAGCTCAGTTCAGAAGCAAGTCTTGTTGATTTAGTCATTAGGAAAACCTGAAGGTGGGTCTCCCTGTCCTTCCTATATTGAAAGCTTCAAGACTTGCAAATCTATTTGGAATGTGCAATTCTCTCAGACAATTCAGGCATTTTAAGTATCTGTTCAAACTGGGATAGCTCCCTTGCATAAGAAGCAGAATTTGAATCCAGGAGAACCAAAAAACAGCATACCAGATGAATAAAAGTTCTAACAACTAAAGGTTGCAATAGGCAACCAAAAAATAAAATTACTAAAACTATACTATAAAACTAACTGTAAATACTATTAACTAAGCAGTGGATCTCAAACTTTTGTACTGGTGACCCCTTTCACATAGAAAACCTCTGAGTGCGACCCCTCCTTATAAATTCAAAACACTTTTTATATATTTAACGCCATTATAAATGCTAGAGGCAAAGCGGGATTTGGGGTGGAGGCTGACAGCTCGCAACCCCCCATGTAAGAACATTGTGACCCCCTGCGGGGTCCCAACCCCCAGTTTGAGAACCCCTGAGCTAAAGCCATTCAGAGGGCTTGGTTGTCTCTCAAATCATCAGGCTCCCTCTCTAGCCTTTGAGGCAGTGAGAGAAACTGAACTGCCAGAGGCACACCTCATCCTTGTATGCCCTCCGAGTTGAACATGAGAACTGAAGAGCACATGCATACCCGATGGGTACTGCTGGCATATGTGACACACGTCAATCTGACGTCTGGCATGTGCGATATATGTGCCAGATCAGTGGAATTCGCCTGTGGACAATCACTAGAAGGAGAAAAAATGTTAAAAAGGTCTCTGAAACTAGAGTCATAAGAGTATTTTGTATCAGTTTTATCCATAAATAGTTATATGTTATCTATTCATTGTTAGGAATAAAATTATTTTCCTTCTAGAAGATCATTAAAAACTCATCCAAACCTTTTGAGAGAGTACAACAGAAACTATTTTCCATTATACATTGCTACATTAATGCTTTAAATAAAATCCTCAACTTACCTCTTCATGCTCACCCATGATGTATCAAAAATCCCCATCAGTCGTAAAACACCCTCTAGTATATCTCTGATTATGTCAGGTGGCATTCGTAGTGACCGGATTTCTGACAAAGACTCTGGCTTTATATTTCCAACTGCTAATTTAGCTTCATTAACCAGTGGCTACAAAAAATTTAAAAAAAACAGTTACCTTTTCCGTAACTAGTGTTCTTCGAGATGCGTTGCTCATGTCTATTCCACAATAGGTGTGCATGCTCATCACATGCACTGGTGCCAGAAGTTTTTCCCCTAGCAGTACCCGTAGGGGGGAGTGCTCCCCGCGACGCCTGGAGTGGCGCCTGCCCGGTGCAGTATAAGGTGAGCTGCGCGCTCCCCCCATCCAGTTCCTTCTTGCCAGACAACTCCGACAGCAGGGAAGGAAGGTGGGATGTGGAATAGACATGAGCAACATATCTCGAAGAACACCAGTTACAGAAAAGGTAACTGTTTTTTCTTCTTCGAGTGACTGCTCATGTGTATTCCACAATAGACGATTCCAAGCTATATCTGTTGGAGGTGGGTAGGAGTTCACAAGTTCCCAGGACGGAGGACAGCCCTGCTGAATCCAGCATCATTCCTGATTTGGGAGATGATCGCATAGTGCAAGGTGAATGTGTAAACCGATGACCACATGGAGGCCCTACAAATGTCCTGGATGGGGACATGCGCCATGAAGGCATCCGACGAGGCCTGTGCCCGGGTCGAGTGTGCCCTCATAATGGGTGGCGGGGAAACACCCGCCAGCTCATAACAGGAACGGATGCACAAAGTGATCCAATTGGGAAAGCTGCTGAGTGGAAATCGGCTAGCCCTTCACGCGCTCAGCCGACGCAACAAACAGTTGTGAGGACTTTCTGAACAGCTTAGTCCGCTCAAGGTAGAAAGCAAGAGCCCTCCCACCCCCATGTAGAGCATGTGGAGGTGGCATTCCTCACTGGATGCATGAGGCTTGGGGCAGAGGACCAGTAGAAAAATGTCCTGACCCGTGTGGTAGACGGATTTCACCTTCGGGAGGAATGCAGGGTGTGGACGGAGCTGGACCATGTTCTTATGAAAGACTGTGTACGGCGGTTCGGAGGTCAGGGCCTGAGCTCCAAGACTCGCCTGGCTGACGTGATAGCAAACAGGAAGGCCACCTTCCACGAGAGGTGAGACCAGGAGCACGTGGCCAGTGGTTCAAACGGCGGCCCCGTGAGACGAGCCAACACCAGGTTTAGGTCCCACTATGGAACCGGGGGTCTAGAATACAGGAAAAGACGGTCTAGACCCTTAAGGGGTCATAGCATGGGAAAACACCGTTTTTCCTTGCACCGGCGGATGGAAGGACGATATGGCCGCCAGGTGCACCTTGACGGACCAGGGCGCCAGGCCCTGGGCCCTCCGATGGAGGAGGTAATCAAGGATAAGATGGATCAGGGGGGTCACCGGGGAGACACTCTGGTCTGCCACCCATCTAGAAAACCAGGACCACTTCACCAAATAAGCGCAGCGAGTGGAGGGCCATCTATTTTCGAGGAGGATGTGCTGAACTTGCTCTGAGCATGTTCTTTCCTCTCCACCTAACCACTGAGCAGTCACACTGTAAGGTGAAGAGCCACTGGGTTGGGATGGAGGAGGCGGCCCTGGTCCTGTGAGAGCAGGTCCGGGGGGAGTGGCAACGGCCATGGCAGAGCTACAGACAAGCCTCCCGTAACAATACTGCCTGGGCCACGCCAGGGCAATCAGGAGGACTCGGCCCTGTCCGACTTTATCTTCTCCAGGACACTGCTCATTAGAGGGAATTGGGGAAAGGCGTAGAGAAGCCGGCCTGACCAGGACAGGAGAAAGGCATTGGAGATAGCGCCCCTCCCCAGGCCCCCCCAGAGCAGAACCGGGGGCATCACCAGTTCTGCTGAGTCACGAATAGGTCCACCTAGGGAGTTCCCCACCTTTGGGAGAGCCGGTGGGTCACTTCCAGGTGTTGCATGGTACGGGCATGGTACTGAGGACGAGCAACCCACTGACTCCTTTGTCAGGGGTCTGGAGAGGGAGGCCAACAGTGCTTCTGAAGCTCCAGCCACCGAGCGAGCTCCCACCAGGGGCTGAGCCAAAGGCGACGGTGCCCACTGGTACCACTGGGCCAGCCACGACACTCGGTGCCACTACACTTGCTGTGGCACCGGCGGGATCGGCTGCCCTGGTTGACCACTCTGGCCCGTCCAAGGACAGCTACGAATGGAGACCGGGCTGGCATAGGATCCGCTGCTGTGTCTCTCGACTGCGAGGAGCAGCGGTGCCAGGATCTGCGATGGTCACAGGACCATGATCTTGACGTGGAGGACCGGTACTGACGTAATAGCTGCTCCACTAATGGCCTCGACAGGCGGACACATGACAGCGAGGTGACGGCGATTGACGCCCGGGGCTGGGGTGCCTTGGCGGAGACTTGGAGCAGGAGCCCGAATGGGAACGGCATCGACGACTGTGCCATGACTAACTGCGGTACCCTCTCCGGGATGAGGACCAACGACAATGTCCACCGCGGTCTCTTCAATGTCCTCTCTCTGAGGAGGACCAGTGCCACGAGTCCCGGATGCACAGAACCCAGCCCGAGAGTCTGGTCAGCATCAAGGGCGATCCACATGGACTCTGCCCCGAGCGGACACAGGGCGATGACCAGCATCAGGAATGTTCCCTCAACCAAGACCGGTACCGAGCCAGGGGAGACTGCGGAGATCCCAGCGGAGGCTTGCCTCTGGAGCATAGGGCCGGCATAGGCAGCGCTCCAGGCACCAGCATAGACAAGACGTGGTGGGCCGCCTGAAGGGCTTCAGGCATGGACGGCATCCGGACATCCAAAGAGGCCTGTTCTGAAGGGGCAAGGCTTCTCCGCTCTATGTGAGTCGGAGGCCTAGGGCCCAGTGGGGATCGAGGCCTAGCCTCTCTCCCAAACTTCCCTTGGTGCTGCTGCGAAGAGGGAGTCTTCTTGGCCCTCTTGGCATGCCCCGTGGACAGGGAGCGGTGCCGACTGGTCAATGGCATACTGATATCGCGGTGCCTGGTACCAGCTTAGAGCGGCGTGCCGGAGTCGGGGTCAGCACCGACTCCATCAGAATGGCTTGGAGCCTAATGTCCCTTTCTCTTTTCGCTGATATGGGTTTCTCCCAAGCAGCGCAAACAGTCTGTGTGCAGCTCGCTTTTTGGCACAGAACACCGACAAGAACCACACAACTTAAATCCCAGGGCTCGAGGCATGCCCCAGCCCGGGCTCACTGACTAACTAAACCAACTACACTAACTAACTACAGGTACTAAACAAACAAATAGTTCTGGGGACAAGCTGCAGCAAAGCTGGAGCAAAGCAGTTCCGACGCACCTTCACTGGCGGCAAAAAGGAACTGAGGGTGCGGGGAGCGCGCAGCTCCACTTATACCACGCCAGACACGTGCCACTCCAGTTCCCCTATGGGTACTGCTAGGGGAAAAACTTCTAGCACTCGTGCACGTGGAGAGCATGCACACCTATTGTGGAATACACATGAGCAATCACTCGAAGAATAACTGTTTTATAAACAGGAGACAGCAGAACATTTATGTCCTCTCAGTTTTCACACAACCTGGCTTTATGTTTCACCTTTGGCATTTTATTTTCCTCATTACATCCAACTTATCTTTTAAATTTGTATTAACTTCTCAAAGTTTAATTTAAAAAAGGTGAAGTAAGCAGGTACAAGCCACAGTTGCAGCCCCCATGCACAGAGCCATAAAGGGAGCAATAAATACTTCTCCAAACCCACTTAAAGCAGTAGGTGAGCACAAGGGCAGCAACTGAGGGCATGCTTTGGCCTGAGAAATCTTCATTGTGATAGACAGAAAATAAAACAGCTTGAGTTCCAAATCCCAGACTGACTGTCAGGGCTGGCAATTAGAGTATCCTGAACATATTTTTTAATATAAATCATTGAGAGAAAATAAATATGAAACCCCATGGTGATTTTTTTTTCAAATTTCGCAGATCAAACTGCAAGTCAAAGTCAAATAGGACCAGTTTTATATATTCATTTTCCTTATCAGTTCTCACCTGAACCTCTTTTAGTTCATCTTCAATTTTTCTTTTTCTTTCTTCAATTTTCACAACTTCTTCTGCTATCTTGTGTTTAATTTTTTCCATTTCTGTCTTTTGCTCACTGGCATCCTGTTACAAGAGAGATTATTCATGAGGGAACCCACTTTATTTTCCAAACTTGATTATGTGGTATTATCATACTTTTGATACTCACATTTCTTTAAATCGTCATTTTAATTTTAAAATATATTTTAATTTGTATAGTATTGTTCATACTAAAGTACTAAAAAAGACTTGACACTGAATTACTGTTTATAGCCATGATTCAGGAAGGCACTTAAGCATGTTTAACTTTAAACGTGTTTAAGTCTCATTGACTTCAGTGGGCTTTAAGCATGCTTTCCAGAAAATAGGAACACTTGTCGGAATTGGAACCTTTGTAAGCTAATACACATATGTCTTCAACAGGCTGGTAAGGAAAAAAGAGAGAGATTATTACTGTTATGTTTATTTTAAAACATTTGAGAAGCGCTCAGATACTATGGTTGTGGAGGACATATAAATAAATAGATATGACTAAATTAAGGAAGTGTATATTCTAACCTGGACATCATGTTCGATTTGGACCTGTCTCTAGCTCCTCACATCCAGGCTATGTCTAAATTTTGCCAAATCTTTCTGCATAACATCTCTAGGATAAGGCCTTTCCCATCCATCCAAAGAACTAAAACTCTCACCCAGGCTGTCATCATCTTGCATCTCAATTACTGCAACATCCTTTTCTCTAGCCTTGACAAATTCAATCTTGTCCTGCACATGTTCATTCAGAATGTTGCTGCAAAGATGATTTTCACAATCTGCTGCTTTGACCACATCACTTCTCTCTTTGCATCCCTCCACTGGCTCTGACTTCTCTACCACATCAAACATAAGCTACTTGTCTTCACTTTCAAAGTCCACCATGACACATCTCCATCCTACCAGTCATCTTCCATTCACAATTTAGATGTTGATTCCTGCCTCCAATCAGTCCATGATGTCAGCCTCTTTCATCTACTTGTTCAATTTCAGCACCTTTTTGTTTTCTCCCGTACTGCCCCCCCATGCTTGGGTGGAGCTTCCCATAAACATCTGTAAATCTACCTCATTATCCTCCTTCAAATCCCTCCTTAAAACTTTTATTTTCTATGGTGTCTATTAAAAAAATTTACAATGGTTAGACAGCTTGTGCTGTGACCACTGCTTAACATGCTGACCAACACTGCCTCACTGTTTCCTTGAATTCCCTCGACTGTCTATTGACACCTATCTGTTTTCTTTTGTCTCATAGAATATAAACTCTTTGGGACACTGACTGTCTTTCTGTTCTGTGTTAGGGCAGCGCCTAGAACAATGGGGTCCTGATGCATAAGTAGGGCTCCTAGGTATTACAGTAATACTACTACCACTCAATAATAACAACAAACAACAACAACAACATAGCCTAGAAATGTTGAACACACACAACTGTTATTGAAGTTAATGGGAGCTGACAGTGCTTAGTGCCTTTGAAAATTAGGCCGAAAATGTATAATACATGCACCCCACAAGTAGCAACAATAAATGTGATAGCATGGGTTAATATGCAGGCCACATTTTGGGATGCAGAATGAGCATGGAGAACAGGGCATAGGTCAAGAAGAGGAAAGGGGAACAGGTAGTGATCTGTATGAGATAGGGTAAATTGAACATAAAGAAACTGTTCAAAATTCTGGAAACTCCATGGAAGAATACTCTACCCTATGCTGCACAAAGAAAGGTGGAAAGCCAAAGAGTGTTGACACCTAACTAGAGAACAAGTAGTGGAGGATATGTGCACAAAGGAAGAGATCACTTTGGTGAGACAGAGGTAAACAAGGAGGCACAAGAAATGAGAGGTGAGAGGTTCATGTGGATTGTGAACACAGATATTCTTATCTCCATTTATGATGATGATTGAAAAGACAAATTCATGAGCAATAAGTGAAGCAAAGTTGATATATGAAGTGACAGGATATGATTCCAAGAAGTGAGGCAGTTGTACTCTGAGCTGAAGTGATAGCAGAAAACAGCGGCTGTGTATAAGCAGCAGAAATGAAGGATGATATTTGTCCATTATAGCATTTAACCTGAAAACATTTACAGACAGATAGGTCACTAATACATTATAATGATATAGCATTAAATCATCCAAGACTAGGTCAGGCATTTTATGCAATGCAAATGTGAATATATCACAAGTAATTAAAAAAAAAGTCATAACCTCAGTTGCACGTCAAAATTACTGTTCAGAGAGAACATCATTGGCATGTTGTGAGCATACATTAGAGCCCTCTACCCCAACTAAACTGGTTCCTTTTCAAGTTTTTTTTTTAAACATCAGAGGGACTTTATGCTTCTGTAGTGCTTCTTAGAGGATGTTAACCTCAGAACTGTCAGTCCTGCTAGCACACCTTTGATACTACTGAGCATACCATGTTTCATTGCTTTTGTTCCAACTCCTATTTTAGCCTTACACAGTAATACCCAGGGGCGGCTCTAGGAATTTGGCCGCCCCAAGCAGTCATGCCTGCGGGAGGTGCACTGGAGCCCCGGGAGCAGCGGACCTCCCGCAGGTATGACTGCGGAGGGTCCGCTGGTCCCGTGGCTCCAGTGGACCTCCCGCAGCTGCGGAGGGTTCGCTGGTCCCGCGGCTCCGGTGGAGCTTCCGCAGGCATGACTGCGGAAGGTCTGCCGGACCCGCCTGCCGCCCTCTCAGCAAAATGCCGCCCCACACGCGCGGTTGGCACGCTGGGATCTGGAGCCGGCCCTGGTAATACCAAACATCATTCTGGAATGTATTAGCAGGAGTGTTGTAAGCAAGACACAAGAAGTAATTCTTCTGCTTACTCCATGCTGATTAGGCCTCAACTGGAGTATTGTGTCCAGTTCTGGGTGCCACATTTCAGGAAAGAGGTGGACAAACTGGAGAAAGTCCAGAGAAGAGCAACAAAAATTATTAAAGATCTAGAAAACATGATCTCTGAGGGAAGATTGAAAATTTTTGGGTTGATTAGTCTGGAGAAGAGAAGACTGGGGGAGGGGGAGCATGATAACAGTTTTCAAGTACATAAAAGGTTGTTACAAGGAGGGGGGAAAAAAATCTGAGGATAGGACCAGTAGCAATATGCTTAAATTACAGTAAGGGCAGTTTAGGCTGGACATTAGGAAAAACTTCCTGTAAGGGTAATTAAGCACTGGAATAAATTGCAGAGGGAGGTTGTGGATTCTCCATCATTGACGATTTTGAGAGCAGGTTAGACAAATACTTGTCAGGGATCGTCTAGATAATATTTACTCCTGCCTTGGGTGCAGGGGGGACTGGACTAGAAGACCTCTCGAGGTCTTTGCCAGTCCTATGATTCTATGCCCTACAAGCATACAAGGGGATTTATGGATAGAGTAACAGCCAAGGACTTTCAAATCTCTTCTGGCTTCCAAAAGTCTTCCAGCTGCCCTGGGGAATACTCACTCGGTAAAAGTTATCTTTGCTACAGGAGGCCAACACACCTAGGTAATCCATCATCCTGGCTAACATTCAAGTACATCTACACCAAATAGATACAGAATACATAAAAGCCTCAGAAGATTTGATAAAAATTCCCTCAAATCTTCATGGTTTCACAGATTCTATAGGATAAACATAATGTATGTAGCTCTAGGACACTGCAAGCCAAATATTTTGAGGCTGCAGCCACCTGGTCTGCTATAAATAGGAAATCTGTTTTCTTAGACTTAATTTACAGTTGGAAGTGTTATTTGTGCTTGATCTGCTCTCACTGAAATCAATGACAAAACTCCTTCTGATGCCTATCAGAGTAGGATCACCCCATTATGGCTTACCTTCTGTTTACGATCTTCAGAATCACATGTAAATCAAATACTAATATCCATTTTCCACAGAAATTGGAAACCTTGCATTTAACTAAGGAAGTGTCACTAAAGAAAATGGCTTCTCAAAAAAAAAAAAAGAGAGAGAGAGAGAGACTACCTCAGAGCCAAGGGCTAGCGGTTCAAAGAGTGGTCTAAAGAAATAAGCTTGTCTGCTTAAAATCAGAAATATCAGGAAATCCCTACTTTCAACTAGATGCAAAAATGCCACAGAAGAAATTTACAGAACTTGGCACTTAAAATACTACAGATAAAATAGTAGATCTGGTTCTAATTTTTTTGAAAATTTTAAATTTCATTCTCTGATCAACTCTATAAAGTAAAACAGTTAAATACAGAAAGATCTGGAGGACTTTTCAGTCTGAACTGCACTAGTAAGTAACAGTCAGCTGCTAAGTCCCCTATCCTACTTGGTCGACCCACACATTGATTAAATTCCCTTATAAATAATGTTTTGTCTCAGTGTTAATCTCTTCAAGTTTCAAAGGTTCATGTAACCTCCTAAGCCAACTGCTTTTAAATATTTTTCAGGTTTTTCAGCCCTCAATATGCAACTCCAGGTGTGGGAATCTGTGGAGACAATTTCACATAGGAAAAAAAAAAGGGGGGGGGAGGGATTTTATTTTTTAAGATTCTATTGTGACAATCAACATTACCTGCATAGACACTGTAATTTCTTGGAGTGCAGCATCAGCTTCATCTTGCTTAGTTTTGAGTAATATGCTTTGTTCTCCAGCTTTTCTGTTCAGTTCATCTACTAGGGCTTTGGCTTCATTCAGCTTAGACACTCCTGCCTACAAATAAAAAAAAAAAAAGTTTTTAGCAACAATTAGTAAACAAAGATATCTTCACCAGAGATTTTGGTACAGACAACCTTGGAAGGATTAAAAAGTGACCCATTTTGGTACAGACAACCTTGGACGGACTAAAAAGTGACCTATTTTGACACATGAGGTTTAGGGTAAAACACAGGCAGGTAAATGTCCTGGCTGGAGTGAAAGTGGGACAAAATTTTTGGAAGGAAAGCTGGGTGAGGCCTGAGCTGTACCTTGACCTTGAAGTAGACCGTGTATGGAGGGTCAGAGGTGAGGACCTTGAACTCCAAGACCCTCGTTGCCAAAGTAATGGCAACCAGAAAAGCAACCTTCCATGATAGATACAGGTGGGAGCAAGTTGCCAATGGTTCAAACGGAGGTCCCATCAGTTTGGAAAGAACCAGGTTGAGGTACCATGCAGGGATCGGTTGCTGAACCTGTGGGTAGAGGCGCTCCAGGCCCTTGTGGAAGCAGCCTGCCATGGGGTTGGCAAAGATGGAGTGCCCGGCCGCTCCCAAGTGGAATGCAGAGATAGCTGCCAGGTGCACATTGATGGAAGAAGCAGCCAGACCTTGCTGCTTGAGTTGCAACAGGTACTCCAGGATGACTGGAATGGGGGGCCTGCAAAGGTGGAGTATAGCTGTAGGAGCACCAGATCACAAACCGCTTCCACTTTGCCAGATAGGTAACCCTCCAAATTCCCACAGCTGGAGGGCTTCCCAACAGAGGGGAGAGGAATGGGCACCACCCTGATTGTTTATGTAAAACATTGCAGTTGTGTTGTCCGTCATGATTCCCACACATTGACCCAAGTAGGCCTGGAAAGTCTGGCACACTAATCAAATCACTCTCAGCTCCTTGATGCTGATGTGGAGTGAGAGCTCGTCTTGAGACCAGAGGCCCTGTATCTGAAGGTCCCCCAGATGTGCGCCCCACCCCAGCGCCAATGCATCTGTTACCAGGGATGGAGAGCACTGAGATCTGTGGAAGGGGATTCCCTTGCACACACTTTGTTGGTTAAGCCACCAGCCCAGGGACTGGAGGATGTGACCCAGAAGAGTGACCACAGAGTCTAGACTGTCACATCCTGGGCGGTACGCTGATGCAAGCCAAATCTGGAGAGGTCTGAGATGCATCCTGGCATGTTGTACCACGTATGTACAAGATGCCATGTGACCGAGTAGTCTCAGGTAGGCCCTTGCTGTGGTGGTAGGGTACCATCTGAGACCTTGTATGGAGTCTGAGATCATTCAAAAATGGGTCTCCGGCAGGAACGCTCTGGCATGACTCTAGTCCAGTACTTCCCCAATAAAATCTATCCTTTGAATTGCCATCAGGGTCAACTTGCTCGTGTTGAGAATAAGGCCCAACCTGTTGAACATGGACCTCATGATATGTAGGCTGACCAGATAGCAAGTGTGAAAAATCGGGACAGAAGTTGGGGGGTAATAGAAGCCTATATAAGAAAAAGCCCCAAATATCAGGACTATCCCTCTAAAATTGGGACATCTGGTCACCCTAATGATACGTATCTGCACTTCTACCTGATCCCTAGAGCGCCCCTGGAGCAGCCAGTCATCGAGGTATGGATACACCTGCACCTGCCTCCAGCAAAGGAAGGCAGCAACAACCGACATGCACTTGGTGAACACCCAAGGGGCTGTGGACAGGCCGAAGGGGAGAACCGTTAACTGGAAGTGGTTGTGATTGACCACAAACCTGAGGTATCGTCTATGAGTAGGACGTACGGATATATGAAAGCATCTGTCCTTGAGATCAAGGGCAGGATAGCAGTCTCTCAGATCCAGAGAGGTGATTATCGAGTTCAGGGACTTCAGTTTCACCATGAATCTGTTGAGGCCCTGCAGGTCTAGAATGAGTCTGAGACCCCCTTTGGCTTTGGAGATTAGGAAATAACAAGAGTAGAATCACTTGCCTCTTAGCTCCGGAGGAACCTCCTCCACTGCCCCTGCAGCAAGAAGCATTTGCACCTCCTGGATAAGGAGTTGCTCATGAGAAGGGTCCCTGAAAAGGGATGGGGAAGGGGCGGGTGGAAGGGAGGAGAGAAGCAGAACTGGAGAGAATAGCCCATTTCTATCATGTGAAGAACCCAATGATCCGATGTTATTTGGGACCAAACATGGAAGAAGTGGGCTAGATGGTTCAGAAAATAGGGTTGAGGCACTCTTACTTCTGCGCTTCTGCTGTGGTGCGCTGCCTTCAGAGCTGGATGCCCGGCCAACAGCCACCGCTTTCCGGCCCCCAGCTGACACTCTCCAGCCACCCAGCTCTGAAGGCAGTGCAGAAGTAAGGGTGGCAATACCACGATCCCCCTAAAATAACTTTGTGATCCCCCTGCAACTCCCTTTTGGATCAGAGCTCCCAATTTGAGAAACTCTGGACTCCCCTGTGAAATCTGTGTAGTATAGGGTAAAAGCACACAAAAGACCAGCTTTCATGGGAGGAGACCAGATTTCACAGTCCATGGCTACTCATGATCAGGAAAGCTGTGCAAAGTAAACAAGTTGCCTTTCCAGTATACATGCATATACTGTCAATTATCCAGTTGGTCAGAAATTGACAGATTTGAAAAACCAAAGCCACTGTTAACAGCTACAGGTCATGAGTTTGTGACTAGTGTACAGTACATCCAGATAAGGTCAACAGGAAAAAAATTTCAATTCACACACACACACACACACACACACAGAGAATCAAACAACTGCATTGTCTCTGACTCTAAACCAAAATAAAAAGGAGTAATTATTGTCACTGGTTACTTTAACTATAGCTCTCCCCGCTACAGTCACAGTACCCATACCATATACAGTATGCATCTGTCAGAATAGAGCTTCTGCTTCCAGACCCTTTCCCACCCATACATGCACTAACCAAAACTTTTCTAGCTAGAATGCTAACCGTACATATTGAAGTGCTGGGAAGTATGTTTTCCCTTCCAAAGGGCACATCTACTTTGCAGCAATTGGGAAAAACAAGGAGTGGAATGAGGGAACCCCCCTACTTCTGAAGTCATTTGAGAGAGAAGAGTGGGGGGTCACCGTACTAGGACTACCAATGTCCCTCACCTCAAACCAGAGAAGATATTGTATGAGAGCATGCACAAAGGGAGTGAAACCTCGGGCTAACCAAGATAGCAGCAGCACACATATGCTGCCACATCACACATATGCAAGATACGATAACAAAGAGGTAGAGCTACTGTCACAGTGAAAATCGATTCACAAATATGGAAATATTTTGCCAACTCATAAGTAGAAAATGTTATTAATTACATACCTGCAAATGGCTTTGCCTTTTTAACAACTCTGCTCTTTTGCTGCTATTGATGGCACTATAAACACGCAGGAAAGTCATATATCTGCTTGGAGTTGCTCCATATGCTTTACATGACTCATGGATCACCAAAAAAGATTTCAAAAAATCAGAATCACCTATATAGCAAAATACATTATTTATGAAACAGCTTTATCATTCCTACTGCATCCAGAATAACTTAGGATGAGCAATGTGATACACTTTTTAAATCATTAATTGAGGACATACACAGTACCTAAAAAGGCAGAGTTTTGCAGGGTTCCATGGGAGAAATGAAGTAGCATTCCACTCTTAAGAGCTCCCCTTCAGAAGGCAACATTCTGTTCTTGTTTTAAAGCATTAAAAGTTTTATACTGAATTGAAAAGGCATATGAGCATTGCCAGAATTAGTTACACATCACTGAGGGCTTGATCCTAAGAGGTGCTGATTACCTTCATTTCCCACTGATGTCAACAGAACTTGAGGGTGCTAAGAACCTTGCAGAACCTAGGCTTGAGTGCTTTTGGTGTCACTGGTGCTGCATACAATACATATTTTTTCTGGACATTACAGATTCTACAGCTTGCTAAATGGAATTTTTGTAAATGAACTCAAGAAGACATGAAATAAGCCATGCAACACTACAAATGAGAAAAAACACTAAGATATGTATATGTGAAGGAATGTCTAGAAGCAGCATCAAGGTAAACATATAAAGGTATCTAGAATTATGAGTCATTGCATGGATCTTAACCCTATAATCAGAGTATCACTTCAAAGGTTTGAGTATTTTTATATTAAAAGGTGAGGCAACATAAGAATTCTAGCAGGAAACATGTAACATTTGGTTTTCTCCATATCACTTGGATTTATGCATATAATCTTATTTAAATTTTGTTTTTATATAGTAATTTGAGAAAAAATATTTTTCAAACTAGGATGAGTGCTGATTTTGTGATTTAGACTATTCTCGCTACAATTTTTTTAATGGACAAATGTGCAGTTTTAGCACATAATCTTATCTAATCACTTAATAATTTCCTGTTCTGAAAACACATTGTATTATTTTTAACTATTACAGACAGTTCTAATCAATCTTTCTACTTCTTATATTATAACCCTGTTCCTCCTTTTCCTCTTCCTCTCAACTCCCTACTCTCTCTCTCTCTCTCTCTCTCTCTCAACTCTTTACCACCAGACTCTTTCCTCTTACTCCTCTATCTCATCCACTGTACACGACTTCAATTCTTATTTGTACAGCGGTGGCTTACAAATTTACATCTTCACTCAAATCATTCCATTATGGCACCACTCAGCTTTCTGATGTACAATCGTGGCTGTTCTACTAGCTCAGCACGCTTTACAAGCTCAACATACAAACTATTAGTTCTTATATTTCCCAAATCCTGTCCTCTTCCTGCTTTCTTCAGAGCTGTCACAAAACCACCATCCTTCCCATCATCTAGGTACCTCCCTTCTATTCTCACAAACCTGGTTGTCACTGCCATTCCTTTATCTACAACATATCTAAAAACTGATCCTTTCTCACTACATGTCAATGTGACAGCTAAAGTGCATACTTCCTTCTCACTGAACTCTCCATTCCCCATCTTAGCCCCATTCCAGTATATCTGGTAATGAAGCAGCTTAACTCACTTTCTGTTTTCTGCTTCCACCATCTCACACTTCTTGAATTCCTCCACTATTTTCCCCTTTGTCCACCTAATCAAGTTCAAGAACTTCATCCTCACCTTCAAGGTTCTAAGAAACACCCACCTAACCCTACCTACGTCTCTGTTCATCTCATGTATCCCTCAACTCCTTGCACCACTTGTGACATTAGTGTCACCATTCTCTTTGTTTCTTTCTCCAGCATCACTCCCACACTGTATATTTGATGACAATCCTGAAATTCATTGTGCAGGGGTGCTCTGCTCTGCCCTTGCGGAGCCTCACTGAAATGAATGGAGCTCTTCCACAGAACAGGAGTTTGCCTGTTCCTAGATCTACTTGCAGACTCCAGACCATTATTTGTGACTTGTACAACACTGAGCAAAGTAATTAACAAGACTAAATAAATAAACGATGAATAATAAAATAATCATGTTAAAAACACAACTTTAAACAAATTCACCAAAATATTACCAGTATATTTTTTCTTAGGTTCTTTATGTGCTTTACCAATCTTTTCTTGTTCATCCAAATCAGCAAATAACATTTCAGGTATCTAAAATAAAAAACATTTTTTTCAAAAAGTGCATACACTGAACTTTCAAGTAAAGATAAAAGCAAAGAAACTATTAATAAAATGGCAACATCAGTTATAAATATAAAAAGGATTTGAAAACAACAGCTTTGTTCAAGAGCCCTTTATTATTACCATTTATTATTTATCATTATTCAGTAATTAATAAATGAATCTCAGCTGTTAGTACTGATGATTCCCTGTTCTCTCAAGCAGAACAATCTTTCACCAACTCTAAGGAAACAGCAGATAATATCACTGAGGAACTTTACAATTATATAAATACCAAGGAAGTATCAAATTCAACATGAATTCAGATGACCTAATAAAATGCCTTGTTTAAGGAGGCACCATGGGAATGAGCTTCCCTCATGCAGTGCAAACTTTCTTAACCTTGATCTACAGTAAGATTGTCAAGTCTTCTACACGGTCACAGATAGCTGGTGGGCAGTTTATCTCATGAATTTCACAATGGTAGACAATAAACACTATATGTACAGTACGTATGGAAATATGACTACAGGACCAAATCCTGGGTCCTTATTCAATCTACACTCAAACAAATCCTACTGAGGTCACAAAAATATCCTAAAAACATTTTTCAAACTTAGACAATTAAAATTTCATCAAAAAATGCTGTTTCATCAAAGCCGACACATTTTGCAGAGACATATGGATTGTGACAATGTTTTTGTCTGGAAAATTTTTGAGGTCCAGGACCCTGATAATTTCTGATCCAGAAAGGAATGAAAAAAAGAGAGACCTGAATCAAAAACTTGAGGTTTCTTTTATCTGAAAACAGCTGTTTGACACAATTCTATTTCACAAAACAGAAGTGTCATTCTCTGGCAGCTCTACATACAGTCCTATATATCTTTCTCAAAATGATGCCACTAACATTCTGCAATAGGGATAGCTTGATGCTGTAAGGTGCTCAATTCTCTGGCCTCAATCCAGCAAAGCACTTAAGCATGTGCATAATCCCACTAAAATCAAAAATTAAATTCTGTGTTTCATCAAAGGAAGAGTGATCAGCCCATAGTGAGATAGTAACATGTTACTGTTGGTGAATTATCAAATGATAATAATATTTAACTTTTCCAAAGCACTTTGTATTTTTAAAGCACTGTACAAACATTAATCTAAAAAATCAAGATATGTCAGAGGTTCCTTAAACACTTTAATTAAAAGCAATGTTGCATATCTTTTTTAGAGCTGAGTAATTTGGAATTGAGTCATTTAACATGAACAGATGGCATTTTCCGAATGCAGCACTTTTGAATTACTGATAATCTAAACAAAGAAATCTTATTCAAACATGATGAAAGAGAAGTACATTGGACTGAAAAAATGTAATTGCTAGCTTTCCTTAGCTTTATAAAAAACTGAATATTTGGCTAAGAGAAGATTACATCAGCATGACAATTTGGTCTGATAAAGAAGCAAAAAATAACTTAATACAACAGGAGGGAAAGCCATACAATGACATTTACAAAATAAATGAATTAATGCTCATTTTTAAATTTTGCTTTGTTTATCTCCTATACTTACCTTTTTCATACTGCTTTCAGACCAGCTTTCCATCCACAACACCTGACATTTTTTATGCAGTGCTGGATTACTCTCACAATTTATTGTGAAATTTAAATTGGCAGAATCCATAATTAAGACAATGTGCAAGTTCTGCTGAATCCCTAAAGGAAATACAACATATTAATATATTAAGACAATTGAATTCTAACTACCAAATGATAAATTTATTGCAGATCCAATACAGTATAATTTTTGACTATCTTTCATACATTGTCTCACAGACCTATTTCCAGAAAGAGACAATAACAATCAAAATACATAAGGGATACAATTATCTTAAAATGTAGCCAAGTCTAAAACAAATCAGAAGTAATTTTAGTGCTCTGGAGTCTGCCTGCCAATTTCAGTGTTTTTTCAATCATGTTTTCCAATTGTATTTCCTTGTTTCTATGTGAAAGACCCACACAAACTAATAACTAAAGCCCCTATCTTGCCAACATTAACTTCATTACAACTACTCACTCATGTGTGGAAAGTTCTTCATGTGCATAAGTGTTTGTAAGATTGGAGTTAACTGACTGTAAAAGGGAAATACTGGAATGTGCTATCACATGCACAAAGTAAACAAACTGAAAAAAGAGAGAAACATTTTCTTTCCTGTAATCTCTTTCAGTTATAGGATTCTTAGATGTTATTTGAAACCATGAGTATGAATGCAATTTTAGACAGAATGTGATTTTTATGTTATGTTCCTTTAATTAAACCGAAGTATTGATTGTTCCTTACTGTTTTTTAAATAACTACATGATTCAAAATGTACTTAAAAAGTACCACCCCTTTGCATATTTTATTATTTTACTCACTTTGATAGCCTTTCATAACTAATCAATTACAAATTATGGAGTCCAATTCACTTACTGTATGTAAAATAGTTGAAGACTGGTCCTGTAAATCCATCTTGGGCAGCTTGATCCTTCAGAGGAGACAGTAATGGTTCTAATTCTTCTATGGTGTATAGTCCAGGAACCTCACCTGTGTCAGGAACAGTTTCAATCAGCTTTAAAATGTGTAAAATGAATTAATCAAAATAAAATTGATAAAATACCTCTAAACATTTTGTTTGGTGAATTTGGGTGATATAGAATCTAGCTACATATCAACATACTTACATGACCTTCCCTTTCAAAACAACAAAAACAGTACTGTTCACAATCTCATTTTGGATGAAGCACCCAGTCTCGCTTGTATCACTGAGACATGATTCAGTGCCTCCTCCAGTCCTATCCACAGTCACTACAGTATATACCCTATACATGACAAGCCAAAACTGACTCCAGAATGCACCAGAAAATAAAAAGAGGAGGCAGAATACAAATTCTGTTCCCCTCCAACTCAGATAAAGAAGATGCTCCACTTCAAAAACAAAAACATTTGAGTGCATACATATGATCTGTGAGCCAAAGGACAAGAGAAACTTAGGAATTCTAGTGGTATACAGGTCTCCAGATGGAAACCCTGTCACCTGGAGAAACTCAGAGCTACTGTTCTGCATGCTACAATAATTAGACATTTCTTACCTGATAATTCTTCTCTTTTTGTTAGCAGCTTCTCTCCATCACAAATGGGTAATATCTCCACAAATGGATGGAATTAAGAGACAGTCTAAAGATGTTGCTGGAGGCCCCAGGAGTAAGCGCTGTCCTTCAACTCAGAACAAGAGTTCTTTTCAACATGATGAAACACTCTAGCATACAGACTATTAGCATTAAAAATTTCTGGTCATTTGCCATACTACCAGGATGGGTTGAATAAGGAGAGAAGCTACTAGCAGAAAGAAAATTATCAGGTGAAAAATTTCTCATTCTGTTGCACAGCTTCTCTCCTCATTCAAAATGAATGGGAAGTTGTGAGAAGTGAGTCTCAGAATTCAGGGAGGAAGAGGATGGGAGGAAAATGCAGAATTGTAATTATTATTACAGTTGAAAATATGTAGAAATGGACATTCCACCTATATAAAGCAAAAGCTTTGTAATTTAAGGAATTATTTGGGAACCAACCCAGTAGCACTTTTCCTACCAAAAGATGCATTTGCAGAGGAATTGGAATCTACTTTACAGATGTTCCTCAAATGAATAGGGCCTTAACAAATTCACAGTCCATTTTGGTCAATTTCACAGTCACAGGATTTTTAAAGATTGTAAATTTCATTATTTCAGCTCTTTAAATCTGAAATGTCACAGTATTGTAATTGTAGGGATCCTGACCCAAAAAAGAATTGGGGAGGAGGGGCATCACAAGGTTATTGTAGGGGGAGTTGCAGTACTGCTACCCTTACTTCTGCCTTCTGCCTTCAGAGCTGCGCAGCTGGAGAGCAGCAGCTGCTGGCCAGGAGCCCAGCTCTGAAGGTAGAGCCGCCACCAGCATAAGCACAGAAGTAAGGATGGCATGGTATGGTATTGCAACCCTTAGTTCTGCGGTGCTGCCTGCAGAGCTGGGCCCTCAGTCAGCAGCCGCCACTGTCTGGCCGCCCAGCTCTGAAGGCAGCAGTGCAGAAGTAAGAGTGGCATGGTATGGTATTGCCACCCTTATTTCTGCACTGCTACTGCTGCGGCTCTGCCTTCAGAGCTGAGTGCCCGGCCAACAGCTGCCACTCTCCAACTGCCCAGCTCTGAAGGTCGCAAAGTAAAGGTGGCAATACCTTGACCCCTCCCACACACACTAAAATAACCTTGCGACTCCCCTGCAATACTCTTTTGGATCAGGACCCCCAATTTGAGAAATGCTGGGCTCCCCATGAAATCTGTATACTGTAGGGTAAAAGCACACAAGAGACCAGAGCAGATTTCACGGGGGAAGACCAGATTTCGCAGTCTGTGACACGTTTTTCATGGCCGTGAATTTGGTAGGACCCTACAAATGAGGCTCAGACCTTTTCTTTCTACAATGCCATTAAGAATGTTGTAGAGCAGAGATTCTCAAACTGTGGTCTGTGGATAGATAGTTCCCTCTAAGGTGCATGCCTGGGCAGTCGCACACGAGAGAATGAAGGGTCACCCACCTAATTAGTGGAGCCACACATCTTGGAAGTTGCAAGCCGTGAACAGATGTAGGGAGGGATATGAAACAAAAGTTTGGTAGGAAAGAAGCACTAACCCCCTCTCCTCTGTTTGGTCAACTCATTCAAGTATGTATTATTTTTACCCACTGCCTGTGGCAACTTCCTGCCAAAGGAGGTCTCTGCAGAAGACAGGTCCAACTTGTCATGCTCAGTGAAGGTGTTAGCTGTAGACCAAGTAGCTTGCCGCCATTCCAGTCTGATCCAGCGCATCGCCTTGGAGGCAGACAGAGTATTGCCGATGAACCCTTACTTGATTTTCCCTTGCCCAGGATGTCAACAAATCCAAACTGCCAGTTAAGTGCTAAAGAGCATCTCCTTGTGGTGGGTCTCCTTTATTAATGGAGAAACCAAAATCGAATATAAACAAAACTTTCACCCCAACATTCCAGCATGCCAACTAGGTCGTTCTTAGTTCATGTCCCCTTCTGAGTCCAGCGTTCACCACTACTCAGGCTTTTCCTCCAAGGTTCTCTTAGTTCCAGTCTCTGCCCCTGATGTTATGACTCTTGCCCCTACTAGAGTACTTCCTCCTCTGGAGTCTGAGGTCTGGAGAGGTCTCTCCACTGCAACTCTTCTCCAGGGGCAGAGGGTGATCCTTTGCAGGCTGGGCTTCTAGCCAGTATCTCAGGGACCTATAACTGAGACCAGGTCCTCTTGAATGCCGGCTGGCTGCAGCCCACTACTTAAGAGGCTGCCCTCTCCAGGAGCTCCTCTTAGAGGCTCCCAGTCCTGGTAGGTACCCCAGAGACCTATCTTCTAGATTCCCTGTCCAGAGCTCCTCTCTACATGAGCCTCCTGTCTCCCTTTGGAGTTCCCTCTAAGGCCTTATCTACACTACACAGTTTTGTCAACAAAAGTCACCTTCATTGACAAAAAAGTAGAGGTTTACATACTGAAATGCTCCTCCTGCCGATGTAACTCCTGTTTGCCAACATAATAAAACCACCTCGATGAGCAGCATGGAGCTTTTTGCAACACAGTTAGAGCAGTGCAGCATCAGTGTAGACACTGCACTTGGTTATGTCACCCTAAGCGGTCTCCAGGAGGTATCCCACAATGCCCATCCTGACTGCTCTGGTCAGCACTTTGAACTCTACTGCCCTGAAGGTACTCAGGTATGCGCTCCTCCCCCATTTAAAGGCACAGGAATTTTTGAAATTCCTCTTCCTGTTTGCTCGGTGTGCACAATTCACACAGCATCTTCCCAGCTGACCATGCCGACTTTCTGCAGCAGCTGCTCTCCCGCATGGAGCACGCTGGAGCTGTTGGACATGCTGGGACTAAGGGGAGAAGAGGCTGTGCAGTCTCAGCTTCACTCCAGCCGTAGGATACCTATGGGCTGATTGCTAGTGGCATGCAGGAGAAGGGGCATGAGAGGGACATACAGCAGTGTCATGCCGAGGTCAAGGAGCTGAGGCAGGTGTACCAGAAGACAAAGGAGGCCAACCGTTGCTCTGGTGCAGCACCAAAGACATGCCATTTCTATAAGGAGCTGCATGCCATCCTCAGCAGCGACCCCACCTCCACTGACAAAAGCCCCATGGATACTTCAGTCAGCGATTGGAGGCAGCAGACAGTGGACTCAACCTCAGTAATGAAGTGGTGATGAGGAAGTGGATCTGGAGGACAATGTGGAACAAATGGCAGGGTCATCTGGTGGTGCGACGAATCAGGACCTCTTTTCCACTCTGGACGTGTCTAGCCAATCCCAGCACTCCAGCTCTGGTGCACAGGATGCAGGAGAGGGAAACTCTGGTAGGTGCTCATTTTACTTTGGTGAGTGGAGTTTGAGCTCCCATGTATTTTGTCATATGGTAGAGGAGGGATAAGGGACAGAAATTAACAAAAGAGCCTGTCCATTTACACCAGGGGTCTCAAACATGCGGCCCTCGGAGCTCTTCCCTGCGGCCCGCGGAGCTCCCCCAGTTACTTCCTGTCGCCGCCAAACTCCCCTCACCCCCGCCCCCCTCCCCGAGTTATTTTCTGTGCCTAAGCTCCCCGCGCGCTGCTCCCCAATGTTTGGGGCCGGGTCTCTCCCCTGGCCCCACCTGCCGCCCCCACGCGCCTCCCCCCAGTGTCTACCAGCCCCCACTTGCTGCCCCCTCACCGCCCGGTAGCCTGCCCGGGAACTCACGCTGACTCCACTCCTCCTCCGCTAAGCCGGCTTCCGGCATCACCTGCTGCCGCAGGGTCCTAGCGCCCCCCTGCACTAGGGCCAGGGCAGGCTGCCCTTCCCCTAGTCCTGAGACTCTCCAATGCCCCGAGCCTCTCCAATGCCTCAAACCCCTCACCCTCAGCCCCACAGCCCTCACCCCTGCACCCCCTCCTATCCCCAAACTCCGTCCCAAAGCCTGCACCCCCACCCCCTGCCGCAGCCTGGAGCCTGCACCGAGCACAGAGCCTGCACTCCAGACCCCCCCCCCACCCAAACTCCCTCCCAGAGCCTTAGGCAGTAAATCTAAGTGCGTGTTTTGTCCTTTGAGTGAGGTGCATTACTGAGTGTATATATTTATTAAAACTGCTTGGAAATGACTTCGTCAAAAAAAAGAACACTCATGGAAGAAAAGAGAGTTTTCCAAGACAAATGGGAGAATTTATATTTTTTCACAAAGGTAAAAGATAAAATTCAATGCCTTATTTGTCAGCAAACGATTGCTGTTCCCAAGGAGTATAACGTGCGTCGGCACTATGACACGATGCACCGTGAAAAATATGATGCATTCACCGGAAAAATCCGAGAGGAAAAAGTTCAGCAACTTAAAGCAGCGTTTGCCAAGCAAAGAAATTTATTTTCAGGGATTAACAAGTCTAGCGAAGATTCAGTAAGAGCAAGTTTTGTGATAAGCGAAATGATAGCTAAATCATCGCGACCTTTTACAGAAGGCTTATTCATAAAAGAATGTCTTATGAAGGCCAGTGAAATTTTATGTCCTGATAGGAAGAAAGTTTTTGAAGGCATAAGCTTGTCTGCAAATACAGTTGCCTGCAGGATAACGGATTTAGCTGATAATGTGCAAAAACAATTGATTCAAATGGCAAAAGACTTTGAAGTATTTTCAATTGCTCTTGATGAGAGTACAGATGTATCAGATACCGCACAGTGTGCAGTGTTCATTAGAGGTGTGGACTGCAATTTGAATATAACTGAAGAATTGCTAGACTTAATGCCACTGAAGGGTATCACAACGGGACGTGACATATTTCAAGGATTGGAAGAGTGCATTGAAAAAGCTGTTGGTGGCGCTTAGCACTTTCCAGGAGGGAGGGGGGGAGGAGCGGGGAGCCGCGCGCTTAGGGGAGGAGGTGGAGAAGAGACAGGGCAGGGGCGGGGCCTCATGGAAGGGGTGGATTGGGAGTGGGGCCAGGGGCAGCAAGGGGGCGTGTCAGTGATGCGGCCCTCGGGCCAATGCACTAGTCCTCATGCGGCCCTCGGGGTCATTTGAGTTTGAGACCCCTGATTTACACTGTGGGTCCACGGAGGAAAAGTTTGTTAATGTTGGTGGGGATATCCCTCGAATCCACTATAGTGTTCTTTAAGAAACTTTCCAGTAGGTATTCTGCAATCCTCTGCCGAAGGTTTCCGAGCAGAGCGTTCTTGTTTCTCCCCCAGCTGTAGGAAACTTTGCCACGTCACCCAGCAATTATTTCTGAAGGGACCAGAGCAGCACACAGGCAAGCAGCATACGGAGCCAGTCTGAAGCTACATGCATGCAGGAGATGCCCCCTTGCATCCTAGATTACCCTTAGAAGTGAGATATTGGGTTCAATTACCCTATCCTTTAGAAAAGGGTATGAATATTCAGAATAGTCTCCCTGGCTGCTTGTGGTAACCCCTTCGCGAAGCACCCTTTGTCCCTTCTTGCCTATTGCCCTTGCCACCACCACCCCTGAACTCATCATATTTGGAACTCGCGCCAACCTGTGTGCTAGCCCAGGGACAGTGAGAAAGAGGTGTGTGTAACTTTTGTGACTCACAGCTGTGAGTGCACTTACAATACTGTTTCTGTTCTTTGTTTCTTTGATAAGGAGGATATGTTTCGTGAAGTGCTGCAGTGAACAAAGGTAGCATATAGAGAAACAAGAGCATGGAGGGAGACAATCAATGAAAGACTGAAACTGGATAGCCTGGAAAGGACTCGGGGGCAGGAGTGGATGATAAAGCCTCTCCAGGGCCAGAAAGAGATGATGAACTCCCTCATTACCCTGCAATCTGAGCATATCCATGCATGACTCCCTGCAGCCACTACAGAACACCAGTCCATGCCATCCCCAAACTCCCCCACCGAAGACCTCGCGTGTTCCCGGTCCCTCACACCAGCGCACTCCACGCCTAGGGACTGGTTTCCCAACAAAAGCTGTTTGACCAAAAAATTGTGTTTTGTACTATTATTAAAGCAACGTAAGTTGACTTAACTCTGTAGTGTAGATATGGCCTAACTGAGCTTGGGTAACGTTTATTAGATCCAGGTACTTGTTGACTAATCAGCCAGCTGTGGCAGTCAATTACACCTCCATCGGGCAATCATAAGACAGTCACAAGCAGACTGGCCCTAGCTCCCCATAAAGAGCAGCTGCCTACTGACATGGCCACTTTGCAAATTTCCAAAGTGGACGCCCTTTCTCATTCCCCCCATGAGGCTGCTAAGGATCTCATGGAGTGTGCCTTGATCCCTTCTTGGACAGGACCTCTGATGATATGTAGGCTTCCACAATACATAGTCTAATCCATCTACTGATGGAGGACTTGGAAACTCTGAATCCCTGACATTTCATTTGGAAGGACACAAATAGGAAGCCTGATCTTCTCATGGATTCTGTATGCTTGGATAGTTTTTGAACCTCTTCTGACCTCTAAGGTGTGCCAGACTTTGTGAAGTATTCTGGCCTCTTCGCATTCGTAAAATTTGTGATCAGGTCGGTTGAAGGGAGATTAAACATCTAAATGATGAGATAGAAAACCTTCTGATTCTAGCACACTCAGCATTTTTGAACCAGTGCCTGCTGAGCCAGTCTGCGTTTTGGTTCAGCTCCCCTTTGATGTGGATCACTCTGAAAGAAAGGAGGAGCATTTCATCCGCCTCATTATTCCATGAGGAGCACCAGACCCTTAGTTCCCTCTTTGATTGTTTAAATATGTGACCATAGTTGTATTGTCTGATTGAACACAGGGCATGGTTCCCCCTTAGGTTGGGCTGCAACCTTCACAGAGCTAATCTGATCGCTCTAAACTCTAGGACATTTACACTGTGAGCCTTTTCCTCCTCATTCCAGAGGCCCTGGGTTGTTTGGGTCTCCAAGTTAGCTCCCCAGCCCTCCATGCTGGCCTTGGTTGTGAGAACTAAAAGATCTGGAAGGCAGATAGGCATGCCTTTCAAGATATTGTTGTGGGCTGATCAACATTTTAAGTAGTTGAACATTTGTATTAGAACCCCTACTTGATTGTTCATGTGTTCTAGGGAGTGGTCCCATACGTTTAGTATGGAGGCTTGAAGACTTCTAATGTGTGATTGTGCCCGTGCAGTGATTCCCATGTAGGACAGCTGAAGTCCTAGCAGTTGGAAGGCATAGTGCTATGTTAGGCCTCCTGTAGCTCTGGAGTAAAAAAATAAGTTTTTGGATGGAACTAGAGAACTTTTCTTGGTAATGATGATGAAACTGTGTGCCTGGAGAAGATTCAGCATCCAAGACATGGCCCTATGGGCTGCTGACTGTGATGGAGTCTAATCAGGATGTCATCCAGAAAGTGCATAGGTGAGTTCCCTGTGACCTGTGTCTGATTATTATCACCACCACCATCTTTGTAAAAAACCTGGAGGGTGAGGACAGGCCAAACAGGAGTGTTCAGTACAGATAATGTTTCCTGAGGTAGAAAAACCTCATAAGTCTGCAGTGACACGGGTCTGTTGAGGATATGATATGCGTCCATTACATTTACTGAAGTCAAGAAGGTCCCCCAGGAGAGGGATGACATTGTAAAGGCCAGGGTCTCCATCTGAAACTTCATTTTTTTTATCCACTTTTTGTGGGTCACCTTCTGGATATTGGAATGAAAAAGAGTGTTCACCCAGAAATCACTATTGCCTTTGGCTCCACTTTAAAGAAAGTCTCCCTACCACGTTTGTAACTGACATCTTAATGGATGCAACGAGGCTACTGGCTTCCAGCTCAGTCGCTGAAATCTGGATACTCACGCGAAGGAGGCTTGGCTAAGTTTACAAGCTCCTTCCTTTTCAGAGAAAAGCTGGATAAGGTGGTGGCTGACAAAGTGGAAAAATCCAAACAGTCTTCTCCCTTCCCCACTAAAGGCACTGAGGAGAGAATATAGACCAGCCATCACAGAGAGGCACTCCTTTCACTCCTTGTCCCCACAGAGGCACCAGTGAAGGGACAACAGATTCCCTAATGGAAAGCATTGGAATAAAGGGCTCTACCTGCCTGATTGTTTCCCTCCATGACCATTGGTAAGTGCTGATGTAAAGAGCTGCATGTTCAGTTGTTCTCTATGTCGACTGAAGGTAGGATAAGAGGTAATGGACTTAATCTGCAGCAAGGGAGATTTAGGTTAGATATTAGGAAAAAATTTCTAACTAAATTGTAAAGGTGCAATAGGCTTCCAAGGGAGGTTGTGGAACCCCCAACACTGGAGGGTTTTAAGAATAGGTTGGACTAACACCTGATGGTATAGATTTACTTTGTCCTGCCACAGTGCAGGAGGCTGGACTTGATGACCTCTCGAGGTCCCTTCCAGCCCTACATTTCTCTGATTCTGCGATTACTAGGCCCAACTGAGCAAATAAGGAGTGAATCTGCAGAATATTGATCTCCACTTGATGTCTGGAACAACTGCAGACCAATCAGCCAGCCAGGTAGAGGAACAACTGGATGCCAGGCCTCCTGAGGTGAGCCACTACCACTACAATGCATTTGGTAAACACCTTTGGGGAAGACGACAGGTTGAAAGGGAAGACAATGTATTGGTAATACTGGTCCACAACTAGAAATCTCAGATATTTTCTGTGGTTCAAGTGGATTGCTACATGAATGTAGGCACCCTAGATACCAAGAGCAGCATATCAGTTGCTGGAATATAGAGATGGGATGGTTGCTGCCAAGAAAACCATGCAGAAATTGATCTTTCTGATGAAATTAACTTCTGCCTCAGACCTCCTTCCCCCTCCGCCTTCTTTTGGGAACGAGGAAGTATTGAGAATAAAACCCCTTTCCTAGGGATGGAGGGGAACTTTCTTCATAGCTTCTATATGAAAAAGAGCTGCTCTTCTTGTTTAGATGCAAACTCATAAGAGGGGTCCTTGAAAAGGGATGGGGAAGGTGAGTGGAGGCAAAGTATAGACTGAAACTGGATTGTATAATCCACTTGGACTGTGCTTAGAACCCACTGATCTGAGACGATGGATTCCCAAGCTCCAAGGAATTGTTGGAGAAAAGAGAGGGTAGGTCTAGCACAGCTGGAATGTTCCTCACAAATGGACAGTCAAGTGGACTGTTTAGAAACTAATGGCTATTGTTTAGAAGAGGCATAAGAGATATGCCTTCTCCTCAGAGACATTATTTTTTTGGAAAGGTCAGGCCATCTAGGCTCATAGTAACTTTGCCATGGTTGTTGCAGCAGCTTGTACTGCTTCCTTCAGCAGGGAGATGAGGGAATGCAGTGCTCCTTCTTTCTTATGCAAAAAAAGAAGGGCAGGTCCTCAATAGTCTGTTCGACTTCCGTAGGTATGTCTGAGTTCTGAAGCCACAAAGCTCTCCTCAGGGTGACCACTATGGCCCTTACCCTAACTGCAAAGTGACCTGAAGATTAGATCTAGCTACAAGATGGCCTTCAGACACCAAAGTCTTAAATTCATCCTTCATATCTTCTGGGAGCTTGTCCACAAATGTACATATTGAGTACCAGTTGATGTAGTCGTATTTAGACAGAAGTGGCTGGGGTGGCTGAAAATGTGCATCTGTAGATTTGAAGTAGAGTATGTTTTTCTGCAAAATAAGTGTGGTTTCTTTGGCTCTTTTTCTTATGGTGTCGTGCAAAAGCATTCCTGGCATGATCATTCACACACCTGTGACTAGCAGGGAGCCTATGCTGGGATGTGAACAGAACTACTCAGAACCCAGAAAAGGGAACTTATACCATCTATCAGTTCTTTTTGCCATCAATGTGAGGCTAGCTGAAGTCTGCCACAGGATTCTGGCAGGATCTAATAAAGCCTCATAAACAGGCAGCGCAACTCTGCCTGTTATGTCTGTAAAATATCAACAACCTTGTGGGTACTTTCTATGTTGTGGTTATTGGTTAGTCTGGAAGCTGTGGGGATAGAGGACCTGTACCGAGGGGAGAGGAAGGAAGGCTTTGAAAATTGTAACGCTAGTTCCATGTGAAAGCTCTTCTACAGAGGGAGACCTGAAGTCTGCCAGGTGTGCCATTTGGAAGTAGAGAATTCTGAAGAGTTCTCCCTCAGAGTGGGAAGGAAAAGGAGAAAGGGTTTAAACCCTGTTTTTTATGCCACTTACACATTAACAATTCAAATTACTTCCTTACAAAGGGGATGTTTGCTTTTCTCTTATTGGAACCTCAAGCCTCTGGAGTTTGCAAGACTTACTCCTGACTAGGCTGTGAAAGGATCCTCTATCCTTGGGAATCATCATACCCTGGTTGAGCTTTTCTACAATGAAGTAATGGCTTTGGGCAGGGAGATAAGGCCCACCATATATGTTGTCAAATGAGAGACCAATGCCCTGCCAGAGCAAGGGACAGTGGCTTGCAGTGGAAGGCTTCAGAAAAGCTGTGGATAGCATCTCTTGGACTTGGCTTCATGCTTGCATGGCTTTTCTGCTGCTGTGGTGAGGGGCAGAGAGAGCCCAGTTGAGAAGTACTCAAGAGGTTAGTCCCTAATGCTCCAGGGAGTCCTCAGCTCAGAAGAGCAAAGCTAGATATTGAAATAAAACCGTTGCTACATGAAAATGAATAAAACAAAAGTGGTCAGAGAAACTGAAATGTAACTTGTTTCCACTAGAGGTAGAAATTCTGCTGGTTTGTGTTCAAAGATGGGGCTTTGTCCTGGAGCCCCCAGCAACAATGGACTGCTTCTGAATTCCACAAGTAAGAAGCATTACCCATTTGTGATGAATTAGGAGAGAAACACTGCAGCAGAAAACATAATATAGGATACTTCTACTTAAAAAAACTTCTTTAAAAGAAAGTTATTTAGGTTGCAAAATCAGGAAATGGCAGTTATATGGTTGCCCATGCAACGTCAATTCTGCCCTACTGTATGCCCACCCTATGCACTGACTTAAGGGAGGGTCCTGGGGAACCATAAGCTTTTTGTACTCATCTCACCTGAGGATAATAGACTGTTGACCATCTCAAGGAATGTGGAGTGGACAAACTGATAGTCTTCGAGCAGCAATACAACCTGCTGTGCTTCAATACCAGCAAGCTGCATCACCTGATAGCAGGGAAGTAATTTTAATCTAATTGAACAGAATGTGTACATTCTTTTATAATAGAATAATAAATCCTTAAATTTATTTTACATATTTATCTATTCCCCGCCACACACAAACACACACGTTCTGTATTACTACATTTGTATATTCTCAAAAAATGATTTTGGTCATCTGTCAAATATAAAGATAAGGAACAGTTTACATGGAAGAACTGATTTCTAATTAGAAAATAATTAACATAAATACTTTGATGCTTACATGACATTAAGGACCAATTTTTCCAAATATGACCTCAAACTGTACCCCAAAACTATGCCGTTGGTGCTCCCTTTGTTGTGTGCTCCCTTTGTTGTGTGCACTATAACATGGAGTTTTCTTGTGCAATTTTGGAGGCCACTTTGGGAATTCTGACCCTAAAAGTTTTGTCGTCTGTTTTAATTTAATGTGTATATCTTCGTAAATCACAAGATTTTTGCTTGATAGAGCATATTATAATGAGCCCACATGGTCCATACTTGCACTTGGAGAGAACCCTAAAAAAAATCAGTGGAGCTCTAAGTAAGTGCAGGTGTCCACACACACAGAACAGCTTGCAAGATCTGGACCTGAGAAGGAGACTGTATCTGTGTCTTTACAGTACCTAAAGGCCTGTCTTCACTATCAGGGAGCTCAATGTTGCTGCAATCGATGCAGCGGGTGTCAATTTAGCGGGTCTAGTGAAGACCCACTAAATCGATGACAGAGCGCTCTCTGGTCAACTCTGGTACTCCAGTTTCCCGAGAAGAGTAAGGTAAGCTGACCAGATAGCATCTCCTATCAACGCAGCGCAGTGAAGACATCAGGATAAGTCAACCTAAGCTACGTCGACTCCAGCTACGTTATTTACATAGCTGGAGTAGCGTAACTTAGATCGACTTACCCCAGTAGTGAAGGCAAGCCTTCATACAATGAGGCACTGATACTAATAATATATATAACTGTCAAAAATAAAATTCATAAGGAAAGGTTTTATAACGTGATCAGCACCACAACTGGGGCCAGATTTTCAAAAAAATCTGAGCACCATGCTGCTCTTCCTGAGAACAACAGGAGCTACTGATTGCTGAGCTCTTTTGAAAATTTGGCTACTTCATTTAAGTTCCTAAATGGGTGCTGAACTCTTCTGAAAGTCTGACCTGCAGGAAACATTTTTGTGTCTTTCAAAGTTCCCTTAACTATTCAATTTTTTTCCACACAAACTTAATTTAAATAAACTGCAAAACAAAAGACTGAGTAACACACCTGTTTAAGATCATTTTTGAACTGCTTCAGTTCATAACCTCTGGAAATCTTGGGAGTAATCAGAATAGATCCATGCATGTGACTAACTAAAGAGGTAACTGTCCGACGACCGACACCACTACGTCCTGCTAAAAGAAGTGATCCTCCAGGAAAACTCAGCACTCTGTCTATCCTGGACACATAATCGAGGACTTCTTGGAAAAGTAAAATCTCTATCTCCTTGTTATCTCGTCCATAATGAATAATACCCTATATAAAAATGAGATAAATTAATAATTGTGTTAATGATAAATGCAAGTGTAACTATAGAATGTGATAATGTCCAACATTTTACAAAATTAAGAAACAGAAGGTAAGAAACTTAAGAGATGACATTGATGTTCTTTACAAACTGAACTATTTAATGCAGTAGAATTTTGTTACCTTGCTGTCCCTGTTCCAGCAGTGGATAGACTTCAGAGTCCTAGTAAAGAAGTCACTTAAACCCAAGGTTCAGGATAGCACAGACCTAAATATGGTATACCCTGGAGCAGGGGCCGGCAACCTCTGGCACGCGGCTCGCCAGGGTAAGCATCCTGGTGGGTCAGGCCAGTTTGTTTACGTGCCGCGTCAGCAGGTTCGGCCGACCGCGCCTCCCACTGGCTGCAGTTCTCCGTCCCAGGACAATGGGGGCTGCGGGAAGCCAGCACATCTCTCGGCCCACGCCGCTTCCTGGTGCCCCCATTGGACTGGAGCAGTGAACCGCGGCCAATTGGAGCCGCGATCAGCCAAACCTGCCGATTCGGCAGGTAAACAAACTGGCCCGGCCCGCCAGGGTGCTTACCCTGGCGAGCTGCGTGCTAGAGGTTGCCGACCCCTGCCCTGGAGTAATGCTTACAGACTACAATATATTGAAACAAGAATAAAAGAACATACCAATGGATGAATTTAAAGTACATAATAGGCCAGAGTGACAGGTCCAGCCAAACTGTGCTCCAAGCCACCTTTTTTAGTCATAGAATCATAGGACTGGAAGGGACCTTGAGAGATCATCTTGTCCAGTCCCATTAACTCAAGGCAGGACTAAGTATTATCTAGACCATCCCTGACAGGTGTTTGTCTAACCTGCTGTCATAAACAAACAGTTAAGGCTTAATTCCTCTTTTACCTGTAAAGGGTTAAGAAGTTCACATAGCCTAGCTGACACCTGACCAAAGAAACCAATAGGGGGACAACATGTTTTCAAAGAGGGAGGAGGGAAAAAATCCTTTGTCTGTTCAGAAAAGTTTGTGCCAGAGTGAAGGATCCAGGAATCAGCCATCTAACATTTCTTAAAAGTAGTAAGTGTTTAGAGAAGGAATGTATTGGATTATGTTTATTTTCTTTTGTGACTTCGTTTTGCACAGAGGGAGAATCGAATTGGGTTTCTTTGTGTAACTAAGGTTTTTGCCCAGAGGGACATCCTCTGTGTTTTGAATCTGTTGTCTGTGAGAGTAGCTTGCATGCTAATCTCACAGAGGTATTCCTTTCACCCTTTTTCTTTAATTGAAAGTCTTCTTTTAAGAACCTGATTGATTTTTTCCTTGTTTTAAGATCCAAGGGTTTTTTGGATCCAGGCTCACCAGGAATTGGTGGGAGGTGAATCAGTCACAATCCTGCCAGGAAGGGGGATAAAGACTGGGGAAATATTTGGGGGGAAGACAGAGTTTCCAAATAACTCTCCCATAAACATTTGTTTAAACCATTTGGTGCTGGCAGCTACTAGATCTAAGCTGATAAATAAGCTTACGGGTATCTCATGCAGATCTGTACATCTGTACCCTGAAGTTCAGAGTGGGGGTGACACCTTAACACCTGCTCTTAAAAATCTCCAATGATGGAGATTCCACAACCTCCCTAGGCAATTTATTTCAGTGCTTAACCACCCTGACAGTTAGGGAGTTTTTCCCAATGTCCAGCCTAAACCTCACTTGCTGCAATTTAAGCCCATTGCTTCTTTTCCTATCCTTAGAAGTTAAGAAAAACAAATTTTCTCTCTCCTCCTTGTAACAACCTTTTAAGTACTTGAAATTGTTATCTTGTCCCCCCTCAGTCTTCTCTTTTCCACACTAAACAAACCCAATTTTTTCAATCTTCCCTCATAGGTCATGTTTTCTAGACCTTTTAATCGTTTTTGTTGCTCTTCTCTAGACGTTCTCCAATTTGTCAACATCCTTCCTGAATTTTTGCACCCAGAACTGGGCAAAATACTCCAGTTGAGGCCTAATCTACGCAGAGTAGAGCAGAAGAATTACTTCTCATGTCTTGCTTACAATACTCCTTCTAATACATCCCAGAATGATGTTTAGTTTTTTTGCAACAGCTTTACACTGCTGACTCATATTTAGCTTGTGGTCCACTATGACCCTCAGATCCCTTTCCCCAGTACATCTTCCTAGGCATTCATTTCCCATTTTGTATGTGTGCAACTGATTATTCCTTCCTAAATGGAGTACTTTGCATTTGTCCTTATTAAATATCATACTATTTACTTCAGACAATTTTTCCAGTTTGTCCAGATCATTTTGAATAATCCTATCCTCCAAAGCACTTGCAACCCCTCCTTGCTTGGTATCATCCGAAAACTTTATAAGTGTACTCTCTAGGCCATTATCTAAATCAGGGGTCGGCAATCTCTGGCACGCGGCTCGCCAGGGTAAGCACCCTGGAGAGCCAGGCCAGTTTGTTTACCTGCCGCATCGGCAGGTTTGGCCGATCGTGGCTCCCACTGGCCGCAGTTCGTTGTCCCAGACCAATGGGGGCAGCGGGAAGCTGCAGCCAGCACATCCCTCACCAGCACCTGACAAAGAAACTCACAGCATTCTCAGGCCACCAAACCTTGTCCCTACCCACTATTCTTCATGGGCCCCACATGGGCAGAGTAAGGGAGAAAGAGCTACTGAGGACTACTTGGAGTTGTGGGGAGTTGATTAGCATGAGTTTCCCATCTCCAGAGCCTACTACTCAAGTAGGTGTGGAACCCTGCCATGCTTCCTTCCACTATGGCCTGACTATCCTCAAAATCAGTTAGACCAATTTAGAGCCAGCACAGTGTCCCTTCCTTCACATGTTCTGGATTTGTCCTTTATTGCTTAAAAGCATGTCAACTTCTGTTTCTAAAATAACTGTATCTCCTTTTTAGAATACAAATTACATTCTATTATTCTAACCAAAAGAAAAATGTCTGGCAATATAGTTCTGGTTACTTTAAACAAGGTACAAATATAATTATAGACTTTTCAAAGTCCTTCTTTTGTTTTTATTCCTTATTCTTGACACACCTTTTTGATAACATCTTTTAGGTCTTCTGAATTTAATTTGCCAAGTGGCTTCCCATGAGGTGGTAATGCCTGCTCTGGTGCTCTGAATGTTCCCGCCTCATGATGAGCTCCCCATGTTACATAGAAGCTATCTGTGAAAATATAAATATAAATGTGATAGGAGTCTACATTCTCAAGTGATAAAGCATATTACCAGGTATTTCAACAAATCTCATGTAATACATTTTATATGTTTTACCTGCCATATTCTCCAGGATATCTGAGCCCCAGTCTCCTTGAAACACTTTCATTAAAATATTATCAAATATGAGGAGTTCTTTAGCACCAACAATCTTGTCACGGAAGAGGCGACGGGCTTCATAAGCAACAATTTCCAAAACGTAATCTAGTGTGTGTGTTGATGACCCTGCAAAGTATATATAAATGTGTGTGTATCTGTTGATGACCCAACAAAGGATAGATAGATAGATAGATAGATAGATAGATAGATAGATAGATAGATAGATAGATAGATAGATAGATAGATAGATAGATAGATTTTTGCATTTCAAAATACAGTCAAATTGAAAAAGAGTAAATCAGATTACATACCAGCATCAACACATCAAGAGGGAAGAAATAAAAGAAAAACCAAGCATTATAAAATATTTTTTTTAAATCTTATGGGTACAAACAAGGTTAAATTACAAAAGCACATAGAGAAATAAATACTTTAAAAACTAGTTTTCTGCAAAGTACACTATTGTTTAATAATTGTTTAGTGTGCTCAAGGTGCTGAACACAGAATAAAAACAAATATATTGTAATAAAAATAATAAAATACTACCCTTTTAAAATAGAATCCTACAAAAAAAACCTGGAGATCCAGTTTTAAAGGGGGAACAGAAAAAAACTGGTAATAAAGAACCCAAGAACATAAGATTGGGTATACTGGATCAGACCAATGGATCATCTAGCCCAGTATCTTGCCTTCCGACAGTGGCCAATACCTGGTGCTTAAGAGTGAATGAACAGAAGAGGGAATCATCAAGTGAACCATCCCATCGTCCACTCCCAGCTTCTGGCAATCAGAGGTTAAGGACATCCAGAGCATGGGGTTGGATCCTCAACCATCTTAGCTAATAGCCATTGATGGACCTATGCTCCAGGAACTTATATAATTATTTTTTGAATCCCGTTATTCTTTAGGCCTTCACAACATCCCCTGGCAACAAGTTCCACAGGTTGGCAGTGCATTGTGTGAAAAAGAACTTCCTTTTGTTTGCTTTAAACCTGCTGCCTATTAATTTCATTGGGTGTCCCCTGGTTTTTGTGTTATGCAAAGGAGTACATAACACTTCCTTATTCACTTTCTCTACACCATTCATGATTGTATAGACCTCTATCATATTCCCTCTTAGTCGTCTCTTTTCTAAGACAAAAAATAACAGTCTTTTTAATCTCTCCCCATATGAAAGCTGTTCCATACCCTTAATCATTTTTGTTGTCCTTTTCTGTACCTTTTCCCATTCTAATATATCAGAACTGCATGCAGAACTGCACTCAGTATTCAAGGTGTGGGTGTAACATGGATTTACATAGTGGAATGATGATATTTTCTGTCTTATTCTCTATCCATTTCCTAATGGTTCCTAACACTGTTGGTTCTTTGTCACACTGAGCGCATGTTTTCAGAGAACTATCCACAATGATTCCAAGATCTTTTCATTGAGTAGTAACAGCTAAATCATCATTTTGTATATATAGTTGGGATTATATTTTCCAATGTGCATTACTTTGCATTTATCAGCACTGAATTTTATCTGCCATTGTGTTGTCCAGTCACCCAGCCTAGTGACATCTCTTTTTAACTATTCACAATCTGCTTTGGACTCAACTATCTTGAGTAATTTTGTACCATCTGCAAATTTCGCCAACTCAATATGTACCCCTTTTTCTAGTTCATTTATGAAAATGTTGAACAGCACTGGTCCCAGTATAGAACCCTATTTACCTCTCGCCATTCTGAAAAATTACCATTTTTTCTTTCCTTTGTTTCCTGTCTTTTAACCAGTTACTGATCCGTGAGAAGACTTTCCCTCTTATCCCATGACTCCTTACTTTGCTTAAGAGCATTTGGTGAAGGACCTTGTCAAAGGCTTTCTGAAAGTCAAGTACACTATCTTCACTGGATCACCTTTGTCACATGCTTTTTGGCAAGAATTCTAATAGACTGGTGAGGCATGATTTCCCTTTAGAAAAGCTGTGTTGAGCCTTTCCCAACAAATTGTGTTCATCGTGTATCAGAGAATTCTGTTCTTTACTACAGTTTCAACCAATTTGTCTGGTACTGTACTGAAGTTAGGCGTACCAGCCTGTAATTATCAGGATCACCTCTGGAGCCTTTTTAAAAACTGGTGTCACATTAGCTATTCTCTAGTCATCTGGTACAGAAGCGGATTTAAAGGATAGATTACATACCACAGTAGTAGTTCTGCAATTTCATATCTGAACTCCTTCAGATCTCTTGGGTGAATACCATCTGTTCCTGGTGACTTATAACTGTTTAATTTATCAATTTGTTCCAAAATCTCCTCTACTGACCACTCAAGTTGGGCCAGTTCCTCAGATTTGTCACCTAAAAAGAATGGCTCAGGTGTGGGTATCTCTCTCACATTCTCTGCAGTGAAGAGCAATGCATAAGAATTCATTTAGCATCTCTGCAAAGCCTTATCTTCCTTGAGTGCTCCTTTAACACCTCAATCATCCAGTGGTCCACTGGCTGTTTGGCAAGCTTCCTGCTTCTGATGTACTTTAAATGATTTTTTTTGGCTTAGTTTTTGAGTCTTTGGCTAGTTGCTCTTAAAATTCTTTTTTGGCCTGCCTAATTATACATTTACACTTGACTTGCTACCATTTATGCTCCTTCCTATTTTCCTCAGTAGGGTTTAATGTCCAATTTTTAAATGACGCCTTTTTGCCTCTAACCACTACTTTTACTTTGTTGTTTAGCCTTGGTGGCACGTTTTGGTCCTCTTACTATGTTTTTTTAATTTGGGGTATACATTTAATTTGAGCCTCTATTATGGTGTTTTTAAAAAGTTTCCATGCAGCTTGCACGCACTTCATTTTTGTGACCAAACCTTTTAATTTCTGTTTAACTAGCTTCCTCATTTTTTTTTGTAGTTCCCCTTTCTGAAGTTACAATAAATAAGTCCAAAGCCAAGGCAAAAAATAAATCCAAGAACAGATAGTGGTTATCTTGGGGGAAAATAAAGCTTTAACATGCTCCTTACAAGTAGAGAAGGGACAAGATGAGATGGGTTTCAGGTGGAGCAAATTACTCACCACACTGCTCATCACAGAAAAAGCACAGTCATTCACCAGCTTCAGATATAATAGTGGAATCCTTAAACAGGGAGAAATTCCCACTTGGTGTAAGTAAGTGTACCTTCATTAACTTAAGTGGAGCTATGCTGATTTACACCCCCTGAAGATCCAACCCAATGAGAGGAGTGTGAGTACAGATGCTTATCAGTTCAATGCTACCAAAGCATGTCTCAAATTTAGCCATCAACTGCATCTCTGCTAATGCCAATTTAAAACCTAATTGACACTTTTCAGGAAGACAATGTAAAAAACACAGGTCTGTAAATGATCCCATAAAAGTTCACAATTATTAGCACAAAACAAATACAATAGGATTATTATAAGATTATTCATGACCCAGTAAAATATCAACTCCAAAGGAAGGATAAAAATCAGACTGGAAATCAGCCTAAGCTGTCAGTTTCCAAGAGTACCTAAAACTAAATTCCATTCAGTTTATCAGGAAAAGGAAAAGTTTGAGGAAAAGGAAAAGTTTGAGAATAAGTGGTCATTAGAAAGCACTTCAACATCATGAGAAGGATTGGTCACACTCTTCCTTTGTTAAGCAGTATAAGAATAATGCCCCTCAGTAGTGGCAATACTGCTACACCCCCCCACACACACACTTTAAGCAACTGATACAACTAAAGTCATTTGTGGCAAGCCACTACGGGTATGTCTACACCTCAATGTAAGCCCAAGGTTCGAACTCAGGCTCAGGCTCAAGTACTCCACAATTCCATGGGCCAGCTTTCTTTGTCCTCTGGACAGTCAAGTTTTTTCCACACTGCGCCGTAAACAAAGGGCTAGAGCTCCCACATTTTGGGAGGGCACTAGGAAGTCTGGGATATGGGTGGTTGAACTTGGGCCCACATAATGCAGTGTAAATGTTGACACCCACGGTTGGGACCCAAAATTCCTAAGCTAAGGTTACAAATAAGTGTAAATGCTCAAGCCCTACGTTAACAAACCTGGGGTGTGCTAACTCGAGTTCCACTTACCCTGGGCTTACTTTGAAGTGTAGACAATACCCTGAGCCATCCTCATCAAAAACCAGATCAATTGCAGAAAGTGGAGTCCACAGTTTTCTTAATCAAAATGACTGAAGTGAACAGCTCAGACTTATTTATTTTCTTTAAACTCAAGACAGTTACTACCTATATTTTAAAATCCCACACTATTTTTCAAAATTAAAAACAACAACATAACTTTTCATGCAATGCAACTTTGTTTTTCAACTGACATTAGGGCCAATCCTACAAACTTTCCAGGTTTCAATAGGGATTCAAGGAGGGAGGGATAGCTCAGTGGTTTGAGAATTGGCCTGCTAAACCCAGGGTTGAGAGTGCAATCCTTGAGGGGGCCATTCAGGGATCTGGGGCACAAAAATCTGTCTGGGGATTGGTCCTGCTTTGAGAAGGGGGTTGGACTAGATGACCTCCTGAGGTCCCTTCCAACCCTCATAGTCTATGATATGGAGAGTTTGCAGGATAGATAAATAATAAGAAACACATCACAAAATATTTGAACATTCTAAAAATGTTTTCTCTTTTGAAACAAATCAGAGTAACTCACCTCCTGTTAAATCATATCTGAATAAGCCAAGAACCCACTGAGTAAGAATGTATGGTGTAAAGAGGTAATGACTATGATCATCAACTGTGAATTTTGCTCGTACCTGAAAATATAAGTTATTTACAACACAATTGATATTTTAATTGAAAAGATTTCTTGACAATTTAGTTCAACAATTTTCTATGCTTTCACCAAGTGGATTTACTTCAGCTGTACAGGTTCATAAATTTTGTTAATTCATCTGAAAAATACACAGCTTGGATTGTTTACATTTTGCTTTCAGACCAAAAAAGCAAAATATCTCATTTCTAAAATATTTATTCTATATTATTTCTGAGAAAAAGGTTATGTTGGAAAATTAGTTCCCTGTTTCTTCCATGGGAACAATCCCTCTTCCAGTCTAAAACATCGATAGTGGGTCGATTTTTCTAGTTTGGCAACAGGAGAAAAAATTTATCCAAATTATTGGATAGACTCTGACACTCTGTACCTCAGGGGAACACCCTGCACCCCCATGTTTATCCTTACAATATGTTTGTGTGGTATCCAATGCAAAGTTTGTCATGTGGGTGTCTTCAGAAGGCTCATGATGCACTGAGCATTGTTGTTATAGTAATTTTATAGGTTGTAATTTCATGTATATATTTATAAGGCTGAAAATGTGTCCTTGTGGCTTAAAACAAGCCCAGACAAAACTCTCCAGGAGCAGAGGGGCAGTTCACACCCCATCAGAGCATGTATGGGACAAACTCAGCCCAGCCTCACAGGAACAAAGGACACTGGCCTAGGCAGCAACAAAGGATCTGTTGGACTCTCGAGTGAGTCACCCCTCTTCCTTTGGTCAGTTTGGGACTACGATGAGGTAATGCTCACCTGACTCTGAAGTGGGGAGGTAAAGCCAAGGGGGAAGAAAGAACATGATAAAAGGGAGAGACGTTTGCCATGCTCTTCCTCTCTCTTCTACCTATTTCTACAGACACCACCACCAGGCGACTGAAGCACTGATCAAAGGGGAGAGCCTGGCTGAAGGGCAACCAGTCACCCTGTGGTGAAAAGCATCTAAGTTTGTAAGGGCACTGAAAGTGTTAAGATGAGCTTAGAATGTGTTTTGCTTTTATTTCATTTGACCAAATCTGACTTGCTGTGTTTTGACTTATAATCACTTAAAATCCATCTTTTGTAGTTAATAAATTTGTTTGTTTTTCTACCTGAAGCAGCGCATTTGGTTTGAAGCTGTCAGAGACTCCCCTTGGGATAACAAGCCTGATATATATCAATTTCTTTCTTAAATTGATGAACTCATATAAGCTTGTAGCATCCAGCAGGCATAACTGGACACTGCAAGTCAGAGGTTCCTAGGGTTGTGTCTGGACCGGAGATACTAGTTAGTGTCAATCAGATGCACAATCCAAGCAGCGGCTGGCCAAAAGTGCTCACTCACATAGCTGGGAGCAGCTTACATGCTAGAAGCTGTGCGTGAACAGCCCCGGGATGGGGGTTCTCACAGCAGAGCAGGGTAAGGCTGCCTCCCTGAGTCACGGACTGGAGTGACCTAGCAGATCACCGGTCCAGATAACACCAGGGGAATGTCACAAAGACCAAGAGGGTGAAGGGCCTGTGCAAGGTTAGGAGGACATCCCAAACACATTTGATATGTACATAACACATGCTTTCAAAGGATCTGTGGTCAGACAAATCACATGTATTAAATATGACTGTATTTGTAAAGTGTTCCTTATGTGTGGTACATGATTTGTGTGGGGCAGAAGTATATTTCTGGACAGAAGATGCTATATAAATGTAAGGTATAATGAATAAAAAAAATTAACAACAATGTATATCATAATTTGGCTGACTGATAATGGAAATATTAACTATTTATTTATATCTGAAAACACACCTTGATTTTTAACTCATGGAGTAACTGCATAGCTCTCTTTGAAGATGAGACAATTTTCTACACAGATTTATACTAATAACTCATAAAATATACAGATAAAGAATAAGCCATATGAAAAGCATGCAAGGCATGAGACTGCAGCTGTTTACCAAAAGGATAACAAATATTTTGATCTGATTCTCCTTAGACTACTGTATGTAAGCTATTGATGTTCAAAATGTGTAGAATCTCAAAGGATAGAAATTTTGTTACTATTCAATACACAGGTAGTGTTTCTTTACTGTGTTTGTTCTATTAAACCTGTCAATTGAGGTCTGAAATGGTTTATAGGTAATACAATTGTCTGTATGGTGAGAAACGGCCTACTTATTACATTCTGTAAACTTGGCTCTACCTCCACCATAACCTTTTATCATCATAAAGATTCAGCCTTCCACTGTTGGAAAACTTTTGGCTAAGCTAAGTTTCCTTAATCAAGATTTTCGAACATCTAATAACCTCGCCTTACCAGAATGACACTTGCACATATTTCTTTGAAGATCTGAATTATGTGATTAGTTGGAGGCTGTGCCTATGCTCCATCTGCTTTTAAGGATGTGATCATTCTTCCTAGATGTCTGTTAAGCACTTGGGTCCTAGCCCATGTAATTACTCTTATACTAAGTCCAGTGAGACCATGCTTAAATGCTTAAAGTAATACATGCTTGGCTGGGACCCTACAATTTTGAGTGGGAAGTTAAAAATGTATTTGTGTGCATAAATGTCATATTTTATATGCACACTATTTGGAATACTTAGTCCTATCTAAGTATGGCCCCCATTATCATACAAAATCATAGTATCTGAGCAACTTGCAATCTTCAATGTGAAGCAGAGTTATCCTCATTTTACAGATGGGGTATGGAGGCACAAAGAGGCTGAATCCACCATTTACTAGTGCAGGGGTAGGCAACCTATGGCACAGGTGCTGAAGGCGGCACACAAGCTGATTTTCAGTGGCACTCACACTGCCCAGGTCCTGGCCACTGGTCCAGGGGGGCTCTGCATTTTAAATTAAGCTTCTTAAACATTTTAAAAACCTTATTTACTTTACATATAACAATATTTTAGTTATATATTATAGACTTGAAGAAAGAGACCTTCTAAGAACATTAAAATGTATTACTGGCACACAAAACCTTAAATCAGAGTGAATGAATGAAGACTCGGCACAGCACTTCTGAAAGGTTGCCTACCCCTGTACTAGGTAAATGATAGATTCTCTGGAACTTGAAATCTTTAAATCATGATTTGAGGATTTCAGTAACTCAGCCAGAGGTTATGGGTCTATTACAGGAGTGGGTTGATGAGGTTCTGTGGCCTGCAATGTGCAAGAGGTCAGACCAGATGATCATGATGGTCCCTTCTAGCCTTAAATTCCATGAGTCCCTAAGTGACTTGTCCAAGCACACACAGGAAGTCTGTGATGCAGCAGGGAATTGAACCCAAGTCTCACAAATCCTAGACTAGTGCCCTAACCACTGGACCATCCTTTCATGTCCATAATGACATGCATGTACCCTTCACTTTAATTCTGAGCTCAACACAAAAAAATTACTCACATTTAGATTTTAAATATGGTGAAAACATTGTATAATCTATTGTTACTGTCTAAAGCCAGAGATTAAAAGACATGGCTGCTTCTCAATTTTTCATCTCCATTTCCCAAAAAAGAAATCAAAGCACTGTACCTGCTCATATACTTGAACCATAGATCCTGCCAACTGATGTATTTTTGGTAAGGAACCCCAAACAGAGTGATTCTTTAGGTTTTTGTGAAGCACAGGCTCTAAATATGCACTATAAATTGTTTGCAGTTGGTCTCTTTCTGGATAGCTAGAGGAAAAAAAGAAGAGTCCAAGGAAATTGTGATTATCAACATTCTTAATTTCCATACCAAAAATGGGTTTAGATTTATATCTATAATTTGCTCTGAATCTTCAATAAATAGAGCCTTAGTCCAGCAGTAACTTAAATACATTTAATTTTATCTGAATATGCAACCCTCAGGGACTTTCTATGTGTATCTTTAAATATGTTCCAATTTATAAACCCAATTTATAAACCTTTCCTCACAATGTATTTAATCCAGCACTTTAAAATAAGTAATCCTACTTGAAAACATATTTCAGATACTTAGGAACAACAAGGTGCATTAAAATAATTATATATTGCTCTTTAACTGGTTTCAAACACCAAGAGGTAGCAACAATGATATTATATGTGATGATTCTACATTATTAGGAAAGATTAGAGGCTTGACTTGCCAGACACAATCACATTCAATGTTTTCAAGTCTCACATCAAGAAGGACAGGCAGAGGCAAACAGATCTGCAATCTGAATCTAAGATCTCAAAGTCAAGTAGGTTCTTGCAGACACTTACTCAATTGCACAAAGACGAACAACAGAAGTAAATCTGGATGTAAGTTTATGCCTTCCTAATGTTCCCCCAGCAGACATGGATGCCACAATTTGGATACTTTCTAAACCAACCCATTCAAGATTTTCATCATAAAATCCTTGGTACGTCAGAATCTTTAATATAACAAAACAAAATATTTTAGTAAAATTAAATGAAAAATAGCAAGGTGCCTAATGAAAACAATAGATTAATGATGACTCTCTGATTAGTATTATTTGTTAAATACCAACAATGTATTCATCACTAACATTTTCCTCAAAATTGTCTAATATATTATTCTTAAGCAACTGTGCAGCACTATAAACAAAAATGTATATGGCACTTTATAAAATCATAAATTGGGCCAGGTTCTCCTCTGTAAACCAACAGCACAAAGGAGCTAGAATCCAGGTGCAACTGGACAGCTGACAATTCCTCCTGGAGGGAGGTAGCTCTCAGCTACAGTAAAGCCAAAAGAGTTGGCTCCTTCCCTAACCTCCCTAACCTCAACCAGAGTAAAGGGCATGTCAGGCGTGGAAGGGGGCATACTGGAGCTTCACTCTGCCAATTCTCAGCTCCTGAGAGGTCCCTTAGAGACCATGAGCAGCTGAAGTAAGTAAGGGCAGCCCTTAGCCCACAGTCTTTGTCCCAGATAGCTTGCAATGTAAGAGAAAATTAAACCAAAGGGGGAAATATTTCAGTAAAAGGGAGAATGTAGTAAATTCATTGTTAAAAATCAACAAACACTACAACAGATGTGTCGGGTGAAGGTGGGGAAGAGGATTTTAAGAAGGAATTTGGAGAAGGAGAAAGAATGCATGATGGACAGAACGTAAAAATGAGGAAAAAGTTATTATCACTATAAGCTTTTGGGGACAGGGACTGTCTTTTGATTACATATGTAGGGCCGGCTCCAGCTTTTTCGCTGCCCCAAGTGGCAAACCGAGAAAAAAAGAAAAAAGCCGACTGGCGGCACTTTGGCAGCAGCTCAATCGTGCCGCTTCATTCTTCTGTGGCAATTCTGCAGCGGCTCCTTCACTCCCTCTCTTCCTCTTCGGTGGCAGCTCAAAGAGGAGGAGAGGGACTGAGGGACCCGTTGCCGAATTGCCGCCAAAGACCCCTTTCCACTGGCCGCCCCAAGCACCTGCTTGGTTCGCTGGTGCCTGTAGCCAGCCCTGTACATATGTGTACAGTGCTTAGCACAAATGGAACCTTGATATCGGTTGGCATCTCTACATGCTACCACACTACACATAAACATAATGATAATAAACATGTAGGATGTTAACTATTAAGATCACCAGCATAATGTAAGGTGTTCAATTCAAAATACTCTGCCTGTATATCAAATGATTGGAAATAGGACTTCCATATGTATTTACTGAATCATAATAAATCATTTATAGTCTATAATTCTAAAAATAATTATTATCAAAGCCATATACGTTCACCTGTTGCAGGAAAGCCACTAGAGTGCTGGTTCCCCATTTATCAGGTTTGGGCAGGTTGATCTCCTTTAAGTATAAAACCAGCCTTTCACAGTCTTTCGGTCTGTATACTCTCCCAGTATTTGTACTGATTACCATGCAAGTCTGATTTAACTTTTGGAGAAGATGTCGAGATGTAGTTTGTGCACTGCAGTGAACTGTAGCAATCTGAGTGGATCGGAGTTGGGAAAAGGCATAACGAAGCAACATTCTAACAAAATAAAATATATAAATATATATTTTATATACACAGAAATTTTTAAAAAGCAATTTGAACACCTTTAAAACTGCTAGCACACTGTTTAATGTACTGCATATAATGTACTGGATCAGTTTTGTTGAACTAAATATTCTTGATTATAAAATCAAATTGTATCATTTCACATTTATGAAGTTCCAGAAAAGTACTTATACAGATTTGTGTAAGAAACAGCTAGTTGGTGAACAATGAAATATGGCCCCAAACCAGCTATTTACAACACATGGACAATGGAAGTCAATAGGGCTCTGCAAAAATTCATTAGGCTTCTCATGCAGTTTACATTGCAGGATCAGAGCCTATGCATATGAGGATAAAGAAAATAAAAAGGAATGCTACATATCTTTTTCTTTTAGGAATCATATTTATGACTGAATTTTAAACAGTGGAAATAGCATTAGATTGTTGAGAAGAAACCAGTAAAAGAAAGAATATAATCTATTTGCAAATCAACAGACACACAGAAAAAAAACTGGGTTCACACTTATTACCATTATTATTATGTGAGGGGTACGCCCTCACCCTATTGAGGGAGAATTTAATGAGCTCTTCAGGGCTCAGCCAGCACTAACTAGACACAGCTGCATGGCTTGCTCTTTGAGGGAATCAACAAGCACATGGATAAGGGTGATCCAGTCGATGCAGTGCACTAGGACTTTCAGAAGGCCTCTGACGAGGTCCCCCACCAAAGACTCTTAAGCAAAGTAAGGAGTCATGTGATAAGAAGGAAGGTCCTTTCATTGATCCATAGCTGGTTAAAAGATGGGAATGGAAACAAAGGGTAGGAATAAACTGGTTGTTTTCACAATGGAGAGAGGTCAATAGTGGGAGAGTTCCCTGTAGTGGAACTTGTGCTCTTCAATATATTAATAAATGATCTGGGAAAAAAGGGTGAACAGGAATGTGGCAACATATGCAGATGATACAGAATTACTAAAATAGTTAATTCCAAAGATCACTTTGAAGAGTTACAATGGGATTTTGTTGCAGATGAAATTCAATATCGATAAGTGTGTAGGCCAGGCTTGACATAAGAAACTTGTTTAATTTCTTAGTAGGCATAATTGGAAAGGTGAATGGAAGGTTAAGTTGTAAATAGGGGCTTGACAAACAGTATGCTGGCGTGATGCTAAGGACTATGGACAAGATAAACCTTGAAGGTAAAGATCAGGTTCCACATGAACAGCACATGGACAGAGCATGCTGTACAGGGACTGGTTCCTGCACAGTAACCAATCCAATCCAAAAATGTATGATTGAATGTACAACAAATGCAATGTTATGTGTAAATTCATATAAAAGAAGAGATTGTCTGTGTACCTTTGAATGTGTGGTATGCCCTGTACCTATCCCCTATGCTAGAGTCCGATCAACTCAGTGTAGCTTTGCTGTATGCCAAATAAAGGAACCCGAGTGAAGAAATCCAGAGTCAAACTGAGAGTTCTGGATCCCAGAGAACTGGATTAAGTGTTCTCCCAGAACTGGACAAGGTGCTCTTGATAAGCCAAGTGTAAAAACTCCCCGAGGGAATCACAACAAAGTGCAAAGTAATGCACATTGGATAACTTAAACCCAACTATACATACAAAATGTTGGGGTCTAAATTAGCTGTTACAACTCAATTCATTGTGGAGAGTTCTCTGAAAACTTCTACTCAATCTCCAGTAACAGTCAAAAAAGCTAACAGAATGTTAGGAACTATTAGGAAAAGGATCAATAATAAGACAGAAAATATCATAATGCCACTATATAAATCCATGGTATGCCCATACCTTGAATGCTGCACGGAGTTCTGGTCGCTTCATCTCAAAAAAGATATATTAGAATTGGAAATGGTGCAAAGAATGACAATGAAAATGATTAGAGATATGGAACAGCTTCCATATGAGGAGAAATTAAAAAGACTGGACTGTTCCTCTTAGAAAAGAGATGACTATGGGGGGATATGAAAAAGGTCTATTAAATTGTGAATTGTGCAGAGAAAGTGAATAGCAATGTGTTATTTACCCCTTCACTTAACACAGGAACTGGACATCATTTGGTGAAATTAATAGGCAGCAGGTTTAAAACAGACAAAAGGTAATACTTCTTCACACAATGCACAGTCATTGCCACGGGATGCTGTGAAGTTCAAAAGTATAACTGGATTAAAAAAAGAATTAGATAAATTCATGGAGGACAGATCCATCAATGGCTATGAGCCAAGATAGCCAAGGATGCAACCATATGTGCATGTGTCCCTAAACCTTCAGCTGCCAAAAGATGAAACTAGATGACAGGAGATAGATCACTCAAAATTGCCCTGTTCTGTTCATTCCCTCTGAAGTATCTGGCACTGGCCACTGGCAGATACAGGGTATCAGGCAAGGGGGACCACTGGTCTTACCCAGTATGACCATTCGTATGTTCTTATGGTATCTGAGCGGTGGTGTGAATGGCTAGCTGGATATGCAACAGCAACAAGCACTCAGCAACAGCAGTTCCAGCAACAATTGCTGCAGCAGTGAACCACCCACTAGCACGTTCAAACAATGCAACAACAGCAACAGCTGCTGAGGGAATTGATGACCCACCAGCAGGAGTTTCACAAGGAGATGATACAACAGATAGTGCTCACCTTACACTCACCACAAGGACACCCTTCTGTCAAAGTGGGTCCCCCACCAATACCCATGAAGTTAACCAAGACAAGGCCAGACAATACCCTAAGGCCTTTTAATTACCTTTCAGAGCAGAGCACTAATCTCCTGGTGGAGTAGGCTTTGATTTTGGCTCCGTATTTGATGGGTCTGGCACAGATGGCCTACCATAACCTAGACCTGGAGAAGTCTAAGAATTATAAACAAATAAAGTCAGCCATCTTGAACAATTTGGACATTTCTGAGGAAACTCACGTAAATGATACTGTCAGTGGGACTACCAAGCATCTCAAGCAACTGAAGTCGGATCTGCAGAACAGGGGCCAGCCACTACTCCACAGCTGAGTTCACCCCCAACTAGGAAAGATATCATCAGTACCAGCCCAGTGACTTGCTGCTCCTGTGGCCACACAGAACATATAAAAGAAAGAATGCCCTCTTAAGGAATGTGATTATGCCCAGGGCTGGAGTGCAGAAACCCATGCATGGAAAACAGCACTTCCAAAGTTGATGGCGCTGGTAATGGTCCAAGGGAAAAAAGAGTTCAAGGACTTGGACTCTGTCTGTAGTTAGACGATGGTCCAACTCTCCTTCACAAGAGATGACAACACCCCCAAAAGGCTGATTTCATCTACAGTGAATACATGGCAAAGTGAAAACCTATCCCAGCCAATGTTTACAGCTGACTGTGGGGACATGTAGCAAGGTGACAGCTGAATCACTGGTGGAGAAACTGGAGTATCCCATAATGGGAGACCGGCACGGGCCATTTTTTTGGCAAGTGATTAATGAACAGGCCGGCCCAGCAAACAGGCATCCTGGTTGATCATTGCAGAGTGACCTGAAAGCCTGGTAAACCTTGCGGAATTGGAAGACCCCAAGGAAGGAATGTCATGAGGAAAAGAACTGTCAGCCCCTGCAAGTGAGGAAGAGGTTATCTGATGTGGAAGCACTCCTACAGAATGGGAATTTTGTGCAGGCACAGAAAAGTGACCCTACACTGAGCCATGCATATGACCAACTGGTCTCTGTAAAGGAGAAGTAATGGAGCCTCATCTGGTCAAGCAGTATCCACACTTGGTGCTCAAGAAAGAGCACCTGTATGGAGCTGAAAGAGATACACAAACAGGGGTAATAATGTTTTGTTAGTCACAAGGAGCAGGGGAAAGGAACTCTTATTTAGAGAGAGAGAGAGAGAGAGACTCTTGCACACCCCGAGTACAACCCAAGCAGAGGGAGGACTCTGTTAGGGTCAGAGAAGGAAGTAACTCAAACAATGTTCTGGTAGTGACTAAAGGGACCTCCACCAACCACAAGTATGTATAATTTGCTATTTGCATTCCATTAGCACCGAAGTTCCAATCAGAAACAGCATCCTATTGTAATAGATGCTGGACAAACACACACACAGACTGAGACTGATGTTACTAATTTTTTAGTGACAGATGTGTCAAAGAACCTTTCAAATGGTTCTATTAGTATTTCATCTAAAGAAACAACTTTATCAATGGAGCAGAAACCTTCACTATACAAAAATGTTCCAAAACTTTATCACCAAACTTAGAAAACTTAGATTAAAACAGTTAAAATAAAAAACAAAAACAAAAACAAACTTACCCCTTTCCACATCCTTCAGGCCCAACAAGAAGAAATGGCTGCTTATTGTCAAAGTCTAGCCATGGTCTGAAGTAATCTAAACCTCTCTGCATGTCAGCGGTTTGAATGACAGGAAGTGTTCGGAGATTACTAAAGTCATCAGCAGTCAAATGTATAGGTTTTCTCAGCTGATATGACATTAAATGTCCAATGTCAGGGTCATAATATGTGTCCAGTGGCTTCCTGGGATCTGGCGGAGATTCTCGTGCCCAATTAAAAATCTTTACAAAAATTTTAAAATAATAACAATTACGCTGTTAAAAATCTGCATTCCTAACAACAATACAATAACTATAATTATAAGTACATCTAAAAAACTATGTTAAAAGAATATTAAATTTGCAAAGTCAAGCACTCTAAAATTAGGAAATGCAAGAATTAAGGTTGCCTATGCAACTTGAATTCAATCCCGTTGTGTGAATATATTGGGTAATGAGAGAATGAGTGGGTAGTTATCCAATATTTATTTTTCATTCAATGTGTGGTGCCAGACCTCATGGAATAAATGTCCTCATTTATTTCCTTGAGTCACTGAGGGCCTGACTTTACAAAGTACTTAGTAGGTTCAAAGTACAGCTCCTAACGACTTCATTCGCAGTCATGAGCACTCATGTAGCACTCATGTAGCACACAAATGAGCACTTCTCACACTGAGTAGAGAGAAAATGAGGGACACACAATTAGTAGTCAACTGTAAACAAAAGTTAAAAGTTGGGAAATTCCAGAATTAAGGCTGCCTGAAGAGATAACTGTTTTTTTTCTTTTTAAGTAACCTTTTTCTTTTTCCTATTTTGTGGTCTGGTAGGAACACCTACCACTCACAGTCATCTTTTTTTTTTCCCTAACACTTTTAAGATATGAATGTGTGTGAGGATTTACTTAGAATTTATACAATCGTAAATCACTTCATGTTATCCTAGGCTAAAAAAGTGTGGCTGCATAAACTATGCTGTCCTAACAAGGGAAATTATGGGTTATTAAGAGAAGTCCTGCTTAGTGCGACAGCCTTGTGCTGCAGCATGCCCAGTACACAGAGAATCTTCAGAGAACATATCTGCCAAATTCCAACAAGACTCTATGGAACATGTGAGAACTGAGATATTTGGAGGCTTACAGTTTGGCCAAATTTGGGCAAATTTTCATGGGGATGACAAAAGGCACATCCCTCTCATCAGGGTGATGCCCCCTGCCAAATTTCAAATCATGGAAGTAGTAAGTTTAGCGGTATTGGACCTGAATGAAACAATTGTAAGAATGTTTTTAACGTAAAAAAAGACACATAATATCATCCTCAGAAATGACTAAATTGTTTTAGCTGAAACTTTCCCAAAAGAAATCAGCCTTAGGCAAACACCCAATACTGAAAATTTCAGCATGAACAGGTGATGTTTATCAAAGATAAAAGCAACTGAAACCTGAGTTCTGTAATAGAAAATGTTAGGCAACTTTAAGGATAGGTGATAGAACCAGCTCCACCTATAATAAAATGGAATATGTTTGTGATCAAAGAAATGTAAATGTAAAGAGGGATGGGATTAAGAATGTTCTGAAGTATGTACATGTGAATAAACACTTTTGGGAGGCAACAGTATACCCACTTATTTTTTTTAAAGAAATTATGATCGTCTCCATATGTTGAAGGGCTGGGAGGAATGAAGTATTTAATCCGCAGTTTGATATCCTATGCTCCTAACTAAAAATGCTCCTGACTAAAAACCTTCCTTTATCTTCCAAAAATAACACATGCATCATTTGTAACAAAACAATATGATATCATCAGAATTAATTTAGGGCCCAATTTTGCAAGTCCTTATACACATAAGAAACTTTACTAATATGAATAGTCTAATTAACACCAATGGGACAACTCACGTGAGTTAAATTACTTATGTGCATCCATGGCTAAATTCCAGAACCTGTGTTCCTTACTCATCCTGCTTGACCTCTCAGTGGATTTCAACACACTCGATCACTCCCTAGTTCTTGAAATCCTATAACCCTTTGGCTTTTGTGATCTTATCCTCTCACAATTCTCATTCTACCTCAGTGATGGTACCTTCAAAGTCTCATTGGATGGAGTCTCCTCTTCTTCCCTTCTCCCCCTTTCCATGGGCTTCCCACAGGGCTTCATCCTTTGTCCCCTTCTCTCTTTGTACCTTATCTATAAGTGATCTTGACCACTCTCATGGATTTGACTACCATCTATCTACCAACAACACACAAATCTGCCTCCCTATGGTTGATCTATTTCCCTCCATCTAATCTCAAATTAGATTATAAATTTACTGAGGCAGGGACTCTTATTCTACTTTTATACTCTGAAACCATAGCAAAATCAAAATTTCTGTTTTATTCATCTCGTAGTTTGAGATAAAATAGAAAAAGATTATTACCTCTTTTGTAAATTCTAGTCGTGATTTCATGTTGAGATTTCCACCAAGACCCCGCATTAAGCTAATAATAAATTGTCCACGATCAGTGCATCCACGGAGATGAGACAACCCATTCATCACAGTGCCAACTAGACTTGTTTCTACCACATAGTCATTCTGTAAATTGGAATTTATAATAGTGTATAATAACTTATAATAATAATATAACTTTAAACAAATTTCTAGCAATAAAATAAACGAGTTATGGTGCAAGTAAATATGTCAATTTCATTGCTATTAGGAGCCACCTTTAGACTTTTAAAATTGGTAGAAAATTTGATCCATTCAGGTCTAGAAGAGGTGATCCATTTCCAATCACATGCTTTTTAAATATTTACTTCTGACTCTTATACCAAACCTACTTACTATTTATCAGTTCTCATGCTTGGTCATCCTTCTATTTTAGATGTTATTAGCCTACTGACTGCAAAGAAATGTGCACAATTGTGCAATGGAGATATATGCCCAGAAGGGACCCTCCGTGTGTGGATCTCACTCTCCCTCATAGAATGGAGTGGGGAAACAACTGCTTCTGCAACAGTGTCCCCTTTTCTTAGATCCCACACAAGTGTAGAAATCTGCATGGAGGAAAGAAACTGCTATGGGAGAAACACATCTTAATCCCCATCAAGTTATGTAGATTCTCCAAGGAAATATAGCAAGATTGCCCCTCAGCACTGGGGATCCCTCTTAAAGGAAGTTCCACGGAACAGAGGCCAGCTGCACAAGGCCTGCATGGCTCCATTGTGAGGGGTATGAAGCCAGGGAAGGGTAGTGGAGCCACAGGAAGCACAAAGGAAGCACAGAGACACAAGCGGTCTATATGCATGGTAATAGACTCCCATCTGGGATCCCTGGGTTTTCAGGACATCCTGCCCACTTCCCTTTCCCCCAGACAGCACAAGTGAAGGGAAATCTCTGTAAAGAACAGCTTGCAGAGGTTCCTGCCTACGTAGAATTATTTAATGACTTATAACATTGTTGTTAATTTTTCCTCAAGCCTAGCAAAGCACATGCCTTCCTGATAAGGATTTTGGGTAGAAATTTCAAATTTTCTGAGCCTAAATTTAGATACCTAAATCCATGATTAATCAATGGAAGCTCTGGGATCTTAGCATCTCTGAAAAATCAGACCCCTTATTTAGATGCCTAACTTTAGAGACCACATTTAAAAATTCTGGTTGATGTCTACACCAAGTTCATAAGTTTGAATAAAAGCCAGAAAGTTATTAAGATTTTGTGAGTTACTCACCTGTTTTAGAACCCAGTTTAATGCCTTTTCAAAATAGTCCCCAATCCAATTTTCAAGATTATGTCTGCATTCTTCAGGCTGGTTTCTTAGCCAAGATTTTATCAAAGAATTAAGATCCGTATCTTCATCACTAGAACAAGACATACTTCAGATTAAAACAAAAATAAAAACATCCATGCAGATGGATGCAGTATGATCTAAAGGCTCAAGCAGGATGACTGAGTCAAGAGGCCAGGGTTGTGTTCTCAGCTCTCCCAATGAGCCACTGTATGACTTCAGGCCAGTCATTTAACCTCTCTATATTTAAATTTGCCTTTTGGTAAAAAAGGAGTCAGAAAATGTATGCTCTTGAATAAAAAGCATTAAGATGCAGAAAAAAGATGTAAACTAGAAATGGAGTATCTTTATTATTACTGTAAAATGTCAAAATAAGGCTCTAATACTATGAGAAACTGACTGAGTAGATGTGAGCATTTACTTTCTGATGTCTGTAATTACAAGAAATGGACAATGGTTTAATTTTGATTCAGTGCAATTTTCTTACATTTTTTTCTAATAAACTTTGCTTTCTTTAAAATATTTGGGGGTCTAATAGTGTTTAGGGGCAATTTAAAGCAACCCAGTCTCTGAGTCAGGGAAACAAACTTCTGACCTTTGGTGAGAGAAAGAAAGGAGCAAAAGATATGACATGGAGTACTTGGTGAAAGGTGTAGGGCAAAAAACAGCCTTTCCCTATGAGGCTTTACTGACCATAGTCAGTAAAGTGCAAAGAGACTGACTGGAGACATTTAGGAGTCATAATTACAGTGGTAAGTTACAAGCTAACAGATGACAAACTTGACTTCAGAGATAAATAGGCAAATACAGGTAACATCTATACAGACAACTCCACCTACTCAGAGTAAATGAACATTTTCAGAGGTTAGCATTACAATGAAATCATCAGTTTTATAATAATAAAATAAAATACCATTCATAAAAATTAACTTAAAAAAGGAAATTACAGACTTGTCAGCCTAACTTTTATACCTGGAAAGATATACTGGAATAAATTATTAAACAATCAATCTGTAAGCATCATGAGGATTATATGGTTACAAGAAATACCCACTATGGATCTATAAAGAACAAATCATGCCAAATCAACCTCATTTCCTTCTTTGACTGGGTTACTGGCCTAGAGAATAGGGGGAGAAGCAGTAGACATGATGTAGCTTGATTTTATTAAGGCTTCAGATACAGTCCCACATGACATTTTCATAAACAAAGTAGGGAAATGTGATCTAGGTGAAATTACTATAATGTGGATGCACAACTGGTTGCAAGACCAAACTCAAAAAGTAATTATTCATGTCTCACTGTCAAACTGGGAGAGTGTATCTAGTGGGGTCCTGCAGGGATCAGTCCTGGGTTTGGTACTATTCAATATTTTCATTAATGACTTGGATAATGGAGTCAAGTATCAGAGAGGTAGCCGTGTTAGTTTGGTTCTGTAGAAGCAGCAAAGAATCCTGTGGCACCTTATAGACTAACAGACGTTTTGCAGCATGAGCTTTCGTGGGTGAATACCCACTTCTTCGGATGCAAGTCTTGCATCCGAAGAAGTGGGTATTCACCCACGAAAGCTCATGCTGCAAAACGTCTGTTAGTCTAAAAGGTGCCACAGGATTCTTTGCTGCTTCTTGGATGATGGAGTGAAGAGTATGCTTATAAAATTTGCAAATGACATCAGGCTGGGAGGGCTTGCAAGCACTTTGGAGGACAGGATTAGTCCTTTGACAAATTGGAGAATTGGTCTGAAATCAACAAGATGAAACTCAATAAAGATAAGTGTAAAGAACTACATTCAAGAAAGAAGACTCAAACACACAACTACAAAATGGGGAATAAATGGCTAGACGGTACTACAGCTGAAAAGAATCTTGGGGATATAATGGAATGGATCACAAATTGAATGTGAATCAACAATGTGATGCAGCTGCAAAAAAGGCTAATGTTATTCAGAGGTGTATTAACAGAACTGTTATATGTAAGACGGGAGAAGTAACTGTCAAACTCTACTTAGCACTTGAGAGACCTCAGCTCGAGTACTGTGTTCATTCTGGGTGCCACGCTTTAGGAAAGTTGTGGACAAACTGGAAAGAGTCCAGAAGAGAGCAGCAAAAATGATAAAAAAGGTTTTAAAACATGGCAAATGAGGAAAGGTTAAAAAAACTTGGCACATTTAGTCTTGAAAAAAGAAGACTGAGGGGGGACCTAATAATCTTCAAATATGTTAAGGAATGTTATAATGAGAATGGGGATCAACCATTTTCCATGTCCACTAGAGTTAGGAAATGAAGTAATGGGCTTATTCTGCAGCAAAGGAGATTTAGGTTAGATATTAGGAAACACTTTTATCTGTAGGGGAATTATGCTCTGGAATAGGCTTCAAGGGAGGTTGCGGAATCCCCATCAATGTAGGTTTTTAAGAACAGGTTAAACAAACACCTGTCAGGGATAGTCTAGGTCTATTTGGTCCTGTTTCAGCACAGGGGGTTGGGCTCAATCATCTCTTGAGGTCCCTTTCAACCCCACATTTCTATGATAATATCAATAAACAAATGAATAAGCACAAAAAGGTGTAAAGCTAGAAGGGAAAAAAAAACAATTTGGAAGAAGTTTAAGCATGTTCCTGAAACTCTGTAAAGGGACTATATATATAGAGAGAGAGAGAGAAAGTCATACACTAACCTATCACAGCCAAACACAGTTGACACCACAGGGTTTTAAAAAGTTAATAACTATTCACGATGACAAATAAGTTATGTAAATTTCACCCTTGTGTCTTACCTCAGGAAGATCATTCCCATTCGTGATATTGTGGCAGGAGAGGCACAACTCAGATCGTGCGTTTCAAATACAAAGTTTACATTTGGGCCAAACTGAATTCTTTCTCCACTGGGCATAGTGAGTAATCGATTGTCATCCAGGACAGAATTCAAAGACTCAATCCACTCAGGGTCAATGTCACCATCACAGATTATCCATGAGTTAACATCTACTTACAAACAAAAATACAAAACAACAAATCTACCGGAAAAACTTAAAGAATATGACAGCTTGCTAAATTTCTAACCATTTTTCATTCTCTATGACAATTATAATTTATTAATTTTATATGCTTTACATATAACCTCTTTAAATATTCCTTACATCAGTGGTCCCCAACCTTTTCATCTGACGGGTGCCAGACGAAGGACCGTGGCAGCGATCGAGCATCCGCCGAAATGCTGCCGAATTTCGACGGCATTTCGGTAGATGCTTGACAGCCGGCCAGGACGCAGGCGCATTTAGATGCCCCCGCGGGCACCACGTTGGGGACCTCTGCCTTACATTCTTCACTTTCTGATGCATATTGCATGCCATTTATTTTCATATTACACTAACTTGGAAATTACAAACTGAGGTTCTTGACAATGGTATTGCCATAAGCCTTTTTGACCTTACACTGGCCACTTTCAACAATTTTAAATTAGCATATTGTCAAAATATGAACAAAAAAAATAAAGTTTATTTCAGCATGTTGAGCACAACACAGACTTCTGGATTGACATACCTTGAGGTTCTCGTACCACTTGTCGAGCACTGCTTGTAAGCACACCATCAGACCACTCCCTGGTATCCATGTCAATGTGACCTAGTAACTGATGTCGAGGCATAGCTTTGGGATTCATAGTATACTGTTTCACCACTTTGCCAGTTTTACCAAGCGCTGTCCTTAACATCTGCCAAAGTGTTGATTTACCTGCACCACTTGGACCTACAATAACCACACCCATTCTCTGACGTAGCTGTTCATACAATTCCAAAGCTTTCTTGATCTGCATAAAAAAGAAATAGTGGTTATAGGAGGTTAAGCATTAAATCAAACTTGTTCTCTAACCCTAATTTCACACATTGGTTTTGTATACTGTCATTCTCTTCCCTTAATTTAAAATTATTTTAGGAACTTGTACATGCAGAAGCAAAGAGTAAAAAAATGTATTCAAGCAAATCAAGGGTTCACATTATAAACATTAAAAGTCTGAAGGTAACTAAATAAAAATGAATACACTAGCAACTCAAGCCTCACTGTGACTCTTAATTCATAACATCTAAACTTGGTCTATGCTTATATTTCATATTTACCTGGGTGTTTATAATTTCCAAATTGGCTTCCTCAAAGACTTGTTCTAAAGAAGTGGTTAATTCAGCATATTCTACATCCTTAAAACCAATGCCAGGGAACACATCTTTAACCAATGCATCAAACCGTGCACAGTCTGCAAATGTAAGCTTTGACATGGTATTGAGGCGCAAAGCTTGGACCACAATATGGCTTTCATTAACTGCAAAAGAAAGTTCAGTTTACATTTATTTCCACAGCTGAGATATCACCAGCTGAAGTCATAGTGGGAATTGTTTTTTGGCATCACAGGTTGTTTTTTGGCATCACAAGGGATTATGATTTTAGGTGGGAAATTAGCATTAGTAGCATATAGAACTTCTGAGTCTTAGGTTACAAAGGGACAGACTCTAAGTGCACCCATCACAACTTTTGTATATAACTAGGTTCTTGAAAATGATCATTCATGCCAGACTGATTATATGCTATGGGAATTTCTAGATGTCCTAAGGGTGTCTCTATCTTGACTGGACAGTAGTCAGCTAAGAAAGAACTTTGAAGGGGAAATACCCTAAAATATGTTGTCGGTGTGTTTTCAACTGACAGATGAATTCCTGAAGTCGATTATTAGTTGTTTGTTAGCTATTTGCTTTTTATATCTAATGGGAAAACAAGGGTTGTCTCTAATAACCCCAGGAACAGTCAGAGCAGATCTGTCATTTCTTAAAGCATCAAAGAAGCAATATTCATGTCCCAAACATTTAAACTCCTCATCCGCCCTAAACCTCTGCCCCCAACTCTCCCACAAACATAGAGAGAAAATCACCACCGACTCAAACACACTTTTTTATAATACACAACATTCCCATCCCATAAAATACCATCTGGTATCGGTGCTCTAGTTAGCAGTACTCAGTCAGAATTACATATGGTAACCCAAGAGTAACTGAGACTTCATATGCAAGAGCTCTCTCTTCAACTTGCCAACTCCGCAAATTATGTGCCCTGAGTTTCTGTGGGTTATTTAATTATTTATTTTTATTTGGGAAGGCTTTGATTCAAAATGGCTTTCACAGAGGCTTATCCTTTTTTTGAAGTCTGGCTTCCTACAGTTCCAGGGCATAAAACTTGGTACTTGAATGAACAAGAAGGCTGGAGATATTTATTTCAATATAACACCTTGATTGATCAAAGGCGAACCAACCCTTGGCATAGTCAATCTTACTTTTTTCCTTCACTCCATTTTTCTTCAAGTGACGAAGGAGATTGCCACATCCTCTCAGAGCAGTCTTCAGTGCTCTTAAGCCCCAGTCATAGTGTTGCTGGGGTGTCAAAAGCTCCCTATGTTTTTAAAATATTAATATTGTAATAGGCTGTAACAGTTGAAACTCCAGTACTTGTAGCTGATCATTGAGGAATTGACATTATACATTTTTCTGAAAATCAGAGCCATTAGAAAATAACATACTGGCCACACACACTACCATTTTTCTTGAACTTCAGAGATAGATACACATGAAGTTGCATGTTTCCAAACTTTCAGAGAGGCAGTTTCTTCAGAAGTTAGATAATAATAATAATAATTGTTTTAAAATAGGACCTCTAATAGTTCCCTCCCTTGGTTTTTCCAATAGGCACACAAATGAAAAAGTACATTGTGGTTACTTGGATGTCAGCTACTCCCTGAAAAAATCACAGGTACATGATTTTTATGGCAGCACTGCACACTCAGGAAAATAACCATGTGCTCCCATTCAGACAAACAAATGAGAAGCAGAAGAAGAAAAAAGAAAAGAAAAGTGTATATAGCAGAGAGAAATTAATAGAAGTATCATATATGAACTTGAAAAATATTTATTTTAATACTTTTCTTACCTATTAAAGAGAAAATTACATTTATATTCAAGATGCCAACATAAAGGAAGGAAACAGTCAGGGTCTTAAGAAAGCAATATTTTCCCAGCATGGGATTATAACTGCAGTTCCTGTATTCTTACATTTTTACTTAAATACAAAGCAGTGAATCTCAATAAAATTCAAGCTGTGTTTTATTCTGACAGATTTACATATTACTAATTTTGGAGAACTGTGTTTGGTAGCATTCAAATATAAGATATTCTTGTTCAATGTAAAACAGCTTAAGGAGACTATAGGCATGAGACAGCAGCTCTATATTGCTTATGGTATATAGCTTTATGAGGGTGATTTCTGGAGTGTTCATTTCATAAAGATCAGAGAAAACATACAGGAACAATGTTTAAAAGATTTCTATATCAATCTTGTCAAGGTTTGGTATTGAATGGACTGAAATGGAAGGAAAGTAAAGTGACATAACATGAGGGGGAAGTACTATAGATCGCAAAAGACAAAAGCTATATATTATAGGTAATAATTGGAGATATACCAATCTCCTAGAACTGGAAGGGACCTTGAAAGGTCATTGAGTCCAGCCCCCTGCCTTCACTAGCAGGACCAGTTTTTGCCCCAGATCTCTAAGTGGCCTCCTCAAGGATTGAACTCACAACCTTGGGTTTAGCAGGCCAATGCTCAAACCACTGAGCTATCCCTCCCCCCAATATTGACAGAAACATGATTAATGGAACAAAATGTGCTTACCTGGCTAGATTAAAAATAGCCACCAACTTTCTGCCAAGGGTTTTAGCCTCTTTAAAACCTTCTGAATACAGAATAACTTCCGCAATGAGTTCATTATCTGGACGAGTCATAGCAACTGGCCTAAAAAGCTGTTTGAGGTTATCAGGCAGTTTTTGTCTTCCTCCATAACCTTTTCCAGCAGGATTCATAGTGATGAAAATTCCGGAATTATGATCCATTTCAACCTGGCATTAAAATCAATATAATGTCATAAAGATAATATTTTCATCTCTATATGCTTAGGTATGAAATAACTCATGTAATTAGAACACTATAAAATACCACTATATGCTGTGGTGGTGTAGCTTTGTCAGTCCCAGGATAGTAGAGAGATAAGGTGGGTGAGGTTATATCTTTTATTGGACCAACTTCTGTTGGTTGAGAGAGACAAGCTTTCAAGAGCTCTTCCTCAGGTCTAGGAAAGTTACTCATGGCTTGGCTACACTACCACGCGGGGTCGCTCTAAGATACGCAAATTCAGCTACATGAATAGCTGAAGTCGACATACTTGGATCTACTTACTGCCATGTCTTCACTGTGGTAAGTCGACAGCTGACGTTCTCCTGTCGACTCCATTGACGCGTCTCGTTCTGGTGGAAAACCGGAGTCAATGGGAGAGCGCTCAGCGGTTGATTTATCGCGTCTAAATCGACCCCCGCTGAATCAATCGCTGCCTGCCAATCTGACAGGTAGTGTAGACAAGCCCTCAGAGTGTCACAGCTAAATACATGATCAAACAGATAGCTTGACATAAGTAGTTAGGTTCTGTGCTAAGGGGTCATTCAAGGTGAAATAGCCCATTAACATCCCTGTAGTCATAGGACAAAAAGGAGAGTTAGTGGTTACAAATTGTTGTAATAAGCCATGAATCCAGTGTCTTTATTAAGACCATGATTTTTAGTGTCTAGCAAAGTTATGAATCGAAGTTCCCAGACTCGTCTTTTAATGGTGGTGTGCAGGTTTCTTTTGAGGATGAGGACTGATAGGTCAGCTATAGAGTGATCGCTTTGTGAAAGTGTGCTTCCCCACAAGTCATATGGTATTTTGTCTTTTTATCATTTTCCTATGTGAGTTCATTTGAGAGCATAGTGATTGTCTGTTTCCACCCAGAGTTGTTATGGGGGTATTTAGTGCACTGGATCAGGCATGTGTAGGACCCAGGGATCTTGAAGGTGTGTTGTGGGGGTTGTTGATCATTGTAGAAGTGAAGATATGTCTGCAGGTTTTGCATCTGTTGTTCTGGCAGGGTCTGGTGCCACTTTGAGTTGGTGTGTCCTGGTCTATGAGGAGCTTGCTTCTGATGATGAGGTTGGAGAGGCTGGGAGGTTGTTTGAAGGCCAGAAGAGGGGATTCAGGAAAGATTTCTTTCAGGATGGGGTTCCCATCGAGTCTGGGTTGTAGTTGTTTGTTTGTGTATGGTGTATAAACAACTACAACCCAGACTTCATAATGCATTCACTCTATATCTGACCTGTCCATCCTCATTCTCAAAAGCAACCTGCACAACACTTTCAAAAGACAAGCCTGGGAGCTTAAATTCATAACTTTGCTAGACACTAAAAATCATGGTCTTAATAAAGACACTGGATTCATGGCTTATTACAGTAATTTATCCTATGATTACAGGGGTGTTAACAGGCACTTCACCTTGAATGATCCTTTAGAACAGTGGACTCAGGACCCATTTGTAAATGCTTATGGCCTGTCATGACCCAATAAATAGTCTGGTGGTGGAGGCCCTGGGGCAGAGACGTAACTAGGCATTTTAGTGCCTGGAGCAAGCAAGCATATTTGTGCCCCCTACCAGAGGCAGAATGTGAGGGGAAGGGGGAGAATCACATGGGGTCACGTCCCTCCCCCCAACGTTTCTTGGGTGCACTTCCCACCCCAAACAGGAAGGGTGGCCCGCTAAAATGAGTCAGAGAGTGGAAGTAGCGCTCCCTCTCTGAGCGTTGCCATGCCGGGCTGGCCTCACCAAGCCCTGCCGCTGACCTGAGCCACCTCCACGGCTTTGCACCCTGGGTTACTGCCCCACTCTGGTTACAGCCCTGCCATGGGTAATTTCGGTTGGATCCTGCCCACACTCACCTCACAGTGGCAGCTCCTGCAGCTCCTGTGCTGTGGAGCTGACTGACCTTGGCTCTGTGGGGTTGCAGCACTGCTCAGATTTGGTCCCGTCCCTTGACTGGACCAAATTTGTGTGAGTGGAGTTGTGACCCAGCTCATGCAACTGTAATGCCATTCATGCAAATCTGGCCTACCCGGACTTCCATCCTCATGATGGCTGGGCCAAACCTGAGTGGTGCTGGGACCCCAGAGGTTGCAGTGCTTGGAGCAGGGAGGGGAGCCCACCCAGTTCTGTCAGACAGGAGCCACAGGAACTGCCACGCAACCCTTTGAAACATTCTGGCGACCCAATTTTGGGTCCAGACACACAGGTTGAGAAACCCTGCCTTAGAATGTGTGTTAACTACTTATGCTAATCTATCTGTTCAACCTTGTATTTAGCTGTAACACTCCAAGTACCTTTCCCAGACCTGAGGAAGAGCTTTGTGTAGCTCAAAAGCTTGCCTCACTCACCAACAGAAGTTGGTACAATAAAGATATTACCCTCCTTGTCTCTCTATAAAATAATATCAGAAATGTTGGGCAAAGGTCTTCCTTATGTATGTGGGATTTATATATTGGACCTAAAAATGGTATACTTATTAATAATACAAGGGTTTACAGGGTTTTCAGAAGACACTTGATATTAGTGACAATATTTGAACAGTTTTCAACAACAACAAAAAATGCTGTTCTATACCTCCTTGCCAAGTAGTTCACATACAGGTCTATGCTTCTTCAAAGCATGCTGAATTGTCTGAATTTGCATGGACACTGCAGACAATACTGCCTCCTCCAGCCTATTGAACTCATCAAAACATCCCCAGGCACCACACTTCACCAAACCAACAAAAATACGCCCCATCGACTTCACGTCAATGCCCTTAAAATAAAAGAACATTGTTTATATGTTAAATAACATGAAATCAATCAATGAAGATTTTCTTCCTAGTTCCGCTATGAGGTCTCTTATTGCCATTGCAAAGATCCTAACATTTCTATTTGATTAGAAATGAAAAACTCTGTTAAATTACACTAAAAGTTTTGTTTTACATTGTTCTTTAAATCCATATTGAATAGATACTCGTCACCTAAAATATATAAATATGTACATTACTTCACCTCATCGCAATTAAAAACTAAAACTTGTCTTCCAAGAAGTCCACCCAAAGCCTTTACTGATTCTGTTTTTCCAGTTCCAGCTGGGCCATAAGGATTTCCTCCGAGGCCTATCTTCATAGCCTGAGTAAGAGTTAAGTAGCACTTATCTGTCAATGGTGTATAAACAAGTTTCGGGGAATTACCCTGTAGAAACAAAAGATATATTGTATGAATTAATACACAGAAACAAGGTCAATAAGTTAGCATTTCACTCAGTTTGGACATAATGAAGATAACACAGAAGCACAGAAGTCCAGATTACTAGCTGCCCAAGTCTGAGGACTATATTTGGGGCCATACAATTTTTTGCTTTACATTCATAAAATCTGTTAGAACCACTCCCGAAGTGTTATGCAATCCTTTATGCACCACAGATAGAGGCTCAAAAAAGGGAAACACCTGCTATATTTTCTCCCTCATAAACTTCAACGAACATTGCCTTCATATACCCAAGAGCATAATTTGTTTCATATTGTTAATAAAACATTTTATTCAATTTAAATACATCTCAAAATTTCTTTCAAGTTATCATTTTGTCCACATTTGGCATTTTACCTAGCACTGGCATAAATGAGAAAGTAAGAATCATACTATGCACTGCACTTTAATATAAAAGCCATATAAATCCACCAATTCAGCAGTAAACTCAAGAATTCAGTATCATGTGTATTTGGAGATAAGAAGCATCTTAAGATTGAAGAAACACCACTACACCACTTTTCAATATTTTCTGCAAAACAGCATTGTAAAATGGCAACTGACAAAATGGAAGCCATGTGGAAGCAACTGTGGAGATAAAGCTGCATCCCAGAACTGAAATGTGAGCACCACACACATTTAAAAGCCAATAAAAATAGAATTAAAACACCCCATACCTGATATTCATAGGTATACTGGAGCTCAGCATCTACCATTTGAATGTAACATTTTTGGTCTTTCAGATAGAATCTGAGTTGTTTCTTCCACACCCAGTCATCAACACTATTAATCTGGGCTTGATTTAGCTGCTTCACCACATCAATGTTATGAATAATATCAAGAATCAGTGCTTTAAGCTTGAGCTCAAGGATTCCAGATTCTGTAAATAAATAAAATTATTCACAAAAACACCATAAAGAAGATTGCCTTTAGCCACTTTCAAGTAGTTTATGTTGCTGTTTACAATCATAGAATCATAAGGGGGTCATCTAGTCTAACCCCCTACCAAGATGCAGGATTTGCTAGACCTAAACCATCCAAGACAGATGGCTATCCACCCTCCTTTTGAAATAGCTAAAAAACTAAAGCAACCAACATACAAATGAGAGGTTGATATAGTTACTAGATAAAAGCTTAACAGCCAATACACTTTAATCTAGAATTCAACAGAGTGACCAGATGCACAAGGATAAGTATTGATGCACATTACACATTACAATCTGCACATCATATTGGTGTTTTATAGGTTTGTGATGTTACATTTAAGTCAAGAAATAACTCCAGAATCCAATCAAATATCGTATTACCAGGGGGGAAAAACACCTGGACTTATAGAGAATGTGTTGACATGGTATCATGTCTATCCAATAGTATCTGGCCAGTTTCAGTGAAGCATAATGTTAGAAATCAGTAGATGAAGACAACGATATAGAAGCAGATTTTGTAATGACAAATTATTAGTAAATATATTAAATAACAAAAGCATCAAGTTAAAGGAAATGGATAAAAATTGAAAAGGAAACAGATTCAGACTACCTAATAACGTTAAATATAGAATAAACATCTGGAAAAGAAAGGACATTCACTGTGAAATATTAAATATCCCTAACCTGGCCATTACTGGTAGGTCACTCAATATCATTTCTAGCTCAGAGGATTGGATTGCTTAGCACCTTACATTTATTTTAAGGAATTATACACTTATGATCATTTTTCATACCTACTCTCCCTGGATCTTCCATACTAGTATCTATGCTGGTATAATGTTCCAGTTTAGCCATAAGTTCTAACTCTATCTGCTGCAGGTTATGCTCTTTGATAGCAATTTCAACATCTTCAGTGAACTGAATTTGCTCTGCCAAGGAAAGAATCTATTGACAGAAAGAATAAAGTAAAGTTTTAGAAATAGGTAACCATGAGGGACAAAAGATTTTCAACTCATTTATAAATCATGCCAATACTCCACTATCCCTTTAAAAAACATAATTACTCTAAAAGGTGCTCCCAGAGCAAATATAATTATATTTAAAAACTTACTAAAATGTAATAAACAGCTGCAAAATAATTTAGTATAGCTATTCCCTTAGGTGCAATATTACAATTACTGTACATTCACTATAGCAGCCTATTATCTGAGCTGTGACATTTCAGCCAAACTCATTGCTTGAGGGAGATCTCCACAGTACTGAAGAACAACTGTTCATGAGTAGGAAGAAATGTGGATTTGTTTCACCAATTTCACTAATACTTTGTAAATCTGTGTGTCTATCTCTTTCCTTCCTTCCCTTCGATTCCACTCCCGAAAAATATGCCAGAGGTGAAAGAGAGCTACTCACTGTCAGTACAATATTCTCCCCTTATTCACACCAAACTTCAATGCCCTCTGAAACATATGCTCAGAGTGAGGAGCTTAGTAATAATCAGAAGAACAGAGAATCAATATCTTGGCCAAAACTGGGTATTAAATCAGGCACTTCCTCGACTAAAAGCATGGGGGTTCTCAGGACAAATTTTTTGGTGGCCACTCTCACACTTTTTCCTAAATACTTAATTAGCTTTAGGAAAGCCAAATAAATATGTACATATACACGTCCAAATCATTGTAATTTCTTTACTGCTAGCTAGTAAGTCTGTTGTCAAAAGTGGTATTAACAAACATACAGGTATCACTTTTCACAGCAGACTTACTCAGCCCTGCCAAGCCTGGGAACAAATTAAGCCCTGGATGGAGAGTCAGGGGAGGCAATGGGGGCCAGGGGAGAGGGGGGTGAGGGGCGGGGAGAGGCAATGGGGGGCTAGACCCTGAAGCCCAGTGGCAAGAGCCTGCTGCCCTGCTATGCCAGGACTGAAGCCCAGAGCCTGAGCCCGACTGTCCATGGGAAGGTGGGGAACTCACTGGCTGCCTGGTCCTACAGCGCTGTGCCCCAGGTGACTCCAGAGGGGGGCAGGGACAAACTCCTGGCCCTGCCCCAGCAACCTGGTGGCCCCAGCAACCAACACCAAGGCAGTGCATCCAGGAGCAACAGGAAAGGTAGGGGGCGCTACTTTCCCTCCCCAACCCCATCACAGTCTAGGAGGCTGTGGCCGCAAGAAAAGCCCTTGATGGCTGCATGAGGTTACAGTGGCCGCATTTGAGAAACATGAGCTGTAATGGATTCACACATAACACATGCTGAACTACAGGTTCCACTTCCATAAGTTAAATGGAATAGGAGTTCTCTTCTCATCAAAATTCCACTCTTTGCTTTGGCCATGTGATTCAGGTAAAGCAGGAACAGTTAAACACCGATGACATAAGGAGAGGGTCAGGCTGTGGTGCACAGCACTCCCATATTCTCAGCATGATGAAGAAAGGCAGTAGATTGCAATGGTATACACAGATGAAGGGAAGATTTATTTCAACTAAAAAGCCCACACAGGCTTTCTTCAACTTGTCATTAGTACATACTCTTTCACTAGCATTTTCTACCCAAGTTATGCATGAACTTCAGAAACTATTCTAATAATGCTGATTTGAATCAATAGCAGGAAACAGTTTCTGCATCACTGATTAGCCAGGGACGTGATTCAACATCAACTGAAATCAGTGGAAAGACTCCCATTTATTTAAATGGGCAGTGAATCAATCTCCCAAGTGAGCAAAGAGTTCTATTCTACAGATGCTTATAACATTGCACATTCTGAGTAATTTCTATCTACCTAAAATCAAGGCATACAGCAAATCAACTGGTTTTTCAAGTCCATATATATTTCCCAAGCAGACCTGTCCTTAGGATCATTCAGAAATTGAGTTATTTATTTCAAGGCTGAGACTAAATCAAGATGAGACTGTATCACTCACTACCTGGGAAGGAAAGAGTGATGGATCAATTGAACCTTGTGAACGTCTTCCAGCAGTAACACAGTCAAGCAATAATTGTTTCAATGTGTCCTTCATCTCCAAAGCCAAACGATTTAACCAAACCTGGCAAATAAAATATAGAGGGAAGAAAAAAATCACAAACCACATAGCAAACATATTTACCACAATTGCTGGTAATGCATTTGAACCTGGTTCTCTTACCTCAACATCATTTGAGAGAAGAATTTTATTTTTAAAAGGCACAACTTCTCCCTCTAAAGATTTCATTGCAATTATGTTTTTAAAGTCCCAATCAAAGCTGACACTATTAATTCCTGTTAATCAGAAAATAACAATATTTCTTTAAATAAACTCAGCAAGTGATTAAATACAATCTAGATGATTTACTGTAGAATTCTTAAACATTTGTTTCTTGATAGAGCAGTTACTTGGGAAATAGTCAAAAAAGTTAAATCAATTCTCTTTGTATATGCAATACAATATTTATGATAATTAAGTAGATGAACATAAAAGTCCTTCAAAAGTCAGAGATATTTTGAAATATTTTTTTCGCCTAATAAATGGTGAAATATCAAAAACATTTTCATTTTCTAAGCTATGTTATGGAAACAGAAAGTAAAGAAACATTTTTTAGAATAAGTTCTTTAGCGTCAAATGACTGTACTTCTGAATAAGTACATTTTACAAATGATGACTAATGTATTATGAAAATACTAATTTAGTTTACCAGCAAAAAGTTTCTTAAGGTGAGACTGAATCACTGAAGGATTAGTGGACTGTCCCAAGATTTCTAATAAATCATCATCTCCAATGAAATAGAATCTAGGGAATGCTGAACGCTTTTCCTGTTAAAAAAAAAAAAGAATTGTTGTTTTAAGCACTGAAGTATTGCCTTTTTATAAAATTATATATTAAAATAAGCAGTTGTACCTCCAGAAATTCATTCAAGGATTTTTGACATCTCTGAAGCTGATCAAGTAGGGTAATCAATGCATGCCTCATTCCTGTCCGAGCATTCAGTGATGTTATTCTATTGTCTCTCTTGATATCTATCATTATGGATCTTTAAAAAAATATAACCTTAATTGTTTGTAAATCTACCACTGCATTTTGTCCGAATATATCTCCTTTAAACATCTGATTAAAACTCAAGACACAGATAAGTAATATTCAGCAGTCAATATCTAGAATGTAAAAATTGCGCCATTTATGTCAAATTTCTTCCAGTTAAACATTAGCTAGATCTGTCATGATTCTCCTCCTATTATACCTATCATACTGTTTCTGATCATGACTCTTCCTTTACAGCAAGACCCCTCTATCCAAGAAGTCCAATTAAGTTTAAATTTTGACCATTTTTTCTTCTAAGTGCCTCCATCTCTGTCGTTTCAGCTCTATTTTTAAGCTCAACTACCATATCTAAACTAAAGAAACTCAATTGTGTCTATCTTTGGACACCTCTAAAATCTACTCTCTAATAATCCTCTCTGCATGTCTTGATCAAGTAAAGTTGTTTCATCTCAAATTCCTTCAACGTAATTTTTTTGGAAAGAGAAGTGCTTCTCTTTGGCAAGAAATATTTTTTCATAATCCAACATCTCCTCTACTTCCTTTCTCAAATAAGACCTTCTATTTGCCTGCATTGTTCATAACCCTGGCCATCATACTTGACTCAGAACCTTCCTTCTCTTCCCACATATCCCATATCAATAAATCTTCTCATCAATCATCTCTTTTGCAACACTAATTCTTTCTATATGATTGCCTCAATGCAACCTTTGCTGAAATCCTTATGCATGCCTTCATCTCCCTGTACATCCTGTTTGTTCTGTATTAATTCACTTTGAATCTTGGCTTGCAGCTGTTCGAAGGACGTTATACAAAATAAAGTTGTGTTTAATAACACTGACCTGAAGTCTTCATCAACTCTATTAAAACGTGCCTGCTCTTTGGGTAGAGCTCCACGACCAAAAATGGGTTCCAAATACACCCACTTCCTTTGAATCTGGTTTAAATTCTGCAGGTACTCATCCAGCTCAGCAAGTTTTCTTTCCCAGATAGACACTTTATCCTCAAAGCCTTTGTAATATGGAGAGTCCTTTAGGGACTGAAGAAGACAGCGATTATCTCCAACCTGGTTAACTATGTCTTTCCAGTCTTTAATTAGTTTGATAGTCCTGCTCTGGCTGTCTTCATAATCTGTTAATGTGAAGACTGCTCCAACACCCCAGAGCTCAAGTTCACGTAAGGCCTCTCTGATTGTGACTTCACCTTGTGCCCGACTATTCAAATCCTATTTTAAAATATAAAACACAAAAAAAATTACTATTTATATAATAGAAAACATATAAATGAGCAGAGGAAAACAGTTTTATTAGAAAAATAAACAACTTCAGTTTCCAAAAAGGAATAAAAGCATATAGAACATATTGTATAAAAAATTAATAACATTACTTGTGAAATAATTCATACCTTAAGTGCTGCTGCTTTTTCTACAATTACATCTGACACTTTGAGTAGATCTCCAAACAACAAATTCTCTAGACTAGTGCCTCTAGGGAGACCAAGAAGACGAAAGAGGTCCAGCCAATGATCTGGAGACAGGTGTTCTCCTCTAACATACTTCAGGACAGGAAGTGACATCTAAGGGAATAATGCAAATTGGAATATACCAAGTTTTTACAATAACTATATCTGTTCAGTCCTACTGTCATGTACTTTGAAAACATAACAAAAATATATTTTCCCACTATTTATTGAAAATAAATCTGTTTAAATTGAGATCTAATTTGTATTTTCAATACACTAATTTTAGCATTTGGTATTATGCCATTAAGGTTGTTTTATTACTAAATGTGTCTCAAACAAACTGAGAAAAAACTGTAATGATTGTCCTGTTCACTAAACACAAAGAAGCTAAAATGTACTTTGAAATGAATGATATGTTTAAAAATAGTTGCAGGAGATATACAAAATATCCTTAAGGCTCACTTTTATATTTACATGGAGGTCTGTTTGTGTATTAGAGTGAAGCATATTACCCAGTAATACCAGAAAGCATTTTGCTTTGATTTCCCTTTGTAGAATGAGGATCTTACTTTGTATTTGTCCACTTCTTTTTGCAACTTCACAGTCATTACAGTGTGTTCTTCCATCTTCCTCAGCTTGTCATGCCAGTTCAACAAGAATTCCTCAAACAGGTAAGTCTTACTCCTATACAAAAATTACATTTTAAAAAGAGCACAATAACACAGTACTGCAATAACCAATAATCATGCATAAAAGTTTAAAAACAAAATCAGACCTAAAAGTAATCCAGTCTTCTTTGGCTTTTTCCTGAAAACCTTGATGAAATTCTTCATATAGTGCCCATACTTCTGCACAGCTCTCAATATCTCTACATACAGCTTTTGCCAAAGAGAAATCAGGCTCTTCTAATTCAAAATGATGGCAGTCCTCGCTGAATAAAAAGATCATTGCATTGTTATAATATTGCATATTGACGCTATGATCCTGGACATGCTGTCAGACATGCTTAACTTTACCAATGTGAGTAAGTCCACTGACTTCACTGTCCAGAAGAACACATTATGTTGCACTCCCCAAGCAGAAAAGAAAGTAGCATAAGAGACAATTATCATATGCAACAGCCTTCCCTAGCAGTCACAGTTTTCTTCTTTTTTTCATTCCTTTATATTAGGAGTACTAATTTGTCTCCCAAAAATATAAAGGAAAAAATAAGTTATCTTTAATTGTCTTTCTCTATAAGTAGAATCCTATATAGAATCAAATGCCATTTAGTGTATAAATTCAGTTGTTTCAAAGCCTAAAAGATTTTCAGAAACTTCCACTTCACAAGTGTCAGTGAAGATTAAACTATACATTGAAATACAATTAAAATAGGATTTATTAAATTATCAGTTGTGTTCATATTTAGTTAACTATAGTTCGTATTTTCTGACCCACCAAAAAGCTGCTGCTGCATGATTTACTGCAGAACATCCCTAAAATAATGTGCTATATACAAAGAAATACACATACATCAGTTTTTCCTTTGTGGCTTCCAGTTCATCAAACTCAATTTTCTTTTCCTTTATGGTCTGAGCACTTTTCTCAAGCATATCCTGATGGCCTGCTTCAATGATATCATCGCTGGGCTTTAGCTGCTCCCAGTGAGCTTTAAACTTTTCTAGTTCTTGAAGGTACACATTAACACGTGACATCACATTTCCTTTCATCACTTCAATCTACAAACGAGTTTAAAAAAATAAAATGTATTCCTTCAGTAATTTATATCTACAAAGTTATATCTAATCAAGATCAAAAAAACCAACCACCTTTCCACTTGTTTTCAAAATGGAGTACTATTTTTTTACTCTTCCCCTTAAAATATTTCAAAATTTAAGAGAATCTGGTATGGATATGCATTTCCTGATCTTATATTATATAATTTCGTATCCTCTGTAGTTACACATAATATTTACATCTGCTCCTCACTGGTTTGTCAGCTACCTTGGTCTGATAAACTGTTTTTCCTTATACCCACATTTTTTATTACATTTTTATAAATAGACAATAATTATCATTTTTAAAACCATCTACAGGTTCAAAATATGGGTGATGATCATGGAATCAGCAGCACACAGGAAAAGTACTATGGCTGCATTGGCTGCATTGAGCCCCAGCAATTCACCTGCATGTTGTCCATTGCAGGACTGCGGACATAATATTTAGCATGGATTTTTGGAAAAGTTAAAAATATTATGCAACAATATTAATAACATGTGTAGTAACATGGTAAAGTTGGCAAATGTTCATTTTTAAACTGCTATATTCTTTTCATTTCAGTTAATAAAAAGAAATCCATGAGGTGAAACATAGTCGTGATTCTAGAGTGAGCTCCTGCACCTGCACAGTACCCTAGCTTACTTCACTGTTACTCTGTAGGGGCTCAGAGATCATTTCAAGATTGGGGCCTACAGCAGTATCAGCTGATGCTAGTAATCTTTCCAATAGTTTAGATGTTCTTTCCATAAAGGCTATCATTCACGCCATTAACCTTGGTGCCAATACTAAATTGCAATATCTTCGGGGAGGAGGGCGGGGGAGGGTTAATCCAGGAGAAAAAAATGTGTCTTCTAACTAATTCAAAATGAGATCAGTGCATCTCAGTGAATTACTAAACCTTCATTCTCACCTGTTCCTTAATCATAAGTTGATGACTTTCCATCATTAATTCAAATTTATCCCACATAGCTCTCAGGTTGCTGATTGTGTCTAAACCCCCACCTGCCACGGTCCGCAAAAGCTTGTTTTTATTTTCAGCTTCTTGAAGCTGGAGAAAAATCTAAAAGTTGAAAAGATATTTTATACATGTATGAAAGAATTCCAATAAAATGTGGCATTTTTATGCAAACATTTGAAGACACAATATTTATATATTTTCATATTTATATGTAATTATTTTAATATTTATCAAAGTAAAACTATACAAAGGGAAACATGGGAGACAATACAGAGCAATTATAGGGGCTCTTGATCCTGAAATGTGTGAAATAAAAGTGAAGGCTTACACCAAATCAATCAATTGGACTACCCACAGGCACAGGCATCCACTCACGTGGATCAAAGCTTTAAAAAATATATATATATATGTATGAAAACAGCAAGCAGGAGGAGAGAAGTTGAGAACAAATGGGAAATCTATTAATATATTAGAAGAAGAACGCATTTATAGTCTGAAAATAAGGAGAAAAATTAAGTCACCTGATTGTTTCAGAGATTATTTTTTCATACACTAAAAAAGCCCAATCAGTTAAAAATCACTATAAAAATTATGATTAAGTAACACTATAAAAGTCAGAAAAATTGAAGTAAAAGAAGACATTAGAGAATATGTCCCAAAATGCCCTGCTTTGTGTGCATTCATTTCACAAGGAAGTGAAGAAAACAGGTACTGAGAGACTCAGGGACAGTATGGATTATGGAGGCTTAATCCTCTCCAATATCCACCACCTCCACAAAACAATTTCTTCAGAATTTAAGCATTCATTTGAAAAAATATATACGTACATACATACATACATACACACACACACACACATATATTTCTAGTTGTTACAACAAAGTGAAACCAATACAGTATTATCTTACTGAGTATGAAGACAAAGTGACTGAAATAAAAGCTATAAGAGAAGGGTGAAGTGCCCATTCCTTGCAATCAAGTGTTTGGTGTTGAAGACTAATAATGACAATTCAGTGTAAATGTTTTTAATTAATTCACTAACAATCACTTCAGCAGAATCACATTTATCCAACATTCTTAGATGCAGTAGCAAATGTAAATGGGAGGTGGTTCTCCCATCATTTTTTTAGAAAGTTCTTTTTTAAGTAGCAAAGCCCTGCAATACAGATCGCTTGCTCTCTCTCTTACTCTCAGCAACTTGGTACCTTCCTGGTGAGTTCATTCCCTGCATAAGTGTGGTCTGCAGAAGAAAACTCATCTGCCACTAGGCTTTCCATTGGTACCAGCCTAAATATGCATCATATTAAAGAAGCAAGGATTTTTAAAGATGAAGCTAAAATTTAATCAAAGGAGCTTAAGATCTGCCCCTCCCCCATTTTAATAGAAGCCAAATGTTATCACCATAGTCTAAAGCAGGGATCGGCAACCTTTCAGAGGTGGTGTGCCGAATCTTCATTTATTCACTCTAATTTAAGGTTTCGTGTGCCAGTCATACATTTTAACGTTTTCAGAAGGTCTCTTTCTTTAAGTCTATAATATATAACTAAACTATTGTTGTATGTAAAGTAAATAAGGCTTTTAAAATGTTTAAGAAGCTTCATTTAAAATTAAATTAAAATGCAGAGCCCCCCTCCCCCCCCCGCCCGGACGGGTAGCCAGGACGCAGGCAGTGTGAGTGCCACTAAAAATCAGCTCGCGTGCCACCTTCGGCACCCGTGCCATAGGTTGCCTACCCCTGGTCTAAAGGTCCTGGGAAACCACTCTGGTTTTGAATTTGCTGTGCAAGAGAGGTGTGGTGATATGAACCAGTATAACAAATAGTACAATAAATGGCAGAAAACACAAGGAAGAATGGCAAGAAAAACATTAAAAGCAACAACAACAAAATGTTGTAACAAACTCTACTAATAATACTTTGAAAGTATTTTGCTCAGGCATACTAAACATGACTAAACTTTTTGCCTAGATATGTTCCTGACTATGATCAAATAAAATCCTACCTCTGCTTTTTTTTCTTGTAAATTTCCATACTTTAAGTTATCTTCTCCAATTTCATCTACAGTCTGGGGCCTAACTATTAATGTTTCCATGGCATCAGTAAGAAACGATGAAATATCATGTAGATGAGCTATGTAAAGAATATGGGAAAACAAAATTACAGTTGAACCCTGTTATGTCGCCGGCCTAGGGGTTTGCCAAAAATAGTCCAGATAACCGATGATCGAGATAAACCCCTATCCACCCCCCACCCCTGAACTCCCCTGCCCTCTCTCCAACACCCCCTCCCTGCCCCCTTACCGCGGTGCCTGCACGTGGCTGGATCCGGCGAAGCGGGACGGGGACCCGGAGCCGGGCAGCCAAAGAAGCGGGACCCGGTAAGCGGGCCGGGCGGCAGGCGAAGTGGGGACCGGGTAAGCGGGGCGGGCGGCAGGCGAAGCGGGGACCGGGTAAGCGGGGCCGGGCGGGCGCGCGGGGACAGGCAGGGACCGGGTATGCGGGGCCGGACGGGTGGCGGGGACGGGCAGGGACCGGGTATGCGGGGCCGGGTGGCGGGGACGGGCAGGGACCGGGTATGCGGGGCCGGGTGGCGGGGACGGGCAGGGACCGGGTATACGGGGCCGGGCGGCGGGCGGGGACGGGCAGGGACCGGGTATGCGGGGCCGGGCGGGCGGCGACGCGGAGCCGGGCGGACGGGCGGGCGGCGAAGCGGGGACCGGCGAAGCGGAGCCGGGCGGGCGGGCGGCAGGCGAAGCGGGGACCAGGTATGCGGGCCGGGGGGACGGGCAGGGACCGGGTATGCGGGGCCGGGCGGGCGGGCGGGGACGGGCAGGGACCGGGTATGCGGGGCCGGGTGGGCGGGGGGGAGGGGCAGGGACCGGGTATGCGGGCCGGGCGGCGGGGACGGGCAGGGACCGGGTATGCGGGGCCGGGCGGGCGGGCGGGGACGGGCAGGGACCGGTATGCCGGGGCCGGCGGGCGGCGAAGCGACGCCGGGCGGAGGGGCGGGCGGCAAAGCGGGGACCGGCGAAGCGGAGCTGGGCGGGCAGGCGGCAGGCAAAGCGGGGACCAGGTATGAGGGGCCGGGCAGGGACCGGCAGTGACCGGCAATGCGGGCCCGGGCTGGCGGGGCCGGGCAGGGACCGGGTATGCGGGGCCGGGCGGGAGGGGCCGGGGAGGGAGCGGGTCTGCGGGGCCGGGCGGGCGGGGCCGGGCAGGGACCGGGTATGCGGGGCCGGCAGGCGGGCGGCGAAGCGGAGCCGGGCGGAGGGCGGGCGGCAAAGCGGGGACCGGCGAAGCGGAGCCGGGCGGGCAGGCGGCAGGCAAAGCGGGGACCAGGTATGCGGGACCGGGCGGGGACGGGCAGGGACCGGGTATGCGGGGACGGGCGGCGGGGACGGGCAGGGACCGGGTATGCGGGGCCGGGCGGGCGGGCGGCGAAGCGGGGCCGGGCGGACGGGCGGGCGGCGAAGCGGGGACCAGCGAAGCGGAGCCGGGCGGGCGGGCGGCAGGCGAAGCGGGGACCAGGTATGCGGGGCCGGGCGGGGCCGGGCAGGGACCGGGTATGCGGGGCTGGGCGGGCGGGGACGGGCAGGGACCGGGTATGCAGGGGCGGGCGGGCGGCTGGGGACGCGGGGAGCGGGCGGCTGGGGAACCGCGCGGCTGGAGAGCCAGGGAGCGGGCGGCTGGGGACGCGGGGAGCCGGGCTCGAGATATTAGGGTTCGGCAAATCGACATAACGGATGAGAAACCCATAAGATAAAGAGGGAGTTTGGCGGTTCCACTTGTAAAACCTCGAGTTAATAGGATTGGCAAGTTAACCGAGGTCGAGATAAATGGGTTCGACTGTATTACAAATAAAAAATATCCATGATATCAGTCTTAAAATCAGATAAATATGTGTGCAAGACAGTCACTTGTACTACATGAAAGATGGTCCAGTTGTTACAGGATTAGCCTGGGCCCGTGGAGACCCAGGGCTTGGCTACACTTACAAATTTGCAGCGCTGCAGCAGGGTGTGAAAACACACCCTCTCCAGCGTTGCAAATTGCGGCGCTGCAACGCGCCAGTGTGGTCAAAGCCCCAGCGCTGGGAGCGCGGCTCCCAGTGCTGTCCGTTATTCCCCACAGGGAGGTGGAGTACGGACAGCGCTGGGAGAGCTTTCTCCCAGCGCTGGGGCTTTGACTACACTTAGTGCTTCAAAGCGCTACCGCGGCAGCGCTTTGAAGTGCTAAGTGTAGCCACAGCCCCAGGCTTAATTCCCTATTCCACTTACTCTGTACTCCAGTTTTCCAACCATAACATGAGGACAATAGCACTTCCCTACCTCACAGTGCTGTTGTGAGGATACTTATGCCCAAATAAATGTGTTAGTCTCTAAGGTGCCACAAGGACTCCTCGTTGTTTTTTCTGATATTAAAGCAATAAAAGTCATATAAACACGATAGATTGATAACAGGGCAATAAGGGGGAATAAGAATTACCTCTGCACAGGTACCTAGGCTATGGGTCCAGTTACATACTCCTTGCTCTCCCAGAGCAGGTGGGCAGGAAGAAGTGGGAGATGGTTTTGTATCAGGCCCTTAATGGAAAACTAAAAACATACTACTTTTGCTCCAAAACAACTTTGGCACTTCAGTATTCCCAAGGATAAAAGATTTTTTTTTAAATAAAAAGGATACTATATGTAACAAACACAACAAAAGCAAAAGCAAAAAAAAAACTACCAACCAGCCACCACCATATCTCAAAATTATTTACCTTGTATGGACTTTCTTAAAGATAGAACAAGAACATCATAAAGCTTCTGAATAAGATCATCAATCACAGTCTTCACAGGATTGCAATTTACAATTAAACAATCTATCTTGATGGTGCTTCAAGATTCAATATGACAGATTCCAAAATATAAAAGAAAAAGAGAAAAGATTAGAGGCAATATGCTCATTAAGATACATATTATATAATAAACTTTAAAAACTGTCATTTCAATACTTTATAAATTATCTTTAATATTTTCAGTTTTGCAGTTTAATATTTTACTCAGAAAATTGTTCATATAGAAGTGCACAAATAAATGTGGCTTAATGTGTTTATATGTAATTATGTTCAAATACTACAATCACTGTATATACAGTTTTACTGGAAGCAATTACAAGCTAAGACCCTGACCCTGCATGTACTTAATTTTACACACGAATACTGTCACTAAAGTCAAAAGATCTATTACACATGAATAAAGTAAGGTACATACTTAAGTACTGGCAGGTTTGGAGATCTAGCTCAGGGGTCTCAAACTCAAATGACCCCGAGGGCCGCATGAGGACTAGTGCATTGGCCCGAGGGCCGCATCACTGACACGCCCCCTTGCTGCCCCTGGCCCCACCCCCAATCCACCCCTTCCATGAGGCCCCGCCCCTGCCCTGTCTCTTCTCCACCTCCTCCCCTAAGCGCGCGGCTCCCCGCTCCTCCCCCCTCCCTCCTGGAAAGTGCTAAGCGCCACCAACAGCTTTTTCAATGCACTCTTCCAATCCTTGAAATATGTCACGTCCCGTTGTGATACCCTTCAGTGGCATTAAGTCTAGCAATTCTTCAGTTATATTCAAATTGCAGTCCACACCTCTAATGAACACTGCACACTGTGCGGTATCTGATACATCTGTACTCTCATCAAGAGCAATTGAAAATACTTCAAAGTCTTTTGCCATTTGAATCAATTGTTTTGGCACATTATCAGCTAAATCCGTTATCCTACAGGCAACTGTATTTGCAGACAAGCTTATGCCTTCAAAAACTTTCTTCCTATCAGGACATAAAATTTCACTGGCCTTCATAAGACATTCTTTTATGAATAAGCCTTCTGTAAAAGGTCGCGATGATTTAGCTATCATTTCGCTTATCACAAAACTTGCTCTTACTGAATCTTCGCTAGACTTGTTAATCCCTGAAAATAAATTTCTTTGCTTGGCAAATGCTGCTTTAAGTTGCTGAACTTTTTCCTCTCGGATTTTCCGGTGAATGCATCATATTTTTCACGGTGCATCGTGTCATAGTGCCGACGCACGTTATACTCCTTGGGAACAGCAATCGTTTGCTGACAAATAAGGCATTGAATTTTATCTTTTACCTCTGTGAAAAAAATATAAATTCTCCCATTTGTCTTGGAAAACTCTCTTTTCTTCCATGAGTGTTCTTTTTTTTGACGAAGTCATTTCCAAGCAGTTTTAATAAATATATACACTCAGTAATGCACCTCACTCAAAGGACAAAACACGCACTTAGATTTACTGCCTAAGGCTCTGGGTGGGAGTTTGGGTGGGGGTGGGGGTCTGGAGTGCAGGCTCTGTGCAGGCTCCAGGCTGCGGCAGGGGTGGGGGTGCAGGCTTTGGGACGGAGTTTGGGGATAGGAGGGGGTGCAGGGGTGAGGGCTGTGGGCTGAGGGTGAGGGTTTGAGGCATTGGAGAGGCTCGGGGCATTGGAGAGTCTCAGGACTAGGGGAAGGGCAGCCTGCCCTGGCCCTAGTGCAGGGGGCGCTAGGACCCTGCGGCAGCAGGTGATGCCGGAAGCCGGCATAGCGGAGGAGGAGTGGAGTCAGCGTGAGCTCCCGGGCAGGCTACCGGCGGTGAGGGGGCAGCAAGTGGGGGCTGGTAGACACTGGGGGGAGGCGCGTGGGGGCGGCAGGTGGGGCCAGGGGAGAGACCCGGCCCCAAACATTGGGGAGCAGCGCGCGGGGAGCTTAGGCACAGAAAATAACTCGGGGAGGGGGGCGGGGGTGAGGGGAGTTTGGCGGCGACAGGAAGTAACTGGGGGAGCTCCGCGGGCCGCAGGGAAGAGCTCCGAGGGCCGCATGCGGCCCGCGGGCCGCATGTTTGAGACCCCTGATCTAGCTCTTGATCCTGCAACAGTATCTGCTAACCCAGACTTCTGCACTCTTGCAATGCACTGACATCCATATGGATGGGAATTCACAAGTACAAGGGTCCACACTGGCATATCTCAATGTGGGATCAAGGCCTCAGGGCCCAATCCTAAAAACACTTACGCACGAATTACTCATGAGCACAAGCGTTTGCAACATCAGGCCCTAAAGGTCCCAAGTACTTATTAACTGGAACAGTACTTAGTAAATTCAACTGTTAAGAGCTGCAAGCACTATGCCTAGTGTATGTGTTTGATCAGGCCTTAATCTATAAGGGCCTGACTCAATTCCCATGAAGTCAATGAGAGTCTTTAAATTGATTTCAATGGGAGTTGGATTGGACTCAAAGTCAAAAAGTTCTGTAATACTAATCTGAAGAACGAGGAGTTAAAAAAATTAGAAAGGTAAATAGATGTTAAAAAGCAGTGCTGAAATTCTGCCTAATTTTTTTCATATAAAATGTATATTTCTATTACGCTATTTACACTAGAATGATTGGACAGTGAAAGCATCTGCTGTTCACACACAAAAATGTTTAGGTAAACTGTACCTTGGAAGGCGTTCCACTTCTTTCCCTTTCCCTTTTAATGCTTTAAAGTTTTTTTCCCAATCTTGTTCACTAGAAAGATGTTTCTCCACCAGAGTTTCCATATCTACTTGCCCAATTATAATCCATTCCTTTTCAATATTGTATTTGATTATGAAGAAAATAAGTAAGATGTTAAGATTATGAAGCATTAATTGACATTAATATTAATAAAAAGAGTAATCTATTTTTATGTTCTTAATCTATCATTTTTTTAAATATTTTGCATCCTTTCAACTCAATCATTTTAACCATAACAACTGGAGGTTCTCTTCTTCACACAAGGTATTTTACATTAGTCAGTGTTCAAATCAGAAGGCATAGACTGGTATAACATGGCCACACTTTTTAGTGATACTGTAAAACAAACCTTGAACAAGGGGTACGGTCTCTTACAATATTAAGACTTCAACAGGAACTACAAATATGCTTCAAGGTAGGCATGTGCTTAAGGGTTTTGTTGACTAGGGATGGACTTACTCATATGCTTAAAATTAAGCGTATGTTAAGTGCTTTGCTAAATCAGGACCAGAATGTACAGAGACCAGGAGTGCTGGAACAATTTTTATAGTGAGAGTGCTGAGAGCCATTGAATGACATTGTAGATCCTGTATATAATGGAAACTACTTCAAGCCAGGGGGTGCTGCAGCACCCTCAGCACCCCTAGTTCCAGCACCTATGACAGAGACTAACAAAAATCAGAGCTCCACTTTTTCTAAAATTATTCATCCCTAAAAATAATTGTAATTAGGTCTAAAACAAAAAGTCTAATTCAATTAAAATACTCTACAAACCTTAAATTGGTTTGAAACTTCTGCCAGTCTTCTGAACAAATCCTCTGCTTTATTGAAAGTAGTCAGAAATCCACTTGCATTTCTTTCAGTCATAATAATGAAGATGGACTCCTCTTCTGTTTCACTCACTCCTCTAAATTGATTTGGAATGGAGATGAATCTCTTCATTTCTCTGTAGTATCTAGCTCGTACTTCTTCAAAAGGGGGTTTGAATTGTAATCTTCCTTGTCTAGAAAGCGAAACAAACCATATAAAAATTAATATTTTAGACAATTTCTAGCTAAAGTATTTTAACAGTAGGAAAAAATATCTTACTTATAAGTTAAATCAATATTTATTTCTGGTAGATTCTCATTGAGTGCCTCCAAACCCATTTGATATTGATGCTCCAGAGCTTTATAGAGTTGATGATTCCAGTGTTGTCTCCATGCTTTCATATCACGAGGAAGGAAACCCTAAAATGTAATAACATTTATTTAATTTACATATCTTTCCTCAGTGCATAATGAGACTGTGGAACTAGTGCCACAATATGTCACTGAGCCCAGGAACTTAGTAAGATTCAAAGAGGGACTAGATGTTTATGTGGATAATTTAAAATGTTATAAGACTTAGTGCAAACGAAGAGTTAGAGATAAAAATATCTCATGCTTCAGGGCTTAAGACAAACTCTATTACATGTTAGGATGAGGTTTTTATGGAAGCAGATTGTCCCACATCTGTCTACTGTGGAGTGCCTGCACCTTCCTCTGAAGCATCTGGTGCTGGCCACAGTTGGAGACAGGATACTGGACTAGATGAGCCAGGGGTCTGATCTGGTATGAACATACCTATGTTCCTATGATTTAGAAGCCTATCTTTAGGTACCTGTTTTTGAAAATCCTGTATGATTTGAAGAATTAGTATTACTTAAATAAATACATTTTAGATCTTGTCTCTCAAAGCAAGGACATTAGTCACTGAAGACAGTCTCTACAGGATGAAAGCACATTAGTAGGAGTGATTAAAGAGAATTTTACTGGAATCTGTTGTATTGCACTGTGAGGAAGTCTACAGCTACAACATGCAGTTCAATGTCAGTAAAAAGTTACTTTGTAAACCAATCACACTACTGCAGCAAATTTTCAAAGGACAAAAGGAATGATAAATTTCTTAACTGATCATTCTTTTTGTTAGCAGATTCTCTCCTCATCCATCCCAAATGGATTATTCCTCTCACCTGTGGAATTCAGACAGTCTAATGTTGTTGCTGGAGCCTCCAGGTCTGAGCCCTGCCCTTGAACTAAGGCCCCCAGAAGAGTTCTTCCAAAGCTCTAGAAACACTCCATTAATTAAGAAACCAATTTAAAATGGTATACGGTAACCTTAAGGAGGCAATTGTCTTTAAGTCCCTCTTTAGAGAAAAATGTTAACATGTTACAAATTGTATTCTGGTCATTTACCAGTCTACCAGGGTGGGGTGAATGAGAAGAGTTGTTAACCGGAAGAACATGATCATCAGATAAGAAATTTCTCATTCTGCTGCATAGCTACTCTCCTCATACATAATAAATGGAAAGTAGTGAACAGTAATTCACAGAAGTGGAAGGAGAGGACAAAGCAGAATTGTAATTATTATTACAGCATAATAATAAGCAGAAATGGAAGTTCCCTCCACATGATACAAAAGCTTTGTAATTTAAGGAATTATTTGCAGCACCTTTCTACTAAAGGATGGCTCTGCAGAGGAATGGAATCCCACTTTGCAAATCTTCCTTGGATAAAGCTCAGACTATTTCTTCTCACAGTGCAATTAAGTACCTTGTACAGGGAACCCCAATTCTCTCCATGAATGGTTTCCCAAATGTATTGCATGTCAACTGGTACAGGATTTTAACATCTTGCCTGCAGAGAGGCCCTATGACTCTGCCATTTTGGATGGAATAAGATGAACAGGGGAAATTGGTGTGTATACTCTGTATACTTTAGAGCTCTAGCAATTCCCATTTATGCCATATGGAGCGGTGAGACATTTTCTCATGACAACAGCAGTTTGGCTCTTGTACAGATAATTGAACTAATTTCAAAACCTGTCTTTTGGAGGTAATGGCAACTAAAAAGGCTGCCAAAGGCTTGTCTAATCTATCAATCTGATTAATTCTGACATGTGATACTCAGCTGGGGAGTCTGATATGCCTGTCACACCATTATCCTGTTCTGATGTTTGGTTTTAGGACCCCCACCAAATATCCTGGAGGAACTCTAGTGCAGCTGAGGTCACCAGAACTTTCTGATTATTTTAATTATTTATTAGTATTATGGTAACATCTAGAGGCCAGAACCCCATTGTGCACAACCATTTAAGGGTATAATCCCATAACTGCTGATGTCAATAGAAAAACTCCCATTGACTTAAATGGTATCTCATAAGAGCATTCCTTGCTTTGGCTTATGTAATAGCAGTGTCACCAACTCTTATTGTTAAAATATAGTACTGTGTAATTAGTACTTGGCAGGTAAGGAAAGGGAAAAAAAACCTCATCATTATTTAAAACAGTGGTCACCAACCGGTCAATTGTGATTGACTGGTCGATCCTGGAGGATCTCCCAGTCGATCATGATATCTGGCTGCTCAGTGGGGCTGCCGCTAAGACAGGCTCCCGGCCTGCCCCGCCCCCACACCACTCCCAGAAGCAGCCAGCGTGGCCCCGGGTGGAGGGGGGGAGGGAGGCAGGGGTCTCTCTCCGCACACTGCTCCTACCTGTAAGCACCGCCCCCACAGCTCCCATTGGCCGGGAATGGGAAGCAGTAGTGAATGGGAGCTGCAGGGGCAGTGCTTGCAGAGAGGGGCAGCGCACGGATCCACGTACTGCCTGCCCCCTCCCAGCGGCCACAGGGGCGCATTGGCATTTTCCAAGAGTGGTGTGGGGCCAAGGTGGGCAGGGAGCCTGCCCTAGTGGCAGCCACGCTGCATCACTGACTGGGAGCCGCTGGAGTAAGTGCTGCCCGGCGAGAGGCCACACCCCAACCCCCAGCCCTGAGCCCTCTCCCAGAGCCGGCACCCCATATGCCCTCCTGCACCCCAATCTCCAACCCTGACCCCTCTCCCGGAGCCGGCACCCCAAACTGCCTCCTGCACCCTGAACCTCCTCCTGCACCCCAAGCGCCAACCCTGAGCCCCCTCCCAGATCCAGCACCCCAAACCAGCTCTGTGCCCCCTCCTGGAGCCAGCACCCCATGCCCCCTCCTGGAGCCAGCACCCCATGCCCTCCCAGAGCTTGTACCCCTCAGCTCCTCCTGCACCCCAACCCCCTACCCCAGGCTCAGCCCAGAGCCCCCTCCCACATTACAAGCCCCTCAGCCCCAGCCCAGAGCCCGCACCCCATCCCAAACTCTTACCTTAGCCCAGTGAAAGTGAGTGAGGGTGGGGGAGAGCGAGTGACAGAAAGGGAAGGGGATGGAGTGAGTGGAGCGGGGCTTTGGGAAAGGGGCGGGGCCTCAGGGAAGTGGCAGAGTAGATCCTGAGTTGCCCTTAAATTCAAAAAGTGATCTTGGGTGTAAAAAGGTTGGAGACCACTGATTTAAAAAGTAAATGCACGTCTAAATTTAAAGTCTACACATGTATCCTATGCTGCCTTGGGATCTTAGGTTTTTGGAACAAAGGCTTTGTAGTTCACCTTTGCATTTTTGTTATTAATTCTTCGTTACTGAAAATTCCATTTAAAATTACTTCATAGCCTACAATACAATAATGAAACCATGCCTGTGACTCAAGGCTGGCAAAACCAGTTCTAAGTTCCTGTAGTCCATCCTTCCAACGCTGCTGCTGCCGCAGTAGATCAATGTTCATGAGAACTACAACCTGTTAAAAAAAAGAAATTTAAATGTGCTAAATATTGTACTATTAATTTGTCATCAATGAAAATGGAAGAAAGCACGGTCCAGAAAATGTTATTTCAGTTTCGTTATTAAAACATACCTTTTCAATGAAGTTAGTATGCCACTTTCTTAGTTTTCTGTTTTCAGTGGAAAGCCGTTCAGCAGCAGCTTGTAGTTTTTGAATATATGCTTCTAATTCTTTAGGGTTATCCCACGTTATCTGTGTCTTTCCTCCAGAGCCAGCTTTCGAATGCTGGGGGAAAGAAAATATTTCAAGGTTTAATGACAAATATAGAGCTAAATCATCAGTTTGCAATCTAGTCCATAGTAAGGGACATCTTCAGAAGGAGATTGTGACTTGGAGTTAATCTCTCTCACTGTCTCTCTACAGCTTCAGGAAGGAGTATATTGTTGCAGCATATGCTCTGTAACACACCAGTGTAACTAAACTAGTGAGTGGGTTAAGGGGGGAGGAATCAAGGCTCTGCCCACTCCCCAGCAGCCTGACAGAGATGGAGGACCTAGCCAATATGCACAGCTTGGAATGCCACAGAGATGCCACACATCCCCTCTGCTCCCTTGCATCTTTGCTCAGAGTGAACCATGAACTGATCCACAACTACTCACTTCTCCAAATTTACACTTTCTCCATGAAAGTAGTAACTGTCCAAAAGTACATTGTAAAAACTTCTATTTTCAGACAATCTGACTTACAGTTTACGTGGATGACGTAGGCATTTTTGTAGTTTTCCTTGGTTTTTTGGAACATGTCTTGCTAAGGTTATATTTTAAAAATTATAGAAGAAGGCCCATGCTTGCATGAGATTATGAATACATTCCTGACTTAAGAGATGCAGCACATGATCTGCAGCCCAGGGAAGGGGGGCCATAATGGCTTTAAGCCACCTTTGTGCCCTCCAATCCTGGGCCATTTGGGGGGCTTGAGAGACCTCCAGTGCAACCTATAGGTAGTCCTGGAAGACTGTCTAAGTTACAGTAGCCTCCCCAGATTGCCTTATGAGCCAATGTCCGCAAGACTTCATGCTGTGACCCCACCCCTGACATGTCCTTCCTGTCCCCAGCTATGCCAGGGCTTGTGAGGGGTTCTCTGGAGGCAGCGTTCCAGCTGCTTTCAACAATGCTTGCACTGGGGAACCTTCCTTAATTAGATATGAGGCTCTTAGAGCCTCTTTGCAGCACTCAGGCCCTTTTCATAACATAAAGGGGCCCAAGCAGAACAGAGGATCATACCAGACTATACCTAAGAAATAGTGAAACTCATGATGTACAAAATGCTTGTCAATGAATAAAGTAAATAAACAGCAAAAATAGAGGAAAAAATTCTTCAATCTTTCCCTTATAGTAATCTCAAGAGTTATCTGTACCAGTGCTATGTTATATAAATTCAGACAGTAGGGTAAAGTTTTAAAGTGATAGTGTCCCTTTAAAGTAGGGAATGGGAAGGAAGAAAAGAAAAAAAAAATACATGAATGTCACCAATTTGGACACTTTCTAAAAATCCTCTATATTTCAAACTCCTTAAAATAAGGTTCTAGTACATCCTTTAAAAAATGGTGAGCTTCTTCTTAATCAACTGTAAACCAACACCTTGTTCACAAAACAAAAATATTAAAGGCCACGTTTACACTTACCGGGACGGTCGACGCGGCGAGTTCGACTGCTCGGAGTTCGAACTATCGCGTCTGATCTAGACGCGATAGTTCGAACCCCGGAAGCGCTAGTTCGAACTCCGGTACTCCACCGCGGCAGGAGGAGTTGCCGGAGTCGACCTTCGAGCCGCGGAGTTCGCTTCTGCGGCGTCTGGACGGGTAAGTAAGTCGAACTAGGGTAGTTCGAATTCAGCTACGTTATTCACGTAGCTGAATTCGCGTACCCTAGTTCGACCCCCGAGCTTAGTGTAGACCAGGGCTAAGTCTTTGACCATTAACCCACAGTAACAAATAGTATCCATAAGTGAAAAAACAAATGCATATAGAGAATTTTTAATTTTTCCATCTAAAATTATAAGCTGTATATTTTCAAACAGTCCAAAATAGTCTCAGAAATAATAAACCTAAAGAGGGAGAGAATTCCAAAAGCCACATTTTTTGATGATCTACGGTTTTAGAGACATAAGAGTTAAACTATTCCTTTTAATTAATTTAAAGAATAAAAAACACATATGTATTATATGTACTAAATAGACAAAAACTGTTAAAGAAGAAATACTCCATAGAAGGTACAGGCTCACGTACCTCTCTATTCTCAAAACCAGCAAAAGGTTGAAAGGACATGCACACGATATATTTTACTTATTTTTATATGTGTAAAATATATACCACCCATTCTCTGGCCACATGTTCATAAAAATTAAAATAATATACATGATTTGTCAAGACATAACAAATTACACTTTTACCCCAAGTTGGTCCTTATAGGGCATCACCTGCAAGCCTCCCCACCACACACATGCACACCAAGTAAAGACCTTGGTAACTATGTGGACCTGATAGAATGCCCTAAAAGAAAACAAAATCAAGCTATTTTGCCCTTACAGGAAGAGCACTCATGAGCCGTTCAAGAAGAATAATCTGCCTCCAGCCCCAAAATGTTCAAATCTGAGGCCTGGCCTCAGTTGACCTCAATTGTCATAGTGATAAATAGAGAGCCTCCTGGAAAACTAGGACCCAAATCATATACTGTAGTGCTTTATAGTTCAACACCAATCTTGAATTGCACCCTGTCATAAACATACAGCTACGGGTAGCATAAAATCCCTTTTACCCTGTAAAGGGTTAATTCCTCTTTTACCTGTAAAGGGTTAAGAAGCTCAGATAACCTGGTTGGCACCTGACCAAAAGGACCAATAAGGGGAGAAGATGCTTTCAAATCTGTGGGGAAAGGTTTTTGTTTGTGTCTTTGTCAGCAAGGAACCAGGGCAGGAAAAATACATCTCCTTAAGTATATCTGAACTAAGCACCTAGTATTGCAGAAATAGTAAGTAATAGCAAAGAAATGCGTTTGATTATCTTTTGGTTTAGCTTGTGAATTTTCCCTGTGCTAAGAGGGAGGTTTATCTCTGCTTTTGTAACTTGAAAGTTTTGCCTAGAGCGGAAATCCTCTGTGTTTTTGAATCTTTTGCTATTCTGTAAAAGTACTTACCATCCTGATTCTACAGAGGTGATTCTTTTACCTTTTCTTTCTTTATAACGAAATCTGTTTTTTTCAGAATCTGGGTCTCGTCTGTGCTCACCATGTTACCTATCTGGTTGGTAGAGTATTCTCAAGCCTCCCCAGGAAAGGGGATGCAGGGCTAGGGGGGATATTTTGGGGAAACAGGAACTCCAAGTGGTCCTTTTTCTGAATCTTTGTCTAACTCACTCGGTGGTGGCAGCATTCTGTTCAAGGACAAGGTGGAATTTGTGCCTTGGGAAAGTTTTTAACCTAAGCTGGTAAAAATAAGCGTAGGGGGTCTTTCATGCGGGTCCCCACATCTGTACCCTAGAGTTTAGAGTGGGGAAGGAACCCTGACACACCTGAAAATAAATAGGAAACCAGTGCAAATTTCTGAAAACTACTGTAATATTTTTTATATCACCACCATTACTGAAGCACACAGCCACATTCTGCCCCATCTGTAACTTCCAACTGGTCTTTAAGAGTAAAAAGCACATTAAAATATTCAAATATGGAGGTAAAAGAGCCATAAGTAACTGTGGAAAGAACCATATCTGAAAGAAATGGTCATAATTGTCTAGCTAAATGCAGATGAAAGAGATGTTCTCAGTCAGTTATAAAATCTGTTCTGCAGAGATGTTCTGCAGTTATAAAATCAATAGGCTAATAAATATTCACAAAAAGATAACAGCACATGAAATACATTGCCAAAGCTTAAAGCAACAAAGGATTCCTTTACCTTAATTATCTGTTCAAATGTTAAGGCAGACTGTAACATCATTGGCTTCTGACTCTGAATCATTTGTTGATCAATTGAATTGTAAAAATGTGCCACCTATAAAACAGACACGATTTACTATTACATATAAGCAGCATATTTCCATTTATATGCCAATAGTTTTTAATACTTATAATATATTCCTGAGAGTATTGCCAATTTCAATATTTTCAAGACTTACATTTTATCAATATGATTGTTAATAAGATATTTAACAAGTATATATAATATGCCATTTCAGAACATGTGATCATGTCTCCCTTTAGTGGCTGGCCCTAGCAATTATAAGTTTGCACCTGAAGAGGTTATATTTACCTTAAGTGGAAAATTGCTAATGGTTCTCTTTATTGTAACATCTCATAGTCAATTTCAAAAACAGGTTAATTTTTAATACTGCACTAAACATTTGTGTGTGTCTATTTCTTTATTTTTGTTCAGTTTTTAGGCTTAAATTTATTTCCAATACTATCATCATTCAATGTTATTAAATTGTTCAAGAAACACATTGTAGCTTTAATAAAGAAAAAGGATTATAGCAGAAAGCTTATTAGCCTGATAATCATAATGACAATATAATGGTCTGGAAATACTCTACCATTAATACATAGAAATCAGTACAGATAGTGGTTATAGTTTATTATCTCATACCTGCTTGAGGATAACTGCTTGCTTGCAGAATTTTTGTGCAGTGTTTGCAACTTGCTGTATTTTAGCAGGAATAACAAAGCCAAGTGCAGATAACTGACGCACTTCTCTTAGGAGAGTCACCAAACGATCCGAATAATGTATTTTTAATTCTCCATCACAATGATCCAGCTCCATAATAGGACTACTAGCTTGCATGCTAAACCAAAATTAATATTAAAAATTACCAAGTATGATTTGTCCAGGATCCTTTCCAAAATTCCAAAATACTGGATAACATTTACTTTTTTTCTGACTATTTTTTATTTTAAAGTTGTTAATTCTATGATTCTATGTGTTAATCCAGTAACCTCTATCCAAAACCTCTGAAGACTAGCAACAAGGGCAACACATAACAGAACTTCATTTTAAAATTTGTTTTTACTCAGAAGATTGTCAGGCATGTTATAATACACCCTGTTTCTTTAGTTCCCAGCCAGGGCTACCCTGATCACTCTTTGGATTCAGAACCATGCAAGGGACTTCCAGTCTGAATGTGACAGGGCTCACATGACACTACCCCTCCATTCAACCATGTGAGTTGGAGGAAGAGAGAAACTCCAAGGCACAGCCAGCCTGAGGATCAGAGACTCGGACCAGCAGAAGCAGATACAGAAACATTTGCATCAGACACAGCAACACTGGTGGGGGAAGAAAAGATGAGATCTATTTTTCCCCAAAAAATCCCCTACACCTAGAACTGTGCAGAGAGGACTCCCCACCTCTGGGGACACAACGGTTCCTCAGTCATTTTTGCTCATGGAAAGGAGAGGGCCTTAAAGTCTATTATTCTATGAGAACCAGCCACGGGGCATAGACGCAAGCTAGCAGAAGCATTTGCAGCATACTGTCAGACACTGATAATGTCATCAGACTATCTTCAATTTTTGGATTTGATAATCTCACTCCTGTGCTAACTGGCTGTTTGTATTAACCCTCTCCCAGAGCACCTCAGGTCATTTATCTTCAGCTTTATTCCTTTTGTCCTCCATGCTCCCCTTCCTCCTTTTCCCACCCTCTTTCCTCTGACTCATTACCCTTGCCACCCTCTCTTCAATGCCTCCTCTCTCGTTTTCGATTTAGCTAATCCTCTCGCAACAAACTCATTTTAAAAAAAGCCTAACAAAAAGAAAAACCTTGTGAAGCTAAGAAACAAGATGTTTGCCAGGCATCACACTGTTCATTTGGCTTGTTTGTTGTAACTCTTCACTGTTGCCAACTCTCATGTGAAATGTGAGAATCTCATCTTTCATTTTTTTTCAAATTCAGTTGGTAGCCCTCATGTTTACAGAGGAAAGCTTGAAAGAGTAATCCAAGTGTGTCTTAAGGGTTCAAAAATCAGAAGGTAAATAAAAAGAACTGCCCACCCCCACATTTTTTTTTAAATCTCACGATTTTAAAGATAATCTCATGAATGAGTATTTTAACTGCTTTCCTCAATCCATCTTCTGTCTGCCTTGTCTATCTAGATTGTGAGCTCTAAGGGACACTGATGACCTGTTATCCTATATTTGTCTAGCAACTAGCACAATGGGACTCCAATCTTATTCAGTAACTAAGAACTACTGTAATACAAATAACAAATAAAAATAATAATAAAAATATTCCCAAACGTTTTTCATTTTGCTTTACCAACCAAGTCTGATACAATCCACAAAAATGACGTGGCTGTGAACTGCCTTATTTTATTTCTCTTATTTATTCTCTCTTCTACACCAGAGCTTCACTGTATAGGTCTTCATCAGCTCTTTTTAGATTACACTGTAATACAGACTTTGGTAATAGTTCTTACTGCATACAATATTTTATACTTACCAAAGTCCTGACCGGGGATTCGACAAACCTGACTGAATGTCCCTGGACCAACCATCAAATTGCTCTTGTTCGTAAACCTTCAACTGTTCTAAAAGATCATCTGCATTTTGACGGAATGTTTGAAATCCAGACAAGTCAGAAAGAAGAGCCTCTGCAATCTTGATGGCGTCATCTACCTTAAACACAATCCCATTTGTCAACAATGAAAAGGGCATAACTTCTGGACTGTATTTTTATTTTAGACACATCATAATAACTACAAAAATCATTATTTGCAAAACACAAAACATCTAAAGACAAATTGTTATAAGTGGAGTTCTCCAAGAAAGGGAACTTTTGGTAAAGCACATGGTTTTCAAGGAACATTTTGTGTTCCCTTTTTAAGAGCCAGATATTATATGTCACAGTCCCTACCCACAGGGTCCTTTTCACCCTTTACATTAATTATTTTTTAATCTAACATGAACATACTGTAGTCAAGTATCAGAGGGGTAGCCGTGTTAGTCTGGTTCTGTAGAAGCAGCAAAGAATCCTGTGGCACCTTATAGACTAACAGACGTTTTGCAGCATGAGCTTTCGTGGGTGAATACCCACTTCTTCAGATGCAAGATGCAGATACTGTAGTCACTTGCTCTAGTATAAACTCCAAACACTCACCATTAAAAACCAAACATTAAAAGATATCAACACTACATAAAAACCTTCCATTTACAAATTTTAAAAAAAGAGCACAGCTGCAGTTACCTAAAGACCTCAATGAACACTCAAAATCTTAAGGAACAGGATTTTGTCAAAATCAAGGGAACCTGCCAGTGGGCTTTGAAATCTGCACTACAGGCCCAAGCACAGAGTACAGTGAAGTGGTGCAGATGACGGACTGTGAGGAAGGTTAGTACAAGCCCTTTAATATTGGTGGAACATGGTGATCTACCCCTATTTGATTATCAGATCCAGATAGGAAGGAGTGGGTGATTCCTATAAAGAAGTGAGATGGCTTAGTTGGAGGGGAGCTTCAGGAAGGAATTTGGTTCTTGGGGCTGAACATAAGAACGGCCGTACCAGGTCAGACCAAAGGTCCATCTAGCCCAGTATCTGTCTACCGACAGTGGCCAATGCCAGGTGCCCCAGAGGGAGTGAACCTAACAGGCAATGATCAAGTGATCTCTCTCCTGCCATCCATCTCCACCCTCTGACAAACAGAGGCTAGGGACACCATTCCTTACCATCTTGGCTAATAGCCATTTATGGACTTAACCACCATTAATTTATCCAGTTCCCTTTTAAATGCTGTTATAGTTCTAGCCTTCACAACCTCCTCAGGGAAGGAGTTCCACAAGTTGACTGTGCGCTGCGTGAGGAACTTCCTTTTATTTGTTTTAAACCTGGTCCTAGAACAGGCGGAATGAGACACAAGGGGAAAGGCCTTTGGGCCCCTGCAGCTTGTTTTGGTCAGGGGAATAAATGAAGGTAACTTACTTGTAACCAAGTTCTTCAAGTGAACTCTGTATATTCATTCTTTGGGGACCTGCACCAAACCGTGCAGCAGGATGGTAGAAATTAGTAGCAGTGACTGCTAGGTGACCATGCTCCCTCATCCTCCCTGTCTAGCGCTCAAGCGTGTTTTGAGCATATGAGTATAAAGGGGGTGTGGCACAGTTACCACCTCAGTTTCTTCTATCACTAAAGCGGAAAACCACTGATATTTTAATTTGGACTCTGGAGGAGTGGAGAAGGTGGAGGGGCTATGAATTTGCAGAGTCCATCTCAAAGAACTCTAGTTACAAACAGGTAACCTTAATTTCTTCTTTGAGTATTCTCTGCATATTCGCACACTTCGGGTAGTTTGGCAAGCAGTAGAGTAAATTGGATGGAGGGGTGCAGAGTTCTAATTAAACAGAGATTGGAGTAACGCTCTACGAAACTGGGCATCCAACTTGGATGCCATATCAAAAGTGCAAGGCTTCACGAATGTGTGAATAGTAATCCACCTAGCAGCTTTGCATATCTCAAGGGAATGTGTTTATAAGAGCTGTAGATATAGCTACTGCCCTAGTAGAATGAACTCTAAGCAGAGTAGGAATGGGAAGAGAAGCTCCTCAGTCTATAACACTCTTCAATGCATTGTCTAACCCACCTAGACAGGAACTGAGATGAAATGTCTTTCCCTTTGAGTTACCAGCATACGAAACAAAATAACTTAGAACAAAGAGTTTTAAGTCTTCTTCTATCTAAGTAGTATGATAGTACTGTCTTGACATCCAACAAATGTAACCTGGCCTCCCTTTTAGATGAATGAGGCTTTGGAAAGAACACCAGTATATTAATGGTTTGATTTACATGAATCTCAGAAACTATTTTAAGAAAAAATGTAGGGTGTGGCCTAAGAAGCACTGTACCTCATAATGACACCCTGTAACCCATATTCATTATTCATATATGGTTGTGATATATCATACAAAGCATGCAGTGTAAGGTATCATATGAAAGGTCATGATCTGATGAAACTGCTTGTTGTGTCTCAGTATGCATATCATTAATGTGTATAAAAAGTTATGAGATTGTGCTATATGGTTGTTATTGAAATATGCTGAAGTTTGCTACTGGCATGCAAAAGATCCCTGCCCAGGTGGGGTGCTGACCACACATTAATCAACTGTGTGACTCAACTATGCAAGCACCACACAAAGGGAACTGATCTTTCACTGTGACTCAGCAAAGCCCACCAGGACATGCCTAGGATAGTGTCTGCCAGGTACATAGGCCAAGGGTATAAAATAAAGGACAGTTGAAGCAGACAGGGCCCTTTCTCCTCTAACCACCTACATTGGAAACAACCGGGATGCCAAGAAGATTAAGATCATCTGAGGAGTCTTGTCCAGACTTCAGGAGGGATGTCTGCGCATTAAGGACTATAGCATCCAGTGGGGTGAGAATAGTGCCTGATTCAATCCGGTTTAGTTTATAGAATATAGATTGAATGCAAATTTTTATTTTCTTTGGTGACCATCTGTGTTCTTTTATGCCTACCACTTATAACCACTTAAAATCTATCTTTCTGTAGTAAATAAACCTGTTCTATATTTTACCTAAAACCGTATATCTTGCTTGAAGTGCTTGGGAAACCTCAGCTCAGGAACAAAAGCTGGTGCATGTCTTCTACACATCGGGGGGGTGGGAGGGTGGACTGGGTAACAAACTTACACTTCTCAGACTTCTGATCAAAGTAGGACAGTAGTACGGCTCTGGAGTCCTAAGATGGGGAGCTGTAGGAAAGTGGTTGGAGCCTCTCTGTTGCTGCTTCATGAGAAGCATTCAAATAACTCAGCTGGGTGTGTCCCTGCCTGTGGGTGTCTGTGTGAGTGCAGTACTTGGGAGAGGTTTGCAGCTTGTCACAACATATCAGTATGAGAGGGAGCCCACGTTGGTAAGCCAGAGGTCTCTGCAGCATCCCAGTTCCAGATTGCACCATGAGGAACCCATCACAACCATCTTGTCCTTACAAAAAGTACTAAAAGGGCCATCTATCACCAATGCATGTAGTTCACTAATTCTTCTGACTGAAGTAACTGCTATTATAAAGGCCATCTTCACAAATAAATGAACAAAGAGTAGCTCATTATAGGTTAAAATGGTTGCGACGAATTGAATCAAAACTAAATTCCGATTCCACGGAGGAACAGAGTTTCACACAGGGGGACACAGGTTCAACGTCCTTTCAAAAAGTTCTTAACCAGCATATACGTAAAAACAGATTTGACAATTACATGATTATGGTATGCTGCTCTGAGTCAGACTGCCCTCAGTCTTGAATACATGTATGTGCAACAGAGATTCTTTGTTGTTCCAAAGGCCTTGAATGTACAAATTGCAAAGATGTGCTCCCCCCCTCCCCCCGTGTATGTATTATTAAAAAAGGAGAAGATGGGTTGAACAAAACTCCCTTGAGGACATTTTGAGGTTCCAGTCACCATCTTAGAGAGAGAAAAACCTTCTTCAGAACAGTGAGTACTTTTTGCATACTGTTCATAATGGGTCTGAAATTCCTTAGTAGTCAGTGCTGAAGAGGTCTCATTCTTAGCCTGGCATATGGAGTCACATAGGTCATGGATGCCATTAGATAAACTACCTTTTCACAGGGATATTGAAGCATAGGGTAGTTTTTAATTTTTAAAACCTCTTCCTTTTATGGAGTTGAGAATCACACCAATGAATAGAATCTTTTGACGGTGTGAGAAGAGACTCTTTTTAGTTTACGAGAAGACCAAAGGTTCCAAATAAAGAATGAGTGATCAAAATGGCTTTCTGTAATTCTTCTTTTGAGGGAGCCTTTAGAAGCCAATTGTCTCAGTACAGAAATACAAAAAAATGCCTGTCTTCTCAGATATGCTGCTACCAGAGCCATGCATTTGGTAAAGACTTTGGGTGTGGTTGAAAGGCCAAACAGTAGGACTCTGTACTGGAAATGGTCTGATCCAACAGAAAAACAGAGATATTATCAATGTAAGTGTCTTCCTGAAAGATGAATCTTTGAGATTGAGATCACCAAACCAATTCAAAAGTGGACAGGGAGGGAATAATTAATGCCATAATTAAAGCTCTGAGGTGTAGAATTGGTCTGAGGCCTCCATTCTTTTTAGGGGATTAGAAAATACCAGGAGTGAAATCCCTTGTGTCTGGAATCTAAAGGAAGTTCTCATCAGAACAGACCATGAAAAGATAGTGGACAGCAGATGGATCACTTGATGATTGCCTGTTCTGTTCATTCCCTCCGAAACATCTGGCATTGGCCATAGTCGGAAGATAAGTTACTGAGATAGATATAATACTTAGTCCTGCCTTGAGTGCAGGGGATTAGACATGAAGACCTCTCAAAGTCCCTTCCAGTCCTACAATTCTATGATTTTATGGACCTTGGATCTGACCCAGGATAGTTGTTCTTATATAAGGAAAGTGAGAGGAGTTCCATGGAGCAAGGAATTTGAATTGGATGGTATAGCATGCTTTTATTTTATCTAAAACCCATCTGTCTGAGGTGATATTTGACAGTGCACTGTACTAATGAGAGAGACAGTTTCTGAAAATATGGGTAGTATTTATTGAAATTGGTATGACGTTTTCATTCATCACATCAAATCTGCAGGCTGATATTAGGCAAGAAAGATGTAATCAAGGAGTTCTTCATCCTTGTCCTGGGCTTGTGGGATTTTTTCCTCTCCTGCATTTTAGAGGATGTCTGTTTTCAGTGTTGATAATAAGGCTTCCTCTCAGAGGTTTAAGAAGAAGAAGGGAAAGAAGATGGAAGGTATTGTCTATGATATCTGAAGATAAATACAGATGTCTTTCTATGATAAAGAGGTAGTAACCCCAAAGATCTCACAGGTGAGCTTATGTCCTTCATTTTCTCCATCATTTTATCAGTTTTTGCACCAAAAATAATCCATCTCCTTCAGAAAGTAAATCCTCGTTTTTGTCTTTCTTTCCATAGGCAAATATGAGGACTGTAGCCATGCATGTCTGTGGAGAGTGATCACTAAAACCACAGATCTTAATGCGGTGTCAAAAACATCAAATGATGGCCTAAGGACATGTTTTGCCACAAGTTGCCCTTTCATAATGAGAGCTGTTAATCTCCTCTGGTCCTCTGGGAGGTTATTGGTTAAGACAAATCTTCTCCCACAAGTGAAATTGATATCTTGCCATTACTGCTTGATATCGACCATAGGCATATTTAAAGAAAGCTATAAAAAAAATTCTTCTTAGAGAGTCCAATTTTTTTTTCTTCTTTGTCATAAGGAGTCACGTGCTGAAGACCTGACCTGGATCTTTGACCTGATGCTGCTCTCACAAGAGAATTGGTTTGAGGGTGCACATGAAAACAGAAAAACCCTTCCTGTGGGATCTGGCATAATTTATCTGCCATTTTTTAAACTGACTGAAATGAAGATGGATTTGACCAGAAGATTTTGCTGGTTGCCAGAGACCTTCCAGTATAGGCAATCAAATCTTATTCTTTGCAATAGAACACAAAATATTGGATGTGTGGTGTGACGGGTTCAGTCACAGGGACCCCCTTGGGACTGTCACCTGACGTGCTGGAATTACCTCTGAGCCTGTTTTCCACTGCCAGCTTGGGACTCTAGAACCTTTCCTTGTTGAGCCAGACACACTAGTCTGCTGCAACACAGACCCAGGTCTGGTCCACGCCCCCAAAGCTGCAGACTTTAACCAAAAACTGCTCAGCAAGTCACCTTTCTCCAGCACCCAGACACCCAGTTCCCAATGGGATCCAAACCCCAAATAAATCTGTTTTGCTCTGTATAAAGCTTATACAGGGTAAACTTATAAATTGTCCATGCTCTATAATACTGATAGAGAGATATGCACAGCTGTTCGCTCACCCAGGTATTAATCATTTACTCTGGGTTCAATAATAAACAAAAGTGATTTTATTAAGAATGAAAAGTATGATTTAAGTGGTTTCAAGAAATAACAGATAGCACAAAGTAAGTTACCAAGCAAAATAAAACAACACACACAAGTCTAAGCCTAATACATTAATAAACTGTATACAGGTAAATCTCAGAGATGTTCCAATATGCTTCTTTCACAGACTAGATTCCCTCCTAGTCTGGGCCCAATCCTTTCCCCTGGTAAAGTTCCTGTTAGTTCCATCTCAGGTGGTAACTAGGGGATTTCTCATGACTGGCAGCCTCCTTTGTTCTGTTCCACCCCCTTTTATATCTTTGGCACAAGGCGGGAATCCTTTGTCTCTGGGTTCCCACCCTTCATTCTAAATGGAAAAGCACCAGATTTAAGATGGATTCCAGTATCATGTGACATGTTCACATGTCCTGTGAGACTTCATTACTTACTGGCTGGCATCCACATATACAGGAAGGCTTACAAGTAAACAGAGCCAATTGTCCTAGTTAACAGGAGCCATCGAGTTTCCAAGCCACCATTAATGGGCCACACTTTGCATAGTTACAATAGGACTTCAGAGTAATACTTTATATTTCTAGCTTCAGATACAAGAATGATACATACATACACAAATAGGATGAACACACTCAGTAGATTATAAGGTTTGGAATGATACCTTACAAGAGATCTTTTCCATAAAGCATATTCCAGTTACATTATATTCACATTCCAAGCATATTTTCATAAAGCATATGGAGTGCAACGTCACATGTGGCTTCTTTCAAAGCTACTCATGTAATATTAAAGTTGATGCCATCCTATCCACTGGCTTATGAAACTGAACTGTGTCCTCAGAAGGAGAAAATGCTGTAGCTACATCCACATTTTCCATTTCTTGTTGTTGAAATTCCTGTAGAGGAAATGTTGTCTGATGCACCTCCTCATTGTCTCCTGTGGTAAGGATAGGGAACATTCTCTAAGTGTCAGATCCTTACACCTCAGATCCGCAACTCTCAGATCCATCAGTTCCAGTGAAAGATGGAGATTCATGCTTCCTGGAGTGATAGTGGTAAGTAGAAGTTGGCCAATATGTCCCAGGCATCTAAGGCAATATATGCCAATCCTGCCAGTCACCCCAAACCTGTCTCACATACCTTGTTTGGAACATAGGGTGCCATGAAGGGAAATTCTCATCTGTAAATGGTCAGATCATAGTCTTGCTTGTTGGATCCAGCTCTATATCTGATTGCAGATCCCATCCCAGATCCAATATTGAAACAGCAGGTGAAATGACCACTGTGAAGATCTGGGTCATGTAGCATGGTGACAAATCTCTTCTTACAGTTGGAATCTTCGGTGGTGGAAGAGATACTGGAGAATCTCCATGTCTGGTGTCCCATCTCAGTCTTTTATCACAAGAACCATGAGAAATAGCCAGATCCGTTAGTAGATGTGAACCTGTACCATGACAGTTAAAGTATGCTGCTGAACTGATGTGTTCAGATCTGATGACCTTTCCTTTGGATCCGTATCTCTAGAATGGATCTACAGATTTACTATCCTTTGGTCTCAGATTCGCATGTGAACAGTCTGATGAACTACCAGGGATATGTTTTAATTTAGCCTTCCATTTCCTCTGAAACAAGGCAGCCAGTTCCAATGTTATTTGGACCCTTAGGATGACTGTCCGAAACGAGTTCCACAATTAATAATAAATGTATCTATTTTGGAGTCAGATCCAAAGGCTTAAGAACAGTCAGATCCACCAATCTGGAACTGGAGCTCAGTGCCAAGATGAAAGACTTCATTGGTGCAATTTTCTTGGATCTAGATGTACTCAGAGCTGATTCAGACCTCCTATCCTTATTTTCAGATCCTTCAGAGTTCTCAGATCCCAGAGGCTTGACAGACAAAACCTCCTATAATAAAAGGGCTTGAACAGTGTTTAATTTGTGCCAGGGCTTGCCAGGGCTGAGCCCTGGCACCACTAGGCTTGAGGGTTCATAGCTCCAACATCTCTGGGCTTGCTGCATCAGTTATGAATGTAAAAAAAACACTTGAGCCCCAGCACCTCTTTCATTAAAAATTAAGTACTGGGCCAGAAGTCTATTTTGTCTTTCCTTCTGGGCCCAAGGTGTGAAAGTATTACAGGTAGCACAACATGCTGGGAAAAGGTTCTCCCCCAAACATTTTAGACACTGAACATGTATGTCAGATGCAAAGAGGAGTGCTGAGAAAGATGTGCACCACCTGAACCCATGTTTCTTCATAATGGGATCATCCATACTGAACTATAAAACTATACCTTAAAACTATGATATAATCTAAATCTGGCCTAATTTATCCTAAAACTAAAGTATAGACTACTAACTATAAAAACTATTAACTACTAACAGCAATGAACTAATATGAAGGCACTATCAGTCAATACATCTTTGAGATCCAATGGTTCATATCCTTTCGCTGCTGCTGTTGGAAAGAACTGAGGCTGCAGTGGCACCACAGCTCCTATATATTCATGCTCTTAGAATGCCCTCAAGCGCCAAACAGGGAGGATGGGGGAGCATGGGCACCTGAGCGGCACTGCTACTAGAAGCTTCTACCGTCTTGCTGCACTAATAGGAAAAAGTCCCAGGAATGACACTATGCAGAGGACACTTGAAAAATTGTGTTACTTTGCAAGTTTTTTTATTTGAAGAATAAAACTGCCCTGAAGGAAGGACCTGAATAGACTTTTGGGTGTGGCATGAGTCCTTCTTGGGTTGGGGGAGACAGGCCAGCAGATCTACAACTGAATAGTCCAAAAAGCAATCTAGCATCCTCTTTACTGTGCTTTTTGGTTAGAATAGAACACAGCCTCTTTGAAGCCAGCTGGTGCCTTGTTAGTTAGTGTGCCCTGGACTTGGGGGACCTGGAGCACAAAGAAGATTACAATACAAAGCTTTGGTTAATCTGAATTTGGTAAATCGTTATAAATTCTCTCTCTCTCTCTCTCTCTCAAGATAATTATGTTGATAGATTCACCTTTGTAAGCCAGAATGAGGTCTCTATTATACAGTCAAATATATTACGAAGCAGTGTTTCTCCCAGGATCTTAAGAAAATGAGAAGATGAATTTCAACTGAGTGCCAAAAGCATAAGGAAATATTCAGAGGGTCTGAACACTTTTTTCCAATCACTTTTAAAAATACCTTTTTATGGCATGTATGTTTTAAAAAGTGTGCCTATTCTCATAACTCTGTCACAAACTGCAATTTAAGTAAAAAGCTTAAAATACTAAAATGCCTCTGGTATTTTTAGAAGGAAAGCAGAGCAAGTAAGCCTCTCTCAAAAACCAAAAGTATGCCATTGGCACAAACATAAGGGTATGTATAAAGAAGTAATGGTGCATATGTTATAGCTGATGTTACCTTCTGAGTTGGATTTTAGACTGTCTAAAAACTTGAAATATTTACTCTAAAGTCAAATTCATCACGACATGTGAATCTAGTGTATGAATCTGTACAAATCTTTCCATTCAATTAATTCATTTCTATCTGTCTTTTCCTTATTCCACACACTTAAATATGTTACATACTGAACACCTCACATGCATTTCTTTAATCTCAGAAACCCATTTATATAACAAATTATAAATGTAATGGTAGCAAGGCACAGATATTGTTTGATATTATTGTTTGAATACAAACTAATCAAAAGGCAGAGAATTATAACTGAGCAAATACCTTTAACCCATCTTGTTGTGAAACAGAAAACACTAATGTACAGCACCCTGACTTTACTACAAAGAACTAACAATTCTGCTTTTTAATATGATACTGGGAACCCCTTGCTTGCACTGGTAAGCACTTATTCACATGAGAAATACAACTAATTTCTGAAGGACTATTCATGAGTTACTACTCGCTACTGAGAGTAAGTGGGTCACAGTCTGGCTCATTGTAAGCCTTTTATGGGAACCACATGTGCATACTTGAGGAAGCAATCTGAGCCAGAGTGTCTACCACTGCTGTAGAATTCTAGTCTTTCCCAGTTTTTGTAATACTCTAAAATATTTTGTAATAAACCTTGTTTAACATAAAAAGTTTTTCAATGTATTATTTATCCAAGAGATAATTTTTGCATGTTGCATAAAAACTATTTAGCAAGAGTCCTACTGAAGAGGAGCTTTGAACCTTTAACTCTAGTGAAATCAACGAGTGTTGCAGATGTTGAGTACCTTTGAGGTCTTTTATGCCACATTTTGGAAGTCAGTATGCAGTGTCTCAACAAGAATTTAAACTATTACCTTCAACTGCAGCTGCCGCACCCAAACAATATTATTGACAACTTCAGAAAGATTTTTTCCTGAAAGTGGTCCAGATACATCACCAGGAACACCATGGCATCGAGCTTCAAAGTCTGTTCGAAAATCTGTATCAAACAAACTGTTCATGTTAGACCCACAAAGCAACAGAACCAGTAAGCAATAATGAATTATAGCTACAAACAACATACTAGACCAGGCGTCGGCAACCTTTTGGAAGTGGTGTGCTGAGTCTTCATTTATTCACTCTAATTTAAGGTTTCGCGTGCCAGTAATACATTTTAATGTTTTTTAGAAGGTCTCTTTCTATAAGTCTATAATATATAACTAAATTATTGTTGTATGTAAAGTAAATAAGGTTTTTTAAATGTTTAAGAAGATTCATTTAAAATTAAATTAAAATGCAGAGCCCCCCGGACCAGTGGCCAGGACCTGGGCAATGTGAGTGCCTTCGGCACCCGTGCCATAGGTTGCCTATCCCTGTACTAGACTTTTACCAAAAAAAAAATTGTTGCAAAATACTACTCCCAAAAGAAGAGAGACAAAGTAGAGAACAATTAAAACATTTCCAAATTGATTTTGAATTGTCTATGATACACTTTTACCTTTGACAGAGTCCTGAAGTCTTGCTAGCAAAGTTTCCCTTTCCAAAAGCAACTCTTTGCTAATGCTTGGGCGTTTTACCAGTTCCTTATATTTCTGAAATGCTTGAAGCAGCTAGCATAAGAAATAATGTAAAGAAAAAAAGATTATTTCTACTCAATAAAATGAAACACATTCTTAGACACCACTGTTCATAAATCCTATATGTGATCATTTGTCTTAAAATAACTATTTGAGAATTCTGCAACCTGATACATAGTAAAGCCTTTGTGATATAAAAATATTTTTACCTGTTGCAGACTGTCTTGAATTTCTGAAATAAATGTTTTCAATTTGTTTGCTATTTTCTGTTCCACTGGTGCAACAATTCTCTCATATTGAGACACTGCAGCTCTCCATAAAGGCTGGGAGATAATGAATAGCTGTGTTAGTTTGAGATATGTTAATACTCACAATAAAGTCACAGAAGTTATGTATAGAAAAAAAATAAACATTATACCTCTGTGTAGGGGTTATAGTGCACAGGATTCAGGCCAGCAAAGGGTTCAAACACCTGAGCAAGGTGCAATGTTTGTTGTTCCCCCACTGGTAAAAAATATGCAAGTTTTTCATGCAGTGTTCTAATAGTCAGCACCTAAAACAAAAAAGTAATATTTCATTTATTGTAATGGAATTTTTATGTGCCCATTATTACGATGCCTGGGCACATAACTTACATTAAAAGCAAGAAATGCAATACACAGCACAAACCTCCCCATCTGTTCCATACCACCCCATCACAAATAATACTTCCCTAGCAATGAGCTAAAGTCAAGTAAACATTGAACCCAAATATGTGTATTAAACCATGCTCTGATTATAAAAATGATGAGAAAATATTACAGTTTTATTTACAACTAAAAAAAATCCTCTGTAGTTTTGTTTCCAACAAAAACAAATCAAAGTTCACCAAATGGATACCTCATCAAGACGTTTGCCAAGTTTGTCTAATGATTCAGGAACATATTTCTCACTTTTCCATAGATGTGGTGTATACCGTTGCCATAGTTGTCCCGTTAGGTGATCACAGGCAGCTACCCACTGTTCACAAATCATGATACCAGCCTTCAGATTTTCTTTCACAATGTGAAAAGCATCCTCCCACAGATTCAAAGTTCCCATTTTTTTCTGAACAAACCTACCAAGAGAGCCACCTAAAACAGCACAAAAACATACACAGACCCAAATATAACAAGTATGTTTAAAATCCTTTCTTTATATTCCACACCGCTGCGCATTTACATTTTTAAAAGCTATTGAAGAGATATTTTGATACTAAATGCAAATCTCATAAACTACTATTCACTTAGGGCCTGATTCTGATCCTTCGCTCACAAGTAAGAGCTACAGAACTGGAATCCTTAATAAATTAAATTATATACACACTGTGCAAGACAATATATTTAAAAATAAAAGTCTTAATGCACAGTTGCATGTGTTATGAGCATGTTGAGGACAATGCAGAGCTTCCCATCCTCACCATAGCCTATGAAGGGAGGAATGAAATAAGGATTCATAGACTGCCAAGCCAAAAGAGACCACCATGACCGTCCAGCCTGACCCCTATATGCACAGGCTATAGAATTTTTCCCAGAAGCTGAATTAAACCACACATTTTAGAAAGATATCTAATCTCATTTCAAGGATTCCAAGCAATGGTGAGTCCACCACCTCCCCGGATAAGTTGTTCCACTGTTGAATCACCCTGACAGTTAGGAAACTGAGACTTATTTCAAGGTTGAATTTGCCTAACTTCAACTTCTACCCAATGGATCATGTTATGCCTTTTTTTGTAAGACTCCCCAATATTTCCACCTCTTTCTTGAAGTGTGGAGAACTGAACAGAGTAGTCTAGTACTAGTCTTACCAATGCTGTGTGTACAGAGGCAAGGCCACTTCCCTATTTCTACTTGATATTCTCCTGTTTATAAAACCAATGATCACAACAGCCCTTTTTGCCACAGTATTGCACTAACACTCACGGTGATATGGACATCCACAATGCTCTCTAAGTCCTTCACTGCTTTCCAAAACATTCTCCCATCCTGCAGATATTGCCTTCATTCTTTGCTCCCAGAGGTATTACCTTCCATTTAGCTGTTTTAAAATGCATTTTGTTGGACTGTGACCATTTATGCAGACTCAGATAACTCTGTAACCATAACCTTTCTCATGATTTACTACCCCAGTCTTCAAGTCATCTGTAAAGTTTACCAGTAAAGATTTTATATCATCATCTAAATCTTTGATAAAAAAATATTGAATAGCATTGGACCAAAAACTTATCCCTGAGGGACCCCACTAGAAATAGCCCTGCTCACTAATGTCTCCCCATTAAAAACTACATTTTGAGAGCTGGTTTTAATCCATCCAACGTGTGCCCCGTTGGTTCCAAATAATGCAAGTTTTTTAGTCAAAATTTCATGTGATACTGAGTCAAATGCCTTTGAGAAATCCAAGTATACTATATCAACACAGTTGCCAAGATAACAGGTCTGACAATACCTACTTATCAGGAAAACATATTGACTGGTATTAATTATATTTTTAGCCTCCAATTCTTTGTTGATAGTCCAGATTATTTTGTCTGGGAATGATGTCAGATTAATCAATCAACAGTTCCATGGGTTTTACTCTTTTTAAAGGATGGAGCTATTTTGCCAGTCCTCCAATCCTTTGGATTTTCCCCAATTTTCCAAGGTTTGTTAAAATTAACATTAGTGGTTCAGAGAGCTCCTCAGCTAGTTCCTTTAAGTCTCCTGGGTGTAAGTTAGCCAGGCCTGTTGATTTGAAAATGCATGATCATTTCTACCCACAGCTTTACCTATGACATCCAAAAGATTTTGCATGCGTGGCTGTGGAAAGGGATCGTGTTCTGTTTGTCTCCATACATCGTCAACAGTATCCCGAGTAGTCTCCACTAAGTCCACAACTTCAAATAAAGAGAGACTATCCAAATTGTAATAATCCTAGAAATAAAATACATTTTAAAATAACATGATTGTGCTACTGATGGATTAGAAATATTTAAATTCTTTAGAATATATTCAAATATGTTTGTTAACCAGAGCTGGCTCCAGGGGTTTTGCCGCCCGAAGCAGCCGGAAAAAAAAAAAAAAAGCCACGATCACGATCTGAGGCAATTCAGCGGAAGGTCCTTCGCTCCAAGCGGGAGCGAGGGACCCTCCGCCGAATTGCTGCCGAATACCTGGACGTGCCGCCCCTCTCCAGAGTAGCCGCCCCAAGCACCTGCTTGCTATGCTGGTGCCTGGAGCCAGCCCTGTTGTTAACTGAGGCATTTTCTTGTTTACAGATATGTCAGGTCTTTATTTTAACACTTAAAAATATAAGGGACAATCCTGCAAAAAAATAAGGATGTGAGTAACTTTATTCATGTGAATAGTCTCACTGACTTCTGTGGGACTATTCATGTGAGTAAAATGATTCAAGTGCTTAATACTTTGCAGGGCAGAGTCAACAATCATCATCTTGTCGGCAGGGGTTCTCAAACTGAGGGTCAGGACTCCTCAGGGGTCATGAAGTTATTATGTGGGGCATCGTGAGCTGTTAGCTTCCATCCCAAACCCCTCTTTGCCTCAAGCATTTATAATGGTGTTAAATATATTAAAAAGTGTTTTTAATTCATAAGGGGGGTGGTCACACTCAGACGCTTGCTATATGAAAGGGGTCACCAGTACAAAAGTTTGAGAACACTTATCTTGTGTGTTAAATAATAAAAAAAAATAAACTATCATCATCCCATTTTCAGCTGACAATCTTCTTACCATTCCTTTATTAATCTCTTTAGACTAATTTTAGGATTGAAGGGGCCTTATTCTACTCTGAATCAAACTTGAACAACCCCCACTAAAGTCAGTGGGAGATGCAGAAGAGAAACTGCAAGAAGAATTTTGCCCAAAATTTTGTACTTCTGAACATCTCATACAATTTCACAAGTTGAGTACATTCTTTACTAAGTTTGATATAAATACATCACTGAATAAATAAAAGAAAAAACATACTCTTGCAATTGCTTCAAACAGATCTTTAAAATGAGAGGCTCTCTCTTTGCTACATGATTTACTTCCACGATGAGCACGCTCTATCCAGAACTGAAACTCATCATTTGGTGTAAGTATTGCTGCAAATACAAAACAGAAAGCACTTAAATACATTATTCAGATACAATGCATAACAACAAAATATCTTTAGGCAAAACACACTTCAAAATGGAAAATTTTACTTTTGGGTTATATAACTCTGCTTCAACTTTTGGATCTAGGTGTGATATCAGCTTAATATTAAGGCACCATACATTGAATCCTGATAGACAGTGGGTGCCTTCAATTCCTAACTCATAAGAGTATTCACAACCTTTCAAGGTCTATTCTGTTTTATTTAGGTTCTTCAACCACTCACATCACAGTGATAGAGACATGAATTCACAAATCAAATGAAATATTCAATTTTTTAATTTAAATAGTGTTGCAAAAGAAATAATTGTGGTACACACCGCGCACATCATCTTCACGGAATTTGGTTCCTGAGTAATTAGGATCTGATCTTCTAAGGACAGTGCCCAAACCAATCTCTAGCTCACTCAGAAGGCTCTGGAGTTTGGGATCAAACTCCCTACTCCATTTCTCATCCTACAACAAAGATTCCGAGCAACAGAAATCATGTTAGAACTCTTTATCATTTTCTATTATCTGTTTTTTCAAAAATAAATAATTGATGAATAATAATTATTAATTTGATGAGGGAAGAGAACAGGGAATGTACCTTAAGTTCAGGGAAGGGCATCTTATTCTTTTACAGGTTGGACAAATCAAAACATTGAACCATATCATGCCAATAATTTTTTGAAAAAAACTCCTTACTGATTTCAACATGGCCTATAGCTCAAAAACTGATTGCAAGACATGAATTAATATTTGCAAAAAGATGCTGCAAACAGATATTCTTTCATCATTCTCTATTAAGACAACCAGGTATGGAATTTACTCCTGTGCTGAAAATTACTGGTTAAAATGAATAATGAAGGTTATTGTGATCCTCTGGAATCACTCTAAGAGTATGACAGAAAATAAACAGGAGCTTGGAAACTATGAAACACTGACATTTCTTTTGCTAAGATAAAGAAATGTAGCCATGATTTTCTTTTGTTTGTGAAAAACTGAATAAAGCAAATATCTTCCTTATCACAAAATAAGAAAAGGAGATATCATTTTAGAAGATCCTCGGGTTAGCTTTTACATTTTCACATGTAAGATACACTGCTACCCTCTCCAATCCCTGTGCCAAATTCTGCATTCCTCAATTAAGCAAAACTCTCAGAATTTAGCCCTCTGTGATCAACTCTCCTATTGACACATGGTGGAATTTAAGCAGGCAAAACCCATCAGCACAATGGAAAACATAGTCAAATAAGTCAGTTTAGGAATCCAGCACACCTATTTACCATATAAAATAGCTATACTGGTTTGTGCAGTGTTGCCACTGAAGTTGAACCAATATCTGATACACATTTGAAAAAATGACACAGACTTATGTAGAGGTTGCTGTAAGGTGCCTCCTTTAACTTGAAAATGAAATGAATTGTTCATTCCTTAACCCTCTGTAAATATTTTAATTTTAAAGCTAACAGAAAAGCAAATTACAATAAATCTCAGAGAACAATTAACATGGGATGGGGAAGATTTATAATTAAAAGAAAGGAAAGTAATCTGTAAGTACACATTTTAATGTATAAAAATATCTAATGGTATATTACTCACCTTTAATAATGCTGGTGCAAATACCTGCCGTAATGCTTGATAAAGTGTATTAATAGGTGAATCTAACATAGATGACACAAGAATATTACTATGAAGATTATCTTCTGTAATAACATCAGGTCGCAGCTTAAAGAATACCAATACTTTATCTTTTGAATCACCAGCTTCAACCTATAATGATAAAAAAACCACAAGGTTCAAAGAAAGAAAGAAAGAAACTGCAAATCACAAGATGTTTTTCTCTCCAAATGCACTTTCTATACAATTTAGAGAAAGAAAATAATTAATGACAAAATGTCATGTTACTTGACTTGTGACAAACATTCTGTTCATATCTGATTTGTAATAAATTCAAAAATTCATGTGATATTTATATTGGGCTGAATAGGAATCTGAAATGTAATACAAAATCAAATACTTAAAATGGCCTCTGCATTATAAATAGAGCTGGGCCAAAAATGGTTTGAGTGAATAAAAAAACATTTTGTCAAAAAATCCACAACCAGTTCTAATGTTAAGTTACCATTTTACTTATACTATGCTGGCATTGAAAAGTACACGCCCCTACCTTCCAGTGTCAAGTAGGTGGAGTGCAAGTGTTGGAGTGTAAAATATCACATGCTGCGGAATTTAAGCTTTCATTTTAAAAAAATAGTTTCTACCCTTCATGATTTTGAAGATAAACTTTCCAAATGTGAATCTATGCAATCTTCATGCTCTGCAGCCATCTAGTTCCAAAACCTCTGCAGCTGCTCATAGACACCTCAAGCAATGGCAGAGTGAAATTGATATGAATTTAATCAGTTTCAATATTGTGGCCCAGTACAGGATGGGCAGCAGTAGAAACAGAAGAGTCATGTCAATTTCACAGTGCAGCTTCTTGGCAAAACTACAAGTAGCAGAGGCAAGCACTGAAGCTATTCAAGGAAGAAGACACATAAAACAGAGGCTGGGGAAAAGTAGACTAGCAGAGATCCCAGCTTCTGCACAGCAGCCAAGAGCCTAGGTTTCGGAGGGAAAAGAAATCTTTTTCTCCCTTCCAACAGGCAGAGGAGGATCACGGGAAGGAAGTTTCAAATTTATCAGACACTTACTAGACAGAGGTTAAAATGAAAAATGGAGCATCTCAGCAGGATCCAATGACAAAATGGAGTTTGCCTCTGGACTCCACAACACCTCACCTCATATTTCATGTTGGCCTCTGGCTATAGTAAGTTCAATCTTTTGTCTAATAACTAGAATTTTCAACTCACATGCTATGGTTCCCTCTGCACCAAGGAGAACCTTCCCAAACTCCCCAATCCATCCCACTTGCTAGAAATTCCTGTGTTTAAATAACATAAAGTTTCTATCAATTCAACCAAAACAAGACAACAAGAGATAAAACTGACAGTCTATTCTAAAATCGTATCATAAAACAGAGGGAAAAGGTCTACAATCAAACTGAAGAAGTGTTAGCAATAATATGCAAAGCACTGACATTCTGCATATAGCACAAAACTCTGTCACCCCATTTTATTTTCCTCATGTACAGTACAGCAGACACCCTTTTTACACAATCATGTATGTTACTTGTTTCTCAATATATTATAGTGCGCAATGTTTTCGATAAAATTAACTTTAAATGCTCTTTCCGCAGTACCCAAATGTTCTGCAACTAAGGGCAACAAACACAATTCGCCAATAGTTCAATGTTAGCAGGAACTGCACCTAATTTATATAAAACAGAGCACTCTACATACCACGGACAGAGAGTGTACTGGGCACCCTGGTCTGCACAGTTGCTTTCCATTAGTTAGCATGCCACACACTGGGCTCAGTAGTATACACAAGCCCTGGGAGTAATGTGACGCATACTGGATCATAGGGTCTGCATGCACCGCCACCTGGACAGTACAATTCACACCAAGCCCCATGATCTATACAGAGATAATAAAATCCCCCTCCACCCATAGATGTTTCCTCTGAGACAGAACACTGTACAGTGGGTCTCGTGGTTTGTGAACACACTGAGACAGCATGTCACACACCAGACCTAGCGGTTTGCAAACGCACTCACAGTGAGACAGAATGTATATAATGTCACACATTAGGACCTGAGACTCTGCTAGAACTAAAAGGGAAATAGCATGTAACACACCAGACTGCCTGGTCTCCATACACACTAGTACTGGCACAGCATGTCACACACCAGAGCCCATGGTGTGCAGGGACACGGACACCAGAATGGTGTGTCACACATCGGAGAGCATAGTCTATATCAGGGGTAGGCAATCTATGGCACGCATGCCAAAGGCAGCACGCGAGCTGATTTCAGTGGCACTCACACTGCCCGGGTCCTGGCCACCGGTCCTGGGGGCTCTGCATTTTAATTTAATTTTACATGAAACTTCTTCAACATTTAAAAAATGTCATTTACTTTACTTACAACAATAGTTTAGTTATATATTATAGACTTATAGAAAGAGACCTTCTAAAAACGTTAAAATGTATTACTGGCACGCGAAACCTTAAATTAGAGTGAATAAATGAAGACTCAGCACACCATTTCTGAAAGGTTGCCGACCCCGGTCTATATAAATATAAAAACATAAGAACAGCCATACTGGGTCAGACCAATGGTCCATCTAAACCAATATCCTGCAGTGGCTGGTGCCACATGCTTCAGAGGGAATAAGCAGAACAGGGCAATTTCCAGTGATCCATCTCCTGTTGTCCAGTCACAGCATCTGGAAGTTCAGGTTTAGGGACACCCAGAGCATGTGGTTGCGTCCCTGATCATCTGGGCTAATTGCCACCAATGGACCTATCCTCTGTGAATTTATCTAATTCCTTTTTGAACCCAGTTATACTTTTGGCCTTCACAACATCCCCTGGCAACTAGTTCCACAGGTTGACTGTGCGTTGTGTGAAGAAGTACTTCCTTTTGTTTGTTTTAAACCTGCTGCCTATTAATTTCATCGGTGACCCCTAGTTCATATGTTATGTGAAGGGATAAATAACACTTCCCTATTCACTTTCTCCATACCATTCATGATTGTATAGACCTCTAGCATATTGCCTTTTTTGTCATCTCTTTTTCAAACTGAACAGTCCCAATTTTTTAATGTCTCCTCACATGGAAGTTGTTCCATACCCTTAATATTTTTCTTGCCCTTCTTTCTCTGCACCTTTTCCAATTCTACTGTTATCTTTTAGGAGATGACTACCACAGCACTCTGATAAAATGTTTTGAGAGAACTATCCAGGACAATCCCAACATTTCTTTCTTGAGTGGTAACAGCTAAATTAGACTAATTTTGTATATATTGTTGGGATTGTATTTTCCAGGATGTATTACTTTGTAGCTATCTACACTGAATTTCATATGCCATTTTGTCACCCAGTCACCCTGTTTAGCAAGATCCTTTTGTAATTCCTTGCTGTCAGCTTTCATCTTAACGATCTTGAGTAACTATTGTCTGCAAATTTTGCTATCTCACTGTTCACCCCCTTTTCCACATAATTTATGAATATGTTGAACAGCACAGGTCCAAGTACAAATTCTTGCAGGTCCCCAGTATTTACCTCTCTCCATTGTGAAAACTGACCATTTATTCTTACCTCTTTACTCCTATCTTTTAACTAGTGATCCATGAGAGGACCTGTCATCCCATCTGGTGACAGCTTAGTTTGCTTAAGAGACTTTGATGAGGGACCTTGGCAAAGGCTTTCTGGCACCAGGCTGGCACTTCACACATCACAAAACCCATGGTCTGACACTCTCACCAGGGTGGGGTATTGCACACCAGGCCCCATGGTCTGCATGGACGCCCACTCCAGGACCAGGACGTACCTTGTTGGACACGGTGAGCTGGGTGCCCGAGTGCTGCACAGTGAGGAGGAACTCGTTGCCGTCGTCCAGGAAGCTGGCCAGTTGGGGGCTGGCAACGAGCGCACTGGACGGGTCGGTGGTATCGGCCGACGCTGCCAGGCCGAAATAATTTGCTGCGGTGAGCGCTATGAAGCGTTTCCTCTTGTCTCCCTCCCCAGCCAGCGACATGACGGCGGGGTGTCCCCCGCGGGGCGGGGGAGTTACGGGACAGGAGAGCTCACCCGGGGGTGGCAGGTAACTGAGGGGGGCTCATCCACAGGCTCAGCGAAAGGCCTAACTCCGTCTGGCGTCCCCGGGTTGCCAGGACCCGTCACTATGGCGACCGAAGATGGCGGCCGCGGTACCGCGGAACGCTCGCGCGCTCGGCTGGAATGTCGGGAACGCGCCGCGCCCGCCGCGGACATTGGGGGAAAGGGGAGGATCGGAGCGAAGACGGGTACTCGCTAGCCGCTCCCCGCTAGCATCGATGCAATCCCCGCCCCCTCTCCTCACGGGAGGGGCAAGGGTGGGGATCCTGAGGAACCCCCTGGTTCCGCCACCCTTCGCACTTCCCTGTCCCCCCTCCTACCCCAAGCCTTACCGCCCCCGCGCCTCTGTTACAAAAGTGCTACGTGCAGGCGTGATTACCTAGCCCCTGTAACCCTACCTGACCTGGTTTTACAACACCACCAAGTCACGTCACTCCCAGGATATTAGGAAGCTGAGGTACTTACTATCTTTTATTAGACCAAGTTCTGTGGGTGAGAGAGACAAACTTTGGAGCGATACAGAACATTTCTTCAGGTCTGGGAAAGATACCCTGACTGTCACAGTTAAATGCAAGGTGGAACCGATTGTTTAGCATAAGTAATTAGCGCATATGCTAAGGGACCAGTCAAGGTAGAGTGGCCCATTAACACCTCTGCAGTCATGAGACAAAAATGGTTAGTGGGTTACAAAAAAAAAGGAGCAGTCTGGTGGCACCTTAAAGACTACACGGGAAACTTCAAGTGCTGTTCACACTGGCACTTTTCCTCAGTATAACTTTTGTCATGGGGGAGGGGGGCGCGGAGGGAAGGGGGGACATGTTTTTAACACCCTTGAACAACAAAAGTTTTCCTGAGGAAGTGCCAGTGTAGACAAAGCCTTAGACATAGCCACACTGCTTATTACAGCAATCTGTAACCCTGAAGAAGTGGGTTTTTTACTCCAGAAAGCTTATGCCCAAATAAATCTGTTATAAGTGGCTTGTCTCCACTTACATTTTATAGTGCTCTAACTTGCTGGCTCAGGCACGTGAAAAATCACCCCCCCGAGCGCAGCAAGTTTGAGCGCTTTAAAGCACTACTGTAGACAGGCTCCAAGTGCTCAGAGGCTCCCTTTGGGTGGATTACCAGGAACGCTGGGAGAACGTTCTCCCAGTGCTTGCACGTAACCACCAGGGCCGGCTCCAGAGCCCAGCGGGGCAAGCACCCGCCTGGGGCGGCCCTTTCCCGGGGGGGCGGCAGGCTGGGCCGGCGGACCTACCGCAGTCATGCCTGCGGGAGGTCTACCGGAGCCCCGGGAGCAGCGGACCTGCCGCAGGCATGACTGCGGAGGGGACGCTCGGCCGGCGGCTCCAGTGGACCTCCCGCAGGCATGACTGCGGACGGTTTGCTGGTCCCGCGGCTCGGCTGGACCTCCCGCAGGCATGCCTGCGGCAGCTCAACCGGAGCCGCCGGACCAGCGAACCGCCCGCAGCTGCGGGAGGTCCAGCCGAGCCGCGCGAACAGCGGACCCTCCGCAGTCATGCCCGCGGGAGGTCCGCTGCTCCCGCGGCTCCGGGGCGCCTCCCGCGCATGACTGCTTGGGGCGGCCGAATTTGTAGAGCCGCCCCTGGTAACCACACTCACTCTTTAAAGCACTGCTGCAGGAGTGTTCCCACAGCAGGGCTTTGAAGATTCCAATGTAGACATACCCTGAGGGCATGGTTACACTTGAAGATGTAGAGCACAGTAGGGAAAGCACTGCAGTCTGTCCACACTGACAGCTTCAAGTGCACTGGCATGGCCAAATAGAATCATAGGCTTTGGCTACAATTGCACTTCAAAGCTCTGCCGCGGCAGCGCTTTGAAGCGCTAAGTGTAGTCAAAGTGCCAGCGCTGGGAGAGAGCTCTCCCAGCCCTGTCCGTACTCCACCTCCCTGTGGGGAATAACGGACAGCGCTGGGAGCCGCGCTCCCAGCGCTGGGGCTTTGACCACACTGGCGCTTTGCAGCACCGCAATTTGCAGCGCTGGAGAGGGTGTGTTTTCACATCCTGCTGCAGCGCTGCAAATTTGCAAGTGTAGCCAAGGCCATAGAATCATAGAATCTCAGGGTTGGAAGGGACCTCAGGAGGTCATCTAGTCCAACCCCCTGCTCAAAGCAGGACCAAACCCAACTAAATCATCCCACCCAGGGCTTTGTCAAGCCTGACCTTAAAAACCTCTAAGGAAGGAGATTCCACCACCTCCCTAGGTAACCCATTCCAGTGCTTCACCACCCTACTAGTGAAAAAGTTTTTCCTAATGCCCAACCTAAACCTCCCCCTCTGCAACTTGAGACCATTACTCCTTGTTCTGTCATCTTCTACCACTGAGAACAGTCTAGATCCATCCTCTTTGGAACCCCCTTTCAGGTAGTTGAAAGCAGCTATCAAATCCCCCCTCATTCTTCTCTTCTGCAGGCTAAACAATCCCAGTTCCCTCAGCCTCTCCTCATAAGTCATGTGCTCCAGCCCCCTAATCATTTTTGTTGCCCTCCGCTGGACTCTCTCCAATTTATCCACATCCTTCTTGTAGTGTGGGGCCCAAAACTGGACACAGTACTCCAGATGAGGCCTCACCAGTGCTGAATAGAGGGGAATGATCACGTCCCTCGATCTGCTGGAAATGCCCCTACTTATACAAACCAAAATGCCATTAGCCTTCTTGGCAACAAGGGCACACTGTTGACTCATATTCAGCTTTTCGTCCACCGTAACCCCTAGGTCCCTTTCTGAAGAACTGCTGCCCAGCCATTCGGTCCCTAGTCTATAGCAGTGCATGGGATTCTTCCGTCCTAAATGCAGGACTCTGCACTTGTCCTTGTTGAACCTCATCAGATTTCTTTTGGCCCAATCCTCTAATTTGTCTAGATCCCTCTGTATCCTATCCCTACCCTCCAGCGTATCAACCACTCCTCCCAGTTTAGTGTCATCTGCAAACTTGCTAAGGGTGCAGTCCACACCATCCTCCAGATCGTTAATGAAGATATTGAACAAAACCGGCCACAGCACCGACCCTTGGGGCACTCCACTTGATACTGGCTGCCAACTAGACATGGAACCATTGATCACTACCCATTGAGCCTGACCATCTAGCCAGTTTTCTATCCACCTTACCGTCCATTCATCCAGCCCATACTTCTTTAACTTGCTGGCAAGAATACTGTGGGAGACTGTATCAAAAGCTTTGCTAAAGTCCAGAAATAGCACATCCACTGCTTTCCCCTCATCCACAGAGCCGGTTATCTCATCATAGAAGGCAATTAGGTTAGTCAGGCATGACTTGCCCTTGGTGAATCCATGCTGACTGTTCCTGATCACTTTCCACTCCTTTAAGTGGTTCAGGATTGATTCCTTGAGGACCTGTTCCATGATTTTTCCAGGGACTGAGGTGAGACTGACTGGCCTGTAGTTCCCTGGATCTTCCTTCTTCCCTTTTTTAAAGATGGGCACTACATTAGCTTTTTTCCAGTCATCCGGGACCTCCCCCGATCGCCATGATTTGTCAAAGATAATGGCCAATGGCTCTGCAATCTCATCGGCCAACTCCTTTAGCACCCTCGGATGCAGTGCATCCGGCCCCATGGACTTGTGCTCGTCCAGCTTTTCTAAATAGTCCCGAACTACTTCTTTCTCCACAGAAAGCTGGTCACCTCCTCCCCATACCGTGCTGCAGAGTGCAGCTGTCTGGGAGCTGACCTTGTCTGTGAAGACAGAGGCAAAAAAAGCATTGAGTACACTAGCTTTCTCCACATCCTCTGTCACTAGGTTCCCTCCCTCATTCAGCAAGGGGCCCACACTTTCCTTGACTTTCTTCTTGTTGCTAACATACCTGAAGAAACCCTTCTTGTTACTCCTAACATCTCCGGCTAGCTGCAACTCTAAGTGTGATTTGGCCTTCCTAATTTCACTCCTGCATGCCTGAGCAATACTTTTATACTCCTCCCTGGTTATTTGTCCAATCTTCCACTTCTTGTAAGCTGTTTTTTTGTGTTTAAGACGAGCAAGGATTTCACTGTCAAGCCAAGCTGGTTGCCTGCCATATTTACTTTTCTTCCTACACATCGGGATGGTTTGTTCCTGCAACCTCAATAAGGATTCTTTAAAATCCAGCCAGCTTTCCTCGACTCCTTTCCCCGTCATGTTATTCTCCCAGGGGACCTTGCCCATCAGTTCCCTGAGGGAGTCGAAGTCTGCTTTTCTGAAGTCCAGGGTCTCTGTTCTACTGCTCTCCTTTCTTCCTTGTATCAGGATCCTGAACTCGACCATCTCATGGTCACTGCCTCCCATTTGAGGCACTTGCAGCAGCACTGGGAGCAGTGTATTGTGGGCAGCTATCCCAGCATGCAAGTGACTGTAATGTGCTTTTCAAATGAGAAGGGTGGGGTGGAGTGTGACAGGGAGTGTGTTCTGTGTATGTGGCGGGGAAAGAGAGTGGGTTTTTGGGGTGCTGAGCATGTGTCAGCTTGCTTTCTTGTAAGTTCAAACCCCTCCTCTCCTCTCCCCTGCCTCTTTCTCACTCACTCAAAGCAAACAGTAAATAAGCAGCCAGCTTCTCCAAAACGGAACTTTGAATGGGCATTTCCAAATTCCTGCAGCCGATTTCACAACAATAACAAGAGTGGCCACTTGATTTAAGGGGATTATGGGACATTACCAGAGGCTGATCACAGTGCAGTAATGCAACACCTCGTTCACATTGGCACCGTGGCACTCCAACGGGGGCGCAGCAAATGTTATTCCACTCACTGAGGTGGAGTACCAGCAGCACTGTAGCTGCAGAGTCAGAGCATTCTACGTGCCTTGCCAGTGTGGACGGGGAGTGAGCTAGGGCACCCGGGGCTGCTTTGTTGTGCTGTAACTCGCAAGTGTAGCCAAGGCCTTAGTCTTTAAGGTGCCACTGGACTCCTTGTTTTTGTAACCCTCTAACCTCTTTTTGTCTGATGACTGCAGAGGTGTTAATGGGCCACTCTGCCTTGAATGGTCCCTTAGAATATGTGCTAACTACTTATGCTAAACAATCTATTCCACCTTGCATTTATCTGTGATGCTTGGAGTACCTTTCCCAAATGTGAAGAAGAGGTCTGTGTGGCTTGAAAACTTGTCTCTCTCACCAACAGAAGTTGGGTCAATTAAAGATATTACCTCACCCATCTTGTCTCTCTAACACCAAATGACATTACTTTTACTTCTTCCCACTTTTGTTAATGTTATGGTTACTACTCAAAGGAAAAATAACACACACAAAATATTTAAAAAAAATAAAGCTGGTTAGGAAATATTTTTTCCTGCAAAAAATGCTGATGAAAACATTTTTATTTTTTTGTTTAAAATATTCCACAAGAAAAAAAAAGAGGGGGTGGGAGGATGGAGGTTGTAAAAAAAAATCAGAAAACAAAAATGTGTTTTCAACAAAAAACAGAAATGTATTTATTTTTGCAAAAAATATATATTTTTTTTCACAAAACTCCATTTTCCAACAAAAAAAACTTTTACCTCTGAAAAATGTGATGAAGATTTAATAATAATGGGTAGGCTAGGTAAATGACAAGTAGAGAGACATTTATTTCTTTGTTGATTTAAAAATGTCTGGCTTGACATCTACAAATTATTCAGATATCTAATTTGTGTAATTATGCATTATTATTAATGGTGGTCTCATATTCCTATCCCCATCTACTATCTACTACAGTCAACTGTTGCATCTTGTCTTTAATCTAGACTTAAATTCCTGGAGAAGGGACTGCTTACTGTATTTTTACAGCACAACGGGGTTCTGAATTTGACTGAAGCCTCTCAGTGCAGTCTAGGATGTTGATCAAGTGCTTCCGCAGTTTCTTTGAGAGTCTGTGGCACAATGCTGACAGATTGTGCCACACACTCTCAGTGCAGGTGTCATACAAATAAATATTTATAATACTGTTATAACAATACAAATCACAAATGATTTTTTCAGAATTATAGTCTCTGAATCTTGATAACTTTCTGATCACATGGCCATTTCATCTTGTTCAAACAGTGCCTTCTGCAGTGGCCTGTTCAACTGTTACCATGCTTTCACCCTCTGAAGCCTGTTTGCTGCTGCTTCTGATGTTTTCACTGCCAATTAATATGCATTTTTAATTAGGTACTCTCCTGTTTATTCACTTTTTGCTAACACTTTCATCTGGAAAGCACAGTTTTTACAATTTCTGTAATATGCAGTTTTCTTTCCAATATTTATCTCAATAACCTTGCTTTGACTTGGTTATCAGTTACACCACAAATAATTCAGACTCTAATGAACTGTACATGTTAAATGTTCATATTCACATGACTTAGCTTTGTTATGTAAACCTGTAACCATTATCTTGCTAAAGTGTATCAATGTGGGTGAAGAAATTAAGGATATTATTGACTCCTGCTAAGAAGTCACAGGTACAGCTGTCCCTGAATTAGGATCTATCACCTAACTGATCTCAGTGCAAATAAGGACAAGGAACAAGAAAAGGTAAACTAAAAAAGTGCTTTATTTAACATAAGGTAACTATATGGACAAAATATCTCAGTGGCTTGCACAGATATGAAGCCCAGAACCCTCACCCTCTACAAATGACAGACAAAGGTATTTATACTTTACAGAACAAAGTTCGTCTGATCATCTGCCTCGGCCTCGAGATGTTGGATCCGGACCTACCACTGCGCTTGGGGATGACAGGTGGCACAGGGGGGACTCAGACCTTTGATAACTGCTGAACCAGGATTAGGATCAGGATCAGCATCGGAATTACTTCTCAGGTAAGTAACTGTGGTGGTTTCTCTCAGAGATCTTATGGTGGTTCTTGATCTGACTATGCGATTGCGGGCTGCCGCTAGGGAGGACAGCACCTTAGAGCCTGTGTGTGGGGCTTATCCTCTAGTCCAGTGGTCCCCAACCTTTTTGTGGCCAGTAGAACATTCATGTTTTCAGAAGAGTGTGGCGGGCACCGTCAATTTTTCAAGGCTTATTTTGTATTTGTACATTAAATAATAATTAAAAAACAGCATATTTAATATTACATAATATATGAATCGCTAAGATAAAAAATGTAATTTTACATGTAAAAGGTATTAGATTAAATTATTCGGCAATTACTCTTTCACCTTACCATGTGAATTTCCTCTTTTTTATCTACCTGTAAGAAAAATTAAGGAGTTTTTACAAAATAAATACCATAAACAGTTTTCATCTTATTTATTTAAAAAAAGTAAAACATTGTTGAACTGCTGGTCCAAATATATTTATTATTCTTACTTTAACATAGAATGAAGCCTGCAGCCCCAGAGTTCTCTGTCCCCGGCAGGCGTGGGGCCACAGCTTCTTTCCGGCTTAAGCCACGGCCCCGCACCTGCCAGGGACTGAGAACACCGGTGCCCGCAGCCCCGGAGTTCTCTGTCCCCGGCAGGGGCAGGGCCACATCTTCTCTCCGGCTTCGAAGCCGGAGAGCAGGGCCCGATGCCTGCCGGGGTCTGAGAACACCGGCACCTGCAGCCTGCAGCCCCGGAGAAGCCGGAGAGAAGCCACAACCCCGCGCCTGCCAGGGACAGAGAAAGCTGGTGCCCGCAGCCTGCAGCCCTGGAGTACTCTGTCCGCAGCAGGCTTGGGACCCCAGCTTCTCTCCCCTGCTGGGCACTAGGCGGGCACACATAAATGCCCCGGCGGGCGCCATGGCACCCACGAGCACCGCGTTGGGGACCACTGCTCTAGTCTCTAGGCAGATTAGTGACTACCTGACCAGTGCCTTTCCTGCCTTTCCACAAAAGACCGCCAAACTCAAACAAAAGGGCGCCAAATTTCCAAAGAGAAGAGTAACCAACATGGCTGCCAAACAACTACTAGAAACCATTTAAGATGGAGATTTTAACAAATTTTTGACATTACCATTTCCCAGGTAAATAATACAAGATACCACATAGACATAAATCAAAGCATGCATATTAAAACATAAACACATGAATAATACTGTACAATCTGACCCAGAAACTAGTTTCTTGTAAAGAAAATGTTACTTTCCTATGTGATGTTCTTGGATGTATCACAGTATTCTTGAAATTTTTGCATGACTTTGTCTAGCGCAGTGGTTCTTAACCTATTTACCATTGTGGGCTGCATATGCGGTTCTCTATATGTTATGTGGACAACACAATAGATATACTATCTGTATGGCCCTGAGAATGTCACATGGGCTGCAGCTGTGTGCTGACTGGTTTTAGAACCACTGGTATAGTGGTTTCCCATTCCCCTAATTTTACTGCTAGCACAGTGGTTTTCAACCTGTGGTCTGTGGACTCCTGGAGGTCCAGGGAATGGGTCTAAGGGGTCCACAAAAAGATGTCATTACCACAGAAAAGTGGTTTTCAACCTGTGTTCCGCAGACCCCTGAGGATCTGTAGACTATGGCTAAGATCTCAAAAGGGGTCCACACCTCCATTCAAAATTTTTTAGAGGTTTGCAAATTTAAAAAATGGTTGAAAACTACTGTACTAGTAGACCCCCAGCGCCTGTAGGCAGGGCCGGCTGTAGGCACCAGCCCAGCAAGGAGGTGCTTGGGGCAGCCAACGGTGAGGGGCAGCACATCCGGCTTTTCAGCAGCGGGTCCCTCACTTCCTCTCGGAGCGAAGGACCAGCCACTGAATTGCTGCCGAAGACTGAAGCGGCGGTGGTAGAGCTGCCGCAGATCGCAATCACGGCTTTTTTTTTTTTTGCTGCTTGAGGCGGCAAAAACCCTGGAGCTGGCCCTGCTGTAGGGCTGTCATACAGCAATGTTAAGGATTTCACCCTTTCCAGTTTCTCAGTAACTCTATAGGCTTCCAGAAAAGTTTGGAAACGTTTTATCTTGTCTTTGTCCAACTCTCCCATCCAGGCTGAAGGATTCAGGAACTTCCTTTGCTCTGGTTTTGTGAAAAGTTTAGTTTACTTCTGACCCTATATTATAAGGCTGTGACATACATGAGTGTTGGTGTGAAACTGAACAACTTTATTTCTTGACCCCCCACTCACAATGTAACTCCACTGTTTACTGTTACAGTCTACTGTGCCCCTTCAACATCATGTATCGCCTTTATGCCCACCCCTCTTGCACGGCCACCTCCCTCCTCGTCCGCACCACCACCAGGGGACTGCTCCACTGACAGTGCTATCCATCATCAAGGCGTCAGCAGGCTGCTGGTGAAAGATGCAGGGTAAAGCGGGGGCTGTGACTAGTCTGGTGCCTCACACATCCAGCCCAGCAGGGTGTGGGAAAGTTGTCCAGCCAGGGAAGCGGGCTGAGCCGGATGAGCTGCCCCGGGCGATGAGCACTCCAGGAGATCGCTGCTGGGTGTCAGGGCAGACGGGTAGCTCCTGGAAGGGAAGCTGCCTGGGACAGGGAAGCCGTTCAGGGTTGAGGGCAGGGACCTGCCGTTGGAGGGCTTGATGCGTGTGTTGTAAGGGGAGGGGTCCATGCATGGAACTGGCTACCGCTGCTGGCCGGGAGGGTGAACCAGGCAAAAAGACTCATCACGGGCCGGGGACTGGCCAGAGAAAGGGACTTTCTCACGGGCCCGGCGTGCGGGGAGCAGCTCTGAGGCAGCCCCGGGCGGGTCAGCGGTGCGGCGCCGGGCGTGCGGACATAGCGCCCGCAGGGCAGCTCGCGACGCTCCGCCCCGCCCCGCCCCGCGTGGGGCGCTAAGAGGCGTGTGCGCGCGCGGGGGTGGGTGTGTCAGGCACCAGCACTGGACCCGCCCCCCGCTGTTAGTCCCGCCCCTCCCCGCGATTCTGTCACTTCCTGCTCCCGTCCTGCCGTCCGTGTCCGGGTCGCGCCGCCGGGTCCCTCCTTACCCGCCCGCCCCGGGACACGCACTTTCCCTGCCGGGGCAGAAGCAGCCGCCAGCGGCGAGGCCCGGGCGGCTTGTGAGGGGAGGGGAACGCGGGGCTCCTCTCCTCGGCCCCGCGAGGCGCCTGGGGCTGTGCCCTGGGGGGACGCGCCTGAGGGCCCCGGCTGCCTGCAGCGGGGCGGCCCCTCCCGCTCCCCGAGGCAGGACGATGCCGGTGAAGAAGAAGAGAAAATCCGCGGCGGCGGCGGTAGCGGATGAGACCGGCCTGAAGAAATGTAAACTGGGCAGGTACCGTATCCCCGCCCCCCGTGGTCCCTGCTGCGGCGTCGCTAGGATGCAGCGTGGGGGCGGCGTTGCTGGGCAGCGGGGTGTCGGTGCCGCTGGGCACGTGTTGGTGCCCCAGGGCGGGTGACACCGAGACCTGCTGCCACAGCTCAGAGTGGATGTGAAACGGGCTGTGGCTTGGCGACACGTGTCCTCACGTCGCGACATCAGTTGCCCGCGACATCCCATGGTGTCATGGCATATTGACACATGCCGTCCTGTCAGGGCAAGGATGTTTCGCGTCCTAGGCGAAACTTCCACCTTTTGTGCCCCCTCCTGTGCCCCTTCCCTGAGCCCCCCCGCAGCAGCTCCTTCCCTCTGCCCTGAGGCACACCCCCCTTACTCCACGCAGGAGCACCCCAAGCACGCCATCGCAGCTTCACTTCTCCCGCCTCCCACGCTTGTGGCACCAATCAGCTTAGGCGCTGCAAGCCTGGGAGGCGGGAGAAGTGAAGCAGCCACGGCGTGCTTGGAGAGGAGGCGGGGCAGGGGTGAGCTGAGGCGGGGAGTTCCCCTGCATGCCGCCCCCCCCCCCCCTTACTTGCTGCAGGCGGCCCTCCCCGCACTCCCCTGCCCCAGCTCCCTCCGCCTAAATGCTGGTGGCGACCAGGGCGGCCGGATCACTTGCTGCCGAAGAAAATGGCACCCCCCAAATCCTAGTGCCCTAGGCGACCGCCTAGGTCGCCTAAATGGTTGCACCGGCCCTGCGTCCTGTTGCTCTGATATGGGGTGTTGTATCGCAGCAGAGCGGCACAGCCATTCAGTGCAGCACATAGTACAGTGACAGTTTGACATAACATAATGGCGTCACAGACACATCTTGCATGTTGTGGCATGGTCTCCATGTTTTGCTTGTTCAACAAGGAGGGGACTAGCTTTCAACCCTGCCTCTCTTTCCTGTTCCATTTTGCATAACTGTGCCATTTACTATGGAGCTTGGGTTGCTCCCAATATCTGTCTCCTTGTTCAAACCCACTGCATCACACTTGCTGTTCTATAGATCTGGGAGGCTGGGTTTCATAGTACCCATAATCTCCAGGTTAGGTTACAGTATCTAGCAGAATGGGAGTAGGGCGGCAGGATTCACAACAAAACAAGGAAGCCTAGAATACCTGAAACAAGTGAGAAGCATCTCATTAAAATTAATGAATATACCAGAGGTCTGCTGAGTATCTAAAGTACCTTTTCAAAGGCCACTTGTGCTTCAGTACCAGATAAACAGATTAGAGCAACAATTAAACATTATAATACACTCATCTGAACAAAATATAATAGGAACTAACCAGTATAGTTTCTGTAAAGGGAAATTGTGTCTCTCTAATCTGTTAGAATTATTTGAGCATGTCAGTAAAATAGTAAGTGGAAGAGAACCAACTGACTGAAGTTATCAGGACTTTCAAGAAGCCTTTGAAAAGTTTCTTACAAGAGACTCTTAAGGAAATTTAGTAGCTATGGGGTGAAAAGAAAAGGATTGTCATGGATTAGCAATTTGCTAAAAGTCAGAAAACAATATGAATGGAGCAGTCAGTTTTCACCATGGCAAAAGATTAGCAGTGGAATGCTCTAATGTTCTGTATCAGGACCAGTGTTTTAAAAAAGATATTAAACTGGAAAAAATTAACCAAAACTCACTGTATAGCTTTGTTTCTTCCTAACTATTTACATTTTTAATCTCAAATTGATAGATGCTTTTCTGCAGCACAGCGTTAAATGCAGCTTGTCATTTAAGGCCTGATTTTACAAAGTGCTGAATGTCCTGAACTCCCAGAGAATTTTGCAGTGTTTTATTAGGTGATAAATGTGCCCAGCACCTCACAGCATTGGAACCTTCTTTTCTTGTTTGACACGTCTCATTTTAAAGTTGCCATGAAGGAATTACATACTTCCAAATCCTCTTTTACCATCAGTTTTTACCTCATTTTTACATAAACTAATAATGTAAAAGGATGTCTTCTAAGTTTGAAAGAAGACTTTTTCTAAAGGTGTTATAGTTTGTAAAAGATGATGTGACCACTTCTAATTGAAAGAAATGTAGGTTATAAAATGTAATCTATGTAGAATGATGGACTGTACAGTTTTTACTTCATACACATTTGCATGTCACAATGAAGTAATCGGGGTTTAGTGCACATATGCAAGGGCAGAACCTGATCTTTACTGTCTACATATTGTGTGTGTAAAATTAATGGATTTACCATGGATTGTTTATTGTTATTATTTTCTCTGGCATCCAGACACACTGTGCATGCCCATTTAAAGGATATGTGATGATATAAACAGATGTTTACATTAGAAAAAGAGAACAACATTTTTCAAATTTATATATGTAAATAAAAATAGTGTGACTCTCAAAGGTGCTGAACTCTGTGGTTCCCCTTACGTGGGATTTGTGGGTGCTCAACACTTCTGAAAAATCAGGCCACTTACATTAGGATGTTTAGTTATGGATTTAGAAGCCTAACTAGGCACCCAGGTTTAAATATTTGGCTGACAACATAAGAACTATTGCTGTTGCATTGATATTTTGACAGACCACATCCTTTTGTGCTCTTGCAAACTAGTAGTATTTTTAAATATCAGACAAGGAATATTTGTGATAAATTTGGCAGTGTGAGAGAACTATCTACAACTCTTATTAATTAATAGAATTTATGTGAAGTACTGTATCAAACTGCTGCCCCTAAAACAAATTCCATATATGCTGATTGTTCATGAAGACATTTTTTGGTTTAATTCTGACTAGTAAGGAAGTATTTGGAACTTAATAGAAAATAGTCATTTCTAAAAAATGAGGAACAGTGGATGTAACATTTTAGGCATCTTTGTATGTGTATTTTTATAAGCTATTGCAGATCGCAAGCCTCTGGTAAAGTGATAAGTGGAGAGGAGCATTTTTCAAGCAAGAAGTGCCTGGCTTGGTTTTATGAATATGCAGGTATGGAAGTAACTACAGACATGTTTAAAATCATATGGGTTTGTTTGAAATTAACAAGCTAATAATAAATTAAAGAAAATTAACACTTGTTTTTTCACATTAATGTTTTTCTGAATAAATAGGCCATAAGACACATGAATTGGTGTTTCTTGTACAATTGTTTCTAGCTAAAAAGTACGCCTCTAACTTCTTTAGAATCCACATCTCTTTCCCATCTCCTCCTCCTACTCTTCTACTTGATCCGTACTCCAAAGGCTTATTACTTACTGTGGCCTTATTTAAAATAATACAGCTGTGTTGCATTGTACACAGTGGTTATCCAGAAGCCATCAAAGTGTCCTTCCTATTGATTCAGGGAAAACAAAACACAGTAAAACAGGGTGCGAAAAGATTCTCCAGACAGTGAAATAACATCTGATTATCTTTTGCATGACTAAATTGTGTTATTTAAAACATAATGGGGAGGGTCACTCAATAACACTGCATTAGTTCATAATACTGTACCCTATTTTTTGCTTTAATTTATGACAACAAACCAACCCCACAAACAGAAAATATTTGTTTTAAATGTTAAAGTTCCCTTTTTTATACATTAAGCCTGCTGTGCAGCTGATCACTCAGTTTAACAAAAACTCAGTGTGTTTTGTGTAATTTGTTAACCACTTTTTGCTGCTTATTTACTACTAAACAGTTAGAAATTGGGCCTTAGGAAATTGCTAATGTTTACAGAGCCCTTCTTCTCTAGAAAAACAACAAGGAGTCTGGTGGCATCTTAAAGACTAACAGATTTATTTGGGCATAAGCTTTCATGGGTAAAAAACCACTTCTTCAGATCCACAAAAGCTTATTTCCAAATAAATCTGGTAGTCTTTAAGGTGCCACTGGACTCCTTGTTGTTTTTGTGGATACAGACTAACACAACTACCCCTGATACTTGACTTCTTCTCTAGATTACTGATTAAAATTCATCCTAAATAGTTTGATTAAGTCATTCCTGTTCACTAACAAATGTGAAATGAGTTGGTTTTGTCCACTAGGAATTGGATTGAGTATCCATATCACAACTGACACCAATTGACACTTATTTTGATAGTCTTAGCTGAGAAGCGAACTACCTTCTCACCTCTAGTGGTGGCCGCTCCAAACTACATTTGAGGCGGATTAGCCTGGGCTCTGCCACATCTTTCCAGTGGAAAAGTAGAGGATTTCAATCTCAAGGACTTTTGGTCATTAAATTCATAGTGCTTTTATGAAATCTAAATTAATGTACAATTTGCAGTTTTATAGGATCTTGAACTATGTGAATTTATCTTCTATATTTTAAAAAAAAATAATTTATTTATCATTGCATATTAACCAGTGGACTAAATGTTTTAAGGATACAAGTAAATGATTTCTCTTCTAATCTAAACATATAATCTTTTTTAAAAATACATTAGGTAGAGAGGAAAAAACTCTAACCACAATGAAGTTGCAACCCATTGAATGGATTTCATACATAGTGCCCTTTACAAAGTGCAAGTGTCTGATCCTGCAAACACACTCAAGTACTTCCATTGAAGTCAATGGGGCTGTTAATTATAAAGGAAAGTTCCTCATATTTGTAACAGTTTGAAGACTGAATGCTTAACTAGTAAATATATTCCATGCTCAAGAAGACCAGGTACTTGGACAGCAGTGTGCTACCTTGTACTAGATGTATAAACCAGTGGTTGTGCTCTGCAAACCAGATTCGCTTTCCTGTCTGCCAATAGCACGCATTACCTGAAAAGGAAGTAACTTTCAGTATTTTGAATTGACTATGGCTCTCATTCCATTAATCATCAGAATTACCAAAATTTTTTAACGAGTTCTGATTCAGGATCATAGCCATGATCCTGCTAAATTAAGATGGCTATAATGCCTGGAAAAGTATAGGTCTCTCTCATCCCTTCCAACACTATCCGTGTACCCCCCAAAAGTAGTAATTTGCAAAATTACCATAGTTGTCCCAAAAACATAACATGCACCCTTTTGTAGTTTGGTAACATGCTGTTTTAGTAGATACCTAAGTAATTATCCAGGACCTAGAAAAATGGTATGTAAAGTAAATAGACCTTCTAACAACATGTGTCCATCCAGCTTTGTTAATAGCCCGGTTGGAGTAATTGTTTCAACTCACTCATCGGAAATATCTGAAGTACCAGGGAGAGGTTCATAGCAACAATGTAATGGATAAACCCCAGAATATGTCTGTATGTGTTTTGTTTTTTTTTTTAATATGATGCCAAGTTTGCTGCTTGTCAGAGGCTTTATTATACAAAGGGGCAGCATATAGCATAAAACCAAGCGTAACAATCCCAGCAAGCTCATCCTTAGATGCTATGTAATACATTTAATGTTATCACACTATTATTATTTATTATAAAATTGCATCCAAAATGCTAAATTATCAGCTAAACTGAGGCTATGGACAATTATTAATTGGTAAATAATTAATTTCATATAACTTGATTCCTCCCCTGAAAATTTAGGCTTAAACCATAATGTCAGCAGTACTTAAAAAATAATAATAAAAACAATAGCTACTTGGCCTCAGTGAATGCTTTCCTTGACAAAATAGCTGTTGTAGGTCTTTGTTGACTAGGTCAAAGCATGTTGAAGATGACTAAGTTATCAAATAGCCTATGAGGTTACTTTGTAAGTGATAACTGGTACTCTTTATTTTTCTCTTCCCCTGTGTAACAGATAGGGTCATTTTCTACCACAAAGGCTATTGATACAAGTAATGCTGTAATTCTGTGACAGTTCTTAAATGTAATCTTCTATTTAATATCTCTTGTTTTTATGTATGTAACCAAAATTAGCAATGATTATAATTTGAATGTTATATATAACTAAGACTGATTTCTTTTTGGTTTTGAAGGTCCTGATGAAGTTGTAGGGCCAGAGGGAATGGAAAAGTTCTGTGAAGACATTGGTGTTGAACCTGAAAACGTAGGTTTTACTGCTGAACATTAATGGAAATTTAAGTAAATAAATTGATAACCTTTTTTGCTTAAGACTAAATGTAAACTTCAGTAAGTGAAAGGGGAAAGTATTGTGGCTTCTTAATTATGGAGGCTTTATCCTGTATTCTCAAGGTTACAATTGGGGAGGTTTGTTTTTTGTTTTGTTTTTTAAGTGTGTCAACTAAGTTTATTTTAAAAAGAATAGATATACTTTATTTTCTGAAATGTAGGATTAGGGAAAGATTGTCACATAGAATTCAACTAACTTACTTACATTTCACGTTTTGGAATCCTTTAAGTCTGTAGCTCAATCATTTAATTATTTGAATGTTTTAGATGTTCTTGATAAAAATCTAGATATCCATTTGTAAATTATAGTTGTAAGTATTGTGTTCTTTGTATACTGACATTTTCCTTTTTTTTTTCCCTTAGATTATTATGTTAGTTTTAGCCTGGAAATTAGAGGCTGAAAGCATGGGATTTTTTACCAAGGAAGAATGGTTAAAGGGGATGACCTCGTTACAGTAAGAGTTTTTTATACATGATAGCATGTTCAAATTTGTGTTTAAGGAAGCAGCTAGTAATTACCCTTCTCTCAATTTCTAGATAGTATGCAGACCTGATGATAAAATATAGCACCTTTTGCTCATAGATCTCCAATTCAAACCTGGTCCCAGTCAGTCACTAGGAGTACTAGACATATGCCATCAAATCATCAATGTAATGATTTATCTGAAATGATTTGGTGGTCTTGTTTCAGACCCTAATAGACTAATGTTCACTTAGCAAAAATCATATCTTGAAATGTCATCCTAGTCAGCAGAGACACTAGTGAGTGGATATGGAGATATATCGTGTTGAGGTATATTGGTGTGTAAAATGGGGAAATTTGCATTATTGCATCCTACACCAACTCAGTGGATAGAGGATTTCAATATCCAGTCTCTATTGCTGTCAGTCATCTTTATCATTATAGGCAAGGGGCTGGAAATGACACCTTTGGTTACATTGCCTAATTCTTTCCATTGTAAAAGATTATTGGGACCATTCTTTGAGAAGCTCTCATATCTCCATTGTTCACAGGTCTTTGATATTGTCAGTGGGAAAGCCCTGAAGCTAGAGACATCTTTCCTTTCTCTCATGAAATTCCATCCAGCTTTTTGCCGAGATACTAGTGAAATCAGGATTTCCTTTCTTTCTCTCTGTTGCTCAGGAAACTTTTGACAACATGCCAAGATAATAAGTAAATGTGAACATTCTAAGGCTGGGCTGCTACTGCAACAGCACACACTGTAATGGAGATGCTAGGAAAGTGCCAGAGCAGCTGTAGTTTGGGGAAAAGAAAGCTGGGCTCACCCCTCTGATCTGGCACATGACTCCAGTAGCCTCTGTGATCCCTGAAAGTGTGTCACATGGGGCAGGATTCTCCACTTCCCAGTGAGTGCTGGGGAAGAGAGAGAGTCAGACTGGGGTCCATTCTGTAAACCCACCTGAACCCAGCAGCTCATTTCCCCCCTCGACCTCCAAGGGCCCCATGGGGCAGGAACTCCCTCTTTTTTGTTTAAATTGTTTTAAAGAACTTTTAAGAAATTGCATACAAAAAACTGCAACCTAAATAACATTCTTTTGACAAAGTCAAGCACTGGAAAGTTAGGAAATGCCAGACTTACAGTTGCCTCTTCAACCTTAATTCAATCCCTTGTGTATGTGTATTTTGATACAGTCTTTAATTACATGATTACATACTATTTTTTTCACAGGACCTCTGCCTCAGTCAGTGCACAGGATGGACACACAAGAGGGCAAAATTAAGGTTACTTGTGCAACTATACATCTAACATTTCCTAACTTTGGAGTGATTTACTATGCAACCTAAATAATAATTTTAACATACTAGGTTTTTTGTATGCAATTACTTATATTTTGTCCCAAAGTGGGCTTTGTAGATGTGCGAGACGATGGTTTCTTGCCTCAGAGATCTTATATTCTACCTAGAAATTGACATGGAAGAAGACGAATTTAAATCTGGGATTTTAATTAAATTTAATTCCGTATGTAACTTTCACCCTTTTTAACTCTTTTTTCTTTGTTTTTAACCATAATTATTTTAGTCCTTCCCTTTTTTAATACTTCAAATGTTGTTTTAACGGAAACTTATTGACAACTCTTTTCCTTTGAATCATTGGTTCTCCTTTTTTCCTTTATAAATAAAACAATAAGAAGTCACCAGGACCAGGTGGTAGTCAGAACTACTAACTGTGATATGTAACTTATCCCTTAAATCAGTCTCTGTACCAGATGATTGGAAGATAGCTAATGTAAAGCTGATTTTTAAAAAAGGCTCCAGAGGCAATTACAGGCTAGTAAGACTAATTTCAGTACCAAGCAAATTGGTTAAAACTATAGTAAAGAACTGAACAATCAGACCCAGATAACAAAATACATTGAGGAAGAGTTAACACGTTTTTTATAAAGGGAAATCATGCCTTACCAATCTATTAGAATTCTTTGAGGGTGTCAACAAGCATGTGGGAAATGTTGATCCAGTTGATGTACTGTACTTGGACTTTCAGAAAGTCTTTGACAGGGTCCTACACTGAAGGCTCTTAAGCAAACTAAGCAGTCATGGAATAAGAGGGAAGGCCCTCTCATGGATCAGTAATTGTTTAAAAGATAGGATACAAAGGGTAGGAATAAATGGTCAGTTTTCACAATGGAAAATGGTAAATAGTGGCATCCTGCAAGGATCAGTACTGGGACCTGAACTGTACAACAGATTCATAAATGATCTGGAAAAGCAGGTAAACAGTGAGATGGCAAAGTTTGCAGATGATACAAAATTACTCAAGATAATTAAATCCAAAGTTGACTCCAAAGAGTTACAAAGGAATTTCACAAAACTGGGAGACTGGGCAACAAAATGGCAGAAGAAATTCCATGTTAAGTGCAAAGTAATGCACATTGGAAAACATAATCCCAACTGTACTTACAACATGATGGGGTCTAAATTAGCTGTTACCACTCAAGAAAGAGATCTTAAAGTCATTGTGGATAGTTCTTGAAAAACATCTGCTCAGTGTGCAGCAGCAGTCAAAAAAAGCTAAGAGCATGTTAGGAGCCATTAGGAAAGGGATAGACAATAAGACAGAAAATATCATCATGCCACTATATAAACCCATGATACACCCACACCTTGAATACTGTGTGCAGATGTGGTCATTCCACCTCAAAAAAATATAAAAAGTGGAAAAGGTACAGAGAAGGAAAACAAAAATGAGTGGGGTATGGAACAGCTTCCATATTAGTAGAGACGGGAACTCTTCAGCCTAGAGAAGACATGACTAAGAGGTGATATGATAGACCTCTATAACATCATGAATGGTGTGGAGAAAATGAATTAAAATGTTATTTACCTCTTCACATACCACAAGAATCAGGGGTCACCAAATGAAATTAATAGGCAGCAGGTTTAAAACAAATATAAGAAAATACTTCTTCACACAAGCACAGTCAGCTTGGGGAATTTATTGCCAGGGGATGTTGTGAAGCCCAAAAGTATAACTGTTTTTTTAACAAAATTAGTTAAGTTCATGGAGGATATCTACATCAATAGCTATTAGTCAAGATGGTTCAGCAAGACAACCCCATGGTCTGTGTGCCCCTTAACCTCCAACTGCCAGATGCTAGGATTAGATGACAGAAGATGGATCAATTGAAATTGCTCTGTTCTGTTCATTCCCTCTGAAGCATCTGGCACTAGCCATTGTCTGAAGACAGGGTACTGGGCTAGATGGACAATAGGTCTGACCCATTATGGCCATTCTTATGTTCTTATGAGCATCATTTAACTTTCCTTCCTGCTTAATTCCTCCGCATCATCACCTCTCCTTCCCTTCTTCTTTAGCCCAACAGAAAGTAGTAAGTTTAATGTAAACGAAACCTTCCACCAGTTATTTCATTCAGTCGATCATCTGACATTGTGGGACCTCTAGTGCAACAAAGATCTGCTTCTCTGCTACTCCCACTGCAGCTGTACTATGTCCGTGGTCTACGGCACTTTATAAGCTGTCCACTAATAATTTGGAAGAAGTTGAAGGGACTGCTTCTTTACGTGACTGGAGAAACAGGCAGCATGGATTCAATCCTCAGTGCACTTCTGTTCAGTTGAATCAACCATGGTACAATTGGAGGTGGGAGCTGCAGAGAGGCCTTCTCTCTCCCTTGCAGATGGAAAAAAAAATGGTTCAAATAAAGCATATATATGTCAGTACCATTTAAGCCTTGGAGTTTTATGATATGGGTGGTGTTATTTCGTTTTGTGAGAGTACTGGACATACTAGCATAAAGCTTTGTTTGTTGTTCTTTTTTAAAAAATCTGGTAGATAAGTAACCAATGAGAACTTGGTGACAGACTGCTTTTGTCCAAAAATCCAGGTTCTTATCTCCGTGTAAGGTGTCTACTTTCCTCTGATGCATCAGGTATCACTAAAGGCAGGATACTCTGCCCGATGGACAATGATTATTATGGCATTTTCTATGTGAAGTTTGCCTTACGTAGCCCCCAAAATAGAAGTCAAAGTGCCAATCGTTCTTGGCATTATATTGGCTTACATATTGCATACCTATATGTTTTGCAGACATATTTGTTCTATTTCAGTTAATGTCAGGACAAAGGTTCCAACAATGAAAGAGACAGGCTTGCTATGTATGCATCTTGTTTTTTTTTTTTAAATTTAACTAGTGTCCAGAGTGTAAATTGACAAATACATGGTTCAGGCTTTCTTGGGAGGATAAATAAAAACTGAACTAATTTAGATCTTGTTGTTGTTTATGTAAGGGCTCACCATATTTTACAAAACAAATAAGGCAGGGTTGAGGTTAACACATGTGTTAAGTGTAAAACTAATAGTTTTTGTAATCTGTATGTACAATCTAATTATTTTATTTACTGAGCACTGATCTCTGCACTCTACAGATTTGGCTCAGGGTCTGTGCCATTTTGTGTGGTTGCTAGTGCCCTCCACCAGCAGCAAAAAGTCTGCTAGGTAGAAGTTGTGACAGAGCAAAATGTCAGCAGTATTCTTCCCCTAGGAGACGTAGAGTGAGCCAACACAACCCAAAGTAGGAGATGCTGGTTGGGAAGGAGGCGCATCATCTCAGCAACATGCACTGCAAGACTCCTAATAGCCTCTCTTTCATGTATAACCCTTGCAATAGAACCCCAATGGCGTGCAGAGTTAATATAACCAACTGCTCTTCTTTGAAGTGAATCTCTACAGAGGGATTCACAGGTGAAAATTACCCATTCTGTGCCAGTGTTGGTGAATCTTCTAGCCCAGACACTTTTTATTTTTTTAAGAGCCATGTTAGAAACATATTTCCAAAGCTATTTTTAACAGAGCCAATTTCTTGAGCAATAATTTTTATACTTGTAAATTCTGTTCTGTAATTTGTGAACCACTTTTTTCTGCCAGTCCCAGTTTAATGGGCACTGAGCAGTTCATGCTGTGGTATTTGCTCTCAGCTTTCAGTTAAGTCATATAAAAGAGGCTCTAGGACATTTTGCATAGTGCTTGAGCAATTCTGCAACTCATATGTATAACTAATGAAAATTTGTATATGCAAGGTGTGCAGCATAGGGTCTTTACTTACAGCTAGATTTTGCTGCACTTACTGACACTGAACGGTACCTTATTCCATAAGCTTGAAATACTTGCAGAGCAAGCACTGGCTTGCTAAACCCAGGGTTGTGAGTTCAATCCTTGAGGGGGCCACTTAGGCATCGGGGCAAAAATCCGTCGGGGGATTGTTTCTGCTTTCTGCAGGGGGTTGGGCTAGATCAGTGGTCCCCAACCTTTTCGTCTGGCAGGTGCCAGACAAAGGACCGTGGCGGTGGTGGAGCACCCGCCGAATTTCTGCGGCATTTTGGCGGCAACGCCTCTCGATGACGTCTCGTCAGCGACAAGTGACGTCATCGAGAGGCGTTGCCGCTGAAATGCCGCAGAAATTTGGCAGCATTTCAGCGGGTGCTCCACCGCCGGTCAGGACCCGGGCACATTTAGATGCCCCTGCGGGTGCCATGGCACCCACGGGCACCACGTTGGGGACCCTGGACTAGATGACCTCCTGAGATCCCTTCCAACCCCGATATTCTGTGATACTAAACAAGTAAGCTAGGAGAATCTGGTCCATAGTAATTTAAAAGGTCGTACTTTGAATAGTACAAGAAATGAATTTAAACAGTGTACTTGGTAAATGGAAGTTTGTTTACATGGCCTGAGCATCCCTAATGTCAGTGACTTGTGAATGCTTCTGAAAAACAGGTCTATATTACCCTCTGCAAGCATGTTTATGATAGGCGCAAAATTGACCCTTGCATATAGGGTTTTTATTAGTAGTAGTATTATTATTTATTTAACATTATTTATTTGGTTTTGTTTAAGGTGTGACTGCACAGAAAAGTTACAGAGTAAGTTTGATTTTTTGCGGTCACAACTGAATGACATTTCATCCTTTAAGAATATCTACAGATACGCCTTTGATTTTGCAAGGGTAAGTCTGTCTGATCATTAGAACATTTGAGTACAAGTTCCTTTATCAATTTTTCCTAAGTGCTCCTTTCTTTGTAATTTTAGGATAAAGACCAGCGAAGTCTTGATATTGATACTGCAAAATCTATGTTAGCACTTCTGCTTGGAAGAACATGGCCACTGTTCTCAGTATTTTATCAGTACTTGGAGGTATGCACTCTATTATTGTTTTAAAAAATAAATTGTCTCAGCTGTTTGGAGGGTGACATTACAGTGTGCTGCTGTAAGAAGAAGTTTTGAGGATTGTGCACCTCTCTGTGAGGGTATAGCTATATTGATCCTCCATTGCACCTTGATTGACACATTTGTGAAACAGTAATAGCTTCTGTATATCTCAAAGGAGAACTTATTTCTCCTGTCCTCTGCACCCTCCCAAGCCCAAGGGAGCTGTAATATAAATAGCTGAAATTTCTTTCTTCTCATATCGAAAGGTAAACTTGGAATTAAATGTGCCTCTCTACCACTTAAGCCACTACATGACCCAAAGTGAGTATCTTTGGGGACTCTACTTTAGCTCATAGCCTGGAGGGAAAGGAGAATCCCTTGCTGAATTTGATTCAGGGCAAGATGTAAAATACACCCTTTTGTGAAAGATTCCCAATAACAGCCACTAGATTCTCCTGGTATTTTTATCTTCTGGATACTATTCACAACCAGTTTCCTCAGAGAAACTCTCTGGATTCTGCAGAGGGTTGCAGAATATATCCCCCCTAATCTTCTGTTTGTTTTTTCAGCTGGTGTTATATGCCCTGAGATACCATTTTGATGGGCATCTTGTGAATTGATGAAATAATGGATGTCAGTATCCAGTAAGGGAATTGTGTACATTGGGAAATAACTCAAGATGACTCTAGAAATACTAAAAATTAAATATTTTTATCAGATTCCCTGATTAAATATTTTTTATTTTTCTTAGCAATCAAAGTATAGAGTTATGAACAAGGATCAGTGGTACAATGTGTTAGAATTCAGCAGAACTGTGCATGCAGATCTTAGCAACTACGATGAAGATGGTGCATGTAAGTGTTCATAACATTGTTTATTCAAGTGTAGTTTCAATATTCCCAGTTCCCAGAATGGAGGAATAAATTTAAGTTCCATGAAAGGAAACTTTACTTTAAAGTACAAAATATAATTTAGAATAAATCTAAAGAAAAACTGGCCCGATGGCTTACAAATAGGCCAGATCATCATCAGTTGTTAATTGGTGTAGCTCCCTTGAAGCACACAGAGCTGTACCAATTTTCAGGAGCTGAGGATCTGATCCATTGTGTTCAGCTGCTACATGACACCTGGGGTTTGGACACAACCTGTCTTTTGAGCCAATGAATGCTGGGCTCCAGTTAAACTGAAGCAACATAGTTTCCCATCCTTGGGGAATGATCTGTGGTTTTCTTCCAGCCAGAGCTAAAGTACAGTCAAGTATATTACATTTTTATTGAATAAGGCATCTCATATTGCTCCTTATTCTAGACAATAGCATGCAATTTTGAAATCTTTAGCAAAAGGGAATTCTTTAGCCTGGTTTGTAGCATAGCTCTATTAAGATGTTAATTTAATATCATCTTACTAATTTAATAAAATCTTCTCAAACTGTCAAATGCTTTATTTTAAAAAACAAACAAACAAAACTTCACCTTCTCCAGCCCCCAAATACAACTCTCATTCATCAGTTTCTGGTGTGGCATAATTTTAGTTATCTTAAATTCTTCATAAACATTTGATCATAATAATTGACACTGAACACTACCTAGACTAAAGGATTTATCCTTTATAGTTCAAGAGGAGACTAAGAAGTAGTTTTTAAAGGCTTTGCATCTTGTAACTTTGAACATTGCTATTTCCAGGGCCTGTTCTCCTTGATGAATTTGTTGAGTGGCAAAAAGTTCGTCAAGTGTCATAGCAAGAACTTTGAAGAAAATGCAGAATTTTTTGATGCCCACCTCTGTACAAACTAATGAGACAAAACCAAGGGTTGCGTTTTCATGCTTATGAAAGACTTTACAGTGATTTTTTTTTTCCTTTTTTTTTTAAAGGAAGTTTTCTTGTTCCATGTGATATGGGCATTGAACCACACCTCTTCTGAGACTGAAAGTTGGAGTTTGTTTTTGAGTCTTATGTTTATAGCATTTATTTCAGAACAATAAAGATCCAGATTTGTGACAAAGGCCTAAAAGTGAAGGATGTCCCTTGAGTGTGAGTGTGGTGTCTATTTTTGAAATTCAAAACTTCATGTTTTACTTTCTCAGAAATGCCTTTTGCTATGAGTTGTGTGGGTTTTTTTAAATGTGCTTAACTGGCACTGGAGTGTGCTGATGGTATGATTGTCTTGTGCGATACAAGTTAGAAGGAATGACTGTTGATCTTAGGCTCCGGGTGGTATTTTATTTGCATACTAGTATCAGACATAGGTTGTGCCACAACATTCATCTCCAGGTGGAGACAAAGGCCTTAAAAATTCATTTTTCTCCACTACTCAGTCAGGGCTGTATCATTTAAAGGCATGGCCATTTTAAAAAAGTCGTATGTGCATGGCTCCATATGCTGTATAGCTAGAAAATAGTCACTTGTATATCAAACGGTACTAACGTTAATACTGTTTGGTACAACAAGGTAGCTGGACATTCTTACCACAGTTTAGTCTCTGGATTGCTTTGAGTGAAAAGCGCAATTTATATTTTAAAAGGGAAATCTGAGAACACCTGATGACTTGGCTACAAGGCTAATTTAGGTTCTTATACATTAGACTAGATGCATTTACAAAGGTGATCCTCTTAACCGTTGCTCCCTGAAGGTTTTTTTGATATTTAAGGCCAGAAGGGACCATTAGATCATCGAATTTGTTCTCCTGTATATCGCAAGCCATTACATTTCCCCCAGTTACTCCTGATTGATCCCTATAACTGCTTTCCATTGCCTCATTTTGGCATCTGATACCATCTCACAGCATTTAAATCTGGGGGACTGGTATCACTATACTTTCCTATCAGTGAAGATGGATGCCACATTGAAGTCTTGGCATACTCGTGAAGAAGAAGGGGAGAAGTTTAATGAGAAAATGTGGAAGTCTGGGATGAGTAAGGGAATGAAGCATTTGTGACCCCCTGCCTTATTATATTATTACTTATACTGTAGTAGAACCACACAGCTCCAATCAGTGATCAAGGCCCCATTGTGCCAAATGCTGTAAATGCAAAAAATAAAAAACATAGTGTGCTCCTTGGGGCAGGGACTACGCTAGCTGTGACTTGAAGATCTTTGCCTCAGGGAAGTGATAACTCTTTTGCACACATTCTATCCAGGCTCAGGAAAGACAAGGCAAACTCATACCTGATGTACGGTAACTTTTTTCCTGGTTTCAGTAACTACTTTACAGTAGACAAAAGGGGGGGAAATAGTGTCTCCATGTTCTTCTTGTTCTACAGTAGAGAAATGTTACTACTCTTTCTAGATTTACCTACTGTTCAAGGTGCAGGAGACAATGACAGCCAAGGCTGTCCCATGAGCAGTCTTATAGGGGGTCACTTTATACTGTAGATTTACACTTCTTTTATGGCTCTGTCCAAGTGAAGAAGCATTGCAAAAGACATTGAAACATTTTGAGCTTGCTATGCTTATACAATGTCTCGTCTCCACACACACACATACTACAGCTGTTCTAAGCATTTTTCAGGCCTTTTAGAAAGAAGACCTTTGCTTAAGTCCAGCTGATGTGTGCTGTCTACAACATTGTCTCCCAAGAATGAAAGCCACACGTTCTGTATTTGCTGGTACTTCTAACTTCATCCACAACACCGTGCCTTTTGTTTGGAAATTACCCTATATCTCCTGCAGAGAAGCAGTGCCAAGTCCTTTGAGAGTTATTTCAGCAGTCCCAGAATGCATTACAGAGCAAGGGTTATAAGGTATGTGGGATGAGTATGCACCAGGAAAAAGTTCTAAGGAAGAACAAAAACTGCTATTTAGGTGCCTTGAACTGTTGGAAGAAGCAAAACATGAAATGAATTCTTGAAGTTAAGCAAGGATATCATTACCGGGAGAGTGTTCAGACCCTGTGAGGCTCAGAAAGATTAACTCTTTTCCAAAAGTCTTGGAATACAGGTTAAGACATTAAATATTTGTAGTGTGAAAAAAATTATCCTTGTAAGTAATTGGGAACTGTTGTGAATTCTGTTTAAACAAGATGGTCCTAGGAGGTGGTAATAGTGTGAAACGGAGTGATGCATCTGCCAATGCCCAGGTGTTTAAATACTTAATGTTGAGATACAAATGATATATCTGAGTGTCTTTATATCTCTGAAGTTTTTGTCAGTATTTCTGTAATAAATCCATATTTCAGGGATTTATAACTTGATTGTGTGTGGTTGAAAATCATATGAATTACTGTATAACTACTTAGCCTGGGAATGAATGTATTTAGACTTCTAAAAAATCAGTATAATTTTTCAAATTGAATAAAACAGAAGCAGGTTTTTAAAGTTATGTTTTTGTGCTCATAATTGCAAGTCGGGCTTGTTCTTTAAATGTGAACTACTGGCTTGCACAGTTTAAATGTGGACTTGTCACTTTAGCTGTTTTGTTGGAGGGGAGAGTACTTAAACCTCTCTACATCTTATTGCAGATAGGTGCCAAAAAGGCTACTAATGTATTTCCTTGTGTGTCCATGTCCACAAGCCAAATCTGAGTCAATCTGAATGCTTTAGCCTCAGAATTTAGTTTTGCTTTGCTCAGGAGCATTTCAGTCAATGGATTAAAAATCTACAACTTTTTCATTATATTAAAAAAAGATAATTCACAAGTAAAATGCCTTGTCACATTTATGACAATAAAAGCAAAGAAACGTAAGTGGAATAAAATATATTGTCTTCCAAAACCTGATGATGATGGTGTCTTTTCTGTGGTATTCTGAAGAGAAAGCTCCCCCTCAGTTCTTATGTTTTCAGATAGTTCCTTTTTATATGCCTTGTGTGGGTAATGTTCAATTTTCCTATTTCATAACAGTTCATATTTATTTATTTTTTTAAAAAATGTTCATAGTGAGGAGGACAATAGTTCATCTATTTAAAGACTTGACCCATTATTTAAAAGTCATAGTAATTAAAGGGTTAGCTAGCTATGTGTTCATATAATGCAAACACTTATTCACATGCCTAACTTTATGCTTGTGCATAAAGTTCACTCACTTAAGCATAAAGTTAAACATGCATATGTGTTTGCAAAACTGGGATCTATGTTAGCTCTTTGTATCATATTTAACTTTACTATTTAAGCATCTAATCCTTTCCTAATATGACTTTGTAACTTCACTTGTTTATATGGTGGAATTGTTTACATTAGGATTTGATTAATACAGATACAAACTTGTTATAGGTCACATTGTCAGAAGGGGGTATGTCATAGACCATATTTGAACTGTTTATTTCTTGGATATCCTTGTTTCACCTTTCCAAAGTCTTTAAGCAGAATTACTGGTGGTAATGACAACATGCAACTTTCAACAGGGACCATAAATTTAACTAATGTTTCTGATGTATTTTGTTTTCAAAGCTAGTGAATAGTTTTGTGCAAAATGTACAAACTTGTCTAAGTTTGGCCTTGTTAAAAATGAAGAATAAAGATAACTTACGTACTAGGGCAGAAAATCTGTTCCTGCTTCTGTCATGGTGCCTCTTTATCAGTTATTCATTTGTGTATATTCCACTGTGTTTAAAAACAAATGTACATTGTGCTAAAACACAGCTTTACTGAATAACTTCTGTCTCTGCCTGAGTTGCTGGAGAATAGAGATTTGTTCTCAGATAAGAGCAGCAAAGTGACATGTCAACTTCTGTAGCAAGCACTTAATCTGAGTAAACAGTTACTAGACAACAATTATTGTTTCTACAAGTGCTGCTAATAATCATCCCATATGTATCACATACTGGACCAGATACCTTTTGCAGCAAGCAGCTCCAACTTCCACCCTGGAAAAGGAACACTTCATCTGATTACCACTTTATTGTGCCATGTTTTTCAGTGCACTTTCCCATGTACCCTTTGTGTCTTCTCTGGGGAGGAATTGAAACAAGGATCCAGCGATCTGGCTGAGTTAGAAACATTTGATTATCTGACCAATTTGTACATATAGTTTCAAGAATAAGCTTTGGGACAAGGATCTTGCATGACTAACAGATTAATTCCTGCTGTATCTTGTGTTGGCACCTTCATTCTGTCTTACAATAGACACTTGCATATTGCTTAAGGTAATAGGACATGGTTGGGGCTAGACATACACTAATATATTGACTTCTAGGAAAAATCCTGCACAGCTCAATAATTGTGAAAAATTGTGTGTGTCAAATACATTACTGCCTCCCATCACCTGGTACCCTATCCAAATTGAAATTGGTTAAGTATTTCCTCAGCCATTCATGTTAAGGTTTTTTTTGTTTGTTTTTAATATATTGAACATTATCTTCTAAAAGTCTTGAAGGCAAATATTTTGTAATTATGCCTCTATACATAAGCAAAGCTACTCTGTGACCTGTTTACTCAATGGAGTGCATCAAGAACACTTTGCTGCTTGACAGTTGATGGGACTGTCAGTGACATACAGACTGCAGAGCCAGAGGCAAGAACTCTCCTCTGCCAAGGCTCCTTACAAGACCTTTCTTAGCTAGTAAGATTCATACCACTACCCCATGTTCTTCAGCCTCTAACCTGGGGAGGGAATTTGAAGATCTCTCTTCATTCCCAAATCAGATCAGTGGAAGCTGCTCTGTAAAACTAGGTATGTTAAACACATTGTGATCTGGTAACATTATATCCAACACTGTTTACCCCTTGCATTTCTGTAACCTTCAGTCACCAGGCTTTCTCTATAACCCTCACTGATTTCAGGCACTGGCCTGACAGTACCCTACCAGCATGGCTATTTTTCTAGCCTACATTTTAGAATGAGTGCTCCAGGTTAAGTACTTCTTGTCTGTCTGTACATTTAAATAAAATCAGCAGTTTATGGAGTATGAGAGTAAAGGCTGCAGGACCTGCCTTCCATGATGGTCAAAAGTATTGTAAAGAAAGCACTATTCATTAGAAAATCCAAAACATGCCATTAGTATGAAATCATATTTAGGCTAAAAGCTGCATACCAACCCTCATGGATGGAGTAAAACCTTTCATCCAAATAATAAAATCCTTCCTTACTTAGGACTGAGACATGTACATAAACTAAGTGTTGATAGGTTCTTTCGGTCTTGTCTTCTGTGAAAATTACAGTCAGATGAGTATATTTTTCGGTGTCAACCTCCAAATATTGGATAGACATGAAATCATCTTTTCTGTCACCATAGGGATGATACAAAAGATTATTTAGTGTCTACAGTACCATAAGTCTATTGCTGCCTCCTTTAAGGCTCATTTCCCATTGAATGGTAAACCTAATCTGCAAGTGTGAGAAATGGCTCAGATTATACATTATTTACTTGCATCAAAGAGTGAATGTACAGTAACACTACATTTAGGTGTTTGTTGATGTCTTCCCTAGCAATGTAGTCTCTACAGCTGTTCTTGTTTCCAAAATGAAATGTTGATCTCTCAGGGTAGGTTATCATTTACCCAGGCCGCTACGCACATCCGCTTTCCCTTGTTTAAATCTGAACATAAGAATGGCCATACTGGGTCAGACCAAAGGTCCATCCAGCCCAATATCCTGTCTACTGACAGTGACCAATGCCAGGTGTCCCAGAGGGAGTGAACCTTACAGGTAATGACCAAGTGATCTCTCTCCTGCCATCCATCTTCACCCTCTGACAGAGAGAGGCTAGGAACACAATTTCTTACCCATCCTGGCTAATAGCCATTAATGGATTTAACCTCCATGAATTTATCTAGTTCTCTTTTAAACCCTGTTATAGTCCTAGCCTTGCACAACCTCTTCAGGCAAGGAGTTCCACAGGAACTGGTCTAATCAGAGTATGGCATGCCCCAAATATTAATATCCCCTTATTTGTTATATTAATTTATTAGAATTTTCTCTTGGATGATAACACTTACAATCATAATTGCATTTTTTGGGCTTCAGAGTGACAAGTAAGGTGATGATTTAGTCACGCATTTTTAGTATAAGTCATGGACAGGTCACTGGCCATTAATTTAATGGCCAGTGACCTGTCCATGACTTATACTAAAAATGCTGCGATTAAATGGGGGGGGCTGCTGCTGGGGAATGGGGTGGCCATGGCTGGGGAGGAGAGGCGGGACCAGCGACACTAGCTGCCGGGAGCCGTGGACTGCAGCTGCTTCTGTGGCCGGGGCCAGCAGACCACGGCTGCTCCAGCCAGCCGGCCAGGGACCTCTACCTGGGGCTGCAACTGTGGCTGCTCTGGCCAACCAGCCAGGGACCACCCGGGGCTGCTGGAGCAGCGGCTGGTGTGGCTGTCCCACTGGCTACCTGAGCAGCTGTCCCCAGAGCCAGCTGATTGGGTAGCCCTGGGTTCATTTTCACTGGCCCCTGTAGAGGTTGCAGAAAGTCATGGAATCCATGACTTCCGCAATCTACGTGACAGACACGGAGCCCTAGTAATAAGTACCAGCATGTTAATGATTCTGTCCACAGTTGTAGACCCTACAGATTGCAATGGGCAGAAACTGACTTCAAGATGGGCTGAACACCTTTGGTCCCATCAACTTTTATGACTATCCCAGATACTAGATTGCTCAGCTACAAATAAACCATAATAGTAACTGCAGCATCGCTGCTATTGGTTAAATCTGGGGACAACTGGTGAACTTGCTCAGACGTCAGACATTCATGGAATTAGGTCATATAACCCTGAAGCCAAGCTGATTTCATTTGCATGCAATTGGGATGCCCCAATGACTTTGTAGTAGGTTTGTCAGCCACTCTGATTCTGATTGAGCATTATGTGTGGCTGACAAACCTACTACAAAGTCATTGGGGCATCCCAATTGCATGCAAATGAAATCAGCTTGGCTTCAGGGTTATATGACCTAATTCCATGAATGTCAAGCAACCCCCTGAAATCTGTTAAGGGAAAAGAATGATAGTGTTGTGGTAGCTTTACACCTGCAGTACTGTACATTTGACTAAGGCCTGTTCTACACTAGAAGCTTTTGCCACTATAACAGTATCAGTTAGGGATGTGATTTTTTTTAATTTTATTTTATTTATTGCATTCTTTCTATATCAGCAAAAGCTCTACTGTTGATGCAGTTACAGTGGCATAAAAGTCCTTTTGGCAATATAACTTTTGTTTGGGGAACTGGAATAAACTATGCCAGTAATTTTTTATTTTATTTTATTTTATATTTTTTTTGGCCAATATAAACTCAGCCTACGCTAGGAGTAGGTTTGCCAGCATAGCTAAACCAGCAAACTGTTCTAGTGTTGACTAGGTCAGAAACAGGAAGTGGAAGTTTTAGTCCACCCTCAGCTGGTAGTTCTAAAATTAGGGTAAAACAGTAGTATTTCAGCAAAACTCTGTGTCAGTCTCTCCTAATACAACACTGATCTTTCAGTTAAAGATTACCAGAGGAGGAATAACATTTGCTTCTTACATTTAAAATGTCGTGTGTAGGGAGGGTATCTTTTATTCTTTCAATACATGCATGTAACTTTCATTTTCCCCCAATTTTTGGCCAACTATAGAGGTGATTGAATTTCAGATTTAAAAAACAAACAAACAGCTAAACATTTTTTGAAATAAGTTTGTTAAATATTTTTTCTTTTTTTGGACCGGATCTACATCTCTCTCTTGAATTATTGATGTTCAAAAAAAGGAGGGTATGAAATTGAAAACATAATTTTAATCTAGTCAAATATTTAAAGAATATATTATTTCCAGCTGGTTTGAATTCTGTCTCATATAATACTGAGGCATTTATTTCTTTTCATCTCCTACATATTGGTAATCCTTCTAATGGAGATTATTCCATAGGTTGAATTCAGCAACATTCAAATGTACAATAAGTGCAACAGCCAGTATGGTTTGTAGTTATTAAGGACTTGAAGGAAAAAAAAAAGTACATAATTTTTAAAGTGGAATTCTGTTTGCAGGAAGCTTCGTACTGTGAAAAGAACACAAACAGCTCCAATACTCAAGAAATTTCAGCTGAAAGAGTTGTTTCTGCAGCTAAATTTAGTAAAGGAAGTGTTATCCCTTTTGTGAAACACATAAGAACTTTAAACAATACCACTGAAAGAAATTCTCTAATCGATACATTTCTTAATTTAGCTGAATTTACCAAATATTTTAATTGAAAACAGCATTAAACTATGACACACTATCAGAAATAGTAGAAATAATACTATGATGATGTAGGGAAAACTGGCAAAAATCAAGGTCAAATAACTTAGTCCTAGGGTTTTAGAAGTTTAACTTTCATTGTGCAGTACTAATAGCACAGGAGCCTGAAGTCCTCTATCCATGGTGGAGGGATGAAAAATAAATTCAGTCTCCACGCCCATTCAGTCTTTGGCCTCCATGAATGAAAATATTAAAGATGGGGATTCTTGTAATGGGGATACCTGTGCTCTAGGAACTGAATGGAGATAATGAACTCACCTTTTAATCACTTAAGAAAATTACTGTTCCATTTTTCTGAACAAAGCTTGTTCACCTCTCTCTTGAAGAAAACCTACAATTCTAAGTTTGAAAGAGAACAACAACAAAAAATCATAATTAAAACCCAGAACTGGGAGGCCAGCAAATCCTGAGTTCTAATCCATCTTTGCCAGAAATTACCTCTTTGGCTTTCAGCAAATCACTTTCTCCTTCTGCCTCTGCTCTCCCACCTGTAAAATGAGGATAACATAGTACCGACCTACCCCAGTGGTATATTATGAGAATATACTAATTATTATTATTGCTGAGGTTGCAATTCATGCTATCCAATGTATCTGGCCAAAATGTACCGGCACAGAGATCTGAATAGATGATTCTAAGGAAAATGACCGAAATGGATTTATTCCAACCCATACCATTATTTTGAACTTCTATAGTACTTTGCACATAATCAAGCACCCTGGCAGGCTGGGCCGGTTTGTTTACCTGCCGTGTCCTAGGTTCAGCCGATCGCGGCTTCGACTGGCCGCAGTTCACCGTCCCAGGCCAATGGGGGCTGCGGGAAGCGGTGGCCAGCACATCCTTCTTCCCCCTATAGAAGTAGCACACTAGATGCAAAGGCTGCCCTAGCCATCTATGTAGCCTGGAAGGGAGAGGGAGATTCCTTCCCCTGGATCTTCTCAGGGCCCAAATGGACCTTGTGCATTTGCCCCTTAATGCAAAATGGTACTTTTCCAGTATTTGAATGGTTCTGTAATAAGATCTTGTTTAGGGCTTTGATAGTATTTTGTGATGTTCATTCTCTAACTCCTGACTTAAAATGCCTTTTTTGTTCTCTGATATAAGGACTACACATTGAGCTGTGGGAAATGTTGCCATGGAACCAGTAATGCCAAACATAACAATACTCTTAGGAAGTTAATAATTATTACTGACGTGGAATGAACTACCAAGATATTTACATGCCAAAGCCCTTTACCAACGTTTTTGCTTCATGAAAGAATTGTGTTTATTAGTCCAGGGTTGAGGGGGTTGTTGTTTTTTTAAATATATATGTAACCTTTCTGCCAGCTGGAGCCAGCAGCAACAAGGGCCAGGTTCAGTATCTAGGGGTTCCTTTTCAACAGTACAACACAAAACTGGCTCAAGCCCCCACCCAGTGACCTGGGACAATTACACATGACCCCCCTGGGCGCCTCGAAGAGGCAATACTTCCCCTTTCACAAGCACAGAGTCTGAGTGAAGCAAAAACTTTTACTAAAAGGAGGGAAGTAACTCAGCATTAATTTGGGAAAACACCACAACTAGGGTTCATAAACATAAACCATGAACAAAAGACCCACCCCCAACTAAGTTGGGCAGTGTCCTTTTCCACACAGGGTCTTAAATCCAGCAACCCAAAAGCCCTTTTAACGTGCCCATCCCTTCTCTGCACCCCACTTACAGTTGCTGTCCTTGGCCAGTGCAGCCCCAGAGTTCAGAGATTCATTCTCAGAGTTCACCTCCCACCCTGTGGAGGGAGGAGGGTAAGGAGGCACTTTACATGCTTTGATGCTTGGGAACTTGCTTGTCGGCCCACTGGCCAATTGGCACGGCTCTCTGCAGAGCTCTGCTCTGGCCTTCTCCATCAGCACCCCTGGGACTGGCCACTCACCAAGATGTCTTCAGGGCCCATCACTTAACACAACTCAGTGATTTCAGCTGTTAGTGGGGAGCCTCACTGCTGGTGCACACTGGGCAGTCTCTTGCAATAAAGACACTGTCTCAAAGTAGATCTAAGTAAGTATCAGTGATTTCAGCTCTGCAGCATGTAACAAGATTCTAAATTAGCTCTTTTATTATACCATGGGAAGAGAAGGGGTGAAATGGTATCTAGGACCTTTAAACAGTGCCCACCCCACCCTCTCTCAACTCATTGGGCTTTGGAACTCATGTTCCCTGCCTAACGAGTGCCATTCAGTTGGGGGTGAGTCCCTCCATCAGGGGATGCCAAGTACAGTTCTGCTGCCCTCAGTTCACACAACAAGGATAACAACTCTTTATTACTCTTGCCCCAATAACAAGGAGACTGGGGATCCAACACCAGCCACAAGTGATCATTTGGGCAAGCAATCCCATCATGCTGAGCACCTAGGCAGGGTGGGTGTGTTCATGCAAATGAGATCAACTCCTGAAGTCCTTTTTCACAGCTCACCACTACATGTCAGGGGAGAACTCATTCAGACTCTGCTTACATCTATATAGGATATTGTAGAGACATAGTTCATGTAAGAGCACACATTAATCATACTGCAGAACAACAGTGAATGTCCTCTAAAATCAAACATGTTTTAAACTGAAATGCATTATCTTATATATATTTAAAATCGAGGGCATGCTTTCTCACTAAAGAATCTTGAGGAGGCAGATAATCAAATGTTTCTCACTAAAGGGCACAGGAGAAAAGGCACAAACTTTGTCCAAGTGTTAATGTAAAACAAGGAAATCCTGGAGTGAAGAACACAGTGTGTTTTGAAACACAGTGGCTACAATGCTGTAGCTAAGTGGAAAATCTCTCCTGGAATGAGAAACCACTGTGGATAAATAGATAAAAAGTCACTGGAGCAGGGAGACTGGACCCTGGATCTCCCATGGGGGTGCCCTAACCACCAAGCACTACTGAACTGATTCTTAGAGTCATAGAGTTGGAAGCTGGCAGGGACTACTAGACCATATAGTCTGACCCCCTTTGTATCACAGGCCACCATAATCATCCAGCACTCGCACAGTAAACTCAATAACCAAAATCAGATAGCTCACAAGAGAGTAGGCAATTATGAGTCACAGGCAGAGATTACGAGAAACTAAGGTACACCTGTGCCCGAGGCCTCCACCGTGGCAGGGAAATGATTATGTGAGATAAACCTAAGAATGTAAGAGAGATGTCGTTCTCTTTGGTCAGGGCGCATGCAATCTTAAAAGTACGCTAGACACCTTCCAGCAGAAGGTAGCTGCCCCAGGGCTAGGGGTTTCTTGGGTAAAAATAAAAGTCAGAGTGTAAGTGCAAAAGTTCTGGTACAAGACATCAATGCTTCCAGAGTCAGACAAACCATATAAATCGTGGATGTTTAATCTATTTAGGGAATAAACTGTCATCAAAAAGGAGCGGCCAGTCAGACATCCTAAGGAGAACTGGTTTAGCAGCCTTAGCCATGGAGGACCTGCAGAGGGTCTGGAGTCAAAAGAAGGTGAAACGATATACAATAGTGCGCATTTCTCAAACCTGCATAATTCTGATCCTCTTACATCAGGAGGCTGGAGGCATTTCAAAAACATTGCTAGTAGCAACTATTGGGTATAAGATAGTTTGATTTTATCAGTAATAGGGATGTATCATTGAGAACTAGCCCTTGAGAGGACTGAAATCATCATTGGCCACTGCCGGCTAGTCCTTTTCGGCCATGTTGCCCGCCTCGGAGACAAAGGCCCTTACTTTGAGCTCTGAAGATCGGACTTGAGGTCAGAAGGGGACACTGTCCAATCGTGGACTGGTGGCTGTAATTAACTTGGCTGCATTAGCTCAGTACTAACCCTGTGGAGCTCTGAGATGCCTTGAATAAAACCATACAGTGTGGTCAGGGACACTCAGTGCTGCAGACCTCCACTGTCTAAATGTATTGTTGTTGTTGATATACCCAGATAATCCTGGCAAGTGACCCATACCCACATGCTGCAGAGGAAGATGCAAACCCCCAAGTTCATTATCTATTTGACCTGGGGGAAAATTCTTTCCTGACCCCACACAAGCAATCATTTAGACCCTGAATATGTCAGCAAGAACCAGGCAGCCAAGCACCCGACACAGAGAATGCTCTGTGAAACTGTAGAGCCCTGGGCCCACTTTGCCCAGCCTGGAGAAGTACAGATCCTGATTAATAGACTAATACGTTTTGAGGCCATAAGAAACCATTAGATCATCTAGTCTGGCCTCCTGTATAGCGCCATTCAATTCCATTCCATTTCTCCTGTATTGACCTCAATTACTTGTGTTTGACTAAAGCATATCTTCTGGAAAGCCATCCAGTCTTGAATTGAAGACGGCAAGAGATGGACAATCCACTACTTCCCTTAGTGGTTTGTTCCAATGGTTAACCACCCTCACTGTTAAAAATGTATGCCTTATTTCCAATTTGAATTTGTCTGGCTTTAACTTCCAGCATTTGGTTCTTGATATGCCATTCACTACTAGAGTAAAGTGGCCTATATTGCTTGGTATTTTCTCTTAGTTAAGATACTTAAACACCATAATTAAAACACCTGCCAGTGTTCTTTTGATAAATGAAACAGACCGATCTCTTTAAGTCTCTCACTGTAAAATATTTTTTCTAGTCCTCAGATCATTTTTGTGGCTCTTTTCTGCACACTCTCCAGTTTTTCAATATCCTTTTTAAAATGTGGACACCAAAACTGGACACAGTATTCCCGTATTGGTCTCACCAATATCACAGACAGAGCTAAAGTCAATTCCCTAATCCTACTCACTACTCCCCTGTTTAAACATAGAATCATAGGACTGGAAGGGACCTTGAGAGGTCATCTAGTCCAGTCCCCTGCACTCAGGGCAGGATTATTATGTATTATGTAGACCATTCCTAACAGGTGTTTGTCTAACTTGCTCTTAAAAATCTCCAATGATGAAGATTCCACAACCTCCCTAGGCAATTTATTCCAGTGCTTAACCACCCTGACAGTGAGGAAGTTGTTCCTGATGTCCAACCTAAACTAACCTTGCTGCAATTTAAGCCCATTGCTTCCTGTCCTATCCTCAGTAGTTAAGAAGAACAATTTTTCTTCCTCCTCCTTTTAACAACTTTTTATGTACTTGAAAACTGTTATTATGTCCCCTCTCAGTCTTCTCTTCTTCAGACTAAACAAACTCAATTTTTTCAAGCTTCCCCCATAAGTCATGCTTTCTAGACCTGAATCATTTTTGTTGCTCTTCTCTGGACTTTCTCCAGTTTGTCCACATCTTTCCTGAAATGTGGCGTGCAGAACTGGACACAATACTCCAGTTGAGGCTTAATCAGCGTGGAGCAGAGCAGAAGACTTAATTCTCATGTCTTCTTATTATCATTCCTGATAATACTTCCTAGAATTATGTTTGCTTTTTTTGCAACAGTTTTACACTGTTGACTCATATTTAGCTTGTGGTCCACTCTGACCTCCCAGATCCCTTTCTGCTGTACTCCTTCCTATGCAGTCATTCCTCATTTTGTTTGTATGCAACTGATTGTTCCTTCCTAAGTGGAGTACTTTGCATTTGTCCTTATTGAATTTCATCCTATTTACTTCAGAACATTTCTCCAGTTTGTCCAAATCATTTTGAATTATAATCCTATCCTCCAAAGCACTTGCAAACCCTCTCATCTTGGTATCATCTGCAAACTTTATAAGTGTACTCTGTATGCCATTATCTAAATCATTGATGAAGATATTGAACAGAACCAGACCCAGAACTCATCCCTGTGGGATCCCACTCATTATGCCCTTCTAGCATGACTGTTGTAACCCTTCTGCCAGGTGGAGCCAGCAGCAACCAGGGCCAGGTTCAATATCCAAGGGTTCCTTTCCATCAACACAACACAGAACCGGCTCGAGCCCCTACCCAGTAACCTGGGAAAATTACTCTGAGAGGCAATACTTCCCCTCTCAGTCTATGTGCACGTCACTTGTTTAGTATCCAGTTTTTAAATCCTAGTCTGTGAACTTGGCTGTATTTCTGCTAAGTGAGCAGTTTTTTTGCTTTAATGTGGATAGTGGGAAGTAAAGATTGCTGCATGCTATATATGAACCATCTGGAAAGAGTTAGAGTTGATGGGGGTAGTTGAACAGGCTGCAAAGAAATGTGAGGAAATCTACAGTGATGTCTGGGACATTTTTAGACTTTTGACTGGAATCTCACAACAAAATTCTCAGATCCAAATTTTCAAAAGTGGCCACTAATTTGGGGTGGTTCAATATTTGTGTGCCCAATGTGCTAGACTTAGGGATTGTATGTCAGAAGTGCTGAGCACCTGCCACTCCCACTGACTACAACAGGGGTTACTGGTGTAGGCTCCACTAAAAATCAGGCATCAGGATCACAAATTACAGAAATGATCCACATTTTTCCAGTATGTCGCATGTCTCTCAAGCTGGAGACCCAAAGCTTAAGGCACCCATAACTAGAGGTTACTTTTGAAAATGTTGGCCTACATTTCTTGCTTTCTGATCTTAATGATACTTAAATTTCTTCTTAACTTCCACTGCTCATGAGTTCAGTCACTTCAAGTGGCACATTCTTTGTCCCATCCTAGTTATTTTGTGCTGTTCTGGATGCTCTAAGGAACGGAATACCACTCACAAGCCCCTTGCTGGAGATTCTCCAATGTGAGGGAGTCCACAATGGGTGTGGGATCAGTAGCACCATCACCTATACCTCCCTTCTTGCAAACCCATTACAGGGATCATGGAGGGGGAGTGGCCAGAGTATGATACACTCCGGCTACCTCCAGCTGGCATATGGTTCGTAGGGGACTACAGCCAACTGGCACAATTTAGAATAGCCTTTAAACCAGTGCCAGAACCAGGGCTGGGGTAGGGAATCAAGGAGCTATGTACCCAGCAGAAACCATCCCAGAATGCGTACAGAAAGTGTGGGAATGTGGAACTTTAACATTTGGAGCTAATCAGTAGGGGGAAAATTACAAAAGTCTTTTCAAATTGGACGTAGAATATGTGGCTGCTTAAAGATCCTGATGGAAAGATTAGAGATTAGATTTATCCAGTTTTAATAGACTTTAACAAGCCTATGTTTCTAAATTGCCATTTAGCAGCTATAATACACATTGCCCATGTAGTTATGTTTTTATAAAGTTAGCTAAATTGTTTTAATTGTAAATGTTTCTGTTATGACTCACTTTGTAAACAATGTAGTGATCAGAGCTTCATATAGCAAGACAGTGTCTGTGAAATACATGCTTTGGGAAACAGATGCATTCATTTGTCCAAAACCAACTTTGTCATAAGAGTGTGGCTCACGAGTGGTCAAACTTGTTTGAGCTTATGTTTTAACCTTACTGTAAAACTGTAACTCATGTTGGTGAGCCACCCCACTGAAGCTAATTGTGTCAATACTCACCAGTGTGAATAAGAGTTGCAAAACTGGACCCTTTGAAATTATTGAAGCAATGCTTCATGCAACACCAAAAAGCCAAGGGAACTAAAACTGAGAAGGGATTGGGGCCACAACACTAAATATATCTTCTTATCTCTTCAGAAAGTACATAGGAACTTTAAACTTGGAGATCCTTGGGTGAAGTATGATACCAAAGTATACATTTATTATTGCTGTTCTTATATTTCATTACATTTGTGTCACCAGCATAAACAGTGCAAAGTCCCAGCCTTGGTGAATTAGTGATTTCTCAAAAATAAAAAAAAATAAATAAAAATAAAAAAAATTCTACCTTTTTAAAAGTTAAAATATATCACTTACTTCCTGAAAGTAAATTAATGCTTGAATCTAAACATAAGGCTTTGCAGTATTGTCTACTGTTATTATTCAAGCTTTCTTATTACTGGAGTTTTGAGACAGAGACCAGGGGAAAAAATTCTGCAAACCACAGGAAATTAATACAAAAAAATATAAAGTTTTAGAATGTTAGCAGCTTTCAGATATGTAGCTGCAGCAGAATGAAAAAAATCCCCAAGAAGCATGCAAGAAGTGCAGAAACAAAGAGAAACATCAACTCATGACAGGAGGATTTTATTTTGTTTATCATTTCACTATGTGACTCAATTGGAAAATAATGTACTTTCAAACCAGCCTTCAGAAAGTTATCAGAGTGAATCAGAGCTACAACATTACAACCAATATCGCACTTCCATATGCTGCAGAGCTCTATGGAAAGTCAGAAATGTAAAGTGAATCTGTTCTGTTTCCAACCAGGAAATAGTCAGTAGAAGACCCTACTATACCCTATTCCTTGCAAGTAAAGGTGTGAATTCAAACTAATTACAAAAGCAGTAAGAGAAGAAAAGAAAAAACAAATGTTTCAGCAGAAACGTGTCCTCAAAATTACAGCATAAATCTGTTTTTCCTCCTACTTCTCAGCGACCCAGAAACTGATTGCAGAAGTACAAATCCAGAACAAAATGATTGTATTGCCCCAAAGATCACAGACAAATCTTGCCTTGGAATTTTCTATCTAAATTGCATGGATACAGTTTAACTGAAGATGCCTCAAGTGGGAGGGAACAGAGACAGCTATTGCAAGCCAGAAATGGAAGGCAGAGTGAAAGAAGTGGGTTTTAAGTAGAGGAAGTGAGAAAACCAAAAATTTTCCTGCAAGAAATTTTGAACTGAAAGTCTACATATGAGACTTTTCAGTCAACAGATGTTAGTTTCCACAAAGGAAATTTTGAATTGATGTAAAGCAAAAATTTTTGTTCCAAATCATCGTTTCAAAACAACTCCAAACAACTGAAACAAAATTATATTTTAAGTTAAAACAATTATAATTTTTTGTTCCTAGATGACATTTCATCTTAGAGGCATTTGGTTTCATGTTTTTAAATAAACAAACAAACAAAAAATGAACTGACATTTTAAGTCAAAAAGAAAAAAATTGTTAAATTTAAAAATGTTGATTCAAAATGAAAGTTTTAATTTAAAAAACTTCCTGCAGGAAATCTGAATTTTTTTTCACTGGAATTTACATTTTCCCATGAAAATGTCGATGAAATTGTATTTTTCACTGGCAGGGCCGGCTCCAGGCACCAGCTTATCAAGCAAGTGCTTGGGGTGGCCACTCCGGAGCGGGGCGGCACTTTCAGGTATTCCGCGGCAATTCGGCAGAGAGTCCCTCACTCCTGCTCGGAGCGAAGGGCATCCTGCTGAATTGCCGCAGATCGCGGTCGCGATTGCGAACTTGGCTTTTTTTGCTTTATTTTTTTTTGGCTGCTTGGGGCGGCAAAACCCCTGGAGCCAGCCCTGTTCACTGGAAAAACTTTCCACACAAATAATTTAAGGATATGGCGGATGCTTGGTCAGTAGAAAGCAAAAGCCAAGTTCCAAACATAGGAGGCAGTATAAATTTAGAAACTTCCATGTTAGTTTTTAGTTTTCCTTTCACCTCCCCCATTCAGTTCAGCTACTCAGCTCCAGCCATGCCTGAAAACTCTTCAAACCCCATCATTAGCTTCCTCTCACCTTTCACACCAAATTTAAACTCCTTATCCTTGGCTTCAAAATGCAGTGCAGTTTAGCTCTTGCCTACCAGCTCTCATTTCTTTTTATCCCTCACGTCACCTCATCACACCAGCCGTCCTGAACATTTAATATCCCAGTCTCCTTTCCATGGCTTCTTCCATTCTTCCCCCGGGCCTGAACCACTCCTCCAGATCTTCTCCCCTCTCCATCAAGTCCCTACTCACAGCACACTTTTCACTTGAGACCTATGAACTTTTGTCCCCTCAAAGTGCTAAAAAAATACTGTAAATGATAAAAAGGAAAGTAAAACAAAACTCTCACTTTTGATACTAACACGATTCATGCTACACTTCATCACCACTTATTCTTGACTTTCATCAATGCTATTGTGTTCACAGGACACAGAGAGAAATTAGATAAAATAATAAAATACACTTGCGGGAAGGCTGCAATGTAACACTACATTATTTCTTCGAATTCAGAACAATAACACAAAAGAACCCATAAACAGAAAGAGGCAAAGCAGACTGGTCCATAAAACAGAAGCACAGTTCAACCCACCTTACTCTAAGCTGGTTTTCTCCAGACTGACTTTGATTGCACGCTTCCCTATAGAGTCTAAGGTGACCAGATAGCAAGTGTGAAAAATTGGGATGGGGTGGGGGGCAATAGGAGCCCATATATAAAAAGCCCCAAATATCAGGACGGTCCCTATAAAATTGAGACATCTGGTCACCCTAATAGAATCCACTAGTGTACAAGCAGGACCCTGGGAAATCTCCTCCCCACACACTTAATGTGATAGCATGCAGTTCCAACACAGTTCTTAATACACCACATATACATTGTTTTAGGGATGCCAACTTTCTAATCACAAAAACTGAACACCCCTGCCCCCCACCCTGCCCTTTCTCTGAGATCACACCCCCTGCTCACTCCATCCCCCCCTCCATCCACTGCTCACTTTCACCAGGCTGGGGCAGGGGGTGGGGTGTGGAAGGAGGTGAGGGCTCTGGCTGGGGGTGTGGGCTCTGGGGTGGGGCCGGGGATGAGGGGTTTGGGGTGCAGGGAGGGGGCTCCAGGCTGGACCAGGGGGTTGGGGTGTGTGTGGGGAGGTGTGGGATCCTGTTGGCACTTACTGCGGCTCTGATGAAGTGGCTGACAGGTCCCTACGGCATCCAGGCGAAGGCACGGCCGGGCAGGTCTGCGCGGTGTGTACTGCCTTCGCACCCACAGACATTGACCCCTGCAGCTCCATTGGTCGCGGTTCATGGACAATGGAAGCTGCAGAGCCAGTACTTGGGGCAGGGGCAGTGTGTGGAGCCTCCCAGTCCCTGGATGCCCCAGTGCCTAAGGGCCGCAGGGACCTGGCAGCTTCTTCCAGAAGCAGCGTGGAGCCAGGGCAGGCAGGGAGCCTGCCTTAGCCCAGGGCCCCTGCTTCACTACCGACCAGACTTTTAACACCCTGGTAGGCGGTGCTGACTGGAGCGGCCAGGGCAGGGGCAGCTCCAGGCCCCAGCACGCCAAGCGCGTGCTTGGGGTGGCATGCCACGGGGGGCGCTCTGCCGGTTGCCGGGAGGGCGGCAGGCAGGCAGCCTTTGGCGGCATGCCTGCGGAGGGTCCGCTGGACCCATGGTTTCGGTGGACCTCCTGCAGGCGTGCCTGCAGAGGGTCCGCTGATCCTGAGGCTCCACCGAAGCCGCGGGACCAGCGGGCCCTCCGCAGGCACGCCTGCGGGAGGTCCACCGGAGCCATGGGAGTCCGGGACCAGCGACCGGCAGAGCGCCCCCCGTGGCATGACACCGTGCTTGGGGCGGCGAAATGTCTAGAGTCACCCCTGCGCCAGAGTCCCTTTTCGAGCGGGTGTTCCAGTTGAAAACCGGACACCTGGCAACCCTATCTTAAGATCTGATCCTGCAAACGGGTCTGCTTGCATGGAGAAGCTTGCAGGATTGGGGCTTAGATGGCAAGATCCTGGGAGAAGGGCCTAGTTTTATATTCATCTGTATAGCACTTAGTAAGTTTTGATGAAATACGCTTAAATAATAATGTTCCAAAGTTAATTTCTGATGTAATCAACCTGAATTAAAAACAAACCCTAGCCACAATAAATCACCCAGAGAGAGAGAGAGCGTGTATATGAAAAAGCACAAATCAACAAGATCCTCCAGAGTGTCTACATAAACCTCATTCTTTCCTGAAAAGGATGTGTGAGCTGGGTTACTACAGAGACTATCAATCAGAAAATTATCCCCTTAAAGCACTCACAGATGTAGCAGCTTAATGCTTCTCACATCATCGGAAAAGATTCCAATAACAAGTCTTTAACAGCTAAGTTTCTTAATGCCCATTTTGTGGCCTATTAATGCAGGCCATTTTGCTTGAGAATGTTATGATACTTCATTACAGTAACTGCAGAGTCAGAGTTGGTGATTCTTACCCTTTCATTACTAAGGTGTTGCCTTTTTTGGGGGGCTACATTTATGTACAGTATTAGTTTGAATCCAGCTTCACCATTTGGTGCATTAACACTGGATATTAAAATCACATCAAAATGCTGTCAACTTTTAAAAAATCGTGACTATTTCTCTTGTTTTGACAAATATTATAACTAGGCCTCATAATCTATGCATAGAAGCTAAATTAATCTTTGGTGTAACTCCAGTGAACTCAGTGTTACACAAGGGAGGAATTTGGCCCAATACTACCACCTTGAATTCTGCATCTGGCATTTATTATTTCTGACATCAGTGCAACCCAACACTAGCACTAAACTATAAATAACTCTCCATATTTTCTCTTTCTGTAATGGATGCAATCAAAACAAATGGTCCATATTTTAGATGAATAAAACATAACAGGTTCTTCACAGTATTAACCAAAATGAGTGATTAGGATCAGTTAACAACCTAATATAGCAAGAGTACCTGCAAGAAAATCTGATGATAAAATTGGAATGAAGACCCTCTTCCCTTTCCCAATTGATTGAATAATTAAGTAACTGAATTCAATGAGAATTTTGCCTGAGAATGAACAGCAAGATATGTCCCACTGCATTTTTTTTCTGGTGCCATGTGATTGTGATTAGGTCTCGTTAAGTACTGGATTCATACCAAGGTTCTGATCTACGAATCTCCATATTAAATAGATTCAATCTGTCTTCAGAGTGTCTCTTCTCCTGAGAGCCACCAGAGCTAACTGCAGCTAGCACTCTTTCTGAAGGAGATCAGAAAAGGTCCTACTATTGCTACCAGCAAATAGGTTTAATTAAATCACAAATCCTGGAATATGCTGTGGATGAAAATTTTCAAAATCAGCCTTTAAAAACTGCAGATCATGGCTAAGTACCCAATTTGAATGTGCATCTGTAGAGGCTGAGATGATGCCACTTTGAAATACTATCCCTGTCTGCATAGTGCCATAGCTGCATGGAAACATTTAAACGAGCAAAATGAAACAAAGATCTTTCCCTGCAGTATTGCAACCAAAACATTTTTACACCTTCCTCTGGTTCCTTGGTAGACAAGTTAGAACAACAACAGACTGAACATAAGTAGATCTATAGAGTCTAAGTTAGCATAAGGGCAACATAGCACCTCCACATTTGGCTTTCTGAGTCTAAGAGCATGCAAGGGATAGATTCTCTGAGCCACTCCATCCCCATTTGCCTCTCACCTCCCCACAGCCCCCAGCACAGGAAACACATCAAGAGGGGGAGGGGAGAGAAGTGGCTGGAGTACACTGAGCCCTGGCAGACGGTTGCCAGCTGGAGTAAGGTAGACCCAAGGCACCATGACAAGGGCTGGGGCAGAGAATCAGAGTGCTATTACCAGGCCCCCTGCTTTGCTGTACTCCAGGGGATGCTGAGCGCAGCAGCTAATCTGTTTCCGTGTATCTAAGTAAAGCTAAGGGAGTCTGGAAATGGTCCTAACTGGCATAACATGCACATTGAGGAGACCATAAGAAAGTGTTTGTTTCACCAACTTTGACTCCCTATAGACCAAACTCATCTCTTAATGTGGCCCAGAATGTGTAAGAGGAATAACATGGATAACTACGGACTGATTCAATCTAGTCTCTTGGTCAAGTGAGTGGACAAGATGAAAATCAGTGACTTTGAAAATTCACCAGAATTTAGAGACATCACACACAGAAGAACAGTTTTATATATATATGAAAGATGGCACCTCTAGGAGCACAGTAGGCTAGAGCCCTTGGGTCAGCACTGACTCAGAAGAAAGACCTGTACAGTCACTTCATTAAGCACCTGGAATTTCCTAGAGGTCTGACCCAGCCCAACACAGTTTACTGTAATTTAAGAGATGACAGCCTGAGGCTTTAGAATTGCTGGTAGGAATTCATAAATTGCTATAGAAACGGGAATAGCAGATTAAGGCGGCAAACAATACACTGGCACTGCAGGAATAATGGACCAAGAAGCTAGGCTGTTAGGGAGAAGGCACTGGTGTTTTTAATAACAGCGAAAAGAGCTTGGCTAGATACATTTCCCTCTGTATTAATCTTCTTAAGTTTAATTCCAGTGTGAAGTTCTCTTTCTAATACTTTTTAAAATATTCAAAAAAAAGCCTTCAGGCTCTTTATCTTATTTTTCTATGGCTTATGGAAAATGATAATGAGACTAAACCAGGGTAAGTGTGAATTTTACTTGCTATCCAGGTAAGATGATGCGATAAATAGTCCTATGACATCCCCATATTACTGAATAGTAATGAGCTGATTTCAGTGTAAAAGGAATTTTTATTTCATGTCAACCCCTCCCTGTACCCTCCTGAAAACTAAGAGCATTTCACTTACAATGTTCCTCACCAAAAATAATTCTTGAAAGCACAGGTAGCTTATCCTCTATTGGTAACAATGGTTTCTCTCTCTAACACACCACAGAGTAGCTACATTAAAGTGAAATTCCAGTTTTCTGTTATTGAAGTGAATTTTTATTCTTTCTAGCCTGTATAGAGGAGAGCATTGGATGCAGTCCACCGGAGGGCTGGAGTAGGGGCCTCTGTCTTCAGTGGTCAGGAACCCCTGAGAGTGGAGAGGTGACAGCCATTATTCTGGTCCTATGGCCCGTTACTGGGTTTTGAGTGAACTTTCCTCCCCTACCTTCCCATTCACCATGCAGTATACCCACATGAAGTCTGATCACTTGCACTTTATGCGGGTTTCCAGAATTTCTCCATCCTATTATGAATTTTGCTAATGTTTGTCTGAAATTGCAAAACAAAACAAAATCTTAATTAAATTAAAGAATAAATATATATAATAGGCCATTGTGAAAAAAGAAATGCGATCATTTGTTAAATGCTGGGTATTATTTTAAATACAATCTTCTAAATTTAATATATAAAAAATGTTTCACTTGTAGAGATTTTACTGGCAAGCTAACCACTCCTCCCCATCTTCTCCCTCCCCAGCCACAGCTTGATGTTTCTTAGTATTGGTGTGCCACATCTGCCATTGTTTTTACCGCATATTATGTCAAGGGCTGTGTTGTTAAACTTTAAGTGGTTATGATGCATCAGCTCAATGATAGTCAAGCCCAGAAACCCCCCAAAGTTGTGGTTTGGTGAGAAAAAATTCCAAGATTATGAAAGGAGATTTATACAGTAAATAATAAAAGTTTTCAACATACCTCCTTGGCACAATACTATTACAAACATTTAAAGTCTGCTATGTTAATAATACAATACATATAATTTATTAAATGATATTCAGATTCTTCCAAAAGAGATGCTCTAGCCTAGCTCAACCACAGGTTGTTGGGCTCAATGCAGAAATCAGAGTGTGACACTCTATGGCCTGTGTTATACAGGAGGTCAGACGAAGACCTGGTCAATGCTACAAAGTTAGGTCAACATAAGTGACCCTGTGTCGAACTAGTCGTGCATGTGTCTGCACTCAGTGGCGTAGCCAGGTGGAGGGAACAGGGGGAGCAATAAAAAAAAAAAGTCGCCACCTGCTGCGGCGCTTTTACTCACCCGGAGGTGCTCCGGGTCTTCGGTAGTGGGCCCTTCACTCGCTCTGGGTGTGCCGCCGAAGACCCGGAGCGAGTGAAGGTCCCGCAGCTGAAGTTCCACCAAAGACCTGGTGAATAAAATGAAAGCACCGCAGTGGGTGGTGCCCTTTTTTTTTTAATTGCTCCCACGGGCGAGTACAAAGGTGCCAGGAAATTGACAAAGCTCCAGTTGTGCCCAATGGGGGAGCAACCACTCCCCCCGCTCCTCACTGTCTGCACTTAAATATGCCTCCCAGCGATGTAAGTGCTCCATTATGCCAACATAGTAACACCACGTCCCTGAGCGGCGTTGAGCAATGGTTGATATACTGAGGTCAACACAATGCAAATGTAGACACTGTGTTACCAGCGTTGACACTAACAGTTCCCCAGCAGCTGTCCCACAGTGCCCAACACTCACCACTCTGGTCACAGTTGTGAACTCCACCGGCCAGGGGACATAGAGGCCAGAAGCCCCTCCCCAGCCTTAAAACCCTGCAAATTTTTGAAATGCCTTTTTCTGGTTGTTCATGTTGGGGAACATACCTAGCAGCTCTCCATTGTTCTGTGCAACTGCCCAGCTGACCATGCAAGCTACATGTTCCAGACACACTGCGGCCTGGAGCAGATAGGAGATATTGGCTCTCCTGGGCCTGGAGGAAGAAGAGGCAATGCAAGCAAAGTTATGGATCAGCCATAGAAATGTGGACATCTATGAGCAGACTGCACAGGGATGCAGGAAAAGAGGTATGACAGGGATCCGCATCAGTACAGCTGTTTGGCAGCGCTTAGGACTTTCTGGGAGGGAGGGAGGGAGAGAGGGAGGGAGCGAGCGGGGAAGCTGCCCCCCCGCCCCCAGCAGGCAGGGGCACCCGGAATGCAGGGGCTTTAGGGGCTGCAGGGCCCTGGGCTAAGGGGGCCCTGGGGCCCTGACCTGCAGCTCTAAAGCCCCTTTCAGAATGTGGCCCTGAGTCCTCTGGCCCATGGAGGAGCAGGGGCAGCCATACAGCCAGGGGCTGGAAAGAAGCGGCGCTTTCCCCTTCAAAGTCGGCTGGAGAGAAGTGGCGCTTTGAAGGGGAAAGCGCCGCTTCTCTCCAGCCGCTGGCTGCGCGGCTGCCCCTGCTCCTCGTGAGTCCTCCGAAAGGGGCTTTAGAGCTGCAGGCCAGGGCCCCACGGCCCCCTTAGCCCAGGGCCCTGCAGCCCTTAAGCCCCTGCCTGCCGGGGGGGGGGAGGGTAGCTCCCAGAATCGCGGCCATGGAGGTGGTGCCGTGCTGTGCAGAGCCACCTGCACACCCCCTGCACCAAGCAGGAGCTGCCCCAGGTAAGTGCTCTGCACCTCCTGCCTGCCCCAGCCCTGAGCCTCCCCCGCATCCCCACCCTGAGCGCCCTCCCACACCCTAACTCCCTCCCAGACCCCGCACCCCACCCTGAGCCCCAGGGGTAAGCCAAGGGCACCTCCCCACCACAGTACAGTACTGTACAGTATATAATGCCTTTTGTCTGCCACAAAAAAGTGTCCTTGGAATGTAACCTCCTGCATTTACATTAAATCTTATGGGAAAATTGGATTTGTTTAACATCGTTTCACTTAAAGTTGCATTTTTCAGGAACATAACTACAATGTGAAGTGAGGAGTTACTGTAAGCATGACTGCCCAATAGCCATTTTGATGCCCCTATCGCTCCACAGGCAGTGTGATAGCATTCCAAGGAATTTGGAACCAGAGAATTTCACCCAATAACTCCTGCTGTAGAGAGTATTATTTCTTTCTCCAGTAGTACTTGTTAGTAGCACTTAATATTAGTTATTATGATCTGAGGTTCAATGTTGAAAGTGCATTGAATATTTTTTCAGTAAATAGTTACATATGGTATCTGGTAACATTGTAAAAATCAGGTCCTATGAAGGCAACTAAGGCAGAAAATTATCATTAGAGCCCAGCTTTGAAACTGTAAAGTAGTACAGTAACTCCTCACTTAACGTTGTAGTTATGTTCCTGAAAAATGCGACTTTAAGCAAAACAATGTTAAGCGAATCCAATTTCCCCATAAGAATTAATGTAAATGGGGCAGGGGGGAGGTTAGGTTCCAGGGAAATTTTTTTCACCAGACAAAAAACGACATATTATATAGATATACACACAGTATACGTTTGAAACAAACAATTTAATACTGTTCACGGCTATGATGAGTGTAAAGCTTGGTTGAGGTGGTGCAGTTAGAGGGTGGAAGAGGGTGGGATATTTCCCAGGGAATGCCTTGCTGTAAATCAGTGGTTCTCAAACTTTTGTACTGGTGACCCCTTTCACAAAGGAAGCCTCTGAGTGCGATCACCCCATATACATTAAAATACTTTTTTATATATTTAACATCATTATAAATGCTGGAGGCAAAGCAGGGTTTGGGGTGGAGGCTGACAGCTCATGACCCCCCATGTAATAACCTCGTGACCCCCTGAGGGGTCCCAACCCCCAGTTTGAGAACCCCTATGCTAAATGATGAACTAGCACTTGGCTGAGCCCTCAAGGGTTAACACATTATTGTTAATGTAGCCTCTCACTCTACAAGGCAGCAGGAATGGAGGGTAGGGGAGATAGCATAGCAGACAGAGACAGACACACACCTTGTGTGTGGGAGAGAGAGAGAGATGCACGCTGCCCCTTTAAGTAAGCCGACCCACTCTTAAGTGCATTGTCTTTTTAAGTGGATCAGTAAGTTAAGACTGCAGCTGCTGCCCCAGGCTCTCTCTGTCTCTCTCTGTCCATGTCCCCACCCTGCTCTATGCGGAGAAGAAGGGGTAAGTGGGGTGTAGGAGCAGGGGGGAGGGGGACACCCTGACATTAGCTCCCCTATCTCCCCCCTGCCCCAGCACAGCAAGCAGGAGGCTCGGGGAGCAGTTCCAAGGCAGAGAGCAGGAGTAGCACATGGCAGTGGGGGGAGGGATAGCTGCAATTGCTAGCCTGATGGGTGGCTGCAGCACAGGGAACTTAGGGGAGTGGGGAACTGATAGGGGGGCTGCAGGTCGACCCTGGTTACAAGCCCCCACCAACTAGCTCCAATGGGCTGCTCTTCCTGCAAGCAGTGGACAAATCAGGCAGCTGCCAAATGACGTTAGAAGGGAGCATTGCACAACTTTAAACGAGCGTGTTCCCTAATTGATCAGCAATGTAACAACGAAACAACGTTAACCAGGACGACTTTAAGTGAGGAGCTACTGTACTTAGATGACACATTTTAAAATTCAAAAGACAATGATATATACCCATCTGCTACCACTAGAGGTCTCCTTGTACCTCGAAATATTAAAGTTTTATGTAGCCTACTTCACCATTCAGAGAAATCTACATTAGACTGCAATATATATTAAACAACAACTTAGTTCTCCCCAACCCACCCCCCGCCCTAGGTCAGAACTCCCTCCCACACCCTAACTCCCTCCCGGAGCCTGTATCCTGCACCCCAACCCCCTGCCCCAGTCCTGAGCCCTCTCCCACACTCCAAACTCCTTGGCCCCAGCCCAGATACCCCTCCTGCACTCTAAATCCCTAATTTTTAGCCCCACCCGGGAGCCCACACTCCCAGCTAGAGCCCTCACCCCATCCTGCATCCCATCCCTCTGCCCCAACCCAGTGAAAGTGAGTGAGATTGGGGGAGAGCAAGCCATGGAGGGAGGGGGGCTGGAGGGAGTGCGGGCAGGGCCACAGAGAAGGGGCAGGGCAGGGGCGGGGCAAGGGTGTTCAGTTTTGTTCAATTAGAAAGTTGGCAACCCTAACATGTAGCCCCTTGATGTCCTGCCAGTTCCAGTGTCAGCTCAGGAATGGCTGGAAATTTCAGAAAGATTGTGACACTGCCTAATAGCTGGCTGGTCTTTACATATTGAATTGGAGAAATATTCAGCTTCTGAACTCAATTAGCAGCAAATCACACTTCTGTATTTAGAGATAATCAGGCCTGATTTACTGCTCTATTTTTCTTGTTTTGTGCAGGAGGATTTATAGTTTATATTATTAGTGACCCCCAATATTTATTGAATATCCAATATAAAAAAATATACTATCAAAGCATGGCCACTCATCACCTTGACTACTTGAATTATATAGTGTCCCCCTACTCTTTTACCTATTATCTTTCCTCGCCCCGAGCTTACAAATGTAACTGCACAATGACCTACCCATATACTATCAATTGCAGGATTGGTGCCTGAGATTATAAACTCTTCATTGCAGGCAGCACACCTTACTTCATGTTTATGCAGCTCCTAGCATACTGTGGTTGCTACTGGAATGTAATAATAAAAACATGACATGGAACAGCATGGAACAGCATATACGGTAAAACACAGCACCAGAATTTGCTCTCAGTTACACCACTGTAAAACCAGAACAACTCCATAGACTTACTCTAGCTTTACACTGATGTAAATGAGATCAGAATTTGGTCCTTTGTTACTATCCAAAGATATTACCATCTAAGAGACTGACCCTGCAAACAGAATCATACATATAGATTCATTGATGATCTCACATCGTAGGGCATAGATTAATACTAGGCCCACTAAACAATCCTACAAACACATTTTAATATTTTTCAGTGTTATTCTTATGTCAAAACTTGGTGAATGGTTGTTCTGTAATGCAATCTTGAGCTTGCTCAGAAAGTAAATATTTGAATATGTGATGGAGGAGTACTCCAGAGAAGGGACAGCACACGAAAAAGCTCTCACACAATACATGCTAGAGCCAAAGTAAAATCTGCTTGCACCACCTAGTGCTGAAAATATAGGGCTCAATATGATTCTTACTTGCATAACACCACAGAATCCTTTTCAGAGAAAAAAAATAACTCCATTGTTGCTTTACCCTATGTTTCAGCTATTTCAAATTAAGATGCTTATAAATGTGTTTATCACTGAAGATTTTATATATAGTGCATTCCAAATAAATGTGCCATCTTTATAACTAATCATCATAAGATACAACACAAATACATTAAGGAAGACCTCTGCATGAGATTGTTCCTTTTGTGAATCCCTCACCTGACTAATAGGGTCTATTTGGTTGTTTGGTTAATGAGAATGTCTTATTTACAATGAATAGGAATCAAGAGCTGTTGAAGTACATGGCAGTAAATTTAAAGTTCTAAAAAGAATGAAAAATGAGTCCACACTGATAATTATAAACTAAACCAATATGTATTTTAATTGGCTCAGATTGTTAATATGATTTTAATGTATTAATGTAAGTAATTTAATCATTTAAATCTTATATGCAACCTGGGCCAATAAGGAAAGTGAAGGCAATTTTATGTTATGGAATTATTTTGCTAAATTCTGGCCTGCATGATGGAAGTCACAATGTGATATGAAAGATAAATAACGCATGATGCAATAAGAGAATGCTGAGATCATCATGCAACAGAGCTGACTGCAAGTGCAAGAAAATGGAAGCCAAGGAGTGCTTATAAAAATATGGCAAAAAACCTTCAGTTCATTGAAATGTGGAGTTTGAGAGCAATCATTTCATGTGGTCTTTAGTTTATACTGGCAAGATATGTAAGGGCATATTTTTGAACATAATTGCTGACTTATCTTGTAGGGGGTGAGTAGCAGCTGGTATTTGTAAAGACTTCTAAAAAATCCAATAAACCAAACTGCATCTGCACATGATTTCATCAGAACTTCTACAAATGCCTTCCTGAATATTCACAAATTGCAAAATTAAGGATTTTCCATCATTCTGTAATATACTGAAGAAGGTGGTTGTTTAGTTAATTAGGGGGAAATCATCTTGGCAAGGAGATCCACAGATAGATCTCTCCATTGCCTGTGAGCTCTGCCAGTACAGTATAACCCGTTTATCCAACTCTCTGTATTAACCAAACAATCAGCGCACACAGGTTCAGAAGCGGGCAATGTCTCCTGTGGCCACTAGATGGTTCTGCAGCCTTGCACATTCCCATTCTCCAGATTATCTGAATTTTTTATAATCTGATCTGGCCCCAGTCCCAATTAGATCAGATGAATGGGGTTCTCCTGTATTTTGGATCAGGTTTCCAGACCCACTCTCCTGCACATGGTCAGTGTCCCACAATAGCTTGCCCTATGTCTGGGGCTGGATTTAAACATATGTAATTGGCTCAATGTCCCCTTTTCAGACCAAGTTCCTTAATTCTACCTCACCTGACTGTACACAGAACATAATTCTGACTGGGACTAACATTATGCAAACACGTAGACTAGGGCTGCAATGGTAAAACCCAAAATTTATTTAATCTCTGTTTTCCAGAAAGTATTTGATGTCACTTATAAGTAAAGCTACATTTTAGTCATGGGTATTATTAGTACAAGTCAGGGACAGGTCACAGGCAGTAAACAAAAATTCACAGCCCATGACCTGTCCATGACTTTTACTATATAAAAAGTAGGGGGGGAGGGTTTGGGGGATGGCCCGGGGGCGCCGCGGCTGCTTGGGAGGAGGGTTGGCGGGGCTGTGGCAGGCTCCCTACCCAGCTCCTGAGCTCCACCTGCTGCCTCTGCTCCGCCTGAAGCCCCAGTTATGCAGCTCCCATTGGCTGAGAACCACAGCCAATAGGAGCTGCGGGGGTGGTGCCTGCCAGCAAAGGCAGCACATGGAGCTAGGAGCTGAAGGAGGGGAGCCACCCACTCCAGGTGAGCACTGCCCACACCCCAATCCCCAGCCCTGATCCCCCCACACCCAAACTCCTGCTGCCGAGGGACAAGGGGGCCCAAGACTGCCCCATCAGCAGCCGGTGCACCTGTCCCAGGGGCTGCCTGAGCTGCTCAGGCTGCCCAGGGCCAGGCAAACCAGCTGCTGCAGAAGTCACGGAGGTCACGGAAAGTCACAGAATCCGTGACTTCCATGACCTCTGTGACAAACACAGAGCCTTATTTATAAGCCAAAGACCAAGTAGCTCTTGTGCTAGACCATCTAAGAATTCATGTTTACTGTTATCAAGAAGTTAGTCTCAAAAGAACCAGAAGGGACTCTAGCAGTCTATGGCATGCTGACAAGAATATGCCATATGTAATTACTCCTGGGGGAATTCTGCACTACTGCATGTGCGCATAATTAACGAGCCGGGCATATTTTTAATTTTGTGTGCAGAAAAAAGCTTCTGCCAAAATGTTGCTGCAGTTCTGCCTTTTTCCCACCAGATGGCGCTGTGGCAATAGACCACAACAGCTCCCAGCCACCTATGAGCCTGCAGAGGGGCTCATAAGGGCTAGTGTTGAAGGACACATTGAGGCAGGGGCTGAGCCTGCAGAGGGGCCTCTTAGAGGATAGTGGGGGAGGACAGACTGGGGCAGGTGGGAGTGGAGGCGCAGGGCGCCAGAGGGGAGGGAGGTGCAGGGCCACATGGTGATGGGGGAGGAGGTGCAGAGCTACATAGGGACAGGAGTGTGGCTGGGTGGGGGCACAGAGACATATGGGGATGGGGGGAGGGGGTACAGGGACAGATTGGGTGGGGGGCACAGAGACACATGGTGATGGGGGAGGAGGTGCAGAGCTACATAGGGACAGGAGTGTGGCTGGGTGGGGGGCACAGAGACATATGGGGATGGGGGGAGGGGGTACAGGGACAGATTGGGTGGGGGGCACAGAGACACATGGTGATGGGGGAGGAGGTGCAGAGCTACATAGGGACAGGGCATGGCTGGGTGGGGGCACAGAGACACATGGAGAGGGAGTACAGGGACAAGCTGGGTGGGGGCACAGAGACACATGGGGAGGGGATACAGGGACAAGCTGGGTGGGGGCACAGAGACACATGGAGATGGGGTACAGAGCCACATGGGGACAGCGGTGTAGGGCCATATGGGGTTTGGGGGAGTGGGTGTCTGAGTGGGGGAGGAGGGACACGTGGACAGTGGGTGCAAGTGTAACGTCGACAGACCCTGGTCATCGGCAGGCAGGATCAAACTACCACATGAGCTAAAAGCCACCTGACTGTTAGCTAAGGCTGTAGAGCAAACTCATTCATCTCACTCTTTCTCTAAGTGGTCTCAGTGCCGCTAGATGGGACGGAACACCACAACCAGAAGGTGTGTGGGTTACACAAGGACACATGGGGGTGCAGGAACACATGGGGACAGGGGCAGATGTGCCTGACTGAATGGGAGAGGCTAAGGGTCAGCCAGGGTCTGCATGGGGGAAGCTCCCTAACAATCCCTCCCCGCCCCCCCCCAAAACCTATTCCATACTTTTCCCACCCATAACCAACAACCCTCCAAGTTCACACCCAGGCTCCTTCCCAACAATTTACTTCCCTCTCCCTCAGCTCCTCCATTACCCCTGGTTCCCCCAAGCCTTTGCACTGCTTCTGAGGGGGTGCTGGGAATATTGTTCTATATTCTAGTTTAAATGAATTATTACTCAGAGTTCTTTATTAGTATGCCTAGTATATTTGTAAAAAACATTTTCTGAACCTTTTTTGTTGTCTGTATTGCTAGAGACACACTTGCTAACACGTATTTTGAAATATTTTGAAATTTTTACCAAAAATAATTGGAACTGGTGTGATTATATTGTGTTATTTTGACAAAATATGCAGAATTTTGCAGAATTTTAATATATTGTGTGCAGAATTTTTTATTTTTTTTGGCGCAGAATTCCCCCAGGAGTATGTAAGGTCTGCTCACAACATGCATGCTGTTCAGTGCTACAGATTATCAATGGTGTGACACACACAGCAGTTAGCCTTTAATTTTGTATTTGGACCAGATGCACTGGGAACTCCAGAACCTTCAAAGCTTTTATTATTTTGGTGAAAACGTCCTGGATTCAATTGACCAGCGGTATCGTTTTACGATTTTCTGGCCCAAAAAACTCTGCCAGAGATTGATAATTTGGAATTGCTTGGAATAGAGATTTGGATACACAACTATCTTTGACCCAATGGAATACAATTGTATCTAATGTTTAAAAAGCAACTATAGACCCGAGATTACTGTTTATTCACTGAAAGACACTTTTTTGAATATAGTGGTCCCCACACAGGCTAATGGTAATGGGTAGGGCCCTACCAAATTCACGGCCATGAAAAACAAGAATCTCTGTGTAGGGGAGCAGCAAAGAGTCCTGTGGCACCTTATAGACTAATAGATGTATTGGAGCATGAGCTTTCGTGGGTGAATACCCACTTCGTCGGATCCCCCAATATGTCTATTAGTCTATAAGGTGCCACAGGACTCTTTGCTGCTTTTACAGATTCAGACTAACACGGCTACCCCTCTGATACTTGTGGAGGGGAGGAGGTTCCATTTGGAAGAATTCTTCCACGGAGTAGCCACAACAAACTTGGTGCTACAGCTTGCTAATGTTACCTTTATGTTACTAGAACTCTATGCCAAGATATAAATGTGTCCATCCATTTACTAAATACCCAGCATCTAAGGTGGCTGCTGTGTATCAGCTACTAGATGTAAAAAAAAGGACAAATGTGATCTAGAGGCAGGGATTGGAAATCAGGACTTCCTAGGTCCTAGCATGGCATGACTCTTCCCAAGCCCCCTTTATGTCTCTGTGTCTTAGGTTCTTCATCTGTAGGATAAGTATCCTACTACTTTCTGCCACATGGGGCCGTTGTGTCATAATTTTCTAATATTCCTTAAGTTCCTTAGATGTCTATCTGCCTGTATCCATCTGTTGTCTCTTGTCTCATATTTTGAATGTAAGCTCTTTGGGGAAGGGGCTGAGTCCTGGTCCATAACTACTGCTCCTAGGTGCTATAACGCAAATAATAATACTAAGGATAAGTATTATTATAAATTCTATTTCACCTGAGATTGAGATTTATTTTGATACATGCTGAGACTAGATTCCATCTCTGTGCTTCAAGTACAATTAGCCAAAAGTAAAATTATCCATTCTTGGCCATACCATGGCCCCTTTTAAAGAACAGTTTATCTTGCCATTTGGCCAATAGCCTTCCTGATTAGATTGAGTTTATGTCAAATCTTGACATTTAAATTTGCTCTGTTTGTACTCAAGTGAAATTCCTGTTCAAGTCAATGGACTTGCTTCTCTTCTCACACCAAGAAAAATCAGGAATCGCTCAATTAAAATCAGCCAAGTTACACTACTGTAAAACTGATGTGAGATCAGAATTGGGCCCAATGATTTCAATGGGAACTTTGCCACATAGAAGCTAAGTGAAGTAATCAGGATTGGGTCTATTATGTGTAAAGTGCTCAGTGTCACATGGACACTCAGGGTGCTGAAAACTCTGTTAGCAGACAATCCAGTTAAAAGCCAACAAAATAGACTAGACAATAGAAAAGACAACTAAAATATTACAAAGCCAAATAAAATGTCACCAGTTAAAGAAAGGAGATCCCAGGCGGGGGCCTACAACACTGTAATACTCCCAAATCAGCCAGGACATGTCATTTACATAGGTCAGAGAATAGAAAGTTGTGGCAAAACAAAATGGAGTGCCTCAGTTGCTAGGTGATGATCCTCACTGATAATAGGATGTTTGAGCAATTTCTCTAGCTTTTTTCAGATGTGAAGTATTTTATTACTATTTTATTTTTAAATGGTCTCTTTTCTTTCAGTAATTCATAACAGGATGTAACTGCTTATTACAATTGATTTCATTTAGCAGTAATAATTGCTGTATTTTACCTTTATCCCAAAGGATCTCTAAAACATATATTCCATTATAGAAAAGACTTATAGGATTAAGTAGGGATGGAATCAGGAGGGTTCTATAGAAATTCATTAGGTTTATATAGATATTACTCTAAAAATCTATGTAAAGTAGTAGAGAATAAAATCCTTTCTACAGGATTCTTTAACCAACCAATAGATTATAATACAGAATTAGATCCCTGCTATAGAATTCTAGAGGGTGGTTTAAAGATTCTATAGGGACAAAGTATAGAGAACCTGTAAAACAGCCACTTCTAAGTGCAGGGCAGCAGCCATGAGAACAATTTGAGACCAGCACATGGCACAATAAAAGCAGAGGGAGAAATTTTGTCCCAGGGCACTAAGGCAAATCCTTAGTCTGATAAAAATTGCCATGGGAGATGTTAATATTTAGGTAGTATCTCAGTACTCAAGTTCTTAACTAAAAGAAAAAAAACCACAATAAAGTGGCTGGAACTCAACTAGTGCATCTTGTAAAGATGAAGGGCTAAACTGGACCTAGAAGGATTTGAACTTGTTCCTCAAGCAGTGCGGTATAGGTACTTCATACTGAGGGGTCCAGCCTGCAAGCTTTTGAGCATGTTTACCCTAATCCTAGTGTCTTCAATAGACCTACTTGTATTCCTGAGTTTCTTCCTGGATCAGGGCCAGAGTGCTCAAGCACCTTGCAGAATAGAGCTCCTGATAATACATTATTTGTACGGAGCTTTCCCCTTCCTGTGTCTTTTACATAGGAAGGAAGGTAAAAGAGATTTTAAAAGATCTTTGGGAAAATGTGCTGGCCCCTCCTACCTTTTGTTTCTAATTTCAGAGTTCAGTGTTACGATCATTAATATTTTCCTGTACACATCTGCACGTTGCCTTCATTTTGATCAAAAGTTGCAAATATTTGTCAAGGGAAGCATGCTTTCTCATTTCCCTGGAATTTCAGTCTCTTGTTTAGAGCGCTGTAACCTATGAAGCATAAATACTAATTGGTTTTACTACAGGCACCAGTTGTGTGTCTGTGTGTGTGTGTGTGTGGCGGGGGGGTTGTTTCAGAGGCAAGACTTGACCTGTAACAAAAAAACAAAACAAAAAAAAGAACAATAACAAAAAGCAGCAGCAGTTCCAAAATGTTGTGTTTTATTCACTATTCAACCCTTACTGGCAGCAACAAAACCACTATTAGTGTTATATTTCCTGTCTTGTTGTCCTGCTACACTAGTTCAGAGAGCATGTCACCTTTTCGCAGACGCAGCCTTAGGCCTCCTGTTTCCTTTTCCACACTCTGACAAGGAAGGGACTTGTTGTCTTTCATAATCCAAATGGCAATTTTTGTGGTTACCATTCCTGGCAAAAATCAGTGGTTTTGGGCATGAGCTGTCAGGGCCAGCCCTGGGTTAGGTTATTTTACAGCGTCGGTGCTGTATGGTGCTGAAATTAGTAAGAACCAAGTGGCGTCATTTAAAAAAACCCTACTGAACCTGATTAGTTGTACAAGTTTCTAGAATGATAAACAGGAAATAAAGAGTTAGAGGGCCTGACCTTGGCCTCCGTGCCAACCCATTTGTGCCTTGTCAGCAACGCAAAGGAAATGAAAAGCTGCCCTAACGAGGTGGCTAGGGACTCTCCCCAGATGAAACATCCTGCACTCTGGCAATCCCGAGCCAGTGTAACAGCTCTTAGGCAGCTATTACAAGCACATGCTACTTGAAGGAGTCCTGAAACTGCTTTTTTTAGGGGGAAAAGGGGGCTAAAAATAATGGGTCAATGTTCTTAGTACAAATCTGGAGTAAATCTTCTGATATCACTAGTGTAATTGACAGCAGAATTTGGACCAATGCCTATAAAATTCTGCTAGAATTGAGCTAGGAAAGAGAATGTGAAGTGGGATCCCATGCTTATCTGTCTTATGTGGTATGGTTAAATGAAAGAGCCTGGTCCCACAGGCATTGAGAGTGTTCCTCCTTCCCTTAATAACTTCAGTGCCAAGTGGTGGTGTTCTGCCCCTCTCTGGAGGCAGTCTGCTCTTTGCAGGATCAGGCCCCACCAATGCATTTTGTGCTCTAGCATTGACCCTGAACTTGAGTCATTGTAGTAACTGTGATTTTGGAAAGGGGAGGAACCAGGAAGGAGAAAGAACCTTCTGAGGGAATTTTCACAAATAGTACCATTAATTCAAATGTCTGGTAAAATGCATAGTCAGAAACTATCTCCAGCTGGGAGTTCCAGTTTCAGCTGTGAGTTTCCACGCTCTCTCTAAACTCAGGCAGAACTCTGCCAGTAAATAGCTGATCAGACTCCATCTGCCTGGTTCCAGCTGCACTTCAAAATTATGTCATTGCTTTTACTTACACAGAAGAGTAAATTGTGGCTGGTAACCACTGAGCTGAGAAAGCGGAAGGGCAGAGTTACACTGCCCTAAGAGTATGGTGACCAGATGTCCCGTTTTTAAAGGGACAGTCCCATTTTTGGGGACTTTTTCTTATATAGGCACCTATTACCCCCCCACCCCGTCCCATTTTTTCACAGTTGCTATCTGGTCACTCTGGGTACGTCTTCACTACCCGCCATATCGGCGGGTAGCAATCGATTTCTCGGGGATCGATATATCGTGTCTCATCTAGACGCGATATATCGATCCCTGAACACGCTCCTGTCGACTCTGGAACTCCACCAACCCGAACGGCGGTAGCGGAGTCGACATGGGGAGCCGCGGACATCGATCCCGCGCCATGAGGACGGTAGGTAATTCGATCTAAGATACTTCGACTTCAGCTACGTTATTCACGTAGCTGAAGTTGCGTATCTTAGATCGATTTTCCCTCATAGTGTAGACCAGCCCTCTACCTAAGAGGAGATTGTGGCAAGTTGCTGAACAGTGCATGGCTTTGTTATGTGCCACTTTTAGAGGGGAAGTAAAGAAGAACATACAAAAACAACTTCAGGGGGAATTTATGTCAGATCATTGAGGGGTAATACCTTATCTGTTACCTTTTAGAAAGCGGGACCTCAGTTTTATATCTTATCTGAAAGATGGACACTTATAGTGTGAACCTCAGTTTATTGTGTATGACTATGTTAAGGAATGAGGGTTCACTTTTGTTACATTGTATGTTCATGTAGTAACCCTCCCTCATAGGCCACCAGGGATTTCTGAACCGGGGACCTTCAGCATTGCAACACAGACAGACAGACTCTGCTGTTTGAGCTAAAGGACTGTATCCATTAGCAGGGAGCAGTAGCAGTGGCTACCACTGTATGGATTAGCCAAAGAGTGGGGACATAACACATGCACTGAGCCGGGTAGGGTGACCAGATGTCCCGATATTAGGGCCTTTGTCTTATATAGGCAACCTATTACACCCCCAGCCCCCATCCCGATTTTTAACACTTGCTATCTGGTCACCCTAGCTGTGGGTTACATTTCAGTCCTGCCTCTGCTACTGACCTACTCTGTGACCTTATATCAGTCATTTCCCTTCCACCTTTTAGGTAATTTTACTGCAAGCTTTTCAGGACAGTGTATATACAGCACCTAGAACCTTGGGGCTTCTAGGTGGAGCAATAATATTTATTAGTAGTAGTTTTAAATATTCTGCATTAGTTAAGTCAGATGGCACTAATTTCTTCCAGCCAGAATAACAACTAGCATTCGATTAGCAGTGTGGCTATGCTGATTTAGATCCGTTCCAGCTGCAAACAGTAAAACAGCTAAAAAGTAAAGAAATGCCAGCTGGCCCTTCTGGAGAGAGCTGTGTTATTTAGAAGGCTATTACTGCTTTGGAGAGAGTGCAGCCGAGGGATGTTTATGAATATAAATACTAAAGGTATGTGTCTGATGGTAATTGGATGAGGTGTATTCATTATGCTGGTAACCTTGAGAGAGCTGAATTTGACTTATGTTGTTCTTGAGAAACAGTAATTGCTGGCTAGTAGTGGACTGGGCATGCTGGAGGGTTCATAAACAGCCAGTCAGAAATGTGGGAGAGCAACGGGTGACTATGGACAATTGAAGAGTTGCTGGTGCTGGACGACAAAAGTGGTGAGAAATGCTCCTCATGACTGAGTCTCAAAAGCCAGGTAGAAGGTATATTTATGAGTTGTGGTGTAGTAAAAAAAAAAGGTCGTTGTCTTGTACATACAAGCACTTATGAAAGCAAATAGTTGAGTGGTGCAATTATGCTCAGCCCCTGCAGTGACCCTTCTCCTCTCCCCTTCTCGTCTGCCTGGCTGCTGTCCTTCCAGAGGCCTTTGTGGAGGATGTTCTCCCTGCCCTTGGCATGGCCTGTGTTGTAAAACCTGTACAACCCACCTCTACTGGGAAACTGTAAGTCTCCTAACCACACTGGCCACAGACTTTGGATCATATTAAACACTTGTTTGCCAGAGGTCAGTCTCCAGTTTGTCTTTGCCTGGCCCTGTCCACAGGACATAATTAGATCTCAGAAAGCTTGAAGTGTCCATTGGGAATATCAGCGTCCTTGGTTAGGGCCCCCTCTCAGTTCCCAGCGGTTTGTGGTGAGTGGCTTTGTCTGACTTTTTACTAGCCTGAGCAGCTTGAGGTCCAGGCTTCTCACAAAACTGCTGAGGCCCTGCTTTGCTTGCCTCATTGACCAACAGATGTTGTCCAGTGCACAGTATGTGCTAGTTCCTGTAACATCTCATCGTATTGAAAATTCCTCCTTCTTGAACCTTGGTTGTCCCCTTTCCCCACTTTTAGTTTTAAAACATGTGGTGTAACAATATGGAAAGGGAGTGAAGCCCAGGTGACATCCTTATGTTCTTTGGGCTCCATCGTTCTTATATCAGTTACACTAGCTTTACACTAGTATAACATCTTTGGTGGATTACACCCTAGCCTGGGCTTCAAAAGAGCTGGGTTCTAATCTTTCCACTGGCCTGCTGAGTGACCTTGGGCAAGTCCCACTCCCTCCGTGCCCCAGTTTTCCCATTTATAAAATGGGCGTGAGATAAAGAATTTTGAACTACTGACAAAAAATCCCATATAAGTGCTATATATTATTATTATAACTACCCATATTCCCCATTTTCTACCAAAACTGAAAAACATTATTGAAATTTTCAATAACCAACAATTTTTGACACATACAATATCATTCTGGAAGAACCAGGTTAATCCAGCTTTATCAAGTGTTATCTTCATTCTAAGATTTGCTGTATGTACATTGCCTAACACTATCATATATTTGGTTTGACTGAATAGACCAGTCTCTGCTATGAGTGTCCCAAAATTCAGTCAGTTCAGTTGTCAGGTGCATAGGCTTATATTTGAGACCAGAATCATACTCCATGTCACTTGAAATATAACAATCTGTTTGTAGTCCACAAGAAATACTGTTGGACACAGCTAGCTGTGAAGTAATGCAATAAGAACGCATTAGCATTTCATTGTTAAAAAGCTGGGAGAGTAAATGGCTAAATGGAGTATTGCAGCAAGGTCCTCCAGAAGAAAGAACTTTTGCAATATCTTGCTTCTGTTATTGTGACAGAAGCAAAAATGAGCCTCTCTTATGGGAAGGGGAGTGGGAAAGTCCCCCAAAGTCCATTGAAATCATGGCAATGAGACTAATGCTTGAAGTTAAGAACATTTCAGTGCTTTGCTGGATCAGGGCCCAGGAGACCTATGCTACTCTCATGGGAATCAATAGTAAAACCCCAAACAATTTCAATGCAAGCAAGATCTGGCCCTAAAAATTATATTATCCTACTATAAACAGGCAATAAAGGTTAGATTATGCTGCAAGATAATCAATGTCACGATTCCCTTGGGAAAACTCCTGTGTATAAATGAACAGGGAAATCATCTATTGGATTCTGAATTAGCTTTGGTGGTCAGCCTCTGAGGCAACACAGGTGATTGTTCATTCTCCATAATTTGAAATTATGCATACTACAGTGGGACTTCACCAATCCACATACCCTATAATTCACATGCTGCCATCAGCAGCTGCTCATCACATCTCAGCCAAGATTTACTAGTTGAGTGCGCTGGCGATGTTTCATACTGCTAAGACTTTGTTACTTCTCCAAAATCTACCTCAGTGCATTTAGTAGGATACTATGAAAGGTCATAAATAATAAGGCATAAGTTACACTCATCAAATAGATGAATAAGGTACATTTTGTGATGCAGCATTGCCTGTTTTGTTTTGTTTTGTTTTTTTGCTTACTCAGGGATAGATGGTCACTTTGTAAAATGCCCAGAGGAAGAGGCAGTGGGTCGCTGAACTGCCCCAAGAGCAGCATGAGATGCAGGTTGTGATTTGAGAATCACTGTCTAACTCCCTGTCTTCCCCTCCCCTGCACTTTGGGGAGAAAGTAAACTGCATTGTGCCTATACCAAGTGTACATCACTTGCCACCATGGCATAGCTACACCATTTGATGCATTGAAACCAAGTCTTGACCCAGTCCTTGCAACACCCTCCCACTTGTCTGTTGGAGGGAAGTGGAAGTGAGGAAGAGCCTGTGTGCCCTCCCATGCTGCAACCAACAGTACAGGTAGCTCAATTGATAGAGTACAACTGGTGGTGCTGTACACCCGCTCGCTCCCTTGCACAAGTGCCTACGGGCAGTGAAGATCCAGCCCCTAGTGGTCTGTAACTTCCCGTCATTTGTAGCAAGTGCAAATTAACCAGATTCTAATATAGCTACTGAAGTTCTTTGAAAACATCTGCTCAGTGTGCAGCAGCAGTCAAAAAGCTAGGAGAATGTTAGGAACCATTAGGAAAGGGATATATAAAAAACAAAATATATCATAATGCCCCTATATAAACACATGGTACTCCCACAACTTGTACACTGCATGCAGTTCTGGTCACCTCATCTCAAAAAAAGATATATTAGAACTGGAAAAGGTGCAGAGAAGGGCAACAAAAATGATTAGGGTTATGGAACAACTTCTATACTAGGAGAGATTAAAAAGACTGGGATTGTTCAGCTTAGAAAAGAGATGACTAAGGGAGATTATGATAGAGGCCTATACAGTCATGAATGGTGTGGAGAAAGTGAATAGAGAAGTGTTATTTATCCTTTCACATATCACAAGAACTAGCGGTCACCTGATGAAATTCATAGGCAGCAGGTTTAAAAAAACAAAAGGAAGTGCTTCTCCACACAACACACAGTCAACCTGGGGAATTTGTTGCCAGGGAATGTCATAAAGTATAACTGCATTCAGAAAAGAATAGGTAAATTCATGGAGGATAAATCCATCAATGACTATTAGCCAAGATGCTCAGGGATGCAACCCATGCTCCAGGTGTCCTAAGCCTCCAACTGCCAAAAACATCTGGCACTGCCACTGTCAGGGACAAGATACTGAACTAGATGGACCATTCGTCTGATCTAACGTGGCTGTTCTTATGTATGTGGCTGTTCTGTCCCAAAACAAGTACTTTTTGTTTAGTTTCACCTGAGATCTGTAAAGGATACAGTAAAAGTTCAACGGCTTCTACAAGCCAAGGAGAATGTGGGGAAAAGTTCTGTCAGTATGATTCAATGAACAGGACTTTCTTAATCATTTCAGTTGATTCAGGATATTCAAAAATCAGTCATAGCTCTTCAGGCCAAGAAAGAGTCAGAGGAAAGGGAAGATTTGCCTAAGCATTTAATGAAAAAGAAAATACTAAACAACAATATAAATGTAGCCTGCTGTTGTCTTAGTTCCCAAAATGATCACTCACTACATTGATGGGAAAGCCAGAAAACCACTTCTCGTGCCCATTTTGCCCCTATAATTATATGATGAGAAGTCCAAAACACCGGACCAAATTCATCTCTTCTGTAACATTATAGCAACCAATGGAATTACGCTAGCAGTTAATTTGACCTAAAAAGCTTATGGTGATTTGCTCAGTCCTTATGATCACAGCTTTTCATCTGGTTTGGGAAAAATAACTCTTCTATTCGAAGTGGAGGATATGGTCCTGACCAGGTTCTGATGTAGTTCTCTGAACTTGTTCAAGGTCTCATTTACAAATAAGTGCCAGACTCACTGAAGTATTCCAAAATGTTGGCTTACAAACATGACAACAGACAGATATATATTTTTCCTATAAAATCTCCAATTATTTTTCTCATGTTACAAATCCAGACAGACTCCAATATGGATCCCTCAATCCCAAATATCAGAAATGCAAACAGCAACTATAACTTTCTATATTTGTTTAATTTTGTTAACAAAGTAAAGAATAGCCCAAAACTCTGCCACTTCTATCTAAAGGGGAAGACTACATTTCCATGTAATAATTATGAGTGAATTTCTCCTAGTGCCACATTGTGGCCTATCCTGTGCATAAGGTGTTATTTAAATATAAACCTATTTTTCTTAAAGTTCGGTAGTTAATGTACATAATAGGTATCTGTGTAATAAGTAGTGAACTTATTCAATATTTTGTATCTTGCCCTAAATTTTGCCTGTACAAAAACAACAGGATTGGACACTACATGTTTTGAATTGCAAGTTGGCATTTTCCATCCATGACTAACTTAAAATAACAAAAACAACATACATAGTAAGATCAGGTATTGTGCAATGCTATGAAAAAACAGATCTCAGGCTTGTGCAAATGTTCATTCTGTTTTATTGTCAGTATTGACTTTTGCCCTGGAGGCATAAAATATGATACTAGGAAGTATTTTAAAAATAAACATTTCAACTTATCATCTGGTAAACAAATAGAAAATGGTTTTCTTTGAAATCTTTATTTTGGCTAGTGTTAAGTACTGGACATATAAAACTAACTGTAGTGCGTTGGCATGAATGTCTTATTGTATTGCATTTCAGTGTTTATCGTTACTAGAATTTGTTATTTATTGTCTTTATAACACAACTGTGGGTCATTGGCCATAGGGAGTGAACCTGGTACCTCTGGATCTTGAGGCATGAACCGCTATTGAATGAGCTAAAAGACTTCCACCTGTTGCCTATAGGAAACACATTCATCAACCCCTATATATCTCAGCTACAACTAGAGGGGGACTGAGTGGGTGTGGTTTACACCTTTAGGATCTGTTATGTTTACAGCTATTCAAGGCAGAAGTTGAAGTAAATAGATCTCAGGTTTTAAATATGTTCATAGATATCATGGGTTGATATGCAGAGGTAAACAGCTGCTGTGCCACCTCAAAGCTGGCCCTGTTGCATTGATGAAGGGAAAGGATTATTTTGTTGTTTATAACCTCTGAAGTTCTTTTGGGATCTTTTGGAATGAATGATGTTGTGTGTGAGATATTGTTATTATTTCACATCTAGCATTTCATATGAACTTGTTTGCTAATAGGCAGCAAATATTTCCTCAATGAAGTACAAATTCTCCCTCTCGGGTACAAAAATTAAACTTCAAGATAAGCAGCAGGTATTCCCCTGTACACTTTTATTGGCCTAATTATTAGGTGCTGTCTGAGTTTGCTGCCAGAATATGGCTCAGATGTTTTGTTTATTAGGCTTCATCCATCATTTTTGTGACATTACAATACAAGAGGGTGAGCCCTGAGACAGCTAAGATTACAAATGCATTTACTTTTCCACACCTGCTATGAGCCACCGTCTCCTTCACCCACGCATTTTACCTCCTCACTGAATTTAACTGCTTCACATTTCTAACCTGCCGCCTACTCGCTACTAGTCCTTCTTTACTCAGGCTTTAGTTGTACAACACAGTAAAACTTTACACTATCATAGTTCTCACCAGTATGGAAAAGTTTTGGGGTTGCTTGGATAAGCATTTAACTTCCTTCTTTTTCCACTCTAATTAATTACAAACCAGGCCCAATGTATGTAACTAAGGAAAATTAGGCCTCAGGAAGCCCCATACTTTTTTCTAAGAAAAACTTCCCTTTTAGTTTTAATGCACTCCTCCAACAGGAATCCCCATTGCAGCATAAATAATTTGCTTAACTCTGGCCAGCCTTACAATTTGTGGCTCCTTCAGCAATAGGAGTTGGGGCAAAGGAAGAAGAGAAATTTTGGGACCAAAGTGTCAAGCCATGAATTGCTTCTCCATGTAGTTACATTTCTGGAAGAATAAATACAGCTGCTTGCCTACCTTCGGTTAAGGCCAGCCATATCCTTAATACGGTTCCAACACAAACTTACTTCTTTTGCTTTACCACACACTGTACTGAAGAGGATTTATGGCCAACCCTTGACTCCTGACAGAAACCTAACAGCAGGAAAGGCCTCTCTGCTCTCCATTCAAATTCATTCTGGAGAAAGCCTAGAATGAGAGGAGGCAACTCCCATGGGAGTCTATGGGCCAAATGCAGCAGACACATAAATGTCAGTGTAAGTTGCATGTAAATTTACCAGAAAATGGATGTAAAGTGGCAAAGTAGCATAACATACAGCAAAACAAGACACGAACATGCTCTTCCCCTTTGACATGTGCATCCATTAAATTCACCCATATATTGCACACACACTGAATGCCGGATTGATGCAACTGACCAATCTGAGAAAAGGCAACAGACTGATCAAATCAAACCAGTGCCGTATAAATGACACATTCACCATTTGAGACTGAGAGCCAATCTTCAACTGCACTTCTCCATTGTTCTACCTCTGATTCACTGCTTCTTCTGGGACCACTTGCTCATGGTGCCCAGATCCAAGGACACTGCCTTACTCTGCCCCTGAGAACAAGCTCCTTCCAGTATGAAGGGAAACACATGTTTGAAAAATGCATCTTTGTACATTTTTCAAAATATTACCCAATTTAGTACTTTTCTCATGTAAAACATGGCTCTTCCCCACTTTTGCCCTGCTTTAGAGAATATTGTTTATAAACACTGTATTAAGTAATGATGCATATATGAGAAGTTTCTTGCCCCCTCCCAAATGTATAGTCTCATCAGAATTCCTGTGTAAGGGCTTGATGCTGCAAAGATTTATACACCTGAGAAATTTAACTCCTGCAAGTAGCCACGTGACTCCAAAAGCTTTGAGAAAAACACTGAACATCACAAGACTTGCTATAAAATCACAAGAGTTGGCAACACTGGTTGGAACAGGACTACCATTGCATAGGTGTGAGATGCGTAGAGGTCTGAGGGGATGCCTGGAGGACATTAGGAGGAATGCCATCCCTTTCCTTAACATGATGAGGAGATGTGGAAGAACATGTTAATCCGTCATAAAAGGGTGAGGAAAACTATGAAGCTATACATGGTGGTTACTGTTCAAGTTTCATAGCTGGTCACTCTTCATCCAGTGCTTCAGCCCAGATTGGAAATTAGGTAACTATTAGATTAGATTGGAAGGGCTGGTGACCGTTCTGTTATGTATTTTATTTGCAGAACCCCCACAGCGTGCCAGGTGCCTTACAGACATCTGTGAGACCAGGTCCCCTGCCCTGAAGAATCAGCATAGACATAGAATCATAGAATATCAGGGTTGGAAGGGACCTCAGGAAGTCATCTAGTCCAACCCCCATATTACAAACAAAAGAGGGAATGGGTGAGTAATTAAGGGCTAGGTGAAGAAATGGAAAAGTTAAGCACACGTGTTGTCAGTTCTACAATTTTTCAAATTTTTTAATGTTCTTCTTTTCAATAAGAGCCTGATCTTGTGATTTGCTGCGAATCCGCCACACCCATTGACCCCTTTCAGAGCAGATAGTGCCCTTGCACCTGGTACTCAGAATCTCAGGGTATTTTCTACGCTGCAATAAAAGTCTGGTGTCATGGAGTGGCTGGCCAAGCTCAGCTGAGTACGGCTCGCTGGGCTAAAAATGGCTGTATAGACATTTGGATGTGGGCTGGAGCCCAGGCTCTGAAGCCTTGCGAAGGGGAGCGTCTCAGAGCCAGGGCTCCAGCGTGAGAACATAAGAAAATAAGAACGGCCATACTTGGTCAGACCAAAGGTCCATCTAGCCCAGTACAGGGCTGCCCAGAGGGGGGGCAAGTGGGGCAATTTGCCCCGGGCCCCGCAGGGGCCCCCACGAGAGTTTTTCAGGGCCCCTGGTGCAGGGTCCTTCACTCACTCTGGGGGCCCCGGAAAACTCTCGTGGGGCCCGGGGCCCTGGAGCTTCTTCTGCTCCGGGTCTTCGGTGGCAATTTGTCAGCAGGGGGTCCTTCTGCTCCGGGACCCGCCGCTGAAGTACCTCAAAGACCCGTAGCGGTGGGTCCTTCTGTCCTGGGACCCGCCGCCGAAGACCCCAGGCCCCCTGAATCCTCTGGGTGGCCCTGGCCCAGTATCCTGTCTTCAGACAGTGGCCAATGCCAAGTGCCCCATAGGGAATGAACAGAACAGGGAATCATCAAGTGATCCATCCCCTGTTGCCCATTCCCAGCTTCTGGCAAACAGAGGCTCGGGACACTATCCCTGCCCATCCTGGCTAATAGCCATTGATGGACCTATCCTCCATGAATTTATCTAGTTCTTTTTTGAACCCTGTTATATTCTTGTCCTGCAGCCTGAATGTCTACATTGAAATTTTCAGGCCTGCATCCTGAGCCCCGTGAACCCGAGTCCATGGACCCAGGCTCTGAGACTTGATGCAACAGGTTTTTCATTGCAGTGTAATTGTATTTTAACAGGGTCAGACCCTAATGTAAGGAGGTAGATGTGAGCAGGTTAGGGTTCATGGGCCTCTTTGCTTTCCTAAGGGTAATGGCATGAAACTAAGGTCAATTTAAATTCATACCAGGAACAGTTTCCTTAAGGTGATTCTCTGACTGGAGGAAAATGTCAGAAACCCCACTGACTGAGAGGTGTAAAGCTTGTCAGGGCAAAGTACTTGAAATCAAATTGTGTGGAACAATCCTTCATTAATCGGGCATGTCTGGAGGAGGGTAAATCTCAGGAATTAAGAAAGTTTGACAGTGTGCCCACAAGGAGAGAGAATCCGCCCCCCCACCCACACCCACACATCCCTGAGAAGTGCATTGTCTCCAAAGCAAGAATCAGATTCTGTGGGTGGAAGGGGCATGTATGGCAAAGGAGAACGGGAATGCATTGTATAAAGAATCTAGCTATAGGTGTCTAAAGCCATTGCATTTCTTTTCATTTGTTGTCATAATTCAGGTGCATAACAACATTGCTGTTTCCAAGATGCTAAGACAATAATGGGCCAGAGTTTAATCAACTTACCCTGGTGTAAATTCAGTGTAGCTCCCCCGACTTCAACGGAGTTGCATTGGAGTGTAAGTGACACAAGAATCAGGCTCAGCAGCTTTGTCACCAGAAACAATGATAAGGATTCTCACAAAATGACATACACAAACATTTTATTTTGTAATTGGAATCCAAATGACACATCAAGCTTTAATGCAAATCCATTTCATTTTCCTTCATGTGGGTGCATGGTTAGTCATTTTTCATTAGGAAGAAATCTTAACTGCTTCTGGCAAGCTATGCCCTCCTCCAAACCCAGATATTTGATGTCCAAAATGTGATGAACTCAGGCCATGTAGGAGTAACCTACTTCACTGTGTGTTACGCATCCTCCCCAGTGTCCGTTCCAGAGAAGATATGGATTGTTACAAACATCAGCTATGGGAATTAGACATTTAGCTCAAGCTGTTGCAGCCCATGATTCTAGTTCTGGAAGTCCCATCAGTTCCTGGTGGTGATCAAGATGGTTGTCACTACATTAGAATTTAACTACCTTCTCTACCTATCCCAGCCCCCGCAGTATACAGCAATTCAGATTAACGGCAAGAAGACTCTGGTTACACTTTATCACATGTACCCAGTATTCAGAAACTTGAAACATTATAGGTTATGTGGAAATACTGATGTAAGCAAGTCAAATATATTAACTAGAATGTTTCAAATACAGGTGGTTAAATTTACAAAGAACCAGCTGCTGTTATTGGAAGAGGTGGCCAGTGCAGTTAGTGACTGGTAAAAGAGAGCTGCAGCACAAAAGTTCATAGCAGTGTAACATATATTAAAAATAGATCATGTGCCTGAAGACTGGGAGATGAGGAAATGCCCTCTATATTTTTCCTAGCAGTGTTTGGCCATATAGTGGGAAATATATATAAGTGTTTAAAAGTATTTAGAATCAAGAATCAAGTCTAAAATGGCTGTCCCCCAATTGCTTTCTTCACTTTCTGCAATGAAGTTTGACCCTTGTTTAACATGAAACCATTTTGCATGCCAACAGTTTGTTTTTGTGCTTTGGGGCTATTATTTATTACTAGCTGTGGAAATAGTGATTCACTGAAAAATACCAGCTTTAAAATGTTCGTGAAAGGTATGCAACACCTTCCTCTCTCTTTTTCCAGAGAACAGGACAAGGAGGTTCCCTGCATCATTTGTCTTCCCATTCTTTAATAAGCCACAATATTGTTTGAGTTTGAGACCATAGCTTGACTCACAGTATTCATATGACTCACAGGGCCTTGTACTGAATCTTATCAGTTCATAAGAGATTAGATTCAGTTCACTTCAGTCATAGTAAGCATAAAATTAATGGATCCTGTACAAATGTGCACATAAGCTGCATGCAACACAAATGCTTGTTTGGGGTCTCACAGGCAGTTTGTTACTTTTATTGACTTGGTACTGACTTGTAGCTCTGAATCCCCTAATGAAGGAATTAGAGATGGGCTCAGCTGAAACACTAGCTCCAAGTCACTATCAAATGTTCAGCTTCTTACAAGTAGCATTTTGAAGATAGCATCAGATAGTCATTTCTTCACCTGGAACTTTTCTCCTCTTCACATTCCTGTTTCTAAGCATATTGCTCACTACTGTGCATTGCATGTGGTTCAAGAGGAAGGAACCTACACATTTTTTCTTTTCTGTATTGAGTCGCCATCATGGGGACATCTGGTTGGAACTATGCAGGTGGCAAGGAGAGATCAGATAGTGATTTGGTGTGGAAGACCAGTGCTAGTAGACATAACTTTGTTACACCTGTTGGCTGGAGGATTGGACTGCAAAGGACATTTTGCCCTAATTTGTTTTAGAAATGTTACAAATAGGCTTGGAAGGATTAGATTTTTATCAGTAAACGTCAATAAATGTCAATTTCACCACACACACAAAGGGATGAAAAAATATTTCAATTGATAAAAACTGAAATTTACAAATAGACAAAGTAAGAAAAGAAAGCTTCTTGAGAATGTCTTAGAGTTTTATTTAAGGATATTTACCTTGTATATTTTGACCTGTGATGTTGACAGTTTGTGTTTTAATGGTTATAAAGCTTTAACTTACTGAATCTGAACATCTACTGTCATTAAATAATTGTTTGCCTGTGCATAATTTTCCACAATTGTAAAAATTTAAATCAATAAAAACATAATTTTGATATTGTCTATCAAAATCATAAAACAATAAAAATTCTGCCAAGCCTAGTTATAAACAGGGAAGACAATTTCCAGCTGCTTGGGATTGCAAGCTTGCCACCATATTCACTGAGCCAGTTCTTGTCAGTGAGCTTTCAGCTAACTTTCTCTGGGGCCTTGATCAAGTCATTTAGGCTCATGTTTTCAAAAGTGCTCTGTGATTTTGGGTGGCTCAGTTTTGGGGCCTGATTTCAGATCACAGTTTTAAAGATATTTATGGTGCTTAAAGATGCAAATAGGTTCCTAGTGATATTTACAAAAGCATCAGCACCTAAACCACGCAATGATTTCAAATGGAGTTGGGGGTTGTTAGCTTCTCTGAGAATCAGACCCTACGTGTAAAGCTGGACAGCCATAAATTAATGCAACCAAAATAAAGGCCACTTTTGAAATTTTGGGCCTTAATCTCACTACCTCAGGTTTCCAAATTTTACATTTTTCTCTATAATAATAATCACTTAATTAGCTGACTGAGCTGTCTGAAGATTACTTAATGCTTGTACAGCCCTTTGAAGCTGTAAGACCCTCTATAAGTGCTAAGTACTAGTATTTTTTTTGCTGTTTTATTACTAACAACATTTCTAAGAAAGAAACAAACACTTGGATGTTGCTTAACTGGTGGCCACTGAACCATATATCCTATAAATTGAGTCATTGACAGTTTACTTTGACACATGTGGTTTTTTTGGAGTCTCAGCTTTGAGCATGAAATTTATCGTTTCTTCCTGTTTATTCTTTTCCTGCCAGAGATAATGATGACACACTGTAGTTAGAATTGCCTAAACAAGGTAAAACAATCCTTGTGTTTGGAAACTGCATGGAGAAAGCTGCATTCTTGGTTTTCCGTTCTTCCTTTTCTGCTCAGGTTATTGTGTATAACAATTTGAATAGAAATCTGTTTGTTTTTTTAAAGTGGTGCTCTCTCTCTTAGATATCTAGTCTTCTAAGGCAATGTTTTCAAGTGTGTCTAAGTGACATAGGAACATAAGTCCCATTTTAAAAAGCAACTTAGGGCCAGAGTTTTAAAGGTATTTATAGTGCCTAAAGATGCAGATAGGCTCCTAATGGTATTTACAAAAGCATCGGAACAAGTTATGTGACTAATTCTCATAGATTTCAATGTGAGTTATGCGCCTAACCTGCTCAGGTGTTTTTGTAAATCCTGCTGGGTGCCAGTCTGGATCTGTAGGCACCTAAACACATTTGAAAATCTGCCTCCTAGGCACTTAGGCACCTACGTGTCATTGAAAGTCAATGAGACTTTGGCTCCTAAAATGAGACTTACATGCTTTTGAAATCTTTATCCCAAAAATTATGAATTTTCTACCATTTCGACAAGCGACTGGCCCACACAAAACCCCACTGACCTTGAACGCTTTCAAATATTGGGGGTGGGTGGGAGAGATAGCATCTGAATTTACATTTAGCTCTTAATTTCATGGCTGACCTCTATGTCTATAATGATCTCAATCGCAGATCCCCAGAAACTCTGGAGATTTGAAGCTAGGATACAGATCCAAATGTTGCAGTTTGGTTTCATCTCTGTTACATAGACTAGATCTGGTCAAACTATTACAAATACCATTCTTTACAAATTCAGCCCCTTTTTTGGAGAGTGATGCTACAAACTACATCAAACTACTACAGGAAGCAAACTCTCACTGAACTATGGCTATAACTCTGTTCAACACTCCCCTTTGTATCCGAGTCAAAAAAGATGTGAAGCAAGGAGACACAGTTTCACCAAAACTCTTCACAGCCTGCCTCGAAATGGTAATGAGGCAGATGAACTGGAAGGGAATCAGCATCAACGGAGAGCAGTTAAACCACCTCAGATTCGCAGACAATATCGGGTTGATCGCTGAAAAAACTACCAAACTACAGAAAATGCTGCAAGAACTCGACTCAAAAATCAGCCAAGTCAGATTGAAAATGAACTGCTCTAAAACAAAATTTATGTGGTCTGATGCCTTGCCAAAAGCGCAAATAATAGTCAAGGGAGAACAAATAGAAGAAGTTGAGCAGTATGTCTATTCGGGCCAAGAAATTAACATGTGCCACGATCAGGAAGGTGAACTCTTGCAAAGAAAGAAAGCAGGTTGGTGCGCATTCAATTCTATCAAGGATTAAAAATCAACAAGGCAACACGCGCCAACCTCTTCAACTCAACAGTACTGCTGGCAATGTTGTATGGCAGCGAAACCTGGGCGCTGATGAAGATAGAGGAGCAACACCTGTCTGTCATAGAGAGTGCGATGGAAAGAAGAATTCTGGGGATTTCAATCCATGACTGAGTCCCCAAAGAAGTGATCAAACTACAGAGTGGAATGCAGGATGTCATTGTTGAAAGCAGGTACAATAAAATGCGATGGATTGGGCACATAGCTAGGCACACTGACAGTCGATGGACTGCAGCTGTTACCGAGTGGTACTCACGGGAACTGAAATGACCACTCGGCTGACCTCCAAAGAGATGGGAAGATTTTATCATGAAAAGGCCTGGCCACACATGGAGAAGGAAGGCCAAGATAAGAGAAGAATGGAAGATATGTTGTAACTGACACAATCTAAATGAGGGCTGAAGGACTGATGGATCAAGGTGATCAAGCTGAATCATTTGCAAACCATGCTAGATATTCTTAAAAATGTTTCAGTGTGTCACAAAATAGTTCGAAGGAATAATTTTCAGACTAAGATCCACTGTTTCCAATAGAACTACTCATTGTGCATACGTTTAAGCACATGCCTAAGTCTTTCCTGTACTGAGGCCTATGTATCTTTCAGAAGCTGTTTACTGCAGTGTTTTACTGTTTGCAGTATAGGGCTGATCACTTCATTCATATGGTTTTGTTTCTCACCCCTTATTGGATGACTGGCATATTATAAATGGGGGAATAAAAAGTAGTGAACAATGGCTGACAAATAATGCACTTCCATTATGGATAATCATTTGTGCCAGAAGTCATGGAACTCTGGGAGTTCGTGAGCATTTTGGTGGATCCTGGGAAGTAACAAACAACCTGATTCCAATTAATGATAGCAAACTGAACTAGATGCTTTTATTTACAAAAGAATGATCAAGTCCAACTTTTTAAAGCTCTAATTATTTAATCTGCACTGCCTGCCTTTTCTCCTGTACAGATCCTTGCACCCACAAAAAATCCTTTGTGGGATCTGGGCAGGGTGTGTCATTAAAATTAACAATCGGTGTCAAAGATGTTCAGCGGTCCTGTGTGAAATTAGTGGGTTGTGTCAGTCCTCATCTAAATACACACCGCAATGTAACTCTAAACAGCTTCCTGGGTCAGTCAGCAGAGAGACCAAAGAAGAACTGGGACTTTAATATCTTTTTACCGTAGAGGTGGTCTCTCCAGTTTAGAATGAGGTACGTTGTGTGTGCTTACTATTGTCACTCACTGCTTGTGTTACGCCAGTTCTGTAGAAAAAAAGTTGCCTTCTAAGAGACAAGCCCTGAAGGAAAAAGAGAGATTTCACTATTTTTTACTTTTAAACCACAGGCTTTGACTTTTTGTAAAAGAATGTGATAGAGAACATTTGTGTCCTTGAATTAGAGGGAGGATGTACCAGTATCATGTGGATAGGAGATGAGTCAAATGCTCAATATTTTTCATTATAAAAGGCAATTTCCCTATAAAAGGGTGCTCAGCACTATTCAATAATCATACATGATAAAGATGAAGATGTCTGTTTCCGTTGCCCTACTACTCTGTTGTCTGGCACATTGTTTGCCATTGCCAATTCCTAGAATGGCAGCATTAGAAACTGATGCCACCACGGATAGTGACCTAGACTTTGCAGAAGTATCTAGCTCATCTAACCCACATTCTTCTTCATTAATCTTATTTTTGTTTCACAAAGTGCCGTGTTTCTCATATCCTTTCAGAGTTATCTGAATGCCTTCTCCAAAGCTCCCTTTAATCCAGACATTGTACAGAAAAGAAGCTTAGACTCCCTGGAATGTCGACCCCAGCATATGCAGTTATTCTTTGGCCAGGAGATAAATGGTTGGCTGGATTCAGAAACTTTAGATCTCATGAAACAACCAAGATGTGGTGTCCCTGATGTGGCAGAGTACAACTTTTTTCCCCAGGAAAATCAAATGGCCATTTTATAACTTGATATACAGGTAAAAGAAGTCTGCTATATTTTGCATTCCCCCCGCCCCTTTTTAGTTCTCTGTTTTTGTTGGGCAATACTTTCCATTGATTTCTATAGCTCTTCAAGAAAAAAGGGTCTCTTGCTTCTCTGCTGCTGATGCTATTGCTAAAAATCAACGCTATATAATTTGTGTGCATATATTTACAATATACCTATAATAATCCAGAAATATTTAAAGGTTTTTGTGGATATGACCTGAGCATGAAGTCTCAGTGCAATGCTGTGGCAAAAAGGGCTAATGTCAATCCTTGGATATATAAAAAGGGGAATATCAAGTAGAAGTAGGGAAGTGATCGTGCCTCTGTATACTACATTGGTAAGACCACCATTAGAATACTATGTCCAGATCTCCACACTTCAAGAAGGATGTGGAACTACTGGAGAGAGTTCAAAGGAGGGCCACAAAAATGATCCGGGGACTGGAAAACAAGCCACACAATGTGAGGCTTAAGGAGCTCAATCTATCCAGCTTATTGAAGAGAAGTCTGAGAAATGACTTAGTCACTGTTTATAGCAGAGGGGGGCAAACTATGGCCCGTGGGCCACATTCAGCCCGCAGGACCCTTCCCTCTGACCCCCAAGCTTCTGCCAGGGAGTGGGGTCAGGACAGGCTTGCGGAGGAGCCAGCCCAACTCCCTGGCAGCGTGGTGGAGCAGGGTGGAGGCTAGCCCCTGGCTCATCCCCTTCTGCCCCGCTCCACGCCCAGCATGCTTGCCCCCAGTCCCCAGCAGCCAAGCCCAGACAGGGAGCGAGCACTGCCTGACTGCCAGGGAGAGCAGCCAGACGAACAAGGGAAACACACAGGGAAAGAACTGAGCCCCCCTTTCCCCCACCCCACAGGTAATGTGGGGTGTGGAGAGCAGGGAGGGTTGGATAGGGAGCGGGGGAGCCCCCTGGGGACAGTCGGGGGTAGGGAGCAGGGGAGATTGTATAGGGGTGGGGGTCCCGGAGGTGGTCAGGGGGTGGGGAGCAGGAGGAATTGGATAGGGGCAGGGGTCCTGGGGGTGGTCAGGAGCTGGGGAGCAGGAGGGATTGGGTAGGGGACAGGCATCCTGGTGGGATGGTCAGGGAGCAGAGAGCAGGGGTGTTTGGGAGTCCCGGGGGGCAGTCAGGGGTGGGGAGCAGGGGGGGTTGGATGGGGGTAGGAGTTCCAGGGGGCTGGATAGAGGCCATGCCTCGTTGTTTGGGGATACATAGCCTCCCCCAGCCTTCTCTACCTGGTCCTCCATACAATTTCTGTACCCGACGTGGCCCTAGAGCCAAAAGGTTTGCCCATCCCTGGTGTATAAGGTTTTCCATAACACATGGAAAAGATATCTGAAGGTGGGAGGCTTTTCAGCCTTACAGAACAAGGCATAAGTGGGTAGAAATTGAAGTTGGATAAATTCAAAACTAGTTCCAGTGGTCCTTTCCGGCATTACAGACCATGACATCTATATACACATGTGCTTAAAATCTCTCAGGTTATCATCTTCTTGTGCCTAGATCTTTCTTCTCTCTTTTTTCATAGTCATTCAGAATGTCTAATTCTGCAAAATTAGGTTCAAAATGGTTTTTACTTATCTGCAATGGAAACTCATTCCTGTTTGTTCACTACATGCAAGAGTCCCTTTGAAGACCACTGATCTCAGTTTATATTATGCATTAGTATTATTTGTATTATGGGAGCTCCAAAAGGTGAGTTCAGGGCCCCATTGTGCTAGGTGCCGTACATACATATATTAAAATTATTGACAAAGTCCAAGCAGAAAAATGCGTAATAGGTTTTGGTTAAGGTGATGAAGTTGGGCAAATTTTAGAGATGGGGGATTAATTTTTAGATGGTAAATGTTGCCAGATTAATTCAGTTTGGGCTTCTTTGGGTTGAAAATGTCAAAGTTGACTTTGTAGTATTCGGATTGCTAACACTGTCTTTGATACATAGGTATTGTATTTACTGAGCAGAACTGACTTTAATTTTAAAAAAGTGGGGGGAGCTGAAAGACCACCCCATTGATTGTCAAATAATTATATGTGATGTACATTATTTGGCCTAAGGTTCTACTTACTTTGAGCAAGGAGAGCAGAATTGGGCCTTCTGTCACTGGAAAGCAGCGTGGACTAACTTATTGCATAGACACAACACTTTTTCCTCCAGGACAGGAGGAGAGGGAAATAGATGTATGTTATGGTGTCTACCTGGAACTGTTCAACACGTTTCATTCAGAAATTTTTAATTTATAGCTATTTTGGAGCAACAAAATTTTCACAGAAACTCTCCATTTTTTCCTTAATTTTTTTTTTTTGTTAAAAATCTTTAACAAAACTAAAAGATTTTGGTTTTCATCAGGGGTGAAAGTAACTTAAAGGACTCACCAGTACTCTGGAGTGCTAAGCGGGGCGTGGCCTCAACCGGAAGAGGTGAGGCCTTTCAAGATTTAAAGGCCTTGGGGCTCCGGCTGTGGCTGGGAGCCCCAGGGCCTTTAAATCATCCTGGAGCTACCAGCTGCAGAGGCGGCTCGGAGCCCCGGGGCGAATTAAAGGGCCCGGGGCTCTGGCCACTGCTACCCTGGGGCGGCAGGGCTTGGACAGGGATTTAAAGGGCCCGGTGCTCCTGCCACTGTGGGGAGCATTGGGCCCTTTAAGTCTCCGCCCGATCCCGGCTGCAGGAGCCAGAGGGATCCGGCAGCGATTTAAAGGGCCAGAGGCTCCAGCTGCTGCGGGGAGCCCTGGGCCCTTTAAAGTGCTGCTGGAACTCCAGCAGCGGGGCTCAGGCGGTGCTTTAAAGGGCCCGGGGCTCCCTGCAGGGGATGGAGCTCCGGGCCCTTTACATTTCCGCCCAAGCCCAGCTGCTGGAGCTCCAGCGGTGATTTAAAGGGCCCAGGGCTCCCCACAGTGGCTGGAGCCCTGGGCCCTTTAAATCGCCCCCAGAGAAGCCGGGTCAGTCCAGCACGGCGAACCGGCTCTTCCTGGTACACCATACTGAACCAGACTGGCTTACTTTCACCTCTGGTTTACATCTTGTATTTATTTATTTATTTATTTTTGCAAATCTTCCCTCTCCCTACTCCCTCAATGTTTTTTCTACAAGAAGTTCTATTTCTAACATTTATCTATGTCTGGAATTTGAATAGTCTTGTTGTTAAATGATATCACAGCTGTTTTTAATAGTCAGTACTTTCTTCATCAGCCTTAAATACGTTTAATAAATAATTTTGCTATGAAGCAAAACAAAGAGACAGCAAAGGTTTTATTATACTTGTAAACATTCCTTGCAGTATGACCTTTATTCAGGACATGTTTTACACTTTAGGACAAGCATCAGAAAAATTGTGAGGCCATGCATCTCACTCATTTCAAATATTCTGCCATGAGTAGACAGAAAGATTTTCTAACCCATGCATGTGCTAATGAACAGAATTGTGAATTACACTCCTGATCTGACCCAGGAAGAGGTGGACCAAGCAATCCAGGAGGCATTCAAAATCTGGACTGATGTGACTCCTCTTAACTTCTTCAGACTCTCCTTTGGCACTGCTGACATCATGATCTCTTTTGAAACAAAAGGTGACTGTGGGAAGTTGCTATTAGTGTTTTAAAATTCTATGGGCTACAATCTGCTTTGATTTAGACCCTGCAGCACTCAGGAGTGGTTTGACCTGGTTACATGTCATGTTAGAACTTGGCCTAGTGCATTAATCTCATCAGCTGTTTTTAGGTCCATCAATGACAATTAGCCAGGATGGACAGGGATGGTGTCCCTAGCCTCTGTTTGCCAGAGGCTGGGAATGAGTGACAGGAGATGGATCACTTGATGATTCCTGTTCTGTTCATTCCCTCTGGGGCACCTGACTTTAGTCACTGTTGGAAGACAGGATACTGGGCTAGATGGACCTTTGGTCTGACCCAGTATGGCTGTTCTTATGTTCTGTTGGGTCTTTAATTCAGTGTTCTGATGTGCACTGCACTGGTGCTGCCTGGTCTCCTGGAGAAACAGCAAAAGAAAGAAAAAAAAAGAGCAGCATAAATATCCCGATAAGGAGAAAGTGAGGAAGGTGTCAGGACCCTCTTTCAGGGAATCTTGGAGAGAGCCCATCTAGGAGCACCGAGGAGTGTGGAAGTCATTTATGTGCCAATTAAAGGGAGAGTTTTTGTTCATGGGTCCATTATGAAAGAGGGAGTGTTTCAGCATGGGTGTATGTGTGCTTTGATGGGAGGGTCTGGGATACACATCTAATTCAGTGAAAGCCAGTGACACTCCCAGCCACTTATGTAGTATAGACTGTAAACTGAATTGCTTTGGCTAATTCTGATTTGGCTTTGCTGTTTTGCAGCCTTTAATCTGTTTACAGTTGCTACTCATGAGATTGGCCATGCTTTGGGACTAGACCACTCCAGCAATCGCGAAGCTCTAATGTACCCTCTTTACACCTACACTGGAACTAGGGACTTTGTTCTTCCTGAAGACGATGTGGAAGGCATCCAAGCTCTGGTATTGTGTGAAAGTTAACTAGCATTTCTGAGGAAGCTCATGTTGTTTTTGCAGTTTCTGTCATGTCTGCCTACCAACATCATTCCAAACTATTTCTCTGTGGCACGTTAACCTCCCCAACTAATCCTGTTTACCAGCAGATGGTCTTGATCACAGAAATGAAACAGAAGCACTGTGTCTGCTGGGCCAGAGGTAATGGCTGAGTGAACAATGTCACATCTCAATATTTGCAAGTCCAGAAGAAAGAACTGTGAATGCCAAAGCCCCAGAGAGATGTGATCCAAACTTCTCAGCAGATGCCATTACAGAGATACATGGGGGAAAAGGTTTCAGAGTGGTAGCCATGTTAGTCTGTATCAGCAAAAAGAATGAAGAGTACTTGTGGCACCTTAGAGACTAACAAATTTATTTGAGCATAAGGTTTCATGGGCTAAAACCTACTTCATTGGATACATGCAGTGGAAAATACAGTAGGAAGATATATATATACACACAGAGAACATGAAAAGATGGGTGTTGCCATACTAACTATAACGTGTGTAATCAATTAAGGACATGTAAATAATGCCAATGAAATTCACCCCTACCATTTGCATTTCATTCCACAGCTATCCGCTTAGTTACTTTTAAGGCCACAAAACAGGAGATGGTGAGCGCATCCTACTGAGGAACCATGCAGGGAACAAAGCCTTCCAAACTTTATCCCCAAAGTACCGCCATTTATTATTGCACCTCTGCACCTATTTTTGTGTTGAGTGTAAAAGAAGAGAGGGAAGGAAGAATGAAGGAAATGTACCTTTCTATAACTTTTATTTACATATAGCAGAATCCATTAACTGCACTAGCACTATCCTGTCGGTGTGCATGGTGCTTTATAGCATTAAAGTGGCCCTGTGCAAAATGCTTGAATCATTATTTAGTTAGTTATTTGTACAATGGTAGCACCTAGAGGTCTTAATCAGACTGACCTATTCAGAGTTAGCATTAGTTGAAATTTTACCTGCATTTGTAAATCAGAATCTTTTACTTTTCATGAATTGTTCACCAAAAACTAGGTGCCAAATCTGGTCCCAACTGGAGAGCTACTGATACACTCGGGCAGTTGTTCATCAATGAATTTTGAGTTTGAACTTTGTTTACGAGGAGAAGTCACACGAGGAAGGTCACATGACATTCTCTCAGTGTGGCCACCATTCCTGCTTCTGGTTCAGGATGAACCAGCAAACCCAGTGTGAACATGAAGAACCCATTGAACCTTGGCTCGCAATGACATTCAAGCCTGGGAAAACTGGGTTCATTCATACCCAAACTTTATAAGCTTCAGAGTCAACCAACCCATTCAGACTAGTTCATGAAGGGTCACAAAATAGTCACAATCCCCTCAGGAAGAGAACTTGGAAATGTTCTCACAGTGCTACTTATTGTCATTCCACAGGACATTCCTTACTCTTAACCTATCCCTGGTGTCATATTAGTAATTCCTAGTATCAAGCTCCTTTGCATTCTCTGCATATGTCTTCCACTATCTTTTCCCTCTTTAATCTGAAGATCATTTACATGAATAAATGAATATCAATATATGTATATATTTTTGCTTTTTAAATTAGATTTTTCTCTCATCAAACCTCTCAGCTGACAGGAGAAAATGCACCTGTTATTAATTCAGTTTGGCCAGATCTTCCAAACCAGATTGATGCAGCTTACGAACGACCGGGCAAGTTCTTGTGTTGATGTTTAGAGGTAAGTAACTTTCCTTTTGCCTTCAGATTAGAATTCCATTTTATTTTACTTATATTGCATTCATGTAACCATCCAAAGTGTAAATGTGGCCATTCAGAGCAGGGACTGTCTCTTTGTTAAATATTTGTACAGTTCCTAGCACAGTGGTCCATGACTGAAGGTTAGGTGCTACATAAAAAACAACAAATAATAATCATATGAATGATTTGCCCAATGCTTGGGTCTCTGCTTAGATGTGTATAGTCCTTCTTGACTTGGAAAATTAGCGATGTAATTTGTATACAAATGATCAATAACATATTTTCAAGATGTGAAGGACTGAACTTTTGAAAAAGTAAATAAACATTCAACACAATTCCTCACTGTGATAGAGAAATATCAGATACTTATTTGTATGCCACCTGTGATAAAGATCATCTCTGCAGCCTGAAAACATTCACTCTACAGGCAGCAATAGGAGTTTTCTTAAATCCTCATTTGGGCAATAATTTACCAGTAATTGAAATCCTAAATGGTAAGTTTACTACTTGCTTGTAGTTTTTCCATTGAAAACTTAATACACCAGATGTTCTGTGAGAATTTCTATTTCTTTCTTCCTAAAATGTTTTTCTGAAGAGATTTTACAATGGAGTTGAAAGTTTCTTTTCAAAATAGCAGCTGAACATACAAAATAACTGTGGTTGGCAAACAAAAACCAGGGCTTGAACGATTCTTTTTCCTTTACTTAAATGCTTTAACAAAATATTGTTCTTGTTTCTCAAAATTCCCAAAAACAAACATTCACAGTAGCCCTCACTTCAACAGCTACTTTTTTCCAGCTTTGTTTTTTTTTTTAAGGACAGCCTGTTGTCTTCAGTCTGCACTGATGATAGCATTAATTTTCAGTGTTAGTGTGATTCAGCAGAATCTTTTGACATTATCCTGAATTACTTGTGCACCTCACAACTCCCACTGAAGTCAATGGCAGGTTTTGGCTCTGCAAGGAATGAAGGACAAGACACCAGGAATGTGGTTTAATTAGGCCACAACTTTATTATGTTACACACCTGGGAATTGCCCAGCAATACCTCATCCAGTGCAGGTTATCCTTCCTTCTGTCATCTATATCACCGGGGGGAGGGCTGTCATCAGCTTTCTCCCCCTCCACAGAGTTAATCTGGTCCGCTGGCACCCCAACACCCTCATACAAAGGGAGTGGGGAGGGAAGGGGTTTGTTTTCTTGTTGTACCTGACGTTACAAGGCTCAACCCCATCCCCCACCTTCTTTAGGAAATGCCTTTTCCCAATCCACTTCCAATTCTGGTTTATCCGGGAATCAGGCTTACTATTGAACAAGCACCTGTATTGAGCACCTGCTAACTTGCAACAAATGAATTTTACAACATTACCCTACCCACTATGTTTGTTCCTGTGCTGCTGAGAGGAAGATGAGAAAACCTACATTGCCTAGGCCAATCTGAAAATGTGGGAAAAATTCCTTCCCAGCCCAGAAAAGGTGACTAGAAGAATATCCATAGCAAAGCCCAAAGCTCTAATCCTAAGGGACATGAGGGGGACAGGAGCATTTCTTCCCAGCACAGAATGGCACCCTGAGGCAGTGAGAATGGCTTATAAACCCTCCTCTTGCGGGTGCGGGAGCCAATAGGATTTCTCTGTACCCTTCTGTCCAACCAATCAGACACAGAGCCTCCTTACTCCACCCCTCAAACCCACAAGTAGTGCTGAGTGCCCACAAAGAGAGGAGGAAAAAAGGAGGGTGCAATCCTTAAAAGGGTCAAGGGTTTTCTTTCTCCTGCTGGTCCAGACAAAGCCTTCCCACCTCTGAGACTACAGGAGCAGAGGGTAGAGGTAGAGGAATTCTATTACCCTGAATAAACCACTGTCCTAATTAAGACCACAATCCTGCAAACACTTATGCATGTACGTAGTGCCAGTGGCACTACTCACTGGCTTAAATTTAGACAAGTGCAAGCTCATCTCTTTTAATACAAAGAAGTTGCCAAAAGTAGACTAAGGACAAGATCCCACAGGATTGTGTCCTTAATCTATTTTTGGCAATTTCTTCATATTAAAATAGGCGAGTTTATATTTTTATCCTTGGTACCATCTGAATGCATCCCATCAAGAGGAGTTCATGGCCATAGTGCCTGAGGTTGGTTTGAGAAAGGACGGAATCATGTGCCACCCTGGCAGGCTTCTCTCAGTTGCTCAGATTCTGCAATAGTATGTGAGATACAAAAACTTAGATGGAATAGAAAAGTGTAGGAGTTGCTCTTGATGCTCAGCTCTGTTTTTTTGAAAATTCCCCTATTGATTTTGTATCACTAAATTTATAAAGTGTTTTTCCTTTCATCAATACTTCATGCAGGAAAGAAATTTTGGGCTCTAAAAGGACATGTCATACTTGAAGGCTACCCCAAGAAACTTTATGAATTTGCAGCAAAGAGTCTTGTGGCAGCTTATAGACTAACAGGCGTATTGGAGCATGCGCTTTTGTGGGTGAATACCCACTTCGTCGGATGCATGTATTCACCCACGAAAGCTCATGCTCCAATACGTCTGTTAGTCTATAAGGTGCCACAGAACTCTTTGCTGCTTTTACAGATCCAGACTAACACGGCTACCCCTCTGATTTATGAACTTGGATTTCCAAGAGCCCTCCAGAAGGTAGATGCTGCGTTTCATGATACAAAGACTGAAAAGACCAAGTTTTTCGTAGGCGACAAGTACTGGAGGTATAGTATTGGTGGGAGATAAAGAAGTTGGGTGACCTGCTTGTGTTGTCAATTCAATCCAAATATTTGGGTTCAGCAAGGGTAGTGCGGGCTCTATATTTAATATCTCTATTTTAGAGTTTGTGGAAGGTGTAGAATCCATAGACTTGGAGATCAAAGTCCTCAGTTTATCCACAGAACAGATACAGCACAGGCATTAGATGTGCAAGGTTTTCCCTTCCTTCCCACTATATGTCTCCACCCTGAGCTGTCTCAGCTTAAAAGAACTTTTGAATCACCATCAATTAGATAATCTGTTTCAATTTGTTTTTTCCTGTTCATTTTTATTACAGCTATGATGAACGTCATTCTGTGGAAAATGGTTATCCAAAACTAATAGAGAAAGATTTCTCAGGAATTGAAAATAAAATTGATGCAGCATACCAAGAAAATGGTAAATTTTCATGCTAGTAAAAATGCTTTGCCATAATGGTTGGATGTGCCCATAGACTGACATACAGAAATTAGTGCATTAAAACATAACAAGCTCTAAGAGGCCTAGTGCTACCAACATAGTGTTGAGATAGATTTTTGTATTAATGTTAATATTAGAATTCTTTAAAATAGAAATGTAATGTGTTAGAAGTCTCAAAAACAATACAGAAAATTAAGTTTTGCACTATTACTGTATCCTCTGGCTTTTCATTTTCCTTTTTTTAAAAAGAATACTATAAACCAAACCAATTCCTTCCCATTTCGAAGAAGGGTGAGCTGAGGTTGGCTGGCCTACAGAATGGTTGTTTTCCAATATTGTGACAGCCAGAGAGATCATTGGATAGTTTGTAGCTACATTGTTCAAACTAGTAAAGTGTAAAACCTACTGGAATGAAAGAAAGCAATAGTTCTACCTTCTTAAAGGATAAGTAACATGATGGCTGCGATGATTCTTAAACTGATTTTCTTTTCTTGTAGGTTCCATCTATTTCTTCCATGGATCAAAGCAATCTGCCATAAGTGTGTTCTTCACATTTTGAGTGCAAACTGCATATTGTGCTGTTAACCCACTTCTCAGTCAGTAAGCACGACAAGTGAGTCAGTTGAACATGTCAAACTAGTAGTCCTATGGGTTCTAGTTCTTAATGACAAAGTCTACATGTATGTACTGTGATTGCCATTAAAAAGTCAACAATTGCCAAGAGATACCACATAGCTAGCACAATACATTCACTGCTGAAGCAAAATAAAAACTATAGTAGCTCAGATACTAGAATGGGACAGGAATTTTCTGAGGAACTGTTTTCCTGTTTTGTTTTGTTTTAAAGTCAAATTGTCAAAACCAAAACTTTTTATGGGAAAAAGTCAGTTTTGATGAATTTCTCAACTAAAATTTTTTTTAAAAAAAGTTTCAAACTTGTTGAATCAGCCTGTTTTGACATTTTCAGAATGAAAAATTCTGGTGTCCCAGCTCAAAACAATTTCTTGTGTTGAACTGTGAATTAATTATAGTAAAAAATAAAAACTTGTATAAAATAAAAAATGGCCAAAATAAAAATGAAACATTTTGAAATGATCAAAACAAAGCATTTTGATTGATCCAAACTGAAATGTTTATGGTTTGTCAATGTGCCAACATTGTGGAGATTGAATTTTTGTCCTGATTCGTGATGGGAACATTTTTTGAAATCTCAAATGTTTTCCAGGGACAGAAAAAATGTTTCCTAACCAGCTCTATTAGATAGCCCTGGCAACTGTCTGCAAGCGAAATGAGGATGCCGTGGTTAGACCAGGACACTAGAGCCCAAGAGTCCTTGGTTCTATTCCCAACTTTCCTTAGCCCTGGTGCTGCAAGTGGATTCCCAGAAGTGGGTGGAGCCCCACTGAAATGACACGGATGCAGCTATCTGCCTGTATAGTTGCAGGAACACAGCCCTTATGTGTGACCTGGGCAGGCTATTTAACTGCTCCAGTACTTACTTTACTCAGCTGTAAAATAGGCCTTTTAATACTTTCCTATCACACAGGGATGTTAGGAAGCAAAGTGTTACTCAATATAGTGAGCTAGCCCTAAGTATTAGAGATGTTTCTATTTTAAAGTTAACTTGCTATAGCAGAGGTTGACAAAGTGGCCTATTCACTTCTGTTTGTTTGTCTAAAGTTCACTGTTTGCCAGCTTAGGGTCACAGAAAAAAAAGGCCTTCTAATGCTATTTTGGACACTGAAGGTTTGGAATAAATCAAAATATGACACAGCTTCAATTATTTTCATTTAACTTGTTTTGAAACCATTTTCTTGGCATGGTCTTTGTTTTTGAATGATTAGCACTTCAGTGCTTGTTTGGGGTTAATCAATCCCACCGCCTCTCTTCCTCTCTGTCTGTGTCTTTCTGGGGGGAAAAAAAAGATTCTTCATGAAAACTCCTACCTCTCAGCTCCCTGGAAAATGACCATCAATTCCACTTACCTTACACATGATCCCAAAATACGAGAATTGCGGAAATTGTTGTTAGCATATTGGTTGTTAGCATATCATTCAGCAATTTGGCAGACTCGCACGCTTGCAAAATCATAGAATCACAGAAGTGTAGGACTGGAAGGGACCTCAATAGGTCATCTAGTCCAGTCCCCTTCACTCAAGGCAGGTCTAAGTAAAACTAGATCATTCCTGACAGGTGTTTGTCGCTGTCACAGTTTGTGCTGACGTGTTTATACTGGGTGAAATTTACCTATGTGCAAAGGACCAGCACAAGGTCTATGACACTCAATACCCACCTTAAGCTTTATTTCACAACCCTCTTCACGGGATGTTTTTAACATTAATAGTGGTGTGATCTGTTATCAGCTGAACCTGTGTGGATAGTATTTTATACTTCACACAATCAGACATTGTCAGACCGCTTTGGTGTCACTGCAAATAACTGCCAGTTGGAAACATCAGCTAATATCAACATGCTTGTCAGGGTTCCTTCCCACTCTGAACTCTGGGGTACAGATGTGGGGACCCGCATGAAAGATCCCCTAAGCTTATTTTTACCAGCTTAGGTTAAAACTTCCCCAAGGCACAAATTCCTTTGTTGCTTTAGTATCGCTGCCACCACCAAATGATTTAACCAAACATTCAGGGAGGGCCACTTGGAGCCCTACCGTTTCCAAATATCCCCCCTATACCCCCTTTCCTGGGGAGGCTTGAGAATAATATCCTCACCAATTGGTACAGGTGAACACAGATCCAAACCCTTGGATCTTAAGAACAATGAAAAATCAATTGGGTTCTTAAAAGAAGAATTTTAATTAAAGAAAAGGTAAAATAATCACCTCTATAAAATCAGGATGGTAAGTACTTTAAAGAATAACAAAAGACTCAAAACCACAGAGGATCTCCCCTCTAGGCAAAACTTTAAAGTTACAAAAACAGGGATAAACCTCCCTCTTAGCACAGGGAAAAGTCACAAGCTAAAACAAAAGGTAATTTAACGTATTTCTTTTCTGCTATTACTTACTATTTCTGCAAGACTAGATGCTTAGTTCAGATATAGCTAGGGAGATGTATTTCCCCCCTGCCCTGTTTCCTGGCTGGCTCCCAGAGACACAGACAAAAAACCTTCCCCCACAGATTTGAAAGGATCTTTCCCCCTTATTGGTCCTTTTGGTCAGGTGCCCCCAGGTTATCTGAGCTTCTTAACCCTTTACAGGTAAAAGAGGAATTAACCCTTTACAGGGTAAAAGAGGGATTTTATGCTACCCTTAGATGTATGTTTATGACATATTTTATACTTCACACTGCCGGACATTGTCAGACTGCTTTGGTATCACTGCAAATAATTGGCAGTTGGAAACATCAGCTAATAACAACATGCTTTACTGCTGCTTCTGGTTAAGGAACTGGACTGGGACTCAGGAGAGGTGGGTTCAATTCTCAGCTCTGTCATACAATTTCTCTGTCATCTTAGGTCATGTGATCTCTCTATGACTCATTTCCAGTTCCTCCTATCCCTTGTCTGCCTTTTTCATTTAGATAGTGTTTTCCCATTAGTGTCTAGCAAAACAGGCCTGCATCTCTCTTGGGGCTTTGTGCCATGAGTGTAATAGAAATAATGATAGTAATACAATCCATGCCTGCATTCCTTGTATGTCCAAAATTCCCTAATGAAAACAACTGGGTGTGCGCGGAATGCAAGATTCAGCCCATCGCCTGCACTTAAGGTGGCTTTTATAAATGATCTTTCATGAATCAACTTCTATTTTAATGTTTTGAGAAATTTTTGTTTAGTGTTTGTGATAAAATAATTACGTACTGAAACAACCTTTCAGTCTATCCTTTTTCTTTGGTGTATGTCTTTCTACCCACCAGCAAAGACCATCCAAACTACTGGAGTTTCTTTTCATTTGTGGACATTGCGTTTAAATAGAAAAGGACCAACATTTATTATGCGGAATCTTCTGTTGGGTGGATTGTTTTTCCATTTTCTTTTAACATTTAAAGTTCAAAAAGCTACCCCTTTTCCTTCTATATTTAACTTTATGCCTTTTAACACATGTCTGAATAAGTTAAGGTGTCTGATAGAAAAAAAATCATTCCCACTGTAATTTTTTTCTACAAATAAAATGTCTTTGCCTTTGGGCCATGGGGGCTCAGGGTAATTATTGAAAAGACACTAAAAACAGAGTCTTAGAAGAGTGCTTTCATTATGGACTTCAAGGTACCCGGAAGCCTGAATACAGTAGCTTTAAAATACTCATTAAATCATAGAACTTAGAGATGGAAGGGGACTTTTTGGCTATCTAGTCCAACCTCCTGCTAGTGCAGGGCAGTCCTTGGTAGTATATTTACTGGTGTTTTGACTAGTCTCACTCTAAATAGTTGAAGTTCAGGGCTTCAAACCATTTCCTTGGGGGAATGATACTACAGTCTAACACTGTTCCCTTTTCTTAATTTTGCCCATTTGTCCCTGAATAATTACTCTCCCTACTATGTTTATAAGCTTCAAATGTTTGTAGGTGGTTATCCATCCTCACCTTTAAGTATCACTTAGCCAATCTATACTTATTGTAATAACTCTATGATAGGGTGATCAGATGTCCTGATTTTATAGGGACAGTCCTGATATTTGGGGCTTTGTCTTAAGCAGGGACCTATTACCCCCCACCTCCTCTCCCAATCTGTTACATTTACTATCTTGTAACCCTACTCTGTGACCACCTAGGAATTTGCCGGTGTCACCGTGTTGCACACCATGGCCACTCAGAACTTCACTATGACAATGAGCATAGTCCAAAAGCACAGACGTCTACCCAATGCTTGATTTGTGCTAGGGCTTGCGGGGGCTGAGCCCTGGCACCTCTAGGTTTGACCGTTCATAGTCCCGGCACCTCTAGGCTTGCCATGTCAGTTAAGAAAGTAAAAAAATTGTTTGAGCCCCAGCAACTCTTTCATAACAAATTAAGCACTGCTCCTACCACCTGAGCAAGAAAAGAGTTGATAGTAGTAGCATAGAGCCTGACACACACAGTGGGTTACTTCTAATTCCAGCCTGTAGTGGGCAGTGGTGCACAAACACACCAGCTGTTCTATTACATACTCCCTTAGTTAGAGGAAGCTAATTTCAGAGCATCTGGGATTCACAGGAGTTTAAATCTTAAACCCACAGGAGTTTAAATTATTCCTGGATACTAACACACATCTTTGAGACTGCTTAGGACTCAGATTTGCTGGTGTTGCACACAGCAGTGATGCTCAGAACTTCACAACAGTTGGGATTGAATTTAGTAAAGAGTTACTTTGGAAGGTTATTTTAAACACTACAAGGCAGATACTCAGGTGGGGTTAATTGTCATAGCTCTTCTGATGTCAGTGAAGCTATGACAATTAATACTAACTGAGGATCTTCCACTACTACTTAATCCCGTTAAAAGCAAAACCACATATGCCAGTAATGCAATATTGAGAATTGACTGACTCAGGGTGGGGGTTTTTTTAGCGGGAAGGAAGTAGAAGATGTATAAATAATTATTGGATGCATTATTAGAAAGATTATATGCCAGAATTTACCATGTTATTACCTGTGATTTGCCTATGCATTGAGTTGCCAGCCATACGATATGCAGCCTGCGTGGGAATGCAGCAATGACCTGAGATGCATTAGTGTAGGGTGAGGAGTAGGGGGATGGGCAGAGCACCAGAACTGAGCTGCCAGTCACAGCCAGGTGAGAAGGGGCAGGAGAGAGGGGATGAGCAAAGCAAAAGAACTTAGCTAGTTATTACTGATGTTGATGCATGAGAGGAAAATAAACCAGTGTAACTGTCACAACCCAGGGGGAGTTTGCAGATGTTGCAGTCAGAAAAATTATCTTTTTAGTGGCAAACTGAGTGAGTTTGACAAGGAATGAATGAAACACGAGAACGTGAAACCCCACAATCCTATTTTGTCAAAGTTGCTTCTTAGAGTAGAATTGTATTTTAAGAAGAGATGAGAATTTACCTTCCTGTCACCACAGTATCTGAATGCACGTGGAAGGATCTAAAGGTGGACTGGATAACACTCACCTGCTAACTGGGGCATGTAACTAGAGAGACATGGAGTGGCAAGGGTGCAGATAACCCTTGCCTTCCTCTCCCCTGTGGGTGATGGGGTGGGGGAGAGGAGAAAGGAAGGGGAATTTGGCTCCTCTTGATTTCCCTTCCCCCTCCCTCCCTGGGACAGGGGTTTGGCTGTAACTGGGTCTGAGCTCTGAGCCTCTCCTACCTGTTCCCACTGCAGTTGGATGACTGGGGTCAGGACAGACTGACTGACTGGCTCCCACTTCCAGAGGCTGGGGGAGGAAGCAGAGGTTGTTTCTGCCCACTGCTGGCTTGTAGCCATTTTAGCTTTGTTCCAGCACCACCCTTTCGCAGCCTTATTTCTGGAGTTTTTGGGCTGCTGGGAACTATACTGATCACCAGATTTTATGGAGGATCTGAAAGGGATTTTTTTTTCCCATATGGGAAAATTGAGAAATGACTGTGACATTTTTTCACCTTCCACCTGGCATCTTGGATGTCTGGTTTAGGGCTTTACATTACATTTGTCACAATGTTGGCAAGCTCCAGTGCGGTTGGTACGTTAAGAAAGGGTCTGATGTGAGGTCTCTGTAACCCAATGGGCTCAGAGCACAACACTGCATGGTAAGGAAATAAGCCTTCATGGCTCATCTCTCCTAGCTCCAGCATGGAGGAGAGGAATGGGTTGGGACTCTGATTGCCTGCCAGGGCAGGCCTGGGCATGTAGAAGGTGAATTGCCCTCAGACTCAGCCTAAGGTTTGTAGAACCCAGGGCCCAGCTAAATTCCACACTAGAACAGCCCTCCTGGGTAGTCCAGGGAGGTGTTTCTCATTGCCTAATAGTTTAAAAAAATAGAGGCCTCCACATTTAACTATACTCTGGCATATGTGTCTCGCTTTGGTGTTCACATCAGCATATTAGAAAGGGAAAATCCTGCATTTGTAGGCGAATGGACAAGATGATTTAATAGGTGTTTTCCATCTCTAATTGCTATGACTATATTTAGCACTGGTTCAAACTTGCAGTTAAATTAAAAACTTGGCCAAATAATCCAGCACAAAATTCCACCCACTTTCATCTACTTTTGCAATTTGTCATCTCTTGATAAAACATTATTTGTCATTTGAGAAACTGGCTGAATTTTTACCTATTTAGCTTCACTGGATCCTGTTTCATCAACAGGCTGAATTATGCTGAGACGTGTTGTGTAGTATAAAGTCTCTGATGGAAGATCAGACTAAATGAAGGTGGTGGGTGAATTTCAACAATGAGAGAACCTTGATCTGGCACACAGGCAAGTAAGAATGTAATGTGATATGGACAGAATTAGTGATGGTAACCAGTCTGTATTTTCCAAAGCGCAGAATGAGCTGAGATTGAGTTGACTTTATGAAGAAAAGGAGTTGCCTCAAACTCAAAAAATTCTGTAGCATTCGCTGCTGTCATATTACCAGTTTCACTACATCTTGTGCTTTGTAAATTATCATAATCACATGCTTCTATCATGCTTTGTACACAAACAGAATCTACTTATTTAAGTTTTTACACAGCCCACATGACAGCAGTAACTGTGTGCGTAATGGACCTATGACAGTATCCCACATACATTATATTATTGTTTTAAAGGGAAGTCAGATTCCATGAACTGGCCATTTTACAGGCTCATATTTGCCATTGATCAAACACTTCTCTAAGGCCAGCATTTTCAAAAGTGAATACTGATTTTCAGTTGCTGTGTTTTCAGGTACATCTCAACTAGGTAGCCAAAATCTGGGTAACCCAAATCCATTTCTGAAAATGTGTCTGTAAATGATTCTGATCTGTACCGAGACCGACTACTATCATGATTCCAGCAACAAAATTGCTGTTACAGTTTTAGATTAAAAATTAAAACAAATAAAGAAACCCCAAAACAGGAACATGTTAGTTATATAATATACTCCACATTGTTGTTGTCTTATGAGTCAAGATGGTAAGTTTGCTTAACAATTGACATGCTAATGAATTAGGATAGACATTAAAATAATGCAATTATTTTACTTTAAGACAATCCATCTGTTCACAGAGCTTGTCATATAGTGTCACTTTGACAAAATAAAAGGAAAGTAATTATCCTATCAAAGGCAAAAAAGTAGGTCAGTGTAAGTTATTGCAAAGTAATGAAATAATGCTGAGTTGCTTCTTCACAATACTTCCCGCAGCATCTGTAAATATGCTGAGAGCATGTTTATATAAAGATATAGTTTCTAAGTCCTTAGTGGGACCACAGATGCCCAAACCAGGACTTCTTGGAATGAAGAAATAAACCAGCTGTGTAAGCATGTTTACTTTGCAATGACAAGGACGTTCTAACTTGTCCACAAGAGATGACTCACCAGTTTAGGTCTATAAAAGTAAAGGTATTTACACTCTAAAAATCAGAGTTTCAGAGCCCAAGAATTCAGCATGATGCATCCAAGCCTTGCAGCTGCCTTCCTTTTCTTGCTGGGCTTGTCATATTGTTTGACACTGCCTATTCCCCACGAAGACAGTGATGAATTCACAACGGAAGACCTCCAGTTTGCAGAGGTACAGTATAAAATCAGTCTTCACATATTAAGGTTGGCTGTTTGATTGCCTTTGGTCTTTGGAAACTGGAAATATTATTTTATTTTTTTCCCTAGCGCTATCTAAAGACACATTACAACCTACGTTCCAGTCCTGCTGGCATAAGGAAGAAGAATGCCAACTCAGTGGCAGCCAAACTTCGAGAAATGCAGTCTTTTTTTGGGCTGGAGGTGACTGGCACATTAGATGAAGAAACATATGAGCTGATGCAACAGCCAAGATGTGGTGTCCCCGATGTGGGGGAATACAACTTTTTCCCTAGAAAACTAAAATGGTCAAAAAATAATTTAACATACAGGTAAAATGATAATATTTAGTGTTATTGTTTCGTATTTTCAAGTTATCCTGCTATATAGTTGTTCAACAGCCATTATATTGTATATTAGATTGACAAGCTCAGCAAGAAGAAAGGGTAGTCCAGACTTTGTAAAAATCTCATGTTGCAGTTTTAAAATCTACATGGCCCTGATCTATAGCTCATGGAAGTCAATGTGAGTCTTACCATTAACTTTAGTGGGCTTTGTATCAGGGCCTATCTAAATTTCTTTAATGAACTCAGTTATCACAATATGATACAATGATGCCAGTAAAAAGTCACTATTTGCCAGAAACCAAAGAGTGGTAAACAAGAGAGAAAGAGAGAGGGCTATTTTCCTTATGTATTGAATATGGAGATAAAAGTGGTATCTCTGATAATGCTATGTAGTAAGCTGTTAACAAACATTGTTTTGTAATAATGACCACTGTATCTCTTTAATGTCCCCTTGATCATGTATTGTCTCTCCAGAATGGTCAGGTGCATGAGATATTTCATATCTCTTCAAAATATTTATAGTAAAATATACTGAATAAAGTCCCATATTATCTATACAAAATATCTTAATAAAGAACATACTTTTAGTTTTCTGGGGTTTCTCTAGTGCATATAATAATGGCAAAACAAACAAACAAACAAACAAAAAAACAAATCTCAAGCTGTTAGGTCATTATCTTTCTGAATGACACTGATAGATGAAAATGTATAGTTTTATGTTTGGAGTACTATGCATTAGTAATCCAATTCTTTGTTCTGAAATAAGTACACTTTAGGGATAGCTTTTGAGAAATGGCTGTCTCCCAGTCAAAAGTAGGTTTTCATGGAGGTTCATTGCAAAGTTCCTTGGCCCTGTGGAAAGGTTAATTGAAGATACTTTATCTGATTGATAGAATTGTGAATTACACTCGAGATCTGACACGTGCTGAAGTGGACAGAGCATTCAAAAAGGCATTCAGGGTTTGGTCTGAAGTGACACCACTGAACTTTACTAGAATTCGTAGTGGCACTGCTGATATCATGATTTCCTTTGGAACTAAAGGTAACAGAGAAAGATTACTTTTTGGCAGTTTATTATATTTTCACCTGTTTAAAATTAGATGTAAATGCTGTCTATATTTTAAATGTTGCTTTGTAGAACATGGTGACTTTTATCCCTTTGATGGACCTTCTGGATTACTGGCTCATGCTTTTCCTCCTGGACCAAATTATGGAGGAGATGCCCATTTTGACGATGATGAAACCTGGTCAACTGATTCCAGAGGTAACATATGTTCTAAAGATCACTTTAACTAGAGCTGGATAAACTATTTGTTTCAAATAATATTGGTTATGCATTTTGTCCCTTTTGGATGGCAAATCATTCACAATCTCATCCTGATTTCAAAAAATGTATTTGCTATTCAGAATATTTGCCAGATACGTTGGATGGATAATGTTCATCCTATATGTTGTTTGTGAACAGTTTGCTTTGACTTTTCCCTATTTGTTTTTTATTATTCATGTTGTGTGTCTGGTTACTGAAGTCTCAGGGAGCTGTTTTTAATTCCAGATTGTAGATAGGAGCATACATGCCTTGCATGAATTATGGACAAAACAATTATTTGTGTTAAAACTTGGAATTTGCAACTCTGAATACATCAGAATAATGTATCACATGACCCATGAACCCAGAGAAACAAGGCAGTTTGGGTTTTTTACTATTCAAACATCTAATTGTTTCACTTGCAATTTGAGAGTATCCAGCGTGGATATCAGACAGATGGTTTCACCCCCAGTAGAGCCAGTGGGAGTTGTAGATACTCACCATATCTGAAAATCAGGCCACTTTTATGAAAATATTTGCCCTTGTCTGCACAAGAAGCCATTTTTGAAAAATGAATCCAGTTGTCACTAACATTTTTTCAACTGCAGACACTGTTTTTCAGCACCATGTCATCTAGCTTTGCTGGGAACAGATTTAATTGATCCAATGCTGGAAATAGCAGTGATGGTCAATGGACTATCTACACTAGGGATGGAATCCTGGCAAAACTTCCATTAACTTCATTGGACCAGGGTTTCACCCTACAACTTCCAACATTGCTAAGATGGTTGAGTTGAACTAGGGTTGGTGATAGTGGGACATTTTTCAAATATAATTTAGTGTAAGAAAAAGCTTAAGGGGCTCAGGCTATTAGGCCCTTACTCAAACAAAATTCCCATTGTCTTGAATGAAGACAGCAGGATTGGACTGTGTATCTCAGCATCCCCATTTGTAAAATGGAGTTAATAATATTTAGGGTTAATTATTTCATGTATGTTCACTTCTTAGAAGATGCAGAGATCTATATCATTGTTTTGTATCATCAGTGCAAAAAAGACATTGTGATGAGGATCAGGCAATAAACTCCATTCAGATACATGTGTATATTGTTTTAAGAAATATTTTTGCTTTTGCTTTGCTTTCTTATAGGATACAACTTGTTTCTTGTGGCTGCCCATGAATTTGGTCACTCTTTGGGACTTGAGCACTCCAGAGACCCGGGAGCTCTGATGTTTCCTATTTACACCTACATTGGCAACACTGGGTTCTTGCTTCCTGACGATGATGTGGAAGGGATCCAAGCTCTCTATGGTTTGTCGTCCTTTTGCCATTTTATCCATGTATCCTGGAATGTACATTTTGCACTGCAATTTACCTTAGGGTTAGCAATCTGCTGTTGGTGTTCCTATTGCTCAATGGTCACTGCCATGGTAAATTAAGATAGAAACCCTGGATCCTGGGAACCAGTCCTCAGGGTCAGAAGACACCCACATTAAACAATCAGACAGAAACTGCATCAAGTGCACAGGTGATTGCTGCTAGCTGGTTACCTGCTATAGTGGACTTAAGGTCCCTGAGCTGTCTTCCATGGGAGGATGATCAAAGACTATGAAGTAGGAGAAATAGAAATGCCTATGTGGGAGACCTTGGGAGGAAGCAATCTTCTGAGAGGCCCTAAAGACATGGTGTCAATGGCACCCATTTAGTTTTAGCCACAAATATCTTTGCAACATAACTAAACCTCAAAATGTAGGGACATGATTTGCCCAAAGAAGAATAAGTAGGGAAAGCGAATATAATTAGTCCAGACAGTTTGTCCTTAATGGTTGTATTCATTCTGGCAATGGTGAACTCTTCAGTGTCCCATTTAGTACATAGTTATCTTACATAGAAGAAGAACAAAAGCAGCCAAAGCTAAGTTATAATTTATGGTTACAGGTGCAGGAGACAGAGATCCCAACCCCAAACACCCCAAAACTCCAGAGAAATGTGATGAAAATTTGTCATTTGATGCAATAACAGAACTTCGAGGAGAAATGGTGATCTTCAAGGACAGGTGAGACAACAATAAATAATGCAATGTGTGGTTTACACATATGCTTCTTTTGCTGTATAGAGCCCAGCCAACTCACTACTAGAACTACACTTGGTACAACTGAGAAAAGAAACTGGCCCAAAACCCTTTTTAATTTCCATTACTTTATCATTTGTTTCTGAAAATATAATTGATTAGATCTTTTTCTATCTTCCAAAAAATCTGCTAACTTTCTCCTTTAGAGGTTAATCTCTTTTACTAAGCACAACTAAAATAGGTTGTGAAATCAACAGAAATGACTGTAAGGGCTTTACAGCATATCACATTTAAGCAGCCTTTATAACATGAATATGGGTTTGACTCCCCCTCACACTGGTGACAATCAAAAATTCCTGGAAGTCAATGCAGTTACAGTATATTGATGTGAAACTGGTGTGAATGGGGGCTCAGTCTCCACATGATCAAGCAGACATATTTACCGTTTCATGGGATTGCACTGGATTTTCTCCAAAATTCAGAAATTATTTAATTTTCTGTGCAAAATTGCATTGCACAGAGTAATCTTACATGGTGCACTGCCACATTTATCTGTGCTTTCTTGTCTTAAGGGAAAAAAGTTGGACAAAATGAAATCAAAACATCAGTTTTTTCTCTCCTGTGAAAGTGTTTATGTTATGAATGAGCTAGGTAGTCTGAACCATCATGGCTAGGAGAGGAGATGATGGTCTATAAGATTCTCCTTGAATTAAAATGTGCTCCATAGTATAGTAAAGACCGAGAAACCCAAATTAGTTAATATTTGTGAAACACTGTGAAAACAATACCATGCCATACCATGAAAAAGATGATAAAAAGTTTCTCTTTCTGAATTAGGTTCTTCTGGCGCCTACATCCTCAGATGGTTGACGCAGAACTGGTGTTAATTAAGTCATTTTGGCCAGAACTTCCAAACAAGATTGACGCTGCCTATGAAAACCCCATGAAAGATCATGTGTTCATATTTAGGGGTAAGCCTTTTGCAAATGGCAAAAAAGTGGAAGTATCTTAATCACTCTCATCTAATAAAGCTACTTAGGGTTACATCCTACAGTCCTCACTCAAACAAAACTTCCATTGGTTTCACCCCATGCAACACTACAAGATCTTCAATGGACTAGAGAGTGCAGAATTTAGACTAGAAGGTTAGGTCCTCATCTGGTGTAATGGCTTCATTTTACACCAGGTGAGGATCTGGCCCCATATAATGTAAGTCACATAAAACTAATAATGTCAAATAATAACAATGTAATCATTATTGCTGGGTTTTACTCTTCTCATACCTTTCCATTGATGCTTATAAAAGATCAACATTTTGTCGTCATTATTTACAGGCAAGAAATTCTGGGCTATGAATGGCTATGACATAGTTGAAGGTTACCCTAAAAAAATATATGAATTGGGATTCCCCAGAGAGATGAAAACAATAGATGGGGCTGTCCACATTACAGACACTGGCAAGACTCTCTTTTTTACTGGAGACAAGTTCTGGAGGTATGTTAGAGATTTACTAGTTCTTATTTTCAATCCTGCCAAGCTTAATTGTATACAAAAGGGCCAATTATTTTCTGTGGCACAGGATTTCGAGTTACTGCTGCCCTAAACCAGCAGCAGATTTGGCCCAATTTGTTCTAATTTTCTTGTGCTGGCCAATGAGTTGGGCCTAGAGCCAATGTTCCATCTATCCCCTGACACTTTCTGCCTACCTGCTCCAGTGACAGACATGCAGCACCATCACCCCTATATACCTACGTACAATCCAGGTACAATCTAGCCTTTCAATTCTGTACTTTATTACCCAACCTTTAAAAATTTACCTTTATTGTTCTTGTACCAGCTGAGGTTGTGTTTCTGGTAAAAGGAGGCCTAGAGAATTGAAGTCATACTCACCATTTCATTTGGCATAGACAATCTAGTGACTTCCAGCCACTCACAACTTGGGTATCTTTGAACAAGGTACCTAAAGGTGATAGGACATTTGTCAGATTGCAAGTCATGCAAGTTAATTGAATTTGTATTTTTTTCCATGTTTAACATAGCTATGATGAAGAAAACCAAGTTATGGAAAAAGGCTACCCCAGACTGATAGAGGAAGAATTCCCAGGAATTGGCAATAGAGTGGATGCAGTCTACCAAAAAAATGGTATTTTTTCCCTTTCATTACTATCATTAGAACTGGTTCAAATTCAGAATTTCCAGCATTTACAAATTTCCTTCCATCCCAAATCAATACAAAAAGTTGAAATTTTCCTGTGAAATTAAATTTCTGAAAAAAATTCTTTTTGGAAATTTTGAAACAACCTTATCCCATTTTGTTTAAAAATATTTCATTTTGATCTTATAGAAATATTAAATTTCAAGTAACATAATATATAAAAATCAAACTGATAAAGTTGAATCAAAGCACATTGATCTTGTAGAAAGGAAATGTATCAATGATTTTGTCAAAATTTTCCATGCAATCAATATGTTCTTGTGATAGTCATTCAACATTTTCTGATGGAAAAGTGTTCCATTTGAAAATTTTCAGCCAGCTGTAATCACCATGTATTATTTCCTGAGATTTTAAATTGTTTTCTTCCTTTTTAATTGTACAGTGCTTTACATATTCAAAAGAGTGAGTTTGGTGGGCAGGTTTTAAGATTTTGTAGGAGGGAAACTTAGAAAGGAAGGTGAAGTATCTTTTCCAGAACCACTCAATAGGTCTCTGGTAGAACCTGGTCAGAACTCAGCATCAGAACTTTACACAATGTGTCCATGTCTCTGAGACCAGACTATATCGTCTCTAAATAGCATTTGAAAATCAGGGAATTAAATAAATGAGTAACCACATGATTTTCACAGACATATGCTATGTAAAAAGAGAAGAACTGAGTTTCTGAGCATCTAAAATATTGACCGCTTGGACCAATTTAAGAGCCAGAATGAGGCCAATTTGAAAATTTAGCTCAGAGTTTCAAATAGCAAATCATTCTACTGAATAGACTTAGTCTGAAAATCCAGGATTTATTTTTATTTGAAACAATACTTTTAATAAACCCCCAAATGATATTCATTTCTGATTGCAATTCCTTTTAACAAGTCTTTTTCCCCATAGGTTACATCTACTTTTTCAACGGACCACTGCAGTTTCAATATAGCATCTGGAGTAAAAGAATTGTTCGTGTCTTGAAAACTAACTCCATGTTTTGGTGTTAATTGCTTTCTACTTGGGTACCATGCTGCAGGCTGTAGAACAGCCTATAGCAAATGGAAATATTATTGAGGGAATAGGGATTTATAGAGAATGATTCTGTGAAGAAACTCTGTTTATCTACCACCAAATCTATACTGTATATATGGGAACTATATAGCTTATGTCAGTCTGGAACTGAATTAATTTAATAGGAAGAGAGAGAAGAAAATGATTATCATTTCAAGGGACATTAGACCATTTAAAATCAATGCAGAACCAAACCAAATCCCCCTTCAAGATGCTGAATGCATTCTGTGAGATTGCAAGGACAAACAACTCCAATAATTTGAGGGTATTTAGCATCTTGCAAGAGGTTCTTGGCACCTCTCAGGAGCAGACCAGTGGTGACTGCTATTTAAGTAATTAGGGCTAATTTTGCAGCCCTTACCTTAGGAAAAATTCCATTAGATTTTTGGGATTTCATACGTGTAAAGAATGGGTCAGGACAGCAGGATTGATACCAGGAGCGTGGAGACACCAGCTTGAGATACTGGAGTTATGGAATGTGAAAATGTTTTCATACTGGCGTGTCCCCATGGAAACCACTGACCGTGGCATCTTTACAACAAGCCAGAGTGAGGATGGCGAAACAGCAAGGTGCCTAAACCAGGCTCAGAGGAAACCATTAGCCTGAATGACACTGTAGAAACCAGGAAGAGATGGCAAACACCAAGAGTTATGAGATACTCAGGGAAGGAGGCTGCAATCTAGCTCTAATATAGATCAATTGAGTGCACTCCAGGCTTGATCCACCCCTGCTGTAAACTGACGCAGCTCCACTGATGTTCATTGGAGTGATGCCGATTTACAACAGCTGACAATCTGACTATCCATTTCAAAATGTTAAAATTATATCTTTTGGTGTTTTAAAGTCAAAGTTTTTAATCCATTTTATATTTATTTCAATTGTTCCAGTGCCTTATGAGTCCACTGTTTCTTTAGTCAACACAAACAATGCATGACTATGTTTACTTTTCAACTTTAAAAGGTATCAAATAAACTAAATGAATTAAAGTGAATTTTGAGTCTTATTCAGTAATATGGACTAGTGCATGTCAAAAAGGCAAAAGAGAACTACAGTACAACCTCAGCATTATGAACAGGGCCGGCTCTAGGTTTTTTGCCACCCCAAGCAAAAAAAAATTTGGCTGTCCCCACCCCAGCCCTGGGCTCCCCCCTGCACCCCACTGCTGGCCCAGCCCTGGGATCTCCCCCCACACCTGCACCCCCTGCTGCCCCTTCTCTGGGCCTCACCCCACCCGCACCCCCCTGCCGCCCCAGCCATGGGCTCTCCCCCCCCGACCCACACCCCCCTGCCGCCCCAGCCCTGGGCTCTCCCCCCCACGCCCCATGCTGCCCCAGTTCTGGGCTCCCCCTTTCCCCCCCCACCCACACACCTCCTGCCGCCCCAGCCCTGGGCTCTTCTCCCTCCACCCACACCCCCTGCTGCCCCAGCCCTGGGCTCTCCCCGCACTCACCTGCACCCTCCTTCCACCCCAGCCCTGGGTCACTGGTAACTTGCTCCCAGGGTGGGTCATTCAGAAGGAATTTTGGATGTGCACAGAACACAGACAGGATTGGTTCCCATATGGTTACAGAACTGCAGTAAAGTGGAACAATTTTCAGCTTGTGTGATTGGAGGATATCTGGATGCATATTATAAGACTGTCCTCCATAAATGAGGAAAAGCAGAGGTGCCTTTATTATTCTTTTGTCCCACTTTGTTTCTATGGGGAATTTGCCAATGCAATATCACTGTCTTCCTTTTAAACAAATAAAACTTAAAAAAAAAAAGGCAATTGCTGTTGAAAATAGCAATTCCAGTCCTAAAAACCACTGGGAAGCATTTCTTACTCAATTTTATCCTACTTTTTCTACAGCAAATTACAGTGGATCAGTATATTTGATTTGGGAGAAATGAAGTAATAGCTGCCCAAATCAAGCTTGAGCACTCCTGAATTTTTAGGTGTTCAAATCTGGAAGGCAGGTGCTAGATTCCCTTTCTGAATATTAGCTAAATCTGGAAAGGAAAAGTCAATTTCTGCTTCCATGGCTCAGAAGTGGAAATCCTCCTACAGGCCTGGTACTGTATCTAAAGCTGCCCAAGTCCAGAGCCTCCCCTCCCTTACTTTTCATTTTAAATTCTAGTGGGATCCATGTACTTCCCTTGCTAGGCTTCAGCTAGAGAGGGGCACTGTCCATTTAGTCAACCCAATTCCTTCTTTGGGGGCTGCAAGGTGAAGTCACACCAGTATCCCTAATCCAGTTTGGGGATGTCTTCTGAAGGGGATATCTGGGCCAAAGCCTTCTACTCCTTGGGCATAGTTACTCCCCATTCACAGTGCCACCCCACTCTAGCAGTGAGCTCTCCGTTCACACCAAGCTGCAGCATGAAGTTTCAGCTTCCATACTCCCCCCCTCCCTTTCTTGTTGATAGCAGCCAAGGGAATGCTGGGAAATGTAGTTCTTTCCCTGCTCCAGGACTGGCTGTATAGATGGGGAGCTAACCAAGGAACTACAGCTCCCAGGGCCCCCTGTTGGTTCTCAGCTCCCAGGCTGGATCCCTGCCAGCTGCCACCCCTGGAAATGGGCTGCCCCAAGCACCTGCTTGCTTTGCTGGTGCCTAGAGCCGCCCCTGGTTACAAACTGACCAGTCAAACACACACCTCATTTGGCAGCAGAAGAGACAATAAATAAATAAATAAATAAAAGGCAAATACAATACAGTATTCTGTTAACAGTAAACTACTAAAAATAAAAGGGAAAGCAACATTCTTCATAATAAAGTTTAAAATCTGTATTACGTTGTAAACTTTTGACAGAACAACCATAATGTTTTGTTCGGCATTACGAATTTCCAAGGTGTTTGTAACTCTGAGGTTCTACTGTACAGGGTATTTACAAAAGAAATCAGGTAACAGAATTTGGGATTTTTAATAATTACTTTTTTTACCCATAATTTGATTTTTCAGTAGAATTCTGTTTTCCCTTCACAATTTATTAAAATAGTTTGCTTTATTATGCAAAAAATATTCAGTGTCGGCCCCAAAATAAGTAGAACAAGAACCATGTATAAATTGATTGATTGCACAGAATATAAGAAATGACAATTACTAGTAAATTACCTGAAGTGTATATAATTTCCTTCTAGCTTGAATGATAAATAAAGAACAAATAACTGATACTAACACTTTACCTTGAATGGTCCCTTGAAATATGTGCTAACTACTTATGCTAAACACTCTGTTCCACCTTGTATTTATCTGTGACCCGCTGATTACCTTTCCCAGACTGAAGAGCTCTCTGTATGCTTGAAAGCTCGTCTCTCTTACCAACAGAAGTTGGTCCAATAGAAGATATTACCTCACCCACCTTGTCTCTCTAATATCCTGGGACCAACACAGCTACAACAACACTGCATATAATTTAAAACTCTAGTTATTTTGCCTCTTGTATAACTGTACTGTTCTTCCTTTAACTTATCCCTTTTCCTTCATACCACTGCCTTTCCTCTTTCTAGCTGCAGTTCCTTGTGTTACTATCCCTACTGTTCCTACTATTTCTGTTTTTCCTGTCCTTCCTGACCTGGACTTTCTCCCTTTCAGCTTCTCCAATGCCATAACTCAGCTGCCGGGGTCCCTGTGCACTGGGCTCCTTCTGTGTCCCTTCTTTTCTGGTGCAGTTGCTGCCTCGCTTGCTTCTGGCCTTTCTCTCCCAGTACTGTGCAGCTTCTCTCCAGACTCCACCAATCATTTCAACCACTGGCTTTTTGGCCTGCTCGCAGCAGCACTTTGGGGGGAGAGGAGAAGCTGATGATTTTTTTCTTCTCCTCTTTCCCCCCAAAACCATTCCGAGCTCGAGCTCAGCTCACTTCAACTGCTTGGGAGTCCTTGGAATTCTCTAGACCCTTCGCTCCCAGAGCAGCTGTTTCCCCACTTTTTTTAATGCCCCCCATACATATTGTAAACACCATAAGGCTACATCTGAGCAGCCAACTTATGCTGCTTCCTTCCTTTGCTCTCCTGATCCAACAGCCTCCAGAACAGCTGGGGTATTACAGAAGTGGGAGAGTCTTCATCTCAAGACTGAATGTTTTTCTGGAAGATATAGTGTAGTCAGACACAAGTTATTGGGCTCAATACAGGAATAACTGGGTGAAATTCTATGGCCTGTGTTGTACAGGAAGTCAGATTAGATGATGTAATCGTCTTTTCTAGCTTTAAAATCTATGAATCTATGAGGAGCAGGCCCTTTTCCCACACACTAGGCCCAATCTTGCCAGAATTAAATATGAAAAGCAATGCTTGGGAAAAGGACAAGTCAAATATTTAAAGGAAGCAGAATAAAAGATCTCATTGAAGCATGATAGATGCAAAAAACAAACAAAAAAACCCATTTAAAAAAATCAGTTCCCCCCACATAAATCTGAAATATCAGTAAACCCCCTTAGAAAAAGGATATCTAGTTAAATGCTCACAATAAACAACAAACAATGAAGGACAACTCTGTCCCCCTTCCAAGGTCCATAAAAATCACAAATGGGAGTTCATGACTTGAGACAATCAGAGCCCCATGTTAACATCAACCATAGAGTTGTTAAGGTTAACGCGATGAAAGACTGCCATGGCCTTTACTGCCATGTACAAGACCTGTTCACGACATATAGGCATATAGTCATGGAGACACTGAGTGTAAACAGAGTAAACGGCATTAATAAGTAGCTTTGACGCAGCTTGACTTTGAGCCTTGATAGAGTAACCTTTCACCCAGTATCCCAGATGCGGCAACAGTTCTGCAAATTCTTATATTGTTTAAGAGGCCTTGTGCATCTTGAGGAAGTGTAAGAATGAGACGTGTGATGGGTGAGGAAGTATTTTTGTACTTTTGTAAGTCAAAGAACAAAGAGACGTGAGTTGTGAGCAGGAAGATGATAGTCCCCAATAGTCCCGATAGTCAAGAAGCCACTGAAAAGTCTCAGCTGTTCACCTAATCGCAAAGGCTTGAGATCATCTTGATAGAGTCATCACCTCCTATTAGTCCCTCAATGTTCCTTATTTGGGAAAAAACACATCTGGCATACAGAGAAGTTAGATAAAAACATGAAATACTGATCCTGGAAGGCTGTATTATGTGCTGGTCAGAAGAGCTGGACACCCACAACAAGATGACTACGCTGTACCCTTAAAGGGGTGCAGCAGTTTGCAGTCCTACCAGCACACCAAGGAGCTCTGGCAGAAGACCTCTCTCTTGCCCCTCTAGGGTGAGATAGCTGCCCACTGGCCCCAGTCTGAGCTATGTTGAACAGGCCTACTCTGCGCGTTTAAGAACAAGATTAATTTAAGCCTCACAGCACAGCTGCGAGTTAAGTAAGTATTATCATCCTCATTGTACAGATAGGCACACTGAGGTAGAAACAGGTTAAAGTGAATTTCCCAAAGTCTCACAGAAGAGTAAGAAGCAGAACTGGGCACAGATCCTATGAGTCTTGACTCACACCCATCGGTGCTAACCGTTAGACCACACTTTTGAACTATTTATAGCTGCAAATTAATAGCCATCGGCCCAATTATAACCCTCAGGTGAATTCAGCTGGAGCTGCACCTGCAGCTAGCACTGAATTTGACCTATTATGCAAACAAATATCTGTATAGAACAAAATGCATTGCAGCACTGCCCAGCAATTGCATATTATCTCATCCACCAAATACAATGACCCAAGCATCTTAAATGTGAAGAACATTCAGCAGGCAGTGTGGGTACATGATTTTCTATTCATGCAGTGCACAATGGCATAGAGAAGTTTTCAAAACTTGATGCTGTGAGAAAATTCAACGCTCTGTATACAAAGACTTCAGTCTTCTGATATAATTAAACTTCACCTCAATAATCTCAAAAGACAGTGAGGACATGCTCTCTTGAGTCATAAAGGTTCTTGTTCCATTCAAGACCCAGTTAGATGCTGCTCTTTGAACATATCTTGTTGGCTACGTTTCATGACTTGATTCCCCTTAGTGCTGTGGCCCCTTTGTACTGCTCTGACAGTGCAAAGAAGGTAGGAAATCTAAAGATTGGAGGCACAAGGAAATCCCCCCCTTTCATATCCTTCCTTGGATAGCACAGAGCCATTGCACTGCCTCTCTGATACCACTACTCACACCGTCATGGGGAATTGGGAGTGTAGCCAGGGAACTTGTGCATGGTGGGAGCACGGCTGTGCTCAAGCTATTGTTGGCTGCTGGAAAAGCTCTCTGGGTGCATTGGAAGCCCAGGGCAAGTTACATCATCCACGTGCCAGAAAGAACCCAGTTTTCACTGATTGATTCAAGGTTACATTGAGTTTTCAGGTCCTGCAGTTAGAAAAACCATCCTTTACCCTGCAAACTGGGAATATTAGATAGGGCCTGGAAATCACTTTAACACCATAAACACTGAACCCCAAATACTCTTACAGAATGACCTATTAGGGTAGCAATGCCAATAGAACAGGGTTAGGCTCATGGCGAGTGTGATAAATGAAGGGGGGGGGGGCGTAGCTCCCTCCCTTTGATGGACACCCAGCCAGACAGTTAGGTGTAAAATCCCTCTTAGTAGCTGTCCTCTACTTGCTTTACCTGTAAAGGGTTACAAAGTCCTCCAGGTAAAGAAAAAAAAAGTGGGCACCTGACCAAAATAGCCAATGGGAAGGTAGAACTTTTTTAAATTGGGAAAGAAACTTATAATAATAGGAGATATACCAATCTCCTAGAACTGGAAGGGACCTTGAAAGGTCATTGAGTCCAGCCTGCTGCCTTCACCAGCAGGACCAAGTACTGATTTTTGTCCCAGATCCCTAAGTGGCCTCCTCAAGGACTGAATTCACAACCCTGGATTTAGCAGGCTGATGCTCAAACAACTGAGTTATCTCTCCCCCATTTTGCTTTGTGTGTTGGTTGGTTGGTCTCTGGAGAAGGAGACACAGAGCAGCAATGCTAAAAGCAGGAATACTGTGTAAGACTTGAACCAGGTATAAAAATTCATCTTCCATACCTAGAAAAAAATATTGGACGGGGCATGTTGAAAATAGGCGTGGTTAGGTTTATTTCTGTTTATTTTTTTAAGGCTTGTGGACTCCTCTGTGCTAACCCCAGATGCTTTTGTTTGCTTGCAACCATTAAGCTAAACCCCAAGAAATCTATTTCGGGAGCTTAATTTTTGGAATTGCTCATTTAAAATCTAGCAAAAACCCAACTTCCAGATGTATTTTCTTGCTTTTTTGTTTTTAATAAAATTTACCTTTTTTAAGAACAGGATTGGATTTTTGATGTCCTAAGAGGTTTGTGCATGTTGTTTGATTAGCTGGTAGCAACAGCTAATTTCCTTTGTTTTTTTCTCAGCTCTTCCCCAGAGGTGGGAGTGAAAGTGCTTGAAGGTACCCCACAGGGAGGAATTCCCAAGTGTTCCTGCCTGGATCCAAGGGTTTTGGGTTTTTTTTGCATTTATGTGGTGGCCAGGGGCGGCTCCAGGCACCAGCATGCCAAGCGCGTGCCTGGGACGGCAAGCCACGGGGGGCACTCTGCTGGTCGCCACGAGGGCGGCAGGCAGGTTGCCTTCGGCGGCATGTCTGCAGAGGGTCCGCTGGTCCCGCGGTTTCAGTGGACCTCCCGCAGGCAAGCCGCCTAATCCGTGGGACCGGGAACCTCCCGCAGGCAAGGCGCCGAAGACAGCCTGCCTGCCTGCCATGCTTCGGGCGGCAAAATACCTAGAACAGCGTGGTGGCAGTGTTTACCAAGGTGGTTGCAGCGTTTACCAAGTGAAGGTCAGAGAAAAGCTGTAGTCTTGGGGGTTTAATAGAAGCCTGCAGTGGCAAGTATTAATTTTAAAAATCCTTGTGGGCCCCCACCTTCTGTACTCAAAGTGACAGAGTGGGGATTCAGCCTTGACAGTGACTATATTCTGGATAACCATTTATCATTAGACAAAGGTTCTGTTCTATAGATCTAATGCATACTAGAGCCAGTGAAAGGAGAGATATAATTAGATGAGAAACATAACTGTTTGCAGCACAGTTCCACTCACAAAATAAAACTGAGACAAATAGAACTGATATAACCAATATACTGCACTCACTGAAAATCAGCAACATTCTGGAAAAGCAACAACTGGGGTAACTGCTGAGTTGTGGTCTGGTATATGGACCAGTTACTAAGAAAGAAAATAATTTTAATTTAAAGGAGACTTTACTGTTAATGACAGGTTTCAGAATAGCAACCATGTTAGTCTGTATCCACAAAAAGAACAGGAGTACTTGTGGCACCTTAGAGACTAACAAATTTATTTGAGCATAAGCTTTTGTGGGCTATAGCCCACTTCATCAGATGCATAGAATGGAACATATAATGAGGAGATATATATACACATACAGAGAACATGAAAAGGTGGGAGTTGTCCTACCAACTCTAAGACGCTAATTAATTCAGAGAAAAAACTTTTGTAGTGATAATCAAGAGAGCCCATTATAGACAGTTTGACAAGTATTCGCACACCTCTTGTCAAACTGTCTGTAATGGGCTCTCTTGATTATCACTACAAAAGTTTTTTCTCTTAATTTATTAGCCTCTTAGAGTTGGTAGGACAACTCCCACTTTTTCATTTTCTCTGTATGTATATATATATATATATATATACTCGCTATATGTTCCCATGAAAGCTTATGCTCAAATAAATTTGTTAGTCTCTAAGGTGCCACAAGTACAGGTCTGTCACATCTTAGGTGCATTTAATATGCACGATTTCAGCTTTACGCGGTCTGCAAAAACAAGAAAAAAACAACAAAAAAAAGAAAAATAACAATGTAAATACCGTTTCTGTAATATGGGTGATTCTGCCTGCCATTACACTCAATGTAATTTTGACTATACGCGATTTTCGCTTTATGCGCTGACTGCGGAACATAACCCCAGCGTAGGATGAGACAGACCTGTACTCCTGTTCTTTTTAGTTAACGTACTAAATTCAAAACTGCTACAGAGCCAGTAGATGGCAGTGGTGGTACCTTTTCTCAGAGGACAAGGCACAGAAATACTAAGTGGGAGTGTTGTGAAACCAATAAAATGCATGTGTTGGTAAGAGTGGTGCAGCTGATTAGAAAGTTACTGCTCATTCCTAGAGAGAGATGGTCTTTATGGGCTCCAGCAAGGAAAACTGCCTGAGTTTAGTGAAGCTACTAAACAACCACAATGGATATGATATAGTGGCTACAGCCTGCTGGAGAGTGGATCTACATGACGGGCTGCAAGCGGATCTCTGAGGGAATGAGGGAGATGTCTGGGCAGCAGCTGTCGGATGTGTTAAAGGACTGGCAAGCCTATTTAGTTTTTCAATCCACTGATATCCCTTCTTTTTTCAACACCAGTGCCAGGCAGTTGTAAACAAAGTATTTCCTAAGCAGTATCAGGAATATCATAATCTCTGAATTTAACCCCATTATGCACAAAGAGACAAACGTTCCAAGTTCATGGCTACAGGACAGTGTGGCAAAGTGTGTAGGCTGCAAGCCTCATGTCTTCAGAAAAGATTAAAATTAACCAATCCAGGGAGCAGATTCTTGAAAATAAAGCGGAAGAACATTGACTGCTCTGCTAAGAGAAACCCAAGTAGAACAATATTAATACCTCCCAAAATTTACATAGCTCAGCCCATTGCTGCTATACGCATGGTAGCATAGGTCATTATTCCTTTTGCAGCTCTTTATTGGCTGAGCAGAAGTTAAAGAATCTTCTACAAATAATGCTAACTGGGCCTTTTGGACTAATTTACGCCCTTCCACACAGAAGATGGATGGAGGAGCATCTAGGCAAGAGAAATAAGAGAAATATTTCTAGGCAAGGCAACTGAGAAAAACATGTCATTTTCTTACTTATATGCTATCTATCCAAGGTACTTATATGTCCCCATTATCATAGCATCAGGACTCCTCGCAATCTTGGTTGTATTCATTCTCTCACAATAGCCAAGTGCTGTGATCAGAATTTTACAGACAGGGAACAGAAGCACAGAGAGGCTATGGCCCAGATCTTCAAAAGCTATTTAGGTGCCTAGTGCTATTGATTCATGTGGGACTCAGGCCCCTAAATATCTTTGAGGATCTGGGCCTACGTGATGAGGCCAAGGTCACACAAGATGTTTGTGACAGAACACAGAACTCAACCTGGGTTCCTTAGAACCATAGCCAGTGTCCCACCCTTCTGCCAGGGCAGAATCATCTTCATATGTTATATTAACTGTATTTCTATGTAATTACTATTATTTGGTAAGTGCAATGCTGATTTTTAAATTGTAAATGCTCTAAATCAGTGGTGCGCAACCTGCCGCCTTCAGGCCGCATGTGGCCCATCAGGATAATCTGCTGGCGGGCCACGAGACATTTTGTTTATGTTGATCATCCACAGGCACGGCCCCCCCACAGCTCCCAGTGGCTGTGGTTCACCGTTTCTGGCCAATGGGAGCTGCGGGAAGCGGCAGCCAGCATGTCCCTGCGGCCCGGTGCTGCTTCCCACAGTTCCCATTGACTGGGAATGGCGAACTGCAGCCACTGAGAGCTCTGGGAGCCGTGCCTATGGATGGTCAATGTAAACAAAATATCTTGTGGCCTGCCAGCAGATTACCTTGATGAGCCGCGTGTGGCCCAGGGGGCCGCAGGTTGCCCACCACTGCTCTAAATAAATGTGCTCGGTGATGTAAAACAAAAGAAATAAGAGCAGTCTCTGCCACAAAGAGCTCGTAATCTAAAAATGAATGGGGGGAAACCCAGAGGAGGGAATAACTTAAGCTAATTTATTTTCAATTAATTATGACATGGAACTGTTTGTGTCTCAGATAAATGTCCCAAGACCAACACTTCAACAGACCAACGAGCATGTATTCCCAGTCCTTGTAAGCGAAGTTCAATATGAAGTTCACCAAATGAAGGAAGGAAGGAAAGCCCCTCATAAAGATGGATTGACAAGTGAAATGATAAGAGCTGGAGGCCAAGACCTCTGGGAAACCCTTGCTCAGAAGTTTAACCGTTATTTGGAAATGCAGAAGATACCATCTAGCTGGAAGGAATCCAACACCGTTCTGCTGTATAAGAAGAGTGATCATGAAGATCTAAAGAAGTATCATCCAATATGCCTGCTCTCACATGTCTACAAGGTGTTCACCAAAATAATAACAAACCAACTCTCACAGAGTCTGGACCAGCAGAAGCCGAGCGAGCAGGCAGGCTTTCGAAGGAATTTCAGCACAATGGACCATATTTTCACTATAAGCAACCTATTGGAATTTTCAAGGGAATACAAATTCCCTTTATGTATTGCCTTTATCAACTATGAAAAAGCATTTGACAGGGTAGAGATCAATGCAGTATTGAAAGCTCTTGCAGAGCAGGGCATCAACACAAACTATATCAAACTATTAAAGGAAGCAAATTCTGACTGCAGTACAGATATAACTTTATTTGATACTCCTGTTCGCATCCCAGTTAAGAAAGGTGTGAAACAAGGAGACACGGTTTCACCGAAACTCTTCACAGCCTGCCTCGAAATGGTAATGAGGTGGATGAATTGGAAGGGTGAAATCAACATCAATGGAGAGCAGGTAAACCATCTCAGATTCGTGGATGATATTATGTTGATCTCCAAAAATACTATCAAACTACAGAAAATGCTACAAGAACTCGATACAAAAAGCAGCCAAGTCAAAATTTATGTGGTCTGATACCTGGCCAAAAGCCCAAATAGCAATCAAGGGAGAACAAATAGAAGAAGTTGAGCAATACGCCTATTTGGGCCAAAGAAATTACCATGCACCATGATCAGGAAGGTGAACTCTTGCGAAGAAAGAAAGCAGGTTGGCGTGCATTCAATTCTATCAAGGATGTCCTCTAAAGAAAAATCAACAAGGCAACACACGCCAGCTTCTTCAACTCAACAGTATTGCCACAATGTTGTACAGCAGTGAAACATGGGCGCTGAGGAAGACAGAGGAGCAGCAACTGTCTGTCACGGAGAGGGCAATGGAAAGAAGAATTCTGGGGATTTAAATCTGCGACCGAGTCCCCAAAGAAGGCGATCGAAAGCAGAGTGGAGTGCAGGACACTGTTAAGAGCAGGTATGATAAAATGCAATGGGCCAGGTATATAACGAGGCTCACTGACAATCGATGAATTGCAGCTGTCACTGAATGGTACCCACGGGAACAGAAACGACCACTCGGCCAACCTCCAAAGAGGTGGGAAGATTTTACCGTGAAAAGACATGGCTGCACATGGAGAAGGAAGGCCAGGATACAAGAAGAATGGAAGAGGTGTTGTGATTGGCACAATCTATACGAGAACTGAAGGACTGATTGATCAAGGTGATGACTATCCTGAACATCTAACCTTCTAGGCACTATGCAAGAACTAATAATCTAGGAGGCATCTATGGGCATGATCCAAACCCACTGAAATCAATGGGGGTATTTTTCATTGACTTCAGTGAGCTTTGGTTCAGAGGTGAGTGAGAATAGGTTGCTGGCCTTGCAGACTGTGACGGGGAGGTCATTCCTTGCAGATGGGCAGCTTCACCTTTAACAGCAGATTGTTGAATTCAGGTTGTATGAATTTTGTTGGCATGCCATGCAGCAATGCCACTGTTCCCATTGGACAATAAATATCCCTAAGAGATTAAATCAGAGGCAGGTTGGCAGCATTATGTTGGACACAGCTAAGGAAACTTATAACTCACTACTTTGCATTTGGGAATTTTCTGCATGATGTACTTTGGATTAGCATTATGACTTACAGACTCCAAAAGTGATTCACATGATATACAAAATAAATATTGGATGTGGGTTTAACATGTGTATATGAGACTGCACAAGCATTATGTAAAGAACAGAAATACTTTCTGGAAATTGGTCTTGACAAATGCAGTTTTGTGGACTCAACCCTAAGTAAACCCTGGAACCCTCATTTATAATAGTGCCAAGATTGCCTCTCACTACATTCTTAGTTCTCTCTGTGTCTGATTTTTTGATGGATTACAAACATTGTCTTATGTATCATGCTGCTACAATACATCTTGCACAATACAGTGTGAAATGTGCAGTTTAAACCTTAATTCTAAGGATTAAAGTTTAGAAACATAGGAATTGCCCCCACATTCGGCTACGTGCGCTCTGTGTGCTGCCCCAGCTCTGCTCAGATAGCTGGCACAGCAAACCCCGAGAGAAACCTCAAGGACCACAGACTCTGATAAGGTACAAAGGTACCCAGCCAGGTTTATTGCCAAAAAAACCACAGTGTCTAGCTCCCTGGATCAGATGCCTACAGGTCTGCTAGTATATACGGGCTCCCTGACAATGGACCAGTCTGTGGTGGGATTTTCCACTGCCCTCTAGGCCAGACAAAGACAATTCCTCAGGGGTGCATTCTTATACACAGGTAGAAACATGTTACACATCACTCCTGACATATTGAGGTACAACAGGGCTGGTGCAAAGATGTTTCGTGCCCTAGGCGAAACTTCCACCTTGCGCCCTCTCCCCACAGTGCCCCTGCCCTGAGGCGCTCCCCCCCCGTGGCAGATCCCCCCCTCCGCCCTGAGGCGCTCACCCTTGTGGCAGTTCCCCACACCCACCCTCTGCCCTGAGGCACCCTGATTGTAGGGTGAGTCAACAGAAAAATCCAGCCACTATGTGAAATGTAACAAAGCAGAATGAAAAAAGAACAGTAGGTGTGTATTACCATACGACAAAAGACGGTGTGTCTTACAGGGCCATTAACATACTGATGGCTGTATCCCTTGGTCTATCTTGCTGAAATAAGAATATGATAAAGATATAGGAAATGGCAGAACTTCCTGGCCAGACACATAGGCAGGATAGCTCAAACTTACTGCGCCTCAGTGAAACCGGATTTTGACATGACGCTCCCATGAAAAGAAAGAGGAAAAGAAGAGAATCCTGTCTGAAAGGACATATGGCCAGCAGTGGAGCCCTTTGGAAACAAGCTCCAGTTCATGTGCAAATTTAGAGGGTGTCCAGACAGCAGGTTTTGGGGTGCAGCACAGGAATGAGGTGTGGCCTCAAGGGAAATGGGGGTGCTCTGTTCACTAGCAAGCTTTGCCAATGCCGGGCTTCTCAACTGGTACAACACTTGTACCCTTACAGAAGCAAAACTCTATCGGTGAGAAGTGCCAAACCAATTTTTGAAAAAAAGTGCTCCACCCATGGAAACTAAGGACCAGAAGCCAGAACCACAGAGGTATTTAGACTCCTAACTACCATTGATTTCAATGGAGGTTAGGGGTCTAAATACCTTTGAGGAGCTGGGCCTGGATTCTACAAAGAACTGATCACTCTCCGTTTCAATGAGAGATTAGGCCATGATGCACCAAACTTCAGTCCAGATCAATGGCTTTATATAACCTTAACAACAGTTGCAGAAATGGCACCACCATATATAAATTCAACATAATGTTTGGACTATGAGATGATCACTTCCCTTGGGAAAACATCCCCTTATATGTATATTGTAACCACAGAACTAGCCTAACTTCCTCTGTCTCTGATGACTGTGTGTGAACAAACTGTGTATCTAATCAGGATATAAGCACACAGCATTTGTGGTGTGAGAATTAATTTACCATGTTTGGTAATAACTTCTGTTCAGACTGCAAATAAGGGCCTGCTCCTGAGCCACTTAAAAATGAATGGCAAAACCCCCATTGACTTCCGTGGTCCAGTGTCACCAGTACACCAGAACTAGAGCTGCTCAGGAGTTTACCCTGTTTTGTGGGAAATGCTGATTCATCAATCCTGAAATATTTCATAGAAACATGTTGGGCTTGATGAACATTAATTGAATCACAGGCCAGGTTCTGATCTGGTGCCAGGGACTTCACGTCTTCTAGACTATGTGACTCGGGGCAGGCCTACCCGTCTGGGGGGATCCTTGGGCTCTCTGGCACCTGCAGACTGGTTGACAGTAGTGAAATTGAAAAGAATCACATCTGTTTCAGGCAGCAGTTGCTGGTGTCCTGAGGAATATTATATGTTTTGGAAACACTGTGTGTCAGTGAATCCAAAATGGATTTTTTTTTTTAATTTCCTCTTCCTGGGAAATTTCAAAATGTCAAAATTTCTTGAGAAGAGAAAATTCTAAGTTTTTGCCAGGTCTCACAAGAAAAACAGCCTCTAAAGTCACAAGATCCCTGTCACATAGCTGGGGCCAGTACTCACTGAGTCCAGTAGTTGAAGATCAGCCCCTGTCAGTTATTCTAGAGCAGGGGTTGGCAACCTTTCAGAAGTGGTGTGCCGAGTCTTCATTTATTCACTCTAATTTAAGGTTTTGTGTGCCGGTCATACATTTTAATGTTTTTAGAAGGTCTCTTTCTATAAGTCTATATTGTATAACTAAACTATTGTATGTAAAGTAAACAAGGTTTTCAAAATGTTTAAGAAGCGTCATTTAAAATTAAATTAAAATGCTGATCTTATGCCACCAACCTGCTCAGCTTGCTGCCAGCCTGGGGTTCTGTTCACCAAGGCCGGCAGCGGGCTGAGCAGGGCCTGCGGATGGGACCCCAGGACCCCAGACCTGGGGGGGAGGTTTTAGGGGTCAGGGCAGAGGGCTGGGGGAGGGGGTTCAGGGCAAAAGGCTGGGGCGGGCGGGGGGGGATTCAGGGATCAGGGCAGAGGGATGGGGGTGGGTGGGTGCAGGGCAGAAGGCTGGGTGTGGGGGGAGTTCAAGGGTCAGGGCAGAGAGCTGGGTGTGTGGGGGGTGCAGGGCAGAGGGCTGTGTGTGTATTTTGGTGGGGGGGTTCAGGGCATCGGGCTGGGGGTGTAGGGGGTTCAGGGCAGAAGGCTGGGTGTGTGGGGGTCACGGCAGAGGGATGGGGGTGCAGGGCAGAAGGCTGAGTGTGTGGGGGGTCAGGGCAGAGGGCTGGGGGGTAGAGGGTGCAGGGCTGAAGGCTGAGTGTGTGGGGGGGGATCAGGGCAGAGGGCTGGGGTGCTTGGCCCGTAGGGGTGCTCCCAGCCCCCTGCGCTGAGCGGCTCATGGCAGGGGGCTGGAAGGGATATGCCCTGTTCCACCCCCTTCCCCAAGGCCCCGTCCCTACCTCTCGCTGTCTCCTCTACGGAGCTGTGCGCACGCTGCCGCTCTTCCCTCTTCCCCTCGCTAAGGCCATCAGCTGATTGGCGCAGGGAAGGAGAGGGGGCGGGGCAAGAAAGAACCAGGCCGGGGGAAGAAGCGGGGGAAGGGGAAGCTTGGCTGCCACAGAACCAAGCTTCTGCCTCCTGCCCCCCAAGGGAGAGCGATGGGTGGGGGTGGGGTGAGTTAGGCTGTGGGCCGGAACCACGGCAGGCAGCTGCGTGCCGCTCAAAATCGGCTCGTGTGCCGTGTTTGGCACGCATGCCGCAGGTTGCCGACCCCTGTTGTAGACTCTATATGTGATAATATAAACAAGGTCTGGATCCTACACTGAACATGGAATGCATTTCAATCCTTTATATTTGAATATTCTTTGGCCCCAAGGGTTCATCTATATAGGGATAAAAGACACATGGCTGGCCCAAGTCAGATGGCTCAGGCTAGCACCTAATCAATGTAACTTTCTATACAACCTGCTCCTATCAGTGTTATACAAAGCTTTTTTGCCTTCCTCTGCAGCATGGGGCCTGGGTCACTTGCTGGTTTGACCTAGAATAAATGGTGGAATCTCTGAAACTTGAAGTCTTTAAACCAAGATTTGAGAAGTTCAGTAAGGCAGCTAGAAGTTATGTGTCTATTACAGGACTGTGTGGCTGAGATTCTGTGGCCTGTGATGTGCAGGTCAGAGATGATGATGATGATGAATCATAGGAGTGGAAGGGACCTTGAGAGGTCATCTAGTTCAGTCCCCTACACTCATGGCAGGACTAAGAATTATCTAGACCATCCATTATCTACATGGTCCCTTCTGGCCTTAAACTCTGAGTCTAAGTCTTATAGCCTTAAATACCAAGTAGATTCCTCTCTACTTTTCCTGAATGATTTCTAATACTGGAAAGCTGCTATTGCTTTCAACTTGTATGCAGGGAATATCCCAGCTTTGTCTCTGTGGGTGTTGTATCCCTTTAGAATGAGCCAATTGATGTGTCCACTTCCTTAGTTTGAATCATTAGTTATTTTCTTCAGGCTGCTTAGAAGTTGTTATAGTTCCAGTCTCTTCCACTTCTCACCTCTTTGGTCTCTTGCTAACCCAGGAATTCCCTGCCATTTGCTTTGTCAGCCAATCCTCTTTGAGATGGGTTGTAAATGAAAACATTCCCCTCAAATGACCACCTTTAAGGCATCCCATCTGATAGGAGAGAAAGATGGTCAGTGTTCTTCAGTTGCAGTTATTCTCTGCTCAAGAGGAAAGGGTTAAGGAACTAGGACCGTGAGAGCCCTGACACACCCAGTAAAAGAAAAGATGTACCAGAGCATTAGGCTATTATGTAACAGGAAGCAACACTTGCTAAAACTTGCACAGCAATAAGGGGAGCACAGCGATAAGACCGGCTTGGTGCTGAGAGGAAAGAATAACTAGTCTGCTCAGGGTGAACATTTTTCTGCCCTAGATTCTTAGCTTTTTGGGGTGGGAACTGTGTTTGGACAAGGTGCAACAGAATAGGATCCTGATCCTGAGTGGGGCCCCTGAACACTACCATAATAATGCATGTTTGCCAGGCCTGTTTTACATAGAACCCCCCTTCGCTCAGGGGTGTGGGTGTGTGTGGTGCTTTTTCACACTTGTGAGCGACGTAACTTACATCGACTGAAGCAGTAGGGTAGATAAGCCCTGAGTTAATACCATATTCCGTGAGTAGTTCCTTTGATCTGATGTGAGGAATGCTGGTTGAACTGGACCCTCACAAATAATTTCAAATAATGAAAATATTTGTATACACTGAAGACTGAGGGTGAGCCTCATGATATTCAAGGGTTTGTAAAATCTCTCAAACTACTTCTAGGGTTCTCAGCTTTTGATTACAAAACCTTTGCAGTGAGTTTAACCTATAAGCTTTAATTCTTTTCTCAGTTAACCCATTTTTGCAATAGCTTACAGTGTTGTAAATTGGAGCAGAATCAGGCTGGCTTACAGGATTTTTTTGAAGGGCAAATCAATTTTTTGCTAGGCACTTCTATCTCTGATGTCTCTTTACCAAAAGAGAAGATGGTTATTTGTGGTGGGGATAGCTGAATCCCCCATGTGAGGCTACCACAGCTGGGTCCTTCATGTGCATTATACACAGTGGGTCTGAGCCTCAGCTGGTGTAAACTGGCATTGCTCCATTTCATGAGCGTCTTTGAGTTACATCAACTGAGGAGCTGTATTTATTTTTTTAATTACATTTTCTCTCTCCCCATCTCTACAGCTATAGTCACAGCCTCCCTGCATCTGTTCTTCCTGCCTCGTCTCTGGTCCATTTTTTCAACTAATTTGTCTCTTTGTTCATGTTGTTTATAGTGTATTTTTAGCAAGATGCCAACCCTATAGTGTTAGAGTTAGAGTCAAATGTCTGAATCCAGGATGATCAACTGAGTTTGATATTAGGAACAAAGACATCGGGTACGTCCATACTACCCGCCGGGTCGACGGGTAGCAATCGACTTCTCGGAGTTCGATATATATCGCGTCTCATCTAGACGCGATATATATCGAACTCCGAACGCGCTCCCGTCTGGAACTCCACCACTGCGAACGGCGGTGGCGGAGTCGACGGGGGAGCCGCAGACTTCGATCCTGCGCCGTGAGGACGGGTAAGTAGTTCGAACTAAGGTAGTTCGACTTCAGCTATGAAGTTGCGTACCTTAGTTCGACCCCCCCCAGTGTAGACCAGGCCTTTGTCTGTCTCTGGCACCTAACATATTAGTGCAGCAGAATGATTACAACCTCCAGTTTTGAAACCCAATCCAATTGTTAGCACTTAGTTTACATTGCCCTACCCCCTGAGTCCCCTGACTCTATATAGAGAAAATAAGGTAAACTCTTGGCACTTTTGAAGCCAATGGGAGTTTTGCCATTAACTTAACAAAGCCAGGATTTCACCCAGGAAGTTCAGAATGTCAATACTATCATGATGCAGGATGCAATACTATCCCAAGAGCTTCCCTTTTCTTTGGAAGGGTGTAGCCATTTGTAAACCGGTGAGATTGTGAGGTGAGACTGAGCACAGCAATGACACACGAAGGAGTGATTATAATAGTGCAAACAACAGTGGCTACTAGATATTTCCCACAGCAGGTGTAATTTCCGGTGGCCATGTATTGTTTGTATCAACAAGTCAACAGTCGTCCAAATCTACAAGACTGACTCTGGTTGATTCCCATTGACTTCAGTCAGAGTTTTGAAGAAGGACTGCAGGATTAGGCCTAGAATGAACATATAACTCTATTAGAAAAATATACATATTTATATTCACATTTCTTACCATGCCATCCATTTTCAATATACAAAATATCTCCATAGGAACCTCTTTTAGAATAGCTGCATCTAAGGCACAAATAGCACCATACACAACAGTACATGAGAACAGAGGCAAATGATATTAACTGTACTGATTATGTCTGAGCTTGCAAAGCTATTTTCTGTATACATTTACTCCAAACCTAGGCACTTTCTCTGTTATTTGTATAAAATACTGTACAAGAGGGAGCCTGTTCCAGTGCTTGGTATGCCATGCTCAAGATTTCAGCTTCCCCATCAAGTATGGCACTATGTACCTAGAAACAGTAGTACTCTTTATCTCTTTCATCTGAAGTTATTACCATGACTCTCTGTGACACTGTCTCAGGAAAAAGAAAATGAGGAAACTATAGGGCTAAGAAATGGATGTTTGGTTAAGACTGTGGTTACTCAGTACATTTAGCACAGCATATCAAGTGTCTGTCATTGATGAATACCTCCTGAGAAAGGTTCCAAAAAGGGAAACATATCAAGAATCTGTCACTTCCTGTCCATGAGCAGTTATTGGCCAGATCCTCAGCTGCTCTAAATCAGTGTAGCTCCACTGAAGTCCATGCTGATTTCGAGCAGTTGAAGATCTGGCACTGTACGTCAATGTTTTTCACCACAAGTATAACAGCATCAATTTAAAAGTGAATCAGCCTTGCAGTAAATAATTTTATGTTCCTACGGGGCTTTTTAAATGTATCTAGGTCACATATGCAATCAAGGACATGTGGTTAGCTCTTTCAGGATATGCCAGCAAAGTCTGCCAGCCTGGACTGTGTACAATCAACCCCACACTTAATTGTTGATTGTACACAGTCTAGGCTGGCATACCTGGTCTGAATTAAGGGCTCTCTTTAGGGCCCTACCAAAGTCACGGTCCATTTTAGTCCATTTTAGTCAATTCCACGGTTATAGGATTTTAAAAATAATAAATTTCATGATAGCAGCGATTTAAATCAGAAATTTCACAGTGTTGTAATTGTAGGAGTCCTGACCCAGAAATGAGCTGTGGGGAAGCCACAAGGTTATTTTATGGGGGGGGTTGTGGTACTGCTACCCTTACTTCTGTGCTACTGCTGGCGGCAGCGCTGCCTTCAGAGCTGGGCAGCTGGAAAGTGGTGACTGTTTACAGTACATTTTTTTGTGAAAAGGTATGGTGCGAGTTATTTCTGTTGCTTTAAAATTTACTTATACCTTAAAAAAAATCTTCTTAAAGAGAATAAGGCAATTGGGACATTTTCCTCTAGAGCAGGGGTTCTCAAATTTCATTCCACCGTGATCCCCTTCTGACAACAAAAATTACTACAACGTCCCAGGAGTGGGGACTGAAGCCTGAGTCTGCCCAAACCCCACTGCCCCAGCCAGGGAGGAGGGTGTGTGGTCAAAGCTGAACCGCAAAGGCTTCAGCCCGGGGGGAAGGGGGTTGTAACCTGAGCCCCGCCAGCCAGGCCTGAAGCCAAGGCCTGAGGCCTCCTACTAAGGCTGAAGCCCTTGTGATTTGGCCCTGGGCAGAGGGGCTCATGCTTCGGTCCCAGGCCCCAGCAAGTCTAACACCAGCCCTGGTGACCCCATTAAAAGTGGATCGCAACCCACTTTGGGGTCCCAACCCACAGGTTGCCAACCTCTGCTTTAGAGTAAATAAATTGGGCCAAATTCCACTCTTATTTGCATGTATGTAATGACATTGGCAATGGAGTTGCACGTGAATAACCAAGGGAAGAATGTTGCTCAATGTCTACTTTAAAGGGCTGATGCTGACTTCAGAGGGAATTTTTGGACCCTGACACAATCAAGCCCTATATCCATTCCAAACTAGAGCTACTGCAACATATTCAGGTTGAGAAATTAAGTTCCAAAGGACTGAAAAAAACAAACTAATGTTGTGTTATTATTTGAAAAGGATAACTGGGATGATTTGTGCAACTGTAGGCCTGTCAGCCAAAATATTGGATCAGCTGATAGAGGACTCAGTTGATAAAAAATTCAAGGACGATAATATAATTAATGCCAATCACCATGGGTATATGGAAAATAGGACCTGGCAAATTAACTTAATATCTTTTTTTATGAGATTATACATTTGGTTAATAAAGGTAAATGTGCCAGTGTTATATACCTAGACTTCTTTAAGGCATTTAACTTGCATGACAATGATTAATAAACAAAAATCAACATGGCGTATATTAAATGGATTAAAAACTGGTGAAATAAGAAGTCTTAATATGTAATTCTAAATGGAGAATTATCACCAAGGAGCTGGGCTCCCTCACAAATTATCTCTTAGCCTTGTGCTATTTAATGTTTTAAATCAATAATATGGAAAATGACATAAATAAATACTGACAGAGTCGCAGATGACACAAAGATTGGGGCAGTGGTAAATAATGAAGAGAACAGGTCACTGATACAGAACGATCCAGATTTCCTACTAAACTGGGCACAGGCAAAGAATATAGAATGACCTTGAGCAAGTCACTGCAGACTACATGACTCTGGGAAGAAGGATAAAGAAGTTTGAGGTGCAAGTCATGTTCTCGTCCATCCTCCCTGTTGAAGGAAAAGGCCCAGGTAGGCACTGTTGAATTGTGGAGGTAAATGCGTGGTTACGCAGCTGGTGTTGGAGAGAGGGCTTTGAATTCTTCAACCATGGGATGTTATTCTGGGAAGAAAGATTGCTAGGAAGAGATGGGATCCACCTACCGAAGAGCGGGAAGAGCATCTTCGCAGACAGGCTTGCTAACCTAGTGAGGAGGCCTTTAAACCAGGTTTGCCAGGGGATGGTGACCTAAGCCCTGCGGTAAGTGGGGAAGTGGGATACTGAGAGGAAACACAAGGAGGAGGGTGCAACGGGGTGGCCTCCTGAGTTATACTGAGAAAGCAGGGCTATCGGATAGTTATCTTAGGTGCATGTACGTGAACACAAGAAGCCTCAGAAACAAGCAGAAAAAATTGGAAGTCCTGGCACAGTCAAAGAACTATGGTATGATTGGAATAACAGAGACTTGGTGGGGTAGCTCACATGACTGGAGCACTATCATGGGTGGGTATAAACTGTTCAGGAAGACAGGCAAGGGAGGAAAGGTGGAGGAATTGCATTGTATGTAAGAGAGCGGTATGATTGCTCAAAGCTCCAGTATGAAACTGGAGAAAAGCCTGTTGAGAGTCTTTGGGTTAAGTTTAGAAGTGAGAGTAACAAGGGTGATGGGTCGTGGTGGGTGTGTGCTGCAGACCACCAGACCAGGAGGATGAGGTAGACAAGGCTTTCTTCAGACAATTAACTGAAGTTTCCAGAACACAGGCCCTGGTTCTAATGGGGGACATCAATCATCCTGACATCTGCTGGGAGAGCAATACAGCAGTGCACAGACAATCCAGGAAGTTTTTGGAGAGAGTTGGGGACAACTTCCTGGTGCAACTACTGGAGGAACCAATCAGGGGCCATTCTCCTCTTTACCTGCTGCTTACAAACAGGGAAGAATTGGTAGGGGAAATAGAAGCGGGTGGCAACCTGGGCATCAGTGACCATGAGATGGTTGAGTTCAGGATCCTCACAAAAGAAAGAAAGAAGAGTAGCAAAATATGGACCCTGGACTTCAGAAAAGCAGACTTTGATTCCCTTAGGGATTTGATGGGCAGGATCCCCTGGGAGGCTAACATGAGGAGGAAAGGAGTCTAGGAGAGCTGGCTGTATTTTAAAAAAGCCTTATTGAGGGCTCAGGAACAAACCATCCCAATGTGCATAAAGAATAGCAAATATGGCAGGCAACCAGCTTGGCTTAACAGTGAAATCTTCGATGAGCTTAAACACAAAAAGGAAGCTTACAAGAAGTGGAAACTTGGAGAGATGACTAGGGAGGAGTATAAAAATATTATTTGAGAATGCAGGGGTGTAATCAGGAAGGTCAAAACACAACTGGAGTTGCAGCTAGCCAGGAATGTGAAGGGTAACAAAGAAGAGTTTCTACAGGTATGTTAGCAACAAGAAAAAGGTCAGGAAAACTGTAGGAGCCTTAATGAATGGGGGAAGCAATCTAGTGACAGATGATGTGGAAAAAGCTGAAGTACTCAATGCTTTGTTTGTCTCAGGCTTCACAGACAAGGTCAGTTCCCACATGGCTCTACTGGGCAACACAGTAAGGGGAGGAGGTGAGCAGGCCTCAGTGGTGAAAGAACAGGTTAAGGACTATTTAGAAAAGCTGGACATGCACAAGTCCATGGGTCCAGATTTAATGCATCCGAGCGTGCTGAGGGAATTGGCTGATGTGACTGCAGAACCACTGGCCATTATCTTTGAAAACTTCTGGCCATCGGGGGATGTCCCAGATGATTGGAAAAAGGCAAATATAGTGCCCATCTTTAAAAAAGGGAAGAAGGCGAATCTGGGGAACTACAAACCGGTCAGCCTCACCTCAGTCCCTGGAAAAATCATGGAGCAGGTCCTCAAGGAAACCATACTGAAGCACTTGGAGGAGAGGAAGGTGATCAGGAACCATCAACATGGATTCACCAAGGGCAAGTCATGCCTGACCAACCTGATTGCATTCTATGATTAGATAACTAGCTCTGTGGATATGGAGAAAGCAGTGGACGTGATATATCTTAATGTTAGCAAAGCTTTTGATAAGGTCTCCCACAGTATTCTTGCCAGCAAGTTAAAGAAGTACGGATTGGATGAATGGATTATAAGGTGGATAGAAAACTGGGTATATTGTCTTACCTAGGGAGGTGGTGGAATTTCCATCCTTAGAGATTTTTAAGGCCTGGCTTGACAAAGCCCTGTCTGGGATGATTTAGTTGGGGTTGGTCCTGCTTTGAGCAGGGGCTTGGACTAAATGACCTCCTGAGGTCTCTTCCAACCCTAATCTTCTATGATTCTATGATTTTATGAAAGCCTGATAGACCTGGTCACATGCCCACATTCAATATTAAAGGATAATTTAGAAGTAATAACTAGACAGATGATACCAGTGGGCCCCAGTTGACAAGGCTGAACAAATAATATACATGCTAGATGATATTACTATTGTTAATGAGTGGCCAGAATAGACATTCTTAGACATTGGATAGATAATGAACCACCCTGGATTGAAGCATTAGCAGTTATTGCTTCATATGAAAAATCATAGTGGTGTACTACTGAATGTAGGAACTTCCTGTATGAGTATGTGGAGATCGCCTTCTGAGATTATAGATGAGCTTCATCCACAAGGATAAAATCCAGATGTGAACTATTGAAATTCAGCAGTGTACTTCAAGAGAGAAAACTTTCTGAGCATAGTTGATTAGAAGTTATAAAGTGAATAATACACGGTAAAGAAGAAAAGAACATTGTAGTCACAGGCAATATATAGGTCTGAACTGATGAATCTCCAATTTGCATATGTGACAGCACCCCTTTTGACCAACACATGAGAGACTGAACAGGGGACCTCCACAGCTAAAAGCATGAACTGGTACAGCTTGAGGTAAAGCACTCTAGCTAGGGGCTATAATAAATGAATCGGCTGTGTATTGGGCATGGGCGCTGTGTGTGGAGAATGACAATTACTAGTAAATTACCTGAAGTGTATATAATTTCCTTCTAGCTTGAATGATAAATAAAGAACAAATAACTGATACTAACACTTTACCTTGAATGGTCCATTGAAATATGTATTAACTACTTATGCTAAAAAATCTGCTTCACCTTGTATTTAGCTGTGACCCGCTGATTACCTTTCCCAGATTGAAGAGCTCTCTGTATGCTTGAAAGCTCGTCTCTCTCACCAACAGAAGTTGGTCCAATAGAAGATATTACCTCACCCACCTTGTCTCTCTAATATCCTGGGACCAACACAGCTACAACACTGCATATAATTTAAAACTCTAGTTATTTTGCCTCTTGTATAACTGTACTGTTCTTCCTTTAACTTATCCCTTTTCCTTCATACCACTGCCTTTCCTCTTTCTAGCTGCAGTTCCTTTTGTTACTATCCCTACTGTTCCTACTATTTCTGTTTTTCCTGTCTCTCCAGACCTGGACTTTCTTCCTTTCAGCTTTTCCAACGCCATAACTCAGCCGCCGGGGTCCCTGTGCACTGGCCTCCTTCTGTGTCCCTTCTTTTCTGGTGCAGTTGCTGCCTCGCTTGCTTCTGGCCTTTCTCTCCCAGTACTGTGCAGCTTCTCTCCAGACTCCACCAATCATTTCAACCACTGGCTTTTTGGCCTGCTCACAGCAGCACTTTGGGGGGAGAGGAGAAGCTGATGATTTTTTTCTTTTCCTCTTTCCCCCGAAAATGCTCAGCCTGCTTCAACTGCCGGAGAGTACTTGGAGTTCTCCAGACCACGTTTTTTTAAACCCCTCCCCCACCCATCACACACACACACACACACACACACACACACAATGTCTTTCTGGAAGATATAGTTTAGTCAGACACAAGTTATTGGGCTCAGTATAGAAGTAACTGGATGATATTCTATGGCCTGTTTTGTACAGGAAGTCAGATTAGATGATGTAATGGTCTTTTCTAGCTTTAAAATCTATGAATCTATGAAGAGTAGCCCCTTTTCCCACACACTAGGCTCAATCTTGCCAGAATTAAATGTGAAAAGCAATCCTTGGGAAAAGGACAAAGTCAAATACTTAAAGGAAGCACAAGAAAAGATCCGATCGAAGCATGATAGATGCCAAAAACAAACAAAAAAGTACCGTATATACTCGATCATAATCCAGTTCGTTTATAAGATGACCTCCCCCAAGATGGATAAATAAAAATTGAAAATTTTTATAACCCATTCTAAAGCCGACCCTATAATTCAGAGGTCAGCAAACTTTGGCTCCTGGGCCATCAGGATAAGTCGCTGGCAGGCCGGGATAGTTTGTTTACCTAGAGCGTCCACAGGCACGGAGGTAAACCTAAGTAAGCTGCTGACCCTGACGGGCCGGGACAGCAACTTGTGGGGAAACTTTTTGCAGGGGAGAAGCTGGGAGTCAGGGAAGTAACCCCTGTGACCACCCCCCCACATGACCCCACCACTAGCCTGGGACCTCTGAACTCTCCCCATCCCATCCATTCCCACCTTATCTGGGGAGGGCCACGGGAGGATGTCTCTGGGCTGGCTGGAGATGTTCTGGCAAGCTGGGCAGTGTGGCCGCAGTCTGCTCTGGCAGGCCAGACCGAGCAGCGCGGCTGCTGCATGTTCCAGCGGACTGGGCTGGGCTGGGTGGCATGGCCGCAGTGTGCTCCAGTGCCCCGGCGGCGCAGCCACAGCCTGCTCTGGGGGGTGGGGCCAAGCGGCAGGGCTGCAGCCTGCCAGCCCCTTAGCTGCAGCTGATTTGGAGGCTGGGGAGAGAGCAGCGTGGCCAGAAGTGGAGAGACTCTGGCCCCAACTCTTCCCTTCTGACTCTGCTGGCTTTGCTGCCTCTCCCTGCTCCCCCTGTTGGGGGGAGAGGCTGCGTCCCACCTCTCCCTCTCTATACCCGTTCATAAGCCGACCCCCTTCTCTGGTGCTTCCCTTTTTCACTAAAAAAATTTGGCTTATGAACAAGTAAATACGTTCCCCCCATATAAAGATGAAATATCAGTAAACCCCCTTAGAAAAAGGATATCTAGTTAAATGTTCACAATAAACAGCAAACAATTAAAGACAACTCTTTCCCCTTCCCAAAGTCCATAAAAATCACAAATGGGAGTTCATTACTTGAGAGGATTAGAGACAACCATAGCCCCATGTCAACAGGAACCATGGAGTTGTTAGGATAATATGATGAAAGACTGCCCTGGCCTAATGACCTAGCAGCATGCTCTTTACTGCCATGTGGAAGATCGGTGCAGGACATTTTGGCATACAGTCATGGGGACATTTAGTGTAAACATTAGCTTTATGTTAATGGCATTAATAAGTAGCTTTGATGCAGCTTGAACTTTGAGCCTTGATCGAGTGAAGTAATCTTTCACCCAGTATCCCAGATGCGGTGACAGTTCTGCAAATTCTTATATTATTTAAGAGGCCTTGTCCATCTTGAGGAAGTGTAAGAAGGAGACGTGTGAATGGGTAAGGAAGTACTTTTGTAATTTTGTAAGTCAAAGGACAAAGGGACATGAGTTGTGACCAGGAAGATGACAGGTCCCAATAGTCAAGAGGCCACTGAAAAGTCTCAGCTGTTCACCTAAACGCAAAGGCTTGAGATCATCTTGATAGAGTCATCACCTCCTATTAGTCCCTCAGTGTTCCTTATTTGGGAAAAACACATCTGGCGTACAGAGAAGTTAGATAAAAACATGAAATACTCATCCTGGAAGGTTGCATTATGTGCTGGCCAGAAGAGCTGGACAGCCACAACTAGATGACTATGCTGTACCCTTAAAGGGGTGCAGCAGTTTTCAGTCCTACCAGCACACCAAGGAGCTCTGGAAGGCAGTCTGCCTCTCTGCAGAAGACCTCTCTCTTGCCCCCTCTAGGGTGGGATAGCTGCCCACGGCCCCCAGTCTGATCTATGTTGAACAGACCTACTCTGCCTGTTTAAGAACAAGATTAATTTAAGCCTCACAGCACCACTGTGAGCTAAATAAGTAGTATCATCCTCATTGTACAGATAGGCACACTGAGGTAGAAACAGGTTAAAGTGAATTTCCCAAAGTCTCACAGAAGAGTAAAAAGCAGAACTGGGCACAGATCCTATTAGCTTTGACTCACACCCGTCGGTGCTAACCATTAGACTACACTTTTGATCTATTTATAGCTGCAAAATAATAGCCATCGGCCCAATTATAACCCTCAGGTGAATTCAGCTGGAGCTGCACCTGCAGCTAGCATTGAATTTGACCTATTACGCAAACAAATATCTGTATAGAACAAAATGCATTGCAGCACTGCCCAGCAATTGCATATTATCTCATCCACCAAATACAATGACCCAAGCACCTTAAATGTGAAGAACATTCAGCAGGCAGTGTGGGTACATGATTTTCTATTCATGCAGTGCACAATGGCATAGAGAAGTTTTCAAAACATGGTGCTCCAAGAAAATTCAGTGCTCTGTATACAAAGACTTCAGTCTTCTGATATAATTAAACTTCACCTCAATAACCTCATGGGGAATTGGGAGTGTAACCTGGGAAATTGTGCATGGTGGGAGCACTGCTGTGCTCAGGCTATTGTTGGCTGCTGGAAAAACCCTTGGATCCAGGAAGGAGCACTTGGGAATTCCTCAATTTTTTTTCCAGTTTTTGCTGCTGGAAAAGCTCTCTGGGTGCAGAGGAAGCCCAGAGCAAGTTACATCATCCATGTGCCAGAAAGAACCCAGCTTTCACTGATTGATTCAAGGTTACATTGAGTTTTCAGGTCCTGCAGTTAGAAGAAATCATTGGACAGAGCATGTTTAAATAGAAGTGATTAGGTTTATTTCTGTTTATTTTTTAAGGCTTGTGGACTCCTCTGTGCTAACTCCAGATGCTTTTGTTTGCTTGCAATCATTAAGCTAAACCCCAAGAAAGCTATTTTGAGGGCTTAAAATTTTTGGAATTGCTCTTTTAAAATCTAGCAAAAGCCTAAGTTCCAGATGTATTTTTTTCCTTTTCTGTTTTTCATAAGATTTACCTTTTTTAAGAACAGGATTGGATTTTTGATGTCTTAAGAGGTTTGTGCATGTTGTTTGATTAGCTGGTAGCAACAGCTAATTTCCTTTACATTACCCTTGTTGTTCATACTTCTAAATTTAATCCAGAGACACTCAGGTTTTTCTGCAGTTTCATACTGGAGCTCTGAGCAGTCATACTGCTCTCTTACGTACAACGCAACTCCCCCACCTTTTCTGCCCTGCCTGTCCTTCCTGAACAGTTTATATCCATCCATGACAGTACTCCAATCATGTGAGTTATCCCACCAAGTCTCTGTTATTCCAATTACATCATAATTCCCTGACTGTGCCAGGACTTCTAGTTCTCCCTGCTTGTTCCCCAGGCTTCTTGCATTAGTGTATAGGCATTTAAGATAACCCGCTGATTGTCCCGCTTTCTTGGTCTGAGACAGGAGTCCTCCCCTCTTGTAATCTCCTGCTTGTGCTTCCTCCCGGTATCCCACATCCCCACTTACCTCGGGGCTTTGGTCTCCTTCCCCCGGTGAACCTAGTTTAAAGCCCTCCTCACTAGGTTAGCCAGCCTGCTTGCAAAGATGCTCTTCCCTCTCTTCGTGAGGTGGAGCCCGTCTCTGCCTAGCAATCCTTCTTCTTGGAAGACCATCCCATTGTCAAAGAATCCAAACCCTTCTCTCCGACACCATCTGCGTAGCCATTCGTTGATTTCCACGATTCGTCGGTCTCTACCCTGGCCTTTTCCTGCCACAGGGAGGATAGATGAGAACACCACTTGCGCCTCAAACTCCTTTATCCTTTATGCCATATTTACTTCTCTTCCTACACATCGGGATGGTTTGTTCCTGCAACCTCAATAAGGTTTCTTTGAAATACAGCCAGCTTCCCTCGACTCCTTTCCCCGTCATGTTATTCTCCCAAGGGACCTTGCCCATCAGTTCCCTGAGGGAGTCAAAGTCTGCTTTTCTGAAGTCCAGGGTCTCTGTTCTACTGTTTTCCCTTTTTCCTTGTGTCAGGATCCTGAACTCGACCATCTCATGGTCACTGCCCCCCAGGTTCCCATCCACTATTGCTTCCTCTACTATTTCTTCCCTGTTTGTGAGCAGCAGGTCAAGAAGAGCTTTTCCCCTAGTTGGTTCCTCCAGCACTTGCACCAGGAAATTGTCCCCTACACTTTCCAGAAACTTCCTAGATTGTCTGTGCACCGCTGTATTGCTCTCCCAGCAGATATCGGGGTGATTAAAGTCACCCATGAGAACCAGGGCCTGTGATCTAGCAACTTCTGTTAGTTGCTGGAAGAAAGCCTCGTCCACCTCATCCCCCTGGTCCGGTGGTCTGTAGCAGACTCCCACCACGATATTAGGAAAAACTTTTTCACTAGTAGGGTGGTGAAGAACTGGAATGGGTTACCTAGGGAGGTAGTGGAATCTCCTTCCTTAGAGGTTTTTAAGGTCAGGCTTGACAAAGCCCTGGCTGGGATGATTTAGTTGGGTTTGGTCCTGCTTTGAGCAGGGGGTTGGACTAGATGACCTCCTGAGGTCCCTTCCAACCCTGAGATTCTATGATTCTATGATTCCTTTGTTTTCTTTCTCAGCTCTTCCCCAGAAGTGGGAGTGACAGGGCTTGAGGGTACCCCACAGGGAGGAATTCCCAAGTGCTCCTTCCTGGATCCAAGGGTTTTTTTTGCATTTGTGTGGTGGCAGCGTTTACCAAGCGAAGGTCAGAGAAAAGCTGTAACCTTGGGAGTTTAATAGAAGCCTGGAGTGGCCAGTATTGATTTTTAAAATCCTAGTGGGCCCCCACCTTCTGTACTCAAAGTGACAGAATGCGGATTCAGCCTTGACAGTGACTATATTCTGGATAACCATTTATCATTAGACAAAGGTTCTGTTCTGCATACTAGAGCCAGGGAACAGAGAGATATAATTAGATGAGAAACATAGCTGTTTGTAGCACAGTTCCACTCACAAAATAAATCAGAGACAAATAGAACTGATATAACCAATATACTGCACTCACTGAAAATCAGCAACATTCTGGAAAGGCAACAACTGGGGTAACTGCTGAGTTGTGGTCCGGTATATGGACCAGTTACTAAGAAAGAAAATAATTTTAATTTAAAGGAGACTTTTCAGTTAATGTACTAAATGCAAAACTGCTACAGAGCCAATAGATGGCAGTGGTGGTACCTTTTCTCAGAGGACAAGGCACAGAAATACTAAGTGGGAGTGTTGTGAAACCAATAAAATGCATGTGTTGGTAAGAGTGAGGCAGCTGATTAGAAAGTTATTGCTCATTCCTAGAGAGAGATGGTCTTTATGGGCTCCAGCAAGGAAAACTGCCTGAGTTTAGTGAAGCTACTGAACAACCACAGTGGATATGATATAGTGGCTACAGTCTGCTGGAGAGTGGATCTACATGATGGGCTGCAAGCGGACCTCTGAGGGAATGAGGGAGATGTCTGGGCAGCAGCTGTCAGATGCATTAAAGGACTGGCAAGTCCATTTAGTTTTTCAATCCACTGATATCCCTTCTGTTTTCAACACCAGTGCCAGGCAGTTGTAAACAAAGTATTTCCTAAGCAGTATCAGAAATATCATAATCTCTGAATTTAACCCCATTACACACACACAGACAAATGTTCCAAGTCCAACAACATCCTTTTTGGTGACAGAAGATAACTGGAGGGTGCAAACTGGATTTTCAATCAGTGTTGCTTGGGAATGTCTAAAAAGCCCAGCCCATTGCTGCTATATGCATACTAGCTTAGGTCATTATTCCTTTTGCAGCTCTTTATTGGCTGAGCAGAAGTTAAAGAATCTTCTACAAATAATGCTAACTGGGCCTTTCGTGCTATTTTACACCCTTCCACACAGAAGATGGATGGAGGAGCATTTTGCTCTAAGAGAAATATTTCAAGGCAAGGCAACTGAGAAAAACATGTCATTTTCTTACTTATATGCTATCTATCCAAGGTACTTATATGTCCCCATTATCATAGCATCAGGGCTTCTCGCAATCTTGGTTGTATTCATTCTCTCACAATAGCCAAGTGCTGTGATCTGAATTTTACAGACAGGGAACAGAAGCACAGAGAGGCTATGGCCCAAATCTTCAAAAGCTAATTAGGTGCCTAGTGCTGTTGATTCAAGTGGGACTCAGGCCCCTAAATATCTTTGAGGATCTGGGCCTACGTGATGAGGCCAAGGTCACACAGGATGTTTGTGACAGAACACAGAACTCAACCTGGGTTCCTTAGAACCATAGCCAGTGTCCCACCCTTCTGTCATGGCAGAATCATCTTCATATGTTATATTAACGAAAACGATGGACGAACATCATCAGGTCTTCTTCGAAAACGATGGACGAACATCATCAGGTCTTCTTCGAAAACGATGGACGAACATCATCAGGTCTTCTTCGAAAACGATGGACGAACATCAGGTGCCTAGTGCTATTGATTCAAGTGGGATTCAGGCCCCTAAATATCTTTGAGGATCTGGGCCTACGTGATGAGGCCAAGGTCACACAGGATGTTTGTGACAGAACACAGAACTCAACCTGGGTTCCTTAGAACCATAGCCAGTGTCCCACCCTTCTGCCATGGCAGAATCATCTTCATATGTTATATTAACTATATTTCTATGTAATTACTATTATTTGGTAAGTGCAACACTGGTTTTTAAATTGTAAATGCTCCTAATCAGTGGTGCGCAACCTGTAGCCCGTGGGCTGCACGAGGCCCATCAGGATAATTTGCTGGCGGGCCACGAGACATTTTGTTTATGTTGACCATCCGCTCGCATGGTCCCCCACAGCTCTCAGTGGCTGCGGTTCGCCGTTCTCAACCAATGGAACCTGAGGGAAACGGCAGCCAGCACGACCCTGCAGTGGAAGAGGTGTTATGATCGTCGTAATCTATACGAGAACTGAAGGACTGATCGATCAAGGTAATGACTATCCTGAACATCTAACCTTCTAGGCACTATGCAAGAACTAATAATCTAGGAGGCATCTATAGACCTGCTCCAAACCCACTGAAATCAATGAGGGGGGTGGGGTCTATTCATTGACTTCAGTGAGCTTTGGTTCAGTGGTGAGTGAGAATAGGTTGCTGGCCTTGCAGACTGTGACTGGGAGGTCATTCCTTGCAGATGGGCAGCCTCACCTTTAATAGCAGATTGCTGAGGAGTGTCACCAGGTTGTATGAATTTTGTTGGCATGCCATGCTGCAATGTCACTGTTCCCATTGGACATATAAGTATCCCTAAGAGATGAAATCAGAGGCAGGTTGGCAGCATTATGTTGGACACAGCTAAGGAAACTTATATCTCACTACTTTGCATTTGGGAATTTTCTGCATGATTCACATGATATACAAAATAAATATTGGATGTGGGTTTAACACGTGTATATGAGACTGCACAAGCATTAACTAAAGAACAGAAATACTTTCTGAAAATCAGTCTTGACAAATGCAGTGCTGTTGACTCAACCCTAAGTAAATGCAGCTAGCCAGGCTCACAATGATCTGGAGGCTGGCGTGGGCTGCACCCTCAGTAAGTTTGCAGATGACACTAAATTGGGAGTAGTGGTAGATACACTGGAGGGTAGGGATAGCATACAGAGGGACTTAGACAAATTAGAGGATTGTGCCAAAAGAAATCTGATGAAGTTCAACAAGAAGAATCCCATGCACTGCTACAGACTAGGGACCGAATGGCTTGGCAGCAGTTATGCAGAAAAGGACCTAGGGGTTACAGTGGATGAGAAGCTGGATATGAGTCAACAGTGTGCCTTTGTTGCCAAGAAGGCTAATGGCATTTTGGGCTGTATAAGTAGGGGCATTGCCAGCAGATTGGGGGATGTGATCATTCCCCTCTATTCGACATTGGTGAGGCCCAGGATCGGCGCCAGGGTTTTTGGCGCCCTAGGTGGGGGTCCTTCCGCGCTCCTGGTCGTTGGTGGCAATTCTGTGGTGGGGGGGTCCTTCCGCGCTCCCGGTCTTCGGGGCCACCGAGGGCAAAATGCCACCCCCCCAAATCCTGGCACCCTAGGCGACCGCCTAGGTCACCTAAATGGAAGCGCCAGCTCTGGTGAGGCCTCATCTGGAGTCCTGTGTCCAGTTTTAGGCCCCATACTGCAAGGATGTGGAAAAATTGGAGACAGTCCAGCGGAGGGCAACACAAATGATTAGGGGGCTGGAGCACATGACTTATGAGGAAAGGCTGAGGGAACTGGGATTGTTTAGTCTGCAGAAGAGAAGAATGAGGGGCGATTTGATAGCTGCTTTCAACTACCTGAAAGGGGGTTCCAAAGAGATGGATCTAGACTGTTCTCAGTGGCACCAGATGACAGAACAAGGAGTAATTGTTTCAAGTTGCAGTGGGGGAGGTTTAGGTTGGATATTAGGAAAAACTTTTTCACTAGGAGGGTGGTGAAGCACTGCAATGGGTTACCTCGGGAGGTGGTGGAATCTCCTTCTTTAGAGGTTTTTAAGGTCAGGCTTGACAAAGCCCTGACTGGGATGATTTAGTTGGGGATTGGTCCTGCTTTGAACAGGGGGTTGGACTAGATGACCTCCTCAGGTCTCTTTCAACCCTGATATTCTATGATTCTGATTTAAACCCTGGAAACCTCATTTATAATGGTGACAAGATTGCCTCTCACCACATTCTTAGGGTACGTCTTCACTACCCGCCATATCGGCGGGTAGCGATCGATTTCTCGGAGTTCAATATATCGTGTCTCATCTAGACGCAATATATCGAACTCCGAATGCGCTCCCATCAACTCCGGAACTCCACCACCGCCGAGTCGACGGGGGAGCCGCGGACGTTGATCCCGCGCCGTGAGGACGGGTAAGTTATTCGAACTAAGGTACTTCGACTTCAGCTACGCTATTCGCATAGCTGAAGTTGCGTACCTTAGATCGAACCCCTCCCCCCCCCCCCCAGTGTAGACCAGGCCTTAGTTGTACCTGCACTGGATTTTCTGATGGATTCCAAACATTGACTTGTGTGTCATGCTGCTACAATACACCTTGGCACAATACAGTGTGAAGTGTGCGGTTTCAGCCTAAATTCTAAGGATTAAAGTTTAGAAACATAGGAATTGCCCCCACTAGATTATACCAGTGTCTAGACTAATAACCTGTGCCTGACTGTGGCTACCACCAGATTAATTAGAGTAAGGTGCAAAAGTCTTCATAATGAACAGTTGCAGAATAAGTTGTTCATAGGAGAAATTCTTTCCTAAGCTGTCTGGTGGTGGCTTGCTGATGCACAAGGTTTATATTCTTTATTTCTATCTTGAATAAATATCAATGCTCTCGTTAGCCACATCCTTTTTGAATGCTCAGTTCAAAGAGATGCAATATCTTGTGTCAATGAATCCCACAGATTATTTATACATTCCCATTATCAGTTTTTAATCTGTTCTCCTATTTCATTGAATGCTCCCTTGTTCTTGTAGTATCTTTTAGGAGCACCTATTATCTTTACAATATCTGCTATTTTATATACCTCTACCCTATCCCCTCTTATTTGAATCCTCGCTAAGCTAAACTGTCCCAATCTAACTGTTTCCATTATCTGAAATTTTTTCTATCTATCTATCTATCTATCTATCTATCTATCTGACAGTCTTTTGGATCCCTCTGTTTCTGATCTATTAACTGAGATTCTGTGACCAGAACTAAACACAGTATCCAGGTGAGTGTGAATCACTCCTATAATATTTCTGGTATTATCGTCAGGCTCATTCTTTATACATCGTAACTTTGTAGTTTGTTTCTAGATAGCTATATGTTAAGGAACTGACTTTAACCTTTGTTGTTCATATCACTTGATGAGAGGAAATTACCTTGGAGAACAAGGTGCTGGATATTCATCTACAACAACAGATCGACAAATGCCAAGTAAATGACCCATATTACTTAGAGAATTTGCTATTGGCTTATGACATATTTAATCTGTGTATAAGGAAATAGAGAATGGAATAAATGCCAAGCTTAATTGGAATAAACACTAAACATATAAATCATCACCTTTTAAAGCAGACAGTAAAAAAAGCAACTGAACTGTGAGTTGTTAGGGAATAATAAGTGTAGCCGTAAGTAATGCAGTTTTCTGCTGTCCTTCATGTGGCAAGAATGGGGAACTGGTTGTTGCACATATAACACCGCCAGATCCCAGTCGACAGGACTGAACGTCAGACTTCTGAAACTTCATGCTTGAGCCTCTGCTGCATGAGCTAAAAGTCACATGGCTTTTAGCTAAGGATGTAGCAGACTCATTAATCTCTTCTAAGTGGTCTCAGTGCCACTAGATGGGACAGAGCATCACACCCAGGAGGTGTGTGAGCCACAGACAGAAAACCACTAATAGAATCCTGAACTTGAGTCTCAGCAAGTGAACTGTAGATAGGCTAATTTAAAAATATTTGTTTTTAAATAACAATTTTAGATCTTCCTAAATGGTTTTGCATTTCTCTTTAAAAAAGACTTTACGATCACCTTAAAGTTAAAATTGCCAAGTGGCATTTATCCTCAAATAGGGCAATGTGCAGATTCTAGGCACTGTGATTCTTATGTTTGAGTTTACATGGGTTACAGCCTGTTTAATGTCTCACGGAATTAATTATGAAATAGAAATATTGAGCTGGTCTTTTTCCTGTACCTCAGTACCTGCATGGTGGGAATACTAGAGGACTTCCATTTATTAGATATTTTGTCCCAAATGTCTCCCACTGAAATGTCAACTTCTTCACATTCTGTAACCATCAATAACTGAAGTTAATTGCCAACTGGCTTGAGAGAACAATTCCCCTAGTTTCTGCTCTCCAAGAATTTTTTTTGTACCTGCTTATAAAGTATGGGGCAACCTAGGGAGTAGTATCATTTTCCTTATACCAACCTTGCTATTTCATATACCATATATGTATCTTGTGTGTATGTGTTAAAGCAGGTGGTATTCCCACTCTGCTCTCAGTAATGTCTGCACACGCTGTAAATGGTCAAACTCTCCCATCTCCTGGGGTTCAGCTGTTTTTTCCAAACAAGGTAACTAAGAACACAACAGAAATCCCGGGCTGCCTAGTTCCCTCTGCTGAGACATCCACAACCCCCCCTTTATATCCGAAGTGGAGTTAACCAGCTACACTTGTTACAGTGAGTCAAGATGAACCAATCAGCATCTTCCTGCAGGTTCCAACACCTGATTATAGGGTGAGTCAACAGAAAAATCCAGCCACTATGTGAAATGTAACAAAGCAGAATGAAAAAAGAACAGTAGGTGTGTATAACCATAAGACAAAAGACGGTGTGCCTTACAGGGCCATTAACATACTGATGGCTGTATCCCTTGGTCTATCTTGCTGAAATAAGAATATGATAAAGATATAGGAAATGGCAGAACTTCCTGGCCAGACAGACACATAGGCAGGATAGCTCAAACTTACTGAGCCTCAGTGAAACCGGATTTTGACATGACGCTCCCATGAAAAGGAAGAGGAAAAGAAGAGAATCCTGTCTGAAAGGACACCTGGCCAGCAGTGGAGCACTTTGGAAATAAGCTCCAGTTCATGTGCAAATTTAGAGGGTGTCCAGACAGCAGGTTTTGGGGTGTAGCACAGGAATGAGGTGTGGCCTCAAGGGAAATGGGGGTGCTCTGTTCACTAACAAGCTTTGCCAATGCCGGGCTTCTCAACTGGTACAACACTTGTACCCTTACAGAAGCAAAACTCTATTGGTGAGAAGTGCCAAACCAATTACTGAAAAAAATATGCTCCACCCATGGAAACTAAAGACCAGAACCACAAAGGTATTTAGACTCCTAACTACCATTGATTTCAATGGAAGTTAGGGGTCTAAATACCTTTGAGGAACTGGGCCTGGATTCTATGAAGAACTGAGCACCCTCAGTTTCAATGAGAGATTAAACCAGGGGTCGGCATCCTTTCAGAAGTGCTGTGCTGAGTCTTCATTTATTCACTCTAATTTAAGGTTTCGCATGCCAGTAATACATTTTAACGTTTTTAGAAGGTCTCTTTCTATAAGTCTATAATATATAACTAAACTATTGTTGTATGTAAAGTAAATAAGGCTTTTAAAATGTTTAAGAATCTTCATTTAAAATTAAATTTAAATGCAGAGCCCCCCTGACTGGTGGCCAGTACCCGGGCAGTGTGAGTGCCACTGAAAATCAGCTCGCGTGCCTCCTTCGGCACCCGTGCCATAGGTTGCCTACCCCTGGATTAAACCATGTATCATCTCCTGGATTAGGCCATGATGCACCAATCTTCAGTCCAGATCAATGGTTTGGACTATGAGATGATAGAATCAGAGCAGTTTTTGATGTTTCCAAGCCAGGTAATTTGTTATTAAAAACTGATTTCTGAAATCATTTGCTAGATCAGTTCCCTTGGGAAAACATCCCCTTGTATGTATATTGTAACCACAGAACTAGCCTAACTTCCTCTGTCTCTGATGACTGTGTGTGAACAAACTGTGTATCTAATCAGGATATAAGCACACAGCATTTGTGGTGTGAGAATTAGTTTACCATGTTTGGTAATACCTTCTGTTGAGACTGCAAATAAGGGCCTGCTCCTGAGCCACTTAAAAATGAATGGCAAAACCCCCATTGACTTCCGTGGTCCAGTGTCACCAGTACACCAGAACTAGAGCTGCTCAGGAGTTTACCCTGTTTTGTGGGAAATGCTGATTCATCAATCCTGAAATATTTCATAGAAACATGTTGAGCTTGGTGAATATTAATTGAATCACAGGCCAGGTTCTGATCTGGTGCCAGGGACTTCACGTCTTCTAGACTATGTGACTTGGGGCAGGCCTACCCGTCTGGGGGGATCCTTGGACTCTCTGACTCGTGCAGACTGGTTGACAGTAGTGAAATTGAAAAGAATCATGTCCGTTTCAGGCAGCAGCTGCTGGTGTCCTGAGGAACATATTTTGTTTTGGAAGCACTGTGTGTCAGTGATTCCGAAATGGATTTTTTTAAAATTTCCTCTTCCTGGGAAATTTCAAAATGTCAAGTATCAGAGGGGTAGCCGTGTTAGTCCGGATCTGTAAAAGCAGCAAAGAGTCTTGTGGCACCTTATAGACTAACAGACGTTTTGAAGCATGAGCTTTTGTGAGTGAATACCCACTTCATCGACATGCATCTGACGAAGTGGGTATTCACCCACGAAAGCTCATGCTCCAAAACGTCTGTTAGTCTATAAGGTGCCACAAGACTCTTCAAAATGTCAAAATTTCCTGAGAAGCAGAGATTCTAAGGTTTTGCTAGGTCTCACAAGAAAAACAGCCCCTAAAGTCACAATATCCCTGTCACACAGCTGGGGCCAGTACTCACTTTTCCAGTAGTTGAAGATCAGCCCCTGCCAGTTATTGTAGACTATATCTGTGATAATATAAACAAGGTCTGGATCCTACAATGAACATGGAATGCATTTCCACCCTTTATATTTGAATGTTCTTTGGCCCCTAAGGGTTCATCTACACAGGGATAAAAGACCCATGAGTGGCCCAGGTCAGCTGACTCAAGCTCTTGGGGCTCAGCTCTGGGGCTGAAAAATTGTTGTGCAGATGTTTGGGCTCAGATTGGAGCCCAGCTCTGGGACCATATGAGGGTGGAGGGTCCCAGAGCTCGGGCTCCAGCCTGAGCCCAAATGTCTACATAGCGATTTGTAGCCCTGCAGCCTGAGCCCCACAAGCCTGAGCCTTCTGACCTGGGCCAGCCATGGGTCTTTTATCCCAATGTAGATGAACACTTAGGGGCAAAAGAACATTCAAATGTAAAGGGTGGAAATGCATTCCATGTTCACAGAGACGGACTGTTACTATAATGCATTTACTCAGTTGATTACAGTAGTGTCTAAGACCAGCCAAAATTGGGGCCCCCATTGTACAAACAGAGCATTAGACAGTCCCTGTTCTGAAGAGTTTACAGCCTAACTAGACACGACAGACACAGGATTGGGGAATCGGACATAACACACATCTAGAGTGAATAGTGATGGCCTTCAAATGTTCTGGTAGTGTCATGATTATTTAAAAAAATGTTTGGGTCCAGTTTTGTTGGGACAGGATTAAATAGGCAGATAGACAAAGGAAGTGAGAGGGACCTTAGAGAAGAGGGAATGCGGGGTGAAAGGTAGGGTGGAAGAGGGAGGGGAGGAAGAAGGGCGGTATGAAAGGCAGGAGGAGTGACTAACCAGATGTTTAAGTGCCCTGAGCTCTCTGCAATTCATGTCATACTGGGTAGTACAACAAAATAGTCCCAAAACTTGATGTCAGTGCTGACTTGGTGAATGAGTTCTTTTGCAAAAGCATGGGATGATAGCGCGCCTTTTACAAAGAAAATAGCAATCAGGCTCATCTCAGAGAATTTTTTTTTTAAATGGAGAGTGTCCAGCTCAGCACGCCTGCTTATTCTTTCAGACCTATCAGTACATTGAGTCATAACCCACTAATCATATCACCTTAACAATAGTATAAACTCAACACCATCCTTGCACTGTGATGAGATGATATAATCAGAACAGTTGCTGATGTTTCCAAGAAGGCAATTTATCATTGAGAACTGATTTCTAAAATGATTCACGAGATCACTTCCCTTGGGAAAGCAGCCCTTCGTATACACTCCATAACTGCAGAACTAGCCTCTCTTCCTCTGTCTCTGATGACTCTGTGACAACAAACTGTGTGTCTGTCTAATCAGGATGCAAGAAGGAAGCATATGCGGTACAAGAATTAATTTACCATATTTAATAACACCATGTGTTGAGACTGACAATAAGAGCCTACCCCTGCTCCTATTAAAATCAAGGGCAAAACACTGATAGGCTTCAGCAGTCCAGGATCAAGGTCCAACATTTTTTTTTCCAATCTATAATTTTATTATTTTTTACCTACAATGTCATCACTATCCCAGAACTAGAACTGGTTAGGATTTTTTCAACAAACATGGATTCATTGGAAAATGCTGATTCGCATGCTTTAATCACCATTCCAGGGCACATGTGTCCATGCTGATGACGGGTTCTACTCAATAACAATCCAAAGCAATGTGAACCGACGCATGTTCATTTTCATTTTCTGTGTCAGATGCCACCAGCAGAAGGTTGATTTTCTTTTTTGGTGGTTCAGGTTCTGTAGTTTCCACATTGGAGGGTTGCTCTTTTAAGACATCTGAAAGCATGCTCCACACCTCGTCCCTCTCAAATTTTGGAAGGCACATAAGATTCTTAAATCTTGGGTCGAGTGCTGTAGCTATCTTTAGAAATCTCACATTGGTACCTTCTTTACATTTTGTCAGATCTGCAGTGAAAGTGTTCTTAAAATGAACCACATGTGCTGGGTCATCATCTGAGACTGCTATAAGAACATAAGAATGGCCCTACTGGGTCACACCAAAGGTCCATCTAGCTCAGTATCCTGTCTTCCAACAGTGACCAATTCCAGGTATCCCAGAGGGAATGAACAGAACAGGAAAACATCAAGTGATTCATCTTCTGTCGCTCATTCCCAGCTTCTGGCAAACAGGCTAGGGACACCATTCTTGCCCATCCTGGCTAATAGCCATTGATGGACCTATCCTCCATGAATTTTTCTAGGATTTTTTTTTTAATCCTGTTATGGTCTTCGCCTTCACAACACCCTCTGGCAAGGAGTTCCACAGGTTGACTGTGCGTTGTGTGAAGAAATACTTCCTTTTATTTGTTTTAAACTGCTGCCTATTAATTTCATTTGGTGACCCCTAGTTCTTGTGTTATGAGAATTAGTAAACAACAGTTCCTTATCTACTTTCTCTACACCGGTCATGATTTTATAGATGTCAATCATATCTCCCCTCAGCCGTCTCTTTTCCGAGCTGAAAAATCCTAGTCTTATTAATCTCTCCTCATACAGAAGCCGCTCCATACCCCTAATAATTTTTGTTGCCCTTTTCTGAACCTTTTCCAATTCCAATATATCTTTTTTGAGATGAGGCGACCACATCTGCACACAGTATTCAAGATGTGGGCATACCATGTATTTATATAGAGGCAACATGATATATATAACATGAAATATATGGCAGAATGCATGTAAAACAGAGCAGGGGACATACAATTCTCCCCCAAGGAGTTCAGTCACAAACTTAATTAACGCATTATTGTTTAATGAGCATCATCAGCGTGGAAGCATGTCCTCTGGAATGGTGGTGGAAGCACAAAGGAGCAAACGAATGCTTAGCATACCTGGCACATAAGTACCTTGCAATGCTGGCTACAAAAGTTGGAGCATTGACAGCAGATCGAGGGAAGTGATTATTGCCCTCTATTCGGCACTGATGAGGCTGCATCTGGAGTATTGCATCCAGTGTTGGGCCCCTCATTACAGAAAGAATGTGGACAAATTGTAGAGAGTCCAGCAGAGGGCAACGAAAATGATTAGGGGGCTGGGGCACATGACTTACAAGGAGAGACTGAGTGTACTGGGCTTGTTTAGTCTGCAGAAGAGAAGAGTGAGGGGGGATTTGATAGCAGCCTTCAACTACCTGAAGCGGGGTTCCAAAGAGGATGGAGCTAGGCTGTTCTCAGGCCTGGTCTACACTACGCGTTTAAGCTGAATTTAGCAGCGTTAAACCAAATTAACCCTGCACCCGTCCACACAACGAAGCCCTTTATATCGATATAAAGGGCTCTTTAAACCTATTTCTGTACTCCTCCCCGACGAGGGGAGTAGCGCTGAAATCGGTATTGCCATGTCGGATTAGGGTTAGTGTGGCCGCAATTCGACGGTATTGGCCTCTGGGCGGTATCCCACAGTGCACCATTGTGACCGCTCTGGAAAGCAAACTGAACTCGGATGCACTGGCCAGGTAGACAGGAAAAGCCCCGCGAACTTTTGAATTTCATTTCCTGTTTGCCCAGCATGGAGCTCTGATCAGCATGGGTGGTGATGCAGTCCCAAATCCACAAAGAGCTCCAGCATGGACCATACGGGAGATACTGGATCTGATCGCTGTATGGGGAGACAAATCTGTTCTATCAGAGCTCCGTTACAGAAGACGAAATGACAAAGCATTTGAAAAAATCTCCAGGCTATGATAGACAGAGGTCACAGCAGGGACTCAGCACAGTGCTGCATGACAAGCATAACGGAAAGCCAAAGAATCAAATGGACGCTCATGGAGGGAGGGAGGGGGGAATGAGGACTCCAGCTATCCCACAGTCCCCACAGTCTCTGAAAAGCATTTGCATTCTTGGCTGAGCTCCCAATGCCTGAAGGGTCAAAAACATTTTCCCGGGTGTTTCAGGGTATATGTCATCAATTTACACCCTTCCCCTCCCCCCGAAAGAAAAGGGAAAAAAATCATTTCTCGCCTTTTTTCAATGTCACCCTATGTCTACTGCATACTGCTGGTAGACGGGGTGCTTCAGCGCTGAACACCAGCATCCCCTTCCCAGTGGTAGATGGTGCAAAATCATCATCATCATCATCATCAGCCCATGAGTGCTCCTGGCTGGCCTCGGTGAGGTCGGTTGGGGGCACCTGGGTAAAAATGGGAATGACTCCTGGTCATTCCCAGCAGATGGTACAAAATGCTTGGTAACCGTCCTCATCATGGCAGCTGGAGGCTGAGCTCCATCAGCCCCCCACCCTTTCATGTCTAAAGAAGATTCTGTACTCCCTGAACTATCATAGCAGCTGGAGGCTATCTCCCCCTCATTTTATCTCACTAAAAAGTCAGTGTTTCTTATTCCTGCATTCTTTATTACTTCATGACACAAATGGGGGGACACTGCCACGGTAGCCCAGGAGGGTTTGGGGAGGAGGGAAGCAACGGGTGGGGTTGTTGCAGGGGCACTCCCTAGAATGGCATGCAGCTCATCATTTCTGCAGGATCTCTGGGGCTCTGACCCGGAGCAGCTGTGCTCTCTAGTTCGCTAGTACACTTGCCCCATATTCTAGGCAGGACTGACTCTATTTTTAGACAAAACATAAAGAAGAGAATGACACGGGGAGTCATTCCCATTTTTGTCTATGCGCCTCTGGCTGACCTCAGCGAGGCCAGCTGGGAGCACCCATGACAGCAGCAGACGGTACAAAAGGATTGATAACCTTCATCGCCAATTTCCAATTGCAAACTGTGCAAAATGATTGATTATCATCATCTCATCGCCAATTTACAATGGCAGACAGTGAAATAGAGATGGTAACTGTCTCTGCTACTTTGCAAAGGCAAATGAATGCTGCTGTGTAGCACTGCAGTACCGCGTCTGTCAGCAGCATCCAGTACACATACGGTGACAGTGACAAAAGGCAAAACGGGCTCCAGGTTGCCATGCTATGGCTTCTGCCAGGGCAATCCAGGGAAAAAGGGCGTGAAATGATTGTCTGCCGTTGCTTTCACGGAGGAAGGATTGAATGATGACATTTACCCAGAATCACCCACGACACTGTTTTTGCATTGGGATCTCAACCCAGAATTCCAATGGGCGGGGGAGACTGTGGGAACTATGGGATAGCTACGGGATAGCTACCCACAGTGCAACGCTCTGGAAATCGACGCTAGCCTCGGTACATGGACGCACACCACCGAATTAATGTGCTTAGTGTGGCCGCGTGCACTCGACTTTTTACAATCTGTTTTAAAAAACCGGTTTCTGTAAAATCGGAATAATCCCGTAGTATAGACATACCCTCACTGGTGGCAGATGACAGAACTAGGAGCAATGGCCTCAAGTTACAGTGTGGGAGGTCTAGGTTTGATATTAGGAAAAACTATTTCAGTAGGAGGGTGTTGAAGCACTGGAATGGGTTTTAAAGGGATGGCTTGATAAAGCCCTGGCTGGGATGATTTAGTTGGTGTTGGTCCTGCTTTGAGCAGGGAGTTGGACTAGATGATCTCCTGAGATCTCTTCTAACCCTAATCTTTTATGATTCTAGGAAGAGGGCTGCATTATCTCCTGTAAATGTAAATAAACTTGTTTGTCTTACCAATTGGCTGAACAAGAAGGAGGACTGAGTAAGCTCTGAATTTCAATGTTGTTTTGTTTTTGTACACTTTTTTATTTCAGTTACAGCATAGAATACAATATATATGAAAAATGTAGTAAAATATCCAAAATATTTAATAAATTTCAATTGGTATTCTATTTTTAACAGTGTGATTAAGAATGCGATTCATCGGGATTAATTTTTTTGAGTTAATCATGTGAGTTAACTGCGATTAATTGACAGCCCTAATTAATAACCAAATCAGTAACGGGATTATGCATGAACTACATTTTTAATGATATATGGCGTGTAGATTTCCCATACTGCTTAGCTTTAATTCCCTCCAGTAATATTTTATTACCCAGTTTTAGCCCCTAGGCTGGCTATTTAAGCTGCTATTTCACTACATAAATGCAAGTCAGCTAGCCAGGGCCGGCTCCAGACCCCAGCGCATCAAGTGCGCACTTGGGGCGGCATTTTGCCGGCAGGGCGGCAGGCGGCTCCGGTGGACCGGCGACCGCCAGAGCGCCCCCCGCGGCGTGCCGCCCTGCTTGGGGCGATGAAATTACTAGAGCCACCCCTGCAGCTAGCACCTAATCAATGTAACTTTCTATAGAACCTGCTCCTATCAGTGTTATAGAAAGCTTTTTTGCCTTCCTCTGCAGCTTGGGGCCTGCGTCACTTGCTGGTTTGACCTAGAATAAATGATGCATTCTCTGAAACTTGAAGTCTTTAAACCAAGATTTGAGAAGTTCAGTAAGGCAGCCAGAGGTTATGTGTCTATTACAGGACTGCGTGGCTGAGATTCTGTGGTCTGTGACGTGCAGGAGGTCAGAGATGATGATGATCATAGAATCATAGGACTGGAAGGGACCTTGAGAGGTCATCTAGTCCAGTCTCCTGCACTCATGGCAGGACTAAGTATTATCTAGACCAGGGGTAGGCAACCTATGGCACGCGTGCCAAAGGCAGCATTCAAGCTGATTTTCAGTGGCACTCACACTGCCTGGGTCCTGGCCATCGGCCCGGGGGGCTCTGCATTTTAATTTAATTTTAAATGAAGCTTCTTAAACATTTTAAAAACCATATTTACTTTACATACAATAATAGTTGTTATGTATTATAGACTTACAGAAAGAGGTCTTCTAAAAACGTTAAAATGTATGACTGGCACGCAAAACCTTAAATTAGAATGAATAAATGAAGACTCGGCACACCACTTCTGAAAGGTTGCCGACCTCTGACCTAGACCATCCATTATCTACATGGTGCCTTCTGGCCTTAAACTCTGAGTCTAAGTCTTATAGCCTTAAACACCAAGTAGATTCCTCTCTACTTTTCCTGAATGATTTCTAATAATGGAAAACTGCTATTGCTTTCAACTTGTATGCAGGGAATATCCCAGCTTTGTCCCTGTGGGTGTTGTATCCCTTTAGAATGAACTAACTGATGTGTCCACTTCCTTAGTTTGAATCATTAGTTATTTTCTTCAGGCTGCTTAGAAGTTGTTATAGTTCCAGTCTCTTCCACTTCTCACTTCTTTAGTCTCTTGCTAACCCAGGAATTCCCTGCCATTTGCTTTGTCAGCCAATCCTCTTTCAGATGGGTTGTAAATGAAAACATTCCCCTCAAATGACCACCTTTAAGGCATCCCATCTGATAGGAGAGAAAGACAGTCAGTGTTCTTCAGTTGCAGTTATTCTCTGCTCAAGAGGAAAGGGTTAAGGAACTAGGACTGTGAGAGCCCTGACACACCCAGTAAAAGAAAAGCTGTACCAGAGCATTAGGCTATTATGTAACAGGAAGCAACACTTGCTAAAACTTGCACAGCAATAAGGGGAGCACAGCGATAAGACCGGCTTGGTGCTGAGAGGAAAGAATAACTAGTCTGCTCAGGGTGAACATTTTTCTGCCCTAGATTCTTAGCTTTTTGGGGTGGGAACTGTGTCTGGACAAGGTGCAACAGAATAGGATCCTGATCCTGAGTGGGGCCCCTGGACACTACCATAATAATGCATGTTTGCCAGGCCTGTTTTACATATAACCTCCCTTCGCTCTGTAGCCAGGTCATTCTTCACTCACTGTGTTAGAGTCCTGGAGCCTTAACATTGCTCTTGTCCTGCAGCTACAATGGGGTAGATCCACAAAAGGATTTAGGTGCCTAAGTCCAAAATGTCAAAACCTCTGCTCAGCTGCTGCATCGCCTTGTAGGCACCTATGTTTCTGCCAGTAAAGTCCCACGGTGCCTAAATTTCCACCAGTGGACAAGCACAAGGCCTCCTAAATCCTGGCGGAATTTGTTGTCGTGAGAGTGGTCATGTCCTCTTATGACCAGAGCACTCACCCCGGATGTGGGAGACCCACATTCAAGCCATCACTCTGTCTGGTTCAGACCAGGGACTTGAACTTGAGTCTCCTATCTCCAAAGTGAGTACCCAGTCATCTGTGGTGGATCTCACTCGCTTGCTCTTGTTGAAGTTGTTTCACTTCGTAAGAAATACTTCAATTTTCAACAGCCGAGAGAGTAAAAATGACTCTAGAGTTAGTTCACTCACCTGGGAGACCCAGGTTCCAGTTCCCGCTCCTGTGAATATTAAACTATTTTGTACAAAGTGGAACAGCTTCAACGGGAGAGACTGTGAAAGATCTACCCAAGAATACTCTACAGCACGGCGGTTCTCACCTCGGAGGGAAAAAATGCGACGACATAGCATGGTGAAGAGACTGCTTTAAATCGATGTAATTTATGTCGCTCAGGGGTGTGTGTGGCACTTTTTCACACTTGTGAGTGACCTAACTTACATCGACTGAAGCAGTAGGGTAGATAAGCCCTGAGTTAATACCATATTCCATGAGTAGTTCCTTTGATCTGATGTGAGGAACACTGGTTGAACTGGACCCTCACAAATAATTTCAAATAATGAAAATATTTGTATACACTGAAGACTGAGGGTGAGCCTCATGATAGTCAAGGGTTTGTAAAATCTCTCAAACTACATCTAGGGTTCTCAGCGTTTGATTACAAAACCTTTGGAGTCAGTTTAACCTATAAGCTTTAATACTTTTCTCAGTTAATCTAGTTTTGCAACAGTTTACAGTGTTGTAAGTTGGATCAGAATCAGGCTGGCTTATGGGATTTTTATGAAGGGCAAATCAATTTTTTGCTAGGCACTTCTGTCTCTGATGTCTCTTTACCAAAAGAGAAGATGGTTCTTTGTGGTGGGGATAGCTGAATCCCCCAAGCGAGGCTACCACAGCTGGGTCCTTCACGTGCATTATACACAGTGGGTCTCAGCCTCAGCTGGTGTAAACTGGCATTGCTCCATTTCATGAGCTCCTTAAAGTTACATCAACTGAGGAGTAGATTTCTTGGTAAACTGGACACAGGCAAAGAATATGCATTTCAGTGTGGTCAAATGTAAGGTCAGACATCTAGGAACAAAGACTGTCATCCATACATATAGGATGGGGGATTCTATCCTGGGAAGCAGTGACTCTGAAAAAAGACTTAGGGGTCCTGGTGGCTAATCAGCTGAACATGAGCTCCCAGTGTGATGCTGCAGCCAAAAGGGCTAATGCAATGCTTGGCTGTATAAACTGAGGAAGCTTGAGTAAGTGTAGAGAGGTTATATCACCTCTGTATTTGTCACTGGTGCTATCACTGCGGGAATAGTGTCCATTTCTGCTGCACACTGTTCAAGAAGGGTGCTGATAAATTGAGATGTTCAGAAAAGAGCCACAAGAATGATTAATGGATTTGAAAACAGCCCTTGGAGTGAAAACAGGCTTTAAAGAGCTCAGTCTACTTAGCTTAACAAAGAGAAGGTCAAGGGGTGACTTGATCACATTCTGTAAGTACCTACAGGGAAAACAGAAATCTGATAATAGAGGGTTTTCCAGTCCTGCAGAGAAAGATGTAACAAGAATCAATCTCACCCCATACTGCCCTGAGAAGAAGCAAGCAAGCCTTCTTAACTGGTTTGTTGGCTCCCAATTGGTCAGTGTTGCCTCCTGAACCTTCTATGCCTCTGGAGGCTAAAGTCTTGTTGATAGCCTGGATTGAATGGGTTTTCCTTGAGCATGGGGATATCAGGGCACTGACACCTCCAGCAGGGGGCAGAGAAACCCTGATACACCTGGTCACATAGAATCATAGAACTGGAAAAGACCTTGAGAGGTCATCTAGTCCAGTCCCCTACACTCAAGGCAGGACTAAGTATTATCTAGACCATCCTTCACAGGTGTTTGTCCAACCTGCTCTTAAAAATCTCCAGTGATGGAGATTACACAACCTCCCTAGGCAATTTATTCCAGTGCTTAACCATTCTAACTGTTAGGAAGTTTTTTCCTAATGTCCAACCTAAACCACCCTTGCTGCAATTTAAGCCTTTTGTCCTATCCTCAGAGGTAGGAAGAACAATTTATGTTCCTCCTCCTTCTAACAACCTTTTATGTACTTGAAAACTGTTATCATGTTGCCTCTCAGTCTTCTCTTCTCCAGACTAAACAAACCCAGTTTTTTCAGTCTTCCCTCAGGTTTTCTAGACCTTTAATCATTTTTGTTGCTCTTCTCTGGACTTTCACCAATTCGTCCACAACCAGAACTGGACACAATACTCCAGTTGAGGCCTAATCAGTGCGGAGTAGAGCAGAAGAATTACTTCTCGTGTCTTGTTTACAATCCCAGAATGATGTTTGCTTTTTTTGCAACGGTGTTACACTGTTGATTCATATTTAGCTTATAGTCCACTATGATCCCCAGATCCCTTTCTGCAGTACTCCTTCCTAGGCAGTCATTTCCCATTTGTACCTGTGCAACTGATTGTTCCTTCCTAAGTGGAGTACTTTGCATTTGTACTTATTGAATTTAATCCTATTTACTTCAGATCATTTCTCCAGTTTGTCCAGATCATTTTGAATTTTAATCCTGTCCTCCAAAGCACTTGCAACCCCTCCCATCTTGGTATAATCCGCAAACTTTATAAGTGTACTCTGTATGCCATTGTCTAAATCACTGATGCCCACATTCAGTATTAGAGGATAGTTTAGAAGTAATAACTAGACAGATGATACCAATTGGCCCCAGTTGACAAGGCTGAACAAATAATATAAATGTTAGATGATATTAATATTGTTAGTGGGTGACCAAAATAATCATGCATAGACACTGGATAGATAATGAACCACCCTGGATTGAAGCACTAGGAATTATTACTTCATATGAAAAATCATAGTGGTGTATTACTGAATGTAGAAACTTCCCGTATGAGTATGTGGAGACCTATCCTGGATCGCATTCCGAGATTATAGATGAGCTTCACCCACAAGGATAAGATCCAGATGTGAACTATTGAAATTCAACAGTGTACTGCAAGAGAGAAAACTTTCTGAGCATAGTTGATCAGAAGGTATAAAGTGAATAATACACGGTAAAGAAGAAAAGAACATTGTAGCCCCAGGCAGTATATTGGTCTGAATTGATAAATCTCCAATTTGCATATGTGACAGCACCCCTTTTGACTAACACATGAGCGACTGAACAGGGGACATCCACAGCTAAAAGCATGAACTGGTACAGCTTGAGGTAAAGCACTCTAGCTAGGGGCTATAATAACTTAATCGACTGCATATTGGGTATGGGGGCTGTGTGTGTAAGATGGGAATTGTGACACGTGCTCACCAGTATGTTACACATACATCTTCCAGTGTAATTTGAAGATGTTAGAAGCTGACAAGGCAGAAAAAATACAGGAAGGCTCTGTGGCCTGATAATATTCTTGCATAAACACTGCAAGATTGTGGGAAAATTCAGAGAGGAGGAAGTACTTGCTGTGTGTTCAGAGTAAGGAGGGGAGTAGAGAAAGGCAGGTCTATGATAGAGAAATCTGAACTGGATTCCATTTATTTTTAAGCTTTTGATTTTTTTTCTTCCATAGCCATTGCCACTGGCCCTCAATAAAGTAGGCCAAACTCTGCTTTCTGTTGCACCAGACTACATCTGGAATAAGTCTGAGTTTACACAGGGGTGTAAATGGGACCAGAATATGACCCATTGGGGTTAAGAGTAGTGATCAGCCTTCTTAAGATTGATAGCTCTATGGAAAGGCTGGGGGAAGGGCTTTAAATATGGGAGTGGGGGCTCCAGAATGTCCTCAGGCGTGTTTTAGATCTGTGGAAGGCTGCATAATTTACATGACAGTGTCACATGGAAGCTGCTTTGTGGGGGTTGATGACTCTGATGCTGGAGTGGAGACCAATTTATATGAGCTGCAGCTTAACTGCCTTCCAGGGGGAGAAGCTGTAGCAAATTGAGTGGCAGCTAGTGTTGTTGGCTGTGCTGCTAGTGGTCACAGAGGGACGTGTCTGGGCAGGGATCAATTCCATGCCCTAGCTGTGAACTGACATTGCTGTCAAAGGTTTAGCAAAGGTATCTCTCCCTGTACTGCCCAGGAAGCATATATTTTGCAAACACTTAATGCCTCCAGGCATGGCTGCTAAGCAGTACCCCAGTTCCTCCTCACCCCTAACACAGCTGAGGCTCTGAAGACCTGTAATGGAGCCAACACCATTGAGGTGATTCCTAGCGTGGCTCTGTTCAATAGAGACAAATGCTAAACTATCTGTGAGAGGAGACTATGGAATTGCCTGAGTATTCCCTTGTTCCAGCTGTGTTTGCTGTGTCTTTGCTTAGTTTCCATCTGCATAACTCTGCCATGTGTGGAAGGTGGGGACGTGACTGCTGCAAGGAAAAGCACATTCCTGCCAACGGTCTTTGCTAAATACTAGAGCCCCAAGCAGGTCTTTATCATTTAATCATTCTGCTAAATAACCCAAAAACATCTGAGTCATGTGTCATGTCGATGATCTTAAAAAGTAACTAGCTCCAGGTACAAGTAATCTGGCTACGGGCCACTGAATCAAAGTAATTTCGCAGAAACACGCCTTATCTTTGACAATCTCTTTCTGGGAATGCCTCCTGGGAGGAGGCACTAACATAGACAAGTTAGTCCAACCATTGGCATCTGGTAACAGTTACTACACTGGGGAATTTTCTTTTCATAACATCTCTCGATGTTATGAAACCCAACATATTTTTGTCATAGCCACATTGACAACTGCTGCATGTAATATACTGATTTAAGGCCAATTGTGCTCTCTGCAATCAATTCCCATTAAAAGTGGTCATGCTGTCTTTTCTCCATTTGCCTTGCCCCTTCAGTTTGCCTTTATATTCCTAACAATGAACCTCCCACGACCATGTGTGGATCAGTTATATTTGTACATACGTTGTGCGGGAAAGGCACATGGTGTGGTGTTAGTTGTGAACCTTTCTAGATACTCTTCAGGGTAGCCACTTGAGGGCATATATTTAGTAAGGAGGTATGAGTCTGTGTGAACAGGAAATAAAGACAGTCTGGCATTCATCCCCTATCACGGTGCCCTGGGCTGCTCTAATTTCAACACAGGTAACCTGATTTTTCCATGTTTGCCAGTCCCCATGCTGCAATTCTTTACACTGTACTGTATTTGTGGTGGGTCTGTTCTTAACTTTGACACCGTTTATAGGTAGACTCACAGGCACCTTTCTGAGTGTCTGGCTCCCCAGTGCTCTGATGGGAAGTGATTGTTAGAGTCTGGAGATTTCAGGGAAGCCTTCCGTGTAATTGATTTTTATTTATGGTTTTATATTTATTTGAATTGTGGTTTTAATTGTGTATGTTTTGTAGTCATTAATTTGTATTTATTCTATGTAAAGTATCTAAGGCTATGACGCTTTGGAAGCTAGATACTATAGAAATAAAATATAGTTACAAGGAGAAAACCCTATCATGTAGCTCTCCAATGACCCTCTCTGGATGATTCTGAAGCACAGATGAAAGGTCTAAAGGAACACATTCAGCCCTTCTTGCAAAGAAGAACAATCACAAATTGGAGCCTTGGAAAGAGAGAATTAGTGTGAAAAGGGAGTTCTTCAAGACTCAAAGGGAGGATAGAGAGAGATAAGGCATTATTCTTCCACAAAGAGGCAGGGAATAAGCTTCCTGTTGCACATGTTCTCCATTTAACTGTGTCCAAACACACTCTCTTTGAAGTCAGTGGATGTTGGATTGGTTCCAAGGATGGAAAACATGGCACGAGTGTACATTTTTGCAAACCATTTTTGTCTTTTAAACATTGGGTTTTGTGAGACTTCTGTGAGTTTGACTAAACATTGTTTCCTTTTAGTATTGTGTTTTAAGAGAAATTTAATTTTTAAAAAGTTTGTTCACACTAAATGCTGGTTTACTTTCAAACAACAATCATTATTTCTTGTAAATCTTGTCCTGCTTGTAGGATGTTAGGAAAATAAAATAAAAATGTGTAGAATCCCAGAAGTCATGACTTGCCAGAAGCAGACAGAATTCTCACCTCAAGTGTTTTGAATTCTGGTCTCTATCTAGAACCCATGATTTTCAAGTGGTTCTAAATCTAGTACAAATTAGGTTTTTTTACTGAAACCCTGGACTGAGCATATTTTTCAAGGCAAATTAAGATATATACAGTGGTGAAGCTTGGGATGGCAAACATATATTTGGGGAATTTTGCACAAATTTGGCTGTTTAATTTTCCAGGGAAAGGAAACTTCATTGGCTGAGAAAAGAAAAATATGGAGATGCCAAGCAAACAGTTTTCACTCTGCATGTATGTGAGAAAGAGAGAGACAATTAATGAAGAATCCTCAAACAACATTTTAGTAGTCTTGCATAACTAATTTGAACACATTCAGTAAATGACTTTTGACCAATTACATGATATTTTTCAAATGGCTAACAATATTTTTCATTATTTGCTCAGGAATTATTGTGATTATAGTTCAATATATTTTGCATCTCTCATTTTTAGGGATCTGTTCTTCCTTCTTGCACAAATGAATTTCCAATTGATGCTAGTGGGAATGAAGGGCCAGATTCTTCTCTCACCTACACTGGTTTTATATAAGTGTAACTCCATTGACTTCAATAGAGCTACTCCTAATTTTACACCAGGGTGAGAGGCAAATCTGGCCTTAAATATTCATATGAAAGGGAGGAAATGCACCTATGATGCAGAGAAAAGTTATTTGTAAATATGTGTTAAAAATTCACTGTGAATTACATTTTCCTTTGCCAGCACTGGGCAAATAATGAAAAAAAATATTGTTGATAATTTTATTAGAAATTGTTATGAAACGTACTGAATAAACTCTCCCATTAATATGTCCAAGAATTATTTGCATGATTCACATTGTGTATTTTTCCAGAACATATCTGGGAGACAGACACTTTTCTTTTTATAAGATTTTATAAGATTTTATAACAAAATAGAAAAGAATTAAATTTTTCTGATGGACCAATCTAGCTTTCCTTGCACACCCAAAGCTGCCACTGATTTCAATATGAAGAATGCACAATTGAGCCTTAAGAGATCTGGTCTATTCTCCCTCACTATAGCATGTATATAATAATAATAACTAGCTGTTACATAGCACTTTTCATCAGTAGATTTCAAAGCACTTAAATATGAGTTATGTGCACAGGGTAAAAGGAAAAGCAGATACAGGGACATGAACATTATTGGAACAGACCAATGCTCTGTTTACTCCAGTCTTCTGTTGCCACAGCCCTAATTAGGCTCCCCCGGCTGGACACTCATCAGGCTGCTGTGTTTAGATTCCGCCATGCTGGACATGTAGCCTTAAGCATCCTTGGGTCAGAGTAGACTCCTGCACTTTTTTCTTTGACCTCTCTAAGGCCTGGTCTACACTAGGACTTTAATTCGAATTTAGCAGCGTTAATTCGAATTAACCGCGCACCCGTCCACATCACAAAGCCATTTAATTCGACATAGAGGGCTCTTTAGTTCGAATTCTGTACTCCTCCTCGATGAGGGGAGTAGCGCTAAATTCGACATGGCTATGTCGAATTAGGCTAGGTGTGGATGCAAATCGAACTTAGTAGCTCCGGGAGCTATCCCACAGTGCACCACTCTGTTGACGCTCTGGACAGCAGTCCGAGCTTGGATGCTCTGACCAGCCACACAGGAAACGACCCAGGAAAATTTGAATTCCTTTTCCTGTCTGGCCAGTTTGAATCTCATGTCCTGGTTGGACATCGGGGCGAGCTCAGCAGCACCGGCAACGATGCAGAGCTCTCCAGCAGAGGAGTCCAGGCAATCCCAGAATAGAAAGAGGTCCCCAGCATGGACTGACCGGGAAGTCTTGGATCTGATCGGTGTGTGGGGCGATGAGTCTGTGCTTTCGGAGCTGCGCTCCAACAAACGGAATGCGAAGACCTACGAGAAGGTCTCCAAAGCCATGACAGACAGAGGATACAGCCGGGATGCAATGCAGTGCCGCGTGAAAGTCAAGGAGCTGAGACAAGGCTACCATAAAATCAAAGCGGCAAACAGACGCTCCAGAGCCCAGCCCCAGACATGCCGCTTCTACGAGGCACTGCATGCCATTCTCGGTGGGTCTGCCACCACTGCCCCACCAGTGTGCGTGGACTCTGACAAAGGGATAGTGTCGACGGCCAGTTCCTCATCAATGTTCGCAGATGGGGAAGATGAGGAAGGAGATGAGGAGGGGGAGGCAGTCGACAGCGCTTACAACGCTGATTTCCCCGACAGCCAGGATCTCTTCATCACCCTCACTGAGATCCCCTACCAACCCTCCGCAGCCGTTACCACAGACCCTGAATCAGGAGAAGGATCAGTGGGTAAGTGCTTTAAACATGTTAACATTTATTTCTTAAAAGAACAGGAAAATAGACTAGGCGAACAGGTCTATATACAGGGGAATGGAACAGGCATCTTCCGCGGAGATCTCCAGGAAGCTGTCCTGGAGGTAGTCGAAAAGCCTATGGAGGAGGTTCCTGGGGAGAGCTGGCTTATTGGGTGCTCCGAGGTAGCACACTTTTCCGCGCTACGCTCTCAGCTGGTACTCCGGGACCAGTGTCTTGACGAGCATCGCAGCATAGGGCCCTGGCTTGTGCTGGCTTTCATTCAGCATGTGCTCTCTCTCTCTCTGTGACACCCTCCTCAGGGTGATCTCACGCGCAGACTCCTGCATGTAAGTAGAGTAATTTGTGTACTATTAGTATTGGTAGTGCTTCACTGTTCCTTAGAACAACAAGAAGCGTCACTTAAGAGCCACGTGCTGGAGGCTACAGAGTGGCAGCATACAGGGATCTTTTCCAAGGGAAAACCGCGAGGGGGTGGAACAGGGGCAGAGTTTTAGCTTTCAGGATTGCCTGCAGCAAGAGGACAGAGCTGGACATTCACTTTTAAGCAGCCAAAAGCCTTTGGCTTACCATGCCTGGCTGCTCCACAGATTCAGCTTTCCTGCCCCGCTTGTCTGGTCTGCAGTGCAATACCCCAGGCAATGAAAGCGAATGCAGAGAAATCGAACTTTCCCTGAGTGAGTGCGCATGAGATAGGTGCCGTCCATGGTCTGGTTCACAGACAATGAGTAGACTATGTTTCATTTTTGAGAAAATGTATTTTTGTAAGCAATTCACTCCCTTTTCCCCATCACACAGCTGCAACAGTATCCCGACCTGCTCCACCATGCCCCTCACAGAGGCTGGCGCAGATTAGGCGGCGTAAGAAAAGGACACGGGACGAGATGTTTGCTGAACTTATGGGCTGCTCCAGAGCAGAGGCGGACCAGCAGAGCCAGTGGAGGGAGAACCTCACACAGCAGCAGCACTCACACAGCGAACGGGAGGACAGATGGCGTCAGGAGGACCAGCAGGCAACTCAAACGCTGCTTGGACTACTGAGGGAGCAAACGGACACGCTCAGGCACCTTGTCGATGTTCTGCAGGACCGCAGGCAGGAGGACAGAGCCCCCCTGCACTGTGTCTGCAACCGCCCTCCCCCGCCACACACTCCAATACCCACCTCACCCAGAATAACAAGAAGGAGGGGCACCAAGGGCCGTGAAAACTGTCACTGCACCACAGCGGACTGCTAAATTACCCAAAAGTTCACAGTCCCTAGATTTTGAAAAGTTCTTACCTTTACTGTGTTGTCGAGTATTAAAAGTAGTTTGCTGTTAATTACTGTTTCTGTCATGTTTGTTTGCTGAAGACTTTCTGTGAAGGGGGGAGAGGGGTTTGGTAATTGCATAGGACATTCACCATGAACAGGGTACAGACATGGGGGCAGCATCAACAGCAGGTTACTCACTGAGTGCAGTCACTAGGCACCCTGGTCAGTCTGTGAGATGTTTTTAAATGTTCTGTTCATAGGCGGCAGGTGCCCTGCTCCAGGTATACTTGGAGGTGGGTCTCTCCCTCGGCCCTGCCTGGATCGGGCCCTGGCCCACGGGGGTCTCCCCCCACCCCGTCAATTCCCTGCCTGGAGCAGGTCCCAGCGCCCACCTTCCACCCCTCCCCCGGCGTGTCGTCTCCCCTCCCCCCCCCCCCCCGCGCTGCGTCCCTACCTGACAGTAGAGCGGCTACCGGCAGAAATGCTGTCTGCTGCCTCAGGGTCCTAGCGCCTGCCATCCACAAATGTCAAGGCAGGTTGCCCTCACCCTGCCCTTCTACCGTAGCCCTGAGCCTCTACAATGCCCCAAACCCTCAGCCCCAGCCCCAGCACGCAACCCCTACGCCTCCTCCCCCTTCCCACACACCCCTCACCCCTTCCTACGCCCCCACCCCCAGCCCAGAGGCTGCACCCAAAGTCCGTCCCAAAGCCTACACCCCTCACCCCTTCCTGCACACCCACCTGTAACCGTCCTCCCCCGAGAGACCGCTGTTGGAGCAGTAGCCTATCATTCCTAGAGTCTAGAAGCGGTCTCTACATCACTGCACACCCTACCCACCACAGTCCGCGTCCCTGTTTCAACCCTTTAACGCGAAATCATTATTAAAGAAAAGGTTTTTAAATAACAATGCTCCATTAACTTTATTTTTACACGTGTGTTGGAAGGGGGCAAACGGGGTGAACGGGGTATGAAACTGCAGAGGAGAGTCAACAGTAACTGGGTAAAGAAACAGGGGCAGGTTCAGCTTCTCTTTAAAGCAACTCGACAGTCATAGGTTACCCTGCTCTCTGAGGAACCTAGCTTTCAAAGCGTCCCGGATGCACAGCGCTTCCCGCTGGGATCTTCTAATGGCATGGGTGTCTGGCTGAGCGTAATCAGCAGCCAGGCGATGTGCCTCAACCTCCCATCCCGCCATAAAGCTCTCCCCTTTGCTCTCACAGAGATTGTGGAGCACACAGCAAGCTGCAATAACAATGGGGATATTGTTTTCGCTGAGATCCGAGCGAGTCAGTAAGCTCCGCCATCTCCCCTTGAGACGTCCGAAAGCACACTCCACCACCATTCTGCACTTGCTCAGCCGGTAGTTGAAGAGTTCCTTCTGACTGTCCAAGGCGTCTGTATAGGGCTTCATGAGCCAGGGCATTAGCGGGTAGGCTGGGTCCCCGAGGATCACTGTAGGCATCTGCACATCCCCAACAGTTATTTTGTGGTCCGGGAAGAAACTACCTGCCTGGAGGCGTTTAAACAGACCAGAGTTCCTGAACACACGCGCGTCATGAACCTTGCCCGGCCACCCGACGTTGATGTTGGTAAAGCGTCCCCTATGGTCCACCAGTGCTTGCAGCACCATTGAAAAGTAGCCCTTTCGGTTAATGTACTGGCTGGCCTGGTGGTCCGGTCCCAGGATAGGAATGTGAGTCCCATCTATAGCCCCACCGCAGTTTGGGAATCCCATCGCGGTGAAGCCAGCTATGATGACCTGGACGTTTCCCAGGGTCACTACCTTCAAGAGCAGTAGCTCAACGATTGCGTTGGCTACTTGCATCACAGCAACCCCCACGGTAGATTTGCCCACGCCAAAGTGGTTCGCTACTGACCGGTAGCTGTCTGGCGTGGCAAGTTTCCAGAGGGCTATGGCCACTCGCTTCTGCACAATCAGGGCTGCTCGCATGCGGGTGTCCTTGTGCTTCAGGGCAGGGGACAGCAAGTCACACAGTCCAAGGAAAGTGCCCTTACGCATCCTGAAGTTTCGCAGCCACTGTGATTCATCCCAGACCTGCAGCACTATGCGGTCCCACCAGTCCGTGCTTGTTTCTCAGGCCCAGAATCGCTGTCCCATAGCATGAACATGACCCATTGCCACCACGATCTCCACGGCGCGGCGTCCCGTGCTTTCTGAGAGGTCTGTGCCAGTCTGAGACTTCATGTCCTCATCGCGCTGCCGGAGCCTCCTCGCCCGATTTCTCAGCATCTGACTGTTGAAGAGGTGTACAATAAGGTGCGAGGAGTTGACAACGGCCATAAGTGCAGCGATGATCGCAGCGGGCTCCATGATCGCAGTGGAGTGCTGTGGCGTCCGCGCTGTCACTTATAACAGGAAAAGTGCGCGAACTGATTTCCCGCTGGCGGGAGTGACGGTTGAATGCTGACAGTTACCAAGGACCACCCTCGACACAGTTTTCCCCCCAGCAGGCATTGGGGGCTATACCCAGAATTCCAATGGGCAGCGGGGTGTGCGGGGACTGTGGGATAGCTTCCCACAGTGCACCGCTTCCAAAGTCGATGCTTGCCCCGTTAATGTGGACTCACAAAGTCGAATTAGTGTCCTTAGTGTGGATACACAAATTCGACTTCGTAAGGTCGATTCCACAAATTCGACTTAAGTTGATTCGAAATAGTCTTGTAGTGTAGACATACCCTAATACACTTCCTGTGTATAGGCTCTCTGTCTGCTCCCCCTTCACACAAGTAGGACCCCACAGCCCAGCTGTTCTAGGCCCCAAGACAAGTCCTGACCTCCAGAACACCCCAGTTGCTTAAGCACATCGTTTTCCAGGGCTCCAACCCATATGTGATTTGGTTTATAGTCCGCCTCTTCAAGGATCTATGATGGTAGAAGCACATAAAACACAGGCTTTGTAAAGGTTGCTAACACAGTTACTGTTTACTTTAGACAGCACAAGAAATATACAGAATTAGGTAAAAACATTAAAACATCCGTATGCCATCTCCTGCCTTGAGTGTTCTTTTGAATTTGGCCAGAATCCTCTAGGATATCCACTTTTGACATGATTTCTGCTCCAGATCATTGAGTCTCTCTCTCTTTCACCTGCTACTCTGGTTTCTCCCCTCCAGCCAGCTTTTTTAAAAGTTGGCTGGTCCCTCATTCAGAAAAGGTTCATACTGCTACCAAAGCATGCTCTTTTGTTCCTCTCTCCTGCCTAAACTTCATTTGTCTTTTTAAACGCCCAATCTGTCTCCCTTTGAAATCCTATTTGGGGATTTTCCACTCTCCACTTCCCCCTCCTTGCAGATAAACCTAGTCAAATTGGATTTCTGGTTCAGGCACCCACCTTAGCATACCCGTTGTTCGGCCAGAGCACAGTCATTAAAGTTAACAACGTCTTTTTAATTGTTCTCTAGCTTTTTCCAAATAGAGTGGGTGAGGCATGTAGGGACAATGTCAGCGCATGGTTGAGTATTACATACTGAGGCATTCAATAGAACATTAATTTCATAAAATTAATGATTATTCATAAGATGTACAATGACAAGATTTCTCAAATCATCACACTTGTCTATGACAGGCCCAAATGTGGATGTCCCAAGGCAGTTGCAATATCCCCATAAGACAATAAATAGTACAATATTAGCTCTTATGAGGATATTCCTACCTCTAGATCTGTGCTTTGAAGCACATTTCTTGAGGGCTGATCTCCACTATGGGCTGCTCTCCACAATCAATGCAGCAGGGACAAATTTAGCAGGTATAGTGAAGACCCACTAAATCGATGGCAGAGTGCTCTCCGGTCAACCCCAGTAGTCCAGTTCTCTGAGAAGAGTAAGGAAAGTTGACCAGAGAGCGTCTCCCATTGACTCGGTGCTGTGAAGACACTCGGGTAAGTTGACCTAAGCTATGTCGACTCCAGCTACGTTATTTACATAGCTAGAGCAGTGTAACTTAGGTCGACTTACACCATAGTGAAAACAAGCCCTGAGTCTTATCCAAAGTTAGTGAATCAAGAAACACAAACATAATGAAAAAGTGAAATAAAAATGTGAGAAAGCAGGCTACAATCTATTCCCTCTGGTCTTGTACATTTATTACCACTAAGCAAATTAAGTCTGAGGGGTAGGTGACCATTTATTATTATTGTTGCTGGTAATTATTAATTTGTTAAATGTTGAAGATGTGTTTGGTGCTGTACAAAACAAAATCTAAAGACAGTCCCCTGCTCTGAAGAGCTGATATTCTACAATGCAAATATAGAGGAGGACAGGATGCACTGGCAAATCCAGAGGAGAGTAAAACAACCTATTATTACTATTTCTGGTTCTTTCTTTGTTTTGATCAACTTGCAACTCACAGGCTTTACATAAATAATGAGTTTTAGCAGGGATTTGCTTTCCCTTTTTGAATATTAGCATAACATTAAAAGCAGCAAAGAATCCTGTGGCACCTTATAGACTAACAGACGTTTTGGAGCATGAGCTTTCGTGGCGTCGTCTGATAGCATAAGATTATCACTCTTCTAGTCTTCTGAAAAGTCCTCACTATTCCAAGATTTCTTAAAAGTTAAGGTCAGCATGCGAGAGATCTTTACCAGCTGTTGGAGGATTCTTGGATGAAAGTTACCCAGAACTGTTGATTTAAAAATGTTTATCTCTAGCAAATGTTGTTTATCATCCTTCTTAGTTTCTAATGGACTGAAATGTATTTCATTAACTTCACAAGATACAAGCATATCATCCTGCTTGTTTCCGAATACAGAACAGAAATATTTATTGAATATTTCTGCCTCTTCTGCATTATCATTAACAATTTTACTAAATCTAATAATGGGATTATATCACCGCTAGGATTTCTTTTGTTGTAATATACTTTTTTAAAAATTCTGCTTATTGACCTTAGCCCTCCATCCATCTATCTTTCCCTGATGTCTTTAGCTTCACTTATCAATTTTCTTCACTTCATAACTTCTAATTTATATTGATTGCTATCTATTTGTCCTTTTTACCATTTGTTATATATTGCTTTTTTATTTCTAATTACTGCCTTCACTTCACCCCTGTTGCAGGTTGGGCTTTGACCCAAAATTGTCCTCTCTCTTGATTGTGGAATTGTGGTTTTTTGGCTACCTAATAAACTCTTCTTAAAGAACTCCCAATTTTTATTCACATTTTTTCTGTCTCCATTTTTTCTTCCAGTCAATTTTGCTAACAATTTTCCTCAGCTTTTTGGAAATTAGGCCTTTTGAAGCACCAAGTATATATATTACTAGTTGGGACTGTCCTTTGCCCATATTGAATGCAATTGAATCATGATCACTTGTCCTTAGGCAACCACCAATTTCTAGTCCAGTGATTAATCCATCTTTATCCATCATAATGAGGTTCAATATCTCTTGTGTTAGAAACTATCATTTCTAACTTTTAGAAACTCTAATGATGATTTACTACTGGCTGCATGACACCTCCGACAAATGTCTCCTTAGCAGAAGTCCCCCATACCAACACAATGCTTCTTTGTATACATTACACACAGGTGCTTAAGGAATAACTCATCCTGTTCTCTAGTTTGGTTCGGTGGTCCGTAACACAGGTCAGAGAATTTCACCCATTTACTACTGTATTTAGCCCAATAACTTATAATGGTACAGTGCATTCCCTGGACCCACTGACAGTTCTGTAAGACACATGTATGTTACATGAACAAGTCTTTTCCTCCAAAGAATCTATTTTTTTATTTCATAATAATTATTTTTGCTATTTTCTCATTCTTTTTTATTTATAACCAAATGGAATAAATTGAAACAAATGAGTAAAGATGCATCTTATTTGTCACAATTCAAGAGGCAAATGTAAAAATGACACATTTTTAAGCTTTAACAATTGTCACTAAAGAGGAAGTTAAGCTAATAATTATGATTATCTAAAGTACATATATATCATAGACAGAGTAAGAAAGCTTTTTCTGTATGCCTGTACATGCTTTAATGAAAGAGGAACAGGTAAGAACACAAAGTTTGTAGGTATTGAGAACAATAACACTTGATTCATAAAATAAAATATTTTACTTCCTGGGTGACTGGATCAGTCATTGTGAACTCAGTAAATGTTTGTTGTTTCAGGATACAAATCTCCATGACTAACCTCAATAGTTTGTCTCAGATTTATAGTCTGTTATCACAAATTAGTCTACATATCTCTGAGAGCAAATAAATTGGTCTCTGACCTGTCTAGCGTCACCCAAATGGGCTTTTGCAGCTAGGAGAAAGAAGGATGAGACTGTGATCAGGTATTACAAACCTACAGTGATGCAATATCCTGATGAGCCTTGCCTGTACTCTTGTAATTAGCTGGAGGCTACAGTTTGTCAAAAGTCACATTGAATAACCACTGCAACACTAATTTAGGTCAGATTCCCCGAAACCACTGTTAATGTAGAAAGATTGTTTCATTTAATGTGGAGAAAGGGGTAAACAGTGAGGTGGCCAAGTTTGCAGATGATACTAAACTACTCAGGATAGTTAAGCACCTCAAAAAAGATATTCTAGCACTAGAAAAGGTTCAGAAAAGGGCAACTAAAATGATTAGGGGTTTGGAGAGGGTCCCATACGAGGAAAGATTAAAGAGGCTAGGACTCTTCAGCTTGGAAAAGAGAAGACTAAGAGGGGATATGATAGAGGTATATAAAATCATGAGTGATGTTGAGAAAGTGGATAAGGAAAAGTTATTTACTTATTCCCATAATTCTAGAACTAAGGGTCACCAAATGAAATTAATAGGCAGCAGGTTTAAAACAAATGAAAGGAAGTTCTTCTTCATGCAGCGCACAGTCAACTTGTGGAACTCCTTACCTGAGGAGGTTGTGAAGGCTAGGACTATAACAATGTTTAAAAGGGAACTGGATAAATTCATGGTGGCTAAGTCCATAAATGGCTATTAGCCAGGATGGGTAAGAATGGTGTCCCTAGCCTCTGTTTGTCAGAGGGTGGAGATGGATGGCAGGAGAGAGATCACTTTATCATTGCCTGTTAGGTTCACTCCCTCTGGGGCACCTGGCATTAGCCACTGTCGGTAGACAGATACTGGGTTAGATGGACCTTTGGTCTGACCCGGTACGGCCGTTCTTATGTTCTTATGTTCTTAATATTAAGGATCAAATTCTGCCCTTGGTTATACACATCATACACCACTAAGTCATGAGTGTAACATGGACAAAATTTGGTTCTTGATTTATTGACATTCTTAGTAATTTTTATGATAAATAAGAAATCAAATGACTATATCTGGCATTTTTTTTACTATCTTTTAGTTTGCAAATATCAGTTTTTGTATTATGAATGTTACACACATGATATTTCTTAATAGCATTTGGTGTTTCAAGTAATCAGATTAAATCAAGTTCCTGACATTTCTAAAATTGGAAAATAACAGAAACACTTAGATTTATACCTTACTATCGGCCTCATCCTATACCATTGACATCAATGGGTGCTTTTCCTTTACCTTCACTAGGCATAGGATCAAGCTTATATGAGGAATATACGCCAGCCATGCACACAAACGACAATGACTATGAAATTACTATTTTTTGGTATTTAATCAAACTCAGCTTAGAAATGTTCCAACTGGGATCCTAATATTAGGCAGGTTATTAAGCTCTGGCCTGATTTTCAGTGGTGCTACAAGTTAATACCTGATGTAAAGAGCTGCACATTTTCTATTAACTAACTATTCACAAATAACCAGACAGAGAACACCCTTGTTACATTAAGCACCTTTGAAAATCAAGCCACACAAGATTGAAATATTCGCCAACGCCATTTTGCATGAGTGCAGAACTCTTTTTTTTTAGATGAGTATAGTCAACCACTGATAAATAGCCAAAACATTGTAAACAATCTTCTTTGTTATGATCTGGTGCTTTTGCTGACTTCAGTTCTCTGAGATGGAATTTCCAGCACTCCCTTGTTAAGTCATTTTCCTCTCCTCAAGTCATATCCATGCCATTAAACCCTGAAGTCAAGTTCAGTAATGGTTTTCATATAGCTGTTATTCATCAATGAACAATTTGAGCAAATATTGTTTCCCAGCAGGGACATTTACCCACATCACTTCTTCAGTCTGATGCTCTAGAATAGTTTACTTTTTAGTTTTATTATAAAGACAATGGACCAGACACTCAGTCCTCCTACATCCCCTTTATACTGCTGCAATGGAAACTTAGAGCAGCTCTAAGGCAGCAGCTAAAGATTCATCTATGCTAGTAGACAGAACCACTTTAGCTGAGGATTCCCCTATACTAGAGCAGTGGTTCTCAACGTGGGGTCTGCGGCCCCCTGGGGATGCGCGAACCCTTTCAGGAGGGCTGTGGGGTGCCATGGCTAAAACCCAGAGCCTGAACCCCAGCACCTCCTGCAGGGCTGAAGCCAGGAGCCTCGGGATTGGAGCTGCAGGGTTGAAGCCCTGATCTCTGGTAACCCCCCATTAGATTGAATCCCTGATCTCCGCCCACCCACTCCCCATGGGGTTGAAGTTGGGAGCAGCTGGGCTGAATTCCTGAGCCCCGATGCCCCCCATGGGGCAGAATCCCTGAGCCCAGGGGCAGAGTTGGGGGAAATGGGGGTGTTGGCCCCCTCCCCAAACAAGAGCAGGCAGTCCCGGGGCAGCTCCACACATCTCTCTCCACCTAGTTCTCTCCCTGCCCCCTAGCCAGGTCAGAGGTGGGCAGTGCAGGGCAGCTCCAGTTGGTGCCATGGATCAGTCAGCCGTGGTGTTCCCTCATCTCTTGCTGCTGGTGCAGGGGGTTGAAGTTGCTCCTCAGCTCCAAGCCCTCTTTGCTCACACATTCAATAAGAACGACCTGGGTTGAGGGAGCCCTTGGGGAACAGGGACCATAGGGGAGCCCTCCCACCACACAGCCCTTACCTAGCCCCCTGCCTGCACTGAATTACCCCTCTGCCGCACACAGCCCCTAGCTACCCCTCTCCCTGCAACCAGAGCTACCCCCTCCCTGCACCCTGAGCTACTCCCCTGCCTGCACTCAGCCCCTAGCTACCCCCTGCCTGCACCCTGAGCTACCCCCTGCCTGCAACCAGAGCTACCCCCCTGCCTGCACACAGCCCCTAGCTACCCCCTCCGTGCACCCTGAGCTACCCCCCTGCCCGCACTCAGCCCCTAGCTACCCCCTCCCTGCACCCTGAGCTACCCCCCTGCCCGCACATAGCCCTAGCTACCCCCTCCCTGCACCCTGAGCTACCCCCCTGCCCTCACACAGCCCCTAGCTACCCCCTGCCTGCACCCTGAGCTGTTTTCAAACTTTTTGAGCTGAGCCCCCCACTTTTGAGTTATAAAATTTGGTTGCGCCCACTCCCCCAACCCAGACTGGCAGGTGGCCTGCTGAGGTGAGTCAGGGGGTGGAGGTAGCACTCTCTCCCCGGACCCTGCCATAAGGAGCTAGCTTGAGCCCCGCTGGCTCCTGCCCACCCAAAATAGAAATCAAACTACACCTATGCCCATACCCTCCTCCCCAGCCCAGAGCTCCCTCCTTCCCCACTGGGCCTTGGAGTTTTTATAGCATGTTGTGGGGTGCCTCAGAAAAAAAAAGATTGAGAACCATGTGCTAGAGGATTTCTTAGCTGGTGTAGGTCTGGCTGGAGTACAGGGGTATGCCAAGGTGGCAGAGGCATTCCTGACCAGTGGATTGGCAACTTTGGAGCCACTATTCACTAGTGATTCTTGCAGCATCTAAATAGGAAGAATTGCTGCATGTCATTTAATTCAGTACAGGCTGGTTTTGAAAATATCCTTTGGTGGAGATGGAAACTGCAGAAAATTCAAACAATCCAAATTACCCCTCCACTTTCAGCACATTCTCATGCTCCCCTCTCCTTCTGCTATCTTGGAATTCCCAATCTTAGCCAGGCACTGAGGGAAGCACAGACAGTGCACTATCCAAGTATGATGGAGACAAGATATGGAGCTGTGTGCCATCACTTCTGTGTGCTGACGACAGCCCGGCCCAAAATATCTCACTGTTTCCTCTTGTGCTCTCACATACTTGGTAAAAAGGATGGGAAGGGGTTTGCAAAACACAACATTGCAGCATTGCACAAAACAGAGCCTTTAAAATAGAACAACAGCCGAAAACAACCCTCTGACCCTTGTCAGAGTTAAAAGGACAGCAGCACACTAAAGAGGTCCTGTTTCCGAGGTGGGGACTATGGGTGAGTTATCCATGGTCAGTGGTATAAGAGGCTACTGACAGTTCTCTAAGGGTGAGTGTGGACCCACCACATGGAGAACTACAAACAACAATATGGTCTCTGTCCCATACCCAGCGCTACAATAGGATTGAAAGGGCTCAAGGAAATCTGAGGGCTTCAGCTGACAACTATGATTATCAATATGCAGTACTCTTCCCCCAGTTAGGAAGATTAAAACAGCGCAATAACTGGCAAAATTGCCAGCATCGAGTAATGGCTTCCTGAATAATGGCCTAACTGCAGCTCATTTCAGGGAAATAGCCACCTGAAGGGAAGCATTAATGTCAACCAATATTGCTGATATTAGCACCATCTTATAGGAACAAGTGGGCCCAACGCTTCCCTCCACTTCCTGTCTCTAGCCCCAAGGATGAGGGTGCAACTCACCAGCCACTTATCATTATTTTGTATGTATCTTGTGATAGCACCTAGGCGCTTCAGTCATGGACCAGTACTCAGGGGCCACTGAGTTAAAGACCATATAGATGATTAAATCACAGACGGTGGGAATTGTATCAGTTACTATTTTTGCATTAAACAATATGAATCTAAGAGCAAGGTGTGACATTATATGAGTAAAATATGACCATGTTGATCACTGTAGCTGCCACTGTTATACAATTGCAATAAATCTTGTACAAAGTATGCCATGTAAGGTGTCAATGGAAAAGTTATGGTTTGATGAATGTGATTATCCTATTTGTATGCATGTGTCATTTTTGTATCTGGAGTTCTGAGTATTGACTATGTAACTGTATTTCAATTGTGTTTGCTCCTGTAACACCCACAAGGTATTTACATCCAGTCTAGCGAGCACATTGTGAAGGGAATGTTTCCGTTGATGGCCCATCAATGAACACAATGGGCCATGGAAGAAGCCTATCCCCACCTAATGGACTTTCCAGATGGACTGTAAGGGAATGAGGGGAAGTAAGAACTCATCTTACCCATCTATACAGGCTACCCAGACTCATGTATATAAAATTAAATAGGTGCAGCATGTTTACTTACTCCCCGCTTCTGCTGGAGAAGGTGGGCAGTGACTTGGTTGCACCCCACAGCTGGTGGCCAGAAAAGTTGAACTGGTTTGATGGGAGCGTGTCACAAATTGAAACTGGAAGAGGCCAGCAGAGCAAGAAGGAAGCGGTAAATGAATTGTGTCTCAGAGGCAACTCTTCTTGCTTTTCTGCACCACCCATTACTCCAGGTTGTCCCTCAAGTCAATACCTAGCTCCAATAAACTGGTCTTCTGAAATGAATGACAGGATCTTGTCACAGAAAAGCTCGATTGAGAGGGCTCAAGTTTCAAAATTTGGATCTAGATTTTCCTCCCCCATTCCTCAAAGTTGTGGGGTGTTTGGCTTAGGCCTATCTCTGGTTTTAAGAGTCATGACATAATCATAATAAATTATAACACTACTTAAGATCACATATTTGGGGAAAAAACTCTCCTGATTAAACATTCCTGCTGGGAAATGAAATGTGGCTCAAGTAATTTGTTTATACACGTCCACTAAATACAAATACGGAACTGCTGTAATCTTTGTTACTGTTAATGTCTCTTGAGGAGAGGAAACTGACTTTACAAGACAGTGCTGGGAATTCATCCCTAATAATTGAGATCAGCCACTGATAGTCATGTAGATCACTTTTCTATGTATCATTACAATGGAACCTGGTCTATATGCCCACTGGAATTTGAATAAATACAAAACATTATCACTATCAATAGTAAATATCACTATTTACTATTAGAATAGCATTGAGAAGCTCCAGCTAACATTGAGAAAGAACAAATCCATAGTAAAAGACAATTCCTGTCCACAAATGCTTGCAAGAGAAAGGAAGTATTATTAACCCTCTTTTATATATGGGAATCAAGGCATAGAAAGACTGAGTGAGTGGCCCATGGTGATGCAGGAAGTTTATGGCAGTTGGCAGAAATGGAACCAAGATCTTGACTTCCACACCTTTGGTTTTATCATAGGCCAAGGGTCGGCAACTTCTGGCACATGGCTCGCCAGGGTAAGCACTCTGGTGGGCCAGGCCAGTTTGTTTACCTGCCGCGTCAGCAGGTTTGGCTGACTGTGGCTCTCACTGGCCGCGGTTCGCCATCCCAGGCCTTTGGGGTGGCAGGAAGCGGAGAGGGTGAGGGATGTGCTAGCTGTGGCTTCCCGCCACCCCCATTGGCCTGGGACAGTGAACTGTGGCCAGTGGGAGCCGTGATCGCTCGAACCTGCTGACGTGGCAGGTAAAGAAACTGGCACGGCCCGCCAGGGTGCTTACCCTGGCGAGCCGCATACCAGGAGTTGCCAACCTCTGTCATAGGCCATCTTTCCATTTCAAATAGTCTCTTTCCCCTCCCACACAGCTTCCTTTCAGTCTGCCTGGCTCACAAGTAGGGAGCAATCTGACACTGGGGAAAGGAGTGGTACAGCAAAAACCGTGAGAAGGGAGGAAGAAGTGCCTGAATGAGACAGGAGAACCACACAATAGGGCAGCTGTCATTAATAAACCATAAGGAGAAGGGGAGAAGAAAGAGTTGGTGATGTGAGGAGAGACCAAAAGGGAACAGAGCCTCCTTTCCTCACCCAAACCAGGCTGACTTGCCATCAGGAAAAGACCCATGGTGCAGTTATCACAGGGACTAAGCTGTGCTGCCTCCTTACCATTCACTTTCAAACAAGTACTGAAAAATGTATTTACCTAATGCTCGGTGTCAGAATTTTGACTGGAATTCAGAACAATAGTAATTTGAGGCTGAATTTTGGGATAGTTACAGTACCACCAAAAATACAGACAGAAAGTGAGTCAGCTTTTTTCAGTCACAAAAATCACCCTAACAAATATTCTTTGGCTACTTTAAAGCGTGTGCAGTAATAGAAGCTAAAAGTCTTGGATTTGTTCTTCATCCTGTCTCTGTGTGGGTAGAAAAACAAAATCCTCACTCGTTTTTCAACTTTTTTTAATGATGACTATCGAAGAAATTAGAGAGACAAGGTGGGTAACTTAGTACCTTTTATTGGAACAATTTCTGTTGGTGAGAGAGACCTTGGTCAGTGCAGACACAGTGTTCAGAGGTGCATCTGCAGAGTTCACCTCCCACCCTGGGTGGAGGTAAGGAGGCACCTTACTCCCTATGCCTCTCCACCAGCCGCCCTGCTAGGCACTTGCTGAGCTTCTCCAGCCACTCATTTGCCAGCTGACTGTCAGTCACCTTCTGCTACCACCTGTCTTTCTGCTGTGACCACTGTACATCAATCTCTTAATGATTTTCAGTTCTTTGCAGGATGGGCAGAAATGCTGCCCCATCTCAAGTGATTTTGGCTCTGATTGAGCATTTAAAATAACAAAAGAGGCTCCTAATGAAGCCTCGGTAGCTCTTTCTTTGATCAGTGGGGAGGAACAGATTAAACGTGCTTTGAGCAGGGGACTGGACTAGATGACCTCCTGAGGTTGCTAGTTCCCCCCCTAATATTCTATGAGGAACCTTTGGGGTGGGTTTGCAATTCTCCCGGCTGAGACACCTATCCCCACCCCTCTTATTTTTACAGGCCTCTGTTACTTTTTATTCCTTTTTTAAAGTCTCGGTCAACCAATTAGGAAGCCAAAATGATGTCATGTGACAGTGGACTAGTATCACGTGACAAGGAATGGGTAGTTAAAATGAAGGGTTTGCAAGTAAGCCCTAGCCTGGCACATGTTAATTCCATCTATTTGGGTTGTAATTTTGAATAGCGAAGATATTTGTAGTAATCAGAATTTGTTCACACAAAATTCTCAAACACACACACAAAAAGGGTTAAATTCATCAGGTAATTTACTTAAAGTGGATTTGTCCAGCTGTAGTCTCTTTGACATCAGACTGTTTTATTAAGATGTATCTGTGTTTGAATCTTATGGAACCTTTATCAAACGAGAAGCCATTTTTCAGAAACTTGAAAATTTCTGTGCACTAGAATCAAAATTTCAGACTGCTTTTTCAAATTTTGCACTGGGTTAGCTGGTCTTCATTGTTGTCACGTGTTATTGGGCCTATTTTCCTGACTGGATGAGTCTACTGTAGGCAGTCAGCAGGACAAATAGTTAAAGCCATTTTAATTCATTTGGTCAGATGGAGTGGCTGCATTTAGTGTGTTCTCTCTCAGATGGCCAGCAACAACGGTTGTCGGTGGTGGTGGGGTTATCCATGTTCTTCCTGGCTGCAGTATGGTGGAGAGAGCAGATTATCTCCATCTCTTGGGATTGTAGGTGAGCAGTGGTCCTGCTTAGCATTCCTCAAAGACTTTGGAGGGAAGCACAGTACTTGCTCCAAAGAAGATACAGAAGAAGGCAATAGTGTTATACCAATATAATAAAAACCAGCAGGATCTTATTAAGAGGGAAAAGGCAAAGATGCCACATTTATTGTAAATATAATAGTAAAGCAAAACACAAAAGCAAACAATGTTGTTTTACTACTTATTTCTATGATTACTTATATATATATATATACACACACACACACATATAAATTCATTCACACAATCATTCATTCAGGTTCTGTATAGGCGTTATAGTTACCAGCCTAGACGTTGCTCATGCCAAGTTACTGGCCAGGTATCTTGGTCATGAGGATGGAGCCGAGTCTGTGTCAGATGCATCTGATGCTCCTGGAGGCTGGCAGCAGAACCATAGATTCAAAGTCTTCAGTCTTCAGAGTCCAATTTTATAGGAATTTATTCCTATGTCAGTCCATGAGAGTTGCTTCATTCTGCTGGTGCTAAATCAATCAGCAGGTGGCTGGCTCCATGTTGTCAGATGCTTGTTTTTCCTTCCTTTGAGGTGGTGGGGGTCATCTGGTTGATCCCACTTGACACCTTCTTTGGCCGACACTGAATTCTTCAAGCTGGTAACTCCCTAACCATTCATTCATTATTTAAACTAGGCACTCATTCACATACATTCTCTATCTTAATCACATCTATTTCACTGTCTCTTTACCTTTTGGGGTGTTACCAATTTATGTGAGACTCCCTGTCTTTTAACAATCAAAAATAAAGTGAGATGAAAACTTACAGAGGGTGGGGGTCTTTATCTATATACTATAACAGCTACGGTTTTGGTTTACTTAGAATTAATTAATGTTTAAAAAGTTTTATACAAAGTATTTCTTTGAGCAGGCTTCACACAGACACAGCTGGTGGCTTGCAGGTTAGAATCACAAATTTACTTCTACCATAAACCTTCAGTTATAAGGTATCAATTAACAATAAGTCATTTTTCATATAAACCATGTCTAATATAAACCTTCTTTAATATCCCTACAATAGTCCACCTTCCCGGCAGGAAGATGCCATTATCTAGGGTAGAGGGAGACTATGTGTAGAGAGAGCTGTGAGACCTGGTGGAGTCCCCATAGGTTCCAATAAACATTAAAATTTCCCTATTCTTATGGACACCTCAGTCATCTGCAGGGTCTTTGGAATCTGGCTGCATAATGACAGGATGGGTCTGTCTCTCCAGGTGGGCAGCCAGAATTTCTGGTCATTCAAAGCCTGTGTGATTTCATCCCATGCCCAGTAAGTAGTAACAGCACTAAAGCAATGGGAACCTGTTTTCATATAGGCCACCACCTCCTCTGACAGAGTGAAAAGACCTAGCTACTTCTGCCATCCTTAGGCCTGCCAAGGCCTTGATTCTTCAGCTTGGCTCTCTGTGTTAGCTAGATCCTAGGGTGGGGGATAAAGGGGTGAAGAAAGGAGGGCAGGAGCCATAATAGATCCCTTTACCTTTTCCAGAAGTGGAACTAGAGTGCATATGCTCTTGGTCTTTTCTATCCCCACTGGACATGGTGTGCATCTGTGTATACAATACATTACAAATCATAGAATCATAGAATTGTGGGACTGGAAGGAGCCTCAAGAGATCATCTAATACAGTCCCTTGCATTCATGGCAGGACTAAGTATTATCTAGACCCTCCTTGACAGGTGTTTGTCTAACCTGTTCTTAAAAATCTCCAATGATGGAGATTCCACAACCTCCCTAGGTAATTTATTCCAGTGCTTAACCACCCTGACAGTTAGCAAGTCTTTCCTAATGTCCAATTTAAACCTTCCTTGCTGCAATCTAAGCCCATTGCTTCTTGTCCTATCCTCAGAGGTTAAGAAGAAAAATTTAGAATTTAGAAAAATTTAAGAATTTAGAAAAATTTAAGAAAAATTTAGTACTGTTGAAATTTAATGAAAAGCGACATTTTGAGATCTCAGACAACCATATGAGTTGAACTGGAGAAATATGTTGCACTAGTGGTGATCCATAATACTGGAAGGATGGTCCAGCAGTTAGGACATTAGCCTGAAGACTCAGGAGACCTGGGTTAATTCCTAGCTCTGCTACAGACCTTGGGCAAGGCACTTAGCCTCTCTGTGCTTCAGTTCCCTGCCTATAAAATTGGGCTAATAGCACTTCTCTACCTCAGAGGGGTGCTGTGAGGATAATATATTAAGGACTGTGGGGTGCTCAGTCACTCTAGCGATGAATATAAGTAACTAAGCTAGATCACTGAAAGGCCCTTCTGTAGAAGTGAGCACTGCTTCCTGAGAGCCTGTCACTGATACTGTAGGGATTTCTGCTTTTTCACTTCTCTATTATACAAATATATGTTTTAAACTCTCCCCCATCTGGAGCAGGAGGGTGGCTCCTGGTCTCCCCCACCCATCCCCCACACACATGCACCAGGCAGTGCAGTCAATTGTAATGGTGTTACTGGTATATGCCAGTAGCAGATTACTTATCTCTCCCTGTCTATCCCCAGAGCAATGGGGAAGCAAAGAAGGACCTGTGCCTCAGAGCAGGGGGTTTCAAACTGCTGGTTGTGACCCAGTACTGGGTCGCAGAATGGAAGGGACTGGGTCATGGTGGCCCAAACCCCTTCTCCAGCCCTGAGCCCCCCCCCCCCGCAAACCTGAAGTCCCCTCCTACACCCCAAACCCCTCATCCCCGGCCCCACCCCAGAGCCTGCACCCCCAGCCCAGAGCCCTGACCCCTCCTGCACCCCAACCCCTTGCCCAGAGCCCCCTCCCACAGCCTGAACCCCTCATTCTCGGTCCCACCCCACAGCCCTCACCCCTCTGCCCCAGACCATATCTCCTCCCACACCCCAAACCCCTCAACCCCAGAGCCATTGGGTTCTGGGCATCCACAATTTTCTTCAACTAGGTCGCCAGAAAAAAAGTTTGAAAACCATTGCCTCAGAGGGATGATTTGAGTCACAATGTCTCCTGGATACCCCTGGCATTGTTCCTGTACCATTACTTAGAAATGTGTGAATTGCTCTCTGACAACCTGCAGAACTCACCTCTGTGGCTGTCAGTTTGACCTGGCTTGCATATCTGGGCCTTCACAGTCATGCTGATTCTCAGTTCATCACATCTGATACTCAGAACCATAAAATCATTATCTGTAAGCTTCAGTCTGCAAAGCATAGCAAATGAACTTGTTCATTAGCCTACCTCACCCTTCTGAGAGCCCTGGGCAAGAGCCAGGCACAATCTGGTCTGTAATTTTTTAGTTACTAACATGCTCAGTTGCCAATCCTAGGGACTGAAGTTTACAGATAAGAACATTATGGTCCCATGTGTCAAATGACATTGAATGAGATACAGCATTTCAAGCATTGTGGAGAGGCAGGAAGAAAGTGAGGTCAAAGTCCTACTCTCCCTCATAAAGTCCTGTGGTAGGGCCCATGGATTAGCAATCAAACTGGGAAAAGATTATGACATGGTTACTCATACCTTCCCCAGGACCTATTGTGGCAACACCCATTATTAAATATGCTTGCTGCTTCCAGAGGAGATATAATTATTTATAGTGGGGTGCTAATCATGTTGTGCCAAAGTTAAGATTGCACAACTATTTCCATTTTAGTCCTGTTGTTAGTTGCTTGCATCTTTCTGAAACATTCACTTTTGGAAGCTGACATTTCCCGTAGTTGGTTTGTGCACAAACATGGTTTGGGAAGGAGAGAGTCGGAATGGAAATTTGATTTAAAAAACAAGTTAGCCATTTTTGAATGTGAGACCTCAAGTCGGACGGTTCCGATGCTCCGTTCTTGAATGAACCCAAAGCTCTGTGTTCTCACCCATCTTTGACAGTAGTAAGTTCTCATGCAAGTCTATGGGTCTTGCTGTGCCATATTTCCATTGTTTATCACAGAACTGGTTGTATACATAACCATCTTTCATCTTCTTATCTGGAATTTTGTTCTTGTTTTTGAGCAAATACCTCTGTACTTTAGGTTGTTAATCTGCACTCTTTGGCCATCAGGACAAGATAATACTGGCGTCTTTGTTTCTTCACTCCCTCTCTGGTGATTATCCCATCCGTTGCTGGTGTCTCTTCTTATTTACTCACACACCTGCATCCTCACTCACACAAAGAATGGCTAAACAATTTTCTAATGAGCAATTAAAGGGAACAGCAAAGGGAACAGTTAACCAATCTTTTAACAAGCAGACTAGACTTGTAACAAAACAAAATTATTTTCAAGAAAAACAATTTCATATTACAATTTTAGCTTATAAAGCAAGACAACTACTGACAACAAATTGAAACAATTTACTAGATTAAGACAACTCGAATATTTGCTAACATAATATTTTTTCTCACACTGCAGCCCTTTAACACCTCTGAAAAATCAGACTACTTTTATGCAGATGTCTAGATACGACTTTTGGTGCTGAACTCATGTTTAAAAATGTTGGACTAATTTAGGAAGGAAAGCGGGAAAAACAGGAAGGAAAGGAATAGGAAAGTATCCTGGACATCCTCTGACAATATTGCAAAATCAGGGGGTTTCAGACGAGGTCATCTATAGTGTGTCATACAGCTGCTAAATGTAGCATTGTGCATGTTCTGTGGAAAATCAGAGGATGTTATAAACTGTGAGTCATGTCACTGTTGACTTTACAGAGCACCCAAGTGATATATATACCGGGACACTGAAGAGACATGCATAGAAAAGCTAGAGACTGAGAGATTTTGTTAAACTAGTGATAGGACAAAGACGTGATGTTGAAAATGAAGAGTCTTTCATTCCAGATCTTACTTTGTGTAGCATTTTCTTATGCTTTTCCACTAGCTCCAGAAACAGAGAAGGAAAATGAAGAAGACATGCAATTTGCTAAGGTAATGATTGTTGACAGTATATATGAATAAAGCTGATAGGAAGAATTAGTCTTTTATCATGTTAAGATCACAGCAATAACTATATAACTATTAAGATTATTCTATACATTCTAAAAGAAACATGAATGTCATAAAATGTGGCTGTTTTTTTTCTGATCAGAAATATCTGGAAAAGTACTATAAACTTAAAACAGAGGCAGAACCTATCTTTAAAACGAAGAACAGCAAACCCATAACTGACAAAATCCGAGAAATGCAGGAATTCTTTGGGCTGAAAGTGACTGGGGAACTGGATTCCAATACTTTGGAGGTGATGAAGCAGCCCAGGTGTGGAATACCTGATGTTGGTCAGTTCAGCACCTTTCCAGGGTCTCCTAGATGGACAAAAACAGATCTGAAATATAGGTAATATTTCAATGTGTTTCCTGGATTGCCATTGGGAATTACAGAAAGAATTAGATTTATATGTTAATTATTATTTATTCTTATCATTATGGTAGCACCTAGGAGCCTGAATGAGGATCAAAGCCCTATTGTTGTAGGCAATAAACAAACACAGAGGTAGACATATATTGTGTATCAAGGAGCACATTGTCTAAAAAGACAAGACATACAAATAGTAACATACAGACAAAAAGGAAGCAAAATGTTTAATGTTAAGTACATGTCCTGTTAGTTGCATTTTTAATTGCCTAAATTTATTTCTTTATTATGTATTTATTTCCTTATTATGCATTTAAAGGATTTTGAACTACACACCAGACATGGAACCAGCTGATGTAGATGAAGCGATTGAGAAGGCTTGGAATGTCTGGAGCAGTGTGACCCCACTGAAATTCACCAGAGTTTATGAAGGCGACGCAGATATAATGATCTCGTTTGCGGCTGGATGTAAGATAATCCCCATGTGTCAGTAATGAGTATTGACTCCTTTACTTACAGTCCTGATTGAGAAGAATCTTACTTTTTATGTATCCTTTTCTAGTTCATGGTGACTTCTTTCCCTTTGATGGAATGGGTAAGACTCTTGCTCATGCCTTTGCACCGGGCGAAGGTATTGGTGGAGATGCCCACTTTGATGAGGATGAATACTGGACCAAAGATTTGAAAGGTAGGTATTCCTTACCATTTTATTAGCATTCTCTGCTGCACAGTATTTGATTGTAAGAGCTATTAGCTCATTTTTACACTGGAAAGAGATGGGAACACAAAAGTAATGCAGCTTAGTAATAAACTACATATAAAGGGTCTGAGCCTGGTGTACTTCTCAGCAAAATTCTCCTTGAAATCAGTGGTTCAGATTCTGAGCTCAGTGACACGCATGACAATCCATATTAATTCCACTGAAATCAATGCAATGACTACAACTGTGGCTCCCGTGGAGTGACTGGAATTACCATGGAGGTTGACTGTTTGACTGAGTTAGTCAATAGGCATTACTAGTGTATGGCATGGAATTGTGCACTTAGGTTGAGGCTCTAAGCAGTTGTAAAATACTGAACTCACCACTTTAAAAATAAAATATAGTAATAAAGTGATGATAACTTTTAACAACCTTGTGCAGGGAAAACAATGTGTGTTCAGTGCATGAGTGTATTTGTGGTGCATGTTGGGTGCTTCTCTCTAGTGTGCTTTATCGTGGGTTAGATTATGGGATCACAAGCTATGGGGCTCAATGCAGGAATTACGGAGTGAAATTCCATGGCCTGTGTTATTCAGAAAGTCAGTTGAGACAAACATAATAGCCTCTTTTGGCCTCTGAATTCATCAATATGATCAAAACCTTGGTTATACGTAAGGAGAGATATTTCTGCAGTCTGAACAGAAGCTTTCATGTTGGCTGGCCTCATATTTGCTTCTTCGAAGGAAAAAAAGTGTAATACTCTCTACATAATCAAAAACTAAATCTTTTCACAATCTTTTCTCAAGACTAAACATGCCCAGCTTTTTTAAATCCTTCCTCATAGGTCATGTTTTGTAAACCTGTTATCGTTTTGGTTTCTCTGCTCTGGATGCTTTCTGATTTGTCCACATATTTCTTAAAGTGTGGCACCCAAAACTGGACACAGTACTCCAGCTGATGCCTCACAAGAGGCACAATTCTCTCTTGTGTATTACATATGACACTCCTGTTAATACACCTTAGAATCATATTAGCATTTTTTGCAACTACATCACATTTGTGGCTGAGGTTCCGTTTGTGATCCACTATAACCCCAGGTGGCTCAGAGCCTGAGTTCCACTGTGACCTGGATCCAAGCCCTGTCATTTTGCAGGGTGGACACAGCTCAAGCTGCAGATCAGAGTCAGAAGGTGTGTGTAGTGTCATATGGATGGGCTAATACGGCTATGAGACCTGGGTCCAGCAAGTGTAAACCCAGATTTACAATGCAGTATGGATGCTTAAGCATGGGCTTGGAAACATTGTGTTTCCAATCCCAGGTCCCACAGAGCCAGATTTACAATGCAATGTAGACATACCCTTTGTTTCCCTTTTTTAAAGATAGCTACTATGTTCGCCCTTCGCTCCTCTGGGACCTCACCCGTCCTTTCCTATTGTTTTACGGGGACATTTATTTAATCTACATGCATGCTATGCTTTTTATATTTTTAGGTTACAACTTGTTTCTTGTTGCTGCTCATGAGTTTGGCCACTCATTGGGTCTTTATCATTCAAATGACTTTGGCTCCTTGATGTATCCATCCTATAAGCAGATGGATACCAGAAACTACAGGCTCCCTCAGGATGATGTTGATGGCATTCAGACCCTATATGGTAAGGAGGAAGCATCACCTTTTTTTAAAGTCTCTCTCATACAGGTTACAAACAATCTGATGAGAATGTGTAACCAAGAGCCATACTGTGGCCTACCAGTGGGGGGCATGAAGGGGGTAAGGCACCTCCGCCCTTAGAGCAGTGTACAGGGGCTGGCTGTAACTGTAGTCCTTGCTCTTACCTTTACGCAGGGACTGTGTTCCCTCTTGTGTCCTCTGGGTGCTAATCATAGCCAAAGGGATGAGAAGCAGGTAACGCCATGGCTCACTCTAACTCCATCTGCACAAGCTAGCTCAGCTGGCTAGCTGTGAGGAGGAGCACGTAGTGTGATCTCTTCTTTGTGCATATTAGGCACACACGCCCCGCCCCCCTGCAGAGGTGAGTGCTTCCTGGGCATCACTAATCCGAAAGGTTTACATATGTTTCTGTATGAAACTTTGTGACAGTCTTGTGACAGTTCCTAAGCAGACGTGAATTGGCACAGCTCCATTAATATCAAGGAGGAGCTCAGAGAGGCAGTGGTCAGGGCACTAGGCTAGGAAACCTAGGTTTAATTCCTTGCTCTGCCATAGAGCTTCTGTGTCACTAATCCTCTCAGTTCCCTGATCCGTGAAACGGGGATAATAGCATTGTCCTCCCCCACAGGGGTGTTGAGAAGATAAATACATTAAAGATTGTGAAGCATTCAGATCATATGGCTCAGTGGTGGCCATATAATTACCTAGATAGGATGGGAAAACACTGTTTCAAACGCATTGAGAATTTGGCCCAGTATTGCTGTTCTCCAAGGGCTGTGGTAGCAATACTAACTGACCTTCCAAGTCTGCTTTTAACCTCTTCCCTAAGGACCCCCAATCTCTACTGAGGCACCAGCTTCCACACCACCCACAGAAACACCCACAGAATCATCAACCACAGGCATCTGTGACCCTCACGTGACTTTTGATGCCATCACCACCCTCCGTGGGGAAATAATGTTCTTTAAAGACAGGTAAATTATTTCTGTTTTGTCAACATCAAGTTTTGCTTAGATTACTCTTGTAATGGCAATGCTTTGACAATTAGTTCAAGAGGGGGGATTGCCTTCCAAATGTATAGTCAACACAATCTCACAAATTTCTACTTGCCCATGCAACCTGGGTGAAGTAACTGGGCTTTCTGACAGGTGAGTAAATATTAGTATTTTAAATCATCCTTAGTCATCCTGTGCATGGTCTGTTACATTTCCATGCCAATTGTGCAATCAGAGCACCGTACTTTGGCCTGCAGCCATATCACATGAAGCATTGTTCTTGACAGACTGGTGTCAGACTGCGGATGGCAGATCTAAAGGGAAAACTATGGGGCTATAGAAAGTGTTGTTGGTGATTCAGTAGGTGGCATTCTTAGCCTCCAGACAGCATTGAGTCAAGGCTGCAGCTGCAGTGCTTGGTGACACTCTGCTGTTAGAGGTGCCATCTTTTCAATGAGATCTGATACTTAACCCTTTAATGGGTCATTTAAAGATCCCGATGCACTTCTTGCAAGATGGAATAAAAGTGGCATCCCCAGGGTTTTGGCCAAAAACCAACTCAGGGAATGACATTCTGCCTGCATAAGTGCCTCCTGAAGATTCAAAGGAAGAAATTATTCTTAAATGTCCCTCCTAAAAAGTGCAGTTTAGTGTTGCTGTGCGCTGTCAAAAAGCAGATACATTGCACCGAAGTGATAGCTGCATTTACATGGTGGGCAAAAGGATTCCTCCTGACATGGCATTACAGATAGGTTTCAGCTCTTCCCTGTGCCTTACTGAGGATCAAAGGAATGGGAGGGAAAGGGTGAGGTAAAAGGGCAGGGTGGAAGATCCCCAGTGCAAATAAATAGAAGGACAGGATTTCTCTGTAGCGCTGAAGAGGGCACTAGGAAATGGGCATTGCATCTCCAAGGGGACATGATCTGTGGGTTGGGGGCATGTCCCACCACCTGCAACTAATGAGCAAATGTACAGCTCATGTAGTTGGAATTTTTATTAAATTTCCCTGTTGATGATCTCATGAATTATTGGTAAAATATGATTATATAAACAAGCAACTTGTCTTTTCAATCAGGTATATCTGGCGCAAGAGTCCTTATTTCCCAGGTATTGAGCATGATTTAATTTCTTCCTTCTGGCCAGCCCTACCATCTGGCTTTCAAGCTGCTTATGAAATTGACAAGAAGGATCAAGTGTTTCTTTTTAAAGGTATTTCTATTGAATTTCTAGACATTCTTCTTACATGTGGAAATGAAGAAGCAATTATTATTATTATTATTATTATTATTACTATTAATAACCACCACCACCCAGCACTTACATAACTTTTCACTTCAAAGTGCAGTTTCACAGTCGTTAACTAATTAAACCTCACAACAGTCCTGTGGAATAAGATATTGTGCCTATTTCATAACTGAGAGGAAAACTGAGAGTGAAGTTAAATGATGTGCTTAAGGCAGGTGAGAGGATCAGTTATATAAAATGGAGTGCTTACATTTAGTCAACTAAATTCATATTTAGGCACCTAACTAAGTGGCCTGATTTTCAGAGGGGCTGAGCACTCCCAGCTCCAATGGAGGGGGGGGGGGAAATGTTTTTTTTAACTACTCTAATGAAATTATAAAGCAAAAAATCCAAGTGTCCTGAAATATTAAACATTCCAGCTGCCTTGCAGGAAAGGAGTATCTTTAAATTCAGTGCTATCAATGGAATTCACCCCACAGGGAACATAAACGTTTCCTTGGGGAGGCTCCAAGACTGTAATTAAATACTGCTTAATCTCATCAGAAGTCCCTATCGAGCTTTTCTATCTTGCTTTTCTTGACAGGCAATCAATACTGGGTTGTCAGTGGATACTCTGTACATCCAGGTTATCCAAGGAACATCCACACCCTGGGCTTTCCAAGATATGTTAAGAAAATTGATGCCGCTGTTTATGACGAGAATACCAAAAAAACGTACTTCTTTGTAGGTGACAAGTATTGGAGGTAAGATTAAATTCTCCCAGCAAATAACTCATGCACCTTCTTTAAAGCCTTATTAACCCTTTACATTTGGAATGATGACAAATCTGTGGCTCCCTTGAGTAGGATTTCATGACCGCACACCCCATTATTAAGTTGAATTTAAATGACAATAGAGATAGAACTCAGATCTTTCTTCTCCTTAAAACACTAGAGTTAAAGAACATTTTCCATTTGCTGCTAGTACAGTAAAAGCAGGACCGGCTCCAGACCCCAGCACGCCAAGCACGCGCTTGGGGCGGCATTTTGCCGGGAGGGCGGCAGGCGACTCCGGCGGACCTTCCGCAGTCATGCCTGTGGGAGGTCCACTGGAGCCGCGGGACCAGCGGACCCTCCGCAGGCATGATTGCGGAGGGTCCGCTGGTCCCGCGGCTCCGGTGGTCCTCCCGCAGGCATGACTGCGGATGCTCCATCGGAGCCGCGGGACCAGAGGACCCTCCGCAGGGACCGGCGTGCTTGGGGCGGCCAAATTCCTAGAGCCGCCCCTGAGTAAAAGCTTTTTTATGAGGCATGTCGGGGGAATGGAGGGTGCTGGTATGTGAAAAATACTGGTTAACTAAGAGGAAAGGAGTTTGTATGTGGGAGGGGGGGTGGGGCTGGGGATTGGGGCCTGGGTGACTAGTCCCATTGACAACTTCTAAGCACAAAGAAAGTCACATACCGAAATGTCTTTGCAGGATGAGGTTGCAATGTCTTTGCAGGATGGCAAGGTTGCACACTTGGGCCCCACACCGCTCATCCTACAGCAATCAAGTAGGAAAACCAAACTATTTAGTCAGAATAGCTAAGAACAACTGTGCATAGATTAGTAAAGGTGAAAGTATTCATGTAGTAAGGTTTGATACAATTCAGTGAGTTTACAGTAGCTCATGGTTAGTGAGTTTTAGCTAAGGGCAGGACTTACTTGTTATAAAGGTCAGTTGGATTCAATATTAAATATCACATGCCTATGTATTATTTTCATTTCATTTCTTCATTCAGTTATGATGAAGTCACCAAATCCATGGAAAAGGGTTATCCAAGACGCATATCAGTTGACTTTCCAAGAATTGGCAATAAGGTTGATGCTGCTTTTCAGGAAAAAGGTAAATAGAAAAAAATACTTTGATAGTTGAATATACTGGAAAATTTGCATTTCCATAGATTCAAGAATCATTATAGAAATTAGTAAGGATGATTCTTTACATGTACACATTTTAATTTACAGCAGTGTTTGTGGAAAGAGAATGAATATACATTTTTACAAAGTAATTATTCATTTTATTTTTATTTCTAGGACATTTCTATTTTTTCCATGGCTCAAAGCAGTATGAGATAGACACCAAGTCCAAGAAAGTTATTCGTGAAATGAAGAGCAATAGTTGGTTTGATTGCAAATAAGAGCAGACACACAAGGTGATGGTGGAAAAGAAACAGAACCCAATTTTGTATGTGTTAGAGATGGCTTTTCATCAATTTTTTGTTTCTAATCAGTGTTATTCATCTTTTACTGAGCCACATAAGAGCTGTGATCCCTGATAAATATTATTTTAAATAACAGAGAAATGTTAAATGTTAAATTTAATATATAGTTTTAATTTATCTTAGTATTGTATTTAGGCTATTTATTAAGCTGTCACTGAGCAATAAAGCTATTTTATGTTTGTGTATATAACAGTCTTGGGTTCTTTTGGTCCAGCCTCCTGGTCTTTCTGGTCAGCAGCACTAGAGAAGGGGCCAGTGAATTTAATTTAATTGCCCTGCAGTGTGAACTCCCAGCTCAGCCTTTCAGGCAATATGATGACTTTAAGAGACTGCACTAGGTGTAGAGGTGAGGCAGAGTGGGAGGCAGAAGTAAGTGGGCAGCTCCAAGGTAGAAGCAAGGGGAAATGATCTTAAGGGAAGGGGATAGATATTAGAGGAAGAAGAAGAAGAGGAAGAAGATAGAATCACAGCACTAGATGTTCACTCCCTGCTTCATAAGAGTTGATAGTTCTAAGACAGCTATGACCATCTAGGACCTTGACTGTCAGTGTTATGCGGGACACTGTGACCATGTGGAAGTTCACTGTGCTCTGGTATGTTTACTCCTAAAGCACATCTTGACTACATGAGCTATTTTGTACAGGGCTTATGACAAGCAGTTGAGTAGTTCTGATTCCATCCGGTAGAGGGCAGTCACACCCCCAGTTCATTACAATATTATTCTAAACTACTGATCCTATCATCACGCACTACCTGAACTGTTATAATTTCTTCGTGTCTTTTGTAATGAAGTAGAAGGGACTGACATAACCCTAGATAAAGGTATCGCTAAAGATGAGGGTGTAGGATGGCAAATGCGTGAGATTTGGTGGCTCAGGTGAGTGACAATGGGCTATATCCTTCAGGCCTCTAATCTGAATGCAGCTCAGGTCAGTCTGAGCTATGAGGGAAAACTGAAAAAATTGGGTTTGTTTAGTCTGGAAAAAAAAGACTGAGGGGGACAGTTTTCTAGTACGTAAAAGGTTGTCACAAGGAAGAGGGACATAAATTGTTCTCGTTAACCTCTGTGGATAGTATAAGAAGCAATGGGCTTAAATTACAACAAGGGCAGTTTAGATTGGACATTAGGACAAACTTCCTAATTGTCAGGTTAGTTAAGCACTGGAATAAATTGCCTAGGGAGGCTGCGGAATCTCCGTCATTGGAGATTTTTAAGAACAGGTTGGACAAACACCTGTCAGGGATTGTCTAGATAATACTTAGTCCTGCCGTGAGTGCAGGGGACTGGACTAGAAGATCTCTCGAGGTCCCTTCCAGTCCTATGATTCTATGATTCTATTGTTGGTGACTGGAACTGGATATAGCTATGTTAGCACCAGGTGGAAATTGTTCATAGATAGAGCACTGAGCACTTACCCAAATCAGGTCCCTTCATAATGTCTTAAATTGAGCACCCAAAATCCAAGGCACCCACGATCACCAGTACCATTTGAAAATCTTGTCTATGTATTGTGCGTCAAACCCTGCTCTCACTGATGACAAAAGTCATGTGCAAACCTAATGACTGCATTCAGAGTAGTATCAGGCCCTGAATAAACACACACTGTGACAATGTGTGGTGGGCATGTGCTATAGACCACCGGATCAGAAGGATGATGTAGACGAGTCTTTCTTCGGACAACTAACTAAAGTTTCCAGATCACAGGCCCTGGTACTAATGGGGGACTTCAATCACCCTGACAGGAGCTGGGAAAGCAATACAGCAGTGCACAGACAATCCAGGAAGTTGGGGACAACTTCCTGGTACAAATGTTGGAGCAACCGACTAGGGGCCGTGCTCCTCTTGACCTGCTGCTTACAAACAGGGAAGAATTGGTAGAAGTAGAAGTAGAAGTGGGTGGCAACCTAGGCATTGGTGACCATGAGATGGTTGAGTTCAGGATCCTCACAAAGGAAGAAAGGAGAGTAGCAAAATATGGACCCTGGAGTTCAGAAAAGCAGATTTTGACTCCCTTAGGGAATTGATGAGCAGAATCACCTGGAAAGATAATATGAGGAGGCAAGGAGTCCAGGAGAGCTGGCTATATTTTAAAGAAGCCTTATTTGGGCGCAGGAACAAACCATCCCGAAGTGCAGAAAGAACAGCAAATATGGCAGGCGACCAGCTTGGTTTAACTGTGAAATCTTCAGTGAGCTTAAATTCATAAAAGAAGCTTACAAGAAGTGGCAATTTGGACAGATGACTAGGGATCTGTCCAAATATTGCTAGAGCATGCAGGGGTGTAATCAGGAAGCCCAAGGCACAATTGTAGTTGCAGCTAGCCAGGGATGTGAAGGGTAACAAGAAGGGTTTATACAGGTATGTTAGCAACAAGAAAACCGTCAGGGAGAGTGTGGGACCCTTAGTGAATGGGGGAAGCAACATAGTGACAAATGATGTGGAAAAAGCTGAAGTAGTCAATGCTTTTTTTGCCTCTGTCTTCACAGACAAGGTCAGCTCCCAGACAGCTGCACTGGGCAACGCAGTATGGGGAGGAGGTGAGCAGCCCTCAGTGGTAAAAGAACAGGTTAAGGACTATTTAGAAAAGCTGGATGTGCACAAGTCTTTGGGTCCAGATCTAATGCATTCTCAGCATCCCTGGTGCTGAGGGAGTTGGCTGATGTGATTGCGGAGACATTGGCCATCATCTTTGAAAATTCGTGGCGACTGGGGGAGGTCCTGTACAATTGGAAAAGGCAAATATAGTTCCCATATTTTAAAAAAGAAAGAAAGGGAACCGAGGGAACTACAGACCAGTGAGCCTCACTTCAGTCTTCGGCAAAATCATGGAGCAGGTCCTCAAGGAATCCATTTTGAAGAACTTGGAGGAGAGGAAGGTGATCAGGAACAGTCAACATGGATTCACCAAGGGCTAGTCATGCCTGACCAATGTGATTGCCTTCTGTGATGAGATAATTGGTTCTGTGGATATAGGGAAAGTGGTGGATGTGATACATCTTGACTTTAGCAAAGCGTTTGATACAGTCTCCCACAGTATTCTTGCCAGCAAATTAAAAAAATATGAATTGGATGAATCGACTATAAGGTGGATAGAAAGCTGGGTAGATTGTCGGGCTCAATGGGTAGTGATCAACAGCTAGATGTCTAGTTGGCAGCCAGTATCAAGCGGAGTGCCCTAGGGGTTGTCTCCTGGGGCCAGTTTTGTTCAACATCTTTATCAATGATCTGGATGATGGGATTAATTGCACTCTAAGCAAGTTTGCAGATGACACCAAGCTGGGGGGAGAGGTAGATATGCTGGAGGGTAGGGGTAGGGTCCAGAGTGACCTAGATAAATTGGAGGATTGGGCTAAAAGAAATCAGATGAGGTTCAACAAGGACAAGTGCAGAGTCCTGCACTTATGAAGGAAGAATCCCATGTACCGCTACAGGCTGGGGACCGACTGGCTAAGCAGCAGTTGTTCAGAAAAGGATCTGGGGATTACAGGGGACAAGAAGCTGGATATGAATCAGCAGTGTGCCCTTGTTGCCAAGAAGACCAACAGCATATTGGGCTGTATTAGTAGGAGCATTGCCAGCAGATCGAGGGAAGTGATTATTCCCTTCTATTTGGCACTGGTGAGGCCTCACCTGGAGTATTGCATCCAGTTTTGGTCTCTCCACTACAGAAGGGATATGGACAAATTGAAGTCCAGTGGAGGGCAACAAAAATGATTAGGGGGCTGGGGCACATGACTTATGAGGAGAGGCTGAGGGAACTGGGTTATTTAGTCTGCAGAAGAGTGAGGAGGGGAGGGATTTGATAGCAGCCTTCAACTACCTGAAGAGGGGTTCCAAAGAAGATGGAGCTAGGCCGTTCTCAGTAGTGGCAGATGACAGAACAAGAAGCAAAGCTCTCAAGTTGCAATGGGGAAGATCTAGGTTGGAAATTAGGAAACACTATTTCACTAGGAGGGTGGTGAAGCACTGGGAGGTGGTGGAATCTCCATCCTTTGAGGTTTTTAAGGCCTGGCTTGACAAAGCCTTGTCTGGGATGAATTAGTTGGTGTTGGTCCTGCTTTGAGTAGGGGATTGGACTAGATGACTTCCTGAGGTCTTGTTCAACCTTAATCTTCTATGATTCTATGATCCTATGAATGTATTTCATTGCTTATTACTGTAACAATATACACAGTCGAGACTTTCCAAAAACAATTAGATCATTATTCAGTCTAGTCCAGTATGCAGCAGTGGCCAGTCTGAGTTGCTTCATAGGAAAGAGAAACAAAAGTTATAATGCTTCTAGCAGGCAATTTCCAGAGGAGTTGCAATGTGGACATCCCTGCTGGAGAAAAGAATTCTCTCACATGGTCTGAATGGGAGATGAATTTTCAGAGGATTTGGAAATTCAGCTCCATTATTGCCTGGCCTGGCAGGGTTTAGTCCCTTCTATAAATAGACATACATGCATGGAGATTTACAAATGAATCGAGTCTGACCTGGAAGTGATTCCTGCATGAAGGGATGTTAGTGGATCCAGAATCCTTATTGTCATAGAGGAAATTATGGCAGATTAGGCTTCTGGGAGGAACACACACCCTAGGCTGGAAAGGAAGGGAGATCCACCAGGAGCCTCACAGAAGGCACAAGCAAGACAGCAAGCCCTGCCATTAAACAAAGACTATCTCATTCATATGAGCTGTCATTATGCAGCTGTCAGAAGAGGGGTACATGCCTCTCCCTCTGCGGCTGGCATCCTCAGCAACATAATACATACATATGGCTACATATTTAAACACAGTAGCCTCAGGGTTTGGCAGTATACTACGCAGCCAGTTGGGAGATGTAAACATCTCTCGGTTAGACGCCACTCATCAGTGGCACAGCCAGAGCTGTAGTTTTACAGCTCAAACGCTCCTTGTGTGTGGGTCTTCACTCTTGTACTTTAGCCTGTGGCTCCCACACTGCTGCCAAAGTACACTGCGGCCAGAACATGGCTGGGTGTGTGAAGCATTTTCAAAACAAACCGTACTCATTACCTCACAGGCAAACCATGTGGGGACCCCTCACTCTTATCTTCTTTCTTTCAGGTTTGTATTTGTACAATTTAAAGTAGCATTTACATATGCGGACTGGCAACTTACATGCATGAACACAGTTTAAAAGGGACTGTGTTCATGCATGTAAGACTTCTACTCAGCATTGTGCCCACGGGAAGATGTTGTCTTCTGCTGGTGCTGTTACTAGGGACTCTGGCCAAGGGAATGCTGCTGGTGGGGGTATCGACTCTGGCATAGCAAGGGCCAGACAATGGTATGAGACATTCCTGAGAGAGAGGCTTTGAGAACGGAGAGGGTAGCAATCAGCAGGTCAAATCTCTGTGGAAGAAGAAGAGATTCTCATTATAGAGGTCACGTCTAGGTTTGATCACTTCATGGGTAAGGCCTCAAAAAACATCTATGAAAGTTTCTATATGGGATGATATAGAAACTAAGAAAAGTGAATGATTTTAGTGGGTGATGAACAGCACCAAGAAATGGGGAGAAAAGAGGGAACAGAATAAGAGGACAAAAGTTAGCAATGGGGGGGAGGGATAGTTCAGTGGTTTGAGCATTGGCCTGCTAAACCCATAGTTGTGAGTTCAATCCTTGAGGGGGCCACTTAGGGATCTGGGGCAAAAAAAAAAATTGGTCCTGCTAGTGTAGGCAGGGGGCTGGATTCAATGACCTTTCAAGGTCCCTTCCAGTTCTAGGAGGTTGGTATATCTCCCATTATTACAATGTTGCTGAGTCCTGGCAAGCAAAGAACCACAACAACCTCACTAAAACCTTCCCAGTGCCCCTGTGGGTGGGACCTCTAATGCAAACAATGATGAGTGTGGAAAATTTAGGCCCCATGACCAAGTGTCTGCTTCCTCCTGAATCTCTGTTCTGTTTCAACAAGACCAACCAAACATCCAGGGGAAGAAAGCATATACTCAAGACTTCATCATGACATCTATCTTCTGTGGCTCCTTTCTGCTGGTTTCCACTGATGTGTCCCAGAGGGAAATAATTCAGCAACGGTCTCTGTAATGTATGTATTTCTCCTTTCAGAAATCTCTTCTATTGCCATCTCTCACTATATTTTGGATGGAGGCCCCTTTGTGCCCCTTGTGGTGAAGAATGAAACAAAAGATAATTCTCTACCCTGATGTGGAGATGGTGGTGTTAAACCATTAGTGAAGAATTTGAGCTTATGAATTTTAGGGGACTTTCTAAGGCCTCATGTCCAATATCCAGGATGCTGATGCTGATTGGTTCATGCACCATATGAAGCAGAGAGAAAGCTTCCTGACAATAGTGGGGAACATATTATCCAAAGCATAAGGGCTAGGCCCGGATTCTGAGCTCTGTGGTGGCTCAGTACTCTGGCTTTGCTGGTATACCAGGGCCACAAAGCAGGCCGAACTGACCATTTGGGAATCACCCCTGGCATAAGGGAGATTCTGGTAGGATAGAGTCAGCAGGACATTCCCATATCACCCTGCTAACAGCCGCCAGTGTAAGGGAGCACCAGGGGTGTAGTGGTAGATTATGGAGGGACATGTTGAAGGAGGAGATATAGTCAGAGCACAGTTCACTCCTGCTATTCTATACCATGTTCAGCACAGTGTAAGATAGAGCAACTCCTAAGGAGTGTTCTAGCTTTTATTGTTCTTTTCCTTCACTGTCTCCAGAATTAAGGTGGTGGTGCAACAGTCCTTTACCCCATCCCCAATTCCTGCAGTCAGTTTACCTTAACCAGGCCTGAGAATCAAGTTGTAATTGCTGCATGGGTTTGTTGCTCGGTAGTACAGGCAGGAGCAATGAGCTAAGAACTTTATTAAAGATAACCTGGAAGTGATGCAAATAGTCAGCACTGCTTTTTCAGTGTCTTACAGCACAAGAACTATTCCAATGGGTAAAGTGAGCAGAATATGGCACTATATTAACAATGAGATTTCTCCCAAAATACATGTGACTGTAGAAGACACTTGTTTCAGTTGTCTACAAAAAAACTGGAACCTGCCAAGGTTTCATTTTGTTTCTTATTAGAGGCCACAATTCTGCAAAGACTTGCATCTGTGCTTACCTTTGAGCACCTGAGAGGTTTCAAGTTAATGGGACTGTTCAGATGCTTAAAGTTAAAGACATTTATAAATGTTCTGAGGCTCAAGGCTGGATTTTTTTAAGTAGCTAAAATAACGTTTTTCTTACCTGAAGAAACAGTGGATTTATAAAGGAAAGGAATATCATCCTATTTCCTGAGCATTAATCATATTGTCCGATTGCAAAATTTGCAAAGGGGCGGAGTGGGATGGGAGGCAGTTCACATGAAATCTGTCAAGCTTTTCATGCCTAAACCAGTGTTTGCATATCTTCTGTTGGTAACTGGAGGCTGTTCTAAACTGTGAGTCAGGCTACACGTGACTTTATGAAGCACACAAATACTATATAAACAGGGATATGTGAGACACTTGTATGTAGCGGGCGGAGATTGAGATCTTCATCAAGACAAGACATAGAAGCAAAAGAATGAAGAACCTTCCGTTTCTGCTGTTACTATGTGCCGCATCTTGTGCTTTTCCTATAGATCCAAAAAGGAAAGCGGAAGAAGATACGAAGCTTGTTCAGGTAATGATTGCAGACACAAAGGACCAGATCCTGAGCTGGAGTTAATTGAAGTTAATGTAGCTATACTGATTTACACCAGCTGAGGATCTGACCCTATACATGCTGATGGGGTGAATAGTCTGGTTCAGTATTTCCCAAAGAATAGAAGTATGCCCTCCCGGAGGGGTGTGACACACTGTCCGTGAAAGGTTCCCCAAGGCTGCCCTTCTAAAATAGTGGGGTAGAAGGGTGGATAGGACTTGTTTCATTTTCCTGAGGGGGCGCTTGGTTTCAAAAGCTTGGGAAGTATTTGTCTTGGGTGCTGTTTTAATGAATGTGTAATGCTCAAAGTGAGGCAATATTTCTGAAGAATAATTCAGCGCTGTCATCATGAACCATAGAAATTTGCCCGGAAGCATCTTATTATTATTTTGTTTTACATTGTTTTGTGGGAAGCATTTTAAAATTAAAGTGCACCCGTTTAGGGCCTGATACCACAAACATTTAAACATGTGAATAACTTTACACACAAGTAATCTTTTTGGCTCACTTGGGGCTTCTCAGGGGAGTAAAGATATTCTCATGCATAAGTGGTTGTAGGATCAGGATCTTCATTTTGTCTGAATCTTTGCACATGATAAAATGTAATGCTATTGGCAACTCATGCTTTCAATCATGTTCTTCAAACATCTATCATTGTCTGTCTTTAAATACTGCATGGAGTGCTAGAACAGAGAGTAAGTCTAAGGTGTTTTGTCACAAAATGTTCCATTTACAGGGCAAATGTTTATTCTGAATGTGTTCTGAGCATTAATCCTATTGTACAATTGCAAAACATTCATGCAGAACTCTTGTAGCCACATTATCTCACAACAAGATAATGTCAAGGTATTAATATAAATGGAAAATGAGAACTAATTTCAGTTTACAAAGTTTCTAAACAAAGTGAGTTCCTGAGACACAGAGGGGGAACAAGCAGCAGAAGCCCAGGGTAGATCTCATGTCGTAATATTTAATATTATTTTCCAAGATCTAAAAAAGAACCTAGTGTCTTATAATATATTTGTTTCATCAGAAGTACCTGGAAAATTACTACAGCTTTAAGACAGATGAGAAGCCTGTTTTAAGATGGAAAAGTGATAGTCCCATAGTCAACAAAATCAAAGAAATGCAGGAATTCATCGGATTGGAGGTGACTGGGAAATTGGATTCTAACACTTTGGAGGTGATGCAGAAACCCCGGTGTGGAGTCCCTGATGTTGCTGATTTCTCCACCTTTGCAGGACAACCAAAATGGGGAAAAAAGAATCTAACATACAGGTAACCATGCAGTAGTAGAGGGGTTTTCTTGAATTAAAGGGAAACAAGTTGCTCCAAGTAGATGATAAATATTGTAAAGAACTCAGCTGTTTCTCTATATTATATTTGAAAGGATTTTGAACTATACACCAGACATGGCCCAAGTTGATGTAGATGCAGCCATCAAGAAAGCTTTTACAGTCTGGAGCAATGTGATCCCATTGACATTTACCCGGGTTGACAGAGGTGATGCAGATATATTGATCTCCTTTGCAGCCAGAGGTAAATATATCTATCTATTTATCTACCTATATATAATCATTGTAAATATTACCATCCAGAGGTCTGTGAATGATTTTTCCTGAAATTATTATTCATTATTATCATTTGTATTAGGATGGGGATCCCATTGTGCAAGGCATTATACAATCACACACAAAAACACAGTCCCCACCCCAAAGAGTTTATAAGGCGCTGATACTGCAAAGATTTATATCTGTACATAACTTTACACACTGTGTGTAGTTCAATGGGACTGTGCATAGTGTATAATGTTCAGCCTGGGCAGACATCTGCACAGAATCAGGGCTTGTGGGTCTCACTCATAGTTTTACTCATGACTGTAGTTCCATGTGAGTCACTGGGACTACTCAAATGCTTAAAGATAAGCACAGGTTAAAGTGCTTTGTTAAATAAGGTCCACAGAGCTCAGTGCTTGGGGCTGGCTCCTCCTCTGGGGCTTTTCTGTGGTGGAGGAGGGCAAACTACACCCCCTACTGGGATGATGTGGGTGGATCCTCAGGGAGATTTCTCCCCCCAAAGCTCTCTTCTATGTGCATAGGAGGTAGCAGGATCATAATTAGACATGATGCAGTGGGTAAAGAGAACAGAAAGTAGTGGAGGATGGTGGAGGGAACAATAAAAGGTCATGTGATTATTTTGTAAAAAGCAACAAAGAGTCCTGTGGCACCTTATAGACTAACAGATGTATTGGAGCATAACCCACGAAGCTAATGCTCCAATACATCTGTTAGTCTATAAGGTGCCACAGGACTCTTTGTTGCTTTTTACAGATCCAGACTAACACAGCTACCCCTCTGATACGTGATTATTTTGGTTTCTCACATACTGTCTTGTGGTTCAACTGTATAAATACAAGCTGTACAATAGCTTGCCATTATTTTTATTTACCTTCCTTTCCTTTTTATTTCTCCTCCCACCAAGCCATTGTACCTGCATTCATGCCCATCTCCAATCCTTACTCAATTCCCACTGCTTCATGATCTCTCTTCCATTGGGACAGATTTTTGTATCATTTCCAATTGTTTAGTGTCTGCAGATCTACTAGAAAGTCAAAATTTTCCGGTTTCAGTAAAAATTAACAAATAATGGGGTTGTCAAAATTGCATGTCAGAGAAATTTGGAGTGTTGTAAACTCACAAAAAGTTCTATTGCACCTTGTACCATTCTTAGTTCACAACGATTTCAATCCGTTTGATGGTCCTGGTGGGACGGTTGCTCATGCCTACGCACCTGGCAATGGTATTGGTGGAGATGCTCACTTTGATGAGGATGAAGACTGGACCAAAGGCTCACAGGGTATGTAATACAACTCTTAATATTACATACCGGGGCTTGGTAGGATTTTCAAAATGAGGTACTTAAAGTTTGACTCCTAAATCCATAGTTAGATACCTGAGTGGCTGATTTTCAGAAGTGTTGGACAACCAACAGCTCCCAACAAAGTTAGGATTTCAGCACTTTTGAAAACCATCCCACATAATTAGCTTCCTCAGGCCCCAGTTTTCCAACGGCATCACAACATCTGGACTCCTTCACCCACATTGATTTCTGCTGGAGTTGTTTCATGCTGGATCAGACCTACAAGCACTGCACCTTTGCGCTTTTGATGTGCTTCAATGTATTTTCGTTGTACCTAGTTGTATTTCAACTACATCTGAGTTTACTATAAGCACTAAAAACCTCTATTGCATTGAGTGCAATTGGCTGGCTTGTACTTCACATTGATGGGCAAGAACATGAAAAGACTTAACTTTCTTTTATACATTTTGTTTGCTGGTTTTAGGTTCCAACTTGTTTTTCGTGGCTGCGCATGAGTTTGGCCATTCACTGGGACTCTTCCATTCTAGACACCCTGATTCACTGATGTACCCAGTTTATAGATACTCTGATTCCAAGGCTTTCCGTCTTCATCAGGATGATATTAATGGCATTCAATACCTCTATGGTAATCAAACATTATTAATGCTCAATGTTTATAGCCTCTAACAAGTTCAAATAACTTTTAATGAAATCCATGTTGAATGGTTATATTAACTATAACTTGAATAAAAATGACAGATCCACTGAAGTTATCTGAATTTTATAATATCAAATACTAGTTTTAATTTCTTCTCTAAACTGTTTCCCCTAGGACCTTCATCTAACCCCCCTGAAGATCCAACAGAATCTACTGTCTCCATAGAACCCATGGAGCCAACAGAACCTCTACCACCAAACACTTGTGGCTCTAATCTGACTTTCGATGCTGTCACCACTTTCCGTGGAGAAATAATGTTCTTTAAAGACAAGTAAGCTGACTGTCTTAAAGCAACATCATATCTTTTGCTTCAATCTTCCTTTAATGGCACAATAGTTTGGAAAAATAAGAAACATTCCAAATTTTGTCCAGCATGTTAGTCAGACCAATACCTTTTATTATGTTCAAATAAGGTTCAGATAAATATTACTAATCTTTCTTCCCAAGTACCAACAGACCTCCTACTTACCTGCACAGAGGTGATCATTAAGGGATATTTCCTTAGACTGTAAGCTCTTTGGGTCAGGGGCCATCTTTCTGTTCTGGTTATTTATGCAGTACCTAGCACAACAGGATACATAGCTGGGATCCTTGGTACTACCACGATGCAAATGATAAACCCTAATAATAATAATAACAGCAACACACACTTGCCACATTTATTTCCAATTCTAACCATAGGAGAAAACTTGTCAAATTTAGATAAGATTGTGGTAACTGTTGACAAATTCTGACTTCATCATTGTGACCTCTATATGTTGGACTCTATCATGACATCTAACACTGGCAAGTTTTACTTGGGTACTTGGGTTCTGCAGTATTCCCAGGACAATCCATTGATTAAAACAACTGACCAGAGACTAGCAGTGAGTGTGCCAAAGCTGAAGCATTCCTCCATGGAAAATCACTAATACTAAGGTGCTCTCAAGGGATTAAAGACAATAGATTGTGGGTTCGTAGGACTCATAAAGAGGAAAGTGGGATAAAAGGAAGTCCTAGTGGAGACGTGGGATATGGTATGGTAGGAAAAGGGGGTTGGGAAAAGGATAGAGGTAAGTATTAATGGGTTAAGAGACAGATCTGGTTGCATTAAGAAAATGGAGGTAGAGGAAGAGGGATGGGATGCAGAGAAGACAGGGAGAGAGTTAGTGCCTTAAAAGACATGGCTAAATTAGAACAGGTCCCAACATTCAGAATTCAGGAGAATTCAGTTTTGGACTCTGAACCCATTATTTGGGACACTGAAGTTAGCCATTTATCCATTTTTAACTGCAGCTTTCTAAACTTTGAAAATTTGCCATCCCAAATACCAAGTCCACATGCACACCCTTGCAACAATGATTTCGGATAATGAAACCGAATACCATCGTATATTTTATCATGTGTTCAGTGCTGCACAATGGTGTAAGATGCTTCTGCCTAAAGACTTCACAGTCTGAAGGAGTTTATAATGTTGTATTCTGACAGTCAAAATATACTAATGCCAGGAGAGCAGGCAAATAAGTATTGTGAAATCTGCTTTCCCTGAAATCCAGCGATTTATCCAGCAATAAATTCTCTCAGTGGAAAATCCTCAGCCCAGAGCCTAGCACGGGTATGTGGGAGTAGGTCTTGGGGAGACACCTGGGGGAAGTGGGAATCCTCTAGTCTCACCCAACTCTACCACCTCCCTTTGTCAGTAGTGTGCTGCAGAACTGAGTCCCATTTGCCTTTCGTGTAGCAGAACTGCATTAGTTCCATGCCAGGGAACCCTCTCTAACATCAGTGGTAAAGGCCGGTTTTAGTCCTAAGTGATTCAAAAGTACAAAATCTAAGTAAATGCATAGAAGACATGATTTGGGAGCAATGGAATTTCTTTGTGTGCCAATATAGAATACTCTCTGGGCTGTAGAAGTTGTAAACTCTTATTGCTATGGTTAGAATGGCACATATTGTTATGTATAAAGATATGATTGAATATGCAAGTTGTACTGTATTTGGATCAGGTACTTCTGGCGCAAACACCCTACAAGCAGAGAAGTTGACTTTAATTTAATATCTTCATTCTGGTCACCTCTGCCATCTGGCTTGGATGCTGCCTATGAAATTACAGACAGAGATGAAACATTTCTTTTTAAAGGTAAGCATCGGAATTTCTCTATGTTCTTCTTACTTGTGACACAAATGGAATTTACCCGCTTTGAAAATACACCTCTACCCCGATATAACACTGTTCCCGGGAGCTAAAAAAACTTACGTGTTATAGGTGAAGCCACGTTATATCGAAATTGCTTTGATCTGCCGGAGCGGGCAGCCCCGCCCCCTGGGAGTGCTGCTTTACCGCGTTATATCCAAATTCGTGTTATATAGGGTCACGTTATATCGGGGTAGAGGTGTAGTTAAGGAAATTGAACCTTGTACTCTTTTAATGGGATTTCATGAACTCTGATCTAATCCAATTTACTGGTATTGTTTTGCAATTAAATTGCTAACAAAGACCACACTCAGCATCAAAATGCATGTCACTTATTTGATTAGTGTTAACGAAGCTAAATTTCCCTAACAAATCAAGCTCTATCCAAGGAAATGTGAAATGGCACTTTTTTCTATAGAACTATTTGTCTAAATTAAAAATAGTAGCACAAATTTATTCAGAAGAGTTACATGAGGGATGGATTTTGCCAAGTGTGTTTAAAATACAACAGAAGGCGATGGTCCATTGTTTACTGTAGCCACAGGAATATAATTTTCAACAGAAGTTCCTGGGCAAAAAGTTTTCAACAACTTTTCTTGATAGGAAATGAATTCTGGGTTGTCAAAGGAGATACTATACTGTCTGGATACCCAAAGAAAATCCATGATTTGGGCTTCCCTAAGGGTGTGAAGAAAATTGATGCAGCTCTTTATAATGCAATTAAAAGAAAAACATACTACTTTGTGTCTAACAAGTATTGGAGGTAAGATTTCATGTTCAACATTCTTGAGTATGAGGTAATAGGGACCACTGAGCAAACAAAACCCACATCACCAATAACTGTACCCTTAATTTGCCTTATGATGTTTTAGTAGCACACTGGGTAGCCAGTCTCTTACACTGTCACCACTGCCTGTAGAAAAATAATATTCTTTAAAGTCAGGTGAAACAGTTCTTTTAAAGATACATAAAGTTCTGCTTAAATTATTTTACTGCCATAGAAAAAAGACATCTAAAGCTTTACTGCACGTTTTAAAGCAAACAATAATTCCTAATTATATTAAAAGGGCCAGAACACCACACCCAGAAGGTGTGTGGGTTACACTTAGTTCACTGCTAACGGGCTCTCTGTAAAGAGTGGGGCTGGCTTACATGGCATTTGGCTTATTTTTAATTGTCTTCATATTGTTTTTAACTTTCCTCAGTTATGATGAAAGAAGACAGTCCATGGACAAGAAGCCAAAGCTGATAAAAGATGAATTTCCAGGAATTAATGGGAAGATTGATGCTGTTTTCCAGTATAAAAGTAAGTGGAAACTCTCAGGTAAAGAAGCGTTAAATGGTTCAGAAGTGATAAGAGACATGTTTAAATGGGATGCATAGGACTGAGAGCCAGAAACATCTGCATGCTAATCCTGGCTCCGGTACTTCCTCTGTGGCTTGGACAAGTGACTTAACCTTTCTGTGCTTCAGTTTCCCTATCTGTACAGTAGGGATAAAAATACATCCCGAGGTGTGTTGAAAGTCAATTAATGTTTGCACAGTGCTAGGAAAAGATCAGTACTAAGGGACAGATTGGGTAACCCTTACTCATGCTGCATTGTACCTTACACCATAAGTAGTTCCACTGAAGTCAATGGAACCACTTGTGAAGTAAGGTATTGCTCAGCATGAATAAGGATATCACAGTCTGGCCCTAAGACAGTAAAGTTACTGTGCTGAGATTATGTCAGATAGGATATTATTTAGATAGAATAGTTCTGGAAATTGCTAGACTGGGTGGCTCAGATAGTCTTTTCTAGCCCATTGCAAACTTTATTGTAACAGCTTAATATTTATTAGTGCAATATAGTAATTCAACTTGCTTTTATTCCTAGCGTTCTTCTATTTCTTTCGTGGATCACGGCAGTTTGAGTTTGATCCTATTGCCAAGAAAGCTACTCGTGTCCTAAAGACTAACTTCTGGTTTCCATGCTAAGAACATGAAGTCCTGGATGATGTATAAAAGAAGTAAACAATACTGTAAATACACCAGGGATTACTTTTCATTAATTAATTTCTAAAATATGTAGTCAGGATTCTGCAGGTTTCAGTGTACGTCCACTAGTCAAACTATAGCTATTGTACAATCTGCAGTTCTGTAAATAATAGAAATGCAATACTTAGCATGAATATGTGTATATGTAAATAAATATGTATCATATATAGAGATTTTGTAGTTATTTGCCAGATGATGTATTTACTTGCAAAAGATGATAATTTCCTAACTCAAAAAGTGTTGCATCCAACATGGGAATTCTATATTAGATTTCATCCTGACAGGTAAAGAGGAACTGATTCATAGAACTAAAAATGAATGGTATCTTAGGTACAAATGCTGAGGACTTGATCACATTTATAATATGCAAATAGAATAACGTCCAGTAATTTATAATATACAAATAGAATAACGTCCAGACCAGTAATATATATATCTCCAGTGCTTTAAAAGGACCAATTTCAGAAAGCTGAAAACAATTATGAGCCCGATCAGCTAGGAGGAAGCATTTAATCACAAAAATGAGAAAGATAATTGGGGGTTGATTAAGAACACTTTACTAGATAGCCAAATACCAGAATACCATAGGTGAGGAAGAAGGACGATTGGTTAAAAAAAACAACAACAAAAAAACCACCTGGTTTAGAGGGGAAGTGAAGGGAGATATAAAAATTATATATATAACAAATGGAAAAAAGGAGAGGTTGATATTAATGAATATAAATCAGAAAGTAGGAATTATAGAAAATTGATAAAAGAAGCAAAGGGACACAAGAAGTGATCTATGGCCAGCAAAATTAAGGACAATAAGGAGTTTTTAAAAATATTTTTGGAACTAAAGGAATCCTAACAATGGTATTGGCCCATTACTAGATGGGTAGAATTATCAATACTTATGCAGAAAAGGCAGAAGTATTCAATCAAAATGTATGTTCTATATTTGGGAAAACACAGACAATGTAGTCCTAACGTATAATAACACTCTTTCCATTACACTAGTATCTCAGGAGAATGTTAAACAGCACCTACTAAAGTTAAACATTTTAAATCAGTGGGCCCAGATCACTTGAGTTTTAAAAGAGCTGGTTGAGGTGGTCACTGGACCATGAATGTCGATTTTCAATAAGTCTTGGAACACTAACAGTTTCAGAAGACTGAAAGAAAGCTCAAGAAGTGCCAATATTTAAAAAGGATAAATGGGATGATCTGGATAATCATAGTCCTCTCAGTCGGACATTGATCCCAGGCAAGCTGATGGAGTGGCTGATGTAGGACTAGGTTAATAAAGAATTAAAGGAGTGTAATATAATTAACGCCAATCAACATGGGTTTATGGAAAATAGCTAGTATCAAACTAATTTGATACCTCACTTTGATGGGATTACTAGTTTAGTGGATAAAGGTAATTGTGTTGATGTAATATACTTAGCCTCTCCACCTGCACACCCACAGTTGTCACCAACCACCCCACATTGGGTTTAATGTGTCTGTGTAGTCACAGCACCAGGCCTGGGAGAGAGCTCTCCCAATACTGTAAAAAACCCACCCCCACAAGGGGAATAGCTACCAGTGCTAGGAGTACAGTGCCCAGCACTGGTGCACTGTCTACACTGCCACTTTACAGTGCTGAAACTTGCATCACTTGGGGGGATATTTTTTCACTCCCCTGAGTGAGAAAGTTTCTCACTGTAAAGAGGCAGTGTAGACAAGGCCTGGAACCCAAATGGGTATCATCAAACAGTTATAACCCATACTCCATGGAAACCACCTCCTGAAGGAAATCTTGCCAGAACTCCCATGTCTGGCCTTCAAACAGCCCTCCAATCTCTTCAAGCTCGTGGGGTCTCTCAGAGATCGGTTCTTGGTCCTATGCTATTTAACTTTTTTTTATCGATGACCTGGAAGAAAACATAGAATCATCCCTGATTAAGTTTGCAGATGACACCAATATTGGGAGAGTGGGAAATTATGAAGGGGACCAGTCACTGATTCAGAGTGATCTGGTTCGCTTGGTAAGCAGGGAGCAAGCAAACAACATATGTTTTAATATGGCTAAATGTAAAGATATACATGTTGGAACAAAGAATGTAGTCTATATTCCTAGGACTTTATCCTAGAAAGCAGTGACTTTAAAAAAGATTTTGGGAAATGGGAGCAGATAGTCAACTGAACATGAGCTCCCAATGTGACGTTTTGGCTAAAAGGGCTAATGTGATCCTTGGATGCAAAACCACTGTGATCGTCTAGTCTGACCTCCTACATAACACAGGCCATAGTGTTTTACCCAGTTTATGCTGCAGCAGAGGGAATTATGTTTCCTACTACATAACTGAGCACTATTAAGTGCAATAACTTGTGGCTGAATTAGGCCAGACCTTTGATAAAGACATCCAGTCATTGAATTAAAGACACCAGCTGATGGTGCATTGACCTTTGTAAACTGTTCCAGGGGTAACACACCCTCACTGTTAAAAAGGTTGGCCTTATTTTGCACCTTTGTCCATTCAAACATTCATTTGCAAGATGATTTACTGCAACAACCAAAAAGCTTTTAAAAACCCAACATAAAATAGTATTTTTCCTTTGTCTATTGCAGGGGTAGGCAACCTATGTCACACGTGCCAAAGGCGGCACACGAGCTGATTTTCAGTGGCACTCTCACTGCCTGGGTCCTGGCCACCGGTCTGGGGGGCTCTGCATTTTAACTTAATTTTAAAGGAAGCTTCCTAAACATTTAAAAACCCTTATTTACTTTACATACAACAATAGTTTAGTTATATATTATAGACTTATAGAAAGAGACCTTCTAAAAATGTTAAAATGTATTACTGCCATGTGAAACCTTAAATTAGAGTGAATATATGAAGACTCGGCACACCACTTCTGAAAGGTTGCCGACCCTTGGTCTATTGTGTTTGTGCTGACGATCAAATGCATCTGTTAATGGCAATGTTAAATTATGTCTACATTCATCGTAGAAACAAGAAAAATAAAAACTAGAACATGAATTGAATAACCATTTTGATTTTCAAAAGTGCTCACTATTAAGGATGAAATCCTGGCCCCAGTGAAGTTAATAGAAGTTTTGCCACTGACATGAGTTGGGCCAGGGATTCACACTGTATATTCTCCCCTATAGAAGGAATGTGTCTGGTTGATCCAGTATTGGCCAATATGCCATTCCTGAATGCTTTGGTGGCCCCTTCACTGTCTATATGGTTGAAGTTTTAATTAAAATTCCTTTTCTGGCCATGCTGCTGGTGAAGACCTTCCAGATGGAACCCAGTGCAGAATATAATATAATAACCTGTCTGAATATAATTATAGATAGAAGCAATAGCGCTAAAAGAAATTTTTTGCTGTCATTTGGCTCAATAGAGATTATCTCTGAAGCCTAACGCCAACAAGTTAAATGTCAACATTTTACAATGTTTTACATTTTCCTAAACAACTCATCAAATTTCAGCTTTGCAGACCAGCTCAGGAAGGGCTTTGAGGATGTGATAGGGAAAGGTGCAGCTATGTTTTACTGGAGAAGCTGTCAGGAGGTTAGAGTCAAATGGAGTGGAGGAGGAATGGGAGAAGACAAGTGGCCCCTACTGGGGTTGTTTGGGAATGATTTTGGGTTAGGGATGTATGGAAAGGAGATATCACGTCAGTAAGTGTAGACGCAGGCTCACAGAAGGTTATCCAGATCTCAGAGAGATGACAGTGATCTTCTTTTCCATGCAGTGGGTATTCCAGAGGGAGTAATAGATAGAGAGCGTGGCTCATATTTCCTGTCAATTCCCTGGAATGTCTACAAATCTGGGGATATCTGTGAAGTGTAGTGGCAAACAAAGTGTGTGACTGTGATGGAAACTCCACCTGTCTTCCCTTGGGTAAATTCCAGCCTGGGATTCAGCAGACCAGGTTGGCACAGACAGGTGTGCCTGCAAGAATGATTAATCTGCCCCATATAGTTTGTGTACTCAGGAACCAGCTTATTGGCTTGAAAAGGCGGCACTCCTTTGCCTATCCTTAACATAGAGTCCAACTGATTTCAGCTGATGACGTTATGTCTGAGACTGTGCAAGTCATTGAGATGTAACTCAGGAGATGGCCCAATCTATCACCTGTCAGAATGTTACTGTTTTAATACAACAGACTCTACTGATTCAGCATGTAACAAGCTGTACTTTGCTCTATGTGCGCTATGTCCCTCAACTGAAAATAGGGCACTGGGAGTGAATATAGACCCTTCTGCCACAGTCCTTCTTCCTCCCATTTTTCTCCCTCCCCTCCTCTCTGTCCTTCTCTATGACCCATTATGTTCCTATTTCCCTCCTCCCCTGCCCTCTCCTCACTTCTCTGAATTGAGGGAACTCGAGCCACCTGGCATTGCTGCTGGCCTGAGCCGATGTCACGGAAGTCATGGCTTTTTAAGCAAAACTGGGCATTTTGTTTTTTATCTGGTTGATTGATAAATCTCCTAAAGCAGAATCTTTGGTTAAAGAAATTGTCCAACATCAGCTATCATCTCATTTACAATAACGCACATCAGGAGCTTGTATGAACTCCTACATTGACAAATTTCATGGGAGGCCTCCTTTTTCTCAAGTTAGTATCAAAATGTGCAGGACCCCAATGTGAATTTTCTAGCAGTTTAAGAAAGCATGATAATAACTGATTCAATACTGATATACAATAGCAGAATATGGCTTCTGTATTCAACTTTGTGCATAAAAAAGTGACTCATTAGCAAAAGAGCTTGTTTCAGCATAACATTATTTTGCATGAAGATGTTACTTTTTATTGCTTCAGAGCAGATTAAAAGCAGACCATGGTAGGGTACAAATGGCAGTGCAAGATATTTGCACATAAATGTATAAATTGTCCTCTTAGAACAAATACAGAACTTGCTAGTGCCACCTATTGTTGGAAAGGTAAAACTGACTATAACTCTTGCTACAGCACATGTTGAAATTGTTAAAATCAGTTCTTTGAATTGCAAATTATTGTTCTTAATTTTCATAGTACTAAAAATGGCATAAATGGAAAAACTACTGGCCAAATTGCCCCCTCATGAAGGAAAACCTGCAGTAGGAGGAAACCCCATTGTGGCTGCCCTTGAGGAATTTCTCCTGACTTGTTTTATTGGGGAGGGAAGGATCCCCTGAGAGGAAGAGGCCCTGGGTCCAGCCCTTTGGGGATAAAAATCACTAGAAAGTTTAAAGATTTTATCAGTTACAAATAAGGAACAAAGGAAAGTAGCCTGCAGATTCAAACACAATTTTGAGCTCCAATGTAGATGGAGTCCTAACGTATCAGGAATAAGAAGCTAATGTAGCAAGAATGGGTCTAGTTAAGAGCTGTGCCCTAGATATGCATAACAGAGGTGCCACTTTGTAAACGAAGAAATGTATGTCTAAAGTAAGATCAACATTAAATATGAAGAGGGGACTCTGAACTGCCTGTGGACAGACGAAGTGAAACTCTTCTACGGATGGTCAGAAATGTTTTGATGAAATGTTTTGATCAGTGGAAAATGCGGATTCATTGAAGCCAAACTTTGTGTGGAAATGTATCGGTTTCAGTGTGAGAGAGAGAAAGCCCCGCTCCAGAAGAGGCAATAGTCCAGAGGCTGGGGCAGTCACCTCTGACATGGGTTCAAGACCCTACTCTGAACTGGGTAGTGGATAGACTTGAACCTGTGTCTCCCACATCTCTAGGGAGTGCCCTAAATATCAGTCCATTGGCTGTTCTTGAGCAGGCCTTTTGTTTTGTTCTGTTTTTAGTTTTGAAAGGTCTGTTTTATTCCCCCTATTTCAAAACATTTCACAAAATAGAATTCCTGTTTTCGGGCCAGCCCTACTTTCTGCCCAGTTGAGAATGGGACTTGAACAAGAGCAAGTTGGAAGACAAGTTCCATAATGAGCAAGCACAAATCTGTCCAGGGTTTGTATGCATCAAAACACAGTTTTTCATGATCACACCCTGTTTCTCAAATACTGCGTTGTTATGATATAACATTTTCTACAACCTCGGATGTGCATGTGTAGCATTTTGTAACATGGTGTAATGTCCTGCATATGGCAGACAAACAGAGTCTGTGAAAGTCATTCATATGAAAAGGTGTGCAAATATAATAGGATATAAATGTGGCATACGGAATAAGAGTTACTGGTGGAAAGTTAACCATATAAAATGCTTCTTGATTGTAATATTAGTAGGAAAACAGAGAATCCTTAGGAAATGAAAAATGCAAATCCCCTCTAGTTATTCTGGTTACATGAGCTTTCATTATGGGTCCAACTCTGCTACCCTTATTCATTATCAGCAGTACCTCACTATCCTAGTAATGTAACAATTTTTACTGAGATTACCTGTATGGTCAAATGCTGCTCATTTTGAGGAAGAATGACATATTCAGAATCTATAGTGCTACTGGAAACACTGAAGTGAGCTGTGAAAATTGCATGAAAAAAATCACACCTGGTAGAAAATATACGCCTCCTTCATTATCCTTTTGTTCATAATATTTTAAAATCTGGCCTGAGCTGATGTTTACCCAGGCATCTTATGTCAAAACTGTCATATGTATGGGTCTTTCCATGCAATCTAGGATGCATCATTGTGATTTGCTAATACCCTGTAAGTTAATAACTGACATTATTTTTCATTAATCTTTGTCTGTCCTTTGTGCTTCATGTATGTGTGTTTTTAAATGTGTTTAGTTTTCCTTCAAAAACCAAATAAAGGCAAAATGATAAAAGAAAGGAAGAAGGCAAAGCAGTGAGTTACCCATGGGATAGCTGAGCAAAACTAAAAATACAATAGTGTTTATAAAACACAACAAGGAGAAGTGTTTATGGAGAAGTGTCTCTTTCCTCAACAGGGCTAGACTAGATAAACAAAGACGGCTTTTCAGCCCCAACTGATGAGTAAGAGCATGAAAGCTTTGAACACATAACGTAATGCAATGTCACTGGAGTTGTGTCCAATATACGTGCCACTGTTTGTTGATTCCTGAAAATTATGACAAAACAAGAATAATCAAAAATTGTGTTTCTTTGAATGATGAATCTTGAGACTGAAGATATGTGAGAATCTTGAGACTGAAGATCCATCATGATGAGTTATTTTGCTAATAATTGTAAATGTTGACATTAATTTATTCCTTCCCTTTTTCTGAAACTTCCTGTGCCAGTTTCTCACAGTTTATCTCACAGAAGATGTATTAGTCTGCAGTGGTTAGAATGAAAAAAGATACAGAGAGATTTAGTTTGATTAGATAGCTGTCACTTTTCATTTAAAAAAAGATTAGTTCTGACAAAGGCCAATGGATGTGGATGCTTTATTCTGCTTTCACTTACAATGCATTATAATGGTTTAATCAGTAGCGTTAATCCTAATTTAGGACTCGATCCTGCAATGAGGACATGCAAATATCTACACATTTGTGTAACTTGAAGCACTCTTCCTGAATCAATGAGCCCATTCAACTACTTAAGATTTAGCACCTGCTTGAGTACTTTACTGGAGCAGGAACTGAGTGCATTGGGACTCCACGCAAGCACACCTGTCTGCTCTAAATGCAGGATTGGGATATTACACTGCAGTGAGATCAGAATCAAGCCCTGCTGAATGGGTAAATTTTGATTGTCCCTGTCCCAAAGAACTAAAGACTTTGGGGAGTATAATATAGTTGCAGCTGTTTTATTGAGGTCAGTCGGGTTACTTCCGAGTTTAAGGTTAAGCTTGTACTTAGGTGATCTTCTAGATGGAGGTTGCTGTGTTTGTTTTCATTACTATGGCTACCATAATGTTTTTCTGAATTTTCTGAAAAAGTGGGACCACTTGGGTGGGACATAATCTAATAGAGGAAGGAAAGGAATTTGGAATCACCAAAACGCTTTCATTTGACATCCTCTTTCTTATTAATATTATATAATTGTGAAAATGGGGGAGAGAGTTCTGTTATTGTGTCACCCCTTGATGATGAAACTATTGTTATGTATCGGTTTTCTTGCTAATCAGAGGAAGTTATACGCGATGAGTCAGTTTCTAGCTAAAATGTCCACAGTTGCTATATAAACAGGGCTATCTGAGAGACATGTATGTAACAGCTATAGAGTAAGCAGTGTTAGTGTTACAAGGCACAGAAGTGACAATAAGAATGAAGACCCTTCTGTTTCTGCTGTTATTATATGTAGCATCCTCCTCTGCATTTCCTTTGGCTCCAGAAACAGAAGATGAAGACAAAAACATCCAGCTTGTGAAGGTAAATATTTGCTATAAATTTCAGACACTCTAAATTAAATGGCAGGAAGGAACCTTTTATCCGTTTTACAAAATTTTAGCTTATAACTGTCAAACTGCAGTTGTATTTCTTATTTTTTAGAAACAGTCCTGATGTTCAATAGGTACCAAGTTGCAGAAGTTTTAAGGGAAATATTTCCCCTTGGCACTAGCTTAGTTTTGTCTGAATTATTATTATGACTGTCAGAAGGATATAACAAAGTGATAAAATACTACAGAAATGTTATCTAGCAACTGGATTGTGTTGTTCTATAAAAAGGCAGGCCCCAGTTTAGCAAGGTACTTAACTCTGTGCCTAATTTTAAGCTCATAAATAGTCTCATTGTCTTCAATGGATGTACTTAAAATTAGGCACATATTTAAGTATCTTGCTGAATCAGAGCCTCAATGGAGCAGCAGAACAAAAAATAACTAAGTTATATAACCCTTGTTAAGATGTTATAACACTTTTTATGTTTTTAAATTGGGTAACTAATGTTAGGCTCCTAAATCCATATTTGGTTGATAAATAGCTGGCTTCAAAAGTGCTGAGCATCCAGCATCCTCCATTGGTTTCATTGGAAATCATAACTGAGTAGTGCTGAGGGACAGATCCTATTAGCCTTTACTGATTTGAGCAGCCCCAGAGAAGTCAACTGGATTACTCGTGAGAGAAAGGGCTGTGGGAAGAGGTTGTAATATACAAATTTAGAGTAAATAACTGAAGAGTACATTTTAGATTTTTAAAGATACATGTTGCAAAAGCTTTCATTGTAAAACAGGAAATCAGTAGGTCAGTAAGAAAACTATACTGTATTATATCTTACTGTTTAAATAAATCCCTGCAGAAAGTGACCTGTCTTGACTCCTCGAAAACATAGACGCCAGGCACATGGGTGTAATTTTGTAAATGTTTAAACTGTTCTGCAGGACTTAATGAATACAAATGACCCAAAGCGCTGTTCTTGTTTTTGTCAGACTTATCTACAACATTTCTACAAGCTTGAAACAGACAAGCAGTCTCACTTTAAGAGTAAAAACATTAAGCCTCTAAGTGAAAAACTCAAGGAAATGCAGGCATTTTTTGGGCTGAAAGTGACTGGGAAACCAGATCTTGATACTTTGGAGGTGATGAAGAAGCCCAGGTGTGGTGTACCTGATATTGGTCAGTATGTCCTCACTGATGGAAATCCAAAATGGGAAAGAAAGAATCTGACATACAGGTAACCTTTGTCTAAAGAATTTATTGAGCAAAAGAGTTAAGGCCAAAATTTTCATACGATTTGCTGAAAGTTTCAAAGTTAGGCACTGAATTCCATATTTAGGCACTTAGATAAGTGTTCTATTTTTAAAGAGAAGATCAAATCACCGTTAAAGTCTGTGTGAGTTGTAAATGCTCAGACTTTGAAAATCAAGTCAGTTAATATGCTGCCAAAATATACCGTAGCTTTAAGGTGTCTAACTTTAGGCAGCAAATTTCAAATATTTTGGCCTAAAACAATATATTCTACATGAACTACAAGTGTAGATACCAAAATGTGTATATTACTTTATAGAGAATAGGAGTACTTGTGGCACCTTAGAGACTACCACATTTATTTGAGAATGAGCTTTAGCCCACGAAAGCTTATGCTCAAATAAATTTGTTAGTCTCTAAGGCGCCATATGTACTCCTATTCTTTTTGCGGATACAGACTAACACGGCTGCTAATCTGAAACCTGTCATTACTTTATGGGTTATTTTAAAGGATTGTGAGCTACACACCAGATATGAATCCAGCAGATGTGGACAAAGCAATCCAAAAGGCATTTAAAGTTTGGAGCGATGTGTCACCCCTAACATTCAAAAGGATCTACGATGGCAATGCAGATATAATGATGTCTTTTGAAACTGGAGGTAAGAACGTTATACTATACAAACATTAGCCTTCATCAGTAATGGAAGTGCTTGGCAATAAGAATTAAGTTAATTATCCTTTCTTTTTTTTTAGATCATCGTGACAATTCTCCCTTTGATGGACCTAATGGATACCTGGCTCATGCCTTTCAGCCTGGCAATGGTATTGGTGGAGATGTCCACTTTGATGAGGAGGAATATTGGACAAAAGGCTCAAATGGTAGGAGCTTCATTACTACGCCTGTTTATACAGGATCAGATTGTGCAATCTTTATTCATGTGAAGCTGTAACTTAGGCCCGGACCCACAAAAGACTGGGCTATAGGATATTCTGATGTGACTCCCTTTCAATGTCCCCTGTTGAAGCTGATCCACTGGGTATAAATAATTAAATATTAATAGGGTGGTTCAGAGGTGGGAAGCCCATGTTCAAATCCCTTCTCATCAGGCAGAGGAGGGAATTGAATCCGCATCTTTCACCTCCTGAGTGAGTGTCCTAATCAGAGGGCTAAACTTCTCTGGGAAGATTCTGCCTCCTCCTCGTTCGCTGGCCATTCTGTGTGGCATTAGGCATGTTCTGAGCACATCTACTGGATTAGCCCCCACAGGTGTCTGGGCACCTGCCTGAGGCAGCCCTGTGCCTGCCCAGAGGTATAAACATAGGATGTCTAGGGGACATTTACAGTGAAAATTTCAGTGCTGGGGGAACGTACGTGCCTAGAGAGTTAAGTGCAGCTGAACAGGGATTTTGAGGATCTTAGTGACACCTAAATTTTGGATTTAGATGCCTAAAGTGAGAATTAGGCACCTAAGTCCTTACATGGACCTGACCCTTACTCTATGAGCTGTTCCTTTGATTCAGGGTGTGAATGAGGGTAGCAGAATCTGGCTCTCTGACTGGTTTTTCCTCTATTGCTTCTTCAGCAAACTTATCTGAGGGAAACGGCTCTGTAGGATGATACGTTTTGGTGAGGTTCAGATTGAGTTGTTTCAGTCTGGCACGTTTTATGATGGATTACACTAAAGAAATTGTGGTGCTTAGAAAAGTTAGTTTTCTCTGGCAGCAAGGAACATCAGTCCATGCTGAAAATATCACAGACTCTTCAAGACAGGGACGGTGCCATTCTATGCCCAGGCCTAGCACAGTGGGGTTTGATACTGACGGGGGTCTTTGGGCACCACTACAAAGACGGGGGTCTTTGGGCACTCTCATATACTTTCATGTAAATAAGGGAGAATTTTATTAAAGTCAGTGACCCTCCATTTATTTCAATGGCATTTTTCCTGATTTACACCAGTCTAAGAAGGAAAATTGGGGCATTTTTGAAGGGTTGGGGGGTTACAGAAAGGGCAAGGGAAGCACTAACTGGGGCCTGATTGGTTTATATGTCCATATAAAAAAATCTTCTCCTTCTACATTTATTTATATTATAATGTTTGCGGATTACTGAAAGAATCTCGAGTGCCTCTACTGTGCTTTGAGCCGGCATGTATAGGCATTTCCTACTTAGACAGCTGTACTACAGATTCAAACACAGTTCACCTATTTTAAATGTACATTTTTTTTAATTCCTCAGGATACAACTTGTTCTTTGTTGCTGCCCATGAACTTGGCCATTCACTGGGTCTGTCTCATTCTACTGATCCTGGTGCCTGATGCACCCCACCTATTCCTACACTGAGCCTAACGAATTTCGCCTTCCTCAGGATGACATTAATGGCATTCAAAAGGTCTATGGTAGGAAAAGTAAACGTTTAGTCATATGCTGGTTTAATTTCACTTTTATGAAGAATGCTGCTTAATCAATAATGAATGTATATTTTAAGAAATATTCTACTAATTCTAGAAACATTCTAGTGTTGCTGCACACAGCAATTCTAGTTTTGCTGAGCTCCTGTTAACTAGAGGTGGGCAATTGCCCTGAAGGTGGTTTCACTGAAGTTCAGCTCCTCTGCATGCCCATTCTTGCACACTTCAGTAGTTTTGTAGGAACTAAGTCTCACCTGTGCTGAGTTTAGGAGCTCTACAGACCTGAAGTTACTTGACAGAACCCTGATTAATGACCACATCCCCCCACTTTTTCATGAGAAGATTTTGTGTGTCCACCAAGTCCTTCAAAATGTTGGTTTTCAGCTGTATTTCTCCATATTATATAATGCCAATTTTTCTTTAATCTTCATGTAGGGCAGTCAGATAACCCCGTTCAACCAACCGGACCCACAACGCCAGTAACTTGCGACCCCAAATTGACTTTTGATGCTGTCGCTAGCATGCGTGGAGAACTGATGTTCTTTAAGGGCAGGTAACATCAAAGAACTTCTGAGTTACTTCTTTGAACTGCAGTACTTACAAGGAAACAATATTTCAGATCATTTAATTCCCATGAGGCATGAGGGGAAACAGTCACTTAGAAATGTAGCGCTGACAATAAAAATCACATACAAAAGGTGGCCCAAATTCTCTGATGATGGGAGCCTAGATTTACCTAACATTTCTCTCAGGCATGACAAAATGCTTTAGCTATTTCCAAAGTGGCTGCATCAAATGGTGAGATGGCTAAAGGGCACCAATCATTGTACTGTAGTTGCAAAGGAATTCTAATTGTTTTCAAAGGGAACTATGACCCAGATTCTGCTATACACAGCTCTGATCAGAGGAGAGGAACTTAAATGTCAGAGGTCTATTGGCTAAGGCTGGTGAAGATGAGTCAGGACTCCCCCTTAGACTCTATTCCAACTACTCTGCCACTCTAATCAGTGGAATGATAGGTTTGTTATCAGTCTAGATTCAATTGAAAAGAGGGCAGCTGCAAACTCATGTTTTGCAATGGTATGTTTATGTGACACACTGGGCCACTACTTTGTCATGACCCCACCACGTTATAGGTCATTGGCAGGGATAGAACAGGTGACCTCCGGCACCAAAACTACTAAAGGATTAGTTCTAGTAGATAGCAATCATAGCAGACTCTTTTCCGCACTGTGGCTCAAACACTAAGGGGAGACAGAATCAGACACACTTCACCTTTGTATTACGTTTATGGTAGGTGCAGGAACAGTTTATAATATGCAAATTTTATTTAAACCAGGTATTTCTGGCGCAAGCATCCTCAGATGACAGAGGTCGAATTCATTTTAATTTCTTTATTCTGGCCAAATCTGCCATCTGGAATTCAAGCTGCTTATGAAAATGTTGAAAGGGATCAAGTTTTTCTTTTTAAAGGTAACGGAATCTGACATTTGTTAGTTCTTCTGATACATGAATTTACTGGGAATACTTTGCTCCACAGACTGTGCAATTCTCCTTAGATGACACTGCACAAAACGACTCAAATGTTCAAATTACAAAAGCCCCCAAAATGTGTGAATAATGAAATTAAAGGTTGTTCATCTATTTAATGTAAATGTTCCGAAATTAACCACTAGAGGTGGTCAAAAAATAAAAACCTATTTATGTAAAAAATGTCAAAACTGTTTTTCTTTGGAAGTGTTCAAAAGAGACCACTTTTGGTAAGCAAACATTTTAAGAAACATTTCAATAATATTTGTATTACAAATTTTGACAAGAATATTAAAAGGGATACAAAATTTTCCACAATCCCCATTCCTGACCCAAAATGTTGATCATGCTGACACTTGTTTGTGAAAAGCTTTGTTTTAGTAAAAAGGCCGTTTGTTGATGAGAATAGCTGTCTGTTTTAAATAGTTCAACCAGCTCTCGTAACAATACCCTTAAGTGGGGAGAGGGAGAGAGAGAAAAGATACATAAGATGACCTGATCATTTAGATAAGACATATGCACTTATTAATAGTTAAGTTTCTGTATATACATCTATTTAGACATGTATATGCCTCCATCACCAAAGTATCTGAACACATCCCAAGTATTGTTAATCTTCTGCATCCCAATAAACTGCTCTTGGAGGATTCTTTAACAATTTGTAGAATTCAGGGAGTCTTCTCCCAAAATGTATAACGTGTATAAATGTATGGGAAGGGTTCTTCTTGGACTCATTGCTCCAAGGTCTAATTCCTGACCATGAAAGACATCTCCCCTAGGATTTATGCTATGTTTAAAATACAAAGATCAGTGCCATTCCTTAATTTACTGAAAGTAAAGGGGAGAATGAAATCTCAGAATCACTACTCAGCTATACATGTCTCTTGAAAATTAAGTTGCTTTGTTATCATCATTGTAATGAAAGTACTAAGCCAGAAGCCATAATCAGATGTTGTTTAGTAAGAGCAGAAGTTGCTGGTGAAACATTTAATTCTATTTTTTCTTTGCAGAGAACAAATATTGGGTCCTCAGTGGGTATGACTTAGTGTATAACCACCCAAAAAGCATCTATGACTTGGGCTTCCCAAAAACTGTTAAGAGAATTAATGCAGCTTTCAATGATGAGAATTCAGGGAAAACATACTTCTTTGTAGGTGACAAGTACTGGAGGTAAGATTTAATGTTCAACAGACTTAAGGTATATTCTCTCTTTAGGCTTGGAGGATTAATATGGAAACATAAAATAAAATGTAATAGGGATTAAACCAATTGGATTCCACAAAACTGAATAGGGTTCGATGGAAGTTAGTTTTAAAATCTAGGGAGTCTGATAGAAAATGCTAATCTTTCTATAAGTTTTTTCCAACCATCCTGTAGAAATCTGTGGCAGGGATTAATTATATTCTAGAGGATGAGACACAAAACCTGTAGAAACACTATTATCTAGTAAATTCTTTAAGAATTACCCAAAGGATGCAATATTCTGAAATTGTACTCCTGTGTCTCTCAAACTTCAAGCTAAACGAACTATTAATATACTGGATTTTTGTTCCTTCACTGTGAACAGTCAAGTGGGTTTATGCTGTGTGATTATGCAGTAGTTTGTGGTTACGGTTTGTTTATATTTCATAGTAGCTCAGTAAGCTTTTGCAATAAATACTCCATTGAACTATAATACCTGCATCACATCGCAATGGCTCTTCGGCTTCTCCTCTGAAAACAGTTTAGAATTCAATTGAATCACAATTGGAATCACACTATCAGGGGCATGGGGGAGCCACTCCAAAATTTGCCTTTGCACTCCGGCAGCCACCCCGTAGCTGCTGCTCTCCAGCCATCCAGCTCTGAAGGCACAGCGGAGAGAGTGGCAGTTGCTGGCTGGGTGCCCAGCTGTGGCAGCAGCGGCAAAGTAAGCCCTGGAGGGGTACTGGGAGCAGTCCCCAGCTTGTGTCCCTGCCTGCTGGGGCACGCTGCACAGGGCAGGTGCAGGATCCAGGGCTACTCACAGTAGCCTGGATTGAACCGCTCTGGCCCAGGCTTCTGTTCCTGGCCCCCCACGGTTGCTGGTCCCCGAGGGCTCTGCTGGCCCCCGAGCTGGGTCCCCCTGCCTGGGCTGCTTTTATCAGCTGCGAGCAGCCAGCACCCTGTACTGCCCAGCTCTGGCTTCCAGCCTCTGACCTGGCTCCGGGGAAGTGCCACGGGGCGGGCAGGGCCAAAACTCCTATACATATGCACACATGCACTCCTGAGGTGAAAGCTCAATGGAAGTTTTGTACACAAACCTGAAAACAGAATAGCAAGGATTTTAAGGGTTCAGTTAGTTTAGCTCATTCTTAGTGGATTTTCTACCATGAATAGTCTCATTTATGTGTCAGGGTTTGTTTTCAACTTTTTAAATGTCATTTATTTACCATACATTGTAAATATATTTCTTCTATGCAGATACGATGAAAACAGGCAGTCCATGGATCAGGGTTATCCAAAGAAGATAATCAATGAGTTCCGAGGAATTAGCAAAAATATTGACGCTGCTTTTCAGTATGGTAGTAAGTAAAACAAATCTTTAAAAACAGTTTACTATGCTAGAATACTTGTGCTTCTCTAGGTTGAAGAAATCGTTTAAAAGACAATCATTATTCATATTTTCACTACTGTACTAAGATCAGAAATTAACACAAATGAATATATAGGTACTGCCAATTTTATATTTTGCTTTATAGAAATATTTGTTGGAAAACATTTCACCTACGAACTATAACCATTCAATTTATTTTTATTTCTAGGAAACATCTATTTCTTCATAGGAACAAGACAGTTCCAGTTTGATCCTAACGTCAAGAGAGTTGTCAGTGTCATGAAAAGCAATAGCTGGTTTAATTGCTGATTAATTCCATTGATTTCTTTCTTGTGTGTTACAATTGTTTTATATGCAGTATTGTTAATCTACTAATAGATCTTAAAAATCAAAACAATTGTACTGTTCTCTGGCCTGAGCCTCTGGGACTTCTGTCTGAATAACTTCAGAATGTTCGAGTACTGTCATTATGTAATCTATTGTATTATTATGGTCTGGACTTCCGATTACCCATAAAGTATTTTATATTTGTACTACCACTTCCTGTGTCTTGTGATCATTGCCACTGCTCAAGAGCTACACTCTGCTCCCAAGCACAGGCTGAGCAAATGGGCTGTGCCCAAGGAAATTACATGGCGTCTTAGGGGATAAAAATCTTCCCTCAACTCAAAAGCAGAGAATGGAGCAGCCACACTGCTCTAGGCTGCATTACCATCCATGGCCACTGGAAAATTTCTGTGGAGCCAATAGATCCCCTCTCTCATCAATCCACTAGTCATAGTCAAATCTCTCCCCTTCCCAGCCCCAAATTTCTCTCTATGGCCAACTGCTGAGCTCTGCTTCTCTGATGCTTCATGTCATGCTTTTTGTCATACAGCGGAGCTGCATTACTCCTTCTACATTCAGGAACATTTACGGCCAGGGCCAACTCTACAGTTTTCGCCGCCCCAAGCAGCGCACCGAATTGCCGCAGCGGGCGGCGGGGGCAGTCCGTGTGCCCTTAGGGCGGAAGGTGCATTTCCGCGGCGGCGGCAAATCGGCGGCAGCTTCTATGTTTAGCTGCCGCCCCTTGCAGATTGCCGCGCCAAGCACCAGCTTAGAATGCTGGTGCCTGGAGCCAGCCCTGTTTACGGCCCAGAATTAACTCCTAAGAGAATCCACATTTTAAAAATAGAAAACAAAATGGCAACATTACTGGAGAGCCTGATGCTTTATAGCCACCTACATATTACACATTCATTTTCCCGTTAAGGTGAAACAGAGACGTTCAGAGCCATGAAAGGGAGAACAAGTAGCTTAAACTCTATACAGCTGGAGAGCAGAACAGTGATGGGATCTAAGCACTGGACACACATAAAGCAATAGGAGAAGAAGATCCCACAGAAAAGCCATGAAAATAGCTATTTAAGGCAAATCTAGTTGCCCAGAGCCTATTTCTACAATACTTGTCTGCAGATGATGTTTCTATGATATAGTTGCCCTCAAAACTGCATATGTAATTTCTAAAATGGGAGAGTAATGAATAGCAGATGATGAATAAATTGTAAATATTCTTGTTTAGATGCATACTTTTCTTTGCATGGGGTATGAGTATTCATACAAAGAATAGCCACTCCTCCTGGATAGGAGTGAAACCTTTCACACGAATGCTAGCAAATAGTGAAAATGAACAGCCATTCAGCATTTGAGGGAACACTTGCTGTATTTGCAGTATTCTACCAGTTCTACTAATAAACATAAGACATGTAGGAATTACTCTACCAAATCAAAGTAGTGATTCATGTAGTCTGGTACCCAGTCTCATTTATGGAATAAGTTGCACTTAAGATGAATTTCTTCCTAATCTCAGGCATCTAGGGACTGCCATGTGTCCTGAAGCATGAGGGTTATGTTTTATTAACTACATTGTAAAATATGGATGTTCCTCTTCCTGTGAGAACATTACTGTTAAGTGAGTAAAACACACATTGGTTAAGTAATTTTATTTACTCAGCTATCTATTGTATGTTTCTTAAGGATTTATTTAATTTCATTTAGCTGAGGATTCCCCTGTGCTAGAGCAGCGGTTCTCAACAGGCGGTCTGCGGCCCACTGGGGGGTGTGCAAACCCTTTCAGAGGGGCTGTGGGGCCCCACGGCTAAAACCCAGAGCCCGAACCCCAGCACCTCCCATGGGGCTGAAGCCAGGAGCCTCGGGGTTGGAGCCACGGGGTTGAAGCTCTGATCCCTGACACCCCCCTGTGGGGTTGAATCCCTGATCTCTGGTGCCCCCCATGGGACTGAAGTTGGGAGCAGCTGGGCTGAATTTCTGAGCCCCAATGCTCCCCATGGGGCAGAGTTGGGGGGCACAGGAGTGTTGCCCCCCCCAAGCAACAGTGCAAGAGCAGGCAGTCCTGGGGCTACTACACACACCTCTCTCCACCTCCTTCTCTCCCTGGCCAGGTCAGAGGCAGGGAGCCGGAGCTGGGCAGTGTGGGACAGCTGCTGTTTTGGTTGGTGCCATGGAGCAGGCAGAAGCGGCGTTCCCTCATCTCTTGCTGCTGCTGCTGATGATGATGCAGGAGGTTGAAGCTGCTCCTCAGCTCCCAGCCCTCTTTGCTCAATCTTATTTCATCGGTCATGTTTTCTAGGCCTTTAATCATTTTTATTGCTCTTCTCTGGAATTTCTTTTTCCTGAAATGCCTTTTCCTCAGAAAGAAAAAGGTTGAGAACCCCTGTGCTAGAGGATTTCTCAACTGGTGTAGGGTGGGCTGGAGTAAAGGGGTATGCCAAGGTGACGGAGGCATTCCTGACCAGTGGAGTGGCAACTTCGGGGCCACTATCCATTGGTGATTCTTGCAGCATCTAAATGGAAGAATTGCTGCATTTCATTTAATTCAGTACAGGAAGGTTTTGAAAATATCCTTTGGCGAAGATGGAAACTGCAGAAAATTCAATCTGAATTACCCCTCCACTTTCAGCACATTCTCATGCTCCCCTCTCCTTCTGCCATCTTGGAATTCCCAATCTTAGCCAGGCACTGAGGGAAGCACAGACAGTGCACTATCCAAGTTAGATGGAGACAAGATATGGAGCTGTGTGCCATCACTTCTGTGTGCTGATGACAGCCCGACCCAAAATATCTCACTGTTTCCTCTTGTGCTCTCACATACTTGGTAAAAAGGATGGGAAGGGGTTTGCAAAACACAACATTGCAGCATTGCACAAAACAGAGCCTTTAAAATAGAACAACAGCCGAAAACAACCCTCTGACCCTTGTCAGAGTTAAAAGGACAGCAGCACTCTAAAGAGGTCCTGTTTCCGAGGTGGGGACTATGGGTGAGTTATCCATGGTCAGTGGTATAAGAGGCTACTGACAGTTCTCTAAGGGTGAGTGTGGACCCACCACATGGAGAACTACAAACAACAAGACCAATATGGTCTCTGTCTGACACCCAGAGGTACAATATGACTGAAAGGGCTCAAGGAAATCTGAGGGCTTCAGCTGACAACTATGGTTATCAATACGCAGTACACTTCCCCCAGATAGGAAGATTAAAAAAAATTGTCAGCATCGAGTAATGGCTTCCTGACTATTGGCCTAACTGCAGCTCATTTCAGGGAAATAGCCACCTGAAGGGAAGCATTAATGTCAACCAATATTGCTGATATTAGCACCATCTTATAGGAACAAGTGGGCCCAACGCTTCCCTCCACTTCCTGTCACTAGCCCCAAGGACAAGGGTGCAACTCACGAGACACTTATCATTACCAGTATTTTGTATGTATCTTGTGATAGCACCTAGGCGCTTCAGTCATGGACCAGTACTTAGGGGCCATTGAGTTAAAGACCAAATCGATAATTAAATCACAGATGGTGGGAATTGTATCAGTTACCAGTTTTGCATTAAACAATATGAATCTAAGAGCAAGGTGTGATGTTATATGAGTAATATATGACCATGCAGATCATTGTAGCTACCACTGTTATACAATTGCAATAAATCTTGTACAAAGTATGCCATGTAAGGTGTCAATGGAAAAGTTATGGTTTGATGAACATGATTATCTTATTTGTATGCATGTATCATTTTTTTATCTGGAGTTCTGAATATTGACTATGTAACTGTATTTCAGCTGTGTTTGCTCCTGGTAATACCCAAAGGTATTTACATCCAGTCTAGCCAGCACATTGTGAAGGGAATGTTTAAACTGATGGCCCATCAATGAACACAATGGGCCATGGAAGAAGCCCATCCCCACCTAATGGACTTTCTGGATGGACTGTCTAGCTAGAATATGGGTAATTGCTTCTGCTATAACAGCAGCAAAGAGTCCTGTGGCACCTTATAAACTAACAGACATTTTGAAGCATGAGCTTTCGTGGGTGAATACCCACTTCGTCGGATGCATGACGAAGTGGGTATTCAGCCACGAAAGCTCATGCTCCAAAACGACTGTTAGTCTATAAAGTGCCACAGGATTCTTTGCTACTTTTACAGATCCAGACTAACATGGCTACCCCTCTGATACTTGCCTCTGCTATGACTCATTGAAGCATCCAAGGGCATGTGGCTGGATCACATGGTACTAAACTCCATCTTGTGTGCCTGTACTTTTCTACAAACAATGCTGAGGGCTTTGTTTGGGACAATGACATTTCCTTCCACAGGGCAGAAGTTATAAAAGACCCTAGGAACATCTCAGTTTTGCCTCCTTCCTGCTCTAACTTCTGGACTGTGGACTTATGGGAGCACTCTAACCAAGGGACTGATATCGACCTTCCAATTCTTTGGAAGCACCCAGAGACTTAACAAGCCAGCAGTTTATTCCATCGCTGCTCCAAACCTGTTACAAGAACTCTGCAATTGTTGTATGCAGTGGTGAGCTGGAGCGGGTTCCCACAGGTTCCCAAGAACCGGTTGCTAAAATTAGACTTCCATGGAGAACCGGTTGTTAAAGGGCCAGCGGGTGGGCAAAGAACTCTGGTCCATGGGCCGGACCATCCTGTTGCTCCCAGGATTCCCAGCTGGGGAGGCTGAGGCTCCCCCAGCCCTTCCCCCGCTTCCCCCCAGCTGCAGCGTGGCCAGCCACCAGCATCAGTTGGGCAGCTCAGCTGAGCTCCGGAGTTGCTTTGAGTTGCCAGCAAGGTAAGGGGGGAGGGGGCTGCAAGCTCTAGGGCTGCTGGGGGGGCAAGTGGGGCAATTTGCCCCAGGCCCTGCAGGGGCCTTCGGCCCCACAAGTATGTCTCCGCCTGCCCCAGCCCCTCCCCCGCTCCCCCCCCTTAAATCAGAACTTTTTATAGGGAACCGGTTGTTAAAATTTTGGCAGCTCATCACTGGTTGTATGTATTTGATTCCTTTAACCAGTTTTAACACTCACCTCTTTGTAGGGTGACCAGATTGCAAAAGTGGGGAAAAGGGTGAGGGGGAGATGATGATGATGATAAACACCGGTGCAGAGCCCTGATCAGAGCCATGAGAGGGGACACACAGCCCTAGGAAGCTGCAAGAGGGGTTGTACGGTCCCTGCTGCAGCCCGCACCACAAGCCACAGGGCAAGGACTCATGGCCCCAGCTCCAGCCCCCAGTAGAAGCCACAGGGCCAGGGGCACAGGGCTCCGGCTCCAGCCCCTGGCTGAAGCTGCAGGACAGGGGCGCAGGATCCTGGCTGCAAAGTCAGATGCAGTTGCAGGGCAGGGGACCAAAGGGTCCCGGTTCTAGCTCTGGCTCCAGCCACAGTCACAGCGGGGAGGACCCCAGTCCTGCCTTCAGCCCCAGCTTCAGCCACTGACAGCTGAAGCAAACTACATCACAGAGGTCTGGAATCAGTGAGCTTAAATTATAGACTTAGTCATAATACATATTTAGAAATACAGATTTATTTGTACACTAAACAAACAACAGGGATAAAGGGCCGGGTGTTTTATTCAGTTAATAAATCAACTTCCCAATTTGCATACTTCTCAGATATGCCAGAAGTCTGGATGACTTTGCCATAGTCATGACTTGCTTCTGGGCAATCACAAAGCTGTAGAAATACTTGCAACTCATCTGGCAATTCATTTTGACAAGGGTTTCACTCCGCACCAAGTCTATGCTGCTTCGATTCCAGACATCAGTCCAGGCACCTTTCATGATTGAAAATACACGCTCTGAGTATGCATTGCTTATGGATATACTGAGCACGTATGACACCAGCTTTGCCATGTTCAGGAATTCAGTGCCACTGTCCTTGTTTCTCAGCACTTGAGACCAAAGTTCCCCAACTGAATAGTTTCCAGGCTCCAACATGGAGTTGATGTCTTCGATGATACAGTACTCATCAGAGAGCTGATCAAGATCCACTGTTATCTGAAGGTTTACAGCTGTCATGGCCGCAGACAGATCCTTGTATTCAAATACCCTATTAACTTTGATGTTCAAGCACTGGGTACTGAACAAGTAGCCAGTTGTTGAAAAATCAGACCATTTCTCCAAATATAGGATCGACACATCATAAAATTTCATGAAGTCTTTCTGGAGACATGCAGCAGTGACAGGCAGCATCTCAGTTAATGCACTTTCAACTTTGGAGCCAAAGAATATGTCATTTTTCCATTGCTGAAGTTTAATTCTCAGAGTATTCATTATGGCATACACTTCACATGCTGTCATATTCTCATTTTCCAAACAGAGCACAGTATCATTGAAGATTTTCAGGACATTCTGGAGGAAAAACAAATGAACCTCAACTTTGCTAGGCACCTCACCTTGTTCACCGTTTTCCCTGTCTGAGAACGGCATCCATAGAAATTTTGGGCACTTCTCACTGCCCAGAGAAACAAAGTAGCAGTTAGCAGCCTGCCACATATTTACAAGCCTGTTTGCAGCTGGGAAAAGACTCAACCAGTGCGTCGGAACATGGCGCAGTAAAGTGACATACTCCATATCCACAAAGTCAACCATATCCTTCAATGCTGCTACTCTCTTAGCAGAACTGCTGAAATGATTGAACATCTTAATCATCAGACTCTCAATGTCAACTTGTAGGGTATTGCTATCATGTTTCACGGCATTGTGCACAACATGGGCAGGGCAGTTTGCTGGCAAGATATTTTCATTTTGTTTTTTTAAATTCTGGTACACTGATTGTTGCTTTCCATAATTCACGTTTGCGTTATCAGCACAGTAGGAAGACACTTTGTTTAGGTCTAGTTTGTGTGTCGCAAGTTTTTCAAGTAATGTGTTGCTTATTGCCTCTGCAATCTCTTCGCTTTGCTCATAGAAGTCTAACAGTTTATCTTGGACCCCATATTCAGGTGTCCAGTATCTCAGTGATAAGGGGAAAGACATTGCCCTTGTTAGATGCATCTGTGGCAACTGAAAAATAGGGACCATCTGGCTTGCTGAGGTCTTTTAAAAATTCTGTTGAGAGCGGTGACAGCACATTTTTGATCAATGCCTCTGCTTTAGACCGGCCACAGCTGAGGTGCTTCACAATCGTTGAATCTGGGTACAAGGTAGGCGTCAGTTTCAATTCACAGTCACATGAGCGATAGGCGTGTTGATGGACTACTGTGTGGTAAACTTGAGTTAGCTCAGTAGCGATAACCTTGTTATTGAAGGATTCATTTGGCTTGCTGAAAAAATGTGAGACCAGGGTATTGCTCTTGTGAGTCTGGGTGTTTTGTTCATGATTTTTTGATTCAGCATGATGCTTAATATCAGACTCACCTGCCATGGCAAATGCTAAATTCCTTCCTGCATGCTTTACAAAAGGCTTTTGAATCACACTCATAGGATTTCCAAATCCAAGTGTAAGTGGCTTCCCATTCTGTCCTGTATCTGCACTGTCTTTTTTGGTTTTTGGCAGTTGGCTCCTCCCTTGCCGTTGCCATTTCAGGTGGGGTTTTCAGCTGAAGACCGTTAGCTAGATAGCTAGCCACTGAAAGTCTCTGTGCTTCTTACGTGTTATTACATGCCCACTGTAGTTTGTCCTACGGTATGCACTGTGGTTCAGAACTGTAAACTACATATTCCTACTGTAAATTTGCATTACACCGGAAAACAACCTGAAAACCCAAAATTGCCAGTAGATAACCAATCACAATCAGGTTTAATGGGACATTCCCAATCAACTAATTTTCTATTTCACTACCAAATGTAAAATTTTACCTGAATATTGGGACAAATGGTGTCCCGATTGTACATCAAGCAGATGTACGCTGCCAGATGCAATCCCTGCTTGCTAATGTGGGTAAGTGAACTTGGCAGCAGCTTAGCAGTGCTCAGCCCCAGCCTGCTCTGCGTAGAATCAGCATGTGCAGAGGCAGGTGCCTCCTTTCCTTGGCTCTGCCATGAGCAAGGTGGACCGGTCTGCAGACACTCTGCTGGGGAGGAGGATGCAGCCTCTGACACTTACCTCAGGGACCTGCCAGCTGCTTCCTGGGAGCCACCTCAAGCAAGCACTGCCGGGACGCACCCCTGCATTCCCTACCCCCGCCTTCAGTTGAGGAGGTGAGCAGCAGGAAGGGCAGGGCCGGCCAGGGGAAATGGGGCATGCATGGCATGGCCAGAGACACACTGGTCCAGCTGGCCCTGTGCTACCAGCATGCCCCTTCCTGTTGGGGGTGGGCCCATCCTGTGCCACACAGCTCCCCTGCCCAGTGCCCCCTGGATCCATTATGCCTTACTCCCCCTGAACCCACTATGCCCAGAGCTCCCCCACAACAAATGCACAGTGTTGTTCACACCACCACCCCTACCCAGAGCCCCCCACACACAGCCCCACCACAGCTGCCCAGCACCCCACCCAGAACACCCCCACTCGCTAGTTTCCCAATACACACAGATTTCCCATCCCTCCCTGTGCCCTTCCCCCAGCCCCACCACCACAACTACACAATGCCCCACACAGACCCCCCACTGCCCAGTGCCCTGACACACACAGATCTCCCCCCACTGCCCAGCACCCCTCCCAACAGGCCCCCACTGCCTAACACCCCAAAACACACAAACCTCCCCCACTGCCCAGCGCCCTCCACACCCTCACAGCCCAGCACCCCCCACACACACACCTCCCAGACACTCACCATCACACCCTGCCTCCTTCCCTGGCCGCACTCACCAGCCCTGCTGGGAGGTCTCTGGCTCCTAGGGTGAGAGCGGTGAGGGGAGTGTCCAGACTCTCCACGTGCTGCGCCCCCCACAAGCACGAGCTCCATGGCTGGTGGCTCCCATTGGCTGGGAAAGGCACCAATGGGAGCTGCCAGAGCCGCGGAGCGGGGCTTGCAGGCACCGGCAGCACACAGAGCCCCCCCGCCCCTCCCCAGCCAGAGGGACCTGGCAGGGGGCGAGGTGAGTCCCAGCGGTGCTTACCTGGAGCGGCTCCCGGGAAGCATCCGGCAGGCAGATCCCTCTGGCTCCTAGGGTTGCAGGTCAGGTCGGGTCGAGGGGGGAGGGCAGGGGGCTCTCTGCCCATTGCTCACTGCCGGCACCTGCAAGCCCCGCCCCTGCAGCATGCGGCAGAGACCTCCTCGCTGCCTCTGTGCCTGGGGCTGCACTGCAGGCTCCTGCCGGCGGGCGGGTGCCGGGAGCTGCCCCAGGAAGAAGAGGTGAGCAGCGCCGGTGGCAGCTTGCGGTCCTTCTTCACCAGACGGTCCCGATATCGGGACAAAGTGCTTCCCAACCGATGTAAGGTCGGGATGCAGGACAAGTCCCCTAAAATCGTAACTGTCTCGATAATATCAGGCCATCTGGACACCATACCTCTTTGTTTTCTCTTATAAATAAACCTTTAGATATTAGCTACAAAAGGATTGGCAACAGCGTGATTATTGGGTAATATCTGAGTTATATATTGACCTGGATTTGTGGTTGGTCCTTTGGGATCATAAGAAACCTTTGTTTGATTAAATTGGTTTTAAATAACCACTCATCATTTACTCTAGTGTTGAATTCGGGACTGGAATACCTAAGGAGGTTGCATTTCTGACTTCTTGTTAGCCAGTGTGGTGAGACAGTTTACTTTTGTTGCTGGTTTGGTATATTTTATGGAAGACTAACCACCAGTTTTGGAGTGTGTCTGCCCTATTTCTCAGCAGTTTGTCCTGAATTTGGGATTCTCAGTTGTGATCCACTGAAGACCAGTGACACAAAGTCCCTGGTAAGATTCCCTGAATATCCAAAATAATAAATATCCTGTATAAGACCAATGGGACAGATAATTTTCTATTGTCCAAATTGCAGAACCTCCCACTTTCTTTCCCCATGCCCAATGTTAACTAAGGCTGTAGAGCAGACTCATAAGCTCTCGCTAAGTGGTCTCGGTGGGACTAGATGGGACAGAACACCCCACCCAGGAGGTGTGTGGGTTACATCAACACAAATCACTACAGGATAGATTGTGACTTAGATTAACCACCTACGTAAGGGAGTGAGGGGAAGTAAGAACTCACCTTACCCATCTATACAGGCTACCCAGATTCATGTATATAAGATTAAATAGGTGCTGCATGTTTACTTACTCCCCGCTTCTGCTGGAAAAGGTGGGTAAAGACTTGGCCACACCCCACATCTGGTGGCCAGAAAAGTTGAACTGGTTTGATGGGAGGGTGTCAGAAATTGAAACTGGAAGAGGCCAGCAGAGCAAGAAGGAAGCAGCAAATGAATTGTGTCTCAGAGGCAACTCCTGTTGCTTTTCTGTACCACCCATTACTCCAGGTTGTGCCTCAAGTCAATACCTAGCTCCAATAAACTGGTCTTCTGAAATGAATGACAGGATCTTGTCACAGAAAAGCTCGATTGAGAGGGCTCAAGTTTCAAAAATTGGATCTAGATTTCCCTCCCTCATTCCTCAAAGTTGTGGGGTGTTTGGCTTAGGCCTATCTCTGGTTTTAAGAGTCATGACATAATCATAACAAATTATAACACTACTTAAGATCACATATTTGGGAAAAAAACCTCCTGATTAAACATTCCTGCTGGGAAATGAAATGTGGCTCAAGTAATTTGTTTATAAACACGTCCACTAAATACAAATACGGAACTGCTTTAATCTTTGTTACTGTTAATGTCTCTTGAGGAGAGGAAACTGACTTTACAAGACAGTGCTGGGAATTCATCCCTAATAACTGAGATCAGCCACTGATAGTCACGTAGATCACTTTTCTATGTATCATTACAATGGAACCTGGTCTATATGCCCACTGGAATTTGAATAAATACAAAACATTATCACTATCAATAGTAAATATCACTATTTACTATTAGAATAGCATTGAGAAGCTCCAGCTAACATTGAGAAAGAACAAATCCATAGTAAAAGACAATTCCTGTCCACAAAGACTTGCAAGAGAAAGGAAGTATTATTAACCCTCTTTTAAATATGGGAATCAAGACATAGAAAGACTGAGTGAGTGGCCCATGGTGATGCAGGAAGTTTATGGCAGTTGGCAGAAATGGAACCCAAATCTTGACTTCCACACCTTTGGTTTTATCATAGGCCATCTTTCCATTTCAAATAGTCTCTTTCCCCTCCCACACAGCTTCCTTTCAGTCTGCCTGGCTCACAAGTAGGGAGCAATCTGACACTGGGGAAAGGAGTGGTACAGCAATAACCGTGAGAAGGGAGGAAGAAGTGCCTGAATGGGACAGGGGAACCGCACAACAGGGGAGCTGTCATTAATAAACCATAAGGAGAAGGGAAGAAGAAATAGTTGGTGATGTGAGAGGCAATCAAAAGGGAACAGAGCCTCCTTTCCTCACCCAAACCAGGCTGACTTGCCATCAGGAAAAGACCCATGGTGCAGTTATCACAGGGACTAAGCTGTGCTGCCTCCTTACCATTCACTTTCAAACATATACTGAAAAATGTATTTACCTAAAGCTCGGTGTCAGAATTTTGACTGGAATTCAGAACAATAGTAATTTGAGGTTGAATTTTGGGATAGTCACAGTACCACCAAAAATACAGACAGAAAGTGAGTCAGCTTTTTTCAGCCACAAAAATCGCCCTAACAAATATTCTTTGGCTACTTTAAAGCGTGTGCAGTAATAGAAGCTAAAAGTCTTGGATTTGTTCTTCATCCTGTCTCTGTGTGGTTAGAGAAACAAAATCCTCACTCGTTCTTCAACTTTTTTTAATGATGACTATCGAAGAAATTAGAGAGACAAGGTAGGTAACTTAGTACCTTTTATTGGAACAATTTCTGTTGGTGAGAGGGACCTTGGTCAGTGCAGACACAGTGTTCAGAAGTGCATCTGCAGAGTTCACCTCCCACCCTGGGTGGAGGTAAGGAGGCACCTTACTCCCTATGCCTCTCCACCAGCCGCCCTGCTGGCCGCTCGCTGTGCCTCTCCAGCCACTCATTCACCAGCTGTCAGTCACCTTCTGCTACCACCTGCCTTTCTGCTGTGATCATTGTACATCAATCTCTTAATGATTTTCAGTTCTTTGCAGGATGGGCAGAAATGCTGCCCCATCTCAAGTGATTGCAGCTCTGATTGAGCATTTAAAATAACCAAAAGAGGCTCCTAATGAAGCCTCGTTAGCTCTTTCTTTGGTCAGTGGGGAGGAACAGATTAAACCAGACCAGAGTGCTGGCGTTGGTCTTGCTTTGAGCAGGGGATTGGACTAAATGACCTCCCGAGGTCTCTAGTTCCCCCCCCTAATATTCTATGGGGAACCCCCCACCCCTCTTATTTTTACAGTGCTCTGGCATTCAAGCCCCTGGCTAAACGAGGTCCTTTCAGCTACGGGTAGCGCCCCTCATTTTGGACAGGTTAAGCACAGACCTGCTTCTCAGTAGTCCTATAATAATTACAACATTGGTAACTGCATGTCACTACCCCTGCATTCAGTACTAAAGTGATTTGTAACTCAACACCAGCAAAAGTTGATTACTTTGAGCAAAACACTGCTCTATCTGCTGGATATCTCAGTAGAGCGGGAGCAAACTGTATTTACATAAACACACCCAAAGTCTCTCTCCTCCCAGCTAGCTGTCAGGGAAGCATTCATTCAGTTCATTTAGACCCTTACATGAGTAATTGTTATTCAGGAACATTCACATGAGCAGCTTTTGTTCATATGAACGTCTGTTCTTCATACAAATGCCCACATTCACATGTGTGTCCAAGATGATCCTCTTGTCATTGTTCACTGCTTGTTATTCACAATTTGTTACTTTTTATTCCTTTTTTAAAGTCTCGGTCAACCAATTAGGAAGCCAAAATGATGTCATGTGACAGTGGACTAGTATCATGTGACAAGGAATAGGTAGTTAAAATGAAGGGTTTGCAAGCAAGCCCTAGCCTGGCACATGTTAATTCCACCTATTTGGGTCGTATTTGTGAATAGCTAAGATATTTGCAGAAATCAGAATTTGTTCACACAAAATTCTCAAACACACACATAAAAAGGGTTAAATTCATCAGGTAATTTACTTAAAGTGGATTTGTCCAGCTGTAGTCTCTTTGACATCAGACTGTTTTATTAAGCTGTATCTGTGTTTGAATCTTATGGAACCTTTATCAAACGAGAAGCCATTTTTCAGAAACTTGAAAATTTCTGTGAACAAGAAACAAATTTTCAGACTGCTTTTTCAAATTTTGCACTGGTTATCTGGTCTTCATTGTTGCCGCATGATATTGGCCCTGTTTTCCTGACTGGATGAGTCTACTGTAGGCAGTCAGCAGGACAAATAGTTAAAGCCATTTTAATTCATTTGGTCAGATGGAGTGGCTGCATTTAGTGTGTTCTCTCTCAGATGGCCAGCAACAATGGTTGTCAGTTGTGGTGGGGTGATCCATGTTCTTCCTGGCTGCAGTATGGTGGAGAGAGCAGATTATCTCCATCCCTTAGGATTATAGGCGAGCAGTGGCCCTGCTTAGCATTCCTCAAAGACTTTGAAGGGAAGCACAGTACTTGCTCCAAAGAGGATACAGAAGAAGGCAATAGTCCACCTTCCTGGCAGGAAGATGCCCTTGTATAGGGTAGAGGGAGACTGTATCTATAGAGAGCTGTGAGACCTGGTGGGGTCCCCTAAAGGTTCCAATAAACATTAAGATTGTCCCTGTCCTTATGTATCAGAGGGGTAGCCGTGTTAGTCCGGATCGGTAAAAGCAGCAGAGTCCTGTGGCACCTTATAGACTAACAGACATATTGAAGCATGAGCTTTCGTGGGTGAATACCCACTTCGTCGGATACATGTGTCCTTATGGACACCTCAGTCATCTGCAGGGTCTTTGGAATCTGGCTGCATAATGAGAGGATGAGTCTGTCTTGCCAGGTGGGCAGCCAGAGTTTCTGGTCATTCAAAGCCTGTGTGATTTCACCCCGTACCCAGTAAGTAGTAACAGCACTAAAGCAATGGGAACCTGTTCTCATATAGGCCACCACCTGCTCCGACAGAGTGAAAAGACCTAGCTACTTCTGCCATCCTTAGGCCTGCCAAGGCCTTGATTCTTCAGCTTGGCTCTCTGTGTGATAAGTCTTTATAAGTGTACTCTCTATGTCATTATCTAAATCACTGATGAAGATATTGAACAGAACTGGACCCAGAACTGTTCCCTGTAGGACCTCACTTGATATGCCCTTCCAGCTTGATTCTGAATCACTGATTACTCTCTGGGAACAGTTTTCCAACCAGTTATGCCTCCTCTTTATAGTAGCTGGGTTGTATTTTCCTAGCTTGTTTATGAGAATGTTATGTGAGACAGTATCAAAAGCCTTACTAAAGTCAAGATGTGATTGTGAGTGTGATTGTTTCTGACTGTGTTAATTTATCTTTCCTTTCCTTCTCTCCATAAACCAAAATTGCCAAAGCGCCAAATTCTATTTCTTGGTAGAATTTCAAATATCTGTAGTTAAGAAATCACAAAATTTCCAGCTAGCACTGGGATTTTGATTATCTGCAGAAAAATTTAGTACTGTTGAAATTTAATTAAAAGCGACATTTTGAGACCTCAGACAACCATGTGAGTTGAACTGGAGAAATATGTTGCACTAGTGGTGATCTATAATACTGGAAGAATGGTCCAACAGTTAGGACATTAGCCTGAAGACTCAGGAGACCTGGGTTTAATTCCTGCTACAGACCTTGGGCAATTCACTTAGCTTCTCTGTGCTTCAGTTCCCTGCCTATAAAATTAGGATAATAGCTATTCTCTACCTCAGAGGGGTGCTGTGAGGATGAATATATAAAGGACTGTGAGGTGCTCAGTCACTCTAGCGATGAATATAAGTAACTAAGCTAGATCACTGAAAGGCCCTTTTGGAGAAGTGAGCACTGCTTCCTGAGAGCCTGTCACTGATGCTGTAGGGATTTCTGCTTTTTCACTTCTGTATTGTACAATATATGTTTTAAACTCTGTACATCCCCCATCCGGAGCAGGAGGGTGGCTCCTGGTCTCACCCCCCCGCGCACACATACACAAGGCAGTGCAGTCAATTGTAATGGTGTTACTGGTATAAGCCAGGAGCAGATTACTTATCTCTCCCTGTCTACCCCCAGAGCAAGAGGCAAGCAAAAAAGGAACTGTGCCTCAGTGGGATGATTTGAGTCACAATGCCTCCTGGATACCCCTGCCATGGTTCCTGTACCATTACTTAGAAATGTGGGAACTGCTCTCTGACAACCTACAGAACTCACTTATTCATTAGCCTACCTCACCCTTCTGAGAGTCCTGGGCAAGAGCCAGGCACAATCTGGTCTGTAATTTTTTAGTTACTAACATGCTCAGTTGCCAGTCCTAGGGACTGAAGTTTACATATAAGAACATTATGGTCCCATCTGTCAAATGCCATTGAATGAGATACAGCATTTCAAGCATTGTGGAAAGGCAGGAAGAAAGTGAGGTCAAAGTCCTACTCTCCCACATAAAATCCTATGATACGGCTCATGGATTAGCAATCAAACTGGGATAACATTATGATATGGATACTCATACCTTCCTCAGGACGTATTCTGGCAATACCCATTATTAGATATACTTGGTTCTTCTAGAGGGGATATAATTATTTATAGTGGGGTGCTAATCATATTTCTCCAGAGTTAAGGTTGCACAACTATTTCTATTTTAGTCCTGTCGTTAGTTGCTTGCATCTTTCTGAAACATTCACTTTTGGAAGCTGACATTTCCCGTAGTTGGTTTGTGCACAAATATGGTTTGGGAAGGAGATGGTGGGAGTGGAAATTTGATCTGAAAAACAACTTAGCCATTTCTGAATATGAGGGGGAAAAAAGAAAAGAAAGGAGAGAGAAATAAAGAAAGAAAACACTTTTTCAGCAACAGCAAATTTCTTACAGCCTTTTAAAAACAATCCTAGTACCACAGTGGCTGAGATCTGCAACTTGACAGCTGGCTTGAGGAACAGTGCAAGGCCTTGTTCCAAAGGAAACTGGTCTTGATTTGACCTAGTTAGGCACATTTGAAAACCACACACTGAGCACACATAGATTTGTTCACTCAGCTCATCAGAGGGTAAATCCTGTCCCTTCCTCCATAGACATGGAGACTCCCTGGGCAGAGGGCCAGTGTGGTTCTGGGGTGCTCTACTGAGGCCTGTACATGTCACTGTGTGGGCGCGTGTGTGTGGGAGGGGGATATGGATGGGCCAGGAGACAGGGCCAAAAATACACTATTGCCACAGAAGGGGGCAGCAGAGTCTACTCCAGCCTTTTGGTTAGCTGAATCCCCCATAGGGTATGTTTACAGAGCATTATGGAGCAAGCTGCCCAACCTGCCCAAGAGTCTTGGGCTCGTGGGGCTCACTGTACAAACAGTGCTTTGAAGTGGCAGCTTGGACTGGAACTTGGGATCTGCAGGCTTTGGATCCCTAAGCTGCAATTTCAAAGTGCTGTTTCTGGAGTGTTAGTGCAATGTCTGCCAGCTCAAGTCACTTGATGCAGGCAGGGAGGCTCGCTCCAAAATGCTGTGTAAACATACTCCAAGAGAGGATTCCTCTCCCTCAAACTCCAGGCACATCTGCCCCAGACTGTATGCTAAGGACCATGTATGCGCACGTAGCTTAACTGGCATGGCAGCCTATATTGCTGAAATCAATAGCAACAACTGAGACTGAGGGAAGGGAGCCTACTGAGTTTTCAAGATGCACAGAGGTCCTGTCCTCAGGCCTGGGTCAATCTTGTACGGCATAAAGAGGCCAAGGAATAACTTCAGCAGATATTGTACTGTGTGCAGGAGAAAATCCTGCTCTGATGCACCTTAGCGGGAACTGCTGTTATGCTTATAAAACCTCACATAATCTTTTTCAGGGGACAAGGCAATACGACGCATTTATTTAAAATGCTAAACAAACATCAAAGTCAGTATAGGTATCTACATACATACACACACACCACAAAGGTTCTGCAGATGGTGTTATAGTTCCCAGTCCTTTATCGTTGCTCGAGTCAGCCTCGTGGCCAGCTAGACTGAACACAAGGAGGGAGCCGGGCCTCAAGTTGGACATGTCCGATGCTCCATTGTTATTGGAGAACAAACCCAAAGCTCTGTTGTTCTCGCCCATCTTTGATAGCAGTTAGTTCTCATGCAAGTCTATGGGTCTTGCTGTGTCATGCTTGCATTGTTTATCACAGAACTGGTTGTATACATAACTATCTCTCATCTTCTTCTCTGGAATTTTGTTCTTGTTTTTGGGTGGATACCTTTGTACTTTAGGGTTGTTAATCTGCACTCTTTGGCCATCAAGACGAGATAATACTGGCATCTTTGTTTCTTCACTCCCTCTTTGGTGGTTATCCCATCTGCTGCTGGCATCTCTTCTTATTTACTCACACACTTGCATCCTCACTCACACAAAGAATGGCTAAACAATTTTCTAATGAGCAATTAAAGGGAAGAGCAAAGGGAACAGTTAACCAATCTTTTAACAAGCAGACTAGACTTGTAACAAAACAAAATTATTTTAAAGCAAAACAATTTCATATTACAATTTTAGCTTATGAAACAAGACAACAACTGACAACAAATTGGAACAACTTAATAGATTAAGACAACTCTAACATTTGCTAACATAATATTTTTTCTCACACTGCAGCCCTTTAGCACCTCTGAAAAATCAGACTACATTTATGCAGATGTCTAGATATGACTTTTGGTGCTGAACTCAAGTCTGAAAATGTTTGCCTAATTTACAAAGAAAAGGGGAAAAAGTGGGAAGGAGAGAAACAGGAAAGTATCCTGGACATCCTCTGACAACATTGCAAAATCAGGGGATTTCAGAGGAGGTCACCTGTAGTGTGTCATACTGCTGCTAAAAGTAGCATTGTGCATGTTTTGTGGAAAATCAGAGGATGTTATAAACTGTGAGTCATGTCACTGTTGACTTTACAGAGCACCCAAGTGATATATATACCGGGACACTGAAGAGACATGCACAGAAAAGCTAGAGACTGAGAGATTTTGTTAAACTAGCGGTAGGATAAATAAGTGATGTTGAAAATGAAGAGTCTTTCATTCCAGATCTTACTTTGTGTAGCATTTTCTTTTGCTTTTCCAGTAGTTCCAGAAACAGAGAAGAAAAATGAAGAAGACATGCAATTTGCTGAGGTAATGATTGTAGACAATATATATGAATAAAGCTGATAGGAAGAATTAGTCTTTTATCATATTAAGATCACAGCAATAACTATATAACTATTAAGATTATTCTATACATTCTAAAAGAAACATGAATGTCATAAAATGTGGCTGTTTTTTTTCTGATTAGAAATATCTGGAAAAGTACTATAAACTTAAAACAGAGGCAGAACCTATCTTTAAAACGAAGAACAGCAAACCCATAACTGACAAAATCCGAGAAATGCAGGAATTCTTTGGGCTGAAAGTGACTGGGGAACTGGATTCCAATACTTTGGAGGTGATGAAGCAGCCCAGGTGTGGAATACCTGATGTTGGTCAATTCAGAACCTTTCCAGGGTCTCCTAGATGGACAAAAACAGATCTGAAATATAGGTAATATTTCAATGTGTTTCCTGGATTGTCATTGGGAATTACAGAAAGAATTAGTTTTATATGTTTACTATTTATTCTTATCGTTATGGTAGCACCTAGGAGCCTGAATGAGGATCAAAGCCCTATTGTTGTAGGCACTAACCAAACACAGAGGTAGACATAAATTGTGTATCAAGGAGCATATTGTCTAAAAAGACAAGACATACAAATAGTAACATACAGACAACAGGGAAGCAAAATGTTTAATGTTAAGTACATGTCCTGTGAGTTGCATTTTTAATTGCCTACATTTATTTCCTTATTATGCATTTAAAGGATTTTGAACTACACACCAGACATGGAACCAGCTGATGTAGATGAAGCGATTGAGAAGGCTTGGAACGTCTGGAGCAGCGTGACCCCACTGAAATTCACCAGAGTTTATGAAGGCAACGCAGATATAATGATCTCCTTTGCGGCTGGATGTAAGAGAATCCCCATGTGTCAATGATGAGTATTGACTCCTTTACTTACAGTCCTGATTGAGAAGAATCATACTTTTTTATGTATCCTTTTCTAGTTCATGGTGACTTCTTTTCTTTTGATGGAGTGGGTGGAACTCTCGCTCATGCCTATGCACCGGGCGAAGGTATTGGTGGAGATGCCCACTTTGATGAGGATGAATACTGGACAAAAGATTTGAAAGGTAGGTATTCCTTACCATTTTATTAGCATTCTCTGCTGCGCAGTATTTGACTGTAAGAGCTATTAGCTCATTTTTACACTGGAAAGAGATGGGAGCACAAAAGTAAAGCAGCTTAGTAATAACTACATATAAAGAGTCTGAGGCTGCTGTACTTCTCAGCGGAATTCTCCTTCAAATCAGTGGTTCAGATTCTGACAACCCATAGTAGTTCCACTGAAGTCAATGCAATGACTACAACTGTGGCTCCCGTGGAGTGACTGGAATTACCATGGAGGTGGACTGTTTGACTGAGTTAGACAATAGGCATTACTAGTGTATGGCATGGAATTGTGCCCTTAGGGTGAGGCTTTTAAAACAAACTATAGTAATAAAGTGATGATAACTTTTAACAACCTTGTGCAGTGAAAACAACGTATGTTCAGTGGATGAGTGTATTTGTGGTGCATGTTGTGTGCTTCTCTCTAGTGTACTTTATCGTGGGTTAGATCATGGGATCACAAGCTATAGGGCTCAATGCAGGAATTACGGAGTGAAATTCCATGGCCTGTGTTATTCAGAAAGTCAGTCAAGAAAAACATAATAGCTTCTTCTGGCCTCTGAATTCATCAATATGAACAAAACCTTGGTTATACGTAAGGAGGGATATTTCTGCAGTCTGAACAGAAGCTTTCACGTTGGCTGGCCTCATATTTGTTTCTTCGAAGGAACAAAAGTGTAATACCCTCTACAGAATCAAAAACTAAATCTTTTCACAATCTTTTCTCAAGACTAAACATGCCCAGTTTTTTTTAACCCTTCCTCATAGGTCATGTTTTGTAAACCTGTTACCGTTTTGGTTTCTCTGCTCTGGATGCGTTCTGATTTGTCCACATCTTCTTAAAGTGTGGCACCCAAAACTGGACACAGTACTCCAGCTGATGCCTCGCAAGAGGCACAGTTCTCTCTTGTGTATTACATATGACACTCCTGTTAATATATCTCAGAAACATATTCACCATTTTTACCACTACATCACATTTGTGGCTGAGGTTCCATTTGTGATCCACTATAACCCCAGAACCTTTTCTGCAGTACTACTGCCTAGCCAGTTATTCCCCATTTTGCAGTTGTTCATTTTATTTTTCAAGTAGTTTGCACTTGTCCTTATTGAATTTCATCTTGATGATTTTAAACCAGTCCTTCAATTTTTCAAGGTAATTTTAAATTCTAATCTTTCCTCCAGAAATGTTAAAAGCACACTCTCCACTCCATTATCCAAATCATTAATGAAAATATTGAATTGTACCAGACTCAGGACAAACCCCACTAGATGCATCCCCCTGGTTTGCAGTGAACCATTTGTAACTACTTTTGAGTATGGTTTTTCAACCAGTTGTTCACCCACTTTATTGTAATTTAATCTAAACCAGATTTCCCTAGTTTGTTGATGTGAATGTCATGTGGGACTATGTCAAAAGTCTTTCTTAAATCAAGATATATCATGTCTACTGCCTCCCTCCTATACTTAGGCCAGTAATTCTGTCAAAGAAAGAAAGGAGATTGGTTTGGGATGATTTGTTCTTCACAAATCCATGTTGGCTATACCGTATAACTTTCTTATTCTCTAGGTGCTTACAAAGTGATTGTTTAAGAATTTTTTCAGTACCTTTCCATGACTCAAAGTTAGACTGACTGGTCTATAATTCCCTGGGTTCTCTTTGCGTATGTCAATGCTACACACTAAGCCTGGGCTCTTATTCAGGTTTGCACCAAAGCCCCTCTTCTGTCCACGTACAAATCATCTGACTTAAATCAGCAAGCAGGAAGGACCTGGGTCTTAGAGCCCTGTTTTGTGTGTGGGGCGGTTCGAGGGGTGGTGGGGATGGGGTGGTTGTGGTTCAGAGCCTGAGTTCCACTGTGACCTGGATCCAAGCCCTGTCATTTTGCAGGGTGGACACAGCTCAAGCTGCAGATCAGAGTCAGAAGGTGTGTGTAGTGTCATATGGATGTGCTAATATGACTGTGAGACCTGGGTCCAGCAAGTGAGAACGCAGATTTACAATGCAGTATGGATGCTTAAGCATGGGCTTGGAAACATTGTGTTCACAATCCCAGGTCCCACAGAGCCAGATTTACAATGCAGTGTAGACATACCCTTTGTTTCCCTTTTTTAAAGATAGCTACTATGTTCGCCCTTCTCCGCTCCTCTGGGACCTCACCCATCCTTTCCTATTGTTTTACGGGGACATTTATTTAATCTACATGCATGCTATGCTTTTTATATTTTTAGGATTCAACTTGTTCCTTGTTGCTGCTCATGAGTTTGGCCACTCATTGGGTCTTCACCATTCAAATGTCCTTGGATCCTTAATGTATCCAGCCTATCCGCAGACAGAGACTAGAAACTACAGGCTCCCTCAGGATGATGTTGATGGCATTCAGACCCTATATGGTAAGGAGGAAGCATCACCTTTTTTTAAAGTCTCTCTCATACAGGTTACAAACAATCTGATGAGAATGTGTAACCAAGAGCCATACTGTGGCCTACCAGTGGGGGGCATGAAGGGGGTAAGGCACCTCCGCCCTTAGAGCAGTGTACAGGGGCTGGCTGTAACTGCAGTCCTTGCTCTTATCTTTACGCAGGGACTGTGTTCCCTCTTGAGTCCTCTGGGTGCTAATCATAGCCAAAGGGATGAGAAGCAGGTAACGCCATGGCTCACTCTAACTCCATCTGCACGAGCTAGCATACACGCCCCGCCCCCCTGCAGAGGTGAGTGCTTCCTGGGCATCACTAATCCGAAAGGTTTACATATGTTTCTGTATGAAACTTTGTGACAGTCTTGTGCCAGCTCCTAAGCAGACATGAATTGGCACAGCTCCATTAATATCGAGGAGTTCAGAGAGGCAGTGGTCAGGGCACTAGGCTAGGAAACGCAGGTTTAATTCCTTGCTCTGCCATAGAGCTTCTGTGTCACTAATCCTCTCAGTTCCCTGATCCGTGAAACGGGGATAATAGCATTGTCCTCCCCCACAGGGGTGTTGAGAAGATAAATACATTAAAGATTGTGAAGCATTCAGATCATATGGCTCAGTGGTGGCCATATAATTACCTAGATAGAATGGGAAAACACTGTTTCAAATGCACTGAGAATTTGGCCCAGTATTGCTGTTCTCCAAGGGCTGTGGTAGCAATACTAACTGACCTTCCAATTCTGCTTTTAACTTCTTCCCTAAGGACCCCCAACCTCTACTGAGGCACCAGCTTCCACACCACCCACAGAAACACCCACAGAATCATCAACCACAGGCATCTGTGACCCTCACGTGACTTTTGATGCCATCACCACCCTCCGTGGGGAAATAATGTTCTTTAAAGACAGGTAAATTATTTCTGTTTTGTCAACATCAAGTTTTGCTTAGATTACACTTGTAATGGCAATGCTTTGACAATTAGTTCAAGAGGGGGGATTTCCTTCCAAATGTATAGTCAACACAACCTCACAAATTTCTACTTGCCCAAGCAACCTGGGTGAAGTAACTGGGCTTTCTGACAGGTGAGTAAATATTAGTATTTTAAATTATCCTTAGTCATCCTGTGCATGGTCTGTTACATTTCCATGCCAATTGTGCAATCAGAGCATTGTACTTTGGCCTGCAGCCATATCACATGAAGCATTGTTCTTGACAGACTGGCGTCAGACTGTGGATGGCAGATCTAAAGGGAAAACTATGGGGCTATAGAAAGTGTTGTTGGTGATTCAGTAGGTGGCATTCTTCACCTCCAGACAGCATTGAGTCAAGGCTGCAGCTGCAGTGCTTGGTGACACTCTGCTGTTAGAGGCGCCATCTTTTCAATGAGATCTGATACTTAACCCTTTAATGGGTCATTTAAAGATCCCAATGCACTTCTTGCAAGATGGAATAAAAGTGGCATCCCCAGGGTTTTGGCCAAATACCAACTCAGGGAATGACATTCTGCCTGCATAAATGCCTCCTGAAGATTCAATGGAAGAAATTATTCTTAAATGTCCCTCCTAAAAAATGCAGTTTAATGTTGCTGTGCACTGTCAAAGAGCTGATACATTGCACTGTAGTGATAGCTGCATTTACATGGTGGGCAAAAGGATTCTTCCTGACACGGCATCACAGATAGGTTTCAGCTCTTCCCTGTGCCTTACTGAGGACCAAAGGAATGGGAGGGAAAGGGTGAGGTAAAAGGACAGGGTAGAAGAACCCCAGTGCAAATAAATAGAAGGACAGGATTTCTCTGTAGCGCTGAAGAGGGCACTAGGAAATGGGCATTGCATCTCCAAGGGGACATGATCTGTGGGTTGAGGGCACGTCCCACCACCTGCAACTAATGAACAAATGTACAGCTCATGTAGTTGGAATTTTTATTAAATTTCCCTGTTGATGATCTCATGAATTAATGGTAAAATATGATTATATAAACAAGCATCTTGTCTTTTCAATCAGGTATATCTGGCGCAAGAGTCCTTATTTCCCAGGTATTGAGCATGATTTAATTTCTTCGTTCTGGCCAGCCCTACCATCTGGCTTTCAAGCTGCTTATGAAATTGACAAGAAGGATCAAGTGTTTCTTTTTAAAGGTATTTCTATTGAATTTCTAGACATTCTTCTTACATGTGGAAATGAAGAAGCAATTATTATTATTATTAATAACCACCACTACCCAGCACTTACATAACTTTTCACTTCAAAGTACAGTTTCACAGTCATTAACTAATTAAACCTCACAACAGTCCTGTGGAATAAGATATTGTGCCTATTTCATAACTGAGAGGAAAACTGAGAGTGAAGTTAAACAATGTGCTTAAGGCAGGTGAGAGGATCAGTTATATAAAATGGAGTGCTTACATTTAGTCAACTAAATTCATATTTAGGCACCTAACTAAGTGGCCTGGTTTCCAGAGTTGCTGAACAATCCCAGCTCCTATGGGGGGAAAATATTTTTTTAACTACTCTAATGAATTTATAAAGCAAAAAATCCAAGTGTCCTGAAACCTTAAACATTCCAGCTGCCTTGCAGGAAAGGAGTATCTTCAAATTCAGTGCTATCAATGGAATTCGCCCCATAGGGAACATAAACATTTCCTTGGGGAGGCTCCACAACTGTACTTAAATACTGCTTAATCTCATCAGAAGTACCTATCGAACTTTTCTATCTTGTTTTTCTTGACAGGCAACCAATACTGGGTTGTTAGTGGATACTCTGTACATCCAGGTTTTCCTAGGAACATCCACACCCTGGGCTTTCCAAGATATGTTAAGAAAATTGATGCCGCTGTTTATGACGAGAATACCAAAAAAACGTACTTCTTTGTAGGTGACAAGTATTGGAGGTAAAATTAAATTCTCCCAGCAAATAATCCATGCACCTTCTTTAAAGCCTTATTAACCCTTTACATTTGGAATGATGACAAATCTGTGGCTCCCTTGAGTAGGATTTCATGACCGCACACCCCATTATTAAGTTGAATTTCAATGACAATAGAGATAGAACTCAGATCTTTCTTCTCCTTAAAACACTTTAGTTAAAGACAGATTTCAGAGTAGCCAGGGCCGGCTCCAGAGCCCAGTGGGGCAAGCAGCCGCGTGGGGCGGCCCTTTCCCGGGGGGGCGGCAGGATGGGCCGGTGGACCTGCCGCAGTCATGCCTGCGGGAGGTCCACTGGAGCCCCGGGAGCAGCGGACCTGCCGCAGGCATGACTGCGGACGGTTCGCTGGTCCCGTGGTTCGGCTGGACCTCCCGCAGGCATGACTGCGGCAGCTCAACCGGAGCTGCCGGACCAGCGAACCACCCGCAGCTGCGGGAGGTTCAGCCGAGCCGCGCGACCAGCGGACCCTCCGCAGTCATGCCCGCGGGAGGTCCGCTGCTCCCGCGGCTCGGGGGCGCCTCCCGGGCATGACTGCTTGGGGCGGCCAAATTTGTAGAGCCGCCCCTGAGAGTAGCAGCCGTGTTAGTCTGTATCCGCAAAAAGAACAGGAGTACTTGTGGCACCTTAGAGACTAACAAATTTATTTCAGCATGAGCTTTCGTGAGCTACAGCTCATTTCTTCAGATGTATAGAATGGAACACACAGACAGGAGATATTTATACATACAGAGAACATGAAACGGTGGAAGTATGCATACCAACAGGAAGAGTCTAATCGATTGAGATGAGCTATCATCAGCAGGAGAAAAAAAGTTTTGAAGTGATAATTAAGATGACCCATAGAAGGTGTGAGGAGTACTTAACATAGGGAAATAGATTCAATTAGTGTAATGACCCAACCATTCCCAGTCTCTGTTTAGGCCTGAGTTAATTGTGTCTAATTTGCATATTTATTCAAGATCAGCAGTCTCTCTTTGGAGTCTGTTTTTGAAGTTTTTTTGTTGCAAAATTGCCACCTTCAAGTCTGTCACTGAGTAGTTAGAGAGGTTGAAGTGTTCTCCCATTGGTTTTTGAATGTTATGATTCCTGATGTCAGATTTGTGTCCATTTATTCTTTTGCGTAGAGACTGTCCGGTTTGGCCAATGTACATGGCAGAGGGGCATTGCTGGCACATGATGGCGTATATCACGTTAGTCTCTAAGGTGCCACAAGTACTCCTGTTCTTTTTTCTAGTTAAAGAACATTTTCCATTTGCTGCTAGTACAGTAAAAGTCTTTTTATTGGGCATGTTGGGGGAATGGGGGGTGCCAGTAAGTGAAAAATTCCAGTTAACTAAGAAGAAAGGAATTTGCATGTGGGAAGGGGTGTGAGGCTGGGGATTAGGGCATGGGAGGGGGTGCGGAGTGCCGGATCCGGGGGGCACTCACCTTGGGCGGCTCCTCACAAGCAGTGACCTGTCCCTGCTGTTGCTGGGGGAGGCACAGCTAGGCAGCTCCGTGCTCTGTCCCCACCCTGCCCTGAGTGCTGGCTCTGCAGCTCCCATTGGCCAGGAACCATGGCCAGGAACCACAGTCAATGGGAGCTGTGGGGGTGGCACCTGCGGGAGGAGGCAGCACACAGAGCCACCTAGCCGTGCCTCCACCTAGGAACAGTAGGGACAGATCGCTGCTTGCAGCAACCCCCCCAAGGTGAGCACTCCCTGGATCCGGCACCCCAAACCCCCTCCCATGCCCCAACCCCCTGCCCCAAGCCCCTTCCCGGACCCACATTCCCTCCCAGAGCCCATGCCCCTCCCACTTCCCGCACGCCCAACCCCTCGTGGCCATTCCTCCGCCTAGGAACAGGAGGCACATGTCTCCTCTTCCAGGGAGCCAAGGATGGAGCCCCACACCAACTAGATTATAAACCGGACTTCCTGTGAAGATTAGAAATACCGGTTTATAGCTCTTTCTGGTTGGTACACGGCCAAATAACACAGCTTTTACTGTAGTATTTTCCTATAACACAGGCGAACCTATCCAATTCTATCCAGCAGAAGATAGGACACCAACACAGTGGCCATGTCATTATAGTATAATAGTGTAATTTGGACAGGGACTGGGTTTGTGTTACAGGTTTGTACAGAGCTTAGCAGAGACATTTAAATCTGTTTTCCTTGCCCTTCTCTCACTTGGGTCAATGAGAATAGAGATGTCACTTTCACTTTTCTTTCTAGTCATTTTTGTTTTCTCGTTCTTGTGACCAATGCGCTACTGCAGAGTTCCATCCCAGCACCGTTATTAGCACAGGCTGAGCCCCGGAGTCATTGCAAAGAACAGTTAATAGAATTGCATCATAAATCCATCAGTAAAAATCTCGACTGCCTTTCCAGTCTCTGTTCTTAGTCCAAGTTTAAGGTACCCCCCTCCTTTTCAGCATTGGCTGATCCTTGTGTGTGATGCAGGCCTGTAAGGACCCCGTGTTTTGGCTGCTCCCTGTGCCCATCTCCAAGCCCTGACCGAGGTCTCTATTTGTGCCTGTGGTGTCCCTGCAGCTCATGCCTACCATGAGCTGTCTCGCCCAAGTGGTATGCCCCACCTCCAGTGGTAGGAGAGCTGGTAGTGTAACCCACACACCTCCTGAGTCTGGTGTTCTGTTCTATTGAGTGGCACCGAGACCTCTTAGAGAGAGATTAATGAGTTTGCTCTACAGCCTTAGCTAACGGCCATATGGCTTTTGGCTCATGCATTTAGCTCCAGAGGTCGTAGATCCAATCCCGCCCGCTGACAACCAGGGTCTGTTGGTATTACAGGGGGGCCTCGTCCGGGATTTCAACTGGGAAGTCTCTGAAGCTCGGGACACGTGTGAGGGTGGAAAGACCAGCACCTACTCTTATTTCAACCGCTACTGGATCAGGGCTGGGGGAAGGCTGAACTTCACAGCACTGCTGCTGTCCTGTGCAGTGGGGAACTGAACTCCATCTGCTTCTAAAATTAAATTCAGAAAATATTTCTACAAATAGACAGGTTTTGTAACCACTCCCCCCCCACACACACAAAAGCCACCCCTATTTCTTCTCGGGTGAGACATAACTAAGTGCTCATCAAGGCCCCATCCTACAAAGTCTTATGCGTATGATTAGCTTCACTCAGGTGACTAGTCCCATTGACAACTCCTAAGCACAAAGCAAGTCATGTACCGAAATGTCTTTGCAGGATGAGGGCCCAGATGTCAGGGTTGCACACTTGGGCCCCACACTGCTCCTCCTACAGCAATCAAGAAGGAAAAACAAACTGTGTAGTCAGAATAGCTAAGGACAACTGTGCATAGATTAGTAAAGGTGAAAGTATTCCTGTAGTAAGGATTGATACAATTCAGTGAGTTTACAGTAGCTCATGATTAGTGAGATTTGGCTAAGGGCAGGACTTACTTGTTGTAAAGGTCAGTTGGATTCAATATTAAATATCACATGCCTATGTATTATTTTCATTTCATTTCTTCATTCAGTTATGATGAAGTCACCAAATCCATGGAAAAGGGTTATCCAAGACGCATATCAGTTGACTTTCCAAGAATTGGCAATAAGGTTGATGCTGCTTTTCAGGAAAAAGGTAAATAGAAAAAAATATTTTGATAAATATTGGAAAATTTGCATTTCCATAGATTCAAGAATCATTATAGAAATTAGTAAGAATGATTCTTTACATGTACACATTTTGATTTGCAGCATTGTCTGTGGAAAGAGAATGAATATACATATGTACAAAGTAATTATTCATTTTGTTTTTATTTCTAGGACATTTCTATTTTTTCCAAGGATCAAAGCTGTATGAGATAGACACCAAGTCCAAGAAAGTTATTCGTGAAATGAAGAGCAATAGTTGGTTTGATTGCAAATAAGAACAGACACACAAGGTGATGGTGCAAAAGAAACAGAACCCAATTTTGTATGCGTTAGAGATGGTTTTTCATCGATTTTTTGTTTCTAATCAGTGTTATTCATCTTTTACTTTATGTCTGAGCCACATAACAGCTGTGATCCCTGATAATTATTATTTTAAATAACAGAGAAATGTTAAATTTAATATATAGTTTTAACTTATCTTAGTATTGTATTTAGGCTATTTATTAAGCTGTCACTGAGCAATAAAGCTATTTTATGTTTGTGTATATAACAGTCTTGGGTTCTTTTGGTCCAGCCTCCTGGTCTTTCTGGTCAGCAGCACTAGAGAAGGGGCCAGTGAATTTAATTTAATTGCCATGCAGTGTGAACTCCCAGCTCAGCCTTTCAGGCAATATGATGACTTTAAGAGACTGCACAGCACCCACCCACCCACCACAGGGGAGCTGGGGGAGGGGGGCTTCCTAGACTTGAGCAGCTGGGGCTTGGGTGAATTTTGTGACACCCTACTCCCCACCCCAGCCACCACCCTGCAGTCCCCACTCCTGCCCCACGCTGGGCAAGGGGCAGCCCCATCCCCCATCCCCAGTGAGGCTATGGTGAGGGGCAGCAGCAGGGGAGGCCACACATGATGGCAACCCCTCCCCCCCCAGTACCCACCATAGGGGAGGCAAGTGGGCTTTCTGGACCTGAGAGAGGCCCTAGGAGCATGTGTAGTAACCGTGGTGCAGAGTGAGTGTGCTGCTGGGGCGGGAGGCAAGAGGAGGTGTCCCTCCCCTGGAGCTTGCTGTTGCCGGGGGAGAGGGAAGTCCTCTCTGGCCCAGCCCTGGGGCAGCCTGTCTGCACCCCAAGTTCCTTATCCCCAGCCATGCCCCACCCCAGAGCCTGCACCCGCAACACCCCAACCCTGAGCACCCTCCTGCACTGTAAACCCCTCATCCCCAGCCCCACCCCAGAGTCCTCACCTGAGGTGGAAAATGTGCACCTTAAATTTAGTGGTCAGGTTGGAGTATCATTGTGTTTAGCACAATACTTGATTATTTTACACCCTTTAAAGTATATAACTAGTTGTATACAGGTGTTACGAAGTGGGAATGTTCTTAATGTTTTCTCTGAATACTGTGTGGGTGCCTCAGTTTCCTCTCTGCATTTCTCAAGGATCTAGATGGTGGGATAAGGGGGTGTGATTGTTGTAGAGCCCTAGAGAGCCAGTGTGATGCCGTCTGCACAGAGAATGGGCAAAACCCTGTCTCTGGGCAACTGATGGCCTGGGCCGCTCTCCTGCAAGGTGCCAACTGAAGGTGTTGGAGAATAAAGAGATCAGGTGGCCTCCTAATGCCTGGAAAAGAGACAAAGGCCAGAGGAGGGAGTGTCGTGCCTGTGTGGACTTCCGGGAAACGCATGATGTGGAAGAGGATGCCTGGATGCTTTGGAACAACTCCATACAAAGCCAGTCAGGACTCTAGGAGAGCCTCCTCTCTCTGAGCATACTGTCTCCAGGGCAAGAAGCTTACACCTTCCTGGGTCTGACCTCAGAGCATTCAGCATGCCCTTCCACACTGTGCACTTTCCGCAGCGAGTCTGCCCAGGCAAGTCCTGGGGCAACCAGAGGTCCCTGCACCCCAACTCTGTAGTCAGATGTGACTCTCAGCCAGCCAGTAAAACAGAAGGTTTATTAGATGACAGGAACACAGTCTAAAACAGAGCTTGTAGGTACAGAAAACAGGACCCCTCAGTCAGGTCCATCTTGGGGGGTGGGGAGCCCAGACCCAAGTTCTGGGCCTCTCCCCATTTCCCCAGCCAGCTCCAAACTCACACTCCCTCCTCTGGCCTTTGTGTCTCTTCTGGACAAAGAGGCCATCTGATCTCTTTGTCCCCAACACCTTCAGCTGGCACCTTGCAGGGGAAACTGAGGAACCCAGACAGTATTCAGAGAAAACATTAAGAACATTCCCACTTTGTCACAACAGGTGCAACAAAATATAATACCATATATTGAAGCAGACAAGTGCTCCTTCTGACTTTCCACTTTTAATTGACCCTTGTAAACTTGTGGCGCTGACGCGTTGTAGCTTCATTTTATATCGGCTTACAGGGCGGGAGCGGGGGGGGCACCACCATTTTGGGCACCACCAAAACATTTACAAACCTGCTGCCTATGATTTACCCTAGATAAAGGTATTGCTAAAGATGAGGGTGTAGGATGGCAAAGGCAGGAGATTTGGTGGCTCAGGTGAGTGACAATGGGCTATATCCTTCAGGCCTCTAATCTGAATGCAGCTCAGGTCAGTCTGAGCTATGAGGGAAAACTGAAAAAATTGGGTTTGTTTAGTCTGGAAAAGAAAAGACTGAGAGGGGACAGTTTTCTAGTACATAAAGGTTGTCACAAGGAGGAGGGACATAAATTGTTCTTGTTAACCTCTGTGAATAGGATGAGAAGCAATGGGCTTAAATTACAGCAAGGGCAGATTAGATTGAACATTAGGACAAACTTCCTATCAGGATAGTTAAGCACTGGAATAAATTGCCTAGGGATGCTGCGGAATCTCTGTCATTGGAGATTTTTAAGAGCAGGTTAGACAAAAACCTGTCAGGGATTGTCTAGATAATATTTAGTCCTGCCGTGAGTGCAGGGGGCTGGACTAGATGACCTCTCGAGGTCCCTTCCAGTCCTATGATTCTATTCTGGTGACTGGAATTGGATATAGCTATGTTAGCACCAGGTGGAAATTGTTCATAGATAGAGCACTGAGCACTTACCCAAATCAGGTCCCTTTATGATGTCTTAAACTGAGCACCCAAAATCCAAGGCACCCACAATCACCAGTCACATTAAAACTCTTGTCTATGTAGTGTGCATCCAACCCTGTTCTCACTGGTGTCAAAAGTCATGTGCAAACTTAATGACTGCATTCAGAGTAGTATCAGGCCCGGAATAAACACACACTGTGAGAATGTGTGGTGGGTGTGTGCTATAGACCACCGGATCGGAAGGATGATGTAGACGAGTCTTTTTTTGGACAACGAACTGAAGTTTCCAGATCACAGGCCCTGGTACTAATGGGGGACTTCAATCACCCTGACATCTGCTGAGAGAGCAATACAGCAATGCACAGACAATCCAGAAAGTTTTTGGAGAGTATTGGGGACAACTTCCTGGTACAAATGCTGGAGCAACTGACTAGGGGCCATGCTCCTCTTGACCTACTGCTTACAAAGAGGGAAGAATTGGTAGGGGAAATAGAAGTGGGTGGCAACCTAGGCATCAGTGACCATGAGATGGTTGAGTTCAGGATCCTGACAAAAGGAAGAAAGGAGAGTAGCAAAATTTGGACCCTGGACTTCAGAAAAATCAGACTTTGACTCCCTTAGGGAACTGATGGGCAGAATCCCCTGGAAAGATAATATGAGGGGGCAAGGAGTCCAGGAGAGCTGGCTGTATTTTAAAGAAGCCTTATTGTGGGTGCAGGAACAAACCATCCCAAAGTGCAGAAAGAACAGCAAATATGGCAGGCAACCAGCTTGGCTTAACAGTGAAATCTTCAGTGAGCTTAAACTCAAAAAGGAAGCTTACAAGAAGTGGAAATTTCGACAGTATAAAAATATTGCTAGAGCATGCAGGGGTGTAATCAGGAAGGGCAAGGCCCAATTGGAATTGCAGCTAGCAAAGGATGTGAAGGGTAACAAGAAGGGTTTCTACAGGTATGTTAGCAAAAGAAGATGGCCAGGGAAAGTGTGGGACCCTTAGTGAATGGGGGAGGCAACATAGTGACAGATGATGTGGAAAAAGCTGAAGTACTCAAAGCTTTTTTTGCCTCGGTTTTCACAGACAAGGTCAGCTCCCAGACTGCTGCACTGGGCAACACAGTATGGGGAGGAGGTGAGCAGCCCTCAGTGGTGAAAGAACAGGTTAAGGACTATTTAGAAAAGCTGGATGTGCACAAGGCCATGGGTTCAGATCCAATGCATCCAAGGGTGCTGAGGGAGTTGGTTGATGTGATTGCAGAGCCATTGGCCATTATCTTTGAAAATTCGTGGCAATTGGGGGAGGTCCTGTATGATTGGAAAAAGGCAAATATTGTGCCCATATTTAAAAGAGGGAAAAAAGAGAACCCGGGGAACTACAGACCAGTCAGCCTCACTTCAGTCCCTGCAAAATAATGGAGCAGGTTCTCAAGGAATCCATTTTGAAGACTTGGAGGAGAGGAAGGTGATCAGGAACATTCAACATGGATTCACCAAGGGCAAGTCATGTCTGACCAATCTGATTGCCTTCTGTGATGAGAGAACTGGCTCTGTGGAAATGGGGAAAGCGGTGGATGTGATATACCTTAACTTTAGCAAAGCTTTTGATACGGTCTCCCACAGTATTCTTGCCAGCAAGTAAAAAAAGTACGGATTGGTTGAATGGACTATAAGGTGGATAGAAAGCTGGGTAGATTGTCGGGCTCAATGTGTAGTGATCAATGGCTTGATGTCTAGTTGGCAGCCGGTATCAAGCGGAGTGCCCCAGGGGTCGTATCCTGGGGCCAGTTTTGTTCAACATTTTTATCAATGATCTGGATGATGGGATTACTTACACCCTCAGCAAACTCTCAGATGACATTAAACTGCGGGGAGAGCTAGATCGGGGGAGGGATAGCTCAGTTGTTTGAGCATTGGCTTGTTAAACACAGAGTTGTGAGTTCAATCCTTGAGGCTGTCATTTAGGGGATCAGGGCAAACATCTGTCTGGGGATAGATCCTGAGCAGGGGATTGGACTAGTTGATCTTCTGAGGTCCTTTCCAACCCAATATTCTATTAGCTGGAGGGTAGGGATAGGGTCCAGAGTGACCTAGACAAATTAGAGCATTGGGCCAAAAGAAATCAGATGAGATTCAACAAGGACAAGTGCAGAGTCCTGCACTTATGAAGGAAGAATCCCATGTACCGCTACAGGCTGGGGACAACTGGCTAAGCAGCAGTTCTTCAGAAAAGGATCTGGGGATTACAGTGGATGAGAAGCTGGATATGAGTCAGCAGTGTACCCTCATTGCCAAGGAGTCCAACAGCATCTTGGGCTGCATTAGTAGGAGCATTGCCAGCAGATTGAGGGAAGTGATTATTCCACTCTATTCAGCACAGGTGAGGCCACACCTGGAGTATTGCATCCAGTTTTGGTCCCCTCACTATAGAAGGGATGTGGACAATTGGAGAGAGTCCAGCAGAGGGCAACACAAATGATTAGGGGGCTGGGGCACATGACTTATGAGGAGAGGCTGAGGGAATTGGGGTTATTTAGTCTGCAGAAGAGAAGAGTGAGGGGGGATTTGATAGCAGCCTTCAACTAGCTAAAGGGGGGTTCCAAAGAGGATGGAGCTAGGCTGTTCTCAGTGGTGGCAGATGACAGAAACAGAAGCAATGGGTTGCAGTGGGGGAGGTTTAGGTTGGATATTAGGAAACCCTATTTCACTAGGAGGGTGGTGAAGCACTGGAATGGGTTACCCAAGGAGGTGGTGGAATCTCCATCCTTAGAGGTTTTTAAGACCCAGCTTGACAAAGCCTTGGCTAGGATCATTTAGTTGGTGTTGGTCCTGCTTTGAGCAGGAGATTGGACTAGATGACCTCCTTAGGTCTCTTCCAACCATGATTCTATGAATGTATCTCATTGCTTATTACTATAACAAATGCATATACATAGTCCAGATTTTCCATAAACAATCAGATCATTGTTCAGTCTAGTCCAGTATGCAGCAGTGGCCAGTCTGAGGGTACGTCTACACTTACCTGCCGGTTCGACGCGGAGAGTTCGACTTTTTGGAGTTCGAACTATCGCGTCTGATCTAGACGCGATAGTTCGAACTCCAGAAGCGCCGCGGTCGACTCCGGTACTCCACCTCGGCAGAAGGAGTTGGCGGAGTCGACGGGGGAGCCGCGGAGTTCGACCCCGCCGCGTGTGGACGGGTGAGTTGTTCGAATTAGGGTACTTCGAATTCAGCTACGCTATTCACGTAGCTGAATTTGCATACCCTAATTCGAACCCCCTTCTTAGTGTAGACCAGGCCTGAGTTGCTTCATAGGAAAGAGAAACAAAAGTTATAATGCTCCTAGCAGGCAATTTCCAGAGGAGTTGTGATGTGGACATCCTTGCTGGAGAAAAGAATGCTCTCATGTGGCCTGAATGGCAGATGAATTTTCAGAGGATTTGGAAATTCACCTCCATCATTGCCTGGCCAGGCAGGGTTTAGTCCCCTATCTAGATAGACACACATGCATGAAGATTGACCTGGAAGTGATTCCTGCATGAAGGGATGTTAGTGGATCCAACATCCTTATTGTCATAGAGGAAATTATGGCAGATTAGGCTTCTGGGAGGAACACACACCCTAGGCTGGAAAGGAAGGGAGATCCACCGGGAGCCACACAGAAGGCACAAGCAAGACAGCAAGCCCTGCCATTAAACAAAGACTATCTCATTCATATGAGCTGTCATTATGCAGCTGTCAGAAGAGGGGTACATGCCTCTCCCTCTGCGGCTGGCATCCTCAGCAACAAAATACATACATATGGCTCCATATTTAAACACAGTAGCCTCAAGGTTTGGCAGTAAACCAGGCAGCCAGGTGGGAGATGTAAACATCTCTCGGTTAGACGCCACTCATCAGTGGCACAGCCAGAGCTGCAGTTTTACAGCTCAAACGCTCCTTGTGTGTGGGTCTTCACTCTTGTACTTTAGCCTGTGGCTCCCACACTGCTGCCAGAGTACACTGTGGCCAGAACATGGCTGGGTGTGTGAAGAATTTTCAGAACAAACCGTACTCATTACCTCATGGGCAAGTCGTGTGGGGACCCCCACTCTTATCTTCTTCCTTTCAGGTTTGTATTTGTACAATTTAAAGTAGCATTTACATATGCTGACTGGCAACTTGCATGCATGAACACAGTTGAAAAGGGCCAAATTTTGAGACTCCTACTCAGCATTGTGCCCACGGGAAGATGTTGTCTTCTTCGGGTGCTGTTACTAGGGGCTCTGGCCAAGGGAATGCTGCTGGTGGGGGTATCGACTCTGGCATAGCAAGGGCCAGACAATGGTATGAGACATTCCTGAGAGAGAGGCTTTGAGAACGGAGAGGGTAGCAATCAGCAAGTCAAATCTCTGTGGAAGAAGAAGAGATTCTCATTATGGAGGTCACTTCTAGGTTTGATCGCTTCATGGGTATGTGGCTATGAAAGTTTCTATATAGGATGATATAGAAACTAAGAAAAGTGAATGATTTTAGTGGGTGATGGACAGCACCAAGAAGTGGGGGGGAAAGAGGGAACAGAATAAGAGGACAAAAGTTAGCAACGGGGCACACTTGACAATGTTGCTGAGCCCTGGCAATCAAAGAACCACAACAACCTCACTAAAACCTTCCCAGTACCCCTGTGGATGGGCACTCTAATGCAAACAATGATGAGTGTGGAAAATTTAGGCCCTATGACCAAGTGTCTGTTTCCTCCTGAATCTCCATCCTGTGTCCTGTTTCAACAAGACCAACCAACCATCCAGGGGGAGAAAGCAGATACTCGAGACTTCATCATGACACCTATCTCCTGGGGCTCCTTTCTGCTGGTTTCCACTGATGTGTCCCAGAGGGAAATAATTCAGCAAAGGTCTCTGTAATGTATGTACCTCTCCTTTCAGAAATCTCTTCTATTGCCATCTCTCACTATATTTTGGATGGAGGCCCCTCTGCCTACTTCCTGTTGCATCCTGTTCCCCTTGTGGTGGAGAATGAAACAAAAGAATTCTCCACCCTGAGGTGGAGACGGTGGTGTTAAACCATTAGTGAAGAATTTGAGCTTATGAATTTTTGAGGACTTTCTAATATCCCAATATCCAGGATGCTGATACTGATTGGTGCATGCACCATATGAAGCAGAGAGAAAGCTTCATGACAATAGCGGGGAACATATTATCCAAAGCATAAGAACTAGGACCGGATTCTGGGCTCTGTGGTGGCTCAGTACTCTGGCTTTGCTGGTATACCAGGGCCACAAAGCAGGCCGAACCGTCCATTTGGGAATCACCCCTGGCATAAGGGAGATTCTGGTAGGATAGAGCCATCAGGACATTCCCATATCACCCTGCTAACAGCCCCCAGTGTAAGGGAGCACCAGGGGTGTGGTGGTAGATTATGGGGGGACATGTTGAAGGAGGAGATATAGTCAGAGCACAGTTCACTCCTGCTATTCTATACCATGTTCAGCACAGTGTAAGATAGAGCAACTCCTAAGGAGTGTTCTAGCTTTTATTGTTCTGTTCCTTTGCTGTCTCCAGAATTAAGGTGGTGGTGCAACAGTCCTTTACCCGATCCCCAATTCCTGCATTCAGTTTACCTCAACCAGGCCTGAGAATCAAGTTGTAATTGCTGCATGGAATTGTTGCTTGGTAGTACAGGCAGGAGCAATGGGCAGAGAGAGACATGGGTGGTTCCAATAGAGCTAAGAACCTTATTAAAGATAACCTGGATGTGATGCAAATAGTCAGCACTGCTTTTTCAGTGTCTTACAGCACAAGGACTATTCCAATGGGTAAAGTGAGCAGATTATGGCACTATATTAACAATGAGATTTCTCCCAAAATACATGTGACCGTAGAAGACACTTGTTTCAGTTGTCTACAAAAAAACTGGAACCTGCCCAGGTTTCATTTTGTTTCTTATTAGAGGCCACAATTCTGCAAAGACTTATATCTGTGCTTTCCTTTGAGCACTGAGAGGTTTCAAATTGTCCAGATGCTTAAAGTTAAGGACATTCATAAATGGTCTGAGGTTCAAGGATGGATTTTTTAAGTAGCTAAAATAACACTTTTCTTACCTGAAGAAACAGTGAGTTTATAAAGGAAAGGAATATCATCCTATTTCCTGGGCATTAATCATATTGTCCGACTGCAAAATTTGCAAAGGAGAGGAGCGGGATGGGAGGCAGTTCACATGAAATCTGTCAAGCTTTTCATGCCTAAACCAGTGTTTGCATATCTTCTGTTGGTAACTGGAGGCTGTTCTAAACTGTGAGTCAGGCTACACGTGACTTTATGAAGCACACAAGTACTATATATACAGGGATATGTGAGAGACTTGTATGTAGCGGGCAGAGATTGAGATCTTCATAAAGACAAGACACAGAAGCAAAAGAATGAAGAACCTTCTGTTTCTGCTGTTACTATGTGCCGCATCTTGTGCTTTTCCTATAGATCCAAAAAGGAAAGCGGAAGAAGATACGAAGCTTGTTCAGGTAATGATTGCAGACACAAAGGACCAGATCCTGAGTTGGAGTTAATTGAAGTTAATGGAGCCATGCTGATTTACACCAGCTGAGGATCTGACCCTATACATGCTGATGGGGTGAATAGTCTGGTTCAGTATTTCCCAAAGAATAGAAGTATGCCCTCCTGGAGGGGTATGACACAGTGTCCGTGAAAGGTTCCCCAAGGCTGCCCTTCTAAAATAGTGGGGTGGAAGGGTGGATAGGACTTGTTTCATTTTCCTGAGGGGGTGCTTGGTTTCAAAAACTTGGAAAGTGTTTGTCTTGAGCGCTGTTTTAATGAATGTGCAATGCTCAAAGTGAGGCAATATTTCTGAAGAATAATTCAGCGCTGTCATCATGAACCATAGAAATTTGCCAGGAAGCATCTTATTATTTTTTGTTTTACATTATTTTGTGGGAAGCAATTTAAAATTACAGTGCACCCGTTTAGGGCCTGATACCACAAACTTTTAAACATGTGAATAACTTTACACACAAGTAATCTTCTTGGCTCACTTGGGGCTTCTCAGGGGAGTAAAGATATTCTCATGCATAAGTGATTGTAGGAGCAGGATCTTCGTTTTGTCTGAATCATTGCACATGATAAAATGTAATGCTATTGGCAACTCATGCTTTCAATCATGTTCTTCAAACATCTGTCATTGTCTGTCTTTAAATACTGCATGGAGTGCTAGAACAGAGAGTAAGTCTAAGGTGTTTTATCACAAAATGTTCCATTTACAGGGCAAATGTTTATTCTGAATGTGTTCTGAGCATTAATCCTATTGTACAATTGCAAAACATTCATGCAGAACTCTTGTAGCCACATTATCTCACAACAAGATAATGTCAAGGTATTAATATAAATGGAAAATGAGAACTAATTTCAGTTTTACAAAGTTTCTAAACAAAGTGAGTTCTTGAGACACAGAGGGAACAAGCAGCAGAAGCCCAGGGTAGATCTCATGTCATAATATTTAATATTATTTTCCAAGATCTAAAAAAGAACCTAGTGTCTTAATATATATCTGTTTCATCAGAAGTACCTGGAAAATTACTACAGCTTTAAGACAGATGGGAAGCCTGTTTTAAGATGGAAAAGCGATAGTCCCATAGTCAACAAAATCAAAGAAATGCAGGAATTCATCGGATTGGAGGTGACTGGGAAATTGGATTCTAACACTCTGGAGGTGATGCAGAAACCCCGGTGTGGAGTCCCTGAAATTGCTGATTTCTCCACCTTTGCAGGACAACCAAAATGAGGGAAAAGGAATCTAACATACGGGTAACCATGCAGTAGTAGAGGGGTTTTCTTGAACTAAAGGGAAACAAGTTGCTCTAAGTAGATGATAAATATTGTAAAGAACTCAGCTGTTTCTCTATATTATATTTGAAAGGATTTTGAGCTATACACCAGACATGGCCCAAGTTGATGTAGATGCAGCCATCAAGAAAGCTTTTACGGTCTGGAGCAATGTGATCCCATTGACATTTACCCGGGTTGACAGAGGTGATGCCGATATATTGATCTCCTTTGCAGCCAGAGGTAAATATATCTATCTATTTATCTACCTATATAGAATCATTGTAAATATTACCATCCAGAGGTCTGTGAATGATTTTTCCTGAAATTATTATTCATTATTATCATTTGTATTAGGATGGGGATCCCATTGTGCAAGGCATTATACAATCACACACAAAAACACAGTCCCCACCCCAAAGAGTTTATAATCTAAGGCGCTGATACTGCAAAGATTTATATCTGTACATAACTTTACACACTGTGTGTAGTTCAATGGGACTGTGCATAGTGTATAATGTTCAGCCTGGGCAGACATCTGCACAGAATCAGGGCTTTTGGGTCTTACTCATAGTTTTACTCATGACTGTAGTTCCATGTGAGTCACTGGGACTACTCACATGCTTAAAGGTAAGCACAGGTTAAAGTGCTTTGTTAAATAAGGTCCACAGAGCTCAGTGCTTGGGGCTGGCTCCCCCTCAGGGGCTTTTCTGTGGTGGAGGAGGGCAAACTACACCCCCTACTGGGATGATGTGGGTGGATCCTCAGGGAGATTTCTCCCCCCAAAGCTCTCTTCTATGTGCATAGGAGGTAGCAGGATCATAATTAGACATAATGCAGTGGGTAAAGAGAACAGAAAGTAGTGGAGGATGGTGGAGGGAACAATAAAAGGTCATGTGATTATTTTGTAAAAAGCAACAAAGAGTCCTGTGGCACCTTATAGACTAACAGATGTATTGGAGCATAACCCACGAAGCTAATGCTCCAATACATCTCTTAGTCTATAAAGTGCCACAGGACTCTTTGTAGCTTTTTACAGATCCAGACTAACACAGCTACCCCTCTGATACGTCATCATTTTGGTTTCTCACATACTGTCTTGTGGTTCAACTGTATAAATACAAGCTGTACAATAGCTCGCCATTATTTTTATTTACCTTCCTTTCCTTTTTATTTTTCCTCCCATCAAGCCATTGTACCTGTATTCATGCCCATCTCCAATCCTTACTCAATACCCACTGCTTCATGATCTCTCTTCCATTGGGACAGATGTTTGTTTCACTTCCAATTGTTTAGTGTCTGCAGATCTACTAGAAAGTCAAAATTTTCTGTTTTTCAGTAAAAATTAACAAATAATGGAGTTGTCAAAATTGCATGTTAGAAGAATTTGGAGTGTTGCACACTCACAAAGAGTTCTATTGCACCTTATTCCATTCTTAGTTCACAACGATTTCAATCCCTTTGATGGTCCTGGTGGGACGGTTGCTCATGCCTACGCACCTGGCAATGGTATTGGTGGAGATGCTCACTTTAATGAGGATGAAGACTGGACCAAAGGCTCACAGGGTATGTAAAACAACTCTTAATATTACATACCTGGGCTTGGTAGGATTTTCAAAACGAGGTATCTAAAGTTTGACTCCTAAATCCATAGTTAGATACCTGAGTGAGTGGCTGATTTTCAGAAGTGTTGAACAACTAACAGCTCCCAACAAAGTTAGGATTTCAGCACTTTTGAAAACCATCTCACATAATTAGCTTTCTCAGACCCCAGTTTTCCAACGGCATCACAACATCTGGACTCCTTCACCCACATTGATTTCTGCTGGAGTTGTTTCATGCTGGATCAGACCTACAAGCACTGCACCTTTGCGCTTTTGATGTGCCTCAATGTATTTTCATTGTACTTAGTTGTATTTCAACTACATCTGAGTTTACTATAAGCACTAAAAAACTCTATTGTATTGAGTGCAATTGGGTGGCCTGTATTTCACATTGATGGGTAAGAACATGAAAAGACTTAACTTTCTTTTATACATTTTGTTTGCTGGTTTTAGGTTCCAACTTGTTTTTCGTGGCTGCGCATAAGTTTGGCCATTCACTGGGACTCTTCCATTCTAGACACCCTGATTCACTGATGTACCCAGTTTATAGATACTCTGATTCCAAGACTTTCCGTCTTCATCAGGATGATATTAATGGCATTCAATACCTCTATGGTAATCAAACATTATTAATCGCTCAATGTTTATAGGCTCTAACAAGTTCAAATAACTTTTAATGAAATCCATGTTGAATGGTTATATTAACTATAGCTTGAATAAAAATGACAGATCCACTGAAGTTATCTGAATTTTATAATATCAAATACTAGTTTTAATTTCTTCTCTAAACTGTTTCCCCTAGGACCTTCATCCAACCCCCCTGAAGATCCAACAGAATCTATTGTCTCCATAGAACCCATGGAGCCAACAGAACCTCTACCACCAAACACTTGTGGCCCTAATCTGACTTTCGATGCTGTCACCACTTTCCGTGGAGAAATAATGTTCTTTAAAGACAAGTAAGCTGACTGTCTTAAAGCAACATCATATCTTTTGCTTCAATCTTCCTTTAATGGCACAATAGTTTGGAAAAATAAGAAACATTCCAAATTTTGTCCAGCATGTTAGTCAGACCAATACCTTTTATTATGTTCAAATAAGGTTCAGATAAATATTACTAATCTTTCTTCCCAAGTACCAACAGACCTCCTACTTACCTGCACAGAGGTGATCATTAAGGGATATTTCCTTAGACTGTAAGCTCTTTGGGTCAGGGGCCATCTTTCTGTTCTGGTTATTTATGCAGTACCTAGCACAACAGGATACATAGCTGGGATCCTTGGTACTACCACGATGCAAATGATATACCCTAATAATAATAATAACAACAGCAACACACACTTGCCACATTTATTTCCCATTCTAACCATAGGAGAAAACTTGTCAAATTTAGATAAGATTGTGGCAACTGTTGACAAATTCTGACTTCTTCATTGGGACCTCTATATGTTGGACTCTATCATGACATCTAACACTGGCAAGTTTTACTTGGGTACTTGGGTTCTGCAGTATTCCCAGGACAATCCATTGATTAAAACAACTGACCAGAGACTAGCAGTGAGTGTGCCAAAGCTGAAGCATTCCTCCATGGAAAATCACTAATACTAAGGTGCTCTCAAGGGAATAAAGAGAATAGATTGTGGGTTCATAGGACCCAAAAAGAGGAAAGTGGGATAAAAGTTGGTCCTAGTGGAGACGTGGAATATGGTATGGTAGGAAAAGGGGGTTGGGAAAAGGATAGAGGTAAGTATTGGTGGGTAAAGAGACGGATCTGGTTGCATTAAGAAAAGGGAGGTAGAGGAAGAGGGATGGGATGCAGAGAAGACAGGGAGAGAGTTAGAAAGGGTGCCTTAAAAGACATGGCTAAATTAGAACAGATCCCAACATTCAGAATTCAGGAGAACTCAGTTTTGGACTCTGAATCCATTACTTGGGACGGGACACTGAAGTTAGCCATTTACCCATCTTTAACTGCAGCCTTCTAAACTTTGAAAATTTGCCATCCCAAATACCAAGTCTACATGCAACGATGATTTCGGATAATGAAACCAATTACCATCATTATATTTTATCATTTGTTCAGTGCTGCACAACGGTGTAGGTTGCTTCTGCCTAAAGACTTCACAGTCTAAAGGAGTTTATAATGTTGTATTCTGACATTCAAAATATACTAATGCCAGGAGAGCAGGCAAATAAGTATTGTGAAATCTGCTTTCCCTGAAATCCAGAGATTTATCCAGCAATAAACTCTCTCAGTGGAAAATCCTCAGCCCAGAGCCTAGCACGGGTATGTGGGAGCAGATCTTGGGGAGACACCTGAGGGAAGTAGGAATCCTCTGGTTTCACCAAACTCTACCACCTCCTTTTCTTAGTGGTGTACTCTGCAGAACTGAGTCCCATTTCCCTTTAGTGTAGCAGAACTGCATTTGTTCCATGCCAGGGAACCCTCTCTAACATCAGCGGTAAAGGCCGGTTTTAGCCCTAAGTGATTCAAAAGTCCAAAATCTAAGTAAATGCATAGAAGACATGATTTGGGAGCAATGGAATTTCTTTGTGTGCCAATATACAATACTCTCTGGGCTGTAGAAGTTGTAAACTCTTATTGCTATGGTTAGAATGGCACATATTGTTATGTATAAAGATATGATTGAATATGCAAGTTGTACTGTATTTGGATCGGGTACTTCTGATGCAAACACCCTACAAGCAGAGAAGTTGACTTTAATTTAATATCTTCATTCTGGTCACCTCTGCCATCTGGCTTGGATGCTGCCTATGAAATTACAGACAGAGATGAGACATTTCTTTTTAAAGGTAAGCATCGGAATTTCTCTATGTTCTTCTTACATGTGACACAAATGGAATTTTCCTCCTTTGAAAATACATTTCTACCCCGATATAACGGTGTCCTCAGGAGCTAAATAAACTTACCGTGTTATAGGTGAAACCCCGTTATATCGAACTTGCTTTGATCTGCCGGAGCGGGCAGCCCTGCCCCCTGGGAGTGCTACTTTACCACGTTATATCCAAATTTGTGTTATATCGGGTCGTTTTATATCGGTGTAAAGGTATAGTTAAGGAAATTGAACCTTGTACTCTTTTAATGGGATTTCATGAACTCTGATCTAATCCAATTTATTGGTATTGTTTTGCAATTAAATTGCTAACAAAGACCACACTCGGCATCAAAATGCATGTCACTTATTTGATTAGTGTTAACAAATCTAAATTTCCCTAACAAATCAAGCTCTATCCAAGGAAATGTGAAATGGCACTTTTTTCTGTAGAACTACTTGTCTAAATTAAAAATAGCCCAAATTCATCCTTAGCATTCAGAAGAGTTACATGAGGAATGGATTTTGCCAGGTGTGTTTAAAACACAACAGAAGGCGATGGGTCATTGTTTACTGTAGCCACAGGAATATAATTCTCAACAGACGTTCCTGGGCAAAAAGTTTTCAACAACTTTTCTTGATAGGAAATGAATTCTGGGTTGTCAAAGGAGATACTATACTGTCTGGATACCCAAAGAAAATCCATGATTTGGGCTTCCCAAAGGGTGTGAAGAAAATTAATGCAGCTCTTTATAATGCAATTAAAAGAAAAACATACTACTTTGTGTCTAACAAGTATTGGAGGTAAGATTTCATGTTCAACATTCCTGAGTATGAGGTAATAGGGACCACTGAGCAAACAAAACCCACATCACCAATAACTGTACCCTTAATTTGCCTTATGATGCTTTAGTAGCACACTGGGAAGCCAGTCTCTTACACTGTCACCACTGCCTGTAGAAAAATAATATTCTTTAAAGGCAGGTGAAACAGTTCTTTTAAAGATACATAAATTTTGCTTAAATTATTTTACTGACAGAGAGAAAAAAGACATCTAAAGCTTTACTGCACATTTTAAAGCAAACAATAATTCCTAATTATACTAGAGAGTCCAGAACAACACACCCAGAAGGTGTGTGGGTTACACTTAGTTCACTGCTAACGGGCTCTCTGTAAAGAGTGGGACTGGCTTACGTGGCATTTGCCTTATTTTGAATTGTCTTCATATTGTTTTTAACTTTCCTCAGTTATGATGAAAGAAGACAGTCCATAGACAAGAAGCCAAAGCTGATAAAAGATGAATTTCCAGGAATTAATGGGAAGATTGATGCTGTTTTCCAGCATAAAAGTAAGTGGAAACTCTCAGGTAAGGAAGCATTAAATGGTTCAGAAGTGATAAGAGCCAGAAACATCTGCATGCTAATCCTGGCTCCGGTACTTCCTCTGTGGCTTGGACAAGTCACTTAACCTTTCTGTGCTTCAGTTTCCCTACCTGTACAAGAGGGATAAAAATACATCCCAAGGTGTATTGAAAATGAATTAATGTTTGCACAAGGCTATGAAAAGATCAGTAGTAAGGGACAGATTGGAATACCCTTACTTGTGCTGCATTGTACCTTATACCATAAGTAGTTCCACTGAAGTCAATGGAAGCGCTTGTGAAGTAAGGTATTGCTCAACATGAATAAGGATATCACAGTCTGGCCTTAAGACACTATAGTTACTGTGTTGAATTTAATGAACAGTTTGTTTTTTTCCTATGTCAGATAGGATATTATTTAGATAGAATAGTTCTGCAAATTGCTAGAGTGGGTGACCCAAATAGTCTTTTCTAGCCCTTTGCAACCTTTATTGTAACAGATTAATATTTATTTGTGCAATATAGTAATTCAACTTGCTTTTATTCCTAGCGTTCTTCTATTTCTTTCGTGGATCACGGCAGTTTGAGTTTGATCCTATTACCAAGAAAGTTACTCATGTCCTAAAGACTAACTTCTGGTTTCCATGCTAAGAACATGAAGTCCTGGATCATGCATAAAAGAAGTAAACAATACTGTAAATACACCAGGGATTACTTTTCATTAGTTAATTTCTAAAACATGTAGTCAGGATTCTGCAGGTTTCAGTGTATGTCCACTAGTCAAACTATAGCTATTGTATAATCTGCAGTTCTGTAAATAACAGAAATGCAATACTTAGCATGAATATGTGTATATGTAAATAAATATGTATCATATATAGAGATTTTGTATTTGCTTGCCAGATGATGTATTTACTTGCAAAAGATGATAATTTCCTAACTCAAAAAGTGTTGCATCCAACCTGAGAATTCTATATTAGATTTCATCTTGACAGGTAAAGAGGAACTGATTCATAGAACTAAAAATGAATGGTATCTTAGGTACAAATGCTGAGGACTTGATCACATTTATAATATGCAAACAGAATAACGTCCAAACCAGTAATATCTCTCTCTCTAGTGCTTTAAAAGGGCCAATTTCAGAAAGCTGAAAACAATTATGAGCCAGATCAGCTAGAAGGAAGAATTTAATCACAAAAATGAGAAAGATAATTGGGCGTTGATTAAGAACACTTTACTAGATATCCAAATACCAAAATCCCATAAGTAAGGAAGAAGGAGAATTGGTAAAAAAAACAAAAAAACCACCTGGTTTAGAGGGGAAGTGAAGGGAGATATAAAAATTATATATATAAAAATTACACATGGAAAAAAGGGGAGGTTGATATTAATGAATATAAATCAGAAGGTAGGAATTATAGAAAATTGATAAAAGAAGCAAAGGGACATAAGAAGTGATCTATGGCCACCAAAATTAAGGACAATAAGGAGTTTTAAAAATATATTAGGAACTAAAGGAATCCTAACAATGGTATTGGCCCATTACTAGATGGGCAGAATTATCAATACTTACTGTATTTTTCCGTGTATAAGACACTACTTTTTCCTAAAATCGTTAGACTAAAAATTGAGGGTCGTCTTATACACGGAAGTAAGCAGAGGAGAGAACCACGCGGTCAGGGCCGGCTCTGGCTTTTTTGCCGCCCCAAGGAAAAAAACAAAAACAAAAAACCTGCGCGGGGGCCAGAGCAGCAAACGGGGGGGGAAACAAACCTGCCGCTTGGCCGGAGCAGGGAAGGGGCAAGGGGGAACAAACCTGCCAGCTGGAGCAGCGAAGGGGGGGGGGGCGTGAAACCTGCCCACCGGTTGGAGTGATGAGGGGAGGAGGAGGAGGAGGGCGCGAAACAAACTGGCCAGCCGGAGCAGTGAAGCGGGGGGGCGTGAAACCTGCTGGTCGGTCGGAGCGACCGGGGGGGGCCGTGAAACAAACCGCCCGGCCGGCCGGAGCAGCGAAGGGAAGAAAAAACAAACAAATAAAAAAATACCTGCAGGGTGGCGGGTGCAGGGGGACTCCCAGCCCTGCAGACCCCGGGCAGCGGGGTGCGCGCCCCGGCTACCGGGGCGGGGGGGGGGGAGACAGAAGGGGGGCGGCCAGGGCTTCCTTAAGGGGGCACTCACCCTGCGGCCCCTCCCACCGTGCCGCCTGCTAGGAGGGCTCCGTGCAGCTCGGATGGGCGAGCAGGGAGGGCTGCGGGCTGCCGTGCTGGGCTTGCTGCAGACCTGGCACCACTCCCAGCAGCTCCCCTCCTCCGCGCTGCCGCCCCCTACAGGGCAGCAGGAGCAGCAAACCAAAAAGAAAAAAACCTGGCGGCGGAAGCGGCGAAGTGCAAAAAAATTAAAATAAATAAAATAAAAGGATTGGGCGGAATGCCGCCCCTTGGAATCTGCCGCCCCAAGCACCAACTTGCTCGGCTGCTGCCTGGAGCCGGCCCTGCGCGCGGTTGCGAAACTGCCCATACCTTGTCTCTGCAAACAGGCTTCTTCCAATCAAGCTAAGTGTGATGCATAATATCATAGTACTGGTATGTAAATGTTGCCTAATTACTAAATAAAAATGTGTTCTGTTTTATGTTTAAAATATTGATTTCTGAATTTTGGGTTAGAAAAGTGGGGGTCATCTTATACATGGGGGCGTCTTATACACGGAAAAATACGGTATGCAGAAAAGGCAGAAGTGTTCAATCAAAATGTATATTCTATATTTGGAAAAACACAGACAATGTAGTCCTAACATATAATAACACTCTTTCCATTACTCTAGTATCTCAGAAGAATGTTAAACCTAATAAAGTTAAACATTTTAAATCAGTGGGCCCAGATAACTTGAGTTTTAAAAGAACTGGTTGAGGTGCTCACTGATGGTAACTGATTGGGTTTAATGTGGCTATGTAGTCACAGCACCAGCCCTGGGAGAGAGCTCTCCCAATACTGTAAAAAACCCACTCCCATGAGGGGAGTAGCTACCAGTGCTAGGAGTACAGCACCCAGCACTGGTGCACTATCTACGCTGCCACTTTACAGTGCTGAAACTTGCATTGCTCGGGGGGATATTTTCCACTCCCCTGAGTGAGAAAGTTTCAGCACTGTAAAGAGGCAGTGTAGACGAGGCCTGGAACCCAAATGTGTATCATCAAACAGATACAACCCATACTCCATTGAGACCACATCCTGAAGGAAATCTTGTCTCAACTCCCACATCTGGCCTTCAAACAGTCCCCCAACCCATCCAAGCTCGTCTTCAAGCTCTCCACAGACCAGGACATGCCCAGTCAAAGTGGCACCAGACAACAGATGCAAAACCTGCAGACATATCTCCACTTCTACAATGTTGAACACCCCCCCACAACACACTTTTTAAGATCCCTAGGTCCTACACATGCCTATCACAACATGTGGTGTACCTCATCCAGTACACTAAATGCCCTAACAACAACTATGTGGGTGAAATCAAACAATCACTACACTCCTGAAGGAACTCACACAGGAAAATGATTAAAGCAAAAAACACCGACCACCTGTGGGTGAACACTTTTCACAAAGCAATCACTCTATATCTGACCTATCAGTCCTCATCCTCAAAGGAAACCTGCACGGCACCTTCAAAAGATGAGCCTGTCGTTATTTTGGCTGACACTAAAAATCATGGACTGAATAGAGACACTGGATTTATAGCTCATTACAACAGTCTGTAACACACTAGTGCCCCCCCCCCAGCTTTTTTTCCTCCCTTTCCTCCCTATGACTAGAGAGGTGTTAACAGGCCACTTCACCTTGAATGGTCTCTCAAATACATGTTAACTACTTACATTAAAAAATTTGTTCCACCTTATATTTAGCTCTTACACTCTGAGTACATTTCCCAGAGCTGAAGAAGAGCTCTGTGTAAACTCAAAAGCTTGTGTCTCTCACCAACAGAAGCTGACCCAATAAAATATATTACCTCACCCACCTTGTCTCTCTAGACAACTCTAAGGCATTTGACTTGGTACCACATGACATTTTGATTAACAAAGTAGAATGATAAAATTAACATGGCATGGATTAAAAGCTGGTTACTTGATAAATCTCAAAATGTAATTGTAAATAAGTCAACGAATGGCTACGCAGGTGGTGTCGGAGAGAAGGCTTTGGATTCTTCGACCATGGGATGGTGTTCCAAGAAGGAGGAGTGCTAGGCAGAGATGGCTAACTTAGTGAGGAGGGCTTTAAACAAGGTTCACCGGGGAAAGTAGACCAAAGCCCTGAGGTAAGTGGGGAAATGGGATACCGGGAGGAAGCACGAGCAGGAGAGTGCAAGAGGGGAGGACTCCTGTCTCAGACCGAGAAAGCGGGACAATCAGCGAGTTATCTTAAGTGCCTATACACAAATGCAAGAAGCATGGGAAACAAGCAGGGAGAACTGGAAGTCCTGGCACAGTCAAGGAACTATGATGAGATTGGAATAACAGAGACTTGGTGGAATAACTCACATGACTGGAGTACTGTCATGGATGGATATAAACTGTTCAGGAAGGACAAGCAGGGCAGAAAAGGTGGGGGAGTTGCATTGTATGTAAGAGAGCAATATGACTGCTCAGAGCTCCGGTATGAAACTGCAGAAAAACCTGAGAGTCTCTGGATTAAGTTTAGAAGTGTGAGCAACAAGGGTGATGTCGTGGTGGGAGTCTGCTATAGACCACCAGACCAGGGGGATGAGGTGGACGAGGCTTTCTTCTGGCAACTAGCAGAAGTTCCTAGATTGCAGGCCCTGGTTCTCATGGGAAACTTTAATCACCCTGATATCTGCTGGGAGAGCAATATAGCGGTGCACAGACAATCCAGGAAGTTTTTGGAACGTGTAGGGGACAATTTCCTGGTCCAAGTGCTGGAGGAACCAACTAGGGGCAGAGCTCTTCTTGATCTGCTGCTCACAAACAGAGAAGAGTTAGTAGGGGAAGCAAAAGTGGATGGGAACCTGAGAGGCAGTGACCATAAGATGGTCGAGTTCAGGATCCTGACACAGGGGAAAAAGGAGAGCAGCCAAATACGGACCCTGGACTTCAGAAAAGCAGACTTTGATTCCTTCAGGGAGCTGATGGGCAGGATCCCCTGGGAAAATAACATGAGGGGGAAAGGAGGCCAGGAGAGCTGGTTGTATTTTAAAGAATCCTTATTGAGGTTGCAGGAAAAAAACATCCCGACGTGTAGGAAGAATAGTAAATATGGCAGGCGACCAGCTTGGCTTAACAGTGAAATCCTTGATGATCTTAAACGCAAAAAAGAAGCTTACAAGAAGTGGAAGATTGGACAAATGACCAGGGAGGAGTATAAAAATATTGCTCGGGCATGCAGGAGTGAAATCAGGAAGGCCAAATCACGCTTGGAGTTGCAGCTAGCCGGAGATGATAGGAGTAAAAAGAAGGGTTTCTTCAAGTATGTTAGCAACAAGAAGAAAGTCAAGGAAAGTGTGGGCCCCTTACTGAATGAGGGAGGCAACCTTGTGACAGAGGATGTGGAAAAAGCTAATGTACTCAATTATTTTTTTGCTTCTGTCTTCACAAACAAGGTCAGCTCCCAGATTGCTGCACTGGGCAGCACAGTATGGGGAGAAGGTGACCACCCCTTTGTGGAGAAAGAAGTGGTTCGGGACTATTTAGAAAAACTGGACGAGCACAAGTCCATGGGGCCGGATGCGCTGCATCCAAGGGTGCTAAAGGAGTTGGTGGATGTGATTGCAGAGCCATTGGCCATTATCTTTGAAAACTCATGGCGAACGGGGGAGGTCCCAGATGACTGGAAAAAGGCTACTGTAGTGCCCATCTTTAAAAAAGGGAAGAAGGAGGATCCGGGGAACTACAGGCCAGTCAGTCTCACCTCAGTCCCTGGAAAAATCATGGAACAGGTCCTCAAGGAATCAATTCTGAAGCACTTAGAGGAGAGGAAAGTGATCAGGAACAGTCAGCATGGATTCACGAAGGGCAAGTCATGCCTGACTAACCTAATTGCCTTCTATGAGGAGATAACTGGGTCTGTGGATGAGGGGAAAGCAGTGGATGTGTTATTCCTTGACTTTAGCAAAGCTTTTGATACAGTCTCCCACAGTATTCTTGCCAGCAAGTTAAAGAAGTATGGGCTGGATGATTGGACTAGAAGATGGATAGAAAGCTGGCTAGATTGTCAGGCTCAGCGGGTAGTGATCAATGGCTCCATGTCTAATTGGCAGCCGGTTTCAAGTGGAGTGCCCCAAGGGTCGGTCCTGGGGCTGGTTTTGTTCAATATCTTCATTAATGATATGGAGGATGGCGTGAACTGCACTCTCAGCAAGTTTGCAGATGACACTAAACTGGGAGGAGTGGTAGATACACTGGAAGGTAGGAATAGGATACAGAGGGACCTAGACAAATTACAGGACTGGGCCAAAAGAAACCTGATGAGGTTCAACAAGGACAAGTTCAGAGTCCTGCACTTAGGACGGAAGAATCCCATTCACTGCTACAGCCTAGGAACCGAGTGGCTAGGCAGCAGTTCTGCAGAAAAGGACCTAGGGGTTACAGTGGACGAGAAGCTGGATATGAGTCAACAGTGTGCCCTTGTTGCCAAGAAGGCTAACAGCATTTTGGGCTGTATAAGTAGGGGCATTGCAAGCAGGTCAAAGGATGTGATCATTCCCCTCTATTCGACATTGGAAAGGCCTCATCTGGAGTACTGTGTCCAGTTTTGGGCCCCACACTACAAGAAGGATGTGGACAAATTGGAGGGAGTCCAACGGAGGGCAACAAAAATGATTAGGGGGCTGGAGCACATGACTTATGAGGCGAGGCTGAGGGAACTGGGATTGTTTAGTCTGCGGAAGACAAGAATGAGGGGGGATTTGATAGCTGCTTTCAACTACCTGAAAGGGGGTTCCAAAGAGGATGGATCTAGACTGTTCTCAGTGGTAGCGGATGACAGAACAAGGAGTAATGGTCTCAAGTTGCAGTGGGGGAGGTTTAGGTTGGATATTAGGAAAACGTTTTCACTCAGAGAGTGGTGAAGCACTGGAATGGGTTACCTAGGGAGGTGGTGGAATCTCCTTCCTTAGAGGTTTTTAAGGTCAGGCTTGACAAAGCCCTGGCTGGGATGATTTAGTTGGGAGTTGGTCCTGCTTTGAGCAGGGGGTTGGACTAGATGACCTCCTGAGGTCCCTTCCAACCCTGATATGCTATGATTCTATGAATTACCACTGAGCAGGTGTGTTGCTAGTGGGGTCTCTAAGAGATCGATTCTTGGTCCTATGCTATTTAACTTTTTTTTATCGATGACCTGGAAGAAAACATAGAATCATCCCTGATTAAGTTTGCAGATGACACCAATATTGGGAGAGTGGGAAATTATGAAGGGGACCAGTCACTGATTCAGAGTGATCTGGTTCGCTTGGTAAGCAGGGAGCAAGCAAACAACATGTGTTTTAATATGGCTAAATGTAAAGATATACATGTTGGAACAAAGAATGTAGTCTATATTCCTAGGACTTTATCTTAGAAAGCAGTGACTTTAAAAAAGATTTTGGGAAATGGGAGCGGATAGTCAACTGAACATGAACTCCCAGTGCGACGTTTTGTCCAAAAGGGCTAATGTGATCCTTGGATGCAAAACCACTGTGATCATCTAGTCTGACCTCCTACATAACACAGGCCATAACGTTTTACCCAGTTTATGCTGCAGTGGACGGAATTATGTTTCCTACTATGTAACTGAGCACTAGTAAGTGCAATAACTTGTGGCTGAACTAGGCCAGACCTTGATAAAGACATCCAGTCATTGAATTAAAGACTCCAGCTGATGGTGCATTGACCACTTTCCCTGGTAAACTGTTCCAGGGATAACACACGCTCGCTATTAAAAAAGTTGGTCTTATTTTGCACCTTTGTCCATTCAAACACTAACTTGCAATGATGACTTATTGCAACAACCAAAAAGCTTTTAAAAACACAACATAAAATAGTATTTGTCCTTTGTCTATTGTGTTTGGTTGCTGACGATCAAATGCATCTGTTAATGGCAATGTTAAATTATGTCTACATTCATCATAGGAACAAGAAAAATAAAAACTAGAACATGAATTGAATAACCATTTTGATTTTCAAAAGTACTCACCATTAAGGATGAAATCCTGGACCCACTGAAGTTAACGGAAGTTTTGTCACTGACATGAGTTGGGCCAGTGATTCACACTGTATATTCTCCCCTGTAGAAGGAATGTGTCTGGTTGAGCCACTATTGGCCGATATGCCATTCCTGAATGCTTTGGTGGCCCCTTCACTATCTATACGGTGTAAGTTTTAATTAAAATTCCTTTTCTGGCCATGCTGCTGGTGAAGACCTTCCAGATGGAACCCAGTGCAGAATATAATATAATAACCTGTCTGAATATAATTATAGATAGAAGCAATAGCTCTAAAAGTTAATATATTGCTGTCATTTGGATCAATAGAGATTAACTCTGAAGCCTAACGCCAACAAGTTAAATGTCAACATTTTACAATGTTTTACATTTTCCTAAACAACACATCAAATTTCAGCTTTGCAGACCAGCTCAGGAAGGGCTTTGAGGATGTGATAGGGAAAGGTGCAGCTATGTTTTACTGGAGAAGCTGTCAGGAGGTTAGAGTCAAATGGAGTGGAGGAGGGATTGGAGGAGACAAGTGGCCCCTACTGTGGTTGTTTGGGGATGATTTTGGGTTAGGGATGTAAGGAAAGGAGATATCACATCAGTAAGTGTAGACACAGGCTCACAGAAGGTTATCCAGATCTCAGAGAGATGGCAGTGATTTTTTCGATGCAGTGGGTATTCCAGAGGGAGTAATAGATAGAGAGTGTGGCTCATATTTCCTATCAATCCCTGGGATATCTGTGAAGCGTAGTGGTAAACAAAGTGCGTGACTATGATGGAAACTCCACCAGGGGATCCCCACCAGTCTTCCCTTGGGTATATTCCAGCCTGGGATTCAGCAGACCAGGTTGGCACAGAGAGGTGTGCCTGCAAGAATGATTAATCTGCCCCATATAGTTTGTGTACTCAGGAAACAGCTTATTGGCTTGGAAAGGCGGCACTCCTTTGCCTATCCTTAAAATAGAGTCCAACTGATTTCAGCTTATGACGTTACGTCTGAGACTGTGCAAGTCACTGAGGTGTAACTCAGGAGCTGCCCCCATCTATGACCTGTCAGAATGTTACTGTTTTAATACAACAGACTAATTATACTGATTCAGCATGTATCCCTCCTCCCCTGCCCTCTCCTCTCTTGAGGGAACACAAGCCACCTGGCATTGCTGCTGGCCTGAGCTGATGTCACAGAAGTCATGGCTTTTTTGGCAAAACTGGGCATTTTATTTGTTTTATATGATTGATTGATAAATCTCATAAAGCAGAATCTGTACTCTTTGGTTAAAGAAAATGTCCCAACATTAGCTATCATCTCATTTACAATAACTCATATCAGGAGCTTGTATGAACTCCTAAATTGACAAATTTCATGGGGAGGCCTCCTTCGTCTCAAGTTAGTATCAAAATGCGCAGGGCCCCAATGTGAATTTTCTAGCAGTTTAAGAAAACATGATAATAACTGATTCAAGACTGATATACAATAGCAATGTATGGCTTCTGTGTGCAACTTTGTGCGCAAAAAAGTGACTCAATAGCAAAAGAGCTTGTTTCAGCATAACATTATTTTCCATTAAAACGTTACTTTTAATTACTTCAGAGGAGATTAAAAGCAGACCACTGTAGGGTACAAATGGCAGTGGTTTGAGCATTGGCCTGCTAAACCCAGGGTTGTGAGTTTAATCCTTGAGGAGGCCACTTAGGGATCTGGGGCAAAAATTGGTCCTGCTAGTGAAGGCAGGGGGCTGGACTCGATGACCTTTCAAGGTCCCTTCCAGTTCTAGGAGATTGGTATATCTCCAATTATTACCTTTTTTTTTAAAGATGTTTGCACATAAATGTATAAATTGTCCTCTTAGAAGAAATACAGAACTTGCTAGTGCCACCTACTGGTGGAAAAGTAAAACTGACTATAACTCTTGCTACAGCAAATGCTGAAATTGTTAAAATCAGTTCTTTGAATTGCAAATTATTGTTCTTAATTTTCATAGTACTAAAAATAGCATAAATGGAAAAACTACTGGCCAAATTGCCCCCTCATAAAGGAAAACCTGCAGTAGGAGGAAACCCCAATGTGGCTGCCCTTGAGGAATTTCTCCTGACTTGTTATATTGGGGTGGGGGAGGAAGGAGGGCAGGATCCCCTGAGAGGAAGAGGCCCTGGGTCCAGGCCTTTGGGGATGAAAATCACTAGAACATTTAAAGATTTTATCAGTTACAAATAAGGAACAAAGGAAAGTAGCCTGCAGATTTAAACACAATTTTGAGCTCCAATGTAGTCGGAGTCCTAAAGTATCAGGACTAAGGGCAGGTCTACACTAAGGGCGGGGGTCGAACTAGGGTACGCAAGTTCAGCTACGTGAATAGCGTAGCTGAACTCGAAGTACCCTAGTTCGAACTACTTACCCGTCCAGATGCTGCGGGATCGAAGTCCGCGGCTCCAAGGTCGACTCCGCCACCGCCTTTTGCAGTGGTGGAGTACCGGAGTCGACCGCGGCGCTTCCGGAGTTCGAACTATCGCGTCTAGATCAGACGCGATAGTTCGAACTCCGAGAAGTCGAACTCACCGCGTCGACGGTAAGTGTAGACTAGCCCTAAGAAGCTAATGTAGGTAGAATGGGTCTAGTTAAAGAGCTGGGCCCTAGATATGCATAACAGAAGTGCCACTTTGTAAACGAAGAAATGTATGTCTAAAGTAAGATCAACATTAAATATGGAGAGGGGACTCTGAACTGCCCGGGGACAGACGAAGTGAAACTCTTCTAGGGATGGTCAGAAATGTTTTGATGAAATGTTTTGATCAGTGGAAAATGCTGATTCATTGACGCCAAACTTTGTGTGGAAATGTATCGGTTTCAGTGTGAGAAAGAGAAAGCCCCACTCCAGAAGAGGCAATAGTCCAGAGCCTGGGGCAGTCACCTCCGATGTGGGTTCAAGACCCTACTCTGAACTGGGTAGTGCATAGACTTGAACCTGTGTCTCCCACATCTCTAGGGAGTGCCCTAAATATCAGTCTATTGGCTGTTCTTGAGCATGTCTCTCTCTTGCTTTGTTCTGTTTTTAGTTTTGAAAGGTCTGTTTTATTCCACCTATTTCAAAACACTTCACAAAACAGAATTCCTGTTTTCAGGCCAGCCCTGCTTTCTGCCCAGTTGAGAATGGGACTTGAACAAGAGCAAGTTGGAAGACAAGTTCCATAATGTTTTTAAATGTGTTTAGTTTTCCTTCAAAAACCAAATAAAGGCAAAATGATAAAAGAAAAGAAGAAGGCAAAGCAGTGAGTTACCCATGGGATCGCTGAGCAAAACTAAAAATACAATAGCCTGTATAAAACACAAGAAGAAGTGTATATGGAAAAGTGTCTCTTTCACAAACAGGACTAGACTAGACAAACAAAGACAGCTTTTCAGCCCCAAGTCGATGAATAAGAGCATGACAGCTTTGAACACATAAAAATAATGCAATGTCATTGGATTTGTGTCCAAGATACGTGCCACTGTTTGTTGATGCCTGAAAATGATTATGAAACAAGAATAATAAAAAATTGTGTTTCTTTGGATGATGAATCTTGAGACTGAAGATATGTATGGCTGAAAAGGAGATCCATCATGATGAGTTATTTTGCTAATAATTGTAAATGTTGGCATTAATTTATTCCTTCCCTATTTCTGAAACTTCCTGTGCCAGTTTCTCAGTTTACCTCACAGAAGATGTATTAGTCTGCAGTGGTTAGAATGAAAAAAGATACAGAGAGATTTAGTTTGATTAGATAGCTGTCACTTTTCATTTAAAAAAAGTTTGGTTCTGACAAAGGCCCAGGGAGGGGAATGCTTTATTCTGCTTTCACTTACAATGCATTACAATGGTTTAATCAGTAGAGTTAATCATAATTTAGGACTAGATCCTGCAATGAGGACATGCAAATATCTACACACTTACTTAACTTGAAGCACTCGTCTTGAAGTCAATAAGACCATTCGAATACTAAAGGTTTAGCACCTGCTTAAGTGCTTTACTGGAGCAGGAACTAAGTGCACTGGGACTCCAAGCAAGCACATCGGTCTGCTCTAAATGCAGGATTGGGATATTACACTGCAGTGAGATCAGAATCAAGCCCTGCTGGCTGGGTAAATTTTGAATGTCCCTGTCCCAAAGAACTAAAGACTTTGGGGAGTATAATATAGTTGCAGGTATTGTCTTATTGAGGTCAATCAGGCTACTTCCGAATTTAAGTTTAAGCCTGTACTTAAGTGATCTTCTGGATCAGGGTAGGCAAACTACGGCCCTTCAGACATTTTAATCCAGCCCTCGAGCTCCCGCTGGCGGGCAGGGTTGGGGGCTTGGCCACTCTGCGTGTGCCATGGTTCCACATGGATCCCAGAAGCAGAGGAATGTCCACCTTCTGGCTTCCACATGTAGGGGCAGCCAGGGGGCTCCACATGCTGCTCCCACCCCAAGCGCCACTCCCACAGCTCCCATTAGCTGGGAACCACGGCCAGTGGGAGCTGCAGAGGTGGTGCCTGTGGATGGGCTAGCTGCAAAGCTGCCTGGCTGCACCTCTGCATAGGAGCCAGAGGGGGGAAATGGCACTGCTTCCGGGAGCTGCTTGAAGTAAGCGCCCCGTGGAGCGTACACCCCTGACCCTCTTCTGTGCCCCAATCCCCTGCCCCAGCCCTGATCCCCCTCCCACCTTCCTAACCCCTTGGTCCCAGCCCAGAGCACCCTCCTACACCCCCAACCCCTCATCCCCATCCCCACCACACAGCCTGCATCCCCAACTGGATCCCTCACCTCCTCTCCACACCCCAACCCAGGAGCCCAAGTTAAAGCCCAGAGCCCCCTCCCGCACCCAGAACTCCTCATTTCTGGCCCCACTCCAGAACCTGGACCCCCAGCCAGAGTTCTCACCGCCTCCCGCATCCCAATTCTGTGAGCATTCATGCCCCTTCATACAATTTCCATACACAGATGTGGCCCTTGGGCTAAAAAGTTTCCCCACTCATGTTCTAGATGTAGGTCGCTGTGTTTGTTTTCATCACTATGGCTACCATAATGTTTTTCTGAATTTTCTGAAAAAATGGGACCACTTGGATGGGACATAATCTAATAGAGGAAGGAAAGGAATTTGGAATCACCAAAACTCTTTCATTTGAAAACCTCTTCCTTTCTTATTAATCATATTATATGATTGCGAAAATGGGGGGAGGGAGTTCTGTTAGTTGTGTCACCCTTTGATGATGAAACTATTGTTATGTATCGGTTTTCTTGCTAATCAGAGGAAGTTAGACACGATGAGTCATCTTATAGCTGATGTCCACAGTTGCTATATAAACAGGGCTATCTGAGAGACATGTATGTAGCAGCTATAGAGTAAGCAGTGTTAGTGTTACAAGGCACAGAAGTGACAATAAGAATGAAGACCCTTCTGCTTCTGCTGTTATTATACGTAGCATCCTCCACTGCAGTTCCTGTGGCTCAAGAAACAGAAGATGAAGACAAAAACATCCAACTTGTGAAGGTAAATATTTGCTATGAATTTCAGACACTCTAAATTAAATGGCAGGAAGGAACCTTCTTATCGGTTTTACAAAATTTTACCTTATAATTGTCAAACTGCAGTTGTATTTCTTATTTTTTAGAAACAGTCCTGATGTTCAAGAGGTACCAAGTTGCAGAAGTTTTAAGGGAAATATTTCCCCTTGGCACCAGCTTAGTTTTCTCTGAATTATGATTATGGCTGTCAGAAGTGATATAATAAAGTAATAAAATACTACAGAAACATGGCATTAATTATGTTATCTAGCAAGCAGATTGTGTTGTTCTATAAAAACATAGGCCCCAATTCAGCAAGGTACTTAACTCTGTGCCTAACTTTAAGCTCATAAATAGTCTCATTGTCGTCAATGGGTGTACTTAAAATTAGGCACATTTTTAAGTATCTTGCTGAATCAGAGCCTTAATGGAGCAGCAGAACAAAAAATAACTAAGTTATATAATCCTTGTTAAGATGTTATAACACTTTTTTTTTTAAATGGGTAACTAATGTTAGGCTCCTAAATTATTTGGTTGATAAGTAGATGGCTTCAAAAGTGCAGAGCATCCAGCATCCTCCATTGGTTTCACTGAAAATCATAACAGTAGTGGCTGAAGGATAGATCCTATTAGCCTTTACTGATTTGAGCAGCCCCAGAGAAGTGAATTGAATTACTCATGAGAGAAAGGGCTGTGGGAAGAGGTTGTAATATACAAATTGAGAGTAAATAACTGAAGAGTAAATTTTAGATTTTTAAAGATACATGTTGCAAAAGCTTTCATTGTAAAACAGGAAATCTAGAGGTCCGTCAGAAAATTGAACTGTATTATCTCTCACTGTTTAAATAAATCCCTGCAGAAAGTGACCTGTCTTGACTCCTCGAAAACACAGACCCTAGGCATATGGGTGTAATTTTGGAAATGTTTAAACTGTTCTGCAGGACCTAATGAATACAAATGACCCAAAGCTCTGTTCTTGTTTTTGTCAGACTTACCTACAAAATTTCTACAAGCTTGAAACAGACAAGCAGTCTCACTTTAAGAGTAAAAACATTAAGCCTCTAAGTGAAAAACTCAAGGAAATGCAGGCATTTTTTGGGCTGAAAGTGACTGGGAAACCAGATCTTGATACTTTGGAGGTGATGAAGAAGCCCAGGTGTGGTGTACCTGATATTGGTCAGTATGTCCTCACTGATGGAAATCCAAAATGGGAAAGAAAGAATCTGACATACAGGTAACCTTTGTCTAAAGAATTTATTGAGCAAAAGAGTTAAGGCCAAAATTTTCATACGATTTGCCGAAAGTTTCAAAGTTAGGCACTGAATTCCATATTTAGGCAGCTAGATAAATATTCTGTTTTTAAAGGGAGGATGAAACCACCATTAAAGTCTTTGGGAGTTGTAAATGCTCAGAATTTGAAAATCAAGTCACTTAATATGCTGCCAAAATGTGGCTTTAAGGTGTTTAACTTTAGGCTCCAAATTTCAAATATTTTGGCATAAAACATTATATTCTACGTAAACTACAAGTGTAGATACCAAAAAGTGTATATTACTTTTTGGGTTATTTTAAAGGATTGTGAGCTACACACCAGATATGAATCCAGCAGATGTGGACAAAGCAATCCAAAAGGCATTTAAAGTTTGGAGTGATGTGTCACCACTAACATTCAAAAGGATCTATGATGGCAATGCAGATATAATGATGTCTTTTGAAACTGGAGGTAAGAACGTTATACTAATACAAACATTAGCCTTCATCAGTTATAGAAGTGCTTGGCAATAAGAATTGAGTTAATTATCCTTTTTTTTAGATCATCGTGACAATTCCCCCTTTGATGGACCTAATGGACTCCTGGCTCATGCCTTTCAGCCTGGCAATGGTATTGGTGGAGATGTCCACTTTGATGAGGAGGAATATTGGACAAAAGGCTCAAATGGTAGGAGCTTCATTACTAGCCCTGTTTATACAGGATCAGATTGTGCAATCTTTGCTCATGTGAAGTTGTAACTTAGGCTCGGACCCACAAAAGACTGGGCTATAGAATATTCTGATGTGACTCTCTTTCAATCTCCCCTGTTGAAGCTGATCCACTGGGTATAAATAATTAAATATTAATAGGGTGGTTCAGAGGTGGGAAGCCCATGTTCAAATCCCTTCTCATCAGGCAGAGGAGGGAATTGAATCCGCATCTTTCACCTCCTGAGTGAGTGTCCTAATCAGAGGGCTAAAACTTCTCTGGAAAGATTCTGCCTCCTCCTCATTCGCTGGCCATTCTGTGTGGCATTAGGCATGTTCTGAGCACACCTACTGGATTAGCCCCCACAGGTGTCTGGGCATCTGCCTGAGGCAGCCCTGTGCCTGCCAGAGGTATAAACATAGGATGTCTAGGGGACTTTTACAGTGAAAATTTTGGTGCTGGGGGAACTTAGGTGCCTAGAGAGTTAAGTGGCAGCTGAACAGGGATTTTGAGCCTCTTAGTGACACCTTAGTTTTGGATTTAGATGCCTAAAGTGGGAATTAGGCACTTAAGTCCTTACATGGACCTGACCCTTACTCTATGAGCTGTTCCTTTGATGTCAGGGTGTGAATGAGGGTAGCAGAATCTGGCTCTCTGACTGGTTTTTCCTCTATTGCTTCTTCAGCAAACTTATCTGAGGGAAACGGCTCTGTAGGATGATATGTTTTGATGAGGTTCAGATTGAGTTGTTTCAGTCTGGCACGTTTTACGATGGGTTACATTAAAGAAATTGTGGTGCTTAGAAAAGTTAGTTTTCTTTGGCAGCAAGGAACATCAGTCCATGCCGAAAATATCACAGACTCTTCAAGACAGGGACGGTGCCTTTCTATGCCCAGGCCTAGCACAATGGGGTTTGATACTGACTGGGGTCTTTGGGCACCACTACAATTCTCCTCTCATATACTTTCATGTAAATAAGGGAGAATTTTATTAAAGTCAGTGACCCTCCATTTATTTCAATGGCATTTTTCCTGATTTACACCAGTCTAAGAAGGAAAATTGGGGCATTTTTCAAAGGTTGGGGGGTTACAGAAATGGCAAGGGAAGCACTAACTGGGGCCTGATTGGTTTATATGTCCATATAAAAAATCTTCTCCTTCTACATTTATTTATATTATAATGTTTGCGGATTACTGAAAGAATCTCGAGTGCCTCTACTGTGCTTTGGGCTGGCATGTATAGGTATTTCCTACTTAGACAGCTGTACTACAGATTCAAACACAGTTCACCTATTTTAAATGTACTTTTTTTTAATTCCTCAGGATACAACTTGTTCTTTGTTGCTGCCCATGAACTTGGCCATTCACTGGGTCTGTCTCATTCTACTGATCCTGGTGCCCTGATGTACCCCACCTATTCCTACACTGAGCCTAATGAATTTCACCTTCCTCAGGATGACATTAACGGCATTCAAAAGGTCTATGGTAGGAAAAATAAACATTTAGTCATATGCTGGGTTAATTTCACTTTTATGAAGAATGCTGCTTAATCAATAATAAGTGTATATTTTAAGAAATATTCTACTAATTCTAGAAACATTCTAGTGTTGCTGCACAGAGCAATTCTAGTTTTGCTGAGCGCCTGTTAACTAGAGGTGGGCGATAGCCCTGAAGGTGGTTTCACTGAAGTTCAGCTCCTCTGCATGCCCATTCTTGCACACTTCAGTAGTTTTGTAGGAACTAAGCCTGCCCTGTGCTGAGTTTAGGAGCTCTACAGACCTGAAGTTACCTGACAGAACCCTGATTAATGACCACCTCCCTACAATTTTTCATGAGAAGATATTGCGTGTCCACCAAGTCCTTCATAATGTTGGTTTTCAGCTGTATTTCTCCATATTATATAATGCCAATTTTTCTTTAATCTTCATGTAGGACAGTCAGATACCCCCATTCAACCAACCGGACCCACAACGCCAGTATCTTGTGACCCCAAATTGACTTTTGATGCTGTCACTACCATGCGTGGAGAACTGATGTTCTTTAAGGGCAGGTAACAACAAAGAACTTCTGAGTTACTTCTTTGAACTGCAGTACTTACAAGGAAACAATATTTCAGATCATTTAATTCCCATGAGACATGAGGGGAAATAGTCACTTAGAAATGTTGCGCTAACAATAAAAATCACATACAAAAGGTGGCCCAAATTCTCGATGATGGGTGCCTAGATTTACCTAACATTTCTCTCAGGCATGACAAAATGCTTTAGCTGTTTCCAAAGTGGCTGCATCAAATGGTGAGATGGCTAAAGGGCACTAACCATTGTACTGTAGTTGCTAAGGAATTCTAATTGTTTTCAATGGGAACTATGACCCAGATTCTGCTATACACAGCTCTGATCAGAGGAGAGGAACTTAAATGTCAGAGGTCTATTGGCTAAGGCTGATGAAGGTGAGTCAGGACTCCTCTCATAGATTCTATTCCAACTACTCTGCCACTCTAATCAGTGGAATGATAGGTTTGTTATTAGTCTAGAGTCAGTTGAAAAGAGGGCAGCTGCAAACTCATGTTTTGCAATGGTATGTTTATGTGACACACTGGGCCACTACTTTGTCATGACCCCACCACATTGTAGGTCATTGGCAGGGATAGAACAGGTGACCTCCAGCACCAAAACTACTAAAGGATTAGTTCTAGTAGATAGCAATCATAGCAGACTCTTTTCCACACTGTGGCTCAAACACTAACGGGAGACAGAATCAGACACACTTCACCATTGTATTACATTTATGTTAGGTGCAGGAACAGTTTATAATATGCAAATTTTATTTAAACCAGGTATTTCTGGCGCAAGCATCCTCAGATGACAGAGGTCGAACTCAATTTCATTTCTTTATTCTGGCCAAATCTGCCATCTGGAATTCAAGCTGCTTATGAAAATGTTGAAAGGGATCAAGTTTTTCTTTTTAAAGGTAACGGAATCTGACATTTGTTAGTTCTTCTGATACATGAATTTACTGGGAATACTTTGCTCCACAGACTGTGCAATTCTCCTTAGATGACACTGCATGCAACGACTCAAATGTTCAAATTACAAAAGCACCCAAAATGTGTGAATAATGAAATTAAAGGTTGCTCATCTATTTAATATAAATGTTCTGAAAAGCAAGATATGAAAATGGCTTAACTTTTCCTTCAAATCTAGTTTTATGATAGAAAATAACATATGGCGATTAAGAAGCACTTTGGCTAAATTCAAAATGTACTGTGGACTAGGGCACTAGCAGCCTTGAATTAATACCCTAATTCTCAGTAGTAAGTCAAAGAACTAGCAGCTGTTTTGAAAAGCATTCAGCAGAGTATTGGTTAATTATTGTTGCCGCATCCAAAGGTCTGCTAGGCACCTTACAGAACACAGAGAACAAAAAACCTCCAGAGCTTTTAGCATCTAGGCGAAGACAGGACATACAGGTGAGCATAATTACTAGAGGTGGTCAAAAAATAAAAACCTATTTCTGTGAAAAATGTCAAAACTGTTTTTCTCTGGAAGTGTTAAAAGGGATACAAAATTTTCCACAATCCCCATTCCTGACCCAAAATGTTGACAATGCTGACACTTGTTTGTGAAAAGCTTTGTTTTAGTAAAAAGGCCGTTTGTTGATGAGAATAGCTGTCTGTTTGAAATAGCTCAACCAGCTCTCGTAAGGATACCCTTAAGTGGGGAGAGGGAGAGAGAGAAAAGAACAAGGTTTTATACATAAGATCACCTGATCATTTAGATAAGACATATGCACTTATTAATAGTTAAGTTTCTGTATATACATCTACTTAGACATGTATATGCCTCCATCACCAAAGTATCTGAACACATCCCAAGTATTGTTAATCTTCTGCATCCCAATAAACTGCTCTTGGAGGATTCTTTAACAATTTGTAGAATTCAGGGAGTCTTCTCCCAAAATGTATAATGTGTATAAATGTATGGGAAGGGTTCTTCTTGGACTCATTGCTCCAAGGTCTAATTCCTGACCATGAAAGACATCTCCCCTAGGATTTATGCTATGTTTAAAATACAAAGATCAGTGCCATTCCTTAATTTACTGAAAGTAAAGGGGAGAATGAAATCTCAGAATCACTACTCAGCTATACATGAAGCAGCAAAGAATCCTGTGGCACCTTATAGACTAACAGACGTTTTGCAGCATGAGCTTTCGTGGGTGAATACCCACTTCTTCGGATGCAAGCAGTGCATCCGAAGAAGTGGGTATTCACCCACAAAAGCTCATGCTGCAAAACGTCTGTTAGTCTATAAGGTGCCACAGGATTCTTTGCTGCTTCTACAGAACCAGACTAACACGGCTACCCCTCTGATCCTTCAGCTATACATGTCTCTTGAAAATTAAGTTGCTTTGTTATCATCATTGTAACGAAAGTCCTAAGCCAGAAGCGATTATCTGATGTTGCTTAGTATGAGCAGAAGCTGCTGGTGAAACATTTAATTCTATTTTTTCTTTGCAGAGAACAAATATTGGGTCCTCAGTGGGTATGACTTAGTGTATAACCACCCAAAAAGCATCTATGACTTGGGCTTCCCAAAAACTGTTAAGAGAATTAATGCAGCTTTCAGTGATGAGAATTCAGGGAAAACATACTTCTTTGTAGGTAACAAGTACTGGAGGTAAGATTTAATGTTCAACAGACTTAATGTATATTCTCTCTTTAGGCATGGAGGATTAATATGGAAATATAAAATAAAATGTAATAAGGATTAAACCAATTGGATTCCACAAAACTGAATAGGGGTCAATGGAAGTTAGTTTTAAAACTTAGGGAGTCTGATAGAAAATGCTAATCTTTCTATAGGTTTTTTCCAACCATCCTGTAGAAATCTGTGGCCAGGATTAATTACATTCTAGAGCAGGGATCGGCAACCTTTGGCACGCGGTCCACTAGGGTCGGGCCAGCTTGTTTACCTGCCACGCCCGCAAGTTCAGCCGATCGTGGCTCCCACTGACCGCGGTTCACCACTCCAGGCCAATGGGGGCTGCAGGAAGCGACGGACGGCACATCCCTCAGCCCACGCCATTTCTCGCAGCCCCCATTGGCCTGGAGCGGCAAACCGGAGCCAGTGGGAGCTATGATTGGCCGAACCTGAGGACACGGCAGGTAAACTAACCGTCCCGGCCTGCTAAGGTGCTTACCCTGGCAAGCCAAGTGCCAAAAGTTGCCGATCCCTGTTCTAGAGAATGAAACACAAAACCTGTAGAAACATTGTTATCTAGTAAGTTCTTTAAGAATTACCCAAAGGATGTAATGTTCTGAAATTATACTCCTGTGTCTCTCGAACTTCAAGCTAAAAGAAGTATTAATATACTGGATTTTTGTTCCTTCACTGTGAACAGTCAAGTGGGTTTATGCTGTGTGATTATGCAGTAGTTTGTGGTTGCGGTTTGTTTATATTTCATAATAGCTCAGTAATCTTTTGCAATAAATACTCCACTGAACTAATACCTGCATCACATCACAATGGCTCTTCGGCTTCTCCTCTGAAAACAGTTTAGAATTCAGTTGAATGGACTCTTGGAATCACACTGTCAGGGGCATGGGGGAGCCACTCCAAAATTTGCCTTTGCCCCCCGGCAGCCACCCCGTAGCTGCTGCTGCTCTCCAGCCATCCAGCTCTGAAGGCACAGTGGAGAGAGTGGCAGTTGCTGGCTGGGTGCCCAGCTGTGGCAGCAGCGGCAAAGTAAGCCCTGGAGGGGTACTAGGAGCAGTCCCCAGCCTGTGTCCCTGCCTGCTGGGGCACGCTGCACAGGGCAGGTGCAGGATCCAGGGCTACTCACAGTAGCCCAGACTGAACCACTCTGGCCTGGGCTTCTGTTCCCAGCCCCCAAGTTGCTGCTCCCTGAGGGGTCTGCCAGCCCCCGAGCTGGGTCCCCCTGCCTGGGCAGCTCTTACCAGCTGCGAGCAGCCAGCACCCTGTACTGCCCAGCTCTGGCTTCCAGAGGAGGGAACTGAATCAGAATCTTTCACCTCCTGAGTGAATGCCCTAATCACAGGGCTAAAACTTCTCTGGGAAGGTTCTCCCTCCTCTTCATTCGCTGGCCATTTTGTGTGGCATTAGGCATGTTCTGAGCACCCCTACTGGATTAGCCCCTTCCAGCCTCTGATCTGGCCCCAGGGAAGTGCCACAGAGAGGGCAGGGCCTTGTGGCAATGTTCTGTCTCGCCCACCTCAGCCCCTCCACTGGGAGCTGGTGCCATCCCTGCATAATATAACAGTAATCAAAGATACATATGACTTTTACTTAATAAATAATATATCTGCTAGGCAGTTAACACTAAGACAAATATTATTTCAGAGTCACACATACACACCTTCCGCTTCCCTGGTGCTTCACTTTCCCAAAAAGCACTGATTGGTTAGGATGGGGTGGCCAAAGCTGTATATAGGCAAGAAGAGTTTTATTCATTTGGGGCAGCCTTGCAAAACTGTCAAGTAAACTCACCAGCTCAGGCTCTAGCTTATCTTTACCAGACATGCAGTTTCTCCCTGTCCCTACCCATTCAGCCAAAACACCTATACATATGCACACATGCACTCCTGAGGTGAAAGCTCAAAGGAAGTTTTGTATGCAAACCTGAAAACAGAATAGCAAGGATTTTAAGGGTTCAGTTAGTTTAGCTCATTCTTAGTGGATTTTCTACCACGAATAGTCTCATTTATGTGTCAGGGTTTGTTTTCAACTTTTTAAATGTCATTTATTTACCATACATTGTAAATATATTTCTTCTATGCAGATACGATGAAAACAGGCAGTCCATGGATCAGGGTTATCCAAAGAAGATAATCAATGAGTTCCGAGGAATTAGCAAAAATATTGATGCTGCTTTCCAGTATGGTAGTAAGTAAAACAAATCTTTAAAAACAGTTTACTATGCTAGAATACTTGTGCTTCTCTAGGTTGAAGAAATCTTTTAAAAGACAATCATTATTCATATTTTCACTAGTGTACTAAGATCAGAAATTAACACAAATGAATATGTAGGTACCGCCAATGTTATATTTTGCTTTATAGAAATATTTGTTGGAAAACATTTCACCTATGAAATATAACCATTCAATTTATTTTTATTTCTAGGAAACATCTATTTCTTCATAGGAACAAGACAGTTCCAGTTTGATCCTAACGTCAAGAGAGTTGTCAGTGTCATGAAAAGCAATAGCTGGTTTAATTGCTGATTAATTCCATTGATTTCCTTCTTGCGTGTTACAATTGTTTTATATGCAGTATTATTAATCTATTAATCGATCTTAAAAAATCAGAACAATTGTACTGTTCTCTGGCCTGAGCCTCTGGGAGTTCTGTCTGAATAACTTCAGAATGTTTGAGTACTGTCATTATGTAATTTATTGTATTATTATGGGCTGGACTTCCGATTACCCATAAATATTTTATATTTGTCCTACCACTTCCTGTGTCTTGTGATCATTGCCACTGCTCAAGAGCTACACTCTGCTCCCAAGCACAGGCTGAGCAAATGGGCTGTGCCCAAGGAAATTACATGGAGTCTTAGGGGATAAAAATCTTCCTTCAACTCAAAAGCAGAGAATGGAGCAGCCACACCGCTCTAGGCTGCATTACCATCCATGGCCACTGGAAAATTTCTGTGGAGCCAATGTATCCCCTCTCTCATCAATCCATTAGTCATACTCAAACCTCTCCCATTCCAAGCCCCAAATTTCTCTCTATGGCCAACTGCTGAGCTCTGCTTCTCTGATGCTTCATGTCATGCTTTTTGTCATACAGTGGAGCTGCATTACTCCTTCTACATTCAGGAACATTTACCGCCCAGAATTAATTCCTAAGAGAATCCACATTTTAAAAATAGAAAACAAAATGGCAACATAACTGGAGAGCCTGATGCTTTATAGCCACCTACATATTACACATTCATCCATTCATTTTCAAGTAAGGTGAAACAGAGATGTTCAGAGCCATGAAAGGGAGAACAAGTAGCTTAAACTTGATACAGTTGGAAAACAGAACTGTGATGGGATCTAAGCTCTGGACACACATAAAGCAATAGGAGAAGAAGATCTCACAGAAAAGCCAAGAAAATAGTGAATTCAGGCAAACCTAGTTGCCCAGAGCCTATTTCTACAATACTGGGGTGCAGATGATGTTTCTATGATATAGTTGTCCTCAAAACTGCATATGTAATTTCTAGAATGGAAGAGTAATGAATACCAGATGATGAATAAATAGCAAATATTCTTGTTTAGATGCATACTTTTCTTTGCATGGGGTATGCGTATTCATACAAAGAATAGCCACTCCTCCTGGATAGGAGTGAAACCTTTCACACGAATGCTAGCAAATAGTGAAAATGAACAGCCATTCAGCATTTGAGGGAACACTTGCTGTATTTGCAGTATTCTACCAGTTCTACTAATAAACATGACATGTAGGAACTACTCTACCAAATCAAAGTAGTGATTCATGTAGTCTGGTACCCAGTCTCATTTATGGAATAAGTTGCACTTAAGATGAATTTCTATCTAATCTCAGGCATCTAGGGACTGCCATGTGTCCTGAAGCATGAGGGTTATAATTTTTTAAACTACACTGTAAAATATGGATGCTCTTCTTCCTGTGAGAACAGTACCATTAAGTGAGTAAAACACACATTGGTTAAGTAATTTTATTTACTCGGCTATCTATAGTATGTTCCTCAAGGATCTGTTGAGTTTCATATTAAAATAATTCTTATAGATTTTTCATTAATCAAAATAGAATTTAGAGATAAAAAGGACATTACAGAAATCAAAACGAAGATGGTGATATGTAAGCATGTAAAAACATTAATGAATTAATTTGACATAGGACATAAAAACTTATCAAACTGCAATAAACCAAAGCCCTTTATCACAAAGATGTAAATTTATTTTAATCCTGTTTCTCTCCTGTTCTGAGGAGTTGATTTAGGTCTAACTATGGATCCTTAATAGAGGTCTTCAACAATTTGCAAATCAACCATAGACCAACAAATATTATTAAAAAATCTCATTAACGATTAACCAAAAGTTATTTTAAAAACTCAGAAATGTAAGCTGTTACCTGCTTACTAAAGTATCAACTCAGTTCAAAATTGTCTTACTTTCTGGATTTCAAACACAAATACCGCATGTTAACCCACGTACATATTTAACAATTGATTTATCATATATTATATTTTTCCATATTAGTTTCCATCTTGTTTTTATGCACCCTAATATTTTATTTAATTTTTTTGGCCACTACTTCACACTGAGAAGAGATTAGCATTGCACTGCCAGTAATGCTGGCCAGGGATCAAATCCTGGCCTCACTGAAGTCAATAACAAAACTTCCACTGATTTTAGTGGAACCAGGATTCCAGAATCTATCTGTGTGTGGAATTATTTATTCCAATGCAGGATAATTTGTCAACAGTTCTTTTTTTATGCTACTTTGTACTGGTCCACAATTACTTTCATCTGCCACTTCGGTGCCTATTTTTCTAGCATTGAAAAGTCCTTCTCATGTGCCTGACAGTCTTTTTTAGTCTTGACTAGCATAAATAATTTTGTGTTGTGCAAGTTCTACCAAATCACAAGCACCCCGCCCCCCACCACACACACACACCCTTTCCAGATCATTAATAAACAAACATCACTGGTCCTACTATAGAACTTTGGGCACCCCTCTGTTAACCCTTTCCATGATGAATATTAGCCATTTATTCTTACTCTTTGTTTTCTGTCTTAGTCAAATCCAACCTATGATAGTACTTTAACTCTCAGCCACTCACTACTTCAATTCCTGAAGGGTCTCTTAGGAGGGATTTTGCCAAAAGTTTTGTGAAAGTTCAAATAAATTGTTCCAACCATTTCTCCATTATCCAGTATTTGTTGACTATACCCACAAAATTCTAGTAGATTGGAGTGGCATGATTTTCTTTTGCAGAATTCATATTCATTTGTCCCTATCACATCAAGTTCATTTAGGTGCTTTTTGGGGGGAGGGATAGCTCAGTGGTTTGACCATTGGCCTGCTAAATCCAAGATTGTGAGTTTAATCCTTGAGGGGGCCACTTAGGGATCTGGGGCAAAATCAGTACTTGGTCCTGCTAGTAAAGGCAGGGGGCTGAACTCAATGACCTTTCAAGGTCCCTTCCAGTTCTAGGAGATAGGATAACTCCATTTATTTAATTGTTGTTTTAACTAATTTTCTGATACTGAAATAAGGTTCACTCACAGCATAGTCTGATTCTGGTCCTCTCTGGGCAGCTGCAGATACAGGCAACATACTGGGGAGAAGTGTGTGCAGTGGCATCTTGTTTTGTTAGGGTGTTTTGGTTTTTAGTATACATGTTGCTATGTACCCAGCTACTGGGACCACAGCAGGCTAGCACAGATTAGAGCACTATTGAGGTAGCTCTGACACAAAGAATCAAGGAGCTATAACTGGTTGCTGGTTTACATTTCTACTCTTTTTGTCCTCTGCTAGCCTGTCATGGGGGGTGGGGTAGAGGAGTCATCCCTTACTAGGTGCTCTCATAGGCTTCTACCCTGCTCTTCTTGGGGTTCCCATAGAATGGCAGGAAAGCAGGCTATGGAATACTGTCTCTTCCCTCCCCTGCCATGCAACAGGCAACCAGTGGAGGAGTTGATGAGAAACCATAGTGGAGTGGAAACAGCAGCTTCTCAGATCACTCCCATCTCACACCAGAGCTGCTGCTAATGCTATAAGGGAGAAAGTGGGGAGGTGATGTCCCTACCTCCTCCCTGTAGCTACAGGGCTAATTCAAATCTTGACAGTAATTCAGTTTTGAATACTTGTATAAAAGGGAGGCTCTTGCTCAACCATAAGTTATGTGCTTGATGCAAGAATCATTAATTCTATGGACTGTGTTCTCCAGGAGGTCAGACGAGATGATCACAATGGTCCCCTCTGGCCTTAAAATCTATTAATCTAATAAACTTTAACTTATAAATAGAAAGCGCAGCTGAAGAAACACAGCCTCCATGAATAGTTAAAGACTCATTTTCTTATGAACATAGCCATCTTCAAGGGCAACAGTTCAGAGTTTTGAGGCCCTCAGGTTGGAAGTTACTGATCTAGCATAATGGACCCCCAATCTGAACTTGAGTCCTTAAGTGCTATCATAACATCAATTAATAATAATAGAGCAGGTTTTCACATTGAGGTTAAGTAACAATAGAAACTGCTCAGCAAACAATGTTATACAATGAAACTGGGATTTTGTCCATCATCCACTGACTTCCTCAGATGCTAGCTGAAAAGGACAGTGAAGCAACAAACATGAAACCAAGCGTTTCCTCAGAATGACACAGCCAGACACGGAGGATATTTGTCACAAGTTATTTTGCAAATGACGAGTGCTATCCTGTCAGAGGCTCTGCAGCTCCTGAGAAGTTCTGAACCCTCTCAGCTCCCATGGACACCAATGGGACTAGGCGCAATTCAGCCCCTGACAGGTTCAGGCTCTAATTTGTTACGGTTTGTGTGATCCCTGAAATGTCCCTTCTTCTAAACTACTCAGAGATTAGTGTCCTGTGAGGAATGTGGTTAAAATGACGAACTAAGTTGTGAAACCATTTTGATTAAATGAAATAGATAGACAGACAGACAGACAGAGTACTCACATGAGACCCAGCCTACGGTGCTGAGCAATGTTGTCTCATTGTTTTCTTGCACTCCCACATCTGCCTGTCTTAGTCATCTGTCATCTCTTGTCATATACTTAAATTGTAAGCTCCTTGGGGCAGGGACGGTTTTTTGTTCTGTGTTCCCACAGCACCTAGTGCAATAGGGTCCATGCCTAAGGCTCCTAGACACTATGATAAGTGGGCATTGCAAGTGGGCAATGGGAGGCTGATATAATGGGCCTATTGACAGCTCAATTACAAAAGAGAGATGATAGGAAGAGAGACAAGGTGGGTGGCATAATATCTTTTATTGGACCAGCTTCAAAGGAAAGAGAGTAGGCACCTGACCAAAAGAGCCAATGGGAAGGCTAGAACATTTTAAAATTGTGTGGAAAGCTTTCCCTTTGTTGTTCTGTAGTTGTTCTCCGGAGAGAGGGAACAGAGCAAAGTCAGGGCTATGACTATGCCGTAAATAGATTTTTGCCAGGTATGGAAATCATCAGATTATACCTAGAACTACCCAAATATGTAAGTAGATTAGGAAATGTCTGGAAAGACGTGATTAGGTTTATTTCTTTTATTTTCTGTAAGGCTTGTGGACTCCTCTGTGCTAACCCCAGATGCTTTTGTTTTGCTTGTAACCTTTAAGCTGAACCTCAAGAGAGCTGTCTTGATGCTTAATTTTTGTAATTGTTTCTTTTAAGATCTAGCAAAAAGCCTAAGTTTCAGATGTATTTCCTTTCTTTTTGTTTTTAATCAAATTTATCTTTTTTAAGAACAAGATTGGGTTTTTGGTGTCCTAAGAGGTTTGTGCATGTTGTTTGATTAGCTGGTAGCAACAGCTAATTTCCTTTGTTTTCTTTCTCAGCTCTTCCCCAGAGGTGGGATGAAAGGGTACCCCACAAGGAGGAATTCCCAAGTGTACCTTCCTGGGTCCCAAGGGGGTTTTGCATTTGGGTGGTAGCAGGGTTTACCAAGCCAAGGTCAGAGAGAAGCTGTAACCTTGGGAATGTAATACAAACCTGGAGTGGCCAGGATTAATTTTTAGAATCCTTGTGGGCCCCCACCTTCTGCACTTGAAGTGCCAGAGTGGGGAATCAGCCTTGACACATGGTCAATCCAATAGGCTAGGAAAATGCTCTTTGTAGCAGCATTCTAAATGGATGTGAGTGGGGCAAGGTCACATTTGTTAAGACCCAAGAAGAGCAGCATGTTGCAGTAATCAACACATAAGATGACAAGAGCTTGGATGGGAATGTTGGCTGTCTGGATATTCAAATCCCTGTTCCAATAAATATTTATACAAAGTGGAACAACTTCAATAGGACAAATTGAGTTTCACTTGCCAGTAGCCCAGGGCTTAAAGCACTCAGCTGGGAATTGAAATACCCAGGTTCAAATTCCTGGTTTGAAATCAGACAAATCGGAAACTTGGACCTGGAATTCCTATAAGCAAAGTAAATGGCTTAACCACCTAGATATTCAAGGGAAAGGGGGGGTGGTGTTCTCTCCTGGCAAGTCGGCTCAAAGTTCGTATGTTCCAGCAAAACGATTCCATTTTGACGAATCAGCTTTTTTGATTAAAAACTTTAATCAAAAATGCAGATTCATCAAAATAGAATCGTTTTGCTGGAACTTACCAGTTTTGAGCCTACTTGCAAAGAGAGAACACCCCCCAAGTTTGATTAAAAACTTTAATCAAAAATTTCACAATCATCTCCAGTATTTACGGTCTTCAAATGGTTGCACAATCAGATGGTATTAGTTAACTTGTTTTGTGTCTTCCCATCTTGTGTTATATGATATCTGTTGCTAATTAAAGCATGTTAAACTGTGAGTCATTCTACAGCAGACTTTATGAAACACCCTATTAACCATATAAACTGAGAAGCCTGAAAGACATGTATACCGAAAGCAGAGCCTGACTCTTGTTACGCTAAGGCAGGAATGAGGATAAGAATGAAGAGCCTTCCATTTTTGCTGTTACTATATGTGGCATTTTCTTATGCTTTTCCTGTGTTTCCAGAAAAAAACAATGAAGGAGAAAATATGCAGCTTGTACAGGTAACTTCATTTTCTGAATATAAGATGCACTGAGCCCTTTCCGTTTAGATTTTAAAGCATCTGCATGTTTGAATTGGTCAAGACATTGTTATCCCATGAGAATTCCCTGCACAACCAGACACAGATCTTTTAAGCGCACTTTGCTAAAACGAATAAAAATCATCATGAGTAGGAATTGTCAAGTGATTAAAAAAATGGAACGTGTGGTCTGTTTCTATTTAGCCAGATTCCTAAGACAAACAGCTGCTGGAGCACATGGAAATCAGAGGCATGAAAGCATAGTGTATGAATAATAGTGGTCCTAAGGTAATTTTTTTAAGATCTAAAAAAAAGTTGTAGCATTTATTTATTTATTTATTTGTCAGGAGTATCTAGAGAAATTTTATGAGCTTCAACCAGATCCAGAGCATCTAGCATGGAGAAGGAGCACTAGCCCCATGGTTGAAAAAATCCAAAAAATGCAAGAATTTTTTGGGTTGGAAGTGACCGGAAAGCCAGATCCTGAGACTTTGGAAGTGATGCAGAAGCCCAGGTGTGGAGTTCCTGATGTCGGACAGTATGGTTTCATTCTCCCAGGATGGAAAAAAAAACAACTGACATACAGGTAATATCTATGCAATTTTTTCTTGTGTTTAAAATGTGGTTCTCATCTGAAAAGTAGCTAAAAAATTATCCTGCGGGTATCCTTATTTATTTTCTTTTAAAAAACTTTCATAGCAAGTGTGCTCAGTTAACCCTGCCAGTCATGCAAATACACCCTGGACTCAGGGAGTCTACTTTACCTCTCGGACATAATTTCTAGTAAAGATTCTGTAGGCCAAATATGATCCTCACTTATGCTCGTTACACCCCTATTGTCTTCAAATGATGTAATCACTGGCAACTTAATATTGTCTCCAAAGTCAGTAGATATGACTTTCAATGCGCCCAAGGAGAAGATCTGTTGAACAGCAGCCATTTTGACAGAGGTCAGATATATATGATAGAACATTAGTATTATAAATATTAGAGATGGAAAAAACAAGTTATCACATTCGTGGCACACAGAATCCAAAGTGAGTTTTGAATGCTCAAGGATCATTGGTCAGGCCTCTTTTTGTATCTTCTAGTACAATATGCTGTCATTGCTGAATAAACTCTCTAGATAAACCATACGTTTTATTATTACAGCATATGCATCTGTTTCTTTATTCCTACAGAATTGTGAATTACACTCCAGATATGACACAATCTGATGTGGATAAAGCAATCCAGAAGGCACTTAAAGTGTGGAGCACTGTGTCCCCACTGACTTTCACTAGGATTTATAAAGGGATAGCAGACATAATGATTGCTTTTGGGACTGGAGGTACTGTAATAACTATGGAACTGGTAAGATGAATTTATATTGTTTCCTACAGCAAAGATATGGCGCTCTAATTTTTTTTCAACAAATTCCTGTTTAGCTCATGGTCGCTGTCCCCGTTATTTTGATGGACCCCTTGGTGTTCTTGGCCATGCCTTTCCACCTGGCAATGGTATTGGAGGGGATGTCCACTTTGATGAAGATGAACACTGGACAGAAGGCTCTGCTGGTAGGTCAAGAAGGTCTCTTGTACTACGTGTTAATGATACCTTATTGTAGTACAATGTTAATGTTAAAAATAATTAGGATATTAAAGATCATCCTCAAATTTCTTTCATAGTCCTGCTTCAAAAAGATTGTAGCAGAAGGGTACATACTTCTCCTGAGCAACCTGGTTTGTTTAGATTGGGGTATCCACAGTGACTGACAGCAGATATACAAATTTGGCCTTGTCTACACTATAGGATGGAACCAATGGTAAATATAGCATTCTCTTAAGTACCAGCAGTATAGTGTGTCCTTGCTAATGCTGTAGCAATAGGGGCCACTGCAGTTTTGACCCATGTCCACACAAGAGCTGGAGTACATTTCTGCAGTACCTATCACACAGTTTCCAGCATAGCTCCCTCAAGTAGTGGTTTCTGGGATATTTCAAAAAGCCTTTTGGAATTCCCTGGGGAGCCATAGGAAATTGTGAAAGAGGTTAAACTCCCAGAATCCTCTGGAGGAACTCACATTCACCCCTTAGTTCCAATACAATTTCCTAGTCCTTTTCTTATGTTCCACACCAGGCAGAGTAGGGACTTGAATCCAGGTCTCTCATATATAGGTGAGTGTCCAAACCACTGGGCTATTGAATTTTCAAGGATGGCCCACTCTCTTTTCCCTCTCTCTCTTCTTCCATTCCTCCCCTTCAGTGAAAAGTTTCAGAAAGTCTTGCTTTCATTCCTCAATGGAACAAAAAGAAATGTCCAAACCTCACATTTTGTTTGCAAAATGGAATTATTGTTTTCCAGCCAGCCATGCTCAGGAGATCTAGGTTCAATTCACTGCTCTGCCACAGACTTGTGGTATCGGGCAAGTCACTTGACAAATCTGGACCTCAGTTTTTCATCTTTAAAGGAGAGATAACAATTCCTCTTTAGCTCACAAGGGGTTTGTGAAGCTAAATCTATTAATGTCTGTGAGGCACTCAGATACTGCATTGATAACTATAAGTATCAAGATAACTGAGCAAATCTAATTTCTCCTGTTTGTTGAGCTGACATTAAATCAGAGTGAAAACAGAGCTATCTTTGTCTGATGTGTTTTATTGGGGAATATTTTAAATAAACCATGGACCTAGAAAAATTCTATTTATAAAAGGGAAAACATTGAGTCAACGCTATTTTTATATATATATATTATATATATTTCCTGCCCAAACTGTGTGTACCATGTGTGCAGGGAAGAAAGTCCCCTAGAACAATAATTTAGTGCCTCAGGCATAAATATGAGTATTTCTCTTTTCTAGTCCTCCTACTATTGATAGTTCTGAATCACGATACAATCAGGGGTAAGTAAATTGGAAAGCCTTTCCTGGCAATTCATCAAAACTGCTCCCACGCTCACCTCCAGCTACCTACTCATTCAGCTCACCTAGTTTCAACAACTACAGGAAAGAGCCAAACAGCCACTCCCTTCTTGACTCTGGAAGAACATTGCCTTCAGGGCTTAAATTCTCATAGATGATTTCCTGGAGCACCTACCCCCACCCCATTCCTCTTATTCAGGGCTCCAGGTTTCAGCTGCAGAGTGGGGGAATCTCGGGGCTTTAACCCTATGGGGCATGCTGGGGCTCAGGGCTTCAGCCCCGTGGGTTGCACAAGGGCTCGCCCCACAGGTTTGAAAATATTTACCAGAGCTCCGCTTTGGACAGCGCTGGCAAAATTTAATCCCCGACCGCTTTGTTTATATAACATGTTTCATACTATATCCCAGAACCAGTTGTTTCAGGTATATACTGCGAGGCCATAGAACCATTAAGATCCTCTATAGCACTTTTGTTTTGAGCAGTAAGCTGGACTTCCCAGTTGCAAGCCTGTAGACACAAATATGTCTAAGCTGTCTTGCACCTATGCTTTTTTTAGGGTTCAACTTGTTTCTGGTCGCTGCTCATGAGTTTGGCCACGCATTGGGTCTCTCACATTCCACTGACCGTGGAGCCTTGATGTTCCCAAATTATGCCTACATCAACCCCACTGAATTCCTGCTCTCCCCGGATGACATTAATGGTATACAGGCCATTTACGGTGAGTAGAATCCATCTCCTCAAAAAAACAGAAACAAACAATATCTCAAACAAAGTGAAATCATTTAAAACTAATTATAGTTCCATATTGTTCCTCTGTGTGTGAAATACATGACTATCCCCACACATTTTGGTATATTCTTTTTAAACTGCTTTCCCTAGGACCCTCTCCTAACACCCCGGATGAGCCAGCCAGACCCAGAGCACCTAAAACCTGTGACCCTATGGTGTCTTTCGATGCTATCACTACACTGCGCAGAGAAGTCATGTTTTTTAAAGACAGGTAAACCCCGTCCCTCTTCAAATGACATTAACCTTTGTTTGGACATTTCGTTTACGTTATTTCTTAATGACTGAATGCAACAACGTGCGCCAGTGATCAGCACCATAGATAGATGGATTGAAAGAAAGAAAAGGAGATTTCAGAATTAATAACCCACAGAAATAAGAGATGTTTTATTGTTAACAGTGAAGCTATTTAAAAACTCGCCTACATTTATACTAGAGGTGAAGTGAGTCCTCTGGCAAGAGTTGCTTGTCTTTCCCAGAAAATATCTCAGGCCCAGCAAAGTCTATGATTCATTCCAAAATAAGCAGATGGTCAAATTGAGTTGTGAGATAAGTAAATGCTGCCATCATTTGCAAAGGAATGGCTATGCTCTGTAATACCTCTTGGGGCCAAATTAGGTTCTCAGTTATGCCTGTACAAGCCCACAGTCAGCGGGAACTCATAAGTTAGAAGATCAGAATCAGACTCATTATTTTGTGTGTCCTGGATCCTCTAGCTGATTCTTTCATGTTAGAATGTGGCACAGGAACTACCCAATCCCTCATCCAGTCCTAACTTATATTCTTAGTCAGTCACCACCAAGGTTGGACCGTCAGTCAACAAAAGGGGTTTTTTAGAAGTAGCTGACATATTTGGATATTTGACTGCAGCAAGTGACAGAATTTTCTTTCCCAGTATGGCCAATATTTTACTTTCTGGCATGGTGAAATTATTGACTGATTAACAGAATGCACATGGTATCCTGCTAGATTCCCTTGACAAGAAAGAGGTTATAAGTCCCATCACTGTTTACAGTCTTATGAATATACAGAAATGTATGTGGGTTTATTATTTACTGTGAAAATTGTATCATATTTAAATCAGGCACATATGGAGAGTTTATCCTGGTAATTCAGAAGTTGAACTTGAATTAATTTCTACATTCTGGCCTTCTCTGCCATCTGGTATTCAAGCTGCTTATGAAAATATTAAAGATCAGATTCTATTTTTCAAAGGTAAAATATGTATGATTTTCTCTAAATTCTTCTTACATGTAATTTTTGGGAGGACATGTGAGGAAAGCACAAGGTGTGTAGTGTTTCACTGTGCTCAACACCTATGTACCTGGAATACCTATGTCAACGGGAGGATTTTCCCACTGATGTAGGTAATCCACCTCCCCAAGAGGCCATAGGTAGGTTGATGGAAGAATTCTTCTCTTGACCTAGTGCTGTCTTCACAGGAGGAGGGAGGGAGTAGCGGGGAGAGGTGAGATTGGTATAGCTACATCTCTCAGGGGTATGGATTTCTCACACCTTGAGAGATATATCTACACCAGTGTAAGTCTTGTATAGACCTGGCCTGTATAGAATGAACAACAACAGAAAATTTCACCTAGTTTTTCTTACATGGGATTTCCTGAATTCTGCTACCATGCAGGCCCATGTGTTACTTCCATTAAGCAAATGCATTTGTGTTAGGGTGACCAGACATCAAGTGTGAAAAATCGGGATGGGGTGGGGGGCAATAGGACCCCATATAAGAAAAAGACCCCAAAATTGGGACTGTCCCTATAAAATCGGGACATCTGGTTATCCTAACTTGTGTTTGTTTGACTTGTCATAAACCACAGGTGAAACATTACAAATCTTATTGTTGTTTTTAACAGGGAATAATTTCTGGGTTATCAGTGGGTACCAGGTGCTCCCTGGTTATCCTAAGAACATCAACACATTGGGTTTCCCAAGGAGTGTTAAGAAAATTGATGCAGCTGTTTCAAATAAAAACTCAGGAAAAACAGACTTTTTTGTAGGTGACAAGTATTGGAGGTAAGATCAATGGCTAAAATTTTTGCTTTCTGGTTGACTTCCATGCAACCTTCATGTGAGCATTTAAAGATAAGATTTGCCCTTTAAATATTTAGACAGCTAGGACACTTTAATAAGGAATATATTTTAATTTTCAAGGAAAGCATTTGTTTAAATGACTCCTGAACTCAGAAAAGAATATACCTTTGCTTCTCTTTCAAAGATCTGTTTAACAGGACCGTTAATACAGTACTCTGCATGTAGATTTCTTTTGGTGCACTGTACAAGACAATAAGAGTATTCAAGGAAAATGGTAGAAGCCTTAACACTTGGGACTTTTACAAATAAAGTGGACAAAAAACTAGAAAATGTACTATACAAAGCAATCCTCTGTTGGCAGGGAGATGGACTGGATGGTCCAACAGGACTTTACCTTCTCTAACTTGTGTACAAATAACAGTAAATTGAGTCACAGTATAGGCCTATGTCTACTCTATGAGCGGGACGTGTGATTCCTCTGCTCACATACACAGACTCGTGGTTAGCTCTTGTTAAGAGAGCATGAGTATAAATAGCTGTGTAGTCACAGTAGCATGGGTAGGTGCAGTGGAAGCATGGCTTAGCATGGAACCTGGAACCGATAGGTACAATGAAACTAACTGTCCTTAACTCTCCATTATTTATCTGCTTTGTATTGGATTTGCAATACATTTAAGCCAAACCCTGCTCACCCTAATTCACAGGAGTGCCTTTTAGCACCCAAATAGAAGAGAAATAAGATACAGGCAGATAAGACAGATAATAAACTAGTCATGTGAGTGGCCCATTATGCAAAGCTGGTCATTCTTCAGAGATCCTTGCAATAAGTAAGGACCACGGTATGAGTCAAAGAGGCTTTATCATCATTGTGCATTTCCTTAGTCTGATGATTCAAGTCAGCCACACAATGTTCGTTGAATTTATAGTTGTCTGTGGTTTCCTATTGTTTGTATTTACTGGTGAATAAAGTTAACCATGTACTTAAGTCTTTGCAGGATTAGGGCTTAAATTCTTGCAAATCCATTCCACCCTGTTATATCATTCAGGTATGAGGAAAGCAGTCAAACCATGGAAAAGGGCTATCCAAGACAGATAATAGATGATTTTCCAGGAATTGGCAAGAAAGTTGATGCTGTTTTCCAGCATAAAGGTACATGGAATGAACTTTCAAGTGGAAGATTTGCACTGTTGTAAATTTCAGAAGGATTAAAAATATTATTAGTCATTATTATATTAGTCACATTATATGCCATTATTATTATTACCTTGCTAAGAGCAGAAAGTAACAAGAGGTTTTCTGTGCATATGGAAGATGTTATTTTGCTATTGTCTCCAGCATTATTTGTGAAACAGAGCTACAAACGACTTGTACAATATAATCATTCCTCTTACTTTTATTTCTAGGATTCTTCTACTTTTTCCATGGATCAAAGCAATGGGAGTTTGACCCTAATACAAAGAGAGTTATTCGTGTGATGACAAGCAACAGCTGGTTTAACTGTTAACATTAAATATTATTATATGCAACTTAAGAAAATAAATTCTAGTTAGCTAGCTTTCTATAAAATAGCCCATCACTATGATATCAAAGCACCTAGTATTTCAGAAAGGCAAACGGGCTGTTTTTTCATGAATGTCTACAATCTCAGTATTGTTCATATTTAGTGTATGTCCAACAGTCAAAGCAGAGCTACGGTCTTTGATTTCTTTTCATAACAAAGTATGACATATTCATGTGTGTTTTATACTCTGAATGGACTTCCCACTATCTTGGAAATAAAGTGTTTTATACTTGGTATTAACTGCCATCTGCTCATGACACTTCACATTTCTAAAACAGAAAAGGTCTGAAGGACTTGACACAAATACCCTGAATATATTTTAAAATTATATATCCCAATTTTTTCACTTTTTCTTTCACCACATTTCTAAGCACCTGCCTTGTTCTGTCCATATTGCCAAAGCTCTCACCCAGGCCCTTATTGTTTTATGTCTTAGCTTTGTCATCATCTCCTCTTTGGCCTTGACTGCTTCAACCTTCACCCTCTCGTATCAAATCAGAATCACCCTCTGGCTTGTTGTTTCAACCATGTCACCCCACTCTCTTGCATCCAGTGTCATCTTCTTAGAACATTATGTCCATTAACAATTTAGCCCTGTTCTGTTCAGTCAATCCATTATCTTACCACATGTAAATCTTTGTGCCATCAACAATGCCAGTCTTTCCCACCCATTAGTCTACTTCTAACTCAAATACTTGTGTGCTTTATATCATGCTGTCCCTTGTGCATGGAACAAATTCCCCACAAAAATCCATAAAGTCGCTCCCTTATCCTCCCTTCATATGTTTCCTTCAGACACCCTTGTGCAATAATGCCTATAGAAAAACCAGTTGGCAAGTTATTCTGTGTTCTAGTCTATGCGAAAACATGCTTGCATTGATATTGGCTTGTCCTCCTTCTCCTGCATTGTCATCTTTGTTTCATCACACATTGCATCTTTGGAATAAGGAGTTTCTTTTTACTACATGTGTGCACAGTGCTAAGTGCAGTGGGATCCTGATCCCTACCTGGAAACTCATAGCACTACTGTAAATAACATAATAATAATGAAAATATATAATAATGATAATAATAAATAATAATATTGGGATGAAAGTGTGACTGCTCCATTCCCATTGATCTGTTTGCTATCAGGAAATCTGACCCAATATGGGGCCAATCAGGGCTCCAACATTTCTTTCCCTTGTTCTGTGTAGCTCCACAGAATTTCATACTTCTCTTCTTGTTCTAGTCTCACTGCAGCCAATGGAGCAACACTGAATTACACCAGTTGGCCAATTGCATCTAAAAATGAGATAAAAATTCAACAGACCCTAGAGTCTGGTGCACTCAAGAGTACCCCGGGGCAACATGTCAGGTCCGATATTTCAGTTTTGTGGGGAGCTTTGACAGTAATTTGGAATTTGGGTGGGGTGAAACCCCCATTTGAAAGAAACTTGTGACAAGAAATGTCTCATTTCCTATTGTGTGTTCAAAGGGACCACAGTGCATTAATAGCTGATTGGCTACTGCTTCTGTGCAAGTAATTGCCCCTTTGACACCAGCTTTCCCACAGTAACACAAACCCCATACAGTTGTGTTTGTGTGCACAGTGGATACTTACCATCATATTACTCCACACTTCATTTTAACTTTTACTGAAGCTTAGTTGTTTTTTATCCCTTCCCCACATATCTACTTTATACAAACAGGAAAAATGTCACCACCACAATTTGTTGTTCCAGGACATATGCAATAACTTCTCGCCCAGGCCATAATTTCATACTCACTGTGGTTAGTTTTCCCAATAGAAAAGGAAACTGCAAGCTCTGCATTTAAGCAATCAGAACAAAGAGGCCCTTAAGCAGTTCAGTGTGTTAACTCCTTGATTCCCAAATCCTCAGTATAGTCAGAACCACATCAAAGAAGACAGCTAAAATTCAGTACAGTGCAGCTAATTTCATCATACCTGTTGCATAAAGTTAAAACAATAAATAACAGAGGGAGGGAGACACGAAAAGGACTAAGCAAGGGAGTAAAGGTATATGAGATTTGAAAAGACATGGCGAGTGAATGAGATAGAGGTTGCCTCTATTTGTTTACTGGACACCTTCAAAAATGTGACATTTATATCAGCACTCAAGGAACATTTCCTCAGAGGAAACATCTCCAACTACCAGTTGTCTTCTTCAGACACTCCAGCAGTGCCTGTTCTCCATCAGCATTTTAGATTATTTCCAGTCAGGATTCAGACCTGGCACACATCTGTCAGATTGCCTAGCTGAACGCTCTTCTCATGGCTATGGAACATGTCCAACAGGGCTGTTAGACCAGGGAGAGAGGTTACGGGCTACAATACCATTAATAGCTGATGATACTTTGCTCTATATCTTCTGATTGAGCATGTGCAATGCTGTATCTCTCCCCAGCAACTCCAGTGTTTGACTGAAACTGGAATATGGGTAACATAAGAATTGGCTCAGGTTCAACTCAAATAACAGACATAATGTTGGTAAGAAGGAAAAAACATTTTGAGGAAGCTGTGACTGAGAAAACCTCTCCCTGAGTAAACCTCTGCCACTGGTTGCCATGGTACTGGCCAGATTAGTATTCAGTCCTTATGGACTCTTTACTGCCCTTGGATATCCACTGTACAAAAACCAAAAACACCTTATCCCTCTTTTACAGCTATCCTGGAGCTGGCATCCTCTCCTCTAAGATACAGACCTAGCCACGGTGATCCAAACTGTGATCACCTCCAGGTTGGTTTGCTCCTACATGCTGGCAGTGAAGGCCACACAGAGGTTACTAAGGGCACAGCTACACTAGAGAGTTTACAGTGGCACAGCTGCACTGATGCAGCTGTGCTGCTGTAAGCTCTCTAATGTAGCCACTCTAAGCCGATGGGAGAGAGCTCTTCCGTCGTCATTAACTACTCCAGCCCCCACGAGCAGCAGAAGCTATGCCGGAGAAGCTCTCCCACAGACATAGCGCTGTCCACACTAGCACTTATGTTAGTACAACTTATGTCACTCAGGGGGGTTATGCCAATATAAACTGCAGTGTAGACACAGCCTCAGCAGTGCCCAGTTGCTAGGTAAGAAAGACGTACAGGAATGTATCACACCAATTCTCCACACTCTCTACTCGCTCTTTGTTCAATTCATGGTTCATTTTGAAATCCTGGTTTATGATCCCTATTTTTTAGTCTCTCACTGAGCCTATTACCTTAGGAAATGCCTCTACCTTTACACCCCACCAGGAGAGCTGTGACTGACAGGAAACTTGTACCTAACAGTCCCCAGATACAAACCTCTTGAGCCTGGAGTCAGTGTGTTCTCAGGGAAAAGGGGACAGGACAAACCTGAATCTTGCCTCTCCAAGGGCATGATGCAAGACTCATCTCTTTCTGTAGGTCTTTCCTAAGCAGCGGATGGTCTGGCAGTATTTCTGCAGGAAAATGACAATAAAGATCAATCCGGCCGGGGGAAATAGTTTTTAAGAACAGAAGGGTGGAGAATTCTCCCAAAAGCAACATATTGTATTATGTTAATTGTACATACTGTGATACGTTAGACTCATAAGTATAGATATGAAGCAAAGGAAGAATTGAAGGCTAATTTGTGGCTTAAATGTGCATAATGAATTTGGCGCTGTTGTATGGAGCTGGACTGACAAATTCTTTGTGCAAAAAAGTGGGAATATTTTAAAATATTTGTATGATTCTGATGTGTGCCACACTAGTGTTTAGGATTTAGTATACAAATACTAGTCTAAAAACACTTCAGCTTTTATCATCCCAAGCCATAATTATTTTCGGTTCTTTCAGGGTTATATATGTAGAGCTATAAATGCCACCTAGTGGTCTTAACTGATTTGACAAGCTTTTATCAATTTGATATTCAAAAGCTTAGGGTTTGCTACAAGCGTCTGTGGTCCTACATAAGTCCTTTTGAAGTCAATGAGATTACTCACATGATTACACTGAGTATGTGCTTAAGTAATTTGCTAATTAAGAGCCTTGGCAAGTTATTCTGCAGGAAGCAGGCTATCTAAAGGGGTAGACACAGACAAGAGTATTATTTTGGGTGGTACAAATGAAAACAAGATTGATGGGATGGAAATAAGAAAAGGAAGATTTGGAAATAAACATTTTATTTAATTTAGTATACTCTTACCTTTCAGATAGATATGGCATGTGTGTGTGTGTGTGTGAGAGAGAGAGAGTCAGTGAGTGAGTGAGAGAGATCAAAACAGCCACGAGGGAATAAAAAGAAAATTTAAGCTGACTGTTAGTACAAATGTCTTAGAGGGTGAGATCTATTAATTTGTGGGAAAGTCTCAAGAGAAGTGGTAGAAGACCCATTATTTTAGATAATTAAAATTAGACTCGTCAAAGTTTATTCTCTATACTTAGGTGTCAAGATGCCTCAGAGAAAATATATGTTACAGACAGCTTTGGATAATATTGCTATTTAAGAGGAGTATATGGTAATGCAAATGAAAAAGATGTGGTTGGCTAACAGCACTGGATACTACTTTTCTTAACCACTAACTATATTCCAGATTACCCTCAAGGCATTTATAACCATTATTCTCCTCATGATCATCACTGAAATTATTACTCAGGAAATGATTTATAAAATAAATCAATATTAATAGTCTTTTCTTAACTTATGGTACAATTAGGGTCAGACTGATACATTTTTCTCCAACACCTAAATTGCACTTTTGACATTCAAGTTTTATAGTTATAGTGCTCAGAATGCTAGGATGAGTAAAATGTTGCCCTGACAACTTCTGGGGGCTAGATGTAATCCAGAGGGATTTTTTATAACTAAAGATGGTCTCTTTCATCTCCTGGAGTGACAGATTCCTTCTTGTCTTTCCATAGCATGGTGCAGTGATCTGAGAGTGCCTCTTGTTTGATTCATCATTGGTTATGATCTGGTGATTAAGGTCCCAGTTCAGCAAAGAGCTTGAGCATATGCTTACTTCAAATGTGCTTAAACAACACTGACTTGAATGTGCCTTTCTGAATCAGGGTCTTACTAGGGATATCTGTATTCCTTATTACTGTAGAAACTTATTCACAGAATAATTGCCATATAACATCTGCTTGCACAAAGAACGGTCATTCCCCAAGTACCACCCACTTACATGAATGTGCATAAACAGTAATGCTCCAAGATATAATTAAGTCATCCAGGTAACAGTAAGAGATCTCTTCCCTGTCATTGCTTTCCCGGAAGATGTTGTGATACTTGTGTAGACAAGCTTCTATATACTAGTTTGTACTATGATTTCAGATACAGTCAAATGCTTAAGCTCTTTTAGTCCTTCCCACCATTTTGAGACAGACAGATCATAAAAATGTCCTTGTTTTTAGGAAAAATATGATGGGTTGGGAGCTCCCTGCTATCTGGATGATGCGTGACTATTTGGGAGCTGAGTTAAGGTTGTTTTTTGGAATATGCAGTATGGTGTTTTTAAATATGTACCTTTCCTTAAGAAATTGTTAGGCATCTGAGAGCCTTAAAGGAAAAGGGAAACAAAACGTTGGTGGAGAAAGGGGCTTTCAAACTCAGTGACACTGAAATGCGATGGAGGTTTCATCACCAGTGGAGATATTCGTTTTAGGGGAGCTACAGGATACATCCATCTTCTAGGACAAAAAAGAATTGCCAAGGATTAACCATTTTAGTACCAGAAGTATGTATGCTGGGCCAAAATCCCCTTTTGAATTATTTGCCCTTATATAATTATGTGCATGGAGTTTTGAAAGAGAGGAGTTTGAACCTTAGGAAATGTTTCTATCAGCAGCTGTTTCATAAGTGTAATTACACACATCTTGAATCACTCTTGAACAACGTGGGTGTTGTGGCGGTAGAGGGAAGCAACCAAGACAGTGGCCTGAGTAATTAGCCGTAATAAAATTACTGTATCTATGTATGCTGATTGCTAACCACAATAACCTAAATAGGAATTATGTGTATAAACCCCCATCCACTTCTTCATATACTATTTGCTTAGAAATTACAAAATCAATATCATATTTGCTGCAACAAGACTGTAAAGTGCAAGGTCGGAGTAAATGCAAGGCACAGATGTTTAGCAGCATGACTTCCCAACATTATTTCATGAAATACCCTGATCTGAGTTTGCCTGAGTGATCACCCGGGGTTGGCAATTTCAGTGTGATTTGATATAGTTATCTGGAAACCTATAGATGATCAACGCTGTGCTCTGTTTTCAAAGTTTATTCCCTCTCCAAAACTGAGGTGATAAAACATGATGGGGGCTAATTAAGCTACAACAAGTCAGGAAAAAGATCTTGGAGTCATCATGGATAGTTCTCTGAAGATGTCCACGCAGTGTGCAGAGGCGGTCAAAAAAGCAAACAGGATGTTAGGAATCATTAAAAAGGGGAGAGAGAATAAGACTGAGAATATATTATTGCCCTTATATAAATCCATGGTACGCCCACATCTCGAATACTGTGTACAGATGTGGTCTCCTCACCTCAAAAAAGATATTCTAGCACTAGAAAAGGTTCAGAAAAGGGCAACTAAAATGATTAGGGGTTTAGAGAGGGTCCCATACGAGGAAAGATTAAAGAGGCTAGGACTCTTCAGCTTGGAAAAGAGGAGACTAAGAGGGGATATGATAGAGGTATATAAAATCATATAAAATCATATAAAATCTCAATGATGTTGAGAAAGTGGATAAGGAAAAGTTATTTACTTATTCTCATAATGCAAGAACTAGGGGTCACCGAATGAAACTAATAGGCAGCAGGTTTAAAACAAATAAAAGGAAGTTCTTCATGCAGCGCACAGTCAACTTGTGGAACTCCTTACCTGAGGAGGTTGTGAAGGCTAGGACTATAACAATGTTTAAAAGGGGACTGGATAAATTCATGGTGGCTAAGTCCATAAATGGCTATTAGCTAGGATGGGTAAGAATGGGGTCCCTAGCCTCTGTTCGTCAGAGGATGGAGATGGATGGCAGGAGAGAGATCACTTGATCATTGCCTGTTAGGTTCACTCCCTCTGGGGCACCTGGCATTGGCCACTGTCGGTAGACAGATACTGGGCTAGATGGACCTTTGGTCTGACCCGGTACGGCCGTTCTTATGTTCTTACCTCCCAAGGGGATAATTAGAGTATCTAAAATGACCTACTGCAAAGGATATATTGCTGAATCTTGTGCTTTTTATCCACAGAACCTGAAAACTGAAAATCAAAGTTGTTGTTTTTTAAAAAGTAAAGAATCAATGTGTAAGTTTCAAAAAATAAAACTAAGCATTTTCTGTCTTAGGTGACACACAGACGGGGCTGATGGGAGTGGGGGAAAGGGGGGACAATTGCACTGGGGTAAGAGCTTAGAGTCCCCCAAAAAGCATCTGTAAAGTCCGTGAAAATACAGTGAAATGGGAGGGGCGGGGCCCCAGCAAACATGATGTTCTGGAGCCCCAATTATCTCTAGGCAGCCCTGCACACAGAGCACAGTTGTGTTGATTATAGTCAGTGGTTGACAGATACCAGATTTTATACCTTGGCACTGCACTGGTTATCAGAGTGAAGTCATGTACGTCCCAGCCCACTACAGACCCTGTGCTTCCCCTCCACTGCAGAAGTGCATGGGGATAGAAAGAGACTGCCACAAAGGGAGATACAACCCCAGCAGAAACCTGTAGGGGGCATCTTGGAGGTGTACCCTGTGCCAGGGAGAGGGGAGCAGACAGCAGCAACTTGGGGGCTTTGTAGATGCAGCCTAAGGTAGGACTGGAAGGGTATATATGGTAAGAGAGGAGAAAGAGCTTTCTGGCCACTCACACACAGCACTGGGGCACATTGTGGGGCACCAGGAGTATCTCCAAGAGGCAGTCTGCAGCATAGTTTGCTCACTCACTCCTGGCACGGCCTGGAGAAGGAGTGAAGAACAAATGTGCACATAGCTGTCACACTGTGAGGGTGCCTCCCAGCCTTGGAGCCCTGCAGGTTTCTCAGAAGTCAAACAATATTATGACTGACATACTATGTTCTGTAATCTCCTAAGAGTGCATGACAGCACTTTACCGGGTCAAAGTGTCCACGTGGTATTTGGCCTTCAGACACAAGTTCTACTCTGAAAAGCTACGTTTTCAGAAATGTGTAACAATGTACCATGCACTATAAAAGGATGGGCAGTAGCACTGAAGTGTCATTAATCACTATAAAGTCTGAGATTCATAGATTCCAAGGCCAGAAGAGCCAGTCTGACCTTCTGTATAACTCAGGCCATAGAACTTCCGCAAAATAATTCCTTTTGAACTAGAGCAAATCTTTTAAAAATTTAATCCAATCTTGATTTCAAAATTGTCAGTGATGGAGAATCCACCTCAGCCTTGGGTAAATTGTTCCAATGGGTAATTACCCTTGCTGTTACAAATGTACAACTTATTTTCAGTCTGGATTTGTCTAGCTTCAACTTCCAGCCATGAATTGTGTTGCACTTTTCTCTGCTAGACTGAAGAGCTCAATGTCAAAAAATTTTTCCCCATGCTGGTACTTACAGATTGTCAGCTAAGCACCCCTTAACTTACCCTTTGTTAAGCTCAGTAGACTGAGCTCCTTCAGTCTATCGCTATGTCATGTTTTCTAATTCTTTAATCAGTCTTGTGGTTCTTCTCTGAACCCTCTCCAATTTATCAGCATCCTTCTTGAATTCTGGACACCAGAACTGGACATAATATTGTAGCAGTGGTCACACCAATGCCAAATACAGAGGTAAAATAACCTCTCTACTCCTATTGGAGAGTCCCTTGTTTATGCACTCATGGATCTCATTAGCCCTTTTGGTCACAGTGTCAGCCTGATAGCTCATGTCCGACTGATTAGCCAACAACACTCCAAAACCATTTTCAGAGTCGCTGTTTCCCAGGATAGAGTCCCCCATCCTGTAAGTATCGCCTACATTCTTTGTTTGTAAATGTATAAGCTTACATGTAACCATATTAAAACACATATAGTTTGCTTGAGCCCAGCATACCAAATGATCCAGATTGCTCTGTATCAGTGACATGTCCTCTTCGTTATTTACCACTCCCCCAATTTTTGTATCATTGGAAAACTTTATTAATGATGATTTTATGTTCTCTGTCAGGTCATTGATAAAAATGTCAAAATGTTAAATAGGGCCAAGAACCAATCCCTGCAGGACCCCACTAGAAACATGCCCAATTGATTATTCCCCATTTACAATTATATTTGGAGATGTATCAATTAGTCAGTTTTTAATCCATGTAATATGTGCCACGTTAATTTGGCGTTGTTCTAGTTTTGAATCAAAATGTCATGCAGTATCAAGGCAGAATGCCAATGTAAAAATTACTATTTGAATTTAATTACAGGGCTAGAGACTAAAAGATTGAGATTGAGCCTATCATAGACATACCAGATATTAGTATTTATTATTTGCATTGCAGGTGTTGTACAAACAGTTCAAGAATAGGAGAATTTCCTGTGTTGTGTACAAAAAAATTGGCAATGGTTAGGCCACTGGTACATTGAGACTGCTGCCTATCATGTTGGCCAATATTGTCTCATTGTTTCCTTGTACTCTGTCTGTCTGTATCCATCGGTTGTGTGGTGTATTGAGGACTGTGTTGGAATTGCAAGTTATCACTTTAAAAGAGTGTGGCAGTAGGACAATTTTCCAAGCCAACACTACTTTGCTCACAGGGCTAGGAAATTGGCCAACATGGGTGCCAGAAATCTATGGCACCAAAAAGAAGGTCTGAACATCTACTGTGATGCTGTATGATTGAAATATGACCATGTATATCATTAATATTGCCAATGCAACAAATCTTGTACAAAGCATGTCATGTGAGGTGTCAATGGAAAAGTTATGATTTGCTAAGTATGATTATCCTGTTTATATGCATGTATCATGTTTGCATTTGAAGTTATGAATATTGGCTATATACCTGAACCTCCATTGTGTTTGTTCCTGGGGTAACACCCACAAAGTAGTTTACATCCACATTGTGAATGGACTTTTCAAGCTTGATGGCTCATTAAGGACACTTAATTCTCACAATGGGCCATAGAAGAAACTCATTCCGCCCACAGAAGTCTTCCTGTGGACACCTTAGCACAGATATGGCCTATGGCTGCCCCCATGAGTCAGCAAGACATGTAAGTGCATGTGACCTGCTCATGTGACCCTGGACTCCATCTTGTGCCAGTAATTTTTCACAGACTGCGTCATGAGCTTTGTTTGGGACAACAAAATTCCAAGCACATGGTGGAGGATATAAAAGACCCCTGAAACATCTCCATCTTGTCTCTTTCCTGCTATGATTCGCTGGACTGTGGATTTACAACTAAAATGAGGATATTGGACTATTTGAGGAGCTTCCAATCTTTTGGAAGTTTCCAGAGACTTTACAAGCCAGCATCACTGCTACTAACCTGAGATAAGAGCTTTGCAATGATTGTATGTATATGATATATTAACCATTCTTAACTCTTGTCTTCTTTTCTTTATTAATAAAACTTTAGATTTTAGTTACTAAAGTTTTGGCAGCAGTGTGATTATTGGAGAAGATCTGAGTTATATATTGACCTGGCTATATGCCTGATCTCTTGAGATCAGAAGAACCCTTTTTTTTATCAAATTGGTTTTCAATAACCACTCATCATAAAGTCTAGTGTCTGGGTGGTGAAATACATACTGGAATGCCTAAGGAGACGGCATTTTTGGCTTCTTGTTAACCAGTGCGGTGAGGCAGAAGTTTACTTTTGTTATTGGCTTGATGTAATCTAATGATAGAATAACCACCAGATTAGGGTGAATCTGCCCTCAGCAGTTTGTCCTGAATCTGGCATCCTCCGCTGTGACCCACTGAGGCACGGTGATAGCTACCCTTCTGCAAGATGCCCTCCAGCCCACCTTTCAGATTGTGATGGGTTATTATGATATGTATTACAGTGGTGCCAGGATGAGGCACCACTGTGCTGGGCGCTGATCAAGCATAAAATAAAGACAGCTGCTGACCATAACAGCTTACATGCTAAATCACGTACTAGAGACAGGCTCATGCTGCTCCTTTTCAGAGCAGCACTAAGGCACTCCCCTTTCAAGCATGTCCTTCCTCCTCTCTACAAGCCTTGCCTACCTATTCTGCACTGAGCAGGATGGCTCAGGGACTGGCTGCCTGGCCAGCACCCTTCCCTTCCAATGCAGCTCTTAGGAGTAAGAAGTTGATTTTAGTCCGAGTTTATATTGCTGCACCCCATCTCTCTCTACTGAGAAGTTCCTTTGAATGGTAGAGAACCCTCCAAGCTTGTTCGTTAGCTACACATTTACCATGCAGTTTTTATTAATGAGCTGTCTGCAGTTTAAAACCATGACAGTGTTGGGATGCATGTGGGGGATGGTAGGCAGAGGGGGAAGATAATCTCATCTAGTCCCATCTCAAAGACACTAGAAACCATATATATTTAGAAACCTAAAAGGGCTTTGGTTATGGAAACACTACAGTTCATTTTATTTTGTCAGAATAGAGTTGGCCCAATCTCCCCCCTTTTTGCTGAGTCTCTCTACCCCAGGGGTAGGCAACCTATGGCACGCGTGCTAAAGGTGGTCTGAGAGCTGATTTTCAGTGGCACTCACACTGCCTGGGTCCTGGCCACTGGTCCGGAGGGGCTCTGCATTTTAATTTAATTTTAAATGAAGCTTCTTAAATATTTTAAAAACCTTATTTACTTTACATACAACAATAGGTTAGTTATATATTATAGACTTATAGAAAGAGACCTTCTAAAAACGTTAAAATGTATGACTGGCACGCAAAACCTTAAATTAGAGAGAATAAAAGAAGACTCGGCACACCACTTCTGAAAGGTTGCCGATCCCTGCTCTATCCATGTCCTTCTGTGACTATGTAGTTGTGCTTAACTCTGTAGGAGCTCTGTCACAACTTAAGAGGATTTGTGCTGAGAAACAAAGGCAAACCCTTAGGAACTAGAAGCATTTGTTTTTAAGAAGCTTAAAACAAGAACTTGCCCTAGAAAAGGACAAAACTGTAAAACTGAAACATCCTGAAATCTAAAGGCATCTATAAGAGGGAGCAGCCACTCATGTTATGGCTTTTATGGTAGAAAACTGCCAGCATGACAGGAAATGAAAGGAGGGTGGGGTGAAGCAGTTAATTGGTTTTTAAAAACATTGATAGAATAGGGTAAACACTATTTAAAGGCTGTCTCTATGGAAGGAATAATTAATTAAAAACAGAAAGGAAAAAAGAGGCCTGAAAAAAGGAACATAACTGAATCAGGTGACCTGAAGGGTGAAAGGTCAAACCTTGGGGAGTTATAAAAAGAAATTTTTTCATTCAAAAGACAAGAAAAAGGTTAGCTATTTACTTAGTGTTGCAAGGAGTATTTTTGTTGAAAAGTTATAGAATGTTTGTTGTTCTCAGTTTTTATTTCTTTACTTGGTTTAGATTTATTGTCTGCTTTTATATATGAATAGCCAATTCTCGTATATCTGAATTGTATCACTGCTGAAGTCATTTAGAGAGAAGATTAGCCAATAAGAATAGGTGAGAATCTGAACATGATGTATACTTGTTAGCTTAATGTCTGTAATGCCTAATGGTATTTGCAAAAGCGCTCTCCTGTCTTTTTTTTCCTCCTCTGTTAGAATAAAGGCAATTGAAAGCACAACACTAAACTAAAAGTTTAGGAGATGATGGCTTAACACTTACTTCTATATAATACTATCACATATAAACACAACTTAATATCCTATCTATGGAGAAACTTATGTGGAAACATTCTTGTTTGTCACAAGCACAAAAATAAGGCAAAGGATGAAAATCACCCTATACAGAGGGCCAATAAAAAGCTTATGCACTACTTAAGCTCTCTAGGAGAACTGAAATGGTCTATCCTTATCCTTGCCTTCTGCAAAAGAGGTGAATTTCACCTAGTGTCAGACTTGTGTGAAATGCTGCGTATGTGTGTAGATTGTGATATACACCAGGGACAGAGCATGGGAACTCTATACTCCAAGTTTTTCAGCTTATTTAGAGACTTGTTTGGGGAAAACCTCTTCAAATGCTGGCAATTATGGTAGCAACCACCCATGAAAGCATCTGAGTTCTGCTCCTCCTGTGGCAGAAGATGGTGGTAGTAGCAGCCCAAAGATTCTTGTCTCCCCGTCTTTTAGTTGACAATTTAGACTGGATCATTCTTAACAAAGTTTCGGAGTAGAGCTGGGAGGGAAAAAAAAACTATTTATCTGAAAATTATTTGCTGAAAAAAATGCACTTTCAGTAGAAACTATTTGTGAATTTGCCCTGATTAGTTTGAGCTTGGAAAAAGACTTTGGGGCCAGCTTCAAAAAAGAGAGAGAGAGGGTCCTTTTATAATGTTTAGTCCTGGGCTTAGGGCACTCTCCTGGACTGTAGGAAACCTAGGATTGAAATCCCCCCTCTGGAGCTGGGACTTTAACTCAGTTCTCTCCTCCTAAGTGAGTATCCGAGTCACTAGGTTGTAGGGTATTCTGGGGTTGGTTGCTCTCAATTTCTTCTGTTGAAACTATTCTGCTTTGTATAAGCACTTTTTGGAGCAGGTACTTGAAGTCACCTGCTAGGTGAGTGCCCAAACCAACCGGCTATAAGCTAGTCTGCAATCAAGCTCTTCTGTTGAAACTGTTCCAACAGAACATAGCTTATTCATTGGGCCAGAGAGAGAGAGAGAGCAATGACTCTATAGCTTGGCGATTAAGTCGCCTGGGAAGAAGGAGATGTGGATTCAAATCCTCTCTTGTCTGTTTCAGAGAAGGGATTTAAATCCATATCTCCTATCTCAAGGCTGAATGTGTATATCACCAGGTTCTAGGGTCATTTCTCTCTCTTTGGCCCAATGAATTTTTCAGTATTGTTCAAAGTGGAAGCACTTCAACAGAAGAGCTTCAGCCTAACCCATCCCCTAATAGCCTCATGGTTAGGATGTTCTCCTCAGAAGGGGAGACCTAAATTCAAATTCTGGCTCTAGAGTGGGGATTCAAGTCTGGCTCTCCCCCAACCCAGTTAATTGCCCTACCCACTGGGTTAAAAGACAGTCACTCTTTTGCTGATGCTGGTCATTTAAAAGTGGCCCAAATGAAACATTTTGTAGGACCTGAAACAGACTTTTCCCATTTGGTGACACATTCTGAACATTTTCAGGGCTGAACTAACTGATTTTTTTAATTATTATTTGCTGGCTGAAGGGAAAAATCAAGTATTTTCCAAGCTGTATTTGGAACCATTTAAAAGTTGAGTGGTTTTCCTGACCCTACAACCCATGCATAGCTTTACAGCCAATTAAAAGCAGGGTGTGGTTATTTAGAGCTGTGCAAGTGTCATCTATGAAAGAGGGTAGGAGCCTTTACTTTGGGAACACTATCAAACTAAGGAAAACAAGTTCTCAATGAACTCCTAGACTTTAAGGCCAGAAGGGACTATCATGACTAGTCTGACCTCCTGCACATCGCAGGCAACAGAACCTCAACTACCTACTCCTGTAATAAGCCTGTAACCTCCAGCTAAGTTACTGAAGTCCTCAAATCTTGATTTAAAGGCTTCAAGTTACAGAGACTCCACCATTTACATTAGCACAAGCCAGCAAGTGATCCTGGTGCCCCATGCTGCAGAGGAAGGCAAACCTCCCCCACAGATCTTTGCTAATCAGACCTGGGCAAAAATTCCTTCCTGACCTCTAAAATGGTGATCACTTAGACCAGGGATCAGCAACCTTTGCCACACAGCCCGTCAGGGAAATCTGCTGGTGGGCCGGGATGGTTTGTTTACCTGCAGCATCCACAGGTTTGGCCGACTGCAGCTCCCACTGGCCTCGGTTTGCTATTCCAGGCCAATGGAAGCTGGGAAGCGGCACCGGCCGAGGGATGTGATCACATCACTTGGTTTCATTGTCTCCTAAGCCTGATGGATAAAAATGTAGTGTCTCTCTGTTCTTTATATCCCCAAAAGTCACTTAAAAGTCAGAGAGGCCTCTGGGGATTCAGTCTCTTATACCCCAGAGAGACAGCTAATTTTCTGTCTCTCGAGGACAAAATCAGGATAATCCCTGCTGGTTTAGCTGGATAGCTTTGTTTACTGCTAGTATGTAAACTGAGATAAACCCACATTCCTTTGACTAGGACAGACTTGTTTATCATCTTTATCTAGACTAGGCTGTCTAGTTTTTAACATGTTCTGGTAACATCATACAGAGAGAATTCATAGCTTCACAATTATATTAATAGTCAGCATATTATCAGCTTTCATATGATACCTCATAGGCATATTTTATGCAAATATTATTCAATAGTGTGTGTCCAGGGTGGGGTGACTAGACAGCAAATGTGAAAAATCGGGATGAGGGTGGGGGGTAATAGGAGCCTATATAAGAAAAAGACCCCAAAATCGGGACTGTCCCTATAAAATCGGGACATCTGGTCACCCTAGTCTAGGGGTCACAGAGATCATGTGAGCACAACTGCCTTGTAGTCACACTGCCTTCCTGCCAGTGATGCCCTCAACACACCTTCTTTTCCAGGGGCAAGGAGGAGGATGTCATAGTACCCAGCCAACCAGAGAGTCCCCCAGGCCAGCAGAATCCCCAGGTAGCTGATTATGCAGCTTTCTGGCTGGTTTACACTGCCACACTGTGGTGGAATTCTGGACTGAACTGGCAGCTACCTCTTTACCCAGGCAGCATTCTTAGAAATTAATATGTGCAATACACTGGAACAAATGTAATGTAGTGTATTTGTGTATGTTTAAGTCTGCCCAAACCAGCTGTTTTTGAGTCTGCTGAACAAAACCTGAATATTGGGAATTTGGTTTGGAAGATCACATTTTAAATATTTGTGGTATAATGTAACAACAAGAAAAAAGGCTGTTCCAGAGGTTAGGATTTTAGTTGGGACTTGAGGGAATGCTGTTCAACTCCTATGCCTCAGTTTTCCATCTGTAAAATGGATCTAATAGTACTTCCTTACATCAAAGGTGTGTTGCGAGGATGAATATATTAAAGATTACAAGGCACCCAGATACAACAATAATGGGAGACATAAATACTTAAGATAGCAGGATATGTTGGCATTCTAACTGCTCAAAAGAAACCTGTGATTCTGGAGCATATCATGAGGAGGAAGAGATAGCCAGCCACATCTACAGCTGTCCCAAAATAAATCATTCCCAGATTGAGAGGACCATTGATATAGAAAAAGGAAAGTTACATTATGTAGCCAAGAAAAGTGTATTAAGGAATTCAATCCAAGAAGTTTTGGGAGCAACTGGGTTCACAGGAGAATGTGCAGCTACTATCTATGGCCTTACTCTGAGATACTCTTAGCCACATTGTTTGTGTTGATATTCCTGAAGTGCCATTGCTAGGACTTTCTACCATCCACATCTTCAGCCCTGTACAGAATGTGTGTTTTGTTTTATAAGCTTGCACAGCAATTTTCAAAAATTAAATGTCAAATATAAACCATACATGTATGACAATGTCATCAATGAAAGTAGAGCACATGTCAAATAGAGAGCAACATTTGACTGTCTCTTTCCATTCTTAGGAATACCTTGACAAGTATTACATATAGAAAGGAGGACACCAGGTTGGGGCAATGGTAACAGATGACAGTTCCCACGACAAGAAAGATTAAAGAAATGCAAGAATTCTGTGGTATAAGAAATGCAAGTATTCTCCAGGTTACTGGGAAACTGGACTATTGCTAGGGCCCTACCAAATTCATGGCCGTGAAACATGTCACGGACTGTGAAATCTCATCTCCTCCAAGAAATCTGGTCTTTTGTGTGCTTTTACCCTATTTGATACAGATTTCACAGGGTAGAGCACCATTTCTCAAACTGGGGGTCCTGACCCCAAAGGGGGTTGTGTGTGGGGAGGGTGTTACTTCTGTGCTGCATTCAGAGCTGGGTAGCTGGAGAGCGGCAGCTGCTGGCTGAGTGCCAAGTTCTGAAGGCAGCACTGCCAGCAGCAATACAGACATAAGGGTGGTGATACCATACCATGCCACCCTTATGTCTGTGCTGCTGCCTTCAGAGCTGGACTCCTGGCTAGCAGCTGCCACTGTCCAGCTGCCCAGTTCTGAGGGCGGTGCCTCCTGCCAGCAGCAGAGCAGAAGTAAGGGTGGCAATGCCGTGACCTCCTACAATGACCTTGTGACCCGCCCACTACCCATTTTACAACACCATCAAATTTCAGATTTAAATATCTGAAATCATGAAATCTATGATTTTTAAAATCCTATGACTGTGAAATTGACCAAAAGGAACCATAAATTTGGTAAAGCCCTAACTATAGCACTATGGGTATAATAAAGAGGCCACACAGTGGTGTCCCTGATATAGCAAACTACCACCTGTTTCCAGGAAAGCCCAAATGGGGAAAAAAATACATTTACATACAGGCAATGAGATTAAGTCTTTAAATTAACTAAAGGTATTTTAAACTCTCTGATCAAAATTTTCCTCTTCCGTCTTTACTTCAGCTCTCACCTCTAATTTGTACTCTGATTACATAACTCACATTGCTGTCTGTAGTATTTTGCCAGAGGGGAGGAGTATTTAATATCAAGGAAGAATATATAATAAAGATGCATTGTACAGATCCAACTGCAAGTTTTTTTTACTGTGTTTTAATTACAGGGTGACTGAGAAGCACATACCTGTATATACATTTTGTAAACTATAAAAATCTTGTTCTAAACATACAGCCTAAATCCACAAAGTGAGATGATTTTCACATGTCCTGACTGCTTTTTAAGATTATTCCATTATGTTTGACAATTCTGACCTCATGCATCCCTGACTTCCAAGTTTTCATGACAAACCTACAGCCCTAGTTGCTATTACACACTGTAGCCAGTAGGTGCCAGCAACCACACATTAAAAGAGGTTCCAAAGAAAATGTGATTATATAGCATAAGCAGTTAGCAGATGAGCTAGATTTAAGTAATACACAGAAGGTCACATAGACTCCTAAACCCTGGTATACACTGAGTGGGGAGGGAATCGATCTAAGTTACGCAACTTCAGCTACTTGAATAACGTAGCTGAAATCGATGTACTTAGATCGACTTACCGTGGTGTCTTCACTGCGGTCAATCAACTGCTGCCACTCCCCCGTCGACTCTGCCTGCGCCTCTCACGGTGCTGGAGTACAGGAATCGACGGGAGAGCGCTCGGAGGTCGATTTATTGCATCTAGACTAGACTGATAAATCAATCCCCGCTGGATCGATCGCTTCCCGCTGATCTGGCGGGTTGTGTAGACATCCCCTAAAAGACAGTTACATACTAATGAAAGCCAAGAACTTACAGTGTGATTATTGATCTTTTCTGAAAAATCCCACCAACACGGTCCATCAACCCATGTAAGCTCTTTAGATCAAGGACCATCTTTTTTGTTCTGTGTTTGTACAGCACGTAACACAACAGGGTCTTGACCACGACTGGGGCTCCTAGGCTTTATGGCAGTGGTTCCCAAACTTTAACAACCTGTGAATCCCTTTCACTAAAATGTCAAGTCTCATGAACCTGCTCCTAAAAATGAATATTTCCAGGGATTTTCTCCTTTACCTGAGTATAAATTATAAAAGAAGTGGTCTTGGAAATATAAAATTTGTTTTTATGACATGCTTATTACACACTATTTATTATTATTATTTATCATTGCAGTATTTTTATTACATTATGAATACAGCAACACTCTTCCAAGATCTCACTTTCGTAGCTTGTATCACTTTGAATAAGCCTGTTATAAGACAAGGCTCCTATGTTTCATCAAGGAATATCAGATGTGAAACAACATGAAGGTATTTAAGAAGCCAACTCAAATAGTTCCTTCTACACAAGCATTCAGGTTTTGTGCAGTCCAGGAAAACAAAGTTTAAACTTGTTCTTCATAATAATTTTAAAAACAATACTAGCTGCCTATATAATTTTAAAAACAGCAAAAATATCTACTTCCCTTTCCTTTTCTTATAAGGAGTCTTGAAATTTAAATCTCCTCAGTGTGATAGATACGCTTGCTTTGATCTGCTTAGCTCTTGGAAGTCCAGAGGCTCTGGGCTGCTGGCCCCATGCTGCCCAGGGTCCCTAGGGGCAGTTCTGTCCACCATTAGGGAATTTTTTCCCGAGAACCCTCTGTAACATTTCGCAAACCCTCCGGGGCTCACAAACCCCAGTTTGAGAACAACTGCTCTATGATAATACAAATAATAATAATGGATGAATGCCACCCTAGAAAAAGCAGATAAAATATGAGTAAATGTCATTTAAAAGAAACTAAAAAGCTTGTAAGCTTGGCTTTTTCCCCACAGAGTAAAAGATATTACTTCACCCAGGGGTGGCTCTAGCCATTTCGCCGCCCCAAGCACGGTGGCAGACCGCGGGGGGCACTCTGCCGGTCGCCGATCCCGCGGCTCCGGTGGACCTCCCGCAGACGTACCTGCGGATGCTCCACCGAAGCCGCGGGACCAGCGGACCCTCCGCAGGCACGCCTGTGGGAGGTCCACCCGAGCCGCCTGCCGCCCTCCTGGCGACCGGCAGAGCGCCCCCCGTGGCATGCCGCCCCAAGCACGCGCTTGGCATGCTGGGGCCTGGAGCCGCCCCTGACTTCACCCAACTTGTCTCTCTCATTTAAACAGCATGTAATTTGACCAAATCTGACTCCCTATATAGATGTACATAAACACCTTAAAAAAATCAACAAGCCAAATAGCCACACACTGTCAGCCTAACATTCACAAGAAACAATGTATCTGGAATAATGTAGAGATGGGCCTGAGCAGTAAATATTTTGCTACATTTACATTTAAGTGGGACGACAAATTTACAAAAAAACCAACAGTACTAACGATGCGCAGTGCAGCTGAGTTGTTGTTGTGGAACATTCCCTTTGGGTGTTTCACATCTTTTTACAAGTTTAACTATGCAACCTTACTGCTGTGTGAACAGATTTTTGAATATAAATATCTTGGTTTAGTGAACAAAAAAGAAGTTGTCTGTGCTTAATAATGCAGATATTAAAATGGCACAAAACGTTTATGGTTCATTGAGATGATTTTGGGTGGGGATGAATTGAGTTCTCACCAACTGATGCTATTGTTTGGCTGGAATAAATATACGGCAAGGCTGGATAAACAGGGCAGCAGTGCATAGATTTACATACTGAAAGCTGTATCTTTTAAATGGAAAAAGATTGGTTGATAGAATCTAATTCTCTTCTCATTCCAGTTTTAAACTCGTGTCACTCTAGTGACTATAAACCAAGGCCAGTGAGAAGAAAATCAAGCCCATCATTTTTACTAAGTGAAATTTTATAACTTGAAGAATATATAAAGCAAAAATTAAGAATGACCCTAAAATTAAAAACTATTATTTCCACATGTACAATTTTGGGTATGCCTGCCAGGCTGGGCCTGGGGAATGCACAGTGATGTCACAAAGAGGGCGGGATTCATTAGTTTACATAAATTTTGATTCTCATTACTAGGAAATGCCACCAGACTAATATTGCTGTTAACTGAAAAATTAATCAGGTGCAAAACCTTATAGTAATGACAAATAAATGAACTCATGCCAGGACTCCCCCTCTTTTGAAGTAATTTTTGCTTCTAAATTCTTGACCTTCTCTTCTAGGAGAACTGTACAGCCCCATGCAGCTATACTAACATGTATTCTTCTTACAAAGTAGTAAAGTACACGTCCAGTTTGAGTCATGCAGACGTCAGTAAAGTTGTAGAGATGGGGTTAAACACATGGAGTAATGCTGCCCCATTGAAATCTGTCAGAACAAGCACAGAGGAAGCAGATTTGATGATATTATTTGAAAGTGAAGGTAAGTATTCAAACCACAACACCACAATTAAGATCAAACACATCCCTGTATTGTTGTTAGAGGATAACACCCTCTTAAAATGGGTAAAACTGTGAAAATCATTAGTTATTTGCTTGGAAAATGCAAGATGTTTTAATTTGCACTAGACCTATAACATAACATTCTTTGGTGACGCTGTTTTATCTCTATATCACACTGTATAGTCTCTAGGTGAACCTGTATCTATGCATAATATTTTCATTGAAGGAAGTCTGAGGGCTTTTCCTAGTCTGGATGAGTTTATCCCCTATCTGGATGCAGCTAATTCATCCCCCTTCCAGAGATATCTTTTAGCCCTTGTTCGTACACATACTTGTACAAAGGAACTTTGTCATTGGAATGGCCCTTTAGTAGACATCAGATGGGAGGTTTGTCTTGTGTTTTCATTTCCTGAGGAAGGGTACCGACTTACAATGATTTTCCTTCCTCGTCAGCAAATTTTTCATTTGGACACTGTTTATGAGATCTACTGTAGGGACATAGGGCTGGGAGGGGCCTTGTGAGTCACTGAGTCCAGTTTCTTGCTATCGGGGGCAACCCCATTACATAATTCTGTTCATAAATTTATCAAGCTCCACCTCTAGCTAGTTAGGCAGTTTGCCCTCCCTCCACTCCACACACACACACACACATTTATACTGGAAGGCTGTTCCATACCATCACTCCTCTGATGGTTAGAATCCTTCATCTAATTTCCACTCTAAATTTCTTCATGACCAGTTTATACCCATTGTTCTTGTGCCAACATTGTCCTTTAGTTTAAGTAGCTCTTCTCCCTCCCTGATGTTTACCCCTAAAGTATTTATAGAGAATAATCATGTACCCTTTCAGTCTTTATTTTGATAGGCTAAAGAAGCCAAGCTCTGTTAGTCTCATCTCATAAGATATGGTCTTCATTCCCCTTTGATTTTCCAAGACTGGATTGGCTGACTCCACAGTAGATTTGTCAGAAGCCTGTGAAAGTGGGGACAAGCGCATGTTTTCTCTGGCTGAGTTTCAGCCTATGTTGATCACTGATGGTGTTAGGAGAGTTTTGGGCTGCAAAATGTTATCTGGCTCCATTCCAAATTTACCATGGAGCTGGTAAAATTCAGGTTGGTAGAACCTTAACTTCCCTCAGAAGCTCTGCCTTTTTTTTCCCCCTGGCCATCTTGCCTGTGAAAACTCAGATACTCAGTAATTAGGCCTGGGAACTGAATCCTCCACTCCTAATGTGTTGAGTTACATGCTCTATTTTCAGTATTGCTATTAGCCCAGGTTTCAGAGTGGTAGCCATCTTAGTCTGTATCAGCAAAAACAATGAGGAGTCCTTGTGGCACCTTAGAGACTAACACATTTATTTGGACATAGTGGATTCTAGTCCACGAAAGCTTATGCCCAAATAAATGTGTTAGTCTCTAAGGTGCCACAAGGACTCCTTGTTGTTTTTGCTATTAGCCCAGACCACTTTGCTTTTCACTTCTCCTTTTCCTAGAAGAACTGCAAAATGCCCAGCCCATTTTGAAAGTTACTGTAAATGGCCTGTGAGTCATCAGCCTTTTCTGCGCCAGGGAGAGATTTGAAAAATTCCCACTGCTTCTAACTTCTGCTCAGTTGCTTTCAGTAAAAAAGAGGGGCATGGTCATGCACAGTACATGCACAGTATGTACTTATGGGGGAGAGCTATGTTCATTTGACACTCCTGCAGTGGCAAGATATTCCCTTGACTTCAGACCAGACCGAGTCCTTACAACAGTACCTGACTGTTCTGCTGAGGCCCTGTTGGATTGTGCAGCATTTTTGGCAGACACACAGAGTACAATTTCAATTGAGCCTAAGGAAGTTAAGCACACAAATGCCAGTATTTGGGTGCCTAACTCTCTTGGGCTCCTTTGCAATCCCATCTGCAACCCTTGGTATGATAGCTTTGAGTTGGAGTGAACAGGCAGAACACTTTCTCCCCCTCCTGCCATCCTCTTTTCTTTTTAATTATTTTCTTTGATTCCATTGTCTGCCTTCTTTGGAGGATTTAGATGCTTTTAAGGAAGAATCAGAATAGGAACTGCAGCTGTTGCAACTCCTCTCACAAAGAGACAGAGTAGCAGCCGGCTCACAAGAAGCCACAAAGTCACCAGGAAGCTAAGAGGAACTTAAAAAGGAGAAAATCCCTTGATGGTGGCAGCTGCCCAATTAAGAAAGATGTGCAACACATTAGACTTAGATCTTGGGCATGGGAGCTGCAGGATAAGAGCTCTCCCTGAAAAAAGGGCTGATTTCCCCCATATATGTTTATCCAGACAGTAGTTACAGATACACACACACACACACACACACACACACACATTTCTAACTAATGATAAAACTTTCAAAGAATAATTCCTATTCATTAGAGTCATCTGCTTCCCCCCAGGACCATGTTACAGGAGTGGGTGGGTGAGATTCTGTGGCCTGCATTGTGCAGGAGGTCAGACTAGAAGATCATAATGATCCCTTCTGAACTTAAAGTCTATGAGTCTATGTTGCTTGTGGTTGAGGCTAAGACAGAGAGTTGGTTGAAGAGTATGCAAAGAGGATTCTCCACTGAAGTGCTGGCCAGACAGGGAGCCTGTAGTTTACCCTGGCTTTCTATTTGCCAGACTAAAGCCCTGATCCATCAAATCACTTTAGTATGTCCCAATAAGGGCACTTGCATGCCTAAAGTTAACCATGAGCTTGAGAACTTTGCTGGACCAGGGCCTAACTAAATGCAGCCTGTGATGTTTCAAGTCATCATGCAGGGTCTCCCTAAGTCTTGGCCTGAACATGCCAAGAGCAGAATTTGTAGCATAGGCAGGGCACTGGCATTGTCCATCCCAGCTCACACTATGTTTACATGACACTATGTAAATAACAGAAGGAGCCCATATTTTCAGTATTTACAAGTCAAACATTTTATTGTGACATCTGAATACAAGATGGTTCTTTCTAGACCTTTAACCACAGTTGAGGAGTTGACCCAGGAGCAAGCTGGAACGAAAGATTTAATTTCTAAGATATATACAATTTTGATTGAAACAGTTGTTGATAAGAAAACAACACAGATGAAAAGATGAGATGGGGATTTGGACAAAGAAATTGATATATATGGGAAAAGGATATACATCTTCAATCTGTGTTGCTCAAATAATTTTTTTTAAATTATTGTATTGAAGGCATTCAACTCCAGTTAAGCTTCATTATAGTTTTGCTGCTAGGAAGGTGCTCTGTTGAAGGGCTTGCAGGGAAAGGGGAACATACTTGTACAAGTGGTAGTTGTGTCCAGGAATTAAAATGGTTTGGGGAGGAAATTATTAAAGAAATTCATCTTATGACAAAATACCAGCTTCTTACAGATCCCCTGACCTGCCTACTTAATGTTCCAGTAATGGAACTACATTTTAAACAGAACAAATTAATTTCTTGTTTATTGTTAGCATCAAGACTTTGTATTGCACATTACAGGAAACATGTGACTTCTTCCATGGTATTTTGGTATAGTAAAATATGGGCTGCCCTTTTAATGGAAAAACTTTCATATCAAGTAGGTACACAGGAGAAGTGCCTAAAAGAACAGGCATTTAGAAATTTGCTCACCAGTTTTAGCATACTCAGAGGAGGTGGGCTTCCCAGGCAGTGAGCCAGAATCTTTAGCCAGGTTCTTTGAATATTAACCTGATCCTGAATAAGTAATGTAGGATGTAGGATTGTGACGTTTAAAAAAAAATTGTGCCCCATCAATAGTGCAGTAGGAGCAGACTTCTAGAAAATTGAGAGAACTGTAGAAGCCAGGGCTAGAGAGTGATCTGGTTACAACAGCCCTGGAAGGTCAGGCTGAGCCAAGAACCTCAATATTTGGGAGGCAGGGCTCAATTTTATTTCAAAATTTTCAAAAAAATTGGTTTGATTTTTTTTCTTCAGATTTCTGGGGGATTTTCCCTTCCAAAGGAAATTTTGAAAATCCTACTTATTCCAAAAATCGAATATATTTATTTTCAGAATTTTGGAATTTCTTATTGAATGGAAATTCGAACTTTTGACAAGCTCTAGCCATCCCCCATATACACCCAGAACAGTGGTTTAGGATTTGCGGTGCACCATAGGATTTACAACCCCTCTCTTTGAGATCCAAAAGAAAAATCTATAGGCAAGAAAACCCTTTACTGCAACTTTCCCAGTTCAGATAATGGAGGGAAAGATATCCAGTCTTGATCTAAAGACTTCAAATGCTGAAGAATTTTCCATTCTCATTGATGAGATGTTTCAGTAGTTAATTATCCTCACTTAAAAATGTTAACAGCAGACTAAAATTATGAACGATGGGCACAGTTTTGTCCCCCTTATTTATTTAGATTTAAATAATAATGATAAAAGATGACTATGGATGGCCTAGGCACCCTGATACATCGTTAATAAACACCATCATTAAAATGACCATTTCAACAGGTGCTCAGTGAGCCACATATAGAAACATCTTTCCTGTAACAATGTAAGGGGTGGAATCATTACCCTCAGCCCAATTAAACAAGTGTCTATTGCAGCATGCCTGAAAGGTCACCATGTTTGGACTGTCTTGGACCAAGAGGGAAGCAAGTTCTAGTCATGGAGCCCTCACAGACAGTGCCCTGCCAACCACCTCCTCCTTTTTATAAGAGAGGGATCCGCTTGGGCATCCATGCTCACTGCAGCAGTGGCACATTGCACACGGAAGAAAGCAGTTCCTCACGTAGGCTGGTCCCAGGCCATCAGGACTTTTAAGGTCATAACCCAGACCTCATACTCCAGCTGGAGAACAATGGGCAGCCGGTGCAGCTGCTGGAGTGCAGGTGTCATACGATCCCAGTGAGTCAGCCCACTCAGTGAGTGAGTCATTGTGTTCTGCACCAGCTTCAGCCTTACTCATGCTGAGAGATCTCACTGGGATTTTTTCATGCAGTTAGGATGAAAGAATTGGGTATTTCAAGAGTATTTCAGGGAAACTGATAATCCTTGTATAATATATTTCATGTTTTTCAGGCCCATGTTAATGGACAACTTGAGGGTTTCAAATTCAAGGCCCTCCTCAGCCCATCTCTGACTTTGGGTTTTTGAGAAATGTGCAGCACACTAATGAGTTGTCTAAAGATACTCTTCTTTATGGGAAATGAATATTACAGGTGCATTCATTATTGCCTTTCTTTTTAGAAAACATCTTGCTCTAACAACAATAGTTTATTCTCCAGTACAAAAAGGTAGGTTGTGAAGTAGATTGCAAAGTCTGGGGTGAAGGGAATTCCACACCCAGATGCTAAAACCTGGTGAGGATTTCTAAGTAGCTGTACTAGAATACAGATGCATATCAGGAGAAGGCCTCCAATACACCTAGGCCTATATCACTAATGGTTTTTAAAATCACTGGTTACACTTAAAATTAGAGCTGGTCAAAAAAACGGTCAGTATGTTTTGCCAGGGGAAAAACAGTGAAACCTTTTCATTTTTCTCAATTATAGAAAATGATGATTAAAAAAATTGATTTTTGGTTTCTCAGTGTTTTTCCCCCCTTTCTATATCCATCTTTTCTCTTTTGCCACCAAAAAAGCGGGGGTGGGGAGAGAAAAAAAGATCATGAAGGGGAAAACGGGAAAACTGGGAACATTTTAGTTGTCTTTTTTCCCCTTAAAAAACCCTCAGAAATTAAAAAAAAAATCTATAAATTTTTTTTAAAAAATGAAAAGGCCTTTTTTGTCAAAACAATTGTTTAACAGATTTCAACCAGACCTACTTAAAATCAGTCCACACTCTACAAACAGACAATGTAAAGTATGCAAGTTGGGTGTAATATTATCACAGTTGCTCAAACCAGTGTGCAAACACATTGCTTCATTCTGAACAAACTGCACGTAGCAAAACTGCCCTTCAGTAAGTCCTGTGAAGAGGATATTAAAGTCATTAGACTTTGCAGCCAGAAGGACTTGTGTCTATTTTACAAGGTCATGGACAATGGAATAATTAAGGGTAGCCTGGGAAAATCATGCAAGTGAAAAGCAATCACATGTATCTGATAGAAATGGAAACCCAAGTGAGAATGGTCGAAAGTGACACCAAAAACGCTTAGCCTGACTGACCAGCTCTGATTGCCATGAAACTAGGGTGCAGATCTGAGGGAAGTGGATACTTAGTTGCCCCTGCCATATTTTTTCCACCAATCCTAGTACATTTTCAGTTGGCCTCGAACACTCCCTATAGCTCAGCAGTTAGGCTGTGTTCCCATGAGTACTTGCTGTCCTTCTCATTTTAGTCTTACTAGCAAGCTTGAACTAAAGGAAGGTGTAAACTTGACTCTGACCAGTGATGAAACAGCAGTATCAAACAATTCCTCTGGAGGGTTTCCCTTTTGGGGGTCTTCCCAGCCTCTTTCGGTCAATCAGTTTCTTAGCCCTACTTTACTATGTTTTCTAGTGTGCATTTGTTCAAATTTTTCATATGTATAATTATCCTACACAGTCCCGTCTTGCAGCTCTGTGTGGAATGTTTTACTGCAATCCACGTACTGCAGTACATTAGCAGCATTCCGGTTCGCCACTCAGGGCGAGACTGTGCCTAGCCCTAATGCAACTGCATAGGGGAAAAGTAAAGATTCCCACGCACTCACTAGATGTTAGAGCTACCTGGGTCTTAGTCCCAGCTGCTGAGGGAAGTGCATTGACTGCACTCCAGATGCTCTCCCTATGGATACTGTAGTTAGCGAGAGGCGAGGAATAGGTAGAGTTATATCCCCAACTCTCCCCCTAAACTGACCAGTGGCACTGGCTAGCTATTGGGGGGGAGGGGGAAGAGTAAGCAGCACCCTGAAAAAGGACTGTAGCAAGATCCTCTGTCCCAGTCCACCATACTCCAGTTTTTGCATAAAATGCACCACCTAGTTATCAATCAGTAATTACACTGAAGCATTACTACTGTTCCAGAGATATTTTTAATATTACAAAAAGAGACCTGGCCTATTGGCCTTGGCCTATTCATGCCAGGTGTCTATTAATGAAGTGCCCAGGATGATATTCTCTGCTCCTAAAGCTATAATGAAGAAAAGAAAGATGGGAAAAGACTTTCCCAAGAGCACTGATGAAGAGTCTGCAGGGAATAGTGGCAAAATAGATGTAGCAATAGAAGTGAATGGTGAGTATTACACACACACACACATACACACACACACACGTAACAGGCCTGATCCTATTGGTCATGCCTGAGAGAAAACTCTCATGTATATCAGTGGGAGGAAGACATGTAAATAATAGGCCCATTGTCAGTCTCTATAAACAAGTGGGTATTTTTTAATATTGGACCAAACCTTCAGCTGGTTTGAATTAATTTAGCTCCGTAGAGAGATACTCCAGTAGACATCAGTTATGGATCAGGACTATTATATTACTGTACTAATTTCAAACCCCAAGATTTGATATTCATTTTAACTGGCCTTTTTTCACTTTTAATTTTTAAATATTCTGAAACTCTCCAATTTTCTACTGGAAAAAATTGCAAAATGCAAGAACTGTAAATTTCCAGTTAAGAAAAATTCTTAATTCTCTTCATTGCTTAAGGTAAATTTTAACCCTCTTTGAACACAAAGAGGAAAAAAACTATTCTTCTAACAATAAGTGAACTGAAGACCTACACATCACAGATAGAGTAGAAAAGCTTCAAATCCAAAATATCATTTAAGTTTGGCTTAATGTTAGAGTAAATGTAATGCAGGTAAGTGGCTGGTTCACATTTAGAATAGCCTGCTACTGTTCTTAGCTAAGGGAGTTGCTCCACCAGCTCAAGTGGTGAAGGCCAATGTTTTAGAGCAGAAGGACGTGTTCAATAACCATAATAAAGGTCCATTATATAAGCAACCCCTTCTCAATAGAAGAAATCTACCCATAAAATGACTAAAGATTAAAAATAAGTCATATCTTCAAAATGTAATTTCCAAATATAAATCTGTTCATGTAAAAGGCACGAAACCAACAGTACAGAGACAAAGACAGAACAAACGTCTGCTATGACAGGTAGCAATAACTATGATAGTGCATCCAATAGGTTTTGGTAGTTACATGTAACATTTTTGGGAGTTTTGTATATGTCCCAGTCAACACCAAACAAACAGACTCACATACCACTGTGTCCATTGGACCACAACAAATTGCTGCAGCATCAAGGAAATGTCTCAGGGACATGTCTATGGATTATTGTGAAAGCCTTCTTAATGACTCAGTGAGAAAATGTGTTAGTGGGGACCAAATCCCGAGTGGAGACTCTGGACACTACTGTACGGCAAATATAACATTGCTTGAACTTGACACTCTAGCTTAGAGACTCCATGGTCCAGAAGGAGTCACTAGCTGATGTATCATTTCATGACTCCTGCTATAATTCTTCAGTAAACAAAGAACAGGAGTACGTGTGGCACCTTAGCCCTGGTCTACACTAGGACTTTAATTCGAATTTATCAGCGTTAATTCGAACTAACCGCTCAACCGTCCACACCAGGAAGCCATTTAATTCGAACTAGAGGGCTCTTTAGTTCGAATTTGGTACTCCACCCCGGCAGGTGGAGTAACGCTAAATTCGCACTTGCTAGCTCGAATTAGGCTTGGTGTGGATGCTAATCGAACTTAGCAGCTCCGGGAGCTATCCCACAGTTCACCACTCTGTTGACGCTCTGGACAGCATTCCGAGCTTGGATTCTCTGGCCAGCCACACAGGAAATGACCCGCGAAAATTTGAATTCATTTTCCTGTCTGGGCGGTTTGAATCTGACGTTCTGGTTGCACATCGGGGCGAGCTCCGCAGCACCTGCAACGATGCAGAGCTCTCCAGCAGAGGAGTCCGGGCAATCCCAGAATAGAAAGAGGTCCCCAGCATGGACTGACCGGGAAGTCCAGGATCTGATCGCTGTGTGGGGCGAGGAGTCTGTGCTCTCGGAGCTGCGCTCCAACAAGCGGAACGCGAAGACCTTCGAGAAGGTCTCTAAAGCCATGAAAGACAAAGGATACAGCCGGGATGCGATGCAGTGCCGCGTGAAAGTGAAGGACCTAAGACAAGGGTATCAAAAAGTCAGAGCGGCAAACGGACGCTCCGGAGCCCAGCCCCAGACATGCCGCTTCTACGAGGCACTGCATGCCATTCTAGGTGGGTCTGCCACCAGTGCCCCACCAGTGACGGTGGACTCCGAGGACGGAATAGTGTACCGGGACAGTTCCCCCTCCCTGTTCGCCGATGGGGAAGATGAGGAAGGGTCTGTTGAGGACGGCGCAGGCGACATCGAACCCACTCCCGCTTTCCCTGACAGCCAGGATCTCTTCATCACCCTCACAGAGATCCCCTACCAACCGTCCCCGCCCGTTAACCCGGACTCGGAATCAGGGGAAGGATCAGGCGGTAAGTGCTACAAACAGGGATACATTTATTTTTTTAAGAAACAGGGATATATATAAAAAATAGAAATACTATATAACAATTTTTAAATATGAAACTAGACAAACAGCAGGTCTACACAAACAGCAATGGAGCAATAGTCCTCTGGGGATAGTTCAAAAAAGCTCTCAGAGAGCAGCTGGAAAAGCCTCAGCAAGAGGTTTCTTGGGAGAGGTGCTTTATTGGGTGCTCCGTTGAAGCACACTCTTCCGCGCCAGGCCATCCTCAGGTACAGGGGGACCATCGCCTCGACGAGCATGGCAGCGTATGGTCCTGGTCTGTGCAGGGCTTCTGTTAGCATCCGCTCTCTCTGTGTGCGCCTGACACGCCTCAGGGTGATGTCGTTGTGGAAGTGCTGCATCTAATTAGTGGAATTAGTGTACTGTTACTATTGTGCATGGTAGACTTTTACTTTGCATAAGAATGACCCTCGCTTAACAGAGTTTTACTTTGCATAAGAATGACCCTCGCTTAACAGCCACGTGTTGCAGGCCACAGAGGAAACGCATACAGGGGTCTTTCCCGTTCACTGGCGGGAGGTGCCGCATAACGCTCATCTTTTCTGCTTTGCACATTGCCTCCAGCAGGAGAGCACAGCTAAGCAGTAACTGATAAGCACTCTGTACTGTAAGGCTTACCAGGACTTTGTGCAAGAGGGATGCAGCTGTCTCTCCTCGCTTGTGCACTATCCAGTGCAATCGCGCCGCCAATGAGAGCGTATTCCGAAATCTCGGACTAGTTCCGAGATCTCCTGAGTCTTGGTTCCCTGTTTGGTCTTCTTAACTGAAACTGACTAGACTGTGTTTACTGTTGGAAAACATGTATTTGTTCAAGGAAATCACCTACTTTTTCGCATCACACAGCTTCGGGTCCTTCCCGGACTGCCCCGCCATCCCCCTCGCAGAGGCTGGCTCAGATTAGACGCCGAAAGAAAAAGACAAGGGACGACATGTTCCAGGAACTGATGGCCAGCTCCAGAGCGGAGGCGGCAGAGCAGAGACAGTCGAGGGAGAGCCTGTGTCAGCAGCATCGCACACACATGGAACGGGAGGATAGGTGGCGGCAGGAAGACCAGCAGGCGACTCAAACGCTGCTTGGTCTAATGAGGGAGCAAACGGACACGCTCCGGCGCCTTGTAGATGTTCTGCAAGACCGCAGTCAGGAGGAGAGAGCCCCCCTGCAGTGCATCTGCAACCGCCCTCCAACGCCAAGAAGTCCTGTCCCCCCCTCACCCAAAGTGACAAGACGGAGGGGCGGTAGGGGCCGTGAGAACTGTCCCTGCACCGCAGCACACCGATAATGTTCGAGACAACTGTCGCGCTGTAAATTTGTACAAGCTCTTTCCTTAAAGCATCAACCAGTCCCAACTCCAAGTTTAAACCCCCCACTGTGTACTACATTATTAAAAGCGGTTTTGTGTTACTGACTGTTTCCGTCATGTTTCTGGTGTCAGAAGACTTTCTGTTGTTCTGTAGGGGGGGGGGGGTTGTAATTTCACTGCATAGCCCACAGTGCCATGCTACAGACTTGGCTGCAGGGTCAACTGCAGGGCACACACAGACTGCAGTCACTAGGCACCAGGGACAGTCTGTGTGGTGTATGCTGCCCCGGGTCTTTCCTTGATGTGTATGCTTGTGCAGGGTCCTGGTGCCTGACATCCCAGAATGTAAAGGCAGGCTTCCCTTCACATGCACTTGGACCGTAGTCACGATCCTCCCCGGTGCCCTGAGCCCCAAAAAGAGACCTCATCCAGGGGCAGATACTCACCCTTCCCCCACACCCCTCACCCCTTCCAACGCCCAAACCCACAGCCGTCATGTTAACCCCTATCCAAAGACGGCACCCCTCGCCCCTTCCTGCAAACCCACCCATCAGTGCACACCTTAACCAGCACAGAGTGCTTCCATGTTTCAACGAAGAAAGAGAAATGCAAAGTCAACGAAAGATTTATTATTAATTACTAAAACATGTCCTTAGTTTTAAAACGTCCTTCGGAACTGGGGGAAACTTGGTTTATGATCAGGCTCTCTTAAAATCAAGTGGACAGTCACAGGTTACCCTGCTCTGCGAGGAAACTCGCTTTCAAAGCCTCCCTGATGCATATCGCTTCCCGCTGGGATATTCTCTCAGCACGGGTGTCTGGCTGATCGTAAACAGCAGCCAGGCGATTTGCCTCAACCTCCCAAGCGGCCAAAAAGGTCTCGCCCTTGCTCTCACAGAGATTGTGGAGCACACAGCAAGCAGCAATCACTACGGGGATATTCTTTTCGCTGATGTCCGAGCGAGTCAGTAAGGTCCGCCATCTCCCCTTGAGACGTCCGAAAGCACACTCCACCACCATTCTGCACTTGCTCAGCCGGTAGTTGAAGAGTTCCTTGTCTCTGTCCAAGGCGCCTGTATAGGGCTTCATGAGCCAGGGCATTAGCGGGTAGGCCGGGTCCCCGAGGATCACTGTAGGCATCTGCACATCCCCAACCGTTATTTTGTGGTCCGGGAAGAAAGTGCCTGCCTGGAGGCGTCTAAACAGACCAGAGTTCCTGAACACACGCGCGTCATGAACCTTGCCCGCCCACCCGACGTTGATGTTGGTAAAACGTCCCCTATGGTCCACCACAGCTTGCAGCACCATTGAAAAGTAGCCCTTTCGGTTAATGTACTCGCTGGCCTGGTGGGCTGGTGCCAGGATAGGGATGTGAGTCCCATCTATAGCCCCACCGCAGTTTGGGAATCCCATCGCGGCGAAGCCATCTATGATGACCTGGACATTTCCGAGAGTCACTACCTTTGAGAACAGTTGCTCAACGATTGCGTGGGCTACTTGAATGACAGCAATCCCCACGGTAGATTTGCCCACGCCAAAGTGGTTCGCTACTGACCGGTAGCTGTCTGGCGTGGCAAGTTTCCAGAGGGCTATGGCCACTCGCTTCTGCACACTCAGGGCTGCTCGCATCCTTGTGTCCTGGCGCTTCAGGGCAGGGGACAGCAAGTCACACAGTTCAAGGAAAGTGCCCTTACGCATCCTGAAGTTTCGCAGCCACTCTGTGTCATCCCAGACCTGCAGCACTATGCGGTCCCACCAGTCTGTGCTTGTTTCCCGGGCCCAGAATCGCCGTTCCACACCATGAACTTGACCCATTGCCACCATGATCTCCACTGCCCGGCGTACCCTGCTTTCTGAGAGGTCTGCGCCACTCTCCTCACCGTGCTGCCGGAGCCTCCTCGCCCGGTTTCTCAGCATCTGACTGTGGAAGAGGTGGACGATAACGTGCGAGGAGTTGACAACGGCCATAAGTGCAGCGATGATCGCAGCGGGCTCCATGCTCGCAGTGCTGTGGCGTCCGCGCTGTAACCGACCAGACAAGGGCGCGAACAGATTTCCCGCCGGCGCTTTCAAGGAAGACAGGGAGGGCGGGATTGACGGTTCAATGACGACACATTTTTTCCCCCAGCATGCATTGGGGGGAAATCCCACAATTCCAATGGGCAGCGGGGAGTGCGGGAACTGTGGGATAGCTTCCCACAGTGCACCGCTTCCAAAGTCGAAGCTGGCCCCGTGAATGTGGACTCAGAAGTTCGAATTTGTGTATTTAGTATGGATACACAAATTCGACTTCATAAGGTCGAATCCACAAATTCGACTTAAGTAGATTCGAAATAGTCCTGTAGTGTAGACAAGCCCTTAGAGACTAACAAATTTATTTGAGCATAAGCTTTCATGGGCTACAGCCCACTTCATCGGATGCATAGAATGGAACATATAGTAAGAAGATATATATACATACAGAGAACATGAAAAGGTGGGAGTTGCCCTACCAACTCTAAGAGGCTAATTAATTAAGATAAGCAGTTATCAGCAGGAGAAAAAAAACTTTTGTAGTGATAATCAAGATGGCCCATTTCAGACAGTTTGACAAGAAGGTGTGAGGATACTTAACATGGGGAAATAGATTCAATGTGTGTAATGGCTCAGCCATTCCCAGTCTCTATTCAAGCCTAAATTGATGGTATCTAGTTTGCATATTAATTCAAGTTCAGCAGTTTCTCGTTGGAGTCTGTTTTTGAAGCTTTTCTGTTGCAAGATTGCCACCTTTAAGTCTGTTACTGGGTGTCCAGAGTGGTTGAACTGTTCTCCTACTGGTTTTTTAATGTTATGATTCCTGATGTCAGATTTGTGTCCATTTATTCTTTTGCGTAGAGACTGTCCAGTTTGGCCAATGTACATGGCAGAGGGGCATTGCTGGCACATGATGGCATCCCCAGGACTGTATTCAATATTTATAAGTCACTGTGCAACATCTTATGCCTAGGCTAGTATGCAGCTCCAAAAAATTCTAACAGCTATAAGAAAGAAAGCCAGAGTATCTACCTGTGTTGAACCATCCAAACATTCTCTAGGACCCGTGAGAATGTGCACATGTAAATACAAAATGTTGTAACAGAACCCTTACAACAAGTTAGTTTCTATAATCAGTCTTTCCTCTTTTTATTTTAGGATTCATTTACTTCTTTTCTGGCCCTAAAGCCTATAAATACCACAGAGAGAAGAAAGATGTGGTTAGTGTTGTGAAATCCCGTTCTTGAAAGCTGCAACAGATCATCAACTGCAGCTGGTAGGAACTGAAAACTGGAGCACAAGGACCAGAGTCAAGGATGTTCCCTTGCTGTGGTTTTCCCTTTCAAAGGGCATTTTGCATTGTCATTGCTATCACTCAGCTCAGAAAACACAAAGCTATTAAAATAGTCATGTTGTTGCAGTATTTCAAAGAGCCCCAGACTTATCTTAAAAATTCCTGCTCACATGAATTTTGAGTCTAGCCCCAGCTAGAATTAACTCTAACAAAATAAAATGATAAATTGTCTGACAGCTGCTTGGTGGCCTATGTTAAATAAGTTGTCCCGTGGACAGGTTCCCTTCCAACATAAAACCCTATTGCAATGGGAACTAACTGGACCCTTTCCTGGGCATATCAGTAGAGAGGTCTCTGGATACAATGCACAGGGAGAAAGAATTACTCCTTCATTGTTAGATGTGACTCTTCAAGGTCAGGGCGCAGCAGGACAGCATAGGGAAGATTGCACTACAGTTGCTATGATATGTCTAAATAGAGGACTTCAGTCATCCAGGCCTTTAAATTTAGCCCCTTTCATCAACAGAAATTTTTTTAGCGGAGAAGGGGATGATGAAGGAACATATTGGAATCTACCCTTCCCTATCTAAGTTCAATATAATTGATTTTGGGCTGTTTAGTGAGTGAGGTTAATTAGCGATTATAAAACTGTCCAGTTGACAGGAAACATTAGAAGGTTTGCATATGGTAGCATATGGATTTGCAACATCATCGTTCTGGTATTTTCTGTTGCCAGTAACAATCATCAAGCCCAAGCAGATTGTGTTTAAAGGCTATGAGGATAAGTGGTGTTGTGGGTCACATTAAACTTTCACTTTTCTCCCCCTCCATGAAGCCCCGTGTACATCACAGGTAAAAACCTCACAACCACGAAGGGGAGAATTCCTCCACCCCAGGCACTGTGTTGGGCTGCCTATGGCAACTCAACTTTTCAGAAGCTCTGACCAGGAAGTGTGCTGGATGTCTGGTGGGGTGGTCCATAGTGCTCTAGGGATTCTGGAAAATATTGCTACCCACAGGCAAACTTCCAGGAGCTTTCCCCTTCCGCTGCCCAGACTAATTTAAATTACACCAGTAGCCATTTGGCCCCAATAGCAACCTAGAATCAGGAGGTGCAAAAGTGGTATTAATCCATCTTTGCCTCTCCTCTCATGACTGAGATCTGTGTAAGAGATGCAGCACAGGATGTCTTCTTGGCTATTTGCAGGATATCAAATGGAGTTCTCTGGTTTCTCAGCCTGCTTCCTAGTGAATGAACCTTCCACATTCTCACTTATTCAGAACAAACGCCAGCAAGAAAAAATAATATTCACAATTTCCAGAAGTTGTGAAGTGAGATGCTGGCACAGATGGCTTCTCACTCCATACGCACAGCTATTGCAAATGAGAATTGTGCACACAAATCTGCTAATTTGATATTTAATTACCCAATTTCTGCATGCAGTCTTTCATCTGAAGTACAAATGCTGAATCTTTGCATTCTGTTTATAAATAATGGACCCTGGTTTGAGGCCCCTTTGAAAATAAGCCCCAAGACAAGTGTGCTGATGAAAGGCAACAATCTTTCATTCCCTACGCTAAACTGAGTTATTAAATATAGCAGACAACTGAGTAATCCTGATAAACAGTACAAACAAAGAAACAGATTTTCAGAGGCTTGGCCAAGGCCACAAAGGTGTAAGAAATCATAGGGATGCATTCCAGCAGTATAAGCCAATCATGTCCGTATTCATCTTTAAAATATTTTATACAGAACTGACTAATGGAAGGGATAATACAGTAATTCTTTCAGTGTTCTGAAAAATAAAAGGGAACATAGAAAATGGGTGTCATGCCTTTCTTTACAACATGTGAATACTGTAAATCACAATTCTCTGTGGTTGATAGTATGAATGATCTTTACTAATACACACCCTAGATTTAAACCTCTGGTGGTTGGAGACAGGCTCTTTGAGGTCTTCAACTCAATACCCCCACTGGATTGTCTGAGTCTGCTGATTTTCAGGACACACTGTGTTTAATCAGACACTTGCTTGTGTGGGTGTAGAAAGGATGGGAAGAGAGTTATTACATGAAGGAGATGGAAATATTTGGGGAAGGGAATATATCCATTGAGTATTTGATTGTTTTAGTTTGTATACATCTTAGGTTGTCAGATAAGTGCATTCTAATATGTTGGAATATATATAAGTATATAGTTATTAATTATAAAATACCAAAACATTACATCTTGCTTTCACAGGGGAGTGTTCTTTCTATCTGCTAAATTGCAAGTTTCTTTTTTAACTGATTAGTTCACATCTATAAGTCCTGTATTTAAACACATCATCTAGAGCTGTAAATACTCCAGAAATGTTAGGAAGTTAACCAGATGGATTACCTGCAGCAGTAAATTTTTGATTTAATGTAGAAACATACTTTGGCACTGATGCCCTAGTATTTGCAGTCTTGGGGCTTCCTGTTAGTTCTGTTACTAAAAATGAACTGAGAACACAAAAGCTATCTGTTATTTTCTGTGTAACTTCTCATGTGCAGCACCTCAATGAAGTTCTCCTGCTCACTTTTATTAATGGTGGACTGCTCCCAACCCCCTAGAACCACACCTTAAAGAAGCTCAGACCCAGATCTGAACTCCACCTCTGGACCCACCCGTCAGGGCCGGCTCCAGGCGCCAGCGTAGCAAGCAGGTGCCTGGGATGGCCAATGAAGAGGGGGGGTGGCACGTCTGGCCGTTCGGCGGCAATTTGGCAGTGGGGCTGTCACTCCCTCTTGGAGCGAAGGACCAGCCGCCAAACTGCCACCGTAAAAGAAGCGACAGTAGAGCTGCCGCCAGATTGCCGCTGATCACGATCGTGGCGCTTTTTTTTTCTTCTGCTTGGGGTGGCAAAAACGCTAGAGCCGGCCCTGCCACCCGTCTTTATCATATGCCAGCCAAAACTCTGGATTCAAACATCCTGAATTTAGCAAAAGTTTAAATCCAGGTTCAAACTTCACAAATGGGGCCCATCTCTAATTTCTGTCATTGTTCTGCAACTTGATTGTGCAAGTAGAGTTTTTAGCTATGAAGACCTACGATTTAATGAAATCAGCAACATAGTTTAACATATATCATCCATGAAAACTTTTCTGCGGTTCTGGCAAAACTAGTTAAAAAAAATTCTCTCTTTTTTTTTTCCAGTTACATCTTGAATCTGTTACTGTTTCACAAAAAAACAAAAGAACTAATTTTTGTTGTGGGAATGGTGATATTTTGCATGCGACAAATTTATGAAGAATGCTAAGTGAAGGTGAAATGTTGCTATTTTTGTTACAAATAATGGTCTAAATTCTTCCAGGTGTTATTAGGGTGGTAGGACAAGGTCCAACTTTGACCACTGCGCTCAATGGTTAAATGGCAAAAATAAATAAATTTTGAGCAAATTTACAATTCTCCTAAAACACTCAGATTTTGTAAATGCAACGGATAGCGTTGTATAAGTCTAGATGTAAGAGGTAGAAGTATTAAAACTCTGCCTCAGAGTTCAGTGCAGCTACACCCCTTTACGCCAGAAGTGAATTGCTCTGTTTTACAAATATATATTCCATGACATACTCAAAAAACATTGAAAGATACTGTAACAAAACACTAATGAAATAAATGTGTCCTTTAGGAAAGGAATGTCTTGGCTTTGCTACAATATTTAGTCCTAATAAGTACAGTATTTTGTTACAATGGTCCCTTTCATTGATGTTTCTTACTGAAGCAGGAGACATGCATGGGCTACATTGAGATATTTCCTTTTATTTTTATGTGGGGGGATTCTGGTAGTTCCATGGTCAGATTACAATTATATCAAATTTAAAGTGACATCCTGGCCCCACTGAACTCAATTGGAATTTTGCAACTGACTTTGGTGGAGTCACTATTTCACATATAGGTGGTGGAACTAAGGGTGCTGCCACACTCCCTGGCTTGAAGTGGTTTCCATCATACACAGGATTTACAGTTTGGTTCAATGGCTCTCAGAACCCCCACTATACAAATTGTTCCAGCACCCTGGATTTCACCCATGATGTTTAAGAAACCACATAGTCCCAGTTCCAGTTCATGCCTATTATCTTCTGAAATCCTTTGTAATCCAGTATCCCAATGCATCACATGTATCTATTTCATTGTGAGGCTAAACAAAGAAAAGTTGGAGTACCCCAAACGTATCTATAACTTGTGTATTCAACATTGATAGAGAATTGCTATATTCAGATCCATATCCAGATTTAGATTCTGAACCATCCCCTTTGTCCACTAAGTGATGGTGTTCAAATCTAAAGTCTTGGTTGGATTACATCTCCAGACTATAGGCAATTGCAGAAAAGTCCTGCTCAGCCATTAAAGCTTTGGAGTGTGCTCAGTGAGGCCTGTAGGGTGGAGCATGCACGTTTACACAGCATATCAACAGATACCTCATGACTGCAATCATCCTTTATTTCTTCAGCTTTAAAAGTTTGGAGTGATGTTAGTCAGCTGATGTTTGTCCCATCTAAAAATGCTGATAGAGTGGTCATTAAAAGTGTTCAAGGGAATGGCAGGATTTGCATTTTCTTTAAACTGGCTTCGGCCTCAATTCTGCAAAGTAGTGAGCAGACAGGCCAAACCTGCGGGGGGAAAATGTGGAAATTTGGCTGGTTTTTGGCTTAATTGGCTTGTAAGTTGCTTGTTGGCTAGTTTTCGGCTTGTAGCTTGTTGCTTCTTTTTATTGATCAGCTCCCAGCAAGCAGGGGCAAGGTCCAGGGTCAATGGGCAAGCAGGGGCAAGGTGGGGGAGAGAGTCAGGGGTGCACAGAGGGCCCACTATAGTCCCAGACTGCACATCGGGAGGGATCTAGTCACGTAGAGTGTTGGAGTTCTTGGGGATTGGCTTGTCTTGGCCTTGTTTTGAAATGGGATGAGCTTGATTTTTGGCTTATTGTGAAAGTTGGGATACTTATTTACCACGTGAAAATTGGCAACAAAGGCAGTGAGGCATGTGCTTAACTTTAAATCAATGGACATATACACATATTACAGTTAAGTGAGGGCCAGATCTTCAGAGGTATTTGGGCACCTAACTCCCATTGATCTAATGGAAATTAGGTTTCTAAATACCTTTGAGGATCTGGGCTTACATCCTTTGCTGAATCAAGGCTATAACCCGCACTTGATTTACATGAAAAGTCTATGTGTCAGTGTATATTATCTTGTTAGCTCATGGAGAATCACATCCATTTGATGGTCAAGGAGGCACTCTGGCTCATGCACTTGGACCTGGAGAAGGAATTGGATGGGACACTCATTCTGACGGATGAAAAATGATCAGCAGAACATAATGGTGAGTAGTTTGACAACATATGAAAGAGGGGGTGGACCTCAATGCAGTGTTACACCCCCATGACTCCCTCCCTCAGGGGGTCCCCTAGGAAGGCAGGTTAGCACTGCTTGTTGCTAATGCTGTTGCAAGCATCACAAAGCATTTTGGGGAGGGTCAAAGGTGTGAGTGTAGAGTGAAAGATTTTTTTTGCAGGCTGCGAGAGGCCAAAGGAGGAGGAAGGAAGAAAGCAGAGAACAGGTTAACTCAACGCCTAGCTCTCAGCTCAGCCTGAAGATAAGATGTGGGCTCCAGTCCAAGGTCACGGTGCTGAAACAAGCTTTATGCAGCCAAAAAACTTGCAGTCACAGCTGCTTCTTACCCCACCCCAGCCAACCGTGGGAAAAACGGGGTCAGCTGGACAGGGGATCTCAAAATTGGCAAGACGGAGAAGGAGAGCAAGGGGAAAAAACAAACTTTCACATTCCTGGACCCGGTATGTTTTGGGAATGCTGAGGAGGCCACAGAAAGCCGGTTTGGACTGGTACAAAGAGCACGTGGAACAGAATGAATGAAACACCCCCTAAAGATCCCAGGACTTAAAAGCCTTCCTAAGGGTCGAAACAAGTTGGAGATCACAGCGGACCCTGGACGACCTGTGCCTGGGACAAAAACTCCCGTCCACCCCTCCCCCTCTTCTTCTTATGTTACACCCAGGCTTGGTCAGCCTTGTGTCATGCATGTGTGAGTATGAAATGGGTTAGGGCTGGGGTAGTAACACATTCTTGCTTCCTTTGAGTAACGTGGGAGCAGTCCCAGCATTCAGCACTGTTATTTTATTATTTTATTAATAAAGCTTTAAAATTTAAATCCTTGGTGTTTTCCTTCATCCCCTCCCCAAACAATCCTGCGGCCTCAGCCTGATTACCTGATGCCTCAGGCAGATTGGTAACTAAAATCTGTCACCGTTTTGGTGAAGAATTGCAGAGCAGGGGGCCCTGTGGGGTGCACCAACTGTTCTGTTCTGCCCTTGGCATTTCATGTTTGCTCTGTCTGGCTCTGTTGGTCTTTCATATTAAAAATTTTATAATTAAAGGTAAGCCCCACCCATAGTCATAGCAGGACTGAGAAATGGAGGGAGGTTTAGCATTCCCCTCTCCACCTCGGTTGGCGGGGGAAGGGTGCAGGTGGGTCTACCCCTGGTCGTAGGAGTACCAGGCAATAGGAGGAGGGCTTCGAGCCCTCTCTCCGAGCTGAAGGGATAATCCTTGGTGCATGTGTCCTCAGTCGCAGTATAACTAAGCAAAAGAGAAGAACTTAGGGATTCTCACTCTGCCTGCAAAGGGTTTTGGATTTGGTGCATGAACCCTCGGTGGTAGAGAACCAAGTAATACGAATGGAGGCTTAGCGTCTCTCCCTCCGGCCCAGGGGTAAGCATTAAAAGTCCTGGTGCCAACGTGGGCTGCGTAAAATCTCAAGTAATTAAAAAGCCTTTAAATTAATATTATCAGGAGTCCCGTAGTTGTGGGCATCGTCGATGGGTTTACAGCTGGACACAAGGGCAGGAGGCAGCCTGGACACAGGAGTCCCACCGCCTGACCTGCTGGGGTCAAGGGAGACTGGTAAACTGAATGCCTGTGCTACGGGGGAGGCAACAAAGAGGGACCCTGCTGCCTCTTTCAAAGGGGGGTAAGGACCTCTCCTGGTTGAAGAGGGCTCTTGCCAAGGTGGGATATAATCCCTGGGGTTTCATGGCAGAGATTCAGAGCAGTGTGGATACTTGGCAGGATTTGTTGGACCTGTATGCCAAGTATAAAAAGCAAAAGGGTAAAAACCTAGGGGCAGCTGTGAAATTAATTTAAACTTCAGCAGCCATGTAGTATCAAATGTTGTTAAAACAAAGCAAAAAAAGTTGGGGAAAAGGGAAAAGGTGTGTACCCAACAGCTGGTAAAAATTAAGCAACTTAAAGTGCAAATCACTAACCAGGCAGCAACCCAAGCCTATGCGCAGAACTTGAGACAAAACTACCAGGCAAAAAAAATGAAACGCACCCCCCTGGAAGTACTGGCTAAGCATGTACCAGTCCTTCAAGAACTTGTCAAGAATCTAACCATTCATACGGAGAATACGCTGCAAAGGCAGTGTGCTTGGCATAAAAAGAAAAGTAAACAGTTAAAACGCCAATTGGCCGTGCATTCTGTCCAAGTAGCGAGCCTCACGGGGGATAAATTGGGTAACCCTTGGGCTTTAATCTCTCCCTTTGTAAAAATCCTCACTTTTGGGCAAAACCTTCTTGCACCGCTATAGCGGCCCTCATTAAGGCGAAGAAAAGGTCCACCAAACAACTCCAGGATGGGGCTTGGGTCCAGACTCAGCGTGTTACAGCCAGAATTCAGAGTCCGCTGGGGCCGGCAGACATCTCCATGCTAGCTCGCGAGCTCAGCCCCTTCAAAACGGAAAAAGCCGCCACCTGGCTCCTTTCCCTCTGGAATATCATACATGTAAATACTTTGTCCCAGCAAGAAATTGAGCAGGTGCTCACCGCTGCCAGCCCAGAGCTGGCCTCCACCCTAAAAACTGTGGTGGCTCAGTTGCAGGGAGAGGGGTTGCTTGTTGTGCAAGCTGTGGCAGACGTCCTTTTTTCCGCCAAAGAAAAACAAAAATATCTGTCTAACCTGAATCAGGCCCCGGGGCAAACTGGGTTAAATTAATATTATCAACAACGTTTAATCGCACTGGTTCTGGAGCAAATCCAGCCGGCGAACGCGGCACAGCATCCCTTAGCCCTGCTCCCCTAAACCATTGCTCAGTTACAAAAGCTTACAAAAAATAAATAACTGATAACAAAATAAATTGGGGCTCTGGGCCAAGGGCAAACCTGTCACCTAAAAGGCATTAAAAAATAAAATTATGCAAATTGCAAACCATTTCGGGAAACCAATTAAAAGGGTAAAGGTGGCCGCCCTCCAGGCCACCCAGAAGATGGGAGGTACCCCCATGTATACTAATTGGGTATCCAAGAATGATGAAAAAAAGCCAATTAAGAGCCAGTCAAACCTCACTTAAAAACTACTTGCTTAGAATATCAGATATAAAAATACAAGAGTGTCACAGCACACTGTTACCAAAAAAAATTGCTTACTTTCTTATTTTTAATCATATAATATAAAATAAATCAATCTGAATACAAATATTGTACTTACATTTCAGTGTAAAGTGTATAGATCAGTTTAAACAAGTCATTGTCTGTGTGAAATTTTCGTTTGCACTGGCTTTGCTAGTGCTTTTTATGTAGCCTGTAGTAAAAGTAGGCTACATATGTTGATGTACCCCTGGAAGACCTCTGCATAGTCCCAGGGGTACATGTACTCCAGTTTGAGAACCACTGCCCTATGGCATCCACTGTCATCCTGTTGTTCTTAACACCTTTTGTGCAGAGATTGTGCTCCCTCACTGGTGAGCAGCAAGATGGGAGAATGGCTGCTATGGACTTCCATGGAGTTCTATAAAGTTGGATAAAGCCATGGTGAATCAGGCTCTCTACTTCATTCACCATTCCCAGACCCTTGGGAGCAGAGGAAGTTAAGACTGACCCAGTCAGCAATATTTTACTTACAATCAACTTTAAACTCTTATCTGAGATTGACTGGGGGCAGCAAGCAGTGGGGGAATCCATGCAGCTATTGCGCCACTGCTAGCATTGGGGGCTTCCACCCATGGCAGACCACTGCAAGTGAGAGCAAAACTGGGCCTGCTGACTTCAAAGGTAGCTCTACCAACTTATGTGAGAGCTGAAAATGGCTCCCATAGATACCATGTTACACTTACTTTGTAAACCCACTGAATGCCAAACTAGTGCAAGTCACACAGTTTTGCCTTGCATGCCCACTTACTGACCCATTCACTCGCATTGTAACTGGTTCCTCATTTATGGCATCGGTGAGTCAGTGGCAGAGGCAGAAATAGAATCTAGAACTACTGAGGCCAGGCCCTGACCTTCAGTTACCAGAAGCTCCCTTCCTCCTAATGAAAGATCAGTTCAAGTTTCAATCAATACCAGTTTCCTAATCTGCACAGTCACCAACCAGGAGGTAGCTGGTAATACATCACCCAAGGGCATGGAAGGCATACATACATGGCTGCTGTTTCCTGTCATGGAAGCTTGCCAGTAGAGATGTCACCGTTGGAGCACCTCCTTCGGGCCGCATCTGAGGATTAGCTTGGCCACCCCAACTTCCTCTTCTCACAGTTCCTGGGCCCATCATCTCATTCTCTTGCTCTGCAGCACCCCCACCCCTTGCTCCTCAGGAGCTGCTGTATCTCTTCTTCGTGGCTTAGCACTCCAACCAAGTCACAACAGTCTTCCCCTTCCAGGGTGCTACCAAAGTCTTCCACACCATCTCAGGCACTTCTTAAATCCACTGCCCTGGCTGACCCACTCCCTCAGTGACTAGAATAAACAGTCCCAGACAGTCTTCAGGTTCACTGTCCAAATTGTGCCATTCATTCAATGGCTGGTAGGGGAACCTAGGCCCACCCCCTACACTGGGTCCCAGCCTAGGGGCCCTATCTCCCCTATCTTCCTGAAACTCCCCTGGACTACTTCCTACCTTGCCTGGCCCAGGCTTGCATTCTCCACCCTTCTAGCTAAACCCTTGTCACCTGGGTCTGCTAGACAAACCCCATTCGCAAATTTGTTCCAAGGAACGTGACTGCACCTCTCTTCCCTGTAGTCTTGTTTCTACTGCCAGCTCCCTGGTTTTATAAATGCCCCACCTGTTCCTGCACAGATGAGCTTCCTTTAATTAGGGTTTTCCTCTCAGCGTAAATGCCCCTCCCCCGTTGCAGTCTAATAGGTGAATTGGCCTATCTGGCCTATGTTAACCCATTCTGGGAGAGTGTGGGGCTCGCATCCCATCACAGTGCTCAAAAATCATTAACTGAAATACTTATTGAAATATATAAGTGTTATATACCTTGAAATATACATTCACTTAAAACATATGGGACCAGATTCATCCCTAGTTTTAACTCCAGTGAAGTCACCTCTACTAGTCATGGCATTGGCCAGTGCAATCCTTGATTTACTGAAATTATTTATCAACTGAATGGTACTCTGTGGATTTATTGCATTGTTTGTATTGTCTAAGAAACCTTGTTAGTTTATATAGTTGTACTTTAGTTATGATCAGTCTACCTTACTATGGTAAGTAGTGGACGGCCCTTCTGCTGCCACCCCCACCTCAGGAGGTGAGAGGGGCACCTACCGATGCTCCTGGGGAGGAAAAAGGCAGCCAGTGCAGCTTCCCCTGCCGCCATCACTCCAAGGGATCAAGGCCACAGTGCAAGGGGTGGGGCTACAGAAGATCCCCTGTCCTGGTGTGCATAGGATGCTGAATTGCTTTAATCCAGCCTTGCAACCTTAACCTGACCTCTACACAGACTCAGACACACACACACACACACACACACACACACACAGCAAGCTGCATGGAATTTGGAGGGAGGATCACGAGTTGCAGGAGGAAAGAGTTTGGAGGAGGCATCAGGAACCAGTGTGTGCACATGACTAGAATGCCACCTGCAGTTGCAGCACCTCTGTAAATAGTTCTCTTAATAAAGAGATGGTTTAGTTATAGAAACCTGGAGTCCTCTCATGTTATTGCTCAGCATGTGGTATATGAAGCTATCCCCCTTCCTCCCCCACCAAAAAAAAGACCTATTGTATCTCTTCCAGATCCCCATGCCCAGTTTAGTGTACGGGCAGTGACATTTAGTGATTAGAATAGGAGTCTAGGAGTCATGAATCCTGGGATCTATTTCTGGTTGTCAGTTTCACTCTCTATGACCTTGGGCAAGTCACTTAACCGCTCTGTGCCTCGGTTTACCCATCTGTAAAATGATGGTAGCAACACCTGCTTCATCCAGGGGTGTTCAAAAGATCAATCAGTTGATGTTTATTTAGAGTTTTGACTTCTCCTGATGGAAGCTGCTATATGCAGCTAATACATTGAGCAATACTAATGCTATAGTGGAATGGTAGGTCTGTGACTGCTGTCTGGGGGAATTAGAAAATGGAGATATGAAGAAAGAAAAGATGTCACTGAGCACATTGCTTCTGTCTTCTATAAGATGTCACTCTAGTTACTGGAAGGGCTATTTAGTGAAGAAATGATGGAAGCTGTAATACTTCACTACAAGAGAAGTGTTAGGATCACTAGGATGATCTACAATTCTAGCTGTATATAGGAGAAGTGGGTCACTAATAGAGGGATTATAATTATCATAGAGAGCTACGAGTGATGGCATGGTATACATTGGCCATTGTTGTCCAAACAAAAATCTTTTTTAAATAAATGAACACAAAGATGCATTATGTGCGCAAGACAGAAGAAACAAATGATCACCTTTTATGGGTATGTCAGGGCTTTGATACAGAATGGGAAAAGCTTTTGAGGAATTTAAGCAGTATAAGGTAACAAAAGTTACATTACAATATTTATTAAAAATATAAGGGAAATGGGGTAGGTTAGAAAGGCATTCTTACATTACCTAAAAGACACAGGGCACAATGAGATCATATAAACTGCTAGATATTTAGCAATTATAGCTGGTGGCAGCTATAGAGTATCCAGCAAATCTGCTTCGCCATGAAAAAGAAAGGAGGATGCTTCAGGGAAGGGGCCTGCAGTCACTCTCTAGATGGAAAGGGAGTTGGTCAAGGAGGATGTCCAAGGGGAAAGTAAGCCCTAGGATCCTGCTCTGGACTAGAGAGTCTGGCAAGATGCCAAGAAGGATGAAATAGCTACAGGGAACAGAGGAAGCTCTGGTGGTAAGCCCAGAGATAGACTAAGAGATAGAGAAGTGAGATAGGAAGGAGCCCAGGGAACCAGCAACTGGGACTGAACCTGAGCAAACCTGGATTACATAGGATCCCTAGGCTGGAACCCAGAATTGCAGGCGGGCCTGGGTTCCCCTACCAGCCACTTGGAAGTAGCACAGGATATGAGGAGGAAAGGAAGACCGTCTGAGGCAGCTTTTGGATAGCTTGGCTGGTGAGACTTTGGTGCTCCAAAAGTGGGGACTGTACAGTGAACTGGCAAGAGGGCCAAGTTACAACGAGGGAGCACTTCACTTTGCAAAAAGAGAGTGGGACCACAGTGCAAACAACAAAAAAGCAGGGATGCCACACAAGGCGAAAGCTAATTCCTGCAACTAGGCACCAGGAGGCATACCTGCCGTGAGTGGAGCCCTTTACACATGCACTTCTTAACACAAATTGACAATTTTACTGTTTAAAAGTTTCTGTCGCCCAGTGAGGGAGCAGAGACAATACCACATGACCACACCGGCCAACCACACACCACAAATAAAGACTACACAAAGTGAACAGTTTGGGAACAACTCATGGGTTGCAGTGTTTGCATTAGCTCTATGCGAAAATATTTATAAGAAATCAAAGTCTATTGGTGATGTATGAGACTCTGTAAACTGAACGCTTCCATTAAAAGGTCACTTAAGACTCCCTGGCCTGTGTGTATTTTTGTAACTCTAGGCATATCTGGACAGGAAAATTCGATTGGAGAATGTGGCTAAGAGTTATTGTGGGAAAGTCTAAGGGCCACAGCAGATCCCAGGAGCAGCTCAGGTGCCTTTTACAATTGGCTTCTAATTGGGGAAATGGCTCTTGCCCAGTTTGGTATAACAGTTGCACACTCATTGAAAATTGAGGACTGGAGTTTAATTGCATTGACAAGAGTTCATTTGCATGGAATTTCCAGTCCAGTCTTTTGTCTCATCCTTGGTTTGTGCCTGTGGGGGGCTGCCATTGTGTGCTCTGCTCTAATCTAATTTTTCAATTAAAAATCACCAAACTGGCGTGTCCTATTTTCTTTGGATTAATTTTTCCTGGAGACATTCCAGTAGCAGTAGAGTCACATTGTTCTGATTCTATTAGGGGTGACATTAGAACAAAAACACTTTGGCGGCTGAATGCTACATTTCATGGGATTCAAAAGCACAGCCGATATAATGCATGTAAATGCAAATAAGTTTCCATAAATTGCTCCACCACAGACCGCAGGCCATATCTTTGAGTCTGGCCAAAATGCACAGGCTGCCAATCAGGGGCCAGTATCCAGAGGTGACTTAAAGTTGTCCTTTGTATAAGGTCATTCCTGTGTATGCCATCCTCCCTGCACTGTTAAGCACTCCCAGAAATACCGTTATATTTATGTCAGCCCGGCATGGCCGTAAGGAGCTAAAAACATAGCCCATGATGGGTATGGCTTAGGGGCATCTCAACTATGCCATCTCTTCTCTAACCACACTTCTGTCCCAGAGAAGGCATGTGACACAGAACCCTCGGGTTGACACTATATCACTGCAGGATCCTTCTTGGCCTGGGTTGACCCTTCCCAAGCCATTTAGTCAGGTTTTAGTGCTAAAGTACCCAAGGATCTGGCCCAGTACTGTTTACACAATCAATCACCTTTTCACAGCCAGGTATCTTCTGATTTGTAGTTAGAAAATGTCTTAAAGAACGTACGCATTTGCTCTGAACTCCATGAAAAAACAAACAAACAGTGAAGGCCCTGATCCTGCAAATATTAACTACCAAGAGCAGTTCCATTAATGCCAAAACTATTACTTGGGGGAGGAAGCATTAGAGCCCAGATTCTCAAAGATATTTACCTAACTTCTATTGTTTTCCTTGGGAGTTAAGATTCTCAGTACTTTTGAGGATCTGAGATAAGGTGCTTGCAGAATCGAGCCCTAAATGTAGCCTTTCATTCACCATAAATGACTATCACTTCTGGATCACAACTATAAATATTTATCTTAAAATGCATTAGAAAATTGCACTCTATTCTATGACTTCACTAAATTTACCATTACATAATGTGTATCCACAGGTAACCAGGTCTTATTAGTAAGGTGTAAAAGCAACCGGAAGAAAAGGATCAGAGAAGAATCATTGTTTGATGTTAAGTATCAGAGGGGTAGCCGTGTTAGTCTGGATCTGTAAAAGCAGCAAAGAGTCCTGTGGCACCTTATAGACTAACAGACGTTTTGGAGCATGAGCTTTCATGGGTGAATACCCACTTCGTCGGATGAATGCATGCATGTATTCACCCACGAAAGCTCATGCTCCAAAACGTCTGTTAGTCTATAACAGGGGTCGGAAACCGGTGGCTCGCGGCTCGCCAGGGTAAGCACCCTGGCGGGCCGGCCCGGTTTGTTTATCTGCCGCATCGGCAAGTTCGGCCGATCGCGGCTCCCACTGGCCGCGGTTCGCGGTCCCAGGCCAATGCGGGAGGCAGGAAGCCGCGGCCAGAACATCCCTCGGCTCGCGCCGCTTCCTGCCTCCCGCATTGGCCTGGGACCGCGAACCGCGGCCAGTGGGAGCCGCGATCGGCCGAACTTGCCGATGCGGCAGATAAACAAACTGGGCCGGCCCGCCAGGGTGCTTACCCTGGCGAGCCGCGAGCCACCGGTTGCCGACCCCTGGTCTATAAGGTGCCACAGGAATCTTTGCTGCTTTGTTTGATGTTAATCATCCTCTTTCATTTGTAAGTACCTTCTTCATCAGAGAGTTTCATTAATCTTAACACATAGTCACAACAATAGTCACTCTAAAATCTAAAGTACTTGATCCATTTATTGTCACTCTGTGATCCCCATAACACCGCTAATGGATTTCAGCATATCTGAAAAACACGAGTCACTTTCAGGCAGAGTCATTCAACCCCCATAAAGTCCACGAGGAACAATGGGAAAATTTCATTGTTAGATGGAAATGCTGTTAAAAGACTTGAAGTCTACTTGGATAGTTTTCTTCATTTTGTCAAACTGTGGATTTTATTTTTGTTTGCCCTTGCAAAATGAGCCTGAGGGATTAATTTAGCATGATTAAACACTATGGGTAAGTTTTTGTTAGGCTAACCCTCAGTGCTCCTGAAAAATCTCACCCTATGGGCCAGATTCTGATACAATTACTCTCACTGAGCAGCACCAAACTTTAGTCCCAGTCACGTCAATGGGACTACTCATGGAGTAAATGATTGTTCAATGTGAGTAAGTGCAGAGGGACCCAGTCCTATGGACTAATGTCTGCAGTCCTTAGTTAAGCAAAATAGATGTCAGAAGGAATTTACTTGAATGAGGATTGAAGGGCCTGTGCTGCATTCCATGCACCCCTTGGTATCCTCAAAACTTGCTCTGGTTCCAGCTGACATTTTGTTGTGTCAGGTACAGACTGAGCCCAGAGAGAGATCTGCAGTATGTGGCTATGTGAAGAAAAAGGAGGGTAAGTCACAATAGCAATAAATCTCCAAGAGCTTGTCTTATGTTGGGGGTGGCATGCACCTGGCAGTGTCTACTGACGTGATCACGAAATGCCAAATTTCATCAGAGATGCTATTAAATTCAATCCCAAATCTAACTCACTGGGGCAAGATGTTGATTGATGTTACAGCTTCAGATTGGCTGCTGCACACCACAGAAGTGCTAATAACTATATTGTGATGCCCAGATGGACTTTTTAGAGTGTTACAGTGAGGGTTCTCAATCTTTTTCTTTTGAAGGCCCCCCAACATGCTATAGAAACTCCATGGCCCAGTGAGGGAGGTCCCTCCGAGTTT